>NW_027362868.1:1414063-2828127 GCF_046119375.1 Phyllobates terribilis
GAATGTGGCAATGGAACGCTGGCTGCGCGTGTCATAATAGGCTCTGAGCCTTTATATACCTGCACACAGCATCAGCCACCTTCAGTCTGCTGCTGGACAGCCAGCAGCAGCAGCAGCAGGAGAGGTAATTAATCAGCAACCCTCCTGCTAAGGGTAGACAGCTGCTCGTTCCACCCCCCCCCCCCGCCTTAATTGGTTCTCCTCCCTTCCAACGGTGTTGAGGCGGGTGGGAACAGCCGGGGGTTGAGGGTACTGTGCTAAAAGAGGTGGAGTTATGCAGATCTAAAACGCGTGGATTGCAGCAGCAGCAAGACGAAAAGTGCAGGCATGTGAGGGATCTAGAGGTTGACAGCATGTCTTCTTAACGGGAGTCCAGGTGGCCATCTCCACAAATGGACTTTTCAGAATCCTTGGGTGGCACCGTAGTCGGAAACCAATTCTGGTTATCGCTTCTCGGCCTTTTGGCTAAGATCAAGTGTAGTATCTGTTCTTATCAGTTTAATATCTGATACGTCCCCTATCTGGGGACCATATATTAAATGGATTTTTAGAACAGGGAGATGGAAAAAGAGCTTGCTCTGTCCACTCCACGCATTGACCTGGTATTGCAGTATCTCCAGGACCGGTGCACCCCTTCTTTAATGCAGTTTCTAAAATCAGAAAGAATTGAATTCAATGCTTTTTGTTCATTTTGCTTGTTTGTCGGATTTTGGGATGGACTCTTTGGCTTTGCTTTTCTTCTCCTCATTGGATTTTTCATGTTAAAAGTTGCAGAAGCCAGATGACAAGCTCATTTTGGTTCAACTTCAGCAACTGTGCATTGCATTGCCATGTAATGTAATGTAATGCAATGCTATCTATCTAGCTCTCCCTCTATACTTCCTTTTGGATAAACAGACATATTAGGCAAGCATTTTGGAGCTTTCACCTAAATAACTACAGGTGGTGAGATAAGCTGCACAATATAATTGACCTTTCAGTATATTGTTGCACACACACCATCTATTTAGCAAATGCCCTTGTTATCAACAGCAGCCTTTTAAACTCACCTGAGCTAACAGGTATGTGAGCTGGTTACTCTGCTGCGCTTAAAATTTCTTTTTTGGTTTGCTACAATGCCTTTTCTGAAACGTTGTCTCCCTCTGCTGGAACACTGACTTCTTTCATTTAATGCCTGCAGACTATAAAAGAGAAACCAACCCAAAAAGTTTGGATGATTAGTCTGTGGCATTCTTTTAAACTGTTGCTTATGGCGGTCTCTGTGAGCTTCTCAGTGACATTCAGCCATCCAGGTATCCCGCCTGCAGTAGACGGAATGTGGCAATGGAACGCTGGCTGCGCGTGTCATAATAGGCTCTGAGCCTTTATATACCTGCGCACAGCAGCAGCCACCTTCAGTCTGCTGCTGGACAGCCAGCAGCAGCAGCAGCAGGAGAGGTAATTAATCAGCAACCCTCCTGCTAAGGGTAGACAGCTGCTCGTTCCACCCCCCCCCCGCCTTAATTGGTTCTCCTCCCTTCCAACGGTGTTGAGGCGGGTGGGAACAGCGAGGGGTTGAGGGTACTGTGCTAAAAGAGGTGGAGTTATGCAGATCTAAAACGCGTGGATTGCAGCAGCAGCAAGCCGAAAAGTGCAGGCATGTGAGGGATCTAGAGGTTGACAGCATGTCTTCTTAACGGGAGTCCAGGTGGCCATCTCCACAAATGGACTTTTCAGAATCCTTGGGTGGCACCGTAGTCGGAAACCAATTCTGGTTATCGCTTCTCGGCCTTTTGGCTAAGATCAAGTGTAGTATCTGTTCTTATCAGTTTAATATCTGATACGTCCCCTATCTGGGGACCATATATTAAATGGATTTTTAGAACAGGGAGATGGAAAAAGAGCTTGCTCTGTCCACTCCACGCATTGACCTGGTATTGCAGTATCTCCAGGACCGGTGCACCCCTTCTTTAATGCAGTTTCTAAAATCAGAAAGAATTGAATTCAATGCTTTTTGTTCATTTTGCTTGTTTGTCGGATTTTGGGATGGACTCTTTGGCTTTGCTTTTCTTCTCCTCATTGGATTTTTCATGTTAAAAGTTGCAGAAGCCAGATGACAAGCTCATTTTGGTTCAACTTCAGCAACTGTGCATTGCATTGCCATGTAATGTAATGTAATGCAATGCTATCTATCTAGCTCTCCCTCTATACTTCCTTTTGGATAAACAGACATATTAGGCAAGCATTTTGGAGCTTTCACCTAAATAACTACAGGTGGTGAGATAAGCTGCACAATATAATTGACCTTTCAGTATATTGTTGCACACACACCATCTATTTAGCAAATGCCCTTGTTATCAACAGCAGCCTTTTAAACTCACCTGAGCTAACAGGTATGTGAGCTGGTTACTCTGCTGCGCTTAAAATTTCTTTTTTGGTTTGCTACAATGCCTTTTCTGAAACGTTGTCTCCCTCTGCTGGAACACTGACTTCTTTCATTTAATGCCTGCAGACTATAAAAGAGAAACCAACCCAAAAAGTTTGGTTGATTAGTCTGTGGCATTCTTTTAAACTGTTGCTTATGGCGGTCTCTGTGAGCTTCTCAGTGACATTCAGCCATCCAGGTATCCCGCCTGCAGTAGACGGAATGTGGCAATGGAACGCTGGCTGCGCGTGTCATAATAGGCTCTGAGCCTTTATATACCTGCGCACAGCAGCAGCCACCTTCAGTCTGCTGCTGGACAGCCAGCAGCAGCAGCAGCAGGAGAGGTAATTAATCAGCAACCCTCCTGCTAAGGGTAGACAGCTGCTCGTTCCACCCCCCCCCCGCCTTAATTGGTTCTCCTCCCTTCCAACGGTGTTGAGGCGGGTGGGAACAGCCGGGGGTTGAGGGTACTGTGCTAAAAGAGGTGGAGTTATGCAGATCTAAAACGCGTGGATTGCAGCAGCAGCAAGCCGAAAAGTGCAGGCATGTGAGGGATCTAGAGGTTGACAGCATGTCTTCTTAACGGGAGTCCAGGTGGCCATCTCCACAAATGGACTTTTCAGAATCCTTGGGTGGCACCGTAGTCGGAAACCAATTCTGGTTATCGCTTCTCGGCCTTTTGGCTAAGATCAAGTGTAGTATCTGTTCTTATCAGTTTAATATCTGATATGTCCCCTATCTGGGGACCATATATTAAATGGATTTTTAGAACAGGGAGATGGAAAAAGAGCTTGCTCTGTCCACTCCACGCATTGACCTGGTATTGCAGTATCTCCAGGACCGGTGCACCCCTTCTTTAATGCAGTTTCTAAAATCAGAAAGAATTGAATTCAATGCTTTTTGTTCATTTTGCTTGTTTGTCGGATTTTGGGATGGACTCTTTGGCTTTGCTTTTCTTCTCCTCATTGGATTTTTCATGTTAAAAGTTGCAGAAGCCAGATGACAAGCTCATTTTGGTTCAACTTCAGCAACTGTGCATTGCATTGCCATGTAATGTAATGTAATGCAATGCTATCTATCTAGCTCTCCCTCTATACTTCCTTTTGGATAAACAGACATATTAGGCAAGCATTTTGGAGCTTTCACCTAAATAACTACAGGTGGTGAGATAAGCTGCACAATATAATTGACCTTTCAGTATATTGTTGCACACACACCATCTATTTAGCAAATGCCCTTGTTATCAACAGCAGCCTTTTAAACTCACCTGAGCTAACAGGTATGTGAGCTGGTTACTCTGCTGCGCTTAAAATTTCTTTTTTGGTTTGCTACAATGCCTTTTCTGAAACGTTGTCTCCCTCTGCTGGAACACTGACTTCTTTCATTTAATGCCTGCAGACTATAAAAGAGAAACCAACCCAAAAAGTTTGGTTGATTAGTCTGTGGCATTCTTTTAAACTGTTGCTTATGGCGGTCTCTGTGAGTTCTCAGTGACATTCAGCCATCCAGGTATCCCGCCTGCAGTAGACGGAATGTGGCAATGGAACGCTGGCTGCGCGTGTCATAATAGGCTCTGAGCCTTTATATACCTGCGCACAGCAGCAGCCACCTTCAGTCTGCTGCTGGACAGCCAGCAGCAGCAGCAGCAGGAGAGGTAATTCATCAGCAACCCTCCTGCTAAGGGTAGACAGCTGCTCGTTCCACCCCCCCCCCCGCCTTAATTGGTTCTCCTCCCTTCCAACGGTGTTGAGGCGGGTGGGAACAGCCGGGGGTTGAGGGTACTGTGCTAAAAGAGGTGGAGTTATGCAGATCTAAAACGCGTGGATTGCAGCAGCAGCAAGCCGAAAAGTGCAGGCATGTGAGGGATCTAGAGGTTGACAGCATGTCTTCTTAACGGGAGTCCAGGTGGCCATCTCCACAAATGGACTTTTCAGAATCCTTGGGTGGCACCGTAGTCGGAAACCAATTCTGGTTATCGCTTCTCGGCCTTTTGGCTAAGATCAAGTGTAGTATCTGTTCTTATCAGTTTAATATCTGATACGTCCCCTATCTGGGGACCATATATTAAATGGATTTTTAGAACAGGGAGATGGAAAAAGAGCTTGCTCTGTCCACTCCACGCATTGACCTGGTATTGCAGTATCTCCAGGACCGGTGCACCCCTTCTTTAATGCAGTTTCTAAAATCAGAAAGAATTGAATTCAATGCTTTTTGTTCATTTTGCTTGTTTGTCGGATTTTGGGATGGACTCTTTGGCTTTGCTTTTCTTCTCCTCATTGGATTTTTCATGTTAAAAGTTGCAGAAGCCAGATGACAAGCTCATTTTGGTTCAACTTCAGCAACTGTGCATTGCATTGCCATGTAATGTAATGTAATGCAATGCTATCTATCTAGCTCTCCCTCTATACTTCCTTTTGGATAAACAGACATATTAGGCAAGCATTTTGGAGCTTTCACCTAAATAACTACAGGTGGTGAGATAAGCTGCACAATATAATTGACCTTTCAGTATATTGTTGCACACACACCATCTATTTAGCAAATGCCCTTGTTATCAACAGCAGCCTTTTAAACTCACCTGAGCTAACAGGTATGTGAGCTGGTTACTCTGCTGCGCTTAAAATTTCTTTTTTGGTTTGCTACAATGCCTTTTCTGAAACGTTGTCTCCCTCTGCTGGAACACTGACTTCTTTCATTTAATGCCTGCAGACTATAAAAGAGAAACCAACCCAAAAAGTTTGGTTGATTAGTCTGTGGCATTCTTTTAAACTGTTGCTTATGGCGGTCTCTGTGAGCTTCTCAGTGACATTCAGCCATCCAGGTATCCCGCCTGCAGTAGACGGAATGTGGCAATGGAACGCTGGCTGCGCGTGTCATAATAGGCTCTGAGCCTTTATATACCTGCGCACAGCAGCAGCCACCTTCAGTCTGCTGCTGGACAGCCAGCAGCAGCAGCAGCAGGAGAGGTAATTAATCAGCAACCCTCCTGCTAAGGGTAGACAGCTGCTCGTTCCACCCCCCCCCCCGCCTTAATTGGTTCTCCTCCCTTCCAACGGTGTTGAGGCGGGTGGGAACAGCCGGGGGTTGAGGGTACTGTGCTAAAAGAGGTGGAGTTATGCAGATCTAAAACGCGTGGATTGCAGCAGCAGCAAGCCGAAAAGTGCAGGCATGTGAGGGATCTAGAGGTTGACAGCATGTCTTCTTAACGGGAGTCCAGGTGGCCATCTCCACAAATGGACTTTTCAGAATCCTTGGGTGGCACCGTAGTCGGAAACCAATTCTGGTTATCGCTTCTCGGCCTTTTGGCTAAGATCAAGTGTAGTATCTGTTCTTATCAGTTTAATATCTGATACGTCCCCTATCTGGGGACCATATATTAAATGGATTTTTAGAACAGGGAGATGGAAAAAGAGCTTGCTCTGTCCACTCCACGCATTGACCTGGTATTGCAGTATCTCCAGGACCGGTGCACCCCTTCTTTAATGCAATTTCTAAAATCAGAAAGAATTGAATTCAATGCTTTTTGTTCATTTTGCTTGTTTGTCGGATTTTGGGATGGACTCTTTGGCTTTGCTTTTCTTCTCCTCATTGGATTTTTCATGTTAAAAGTTGCAGAAGCCAGATGACAAGCTCATTTTGGTTCAACTTCAGCAACTGTGCATTGCATTGCCATGTAATGTAATGTAATGCAATGCTATCTATCTAGCTCTCCCTCTATACTTCCTTTTGGATAAACAGACATATTAGGCAAGCATTTTGGAGCTTTCACCTAAATAACTACAGGTGGTGAGATAAGCTGCACAATATAATTGACCTTTCAGTATATTGTTGCACACACACCATCTATTTAGCAAATGCCCTTGTTATCAACAGCAGCCTTTTAAACTCACCTGAGCTAACAGGTATGTGAGCTGGTTACTCTGCTGCGCTTAAAATTTCTTTTTTGGTTTGCTACAATGCCTTTTCTGAAACGTTGTCTCCCTCTGCTGGAACACTGACTTCTTTCATTTAATGCCTGCAGACTATAAAAGAGAAACCAACCCAAAAAGTTTGGTTGATTAGTCTGTGGCATTCTTTTAAACTGTTGCTTATGGCGGTCTCTGTGAGCTTCTCAGTGACATTCAGCCATCCAGGTATCCCGCCTGCAGTAGACGGAATGTGGCAATGGAACGCTGGCTGCGCGTGTCATAATAGGCTCTGAGCCTTTATATACCTGCACACAGCAGCAGCCACCTTCAGTCTGCTGCTGGACAGCCAGCAGCAGCAGCAGCAGGAGAGGTAATTAATCAGCAACCCTCCTGCTAAGGGTAGACAGCTGCTCGTTCCACCCCCCCCCCCGCCTTAATTGGTTCTCCTCCCTTCCAACGGTGTTGAGGCGGGTGGGAACAGCCGGGGGTTGAGGGTACTGTGCTAAAAGAGGTGGAGTTATGCAGATCTAAAACGCGTGGATTGCAGCAGCAGCAAGCCGAAAAGTGCAGGCATGTGAGGGATCTAGAGGTTGACAGCATGTCTTCTTAACGGGAGTCCAGGTGGCCATCTCCACAAATGGACTTTTCAGAATCCTTGGGTGGCACCGTAGTCGGAAACCAATTCTGGTTATCGCTTCTCGGCCTTTTGGCTAAGATCAAGTGTAGTATCTGTTCTTATCAGTTTAATATCTGATACGTCCCCTATCTGGGGACCATATATTAAATGGATTTTTAGAACAGGGAGATGGAAAAAGAGCTTGCTCTGTCCACTCCACGCATTGACCTGGTATTGCAGTATCTCCAGGACCGGTGCACCCCTTCTTTAATGCAGTTTCTAAAATCAGAAAGAATTGAATTCAATGCTTTTTGTTCATTTTGCTTGTTTGTCGGATTTTGGGATGGACTCTTTGGCTTTGCTTTTCTTCTCCTCATTGGATTTTTCATGTTAAAAGTTGCAGAAGCCAGATGACAAGCTCATTTTGGTTCAACTTCAGCAACTGTGCATTGCATTGCAATGTAATGTAATGCAATGCTATCTATCTAGCTCTCCCTCTATACTTCCTTTTGGATAAACAGACATATTAGGCAAGCATTTTGGAGCTTTCACCTAAATAACTACAGGTGGTGAGATAAGCTGCACAATATAATTGACCTTTCAGTATATTGTTGCACACACACCATCTATTTAGCAAATGCCCTTGTTATCAACAGCAGCCTTTTAAACTCACCTGAGCTAACAGGTATGTGAGCTGGTTACTCTGCTGCGCTTAAAATTTCTTTTTTGGTTTGCTACAATGCCTTTTCTGAAACGTTGTCTCCCTCTGCTGGAACACTGACTTCTTTCATTTAATGCCTGCAGACTATAAAAGAGAAACCAACCCAAAAAGTTTGGTTGATTAGTCTGTGGCATTCTTTTAAACTGTTGCTTATGGCGGTCTCTGTGAGCTTCTCAGTGACATTCAGCCATCCAGGTATCCCGCCTGCAGTAGACGGAATGTGGCAATGGAACGCTGGCTGCGCGTGTCATAATAGGCTCTGAGCCTTTATATACCTGCGCACAGCAGCAGCCACCTTCAGTCTGCTGCTGGACAGCCAGCAGCAGCAGCAGCAGGAGAGGTAATTAATCAGCAACCCTCCTGCTAAGGGTAGACAGCTGCTCGTTCCACCCCCCCCCCCCGCCTTAATTGGTTCTCCTCCCTTCCAACGGTGTTGAGGCGGGTGGGAACAGCCGGGGGTTGAGGGTACTGTGCTAAAAGAGGTGGAGTTATGCAGATCTAAAACGCGTGGATTGCAGCAGCAGCAAGCCGAAAAGTGCAGGCATGTGAGGGATCTAGAGGTTGACAGCATGTCTTCTTAACGGGAGTCCAGGTGGCCATCTCCACAAATGGACTTTTCAGAATCCTTGGGTGGCACCGTAGTCGGAAACCAATTCTGGTTATCGCTTCTCGGCCTTTTGGCTAAGATCAAGTGTAGTATCTGTTCTTATCAGTTTAATATCTGATACGTCCCCTATCTGGGGACCATATATTAAATGGATTTTTAGAACAGGGAGATGGAAAAAGAGCTTGCTCTGTCCACTCCACGCATTGACCTGGTATTGCAGTATCTCCAGGACCGGTGCACCCCTTCTTTAATGCAGTTTCTAAAATCAGAAAGAATTGAATTCAATGCTTTTTGTTCATTTTGCTTGTTTGTCGGATTTTGGGATGGACTCTTTGGCTTTGCTTTTCTTCTCCTCATTGGATTTTTCATGTTAAAAGTTGCAGAAGCCAGATGACAAGCTCATTTTGGTTCAACTTCAGCAACTGTGCATTGCATTGCCATGTAATGTAATGTAATGCAATGCTATCTATCTAGCTCTCCCTCTATACTTCCTTTTGGATAAACAGACATATTAGGCAAGCATTTTGGAGCTTTCACCTAAATAACTACAGGTGGTGAGATAAGCTGCACAATATAATTGACCTTTCAGTATATTGTTGCACACACACCATCTATTTAGCAAATGCCCTTGTTATCAACAGCAGCCTTTTAAACTCACCTGAGCTAACAGGTATGTGAGCTGGTTACTCTGCTGCGCTTAAAATTTCTTTTTTGGTTTGCTACAATGCCTTTTCTGAAACGTTGTCTCCCTCTGCTGGAACACTGACTTCTTTCATTTAATGCCTGCAGACTATAAAAGAGAAACCAACCCAAAAAGTTTGGTTGATTAGTCTGTGGCATTCTTTTAAACTGTTGCTTATGGCGGTCTCTGTGAGCTTCTCAGTGACATTCAGCCATCCAGGTATCCCGCCTGCAGTAGACGGAATGTGGCAATGGAACGCTGGCTGCGCGTGTCATAATAGGCTCTGAGCCTTTATATACCTGCGCACAGCAGCAGCCACCTTCAGTCTGCTGCTGGACAGCCAGCAGCAGCAGCAGCAGGAGAGGTAATTAATCAGCAACCCTCCTGCTAAGGGTAGACAGCTGCTCGTTCCACCCCCCCCCCCGCCTTAATTGGTTCTCCTCCCTTCCAACGGTGTTGAGGCGGGTGGGAACAGCCGGGGGTTGAGGGTACTGTGCTAAAAGAGGTGGAGTTATGCAGATCTAAAACGCGTGGATTGCAGCAGCAGCAAGCCGAAAAGTGCAGGCATGTGAGGGATCTAGAGGTTGACAGCATGTCTTCTTAACGGGAGTCCAGGTGGCCATCTCCACAAATGGACTTTTCAGAATCCTTGGGTGGCACCGTAGTCGGAAACCAATTCTGGTTATCGCTTCTCGGCCTTTTGGCTAAGATCAAGTGTAGTATCTGTTCTTATCAGTTTAATATCTGATACGTCCCCTATCTGGGGACCATATATTAAATGGATTTTTAGAACAGGGAGATGGAAAAAGAGCTTGCTCTGTCCACTCCACGCATTGACCTGGTATTGCAGTATCTCCAGGACCGGTGCACCCCTTCTTTAATGCAGTTTCTAAAATCAGAAAGAATTGAATTCAATGCTTTTTGTTCATTTTGCTTGTTTGTCGGATTTTGGGATGGACTCTTTGGCTTTGCTTTTCTTCTCCTCATTGGATTTTTCATGTTAAAAGTTGCAGAAGCCAGATGACAAGCTCATTTTGGTTCAACTTCAGCAACTGTGCATTGCATTGCCATGTAATGTAATGTAATGCAATGCTATCTATCTAGCTCTCCCTCTATACTTCCTTTTGGATAAACAGACATATTAGGCAAGCATTTTGGAGCTTTCACCTAAATAACTACAGGTGGTGAGATAAGCTGCACAATATAATTGACCTTTCAGTATATTGTTGCACACACACCATCTATTTAGCAAATGCCCTTGTTATCAACAGCAGCCTTTTAAACTCACCTGAGCTAACAGGTATGTGAGCTGGTTACTCTGCTGCGCTTAAAATTTCTTTTTTGGTTTGCTACAATGCCTTTTCTGAAACGTTGTCTCCCTCTGCTGGAACACTGACTTCTTTCATTTAATGCCTGCAGACTATAAAAGAGAAACCAACCCAAAAAGTTTGGTTGATTAGTCTGTGGCATTCTTTTAAACTGTTGCTTATGGCGGTCTCTGTGAGCTTCTCAGTGACATTCAGCCATCCAGGTATCCCGCCTGCAGTAGACGGAATGTGGCAATGGAACGCTGGCTGCGCGTGTCATAATAGGCTCTGAGCCTTTATATACCTGCGCACAGCAGCAGCCACCTTCAGTCTGCTGCTGGACAGCCAGCAGCAGCAGCAGCAGGAGAGGTAATTAATCAGCAACCCTCCTGCTAAGGGTAGACAGCTGCTCGTTCCACCCCCCCCCCCGCCTTAATTGGTTCTCCTCCCTTCCAACGGTGTTGAGGCGGGTGGGAACAGCCGGGGGTTGAGGGTACTGTGCTAAAAGAGGTGGAGTTATGCAGATCTAAAACGCGTGGATTGCAGCAGCAGCAAGCCGAAAAGTGCAGGCATGTGAGGGATCTAGAGGTTGACAGCATGTCTTCTTAACGGGAGTCCAGGTGGCCATCTCCACAAATGGACTTTTCAGAATCCTTGGGTGGCACCGTAGTCGGAAACCAATTCTGGTTATCGCTTCTCGGCCTTTTGGCTAAGATCAAGTGTAGTATCTGTTCTTATCAGTTTAATATCTGATACGTCCCCTATCTGGGGACCATATATTAAATGGATTTTTAGAACAGGGAGATGGAAAAAGAGCTTGCTCTGTCCACTCCATGCATTGACCTGGTATTGCAGTATCTCCAGGACCGGTGCACCCCTTCTTTAATGCAGTTTCTAAAATCAGAAAGAATTGAATTCAATGCTTTTTGTTCATTTTGCTTGTTTGTCGGATTTTGGGATGGACTCTTTGGCTTTGCTTTTCTTCTCCTCATTGGATTTTTCATGTTAAAAGTTGCAGAAGCCAGATGACAAGCTCATTTTGGTTCAACTTCAGCAACTGTGCATTGCATTGCCATGTAATGTAATGTAATGCAATGCTATCTATCTAGCTCTCCCTCTATACTTCCTTTTGGATAAACAGACATATTAGGCAAGCATTTTGGAGCTTTCACCTAAATAACTACAGGTGGTGAGATAAGCTGCACAATATAATTGACCTTTCAGTATATTGTTGCACACACACCATCTATTTAGCAAATGCCCTTGTTATCAACAGCAGCCTTTTAAACTCACCTGAGCTAACAGGTATGTGAGCTGGTTACTCTGCTGCGCTTAAAATTTCTTTTTTGGTTTGCTACAATGCCTTTTCTGAAACGTTGTCTCCCTCTGCTGGAACACTGACTTCTTTCATTTAATGCCTGCAGACTATAAAAGAGAAACCAACCCAAAAAGTTTGGTTGATTAGTCTGTGGCATTCTTTTAAACTGTTGCTTATGGCGGTCTCTGTGAGCTTCTCAGTGACATTCAGCCATCCAGGTATCCCGCCTGCAGTAGACGGAATGTGGCAATGGAACGCTGTCTGCGCGTGTCATAATAGGCTCTGAGCCTTTATATACCTGCGCACAGCAGCAGCCACCTTCAGTCTGCTGCTGGACAGCCAGCAGCAGCAGCAGCAGGAGAGGTAATTAATCAGCAACCCTCCTGCTAAGGGTAGACAGCTGCTCGTTCCACCCCCCCCCCGCCTTAATTGGTTCTCCTCCCTTCCAACGGTGTTGAGGCGGGTGGGAACAGCCGGGGGTTGAGGGTACTGTGCTAAAAGAGGTGGAGTTATGCAGATCTAAAACGCGTGGATTGCAGCAGCAGCAAGCCGAAAAGTGCAGGCATGTGAGGGATCTAGAGGTTGACAGCATGTCTTCTTAACGGGAGTCCAGGTGGCCATCTCCACAAATGGACTTTTCAGAATCCTTGGGTGGCACCGTAGTCGGAAACCAATTCTGGTTATCGCTTCTCGGCCTTTTGGCTAAGATCAAGTGTAGTATCTGTTCTTATCAGTTTAATATCTGATACGTCCCCTATCTGGGGACCATATATTAAATGGATTTTTAGAACAGGGAGATGGAAAAAGAGCTTGCTCTGTCCACTCCACGCATTGACCTGGTATTGCAGTATCTCCAGGACCGGTGCACCCCTTCTTTAATGCAGTTTCTAAAATCAGAAAGAATTGAATTCAATGCTTTTTGTTCATTTTGCTTGTTTGTCGGATTTTGGGATGGACTCTTTGGCTTTGCTTTTCTTCTCCTCATTGGATTTTTCATGTTAAAAGTTGCAGAAGCCAGATGACAAGCTCATTTTGGTTCAACTTCAGCAACTGTGCATTGCATTGCCATGTAATGTAATGTAATGCAATGCTATCTATCTAGCTCTCCCTCTATACTTCCTTTTGGATAAACAGACATATTAGGCAAGCATTTTGGAGCTTTCACCTAAATAACTACAGGTGGTGAGATAAGCTGCACAATATAATTGACCTTTCAGTATATTGTTGCACACACACCATCTATTTAGCAAATGCCCTTGTTATCAACAGCAGCCTTTTAAACTCACCTGAGCTAACAGGTATGTGAGCTGGTTACTCTGCTGCGCTAAAAATTTCTTTTTTGGTTTGCTACAATGCCTTTTCTGAAACGTTGTCTCCCTCTGCTGGAACACTGACTTCTTTCATTTAATGCCTGCAGACTATAAAAGAGAAACCAACCCAAAAAGTTTGGTTGATTAGTCTGTGGCATTCTTTTAAACTGTTGCTTATGGCGGTCTCTGTGAGCTTCTCAGTGACATTCAGCCATCCAGGTATCCCGCCTGCAGTAGACGGAATGTGGCAATGGAACGCTGGCTGCGCGTGTCATAATAGGCTCTGAGCCTTTATATACCTGCGCACAGCAGCAGCCACCTTCAGTCTGCTGCTGGACAGCCAGCAGCAGCAGCAGGAGAGGTAATTAATCAGCAACCCTCCTGCTAAGGGTAGACAGCTGCTCGTTCCACCCCCCCCCCGCCTTAATTGGTTCTCCTCCCTTCCAACGGTGTTGAGGCGGGTGGGAACAGCCGGGGGTTGAGGGTACTGTGCTAAAAGAGGTGGAGTTATGCAGATCTAAAACGCGTGGATTGCAGCAGCAGCAAGCCGAAAAGTGCAGGCATGTGAGGGATCTAGAGGTTGACAGCATGTCTTCTTAACGGGAGTCCAGGTGGCCATCTCCACAAATGGACTTTTCAGAATCCTTGGGTGGCACCGTAGTCGGAAACCAATTCTGGTTATCGCTTCTCGGCCTTTTGGCTAAGATCAAGTGTAGTATCTGTTCTTATCAGTTTAATATCTGATACGTCCCCTATCTGGGGACCATATATTAAATGGATTTTTAGAACAGGGAGATGGAAAAAGAGCTTGCTCTGTCCACTCCACGCATTGACCTGGTATTGCAGTATCTCCAGGACCGGTGCACCCCTTCTTTAATGCAGTTTCTAAAATCAGAAAGAATTGAATTCAATGCTTTTTGTTCATTTTGCTTGTTTGTCGGATTTTGGGATGGACTCTTTGGCTTTGCTTTTCTTCTCCTCATTGGATTTTTCATGTTAAAAGTTGCAGAAGCCAGATGACAAGCTCATTTTGGTTCAACTTCAGCAACTGTGCATTGCATTGCCATGTAATGTAATGTAATGCAATGCTATCTATCTAGCTCTCCCTCTATACTTCCTTTTGGATAAACAGACATATTAGGCAAGCATTTTGGAGCTTTCACCTAAATAACTACAGGTGGTGAGATAAGCTGCACAATATAATTGACCTTTCAGTATATTGTTGCACACACACCATCTATTTAGCAAATGCCCTTGTTATCAACAGCAGCCTTTTAAACTCACCTGAGCTAACAGGTATGTGAGCTGGTTACTCTGCTGCGCTTAAAATTTCTTTTTTGGTTTGCTACAATGCCTTTTCTGAAACGTTGTCTCCCTCTGCTGGAACACTGACTTCTTTCATTTAATGCCTGCAGACTATAAAAGAGAAACCAACCCAAAAAGTTTGGTTGATTAGTCTGTGGCATTCTTTTAAACTGTTGCTTATGGCGGTCTCTGTGAGCTTCTCAGTGACATTCAGCCATCCAGGTATCCCGCCTGCAGTAGACGGAATGTGGCAATGGAACGCTGGCTGCGCGTGTCATAATAGGCTCTGAGCCTTTATATACCTGCGCACAGCAGCAGCCACCTTCAGTCTGCTGCTGGACAGCCAGCAGCAGCAGCAGCAGGAGAGGTAATTAATCAGCAACCCTCCTGCTAAGGGTAGACAGCTGCTCGTTCCACCCCCCCCCCCGCCTTAATTGGTTCTCCTCCCTTCCAACGGTGTTAAGGCGGGTGGGAACAGCCGGGGGTTGAGGGTACTGTGCTAAAAGAGGTGGAGTTATGCAGATCTAAAACGCGTGGATTGCAGCAGCAGCAAGCCGAAAAGTGCAGGCATGTGAGGGATCTAGAGGTTGACAGCATGTCTTCTTAACGGGAGTCCAGGTGGCCATCTCCACAAATGGACTTTTCAGAATCCTTGGGTGGCACCGTAGTCGGAAACCAATTCTGGTTATCGCTTCTCGGCCTTTTGGCTAAGATCAAGTGTAGTATCTGTTCTTATCAGTTTAATATCTGATACGTCCCCTATCTGGGGACCATATATTAAATGGATTTTTAGAACAGGGAGATGGAAAAAGAGCTTGCTCTGTCCACTCCACGCATTGACCTGGTATTGCAGTATCTCCAGGACCGGTGCACCCCTTCTTTAATGCAGTTTCTAAAATCAGAAAGAATTGAATTCAATGCTTTTTGTTCATTTTGCTTGTTTGTCGGATTTTGGGATGGACTCTTTGGCTTTGCTTTTCTTCTCCTCATTGGATTTTTCATGTTAAAAGTTGCAGAAGCCAGATGACAAGCTCATTTTGGTTCAACTTCAGCAACTGTGCATTGCATTGCCATGTAATGTAATGTAATGCAATGCTATCTATCTAGCTCTCCCTCTATACTTCCTTTTGGATAAACAGACATATTAGGCAAGCATTTTGGAGCTTTCACCTAAATAACTACAGGTGGTGAGATAAGCTGCACAATATAATTGACCTTTCAGTATATTGTTGCACACACACCATCTATTTAGCAAATGCCCTTGTTATCAACAGCAGCCTTTTAAACTCACCTGAGCTAACAGGTATGTGAGCTGGTTACTCTGCTGCGCTTAAAATTTCTTTTTTGGTTTGCTACAATGCCTTTTCTGAAACGTTGTCTCCCTCTGCTGGAACACTGACTTCTTTCATTTAATGCCTGCAGACTATAAAAGAGAAACCAACCCAAAAAGTTTGGTTGATTAGTCTGTGGCATTCTTTTAAACTGTTGCTTATGGCGGTCTCTGTGAGCTTCTCAGTGACATTCAGCCATCCAGGTATCCCGCCTGCAGTAGACGGAATGTGGCAATGGAACGCTGGCTGCGCGTGTCATAATAGGCTCTGAGCCTTTATATACCTGCGCACAGCAGCAGCCACCTTCAGTCTGCTGCTGGACAGCCAGCAGCAGCAGGAGAGGTAATTAATCAGCAACCCTCCTGCTAAGGGTAGACAGCTGCTCGTTCCACCCCCCCCCCCCCCGCCTTAATTGGTTCTCCTCCCTTCCAACGGTGTTGAGGCGGGTGGGAACAGCCGGGGGTTGAGGGTACTGTGCTAAAAGAGGTGGAGTTATGCAGATCTAAAACGCGTGGATTGCAGCAGCAAGCCGAAAAGTGCAGGCATGTGAGGGATCTAGAGGTTGACAGCATGTCTTCTTAACGGGAGTCCAGGTGGCCATCTCCACAAATGGACTTTTCAGAATCCTTGGGTGGCACCGTAGTCGGAAACCAATTCTGGTTATCGCTTCTCGGCCTTTTGGCTAAGATCAAGTGTAGTATCTGTTCTTATCAGTTTAATATCTGATACGTCCCCTATCTGGGGACCATATATTAAATGGATTTTTAGAACAGGGAGATGGAAAAAGAGCTTGCTCTGTCCACTCCACGCATTGACCTGGTATTGCAGTATCTCCAGGACCGGTGCACCCCTTCTTTAATGCAGTTTCTAAAATCAGAAAGAATTGAATTCAATGCTTTTTGTTCATTTTGCTTGTTTGTCGGATTTTGGGATGGACTCTTTGGCTTTGCTTTTCTTCTCCTCATTGGATTTTTCATGTTAAAAGTTGCAGAAGCCAGATGACAAGCTCATTTTGGTTCAACTTCAGCAACTGTGCATTGCATTGCCATGTAATGTAATGTAATGCAATGCTATCTATCTAGCTCTCCCTCTATACTTCCTTTTGGATAAACAGACATATTAGGCAAGCATTTTGGAGCTTTCACCTAAATAACTACAGGTGGTGAGATAAGCTGCACAATATAATTGACCTTTCAGTATATTGTTGCACACACACCATCTATTTAGCAAATGCCCTTGTTATCAACAGCAGCCTTTTAAACTCACCTGAGCTAACAGGTATGTGAGCTGGTTACTCTGCTGCGCTTAAAATTTCTTTTTTGGTTTGCTACAATGCCTTTTCTGAAACGTTGTCTCCCTCTGCTGGAACACTGACTTCTTTCATTTAATGCCTGCAGACTATAAAAGAGAAACCAACCCAAAAAGTTTGGTTGATTAGTCTGTGGCATTCTTTTAAACTGTTGCTTATGGCGGTCTCTGTGAGCTTCTCAGTGACATTCAGCCATCCAGGTATCCCGCCTGCAGTAGACGGAATGTGGCAATGGAACGCTGGCTGCGCGTGTCATAATAGGCTCTGAGCCTTTATATACCTGCGCACAGCAGCAGCCACCTTCAGTCTGCTGCTGGACAGCCAGCAACAGCAGCAGCAGGAGAGGTAATTAATCAGCAACCCTCCTGCTAAGGGTAGACAGCTGCTCGTTCCACCCTCCCCCCTCCCCCGCCTTAATTGGTTCTCCTCCCTTCCAACGGTGTTGAGGCGGGTGGGAACAGCCGGGGGTTGAGGGTACTGTGCTAAAAGAGGTGGAGTTATGCAGATCTAAAACGCGTGGATTGCAGCAGCAGCAAGCCGAAAAGTGCAGGCATGTGAGGGATCTAGAGGTTGACAGCATGTCTTCTTAACGGGAGTCCAGGTGGCCATCTCCACAAATGGACTTTTCAGAATCCTTGGGTGGCACCGTAGTCGGAAACCAATTCTGGTTATCGCTTCTCGGCCTTTTGGCTAAGATCAAGTGTAGTATCTGTTCTTATCAGTTTAATATCTGATACGTCCCCTATCTGGGGACCATATATTAAATGGATTTTTAGAACAGGGAGATGGAAAAAGAGCTTGCTCTGTCCACTCCACGCATTGACCTGGTATTGCAGTATCTCCAGGACCGGTGCACCCCTTCTTTAATGCAGTTTCTAAAATCAGAAAGAATTGAATTCAATGCTTTTTGTTCATTTTGCTTGTTTGTCGGATTTTGGGATGGACTCTTTGGCTTTGCTTTTCTTCTCCTCATTGGATTTTTCATGTTAAAAGTTGCAGAAGCCAGATGACAAGCTCATTTTGGTTCAACTTCAGCAACTGTGCATTGCATTGCCATGTAATGTAATGTAATGCAATGCTATCTATCTAGCTCTCCCTCTATACTTCCTTTTGGATAAACAGACATATTAGGCAAGCATTTTGGAGCTTTCACCTAAATAACTACAGGTGGTGAGATAAGCTGCACAATATAATTGACCTTTCAGTATATTGTTGCACACACACCATCTATTTAGCAAATGCCCTTGTTATCAACAGCAGCCTTTTAAACTCACCTGAGCTAACAGGTATGTGAGCTGGTTACTCTGCTGCGCTTAAAATTTCTTTTTTGGTTTGCTACAATGCCTTTTCTGAAACGTTGTCTCCCTCTGCTGGAACACTGACTTCTTTCATTTAATGCCTGCAGACTATAAAAGAGAAACCAACCCAAAAAGTTTGGTTGATTAGTCTGTGGCATTCTTTTAAACTGTTGCTTATGGCGGTCTCTGTGAGCTTCTCAGTGACATTCAGCCATCCAGGTATCCCGCCTGCAGTAGACGGAATGTGGCAATGGAACGCTGGCTGCGCGTGTCATAATAGGCTCTGAGCCTTTATATACCTGCGCACAGCAGCAGCCACCTTCAGTCTGCTGCTGGACAGCCAGCAGCAGCAGCAGCAGGAGAGGTAATTAATCAGCAACCCTCCTGCTAAGGGTAGACAGCTGCTCGTTCCACCCCCCCCCGCCTTAATTGGTTCTCCTCCCTTCCAACGGTGTTGAGGCGGGTGGGAACAGCCGGGGGTTGAGGGTACTGTGCTAAAAGAGGTGGAGTTATGCAGATCTAAAACGCGTGGATTGCAGCAGCAGCAAGCCGAAAAGTGCAGGCATGTGAGGGATCTAGAGGTTGACAGCATGTCTTCTTAACGGGAGTCCAGGTGGCCATCTCCACAAATGGACTTTTCAGAATCCTTGGGTGGCACCGTAGTCGGAAACCAATTCTGGTTATCGCTTCTCGGCCTTTTGGCTAAGATCAAGTGTAGTATCTGTTCTTGTCAGTTTAATATCTGATACGTCCCCTATCTGGGGACCATATATTAAATGGATTTTTAGAACAGGGAGATGGAAAAAGAGCTTGCTCTGTCCACTCCACGCATTGACCTGGTATTGCAGTATCTCCAGGACCGGTGCACCCCTTCTTTAATGCAGTTTCTAAAATCAGAAAGAATTGAATTCAATGCTTTTTGTTCATTTTGCTTGTTTGTCGGATTTTGGGATGGACTCTTTGGCTTTGCTTTTCTTCTCCTCATTGGATTTTTCATGTTAAAAGTTGCAGAAGCCAGATGACAAGCTAATTTTGGTTCAACTTCAGCAACTGTGCATTGCATTGCCATGTAATGTAATGTAATGCAATGCTATCTATCTAGCTCTCCCTCTATACTTCCTTTTGGATAAACAGACATATTAGGCAAGCATTTTGGAGCTTTCACCTAAATAACTACAGGTGGTGAGATAAGCTGCACAATATAATTGACCTTTCAGTATATTGTTGCACACACACCATCTATTTAGCAAATGCCCTTGTTATCAACAGCAGCCTTTTAAACTCACCTGAGCTAACAGGTATGTGAGCTGGTTACTCTGCTGCGCTTAAAATTTCTTTTTTGGTTTGCTACAATGCCTTTTCTGAAACGTTGTCTCCCTCTGCTGGAACACTGACTTCTTTCATTTAATGCCTGCAGACTATAAAAGAGAAACCAACCCAAAAAGTTTGGTTGATTAGTCTGTGGCATTCTTTTAAACTGTTGCTTATGGCGGTCTCTGTGAGCTTCTCAGTGACATTCAGCCATCCAGGTATCCCGCCTGCAGTAGACGGAATGTGGCAATGGAACGCTGGCTGCGCGTGTCATAATAGGCTCTGAGCCTTTATATACCTGCGCACAGCAGCAGCCACCTTCAGTCTGCTGCTGGACAGCCAGCAACAGCAGCAGCAGGAGAGGTAATTAATCAGCAACCCTCCTGCTAAGGGTAGACAGCTGCTCGTTCCACCCTCCCCCCTCCCCCGCCTTAATTGGTTCTCCTCCCTTCCAACGGTGTTGAGGCGGGTGGGAACAGCCGGGGGTTGAGGGTACTGTGCTAAAAGAGGTGGAGTTATGCAGATCTAAAACGCGTGGATTGCAGCAGCAGCAAGCCGAAAAGTGCAGGCATGTGAGGGATCTAGAGGTTGACAGCATGTCTTCTTAACGGGAGTCCAGGTGGCCATCTCCACAAATGGACTTTTCAGAATCCTTGGGTGGCACCGTAGTCGGAAACCAATTCTGGTTATCGCTTCTCGGCCTTTTGGCTAAGATCAAGTGTAGTATCTGTTCTTATCAGTTTAATATCTGATACGTCCCCTATCTGGGGACCATATATTAAATGGATTTTTAGAACAGGGAGATGGAAAAAGAGCTTGCTCTGTCCACTCCACGCATTGACCTGGTATTGCAGTATCTCCAGGACCGGTGCACCCCTTCTTTAATGCAGTTTCTAAAATCAGAAAGAATTGAATTCAATGCTTTTTGTTCATTTTGCTTGTTTGTCGGATTTTGGGATGGACTCTTTGGCTTTGCTTTTCTTCTTCTCATTGGATTTTTCATGTTAAAAGTTGCAGAAGCCAGATGACAAGCTCATTTTGGTTCAACTTCAGCAACTGTGCATTGCATTGCCATGTAATGTAATGTAATGCAATGCTATCTATCTAGCTCTCCCTCTATACTTCCTTTTGGATAAACAGACATATTAGGCAAGCATTTTGGAGCTTTCACCTAAATAACTACAGGTGGTGAGATAAGCTGCACAATATAATTGACCTTTCAGTATATTGTTGCACACACACCATCTATTTAGCAAATGCCCTTGTTATCAACAGCAGCCTTTTAAACTCACCTGAGCTAACAGGTATGTGAGCTGGTTACTCTGCTGCGCTTAAAATTTCTTTTTTGGTTTGCTACAATGCCTTTTCTGAAACGTTGTCTCCCTCTGCTGGAACACTGACTTCTTTCATTTAATGCCTGCAGACTATAAAAGAGAAACCAACCCAAAAAGTTTGGTTGATTAGTCTGTGGCATTCTTTTAAACTGTTGCTTATGGCGGTCTCTGTGAGCTTCTCAGTGACATTCAGCCATCCAGGTATCCCGCCTGCAGTAGACGGAATGTGGCAATGGAACGCTGGCTGCGCGTGTCATAATAGGCTCTGAGCCTTTATATACCTGCGCACAGCAGCAGCCACCTTCAGTCTGCTGCTGGACAGCCAGCAGCAGCAGCAGCAGGAGAGGTAATTAATCAGCAACCCTCCTGCTAAGGGTAGACAGCTGCTCGTTCCACCCTCCCCCCCCCCGCCTTAATTGGTTCTCCTCCCTTCCAACGGTGTTGAGGCGGGTGGGAACAGCCGGGGGTTGAGGGTACTGTGCTAAAAGAGGTGGAGTTATGCAGATCTAAAACGCGTGGATTGCAGCAGCAGCAAGCCGAAAAGTGCAGGCATGTGAGGGATCTAGAGGTTGACAGCATGTCTTCTTAACGGGAGTCCAGGTGGCCATCTCCACAAATGGACTTTTCAGAATCCTTGGGTGGCACCGTAGTCGGAAACCAATTCTGGTTATCGCTTCTCGGCCTTTTGGCTAAGATCAAGTGTAGTATCTGTTCTTATCAGTTTAATATCTGATACGTCCCCTATCTGGGGACCATATATTAAATGGATTTTTAGAACAGGGAGATGGAAAAAGAGCTTGCTCTGTCCACTCCACGCATTGACCTGGTATTGCAGTATCTCCAGGACCGGTGCACCCCTTCTTTAATGCAGTTTCTAAAATCAGAAAGAATTGAATTCAATGCTTTTTGTTCATTTTGCTTGTTTGTCGGATTTTGGGATGGACTCTTTGGCTTTGCTTTTCTTCTCCTCATTGGATTTTTCATGTTAAAAGTTGCAGAAGCCAGATGACAAGCTCATTTTGGTTCAACTTCAGCAACTGTGCATTGCATTGCCATGTAATGTAATGTAATGCAATGCTATCTATCTAGCTCTCCCTCTATACTTCCTTTTGGATAAACAGACATATTAGGCAAGCATTTTGGAGCTTTCACCTAAATAACTACAGGTGGTGAGATAAGCTGCACAATATAATTGACCTTTCAGTATATTGTTGCACACACACCATCTATTTAGCAAATGCCCTTGTTATCAACAGCAGCCTTTTAAACTCACCTGAGCTAACAGGTATGTGAGCTGGTTACTCTGCTGCGCTTAAAATTTCTTTTTTGGTTTGCTACAATGCCTTTTCTGAAACGTTGTCTCCCTCTGCTGGAACACTGACTTCTTTCATTTAATGCCTGCAGACTATAAAAGAGAAACCAACCCAAAAAGTTTGGTTGATTAGTCTGTGGCATTCTTTTAAACTGTTGCTTATGGCGGTCTCTGTGAGCTTCTCAGTGACATTCAGCCATCCAGGTATCCCGCCTGCAGTAGACGGAATGTGGCAATGGAACGCTGGCTGCGCGTGTCATAATAGGCTCTGAGCCTTTATATACCTGCGCACAGCAGCAGCCACCTTCAGTCTGCTGCTGGACAGCCAGCAGCAGCAGCAGCAGGAGAGGTAATTAATCAGCAACCCTCCTGCTAAGGGTAGACAGCTGCTCGTTCCACCCCCCCCCGCCTTAATTGGTTCTCCTCCCTTCCAACGGTGTTGAGGCGGGTGGGAACAGCCGGGGGTTGAGGGTACTGTGCTAAAAGAGGTGGAGTTATGCAGATCTAAAACGCGTGGATTGCAGCAGCAGCAAGCCGAAAAGTGCAGGCATGTGAGGGATCTAGAGGTTGACAGCATGTCTTCTTAACGGGAGTCCAGGTGGCCATCTCCACAAATGGACTTTTCAGAATCCTTGGGTGGCACCGTAGTCGGAAACCAATTCTGGTTATCGCTTCTCGGCCTTTTGGCTAAGATCAAGTGTAGTATCTGTTCTTATCAGTTTAATATCTGATACGTCCCCTATCTGGGGACCATATATTAAATGGATTTTTAGAACAGGGAGATGGAAAAAGAGCTTGCTCTGTCCACTCCACGCATTGACCTGGTATTGCAGTATCTCCAGGACCGGTGCACCCCTTCTTTAATGCAGTTTCTAAAATCAGAAAGAATTGAATTCAATGCTTTTTGTTCATTTTGCTTGTTTGTCGGATTTTGGGATGGACTCTTTGGCTTTGCTTTTCTTCTCCTCATTGGATTTTTCATGTTAAAAGTTGCAGAAGCCAGATGACAAGCTCATTTTGGTTCAACTTCAGCAACTGTGCATTGCATTGCCATGTAATGTAATGTAATGCAATGATATCTATCTAGCTCTCCCTCTATCCTTCCTTTTGGATAAACAGACATATTAGGCAAGCATTTTGGAGCTTTCACCTAAATAACTACAGGTGGTGAGATAAGCTGCACAATATAATTGACCTTTCAGTATATTGTTGCACACACACCATCTATTTAGCAAATGCCCTTGTTATCAACAGCAGCCTTTTAAACTCACCTGAGCTAACAGGTATGTGAGCTGGTTACTCTGCTGCGCTTAAAATTTCTTTTTTGGTTTGCTACAATGCCTTTTCTGAAACGTTGTCTCCCTCTGCTGGAACACTGACTTCTTTCATTTAATGCCTGCAGACTATAAAAGAGAAACCAACCCAAAAAGTTTGGTTGATTAGTCTGTGGCATTCTTTTAAACTGTTGCTTATGGCGGTCTCTGTGAGCTTCTCAGTGACATTCAGCCATCCAGGTATCCCGCCTGCAGTAGACGGAATGTGGCAATGGAACGCTGGCTGCGCGTGTCATAATAGGCTCTGAGCCTTTATATACCTGCGCACAGCAGCAGCCACCTTCAGTCTGCTGCTGGACAGCCAGCAGCAGCAGCAGCAGGAGAGGTAATTAATCAGCAACCCTCCTGCTAAGGGTAGACAGCTGCTCGTTCCACCCCCCCCCCGCCTTAATTGGTTCTCCTCACTTCCAACGGTGTTGAGGTGGGTGGGAACAGCCGGGGGTTGAGGGTACTGTGCTAAAAGAGGTGGAGTTATGCAGATCTAAAACGCGTGGATTGCAGCAGCAGCAAGCCGAAAAGTGCAGGCATGTGAGGGATCTAGAGGTTGACAGCATGTCTTCTTAACGGGAGTCCAGGTGGCCATCTCCACAAATGGACTTTTCAGAATCCTTGGGTGGCACCGTAGTCGGAAACCAATTCTGGTTATCGCTTCTCGGCCTTTTGGCTAAGATCAAGTGTAGTATCTGTTCTTATCAGTTTAATATCTGATACGTCCCCTATCTGGGGACCATATATTAAATGGATTTTTAGAACAGGGAGATGGAAAAAGAGCTTGCTCTGTCCACTCCACGCATTGACCTGTTATTGCAGTATCTCCAGGACCAGTGCACCCCTTCTTTAATGCAGTTTCTAAAATCAGAAAGAATTGAATTCAATGCTTTTTGTTCATTTTGCTTGTTTGTCGGATTTTGGGATGGACTCTTTGGCTTTGCTTTTCTTCTCCTCATTGGATTTTTCATGTTAAAAGTTGCAGAAGCCAGATGACAAGCTCATTTTGGTTCAACTTCAGCAACTGTGCATTGCATTGCCATGTAATGTAATGTAATGCAATGCTATCTATCTAGCTCTCCCTCTATACTTCCTTTTGGATAAACAGACATATTAGGCAAGCATTTTGGAGCTTTCACCTAAATAACTACAGGTGGTGAGATAAGCTGCACAATATAATTGACCTTTCAGTATATTGTTGCACACACACCATCTATTTAGCAAATGCCCTTGTTATCAACAGCAGCCTTTTAAACTCACCTGAGCTAACAGGTATGTGAGCTGGTTACTCTGCTGCGCTTAAAATTTCTTTTTTGGTTTGCTACAATGCCTTTTCTCAAACGTTGTCTCCCTCTGCTGGAACACTGACTTCTTTCATTTAATGCCTGCAGACTATAAAAGAGAAACCAACCCAAAAAGTTTGGTTGATTAGTCTGTGGCATTCTTTTAAACTGTTGCTTATGGCGGTCTCTGTGAGCTTCTCAGTGACATTCAGCCATCCAGGTATCCCGCCTGCAGTAGACGGAATGTGGCAATGGAACGCTGGCTGCGCGTGTCATAATAGGCTCTGAGCCTTTATATACCTGCGCACAGCAGCAGCCACCTTCAGTCTGCTGCTGGACAGCCAGCAGCAGCAGCAGCAGGAGAGGTAATTAATCAGCAACCCTCCTGCTAAGGGTAGACAGCTGCTCGTTCCACCCCCCCCCCCCCGCCTTAATTGGTTCTCCTCCCTTCCAACGGTGTTGAGGCGGGTGGGAACAGCCGGGGGTTGAGGGTACTGTGCTAAAAGAGGTGGAGTTATGCAGATCTAAAACGCGTGGATTGCAGCAGCAGCAAGCCGAAAAGTGCAGGCATGTGAGGGATCTAGAGGTTGACAGCATGTCTTCTTAACGGGAGTCCAGGTGGCCATCTCCACAAATGGACTTTTCAGAATCCTTGGGTGGCACCGTAGTCGGAAACCAATTCTGGTTATCGCTTCTCGGCCTTTTGGCTAAGATCAAGTGTAGTATCTGTTCTTATCAGTTTAATATCTGATACGTCCCCTATCTGGGGACCATATATTAAATGGATTTTTAGAACAGGGAGATGGAAAAAGAGCTTGCTCTGTCCACTCCACGCATTGACCTGGTATTGCAGTATCTCCAGGACCGGTGCACCCCTTCTTTAATGCAGTTTCTAAAATCAGAAAGAATTGAATTCAATGTTTTTTGTTCATTTTGCTTGTTTGTCGGATTTTGGGATGGACTCTTTGGCTTTGCTTTTCTTCTCCTCATTGGATTTTTCATGTTAAAAGTTGCAGAAGCCAGATGACAAGCTCATTTTGGTTCAACTTCAGCAACTGTGCATTGCATTGCCATGTAATGTAATGTAATGCAATGCTATCTATCTAGCTCTCCCTCTATACTTCCTTTTGGATAAACAGACATATTAGGCAAGCATTTTGGAGCTTTCACCTAAATAACTACAGGTGGTGAGATAAGCTGCACAATATAATTGACCTTTCAGTATATTGTTGCACACACACCATCTATTTAGCAAATGCCCTTGTTATCAACAGCAGCCTTTTAAACTCACCTGAGCTAACAGGTATGTGAGCTGGTTACTCTGCTGCGCTTAAAATTTCTTTTTTGGTTTGCTACAATGCCTTTTCTGAAACGTTGTCTCCCTCTGCT
Source organism: Phyllobates terribilis (assembly GCF_046119375.1). Classification (NCBI taxonomy): domain Eukaryota; kingdom Metazoa; phylum Chordata; class Amphibia; order Anura; family Dendrobatidae; genus Phyllobates; species Phyllobates terribilis. The sequence goes on from NW_027362868.1 coordinate 1,440,131, forward strand.
GGAACACTGACTTCTTTCATTTAATGCCTGCAGACTATAAAAGAGAAACCAACCCAAAAAGTTTGGTTGATTAGTCTGTGGCATTCTTTTAAACTGTTGCTTATGGCGGTCTCTGTGAGCTTCTCAGTGACATTCAGCCATCCAGGTATCCCGCCTGCAGTAGACGGAATGTGGCAATGGAACGCTGGCTGCGCGTGTCATAATAGGCTCTGAGCCTTTATATACCTGCGCACAGCAGCAGCCACCTTCAGTCTGCTGCTGGACAGCCAGCAGCAGCAGCAGCAGGAGAGGTAATTAATCAGCAACCCTCCTGCTAAGGGTAGACAGCTGCTCGTTCCACCCCCCCCCTGCCTTAATTGGTTCTCCTCCCTTCCAGCGGTGTAGAGGCGGGTGGGAACAGCCGGGGGTTGAGGGTACTGTGCTAAAAGAGGTGGAGTTATGCAGATCTAAAACGCGTGGATTGCAGCAGCAGCAAGCCGAAAAGTGCAGGCATGTGAGGGATCTAGAGGTTGACAGCATGTCTTCTTAACGGGAGTCCAGGTGGCCATCTCCACAAATGGACTTTTCAGAATCCTTGGGTGGCACCGTAGTCGGAAACCAATTCTGGTTATCGCTTCTCGGCCTTTTGGCTAAGATCAAGTGTAGTATCTGTTCTTATCAGTTTAATATCTGATACGTCCCCTATCTGGGGACCATATATTAAATGGATTTTTAGAACAGGGAGATGGAAAAAGAGCTTGCTCTGTCCACTCCACGCATTGACCTGGTATTGCAGTATCTCCAGGACCGGTGCACCCCTTCTTTAATGCAGTTTCTGAAATCAGAAAGAATTGAATTCAATGCTTTTTGTTCATTTTGCTTGTTTGTCGGATTTTGGGATGGACTCTTTGGCTTTGCTTTTCTTCTCCTCATTGGATTTTTCATGTTAAAAGTTGCAGAAGCCAGATGACAAGCTCATTTTGGTTCAACTTCAGCAACTGTGCATTGCATTGCCATGTAATGTAATGTAATGCAATGCTATCTATCTAGCTCTCCCTCTATACTTCCTTTTGGATAAACAGACATATTAGGCAAGCATTTTGGAGCTTTCACCTAAATAACTACAGGTGGTGAGATAAGCTGCACAATATAATTGACCTTTCAGTATATTGTTGCACACACACCATCTATTTAGCAAATGCCCTTGTTATCAACAGCAGCCTTTTAAACTCACCTGAGCTAACAGGTATGTGAGCTAGTTACTCTGCTGCGCTTAAAATTTCTTTTTTGGTTTGCTACAATGCCTTTTCTGAAACGTTGTCTCCCTCTGCTGGAACACTGACTTCTTTCATTTAATGCCTGCAGACTATAAAAGAGAAACCAACCCAAAAAGTTTGGTTGATTAGTCTGTGGCATTCTTTTAAACTGTTGCTTATGGCGGTCTCTGTGAGCTTCTCAGTGACATTCAGCCATCCAGGTATCCCGCCTGCAGTAGACGGAATGTGGCAATGGAACGCTGGCTGCGCGTGTCATAATAGGCTCTGAGCCTTTATATACCTGCGCACAGCAGCAGCCACCTTCAGTCTGCTGCTGGACAGCCAGCAGCAGCAGCAGCAGGAGAGGTAATTAATCAGCAACCCTCCTGCTAAGGGTAGACAGCTGCTCGTTCCACCCCCCCCCCCCGCCTTAATTGGTTCTCCTCCCTTCCAACGGTGTTGAGGCGGGTGGGAACAGCCGGGGGTTGAGGGTACTGTGCTAAAAGAGGTGGAGTTATGCAGATCTAAAACGCGTGGATTGCAGCAGCAGCAAGCCGAAAAGTGCAGGCATGTGAGGGATCTAGAGGTTGACAGCATGTCTTCTTAACGGGAGTCCAGGTGGCCATCTCCACAAATGGACTTTTCAGAATCCTTGGGTGGCACCGTAGTCGGAAACCAATTCTGGTTATCGCTTCTCGGCCTTTTGGCTAAGATCAAGTGTAGTATCTGTTCTTATCAGTTTAATATCTGATACGTCCCCTATCTGGGGACCATATATTAAATGGATTTTTAGAACAGGGAGATGGAAAAAGAGCTTGCTCTGTCCACTCCACGCATTGACCTGGTATTGCAGTATCTCCAGGACCGGTGCACCCCTTCTTTAATGCAGTTTCTAAAATCAGAAAGAATTGAATTCAATGTTTTTTGTTCATTTTGCTTGTTTGTCGGATTTTGGGATGGACTCTTTGGCTTTGCTTTTCTTCTCCTCATTGGATTTTTCATGTTAAAAGTTGCAGAAGCCAGATGACAAGCTCATTTTGGTTCAACTTCAGCAACTGTGCATTCCATTGCCATGTAATGTAATGTAATGCAATGCTATCTATCTAGCTCTCCCTCTATACTTCCTTTTGGATAAACAGACATATTAGGCAAGCATTTTGGAGCTTTCACCTAAATAACTACAGGTGGTGAGATAAGCTGCACAATATAATTGACCTTTCAGTATATTGTTGCACACACACCATCTATTTAGCAAATGCCCTTGTTATCAACAGCAGCCTTTTAAACTCACCTGAGCTAACAGGTATGTGAGCTGGTTACTCTGCTGCGCTTAAAATTTCTTTTTTGGTTTGCTACAATGCCTTTTCTGAAACGTTGTCTCCCTCTGCTGGAACACTGACTTCTTTCATTTAATGCCTGCAGACTATAAAAGAGAAACCAACCCAAAAAGTTTGGTTGATTAGTCTGTGGCATTCTTTTAAACTGTTGCTTATGGCGGTCTCTGTGAGCTTCTCAGTGACATTCAGCCATCCAGGTATCCCGCCTGCAGTAGACGGAATGTGGCAATGGAACGCTGGCTGCGCGTGTCATAATAGGCTCTGAGCCTTTATATACCTGCGCACAGCAGCAGCCACCTTCAGTCTGCTGCTGGACAGCCAGCAGCAGCAGCAGCAGGAGAGGTAATTAATCAGCAACCCTCCTGCTAAGGGTAGACAGCTGCTCGTTCCACCCCCCCCCCCGCCTTAATTGGTTTTCCTCCCTTCCAACGGTGTTGAGGCGGGTGGGAACAGCCGGGGGTTGAGGGTACTGTGCTAAAAGAGGTGGAGTTATGCAGATCTAAAACGCGTGGATTGCAGCAGCAGCAAGCCGAAAAGTGCAGGCATGTGAGGGATCTAGAGGTTGACAGCATGTCTTCTTAACGGGAGTCCAGGTGGCCATCTCCACAAATGGACTTTTCAGAATCCTTGGGTGGCACCGTAGTCGGAAACCAATTCTGGTTATCGCTTCTCGGCCTTTTGGCTAAGATCAAGTGTAGTATCTGTTCTTATCAGTTTAATATCTGATACGTCCCCTATCTGGGGACCATATATTAAATGGATTTTTAGAACAGGGAGATGGAAAAAGAGCTTGCTCTGTCCACTCCACGCATTGACCTGGTATTGCAGTATCTCCAGGACCGGTGCACCCCTTCTTTAATGCAGTTTCTAAAATCAGAAAGAATTGAATTCAATGCTTTTTGTTCATTTTGCTTGTTTGTCGGATTTTGGGATGGACTCTTTGGCTTTGCTTTTCTTCTCCTCATTGGATTTTTCATGTTAAAAGTTGCAGAAGCCAGATGACAAGCTCATTTTGGTTCAACTTCAGCAACTGTGCATTGCATTGCCATGTAATGTAATGTAATGCAATGCTATCTATCTAGCTCTCCCTCTATACTTCCTTTTGGATAAACAGACATATTAGGCAAGCATTTTGGAGCTTTCACCTAAATAACTACAGGTGGTGAGATAAGCTGCACAATATAATTGACCTTTCAGTATATTGTTGCACACACACCATCTATTTAGCAAATGCCCTTGTTATCAACAGCAGCCTTTTAAACTCACCTGAGCTAACAGGTATGTGAGCTGGTTACTCTGCTGCGCTTAAAATTTCTTTTTTGGTTTGCTACAATGCCTTTTCTGAAACGTTGTCTCCCTCTGCTGGAACACTGACTTCTTTCATTTAATGCCTGCAGACTATAAAAGAGAAACCAACCCAAAAAGTTTGGTTGATTAGTCTGTGGCATTCTTCTAAACTGTTGCTTATGGCGGTCTCTGTGAGCTTCTCAGTGACATTCAGCCATCCAGGTATCCCGCCTGCAAAGACGGAATGTGGCAATGGAACGCTGGCTGCGCGTGTCATAATAGGCTCTGAGCATTTATATACCTGCGCACAGCAGCAGCCACCTTCAGTCTGCTGCTGGACAGCCAGCAGCAGCAGCAGCAGGAGAGGTAATTAATCAGCAACCCTCCTGCTAAGGGTAGACAGCTGCTCGTTCCACCCCCCCCCCCCGCCTTAATTGGTTCTCCTCCCTTCCAACGGTGTTGAGGCGGGTGGGAACAGCCGGGGGTTGAGGGTACTGTGCTAAAAGAGGTGGAGTTATGCAGATCTAAAACGCGTGGATTGCAGCAGCAGCAAGCCGAAAAGTGCAGGCATGTGAGGGATCTAGAGGTTGACAGCATGTCTTCTTAACGGGAGTCCAGGTGGCCATCTCCACAAATGGACTTTTCAGAATCCTTGGGTGGCACCGTAGTCGGAAACCAATTCTGGTTATCGCTTCTCGGCCTTTTGGCTAAGATCAAGTGTAGTATCTGTTCTTATCAGTTTAATATCTGATACGTCCCCTATCTGGGGACCATATATTAAATGGATTTTTAGAACAGGGAGATGGAAAAAGAGCTTGCTCTGTCCACTCCACGCATTGACCTGGTATTGCAGTATCTCCAGGACCGGTGCACCCCTTCTTTAATGCAGTTTCTAAAATCAGAAAGAATTGAATTCAATGTTTTTTGTTCATTTTGCTTGTTTGTCGGATTTTGGGATGGACTCTTTGGCTTTGCTTTTCTTCTCCTCATTGGATTTTTCATGTTAAAAGTTGCAGAAGCCAGATGACAAGCTCATTTTGGTTCAACTTCAGCAACTGTGCATTGCATTGCCATGTAATGTAATGTAATGCAATGCTATCTATCTAGCTCTCCCTCTATACTTCCTTTTGGATAAACAGACATATTAGGCAAGCATTTTGGAGCTTTCACCTAAATAACTACAGGTGGTGAGATAAGCTGCACAATATAATTGACCTTTCAGTATATTGTTGCACACACACCATCTATTTAGCAAATGCCCTTGTTATCAACAGCAGCCTTTTAAACTCACCTGAGCTAACAGGTATGTGAGCTGGTTACTCTGCTGCGCTTAAAATTTCTTTTTTGGTTTGCTACAATGCCTTTTCTGAAACGTTGTCTCCCTCTGCTGGAACACTGACTTCTTTCATTTAATGCCTGCAGACTATAAAAGAGAAACCAACCCAAAAAGTTTGGTTGATTAGTCTGTGGCATTCTTTTAAACTGTTGCTTATGGCGGTCTCTGTGAGCTTCTCAGTGACATTCAGCCATCCAGGTATCCCGCCTGCAGTAGACGGAATGTGGCAATGGAACGCTGGCTGCGCGTGTCATAATAGGCTCTGAGCCTTTATATACCTGCGCACAGCAGCAGCCACCTTCAGTCTGCTGCTGGACAGCCAGCAGCAGCAGCAGCAGGAGAGGTAATTAATCAGCAAACCTCCTGCTAAGGGTAGACAGCTGCTCGTTCCACCCCCCCCCCGCCTTAATTGGTTCTCCTCCCTTCCAACGGTGTTGAGGCGGGTGGGAACAGCCGGGGGTTGAGGGTACTGTGCTAAAAGAGGTGGAGTTATGCAGATCTAAAACGCGTGGATTGCAGCAGCAGCAAGCCGAAAAGTGCAGGCATGTGAGGGATCTAGAGGTTGACAGCATGTCTTCTTAACGGGAGTCCAGGTGGCCATCTCCACAAATGGACTTTTCAGAATCCTTGGGTGGCACCGTAGTCGGAAACCAATTCTGGTTATCGCTTCTCGGCCTTTTGGCTAAGATCAAGTGTAGTATCTGTTCTTATCAGTTTAATATCTGATACGTCCCCTATCTGGGGACCATATATTAAATGGATTTTTAGAACAGGGAGATGGAAAAAGAGTTTGCTCTGTCCACTCCACGCATTGACCTGGTATTGCAGTATCTCCAGGACCGGTGCACCCCTTCTTTAATGCAGTTTCTAAAATCAGAAAGAATTGAATTCAATGCTTTTTGTTCATTTTGCTTGTTTGTCGGATTTTGGGATGGACTCTTTGGCTTTGCTTTTCTTCTCCTCATTGGATTTTTCATGTTAAAAGTTGCAGAAGCCAGATGACAAGCTCATTTTGGTTCAACTTCAGCAACTGTGCATTGCATTGCCATGTAATGTAATGTAATGCAATGCTATCTATCTAGCTCTCCCTCTATTCTTCCTTTTGGATAAACAGACATATTAGGCAAGCATTTTGGAGCTTTCACCTAAATAACTACAGGTGGTGAGATAAGCTGCACAATATAATTGACCTTTCAGTATATTGTTGCACACACACCATCTATTTAGCAAATGCCCTTGTTATCAACAGCAGCCTTTTAAACTCACCTGAGCTAACAGGTATGTGAGCTGGTTACTCTGCTGCGCTTAAAATTTCTTTTTTGGTTTGCTACAATGCCTTTTCTGAAACGTTGTCTCCCTCTGCTGGAACACTGACTTCTTTCATTTAATGCCTGCAGACTATAAAAGAGAAACCAACCCAAAAAGTTTGGTTGATTAGTCTGTGGCATTCTTTTAAACTGTTGCTTATGGCGGTCTCTGTGATCTTCTCAGTGACATTCAGCCATCCAGGTATCCCGCCTGCAGTAGACGGAATGTGGCAATGGAACGCTGGCTGCGCATGTCATAATAGGCTCTGAGCCTTTATATACCTGCGCACAGCAGCAGCCACCTTCAGTCTGCTGCTGGACAGCCAGCAGCTGCAGCAGCAGGAGAGGTAATTAATCAGCAACCCTCCTGCTAAGGGTAGACAGCTGCTCGTTCCACCCCACCCCCCCGCCTTAACTGGTTCTCCTCCCTTCCAACGGTGTTGAGGCGTGTGGGAACAGCCGGGGGTTGAGGGTACTGTGCTAAAAGAGGTGGAGTTATGCAGATCTAAAACGCGTGGATTGCAGCAGCAGCAAGCCGAAAAGTGCAGGCATGTGAGGGATCTAGAGGTTGACAGCATGTCTTCTTAACGGGAGTCCAGGTGGCCATCTCCACAAATGGACTTTTCAGAATCCTTGGGTGGCACCGTAGTCGGAAACCAATTCTGGTTATCGCTTCTCGGCCTTTTGGCTAAGATCAAGTGTAGTATCTGTTCTTATCAGTTTAATATCTGATACGTCCCCTATCTGGGGACCATATATTAAATGGATTTTTAGAACAGGGAGATGGAAAAAGAGCTTGCTCTGTCCACTCCACGCATTGACCTGGTATTGCAGTATCTCCAGGACCGGTGCACCCCTTCTTTAATGCAGTTTCTAAAATCAGAAAGAATTGAATTCAATGCTTTTTGTTCATTTTGCTTGTTTGTCGGATTTTGGGATGGACTCTTTGGCTTTGCTTTTCTTCTCCTCATTGGATTTTTCATGTTAAAAGTTGCAGAAGCCAGATGACAAGCTCATTTTGGTTCAACTTCAGCAACTGTGCATTGCATTGCCATGTAATGTAATGTAATGCAATGCTATCTATCTAGCTCTCCCTCTATACTTCCTTTTGGATAAACAGACATATTAGGCAAGCATTTTGGAGCTTTCACCTAAATAACTACAGGTGGTGAGATAAGCTGCACAATATAATTGACCTTTCAGTATATTGTTGCACACACACCATCTATTTAGCAAATGCCCTTGTTATCAACAGCAGCCTTTTAAACTCACCTGAGCTAACAGGTATGTGAGCTGGTTACTCTGCTGCGCTTAAAATTTCTTTTTTGGTTTGCTACAATGCCTTTTCTGAAACGTTGTCTCCCTCTGCTGGAACACTGACTTCTTTCATTTAATGCCTGCAGACTATAAAAGAGAAACCAACCCAAAAAGTTTGGTTGATTAGTCTGTGGCATTCTTTTAAACTGTTGCTTATGGCGGTCTCTGTGAGCTTCTCAGTGACATTCAGCCATCCAGGTATCCCGCCTGCAAAGACGGAATGTGGCAATGGAACGCTGGCTGCGCGTGTCATAATAGGCTCTGAGCATTTATATACCTGCGCACAGCAGCAGCCACCTTCAGTCTGCTGCTGGACAGCCAGCAGCAGCAGCAGCAGGAGAGGTAATTAATCAGCAACCCTCCTGCTAAGGGTAGACAGCTGCTCGTTCCACCCCCCCCCCCGCCTTAATTGGTTCTCCTCCCTTCCAACGGTGTTGAGGCGGGTGGGAACAGCCGGGGGTTGAGGGTACTGTGCTAAAAGAGGTGGAGTTATGCAGATCTAAAACGCGTGGATTGCAGCAGCAGCAAGCCGAAAAGTGCAGGCATGTGAGGGATCTAGAGGTTGACAGCATGTCTTCTTAACGGGAGTCCAGGTGGCCATCTCCACAAATGGACTTTTCAGAATCCTTGGGTGGCACCGTAGTCGGAAACCAATTCTGGTTATCGCTTCTCGGCCTTTTGGCTAAGATCAAGTGTAGTATCTGTTCTTATCAGTTTAATATCTGATACGTCCCCTATCTGGGGACCATATATTAAATGGATTTTTAGAACAGGGAGATGGAAAAAGAGCTTGCTCTGTCCACTCCACGCATTGACCTGGTATTGCAGTATCTCCAGGACCGGTGCACCCCTTCTTTAATGCAGTTTCTAAAATCAGAAAGAATTGAATTCAATGTTTTTTGTTCATTTTGCTTGTTTGTCGGATTTTGGGATGGACTCTTTGGCTTTGCTTTTCTTCTCCTCATTGGATTTTTCATGTTAAAAGTTGCAGAAGCCAGATGACAAGCTCATTTTGGTTCAACTTCAGCAACTGTGCATTGCATTGCCATGTAATGTAATGTAATGCAATGCTATCTATCTAGCTCTCCCTCTATACTTCCTTTTGGATAAACAGACATATTAGGCAAGCATTTTGGAGCTTTCACCTAAATAACTACAGGTGGTGAGATAAGCTGCACAATATAATTGACCTTTCAGTATATTGTTGCACACACACCATCTATTTAGCAAATGCCCTTGTTATCAACAGCAGCCTTTTAAACTCACCTGAGCTAACAGGTATGTGAGCTGGTTACTCTGCTGCGCTTAAAATTTCTTTTTTGGTTTGCTACAATGCCTTTTCTGAAACGTTGTCTCCCTCTGCTGGAACACTGACTTCTTTCATTTAATGCCTGCAGACTATAAAAGAGAAACCAACCCAAAAAGTTTGGTTGATTAGTCTGTGGCATTCTTTTAAACTGTTGCTTATGGCGGTCTCTGTGAGCTTCTCAGTGACATTCAGCCATCCAGGTATCCCGCCTGCAGTAGACGGAATGTGGCAATGGAACGCTGGCTGCGCGTGTCATAATAGGCTCTGAGCCTTTATATACCTGCGCACAGCAGCAGCCACCTTCAGTCTGCTGCTGGACAGCCAGCAGCAGCAGCAGCAGGAGAGGTAATTAATCAGCAAACCTCCTGCTAAGGGTAGACAGCTGCTCGTTCCACCCCCCCCCCGCCTTAATTGGTTCTCCTCCCTTCCAACGGTGTTGAGGCGGGTGGGAACAGCCGGGGGTTGAGGGTACTGTGCTAAAAGAGGTGGAGTTATGCAGATCTAAAACGCGTGGATTGCAGCAGCAGCAAGCCGAAAAGTGCAGGCATGTGAGGGATCTAGAGGTTGACAGCATGTCTTCTTAACGGGAGTCCAGGTGGCCATCTCCACAAATGGACTTTTCAGAATCCTTGGGTGGCACCGTAGTCGGAAACCAATTCTGGTTATCGCTTCTCGGCCTTTTGGCTAAGATCAAGTGTAGTATCTGTTCTTATCAGTTTAATATCTGATACGTCCCCTATCTGGGGACCATATATTAAATGGATTTTTAGAACAGGGAGATGGAAAAAGAGTTTGCTCTGTCCACTCCACGCATTGACCTGGTATTGCAGTATCTCCAGGACCGGTGCACCCCTTCTTTAATGCAGTTTCTAAAATCAGAAAGAATTGAATTCAATGCTTTTTGTTCATTTTGCTTGTTTGTCGGATTTTGGGATGGACTCTTTGGCTTTGCTTTTCTTCTCCTCATTGGATTTTTCATGTTAAAAGTTGCAGAAGCCAGATGACAAGCTCATTTTGGTTCAACTTCAGCAACTGTGCATTGCATTGCCATGTAATGTAATGTAATGCAATGCTATCTATCTAGCTCTCCCTCTATACTTCCTTTTGGATAAACAGACATATTAGGCAAGCATTTTGGAGCTTTCACCTAAATAACTACAGGTGGTGAGATAAGCTGCACAATATAATTGACCTTTCAGTATATTGTTGCACACACACCATCTATTTAGCAAATGCCCTTGTTATCAACAGCAGCCTTTTAAACTCACCTGAGCTAACAGGTATGTGAGCTGGTTACTCTGCTGCGCTTAAAATTTCTTTTTTGGTTTGCTACAATGCCTTTTCTGAAACGTTGTCTCCCTCTGCTGGAACACTGACTTCTTTCATTTAATGCCTGCAGACTATAAAAGAGAAACCAACCCAAAAAGTTTGGTTGATTAGTCTGTGGCATTCTTTTAAACTGTTGCTTATGGCGGTCTCTGTGATCTTCTCAGTGACATTCAGCCATCCAGGTATCCCGCCTGCAGTAGACGGAATGTGGCAATGGAACGCTGGCTGCGCATGTCATAATAGGCTCTGAGCCTTTATATACCTGCGCACAGCAGCAGCCACCTTCAGTCTGCTGCTGGACAGCCAGCAGCTGCAGCAGCAGGAGAGGTAATTAATCAGCAACCCTCCTGCTAAGGGTAGACAGCTGCTCGTTCCACCCCACCCCCCCGCCTTAACTGGTTCTCCTCCCTTCCAACGGTGTTGAGGCGGGTGGGAACAGCTGGGGGTTGAGGGTACTGTGCTAAAAGAGGTGGAGTTATGCAGATCTAAAACGCGTGGATTGCAGCAGCAGCAAGCCGAAAAGTGCAGGCATGTGAGGGATCTAGAGGTTGACAGCATGTCTTCTTAACGGGAGTCCAGGTGGCCATCTCCACAAATGGACTTTTCAGAATCCTTGGGTGGCACCGTAGTCGGAAACCAATTCTGGTTATCGCTTCTCGGCCTTTTGGCTAAGATCAAGTGTAGTATCTGTTCTTATCAGTTTAATATCTGATACGTCCCCTATCTGGGGACCATATATTAAATGGATTTTTAGAACAGGGAGATGGAAAAAGAGCTTGCTCTGTCCACTCCACGCATTGACCTGGTATTGCAGTATCTCCAGGACCGGTGCACCCCTTCTTTAATGCAGTTTCTAAAATCAGAAAGAATTGAATTCAATGCTTTTTGTTCATTTTGCTTGTTTGTCGGATTTTGGGATGGACTCTTTGGCTTTGCTTTTCTTCTCCTCATTGGATTTTTCATGTTAAAAGTTGCAGAAGCCAGATGACAAGCTCATTTTGGTTCAACTTCAGCAACTGTGCATTGCATTGCCATGTAATGTAATGTAATGCAATGCTATCTATCTAGCTCTCCCTCTATACTTCCTTTTGGATAAACAGACATATTAGGCAAGCATTTTGGAGCTTTCACCTAAATAACTACAGGTGGTGAGATAAGCTGCACAATATAATTGACCTTTCAGTATATTGTTGCACACACACCATCTATTTAGCAAATGCCCTTGTTATCAACAGCAGCCTTTTAAACTCACCTGAGCTAACAGGTATGTGAGCTGGTTACTCTGCTGCGCTTAAAATTTCTTTTTTGGTTTGCTACAATGCCTTTTCTGAAACGTTGTCTCCCTCTGCTGGAACACTGACTTCTTTCATTTAATGCCTGCAGACTATAAAAGAGAAACCAACCCAAAAAGTTTGGTTGATTAGTCTGTGGCATTCTTTTAAACTGTTGCTTATGGCGGTCTCTGTGAGCTTCTCAGTGACATTCAGCCATCCAGGTATCCCGCCTGCAGTAGACGGAATGTGGCAATGGAACGCTGGCTGCGCGTGTCATAATAGGCTCTGAGCCTTTATATACCTGCGCACAGCAGCAGCCACCTTCAGTCTGCTGCTGGACAGCCAGCAGCAGCAGCAGGAGAGGTAATTAATCAGCAACCCTCCTGCTAAGGGTAGACAGCTGCTCGTTCCACCCCCCCCCCCCCGCCTTAATTGGTTCTCCTCCCTTCCAACGGTGTTGAGGCGGGTGGGAACAGCCGGGGGTTGAGGGTACTGTGCTAAAAGAGGTGGAGTTATGCAGATCTAAAACGCGTGGATTGCAGCAGCAGCAAGCCGAAAAGTGCAGGCATGTGAGGGATCTAGAGGTTGACAGCATGTCTTCTTAACGGGAGTCCAGGTGGCCATCTCCACAAATGGACTTTTCAGAATCCTTGGGTGGCACCGTAGTCGGAAACCAATTCTGGTTATCGCTTCTCGGCCTTTTGGCTAAGATCAAGTGTAGTATCTGTTCTTATCAGTTTAATATCTGATACGTCCCCTATCTGGGGACCATATATTAAATGGATTTTTAGAACAGGGAGATGGAAAAAGAGCTTGCTCTGTCCACTCCACGCATTGACCTGGTATTGCAGTATCTCCAGGACCGGTGCACCCCTTCTTTAATGCAGTTTCTAAAATCAGAAAGAATTGAATTCAATGCTTTTTGTTCATTTTGCTTGTTTGTCGGATTTTGGGATGGACTCTTTGGCTTTGCTTTTCTTCTCCTCATTGGATTTTTCATGTTAAAAGTTGCAGAAGCCAGATGACAAGCTCATTTTGGTTCAACTTCAGCAACTGTGCATTGCATTGCCATGTAATGTAATGTAATGCAATGCTATCTATCTAGCTCTCCCTCTATACTTCCTTTTGGATAAACAGACATATTAGGCAAGCATTTTGGAGCTTTCACCTAAATAACTACAGGTGGTGAGATAAGCTGCACAATATAATTGACCTTTCAGTATATTGTTGCACACACACCATCTATTTAGCAAATGCCCTTGTTATCAACAGCAGCCTTTTAAACTCACCTGAGCTAACAGGTATGTGAGCTGGTTACTCTGCTGCGCTTAAAATTTCTTTTTTGGTTTGCTACAATGCCTTTTCTGAAACGTTGTCTCCCTCTGCTGGAACACTGACTTCTTTCATTTAATGCCTGCAGACTATAAAAGAGAAACCAACCCAAAAAGTTTGGTTGATTAGTCTGTGGCATTCTTTTAAACTGTTGCTTATGGCGGTCTCTGTGAGCTTCTCAGTGACATTCAGCCATCCAGGTATCCCGCCTGCAGTAGACGGAATGTGGCAATGGAACGCTGGCTGCGCGTGTCATAATAGGCTCTGAGCCTTTATATACCTGCGCACAGCAGCAGCCACCTTCAGTCTGCTGCTGGACAGCCAGCAGCAGCAGCAGCAGGAGAGGTAATTAATCAGCAACCCTCCTGCTAAGGGTAGACAGCTGCTCGTTCCACCCCCCCCCGCCTTAATTGGTTCTCCTCCCTTCCAACGGTGTGGAGGCGGGTGGGAACAGCCGGGGGTTGAGGGTACTGTGCTAAAAGAGGTGGAGTTATGCAGATCTAAAACGCGTGGATTGCAGCAGCAGCAAGCCGAAAAGTGCAGGCATGTGAGGGATCTAGAGGTTGACAGCATGTCTTCTTAACGGGAGTCCAGGTGGCCATCTCCACAAATGGACTTTTCAGAATCCTTGGGTGGCACCGTAGTCGGAAACCAATTCTGGTTATCGCTTCTCGGCCTTTTGGCTAAGATCAAGTGTAGTATCTGTTCTTATCAGTTTAATATCTGATACGTCCCCTATCTGGGGACCATATATTAAATGGATTTTTAGAACAGGGAGATGGAAAAAGAGCTTGCTCTGTCCACTCCACGCATTGACCTGGTATTGCAGTATCTCCAGGACCGGTGCACCCCTTCTTTAATGCAGTTTCTAAAATCAGAAAGAATTGAATTCAATGCTTTTTGTTCATTTTGCTTGTTTGTCGGATTTTGGGATGGACTCTTTGGCTTTGCTTTTCTTCTCCTCATTGGATTTTTCATGTTAAAAGTTGCAGAAGCCAGATGACAAGCTCATTTTGGTTCAACTTCAGCAACTGTGCATTGCATTGCCATGTAATGTAATGTAATGCAATGCTATCTATCTAGCTCTCCCTCTATACTTCCTTTTGGATAAACAGACATATTAGGCAAGCATTTTGGAGCTTTCACCTAAATAACTACAGGTGGTGAGATAAGCTGCACAATATAATTGACCTTTCAGTATATTGTTGCACACACACCATCTATTTAGCAAATGCCCTTGTTATCAACAGCAGCCTTTTAAACTCACCTGAGCTAACAGGTATGTGAGCTGGTTACTCTGCTGCGCTTAAAATTTCTTTTTTGGTTTGCTACAATGCCTTTTCTGAAACGTTGTCTCCCTCTGCTGGAACACTGACTTCTTTCATTTAATGCCTGCAGACTATAAAAGAGAAACCAACCCAAAAAGTTTGGTTGATTAGTCTGTGGCATTCTTTTAAACTGTTGCTTATGGCGGTCTCTGTGAGCTTCTCAGTGACATTCAGCCATCCAGGTATCCCGCCTGCAGTAGACGGAATGTGGCAATGGAACGCTGGCTGCGCGTGTCATAATAGGCTCTGAGCCTTTATATACCTGCGCACAGCAGCAGCCACCTTCAGTCTGCTGCTGGACAGCCAGCAGCAGCAGCAGCAGGAGAGGTAATTAATCAGCAACCCTCCTGCTAAGGGTAGACAGCTGCTCGTTCCACCCCCCCCCCGCCTTAATTGGTTCTCCTCCCTTCCAACGGTGTTGAGGCGGGTGGGAACAGCCGGGGGTTGAGGGTACTGTGCTAAAAGAGGTGGAGTTATGCAGATCTAAAACGCGTGGATTGCAGCAGCAGCAAGCCGAAAAGTGCAGGCATGTGAGGGATCTAGAGGTTGACAGCATGTCTTCTTAACGGGAGTCCAGGTGGCCATCTCCACAAATGGACTTTTCAGAATCCTTGGGTGGCACCGTAGTCGGAAACCAATTCTGGTTATCGCTTCTCGGCCTTTTGGCTAAGATCAAGTGTAGTATCTGTTCTTATCAGTTTAATATCTGATACGTCCCCTATCTGGGGACCATATATTAAATGGATTTTTAGAACAGGGAGATGGAAAAAGAGCTTGCTCTGTCCACTCCACGCATTGACCTGGTATTGCAGTATCTCCAGGACCGGTGCACCCCTTCTTTAATGCAGTTTCTAAAATCAGAAAGAATTGAATTCAATGCTTTTTGTTCATTTTGCTTGTTTGTCGGATTTTGGGATGGACTCTTTGGCTTTGCTTTTCTTCTCCTCATTGGATTTTTCATGTTAAAAGTTGCAGAAGCCAGATGACAAGCTCATTTTGGTTCAACTTCAGCAACTGTGCATTGCATTGCCATGTAATGTAATGTAATGCAATGCTATCTATCTAGCTCTCCCTCTATACTTCCTTTTGGATAAACAGACATATTAGGCAAGCATTTTGGAGCTTTCACCTAAATAACTACAGGTGGTGAGATAAGCTGCACAATATAATTGACCTTTCAGTATATTGTTGCACACACACCATCTATTTAGCAAATGCCCTTGTTATCAACAGCAGCCTTTTAAACTCACCTGAGCTAACAGGTATGTGAGCTGGTTACTCTGCTGCGCTTAAAATTTCTTTTTTGGTTTGCTACAATGCCTTTTCTGAAACGTTGTCTCCCTCTGCTGGAACACTGACTTCTTTCATTTAATGCCTACAGACTATAAAAGAGAAACCAACCCAAAAAGTTTGGTTGATTAGTCTGTGGCATTCTTTTAAACTGTTGCTTATGGCGGTCTCTATGAGCTTCTCAGTGACATTCAGCCATCCAGGTATCCCGCCTGCAGTAGACGGAATGTGGCAATGGAACGCTGGCTGCGCGTGTCATAATAGGCTCTGAGCCTTTATATACCTGCGCACAGCAGCAGCCACCTTCAGTCTGCTGCTGGACAGCCAGCAGCAGCAGCAGCAGGAGAGGTAATTAATCAGCAACCCTCCTGCTAAGGGTAGACAGCTGCTCGTTCCACCCCCCCCCCGCCTTAATTGGTTCTCCTCCCTTCCAACGGTATTGAGGCGGGTGGGAACAGCCGGGGGTTGAGGGTACTGTGCTAAAAGAGGTGGAGTTATGCAGATCTAAAACGCGTGGATTGCAGCAGCAGCAAGCCGAAAAGTGCAGGCATGTGAGGGATCTAGAGGTTGACAGCATGTCTTCTTAACGGGAGTCCAGGTGGCCATCTCCACAAATGGACTTTTCAGAATCCTTGGGTGGCACCGTAGTCGGAAGCCAATTCTGGTTATCGCTTCTCGGCCTTTTGGCTAAGATCAAGTGTAGTATCTGTTCTTATCAGTTTAATATCTGATACGTCCCCTATCTGGGGACCATATATTAAATGGATTTTTAGAACAGGGAGATGGAAAAAGAGCTTGCTCTGTCCACTCCACGCATTGACCTGGTATTGCAGTATCTCCAGGACCGGTGCACCCCTTCTTTAATGCAGTTTCTAAAATCAGAAAGAATTGAATTCAATGCTTTTTGTTCATTTTGCTTGTTTGTCGGATTTTGGGATGGACTCTTTGGCTTTGCTTTTCTTCTCCTCATTGGATTTTTCATGTTAAAAGTTGCAGAAGCCAGATGACAAGCTCATTTTGGTTCAACTTCAGCAACTGTGCATTGCATTGCCATGTAATGTAATGTAATGCAATGCTATCAATCTAGCTCTCCCTCTATACTTCCTTTTGGATAAACAGACATATTAGGCAAGCATTTTGGAGCTTTCACCTAAATAACTACAGGTGGTGAGATAAGCTGCACAATATAATTGACCTTTCAGTATATTGTTGCACACACACCATCTATTTAGCAAATGCCCTTGTTATCAACAGCAGCCTTTTAAACTCACCTGAGCTAACAGGTATGTGAGCTGGTTACTCTGCTGCGCTTAAAATTTCTTTTTTGGTTTGCTACAATGCCTTTTCTGAAACGTTGTCTCCCTCTGCTGGAACACTGACTTCTTTCATTTAATGCCTGCAGACTATAAAAGAGAAACCAACCCAAAAAGTTTGGTTGATTAGTCTGTGGCATTCTTTTAAACTGTTGCTTATGGCGGTCTCTGTGAGCTTCTCAGTGACATTCAGCCATCCAGGTATCCCGCCTGCAGTAGACGGAATGTGGCAATGGAACGCTGGCTGCGCGTGTCATAATAGGCTCTGAGCCTTTATATACCTGCGCACAGCAGCAGCCACCTTCAGTCTGCTGCTGGACAGCCAGCAGCAGCAGCAGCAGGAGAGGTAATTAATCAGCAACCCTCCTGCTAAGGGTAGACAGCTGCTCGTTCCACCCCCCCCCCCGCCTTAATTGGTTCTCCTCCCTTCCAACGGTGTTGAGGCGGGTGGGAACAGCCGGGGGTTGAGGGTACTGTGCTAAAAGAGGTGGAGTTATGCAGATCTAAAACGCGTGGATTGCAGCAGCAGCAAGCCGAAAAGTGCAGGCATGTGAGGGATCTAGAGGTTGACAGCATGTCTTCTTAACGGGAGTCCAGGTGGCCATCTCCACAAATGGACTTTTCAGAATCCTTGGGTGGCACCGTAGTCGGAAACCAATTCTGGTTATCGCTTCTCGGCCTTTTGGCTAAGATCAAGTGTAGTATCTGTTCTTATCAGTTTAATATCTGATACGTCCCCTATCTGGGGACCATATATTAAATGGATTTTTAGAACAGGGAGATGGAAAAAGAGCTTGCTCTGTCCACTCCACGCATTGACCTGGTATTGCAGTATCTCCAGGACCGGTGCACCCCTTCTTTAATGCAGTTTCTAAAATCAGAAAGAATTGAATTCAATGCTTTTTGTTCATTTTGCTAGTTTGTCGGATTTTGGGATGGACTCTTTGGCTTTGCTTTTCTTCTCCTCATTGGATTTTTCATGTTAAAAGTTGCAGAAGCCAGATGACAAGCTCATTTTGGTTCAACTTCAGCAACTGTGCATTGCATTGCCATGTAATGTAATGTAATGCAATGCTATCTATCTAGCTCTCCCTCTATACTTCCTTTTGGATAAACAGACATATTAGGCAAGCATTTTGGAGCTTTCACCTAAATAACTACAGGTGGTGAGATAAGCTGCACAATATAATTGACCTTTCAGTATATTGTTGCACACACACCATCTATTTAGCAAATGCCCTTGTTATCAACAGCAGCTTTTTAAACTCACCTGAGCTAACAGGTATGTGAGCTGGTTACTCTGCTGCGCTTAAAATTTCTTTTTTGGTTTGCTACAATGCCTTTTCTGAAACGTTGTCTCCCTCTGCTGGAACACTGACTTCTTTCATTTAATGCCTGCAGACTATAAAAGAGAAACCAACCCAAAAAGTTTGGTTGATTAGTCTGTGGCATTCTTTTAAACTGCTGCTTATGGCGGTCTCTGTGAGCTTCTCAGTGACATTCAGCCATCCAGGTATCCCGCCTGCAGTAGACGGAATGTGGCAATGGAACGCTGGCTGCGCGTGTCATAATAGGCTCTGAGCCTTTATATACCTGCGCACAGCAGCAGCCACCTTCAGTCTGCTGCTGGACAGCCAGCAGCAGCAGCAGGAGAGGTAATTAATCAGCAACCCTCCTGCTAAGGGTAGACAGCTGCTCGTTCCACCCCCCCCCCCGCCTTAATTGGTTCTCCTCCCTTCCAACGGTGTTGAGGCGGGTGGGAACAGCCGGGGGTTGAGGGTACTGTGCTAAAAGAGGTGGAGTTATGCAGATCTAAAACGCGTGGATTGCAGCAGCAGCAAGCCGAAAAGTGCAGGCATGTGAGGGATCTAGAGGTTGACAGCATGTCTTCTTAACGGGAGTCCAGGTGGCCATCTCCACAAATGGACTTTTCAGAATCCTTGGGTGGCACCGTAGTCGGAAACCAATTCTGGTTATCGCTTCTCGGCCTTTTGGCTAAGATCAAGTGTAGTATCTGTTCTTATCAGTTTAATATCTGATACGTCCCCTATCTGGGGACCATATATTAAATGGATTTTTAGAACAGGGAGATGGAAAAAGAGCTTGCTCTGTCCACTCCACGCATTGACCTGGTATTGCAGTATCTCCAGGACCGGTGCACCCCTTCTTTAATGCAGTTTCTAAAATCAGAAAGAATTGAATTCAATGCTTTTTGTTCATTTTGCTTGTTTGTCGGATTTTGGGATGGACTCTTTGGCTTTGCTTTTCTTCTCCTCATTGGATTTTTCATGTTAAAAGTTGCAGAAGCCAGATGACAAGCTCATTTTGGTTCAACTTCAGCAACTGTGCATTGCATTGCCATGTAATGTAATGTAATGCAATGCTATCTATCTAGCTCTCCCTCTATACTTCCTTTTGGATAAACAGACATATTAGGCAAGCATTTTGGAGCTTTCACCTAAATAACTACAGGTGGTGAGATAAGCTGCACAATATAATTGACCTTTCAGTATATTGTTGCACACACACCATCTATTTAGCAAATGCCCTTGTTATCAACAGCAGCCTTTTAAACTCACCTGAGCTAACAGGTATGTGAGCTGGTTACTCTGCTGCGCTTAAAATTTCTTTTTTGGTTTGCTACAATGCCTTTTCTGAAACGTTGTCTCCCTCTGCTGGAACACTGACTTCTTTCATTTAATGCCTGCAGACTATAAAAGAGAAACCAACCCAAAAAGTTTGGTTGATTAGTCTGTGGCATTCTTTTAAACTGTTGCTTATGGCGGTCTCTGTGAGCTTCTCAGTGACATTCAGCCATCCAGGTATCCCGCCTGCAGTAGACGGAATGTGGCAATGTAACGCTGGCTGCGCGTGTCATAATAGGCTCTGAGCCTTTATATACCTGCGCACAGCAGCAGCCACCTTCAGTCTGCTGCTGGACAGCCAGCAGCAGCAGCAGCAGGAGAGGTAATTAATCAGCAACCCTCCTGCTAAGGGTAGACAGCTGCTCGTTCCACCCCCCCCCCGCCTTAATTGGTTCTCCTCCCTTCCAACGGTGTTGAGGCGGGTGGGAACAGCCGGGGGTTGAGGGTACTGTGCTAAAAGAGGTGGAGTTATGCAGATCTAAAACGCGTGGATTGCAGCAGCAGCAAGCCGAAAAGTGCAGGCATGTGAGGGATCTAGAGGTTGACAGCATGTCTTCTTAACGGGAGTCCAGGTGGCCATCTCCACAAATGGACTTTTCAGAATCCTTGGGTGGCACCGTAGTCGGAAACCAATTCTGGTTATCGCTTCTCGGCCTTTTGGCTAAGATCAAGTGTAGTATCTGTTCTTATCAGTTTAATATCTGATACGTCCCCTATCTGGGGACCATATATTAAATGGATTTTTAGAACAGGGAGATGGAAAAAGAGCTTGCTCTGTCCACTCCACGCATTGACCTGGTATTGCAGTATCTCCAGGACCGGTGCACCCCTTCTTTAATGCAGTTTCTAAAATCAGAAAGAATTGAATTCAATGCTTTTTGTTCATTTTGCTTGTTTGTCGGATTTTGGGATGGACTCTTTGGCTTTGCTTTTCTTCTCCTCATTGGATTTTTCATGTTAAAAGTTGCAGAAGCCAGATGACAAGCTCATTTTGGTTCAACTTCAGCAACTGTGCATTGCATTGCCATGTAATGTAATGTAATGCAATGCTATCTATCTAGCTCTCCCTCTATACTTCCTTTTGGATAAACAGACATATTAGGCAAGCATTTTGGAGCTTTCACCTAAATAACTACAGGTGGTGAGATAAGCTGCACAATATAATTGACCTTTCAGTATATTGTTGCACACACACCATCTATTTAGCAAATGCCCTTGTTATCAACAGCAGCTTTTTAAACTCACCTGAGCTAACAGGTATGTGAGCTGGTTACTCTGCTGCGCTTAAAATTTCTTTTTTGGTTTGCTACAATGCCTTTTCTGAAACGTTGTCTCCCTCTGCTGGAACACTGACTTCTTTCATTTAATGCCTGCAGACTATAAAAGAGAAACCAACCCAAAAAGTTTGGTTGATTAGTCTGTGGCATTCTTTTAAACTGCTGCTTATGGCGGTCTCTGTGAGCTTCTCAGTGACATTCAGCCATCCAGGTATCCCGCCTGCAGTAGACGGAATGTGGCAATGGAACGCTGGCTGCGCGTGTCATAATAGGCTCTGAGCCTTTATATACCTGCGCACAGCAGCAGCCACCTTCAGTCTGCTGCTGGACAGCCAGCAGCAGCAGCAGCAGGAGAGGTAATTAATCAGCAACCCTCCTGCTAAGGGTAGACAGCTGCTCGTTCCACCCCCCCCCCCCGCCTTAATTGGTTCTCCTCCCTTCCAACGGTGTTGAGGCGGGTGGGAACAGCCGGGGGTTGAGGGTACTGTGCTAAAAGAGGTGGAGTTATGCAGATCTAAAACGCGTGGATTGCAGCAGCAGCAAGCCGAAAAGTGCAGGCATGTGAGGGATCTAGAGGTTGACAGCATGTCTTCTTAACGGGAGTCCAGGTGGCCATCTCCACAAATGGACTTTTCAGAATCCTTGGGTGGCACCGTAGTCGGAAACCAATTCTGGTTATCGCTTCTCGGCCTTTTGGCTAAGATCAAGTGTAGTATCTTTTGAAAAGGCAGTTTTGTCCTTGGGCTGCCCTAGTAAATTGATGCATATTACACACTGGTTTGGTGCACTTGTTAGTACGCCAGGTGGCTCATAGAGTTATCTGATGGAAAACATGGCCCTCCAGGATCGAAGTCACTAGGCTGGGTAAGTGTGAGGGCTTTGGAGCAATGTGCCCCAGGAGTAGGCGCCCTGGTGGGAGTCCAAGCTTACTGGGACTGGGAACCCCAGAAAGACTTGGCTTCGTTGCACGCCGCACCTTTGCCAATCATACTTTCTGAGCAACCCCCCCTATTCCTGGCCTCCGGGCTAGGAAGGGGAATTTTTATAAACCCGGTCGGAGGTCCGGTCAACTTTGGGCTGAGAAACCAACACAGGCTACAGCTCCACTAGGGTGGCAGCCTAGATGGAAGCTGGGAGCACGAAAACGGCTCTTCTCCGGCTTCGGCTAGGGAGAGCATCGGAGATCCCTGACCCTCGCTGTGGCCTTCTGGCTCGGAGGGATGGGGATGGTTTATTGGGGACCCTCTCCTCCGGGAAGGGTCCACATGAATCCTCGCCTCGTGCGCTGTTTTGGTGTGACTTCGGTCACATTTTTCAGTGCCTTGGATGCAGCTTCAATCAAAAAATCTGTTCTTATCAGTTTAATATCTGATACGTCCCCTATCTGGGGACCATATATTAAATGGATTTTTAGAACAGGGAGATGGAGAAAGAGCTTGCTCTGTCCACTCCACGCATTGACCTGGTATTGCAGTATCTCCAGGACCGGTGCACCCCTTCTTTAATGCAGTTTCTAAAATCAGAAAGAATTGAATTCAATGCTTTTTGTTCATTTTGCTTGTTTGTCGGATTTTGGGATGGACTCTTTGGCTTTGCTTTTCTTCTCCTCATTGGATTTTTCATGTTAAAAGTTGCAGAAGCCAGATGACAAGCTCATTTTGGTTCAACTTCAGCAACTGTGCATTGCATTGCCATGTAATGTAATGTAATGCAATGCTATCTATCTAGCTCTCCCTCTATACTTCCTTTTGGATAAACAGACATATTAGGCAAGCATTTTGGAGCTTTCACCTAAATAACTACAGGTGGTGAGATAAGCTGCACAATATAATTGACCTTTCAGTATATTGTTGCACACACACCATCTATTTAGCAAATGTCCTTGTTATCAACAGCAGCCTTTTAAACTCACCTGAGCTAACAGGTATGTGAGCTGGTTACTCTGCTGCGCTTAAAATTTCTTTTTTGGTTTGCTACAATGCCTTTTCTGAAACGTTGTCTCCCTCTGCTGGAACACTGACTTCTTTCATTTAATGCCTGCAGACTATAAAAGAGAAACCAACCCAAAAAGTTTGGTTGATTAGTCTGTGGCATTCTTTTAAACTGTTGCTTATGGCGGTCTCTGTGAGCTTCTCAGTGACATTCAG
This sequence comes from Phyllobates terribilis, assembly GCF_046119375.1. NCBI lineage: Eukaryota > Metazoa > Chordata > Amphibia > Anura > Dendrobatidae > Phyllobates > Phyllobates terribilis. The sequence continues at coordinate 1,463,194 of NW_027362868.1, forward strand.
CCATCCAGGTATCCCGCCTGCAGTAGACGGAATGTGGCAATGGAACGCTGGCTGCGCCTGTCATAATAGGCTCTGAGCCTTTATATACCTGCGCACAGCAGCAGCCACCTTCAGTCTGCTGCTGGACAGCCAGCAGCAGCAGCAGGAGAGGTAATTAATCAGCAACCCTCCTGCTAAGGGTAGACAGCTGCTCGTTCCACCCCCCCCCCCCCCGCCTTAATTGGTTCTCCTCCCTTCCAACGGTGTTGAGGCGGGTGGGAACAGCCGGGGGTTGAGGGTACTGTGCTAAAAGAGGTGGAGTTATGCAGATCTAAAACGCGTGGATTGCAGCAGCAGCAAGCCGAAAAGTGCAGGCATGTGAGGGATCTAGAGGTTGACAGCATGTCTTCTTAACGGGAGTCCAGGTGGCCATCTCCACAAATGGACTTTTCAGAATCCTTGGGTGGCACCGTAGTCGGAAACCAATTCTGGTTATCGCTTCTCGGCCTTTTGGCTAAGATCAAGTGTAGTATCTGTTCTTATCAGTTTAATATCTGATACGTCCCCTATCTGGGGACCATATATTAAATGGATTTTTAGAACAGGGAGATGGAAAAAGAGCTTGCTCTGTCCACTCCACGCATTGACCTGGTATTGCAGTATCTCCAGGACCGGTGCACCCCTTCTTTAATGCAGTTTCTAAAATCAGAAAGAATTGAATTCAATGCTTTTTGTTCATTTTGCTTGTTTGTCGGATTTTGGGATGGACTCTTTGGCTTTGCTTTTCTTCTCCTCATTGGATTTTTCATGTTAAAAGTTGCAGAAGCCAGATGACAAGCTCATTTTGGTTCAACTTCAGCAACTGTGCATTGCATTGCCATGTAATGTAATGTAATGCAATGCTGTCTATCTAGCTCTCCCTCTATACTTCCTTTTGGATAAACAGACATATTAGGCAAGCATTTTGGAGCTTTCACCTAAATAACTACAGGTGGTGAGATAAGCTGCACAATATAATTGACCTTTCAGTATATTGTTGCACACACACCATCTATTTAGCAAATGCCCTTGTTATCAACAGCAGCCTTTTAAACTCACCTGAGCTAACAGGTATGTGAGCTGGTTACTCTGCTGCGCTTAAAATTTCTTTTTTGGTTTGCTACAATGCCTTTCTGAAACGTTGTCTCCCTCTGCTGGAACACTGACTTCTTTCATTTAATGCCTGCAGACTATAAAAGAGAAACCAACCCAAAAAGTTTGGTTGATTAGTCTGTGGCATTCTTTTAAACTGTTGCTTATGGCGGTCTCTGTGAGCTTCTCAGTGACATTCAGCCATCCAGGTATCCCGCCTGCAGTAGACGGAATGTGGCAATGGAACGCTGGCTGCGCGTGTCATAATAGGCTCTGAGCCTTTATATACCTGCGCACAGCAGCAGCCACCTTCAGTCTGCTGCTGGACAGCCAGCAGCAGCAGCAGCAGGAGAGGTAATTAATCAGCAACCCTCCTGCTAAGGGTAGACAGCTGCTCGTTCCACCCCCCCCCCCGCCTTAATTGGTTCTCCTCCCTTCCAACGGTGTTGAGGCGGGTGGGAACAGCCGGGGGTTGAGGGTACTGTGCTAAAAGAGGTGGAGTTATGCAGATCTAAAACGCGTGGATTGCAGCAGCAGCAAGCCGAAAAGTGCAGGCATGTGAGGGATCTAGAGGTTGACAGCATGTCTTCTTAACGGGAGTCCAGGTGGCCATCTCCACAAATGGACTTTTCAGAATCCTTGGGTGGCACCGTAGTCGGAAACCAATTCTGGTTATCGCTTCTCGGCCTTTTGGCTAAGATCAAGTGTAGTATCTGTTCTTATCAGTTTAATATCTGATACGTCCCCTATCTGGGGACCATATATTAAATGGATTTTTAGAACAGGGAGATGGAAAAAGAGCTTGCTCTGTCCACTCCACGCATTGACCTGGTATTGCAGTATCTCCAGGACCGGTGCACCCCTTCTTTAATGCAGTTTCTAAAATCAGAAAGAATTGAATTCAATGCTTTTTGTTCATTTTGCTTGTTTGTCGGATTTTGGGATGGACTCTTTCGCTTTGCTTTTCTTCTCCTCATTGGATTTTTCATGTTAAAAGTTGCAGAAGCCAGATGACAAGCTCATTTTGGTTCAACTTCAGCAACTGTGCATTGCATTGCCATGTAATGTAATGTAATGCAATGCTATCTATCTCGCTCTCCCTCTATACTTCCTTTTGGATAAACAGACATATTAGGCAAGCATTTTGGAGCTTTCACCTAAATAACTACAGGTGGTGAGATAAGCTGCACAATATAATTGACCTTTCAGTATATTGTTGCACACACACCATCTATTTAGCAAATGCCCTTGTTATCAACAGCAGCCTTTTAAACTCACCTGAGCTAACAGGTATGTGAGCTGGTTACTCTGCTGCGCTTAAAATTTCTTTTTTGGTTTGCTACAATGCCTTTTCTGAAACGTTGTCTCCCTCTGCTGGAACACTGACTTCTTTCATTTAATGCCTGCAGACTATAAAAGAGAAACCAACCCAAAAATTTGGTTGATTAGTCTGTGGCATTCTTTTAAACTGTTGCTTATGGCGGTCTCTGTGAGCTTCTCAGTGACATTCAGCCATCCAGGTATCCCGCCTGCAGTAGACGGAATGTGGCAATGGAACGCTGGCTGCGCGTGTCATAATAGGCTCTGAGCCTTTATATACCTGCGCACAGCAGCAGCCACCTTCAGTCTGCTGCTGGACAGCCAGCAGCAGCAGCAGCAGGAGAGGTAATTAATCAGCAACCCTCCTGCTAAGGGTAGACAGCTGCTCGTTCCACCCCCCCCCCCCCCGCCTTAATTGGTTCTCCTCCCTTCCAACGGTGTTGAGACGGGTGGGAACAGCCGGGGGTTGAGGGTACTGTGCTAAAAGAGGTGGAGTTATGCAGATCTAAAACGCGTGGATTGCAGCAGCAGCAAGCCGAAAAGTGCAGGCATGTGAGGGATCTAGAGGTTGACAGCATGTCTTCTTAACGGGAGTCCAGGTGGCCATCTCCACAAATGGACTTTTCAGAATCCTTGGGTGGCACCGTAGTCGGAAACCAATTCTGGTTATCGCTTCTCGGCCTTTTGGCTAAGATCAAGTGTAGTATCTGTTCTTATCAGTTTAATATCTGATACGTCCCCTATCTGGGGACCATATATTAAATGGATTTTTAGAACAGGGAGATGGAAAAAGAGCTTGCTCTGTCCACTCCACGCATTGACCTGGTATTGCAGTATCTCCAGGACCGGTGCACCCCTTCTTTAATGCAGTTTCTAAAATCAGAAAGAATTGAATTCAATGCTTTTTGTTCATTTTGCTTGTTTGTCGGATTTTGGGATGGACTCTTTGGCTTTGCTTTTCTTCTCCTCATTGGATTTTTCATGTTAAAAGTTGCAGAAGCCAGATGACAAGCTCATTTTGGTTCAACTTCAGCAACTGTGCATTGCATTGCCATGTAATGTAATGTAATGCAATGCTATCTATCTAGCTCTCCCTCTATACTTCCTTTTGGATAAACAGACATATTAGGCAAGCATTTTGGAGCTTTCACCTAAATAACTACAGGTGGTGAGATAAGCTGCACAATATAATTGACCTTTCAGTATATTGTTGCACACACACCATCTATTTAGCAAATGCCCTTGTTATCAACAGCAGCCTTTTAAACTCACCTGAGCTAACAGGTATGTGAGCTGGTTACTCTGCTGCGCTTAAAATTTCTTTTTTGGTTTGCTACAATGCCTTTTCTGAAACGTTGTCTCCCTCTGCTGGAACACTGACTTCTTTCATTTAATGCCTGCAGACTATAAAAGAGAAACCAACCCAAAAAGTTTGGTTGATTAGTCTGTGGCATTCTTTTAAACTGTTGCTTATGGCGGTCTCTGTGAGCTTCTCAGTGACATTCAGCCATCCAGGTATCCCGCCTGCAGTAGACGGAATGTGGCAATGGAACGCTGGCTGCGCGTGTCATAATAGGCTCTGAGCCTTTATATACCTGCGCACAGCAGCAGCCACCTTCAGTCTGCTGCTGGACAGCCAGCAGCAGCAGCAGCAGGAGAGGTAATTAATCAGCAACCCTCCTGCTAAGGGTAGACAGCTGCTCGTTCCACCCCCCCCCCCCCCCGCCTTAATTGGTTCTCCTCCCTTCCAACGGTGTTGAGACGGGTGGGAACAGCCGGGGGTTGAGGGTACTGTGCTAAAAGAGGTGGAGTTATGCAGATCTAAAACGCGTGGATTGCAGCAGCAGCAAGCCGAAAAGTGCAGGCATGTGAGGGATCTAGAGGTTGACAGCATGTCTTCTTAACGGGAGTCCAGGTGGCCATCTCCACAAATGGACTTTTCAGAATCCTTGGGTGGCACCGTAGTCGGAAACCAATTCTGGTTATCGCTTCTCGGCCTTTTGGCTAAGATCAAGTGTAGTATCTGTTCTTATCAGTTTAATATCTGATACGTCCCCTATCTGGGGACCATATATTAAATGGATTTTTAGAACAGGGAGATGGAAAAAGAGCTTGCTCTGTCCACTCCACGCATTGACCTGGTATTGCAGTATCTCCAGGACCGGTGCACCCCTTCTTTAATGCAGTTTCTAAAATCAGAAAGAATTGAATTCAATGCTTTTTGTTCATTTTGCTTGTTTGTCGGATTTTGGAATGGACTCTTTGGCTTTGCTTTTCTTCTCCTCATTGGATTTTTCATGTTAAAAGTTGCAGAAGCCAGATGACAAGCTCATTTTGGTTCAACTTCAGCAACTGTGCATTGCATTGCCATGTAATGTAATGTAATGCAATGCTATCTATCTAGCTCTCCCTCTATACTTCCTTTTGGATAAACAGACATATTAGGCAAGCATTTTGGAGCTTTCACCTAAATAACTACAGGTGGTGAGATAAGCTGCACAATATAATTGACCTTTCAGTATATTGTTGCACACACACCATCTATTTAGCAAATGCCCTTGTTATCAACAGCAGCCTTTTAAACTCACCTGAGCTAACAGGTATGTGAGCTGGTTACTCTGCTGCGCTTAAAATTTCTTTTTTGGTTTGCTACAATGCCTTTTCTGAAACGTTGTCTCCCTCTGCTGGAACACTGACTTCTTTCATTTAATGCCTGCAGACTATAAAAGAGAAACCAACCCAAAAAGTTTGGTTGATTAGTCTGTGGCATTCTTTTAAACTGTTGCTTATGGCGGTCTCTGTGAGCTTCTCAGTGACATTCAGCCATCCAGGTATCCCGCCTGCAGTAGACGGAATGTGGCAATGGAACGCTGGCTGCGCGTGTCATAATAGGCTCTGAGCCTTTATATACCTGCGCACAGCAGCAGCCACCTTCAGTCTGCTGCTGGACAGCCAGCAGCAGCAGCAGCAGGAGAGGTAATTAATCAGCAACCCTCCTGCTAAGGGTAGACAGCTGCTCGTTCCACCCCCCCCCCCGCCTTAATTGGTTCTCCTCCCTTCCAACGGTGTTGAGGCGGGTGGGAACAGCCGGGGGTTGAGGGTACTGTGCTAAAAGAGGTGGAGTTATGCAGATCTAAAACGCGTGGATTGCAGCAGCAGCAAGCCGAAAAGTGCAGGCATGTGAGGGATCTAGAGGTTGACAGCATGTCTTCTTAACGGGAGTCCAGGTGGCCATCTCCACAAATGGACTTTTCAGAATCCTTGGGTGGCACCGTAGTCGGAAACCAATTCTGGTTATCGCTTCTCGGCCTTTTGGCTAAGATCAAGTGTAGTATCTGTTCTTATCAGTTTAATATCTGATACGTCCCCTATATGGGGACCATATATTAAATGGATTTTTAGAACAGGGAGATGGAAAAAGAGCTTGCTCTGTCCACTCCACGCATTGACCTGGTATTGCAGTATCTCCAGGACCGGTGCACCCCTTCTTTAATGCAGTTTCTAAAATCAGAAAGAATTGAATTCAATGCTTTTTGTTCATTTTGCTTGTTTGTCGGATTTTGGGATGGACTCTTTGGCTTTGCTTTTCTTCTCCTCATTGGATTTTTCATGTTAAAAGTTGCAGAAGCCAGATGACAAGCTCATTTTGGTTCAACTTCAGCAACTGTGCATTGCATTGCCATGTAATGTAATGTAATGCAATGCTATCTATCTAGCTCTCCCTCTATACTTCCTTTTGGATAAACAGACATATTAGGCAAGCATTTTGGAGCTTTCACCTAAATAACTACAGGTGGTGAGATAAGCTGCACAATATAATTGACCTTTCAGTATATTGTTGCACACACACCATCTATTTAGCAAATGCCCTTGTTATCAACAGCAGCCTTTTAAACTCACCTGAGCTAACAGGTATGTGAGCTGGTTACTCTGCTGCGCTTAAAATTTCTTTTTTGGTTTGCTACAATGCCTTTTCTGAAACGTTGTCTCCCTCTGCTGGAACACTGACTTCTTTCATTTAATGCCTGCAGACTATAAAAGAGAAACCAACCCAAAAAGTTTGGTTGATTAGTCTGTGGCATTCTTTTAAACTGTTGCTTATGGCGGTCTCTGTGAGCTTCTCAGTGACATTCAGCCATCCAGGTATCCCGCCTGCAGTAGACGGAATGTGGCAATGGAACGCTGGCTGCGCGTGTCATAATAGGCTCTGAGCCTTTATATACCTGCGCACAGCAGCAGCCAGCTTCAGTCTGCTGCTGGACAGCCAGCAGCAGCAGCAGCAGGAGAGGTAATTAATCAGCAACCCTCCTGCTAAGGGTAGACAGCTGCTCGTTCCACCCCACCCCCCCCCCCCCGCCTTAATTGGTTCTCCTCCCTTCCAACGGTGTTGAGGCGGGTGGGAACAGCCGGGGGTTGAGGGTACTGTGCTAAAAGAGGTGGAGTTATGCAGATCTAAAACGCGTGGATTGCAGCAGCAGCAAGCCGAAAAGTGCAGGCATGTGAGGGATCTAGAGGTTGACAGCATGTCTTCTTAACGGGAGTCCAGGTGGCCATCTCCACAAATGGACTTTTCAGAATCCTTGGGTGGCACCGTAGTTGGAAACCAATTCTGGTTATCGCTTCTCGGCCTTTTGGCTAAGATCAAGTGTAGTATCTGTTCTTATCAGTTTAATATCTGATACGTCCCCTATCTGGGGACCATATATTAAATGGATTTTTAGAACAGGGAGATGGAAAAAGAGCTTGCTCTGTCCACTCCACGCATTGACCTGGTATTGCAGTATCTCCAGGACCGGTGCACCCCTTCTTTAATGCAGTTTCTAAAATCAGAAAGAATTGAATTCAATGCTTTTTGTTCATTTTGCTTGTTTGTCGGATTTTGGGATGGACTCTTTGGCTTTGCTTTTCTTCTCCTCATTGGATTTTTCATGTTAAAAGTTGCAGAAGCCAGATGACAAGCTCATTTTGGTTCAACTTCAGCAACTGTGCATTGCATTGCCATGTAATGTAATGTAATGCAATGCTATCTATCTAGCTCTCCCTCTATACTTCCTTTTGGATAAACAGACATATTAGGCAAGCATTTTGGAGCTTTCACCTAAATAACTACAGGTGGTGAGATAAGCTGCACAATATAATTGACCTTTCAGTATATTGTTGCACACACACCATCTATTTAGCAAATGCCCTTGTTATCAACAGCAGCCTTTTAAACTCACCTGAGCTAACAGGTATGTGAGCTGGTTACTCTGCTGCGCTTAAAATTTCTTTTTTGGTTTGCTACAATGCCTTTTCTGAAACGTTGTCTCCCTCTGCTGGAACACTGACTTCTTTCATTTAATGCCTGCAGACTATAAAAGAGAAACCAACCCAAAAAGTTTGGTTGATTAGTCTGTGGCATTCTTTTAAACTGTTGCTTATGGCGGTCTCTGTGAGCTTCTCAGTGACATTCAGCCATCCAGGTATCCCGCCTGCAGTAGACGGAATGTGGCAATGGAACGCTGGCTGCGCGTGTCATAATAGGCTCTGAGCCTTTATATACCTGCGCACAGCAGCAGCCACCTTCAGTCTGCTGCTGGACAGCCAGCAGCAGCAGCAGCAGGAGAGGTAATTAATCAGCAACCCTCCTGCTAAGGGTAGACAGCTGCTCGTTCCACCCCCCCCCCGCCTTAATTGGTTCTCCTCCCTTCCAACGGTGTTGAGGCGGGTGGGAACAGCCGGGGGTTGAGGGTACTGTGCTAAAAGAGGTGGAGTTATGCAGATCTAAAACGCGTGGATTGCAGCAGCAGCAAGCCGAAAAGTGCAGGCATGTGAGGGATCTAGAGGTTGACAGCATGTCTTCTTAACGGGAGTCCAGGTGGCCATCTCCACAAATGGACTTTTCAGAATCCTTGGGTGGCACCGTAGTCGGAAACCAATTCTGGTTATCGCTTCTCGGCCTTTTGGCTAAGATCAAGTGTAGTATCTGTTCTTATCAGTTTAATATCTGATACGTCCCCTATCTGGGGACCATATATTAAATGGATTTTTAGAACAGGGAGATGGAAAAAGAGCTTGCTCTGTCCACTCCACGCATTGACCTGGTATTGCAGTATCTCCAGGACCGGTGCACCCCTTCTTTAATGCAGTTTCTAAAATCAGAAAGAATTGAATTCAATGCTTTTTGTTCATTTTGCTTGTTTGTCGGATTTTGGGATGGACTCTTTGGCTTTGCTTTTCTTCTCCTCATTGGATTTTTCATGTTAAAAGTTGCAGAAGCCAGATGACAAGCTCATTTTGGTTCAACTTCAGCAACTGTGCATTGCATTGCCATGTAATGTAATGTAATGCAATGCTATCTATCTAGCTCTCCCTCTATACTTCCTTTTGGATAAACAGACATATTAGGCAAGCATTTTGGAGCTTTCACCTAAATAACTACAGGTGGTGAGATAAGCTGCACAATATAATTGACCTTTCAGTATATTGTTGCACACACACCATCTATTTAGCAAATGCCCTTGTTATCAACAGCAGCCTTTTAAACTCACCTGAGCTAACAGGTATGTGAGCTGGTTACTCTGCTGCGCTTAAAATTTCTTTTTTGGTTTGCTACAATGCCTTTTCTGAAACGTTGTCTCCCTCTGCTGGAACACTGACTTCTTTCATTTAATGCCTGCAGACTATAAAAGAGAAACCAACCCAAAAAGTTTGGTTGATTAGTCTGTGGCATTCTTTTAAACTGTTGCTTATGGCGGTCTCTGTGAGCTTCTCAGTGACATTCAGCCATCCAGGTATCCCGCCTGCAGTAGACGGAATGTGGCAATGGAACGCTGGCTGCGCGTGTCATAATAGGCTCTGAGCCTTTATATACCTGCGCACAGCAGCAGCCACCTTCAGTCTGCTGCTGGACAGCCAGCAGCAGCAGCAGCAGGAGAGGTAATTAATCAGCAACCCTCCTGCTATGGGTAGACAGCTGCTCGTTCCACCCCCCCCCCCCCCCGCCTTAATTGGTTCTCCTCCCTTCCAACGGTGTTGAGGCGGGTGGGAACAGCCGGGGGTTGAGGGTACTGTGCTAAAAGAGGTGGAGTTATGCAGATCTAAAACGCGTGGATTGCAGCAGCAGCAAGCCGAAAAGTGCAGGCATGTGAGGGATCTAGAGGTTGACAACATGTCTTCTTAACGGGAGTCCAGGTGGCCATCTCCACAAATGGACTTTTCAGAATCCTTGGGTGGCACCGTAGTCGGAAACCAATTCTGGTTATCGCTTCTCGGCCTTTTGGCTACGATCAAGTGTAGTATCTGTTCTTATCAGTTTAATATCTGATACGTCCCCTATCTGGGGACCATATATTAAATGGATTTTTAGAACAGGGAGATGGAAAAAGAGCTTGCTCTGTCCACTCCACGCATTGACCTGGTATTGCAGTATCTCCAGGACCGGTGCACACCTTCTTTAATGCAGTTTCTAAAATCAGAAAGAATTGAATTCAATGCTTTTTGTTCATTTTGCTTGTTTGTCGGATTTTGGGATGGACTCTTTGGCTTTGCTTTTCTTCTCCTCATTGGATTTTTCATGTTAAAAGTTGCAGAAGCCAGATGACAAGCTCATTTTGGTTCAACTTCAGCAACTGTGCATTGCATTGCCATGTAATGTAATGTAATGCAATGCTATCTATCTAGCTCTCCCCCTATACTTCCTTTTGGATAAACAGACACATTAGGCAAGCATTTTGGAGCTTTCACCTAAATAACTACAGGTGGTGAGATAAGCTGCACAATATAATTGACCTTTCAGTATATTGTTGCACACACACCATCTATTTAGCAAATGCCCTTGTTATCAACAGCAGCCTTTTAAACTCACCTGAGCTAACAGGTATGTGAGTTGGTTACTCTGCTGCGCTTAAAATTTCTTTTTTGGTTTGCTACAATGCCTTTTCTGAAACGTTGTCTCCCTCTGCTGGAACACTGACTTCTTTCATTTAATGCCTGCAGACTATAAAAGAGAAACCAACCCAAAAAGTTTGGTTGATTAGTCTGTGGCATTGTTTTAAACTGTTGCTTATGGCCGTCTCTGTGAGCTTCTCAGTGACATTCAGCCATCCAGGTATCCCGCCTGCAGTAGACGGAATGTGGCAATGGAACGCTGGCTGCGCGTGTCATAATAGGCTCTGAGCCTTTATATACCTGCGCACAGCAGCAGCCACCTTCAGTCTGCTGCTGGACAGCCAGCAGCAGCAGCAGCAGGAGAGGTAATTAATCAGCAACCCTCCTGCTAAGGGTAGACAGCTGCTCGTTCCACCCCCCCCCCCCGCCTTAATTGGTTCTCCTCCCTTTCAACGGTGTTGAGGCGGGTGGGAACAGCCGGGGGTTGAGGGTACTGTGCTAAAAGAGGTGGAGTTATGCAGATCTAAAACGCGTGGATTGCAGCAGCAGCAAGCCGAAAAGTGCAGGCATGTGAGGGATCTAGAGGTTGACAGCATGTCTTCTTAACGGGAGTCCAGGTGGCCATCTCCACAAATGGACTTTTCAGAATCCTTGGGTGGCACCGTAGTCGGAAACCAATTCTGGTTATCGCTTCTCGGCCTTTTGGCTAAGATCAAGTGTAGTATCTGTTCTTATCAGTTTAATATCTGATACGTCCCCTATCTGGGGACCATATATTAAATGGATTTTTAGAACAGGGAGATGGAAAAAGAGCTTGCTCTGTCCACTCCACGCATTGACCTGGTATTGCAGTATCTCCAGGACCGGTGCACCCCTTCTTTAATGCAGTTTCTAAAATCAGAAAGAATTGAATTCAATGCTTTTTGTTCATTTTGCTTGTTTGTCGGATTTTGGGATGGACTCTTTGGCTTTGCTTTTCTTCTCCTCATTGGATTTTTCATGTTAAAAGTTGCAGAAGCCAGATGACAAGCTCATTTTGGTTCAACTTCAGCAACTGTGCATTGCATTGCCATGTAATGTAATGTAATGCAATGCTATCTATCTAGCTCTCCCTCTATACTTCCTTTTGGATAAACAGACATATTAGGCAAGCATTTTGGAGCTTTCACCTAAATAACTACAGGTGGTGAGATAAGCTGCACAATATAATTGACCTTTCAGTATATTGTTGCACACACACCATCTATTTAGCAAATGCCCTTGTTATCAACAGCAGCCTTTTAAACTCACCTGAGCTAACAGGTATGTGAGCTGGTTACTCTGCTGCGCTTAAAATTTCTTTTTTGGTTTGCTACAATGCCTTTTCTGAAACGTTGTCTCCCTCTGCTGGAACACTGACTTCTTTCATTTAATGCCTGCAGACTATAAAAGAGAAACCAACCCAAAAAGTTTGGTTGATTAGTCTGTGGCATTCTTTTAAACTGTTGCTTATGGCGGTCTCTGTGAGCTTCTCAGTGACATTCAGCCATCCAGGTATCCCGCCTGCAGTAGACGGAATGTGGCAATGGAACGCTGGCTGCGCGTGTCATAATAGGCTCTAAGCCTTTATATACCTGCGCACAGCAGCAGCCACCTTCAGTCTGCTGCTGGACAGCCAGCAGCAGCAGCAGGAGAGGTAATTAATCAGCAACCCTCCTGCTAAGGGTAGACAGCTGCTCGTTCCACCCCCCCCGCCTTAATTGGTTCTCCTCCCTTCCAACGGTGTTGAGGCGGGTGGGAACAGCTGGGGGTTGAGGGTACTGTGCTAAAAGAGGTGGAGCTATGCAGATCTAAAACGCGTGGATTGCAGCAGCAGCAAGCCGAAAAGTGCAGGCATGTGAGGGATCTAGAGGTTGACAGCATGTCTTCTTAACGGGAGTCCAGGTGGCCATCTCCACAAATGGACTTTTCAGAATCCTTGGGTGGCACCGTAGTCGGAAACCAATTCTGGTTATCGCTTCTCGGCCTTTTGGCTAAGATCAAGTGTAGTATCTGTTCTTATCAGTTTAATATCTGATACGTCCCCTATCTGGGGACCATATATTAAATGGATTTTTAGAACAGGGAGATGGAAAAAGAGCTTGCTCTGTCCACTCCACGCATTGACCTGGTATTGCAGTATCTCCAGGACCGGTGCACCCCTTCTTTAATGCAGTTTCTAAAATCAGAAAGAATTGAATTCAATGCTTTTTGTTCATTTTGCTTGTTTGTCGGATTTTGGGATGGACTCTTTGGCTTTGCTTTTCTTCTCCTCATTGGATTTTTCATGTTAAAAGTTGCAGAAGCCAGATGACAAGCTCATTTTGGTTCAACTTCAGCAACTGTGCATTGCATTGCCATGTAATGTAATGTAATGCAATGCTATCTATCTAGCTCTCCCTCTATACTTCCTTTTGGATAAACAGACATATTAGGCAAGCATTTTGGAGCTTTCACCTAAATAACTACAGGTGGTGAGATAATCTGCACAATATAATTGACCTTTCAGTATATTGTTGCACACACACCATCTATTTAGCAAATGCCCTTGTTATCAACAGCAGCCTTTTAAACTCACCTGAGCTAACAGGTATGTGAGCTGGTTACTCTGCTGCGCTTAAAATTTCTTTTTTGGTTGGCTACAATGCCTTTTCTGAAACGTTGTCTCCCTCTGCTGGAACACTGACTTCTTTCATTTAATGCCTGCAGACTATAAAAGAGAAACCAACCCAAAAAGTTTGGTTGATTAGTCTGTGGCATTCTTTTAAACTGTTGCTTATGGCGGTCTCTGTGAGCTTCTCAGTGACATTCAGCCATCCAGGTATCCCGCCTGCAGTAGACGGAATGTGGCAATGGAACGCTGGCTGCGCGTGTCATAATAGGCTCTAAGCCTTTATATACCTGCGCACAGCAGCAGCCACCTTCAGTCTGCTGCTGGACAGCCAGCAGCAGCAGCAGGAGAGGTAATTAATCAGCAACCCTCCTGCTAAGGGTAGACAGCTGCTCGTTCCACCCCCCCCCCGCCTTAATTGGTTCTCCTCCCTTCCAACGGTGTTGAGGCGGGTGGGAACAGCTGGGGGTTGAGGGTACTGTGCTAAAGGAGGTGGAGCTATGCAGATCTAAAACGCGTGGATTGCAGCAGCAGCAAGCCGAAAAGTGCAGGCATGTGAGGGATCTAGAGGTTGACAGCATGTCTTCTTAACGGGAGTCCAGGTGGCCATCTCCACAAATGGACTTTTCAGAATCCTTGGGTGGCACCGTAGTCGGAAACCAATTCTGGTTATCGCTTCTCGGCCTTTTGGCTAAGATCAAGTGTAGTATCTGTTCTTATCAGTTTAATATCTGATACGTCCCCTATCTGGGGACCATATATTAAATGGATTTTTAGAACAGGGAGATGGAAAAAGAGCTTGCTCTGTCCACTCCACGCATTGACCTGGTATTGCAGTATCTCCAGGACCGGTGCACCCCTTCTTTAATGCAGTTTCTAAAATCAGAAAGAATTGAATTCAATGCTTTTTGTTCATTTTGCTTGTTTGTCGGATTTTGGGATGGACTCTTTGGCTTTGCTTTTCTTCTCCTCATTGGATTTTTCATGTTAAAAGTTGCAGAAGCCAGATGACAAGCTCATTTTGGTTCAACTTCAGCAACTGTGCATTGCATTGCCATGTAATGTAATGTAATGCAATGCTATCTATCTAGCTCTCCCTCTATACTTCCTTTTGGATAAACAGACATATTAGGCAAGCATTTTGGAGCTTTCACCTAAATAACTACAGGTGGTGAGATAAGCTGCACAATATAATTGACCTTTCAGTATATTGTTGCACACACACCATCTATTTAGCAAATGCCCTTGTTATCAACAGCAGCCTTTTAAACTCACCTGAGCTAACAGGTATGTGAGCTGGTTACTCTGCTGCGCTTAAAATTTCTTTTTTGGTTTGCTACAATGCCTTTTCTGAAACGTTGTCTCCCTCTGCTGGAACACTGACTTCTTTCATTTAATGCCTGCAGACTATAAAAGAGAAACCAACCCAAAAAGTTTGGTTGATTAGTCTGTGGCATTCTTTTAAACTGTTGCTTATGGCGGTCTCTGTGAGCTTCTCAGTGACATTCAGCCATCCAGGTATCCCGCCTGCAGTAGACGGAATGTGGCAATGGAACGCTGGCTGCGCGTGTCATAATAGGCTCTGAGCCTTTATATACCTGCGCACAGCAGCAGCCACCTTCAGTCTGCTGCTGGACAGCCAGCAGCAGCAGCAGCAGGAGAGGTAATTAATCAGCAACCCTCCTGCTAAGGGTAGACAGCTGCTCGTTCCAGCCCCCCCCCCCCGCCTTAATTGGTTCTCCTCCCTTCCAACGGTGTTGAGGCGGGTGGGAACAGCCGGGGGTTGAGGGTACTGTGCTAAAAGAGGTGGAGTTATGCAGATCTAAAACGCGTGGATTGCAGCAGCAGCAAGCCGAAAAGTGCAGGCATGTGAGGGATCTAGAGGTTGACAGCATGTCTTCTTAACGGGAGTCCAGGTGGCCATCTCCACAAATGGACTTTTCAGAATCCTTGGGTGGCACCGTAGTCGGAAACCAATTCTGGTTATCGCTTCTCGGCCTTTTGGCTAAGATCAAGTGTAGTATCTGTTCTTATCAGTTTAATATCTGATACGTCCCCTATCTGGGGACCATATATTAAATGGATTTTTAGAACAGGGAGATGGAAAAAGAGCTTGCTCTGTCCACTCCACGCATTGACCTGGTATTGCAGTATCTCCAGGACCGGTGCACCCCTTCTTTAATGCAGTTTCTAAAATCAGAAAGAATTGAATTCAATGCTTTTTGTTCATTTTGCTTGTTTGTCGGATTTTGGGATGGACTCTTTGGCTTTGCTTTTCTTCTCCTCATTGGATTTTTCATGTTAAAAGTTGCAGAAGCCAGATGACAAGCTCATTTTGGTTCAACTTCAGCAACTGTGCATTGCATTGCCATGTAATGTAATGTAATGCAATGCTATCTATCTAGCTCTCCCTCTATACTTCCTTTTGGATAAACAGACATATTAGGCAAGCATTTTGGAGCTTTCACCTAAATAACTACAGGTGGTGAGATAAGCTGCACAATATAATTGACCTTTCAGTATATTGTTGCACACACACCATCTATTTAGCAAATGCCCTTGTTATCAACAGCAGCCTTTTAAACTCACCTGAGCTAACAGGTATGTGAGCTGGTTACTCTGCTGCGCTTAAAATTTCTTTTTTGGTTTGCTACAGTGCCTTTTCTGAAACGTTGTCTCCCTCTGCTGGAACACTGACTTCTTTCATTTAATGCCTGCAGACTATAAAAGAGAAACCAACCCAAAAAGTTTGGTTGATTAGTCTGTGGCATTCTTTTAAACTGTTGCTTATGGCGGTCTCTGTGAGCTTCTCAGTGACATTCAGCCATCCAGGTATCCCGCCTGCAGTAGACGGAATGTGGCAATGGAACGCTGGCTGCGCGTGTCATAATAGGCTCTGAGCCTTTATATACCTGCGCACAGCAGCAGCCACCTTCAGTCTGCTGCTGGACAGCCAGCAGCAGCAGCAGCAGGAGAGGTAATTAATCAGCAACCCTCCTGCTAAGGGTAGACAGCTGCTCGTTCCACCCCCCCCCCCGCCTTAATTGGTTCTCCTCCCTTCCAACGGTGTTGAGGCGGGTGGGAACAGCCGGGGGTTGAGGGTACTGTGCTAAAAGAGGTGGAGTTATGCAGATCTAAAACGCGTGGATTGCAGCAGCAGCAAGCCGAAAAGTGCAGGCATGTGAGGGATCTAGAGGTTGACAGCATGTCTTCTTAACGGGAGTCCAGGTGGCCATCTCCACAAATGGACTTTTCAGAATCCTTGGGTGGCACCGTAGTCGGAAACCAATTCTGGTTATCGCTTCTCGGCCTTTTGGCTAAGATCAAGTGTAGTATCTGTTCTTATCAGTTTAATATCTGATACGTCCCCTATCTGGGGACCATATATTAAATGGATTTTTAGAACAGGGAGATGGAAAAAGAGCTTGCTCTGTCCACTCCACGCATAGACCTGGTATTGCAGTATCTCCAGGACCGGTGCACCCCTTCTTTAATGCAGTTTCTAAAATCAGAAAGAATTGAATTCAATGCTTTTTGTTCATTTTGCTTGTTTGTCGGATTTTGGGATGGACTCTTTGGCTTTGCTTTTCTTCTCCTCATTGGATTTTTCATGTTAAAAGTTGCAGAAGCCAGATGACAAGCTCATTTTGGTTCAACTTCAGCAACTGTGCATTGCATTGCCATGTAATGTAATGTAATGCAATGCTATCTATCTAGCTCTCCCTCTATACTTCCTTTTGGATAAACAGACATATTAGGCAAGCATTTTGGAGCTTTCACCTAAATAACTACAGGTGGTGAGATAAGCTGCACAATATAATTGACCTTTCAGTATATTGTTGCACACACACCATCTATTTAGCAAATGCCCTTGTTATCAACAGCAGCCTTTTAAACTCACCTGAGCTAACAGGTATGTGAGCTGGTTACTCTGCTGCGCTTAAAATTTCTTTTTTGGTTTGCTACAATGCCTTTTCTGAAACGTTGTCTCCCTCTGCTGGAACACTGACTTCTTTCATTTAATGCCTGCAGACTATAAAAGAGAAACCAACCCAAAAAGTTTGGTTGATTAGTCTGTGGCATTCTTTTAAACTGTTGCTTATGGCGGTCTCTGTGAGCTTCTCAGTGACATTCAGCCATCCAGGTATCCCGCCTGCAGTAGACGGAATGTGGCAATGGAACGCTGGCTGCGCGTGTCATAATAGGCTCTGAGCCTTTATATACCTGCGCACAGCAGCAGCCACCTTCAGTCTGCTGCTGGACAGCCAGCAGCAGCAGCAGGAGAGGTAATTAATCAGCAACCCTCCTGCTAAGGGTAGACAGCTGCTCGTTCCACCCCCCCCCCCCCCCCGCCTTAATTGGTTCTCCTCCCTTCCAACGGTGTTGAGGCGGGTGGGAACAGCCGGGGGTTGAGGGTACTGTGCTAAAAGAGGTGGAGTTATGCAGATCTAAAACGCGTGGATTGCAGCAGCAGCAAGCCGAAAAGTGCAGGCATGTGAGGGATCTAGAGGTTGACAGCATGTCTTCTTAACGGGAGTCCAGGTGGCCATCTCCACAAATGGACTTTTCAGAATCCTTGGGTGGCACCGTAGTCGGAAACCAATTCTGGTTATCGCTTCTCGGCCTTTTGGCTAAGATCAAGTGTAGTATCTGTTCTTATCAGTTTAATATCTGATACGTCCCCTATCTGGGGACCATATATTAAATGGATTTTTAGAACAGGGAGATGGAAAAAGAGCTTGCTCTGTCCACTCCACGCATTGACCTGGTATTGCAGTATCTCCAGGACTGGTGCACCCCTTCTTTAATGCAGTTTCTAAAATCAGAAAGAATTGAATTCAATGCTTTTTGTTCATTTTGCTTGTTTGTCGGATTTTGGGATGGACTCTTTGGCTTTGCTTTTCTTCTCCTCATTGGATTTTTCATGTTAAAAGTTGCAGAAGCCAGATGACAAGCTCATTTTGGTTCAACTTCAGCAACTGTGCATTGCATTGCCATGTAATGTAATGTAATGCAATGCTATCTATCTAGCTCTCCCTCTATACTTCCTTTTGGATAAACAGACATATTAGGCAAGCATTTTGGAGCTTTCACCTAAATAACTACAGGTGGTGAGATAAGCTGCACAATATAATTGACCTTTCAGTATATTGTTGCACACACACCATCTATTTAGCAAATGCCCTTGTTATCAACAGCAGCCTTTTAAACTCACCTGAGCTAACAGGTATGTGAGCTGGTTACTCTGCTGCGCTTAAAATTTCTTTTTTGGTTTGCTACAATGCCTTTTCTGAAACGTTGTCTCCCTCTGCTGGAACACTGACTTCTTTCATTTAATGCCTGCAGACTATAAAAGAGAAACCAACCCAAAAAGTTTGGTTGATTAGTCTGTGGCATTCTTTTAAACTGTTGCTTATGGCGGTCTCTGTGAGCTTCTCAGTGACATTCAGCCATCCAGGTATCCCGCCTGCAGTAGACGGAATGTGGCAATGGAACGCTGGCTGCGCGTGTCATAATAGGCTCTGAGCCTTTATATACCTGCGCACAGCAGCAGCCACCTTCAGTCTGCTGCTGGACAGCCAGCAGCAGCAGCAGCAGGAGAGGTAATTAATCAGCAACCCTCCTGCTAAGGGTAGACAGCTGCTCGTTCCACCCCCCCCCCGCCTTAATTGGTTCTCCTCCCTTCCAACGGTGTTGAGGCGGGTGGGAACAGCCGGGGGTTGAGGGTACTGTGCTAAAAGAGGTGGAGTTATGCAGATCTAAAACGCGTGGATTGCAGCAGCAGCAAGCCGAAAAGTGCAGGCATGTAAGGGATCTAGAGGTTGACAGCATGTCTTCTTAACGGGAGTCCAGGTGGCCATCTCCACAAATGGACTTTTCAGAATCCTTGGGTGGCACCGTAGTCGGAAACCAATTCTGGTTATCGCTTCTCGGCCTTTTGGCTAAGATCAAGTGTAGTATCTGTTCTTATCAGTTTAATATCTGATACGTCCCCTATCTGGGGACCATATATTAAATGGATTTTTAGAACAGGGAGATGGAAAAAGAGCTTGCTCTGTCCACTCCACGCATTGACCTGGTATTGCAGTATCTCCAGGACCGGTGCACCCCTTCTTTAATGCAGTTTCTAAAATCAGAAAGAATTGAATTCAATGCTTTTTGTTCATTTTGCTTGTTTGTCGGATTTTGGGATAGACTCTTTGGCTTTGCTTTTCTTCTCCTCATTGGATTTTTCATGTTAAAAGTTGCAGAAGCCAGATGACAAGCTCATTTTGGTTCAACTTCAGCAACTGTGCATTGCATTGCCATGTAATGTAATGTAATGCAATGCTATCTATCTAGCTCTCCCTCTATACTTCCTTTTGGATAAACAGACATATTAGGCAAGCATTTTGGAGCTTTCACCTAAATAACTACAGGTGGTGAGATAAGCTGCACAATATAATTGACCTTTCAGTATATTGTTGCACACACACCATCTATTTAGCAAATGCCCTTGTTATCAACAGCAGCCTTTTAAACTCACCTGAGCTAACAGGTATGTGAGCTGGTTACTCTGCTGCGCTTAAAATTTCTTTTTTGGTTTGCTACAATGCCTTTTCTGAAACGTTGTCTCCCTCTGCTGGAACACTGACTTCTTTCATTTAATGCCTGCAGACTATAAAAGAGAAACCAACCCAAAAAGTTTGGTTGATTAGTCTGTGGCATTCTTTTAAACTGTTGCTTATGGCGGTCTCTGTGAGCTTCTCAGTGACATTCAGCCATCCAGGTATCCCGCCTGCAGTAGACGGAATGTGGCAATGGAACGCTGGCTGCGCGTGTCATAATAGGCTCTGAGCCTTTATATACCTGCGCACAGCAGCAGCCACCTTCAGTCTGCTGCTGGACAGCCAGCAGCAGCAGCAGCAGGAGAGGTAATTAATCAGCAACCCTCCTGCTAAGGGTAGACAGCTGCTCGTTCCACCCCCCCCCCGCCTTAATTGGTTCTCCTCCCTTCCAACGGTGTTGAGGCGGGTGGGAACAGCCGGTGGTTGAGGGTACTGTGCTAAAAGAGGTGGAGTTATGCAGATCTAAAACGCGTGGATTGCAGCAGCAGCAAGCCGAAAAGTGCAGGCATGTGAGGGATCTAGAGGTTGACAGCATGTCTTCTTAACAGGAGTCCAGGTGGCCATCTCCACAAATGGACTTTTCAGAATCCTTGGGTGGCACCGTAGTCGGAAACCAATTCTGGTTATCGCTTCTCGGCCTTTTGGCTAAGATCAAGTGTAGTATCTGTTCTTATCAGTTTAATATCTGATACGTCCCCTATCTGGGGACCATATATTAAATGGATGTTTAGAACAGGGAGATGGAAAAAGAGCTTGCTCTGTCCACTCCACGCATTGACCTGGTATTGCAGTATCTCCAGGACCGGTGCACCCCTTCTTTAATGCAGTTTCTAAAATCAGAAAGAATTGAATTCAATGCTTTTTGTTCATTTTGCTTGTTTGTCGGATTTTGGGATGGACTCTTTGGCTTTGCTTTTCTTCTCCTCATTGGATTTTTCATGTTAAAAGTTGCAGAAGCCAGATGACAAGCTCATTTTGGTTCAACTTCAGCAACTGTGCATTGCATTGCCATGTAATGTAATGTAATGCAATGCTATCTATCTAGCTCTCCCTCTATACTTCCTTTTGGATAAACAGACATATTAGGCAAGCATTTTGGAGCTTTCACCTAAATAACTACAGGTGGTGAGATAAGCTGCACAATATAATTGACCTTTCAGTATATTGTTGCACACACACCATCTATTTAGCAAATGCCCTTGTTATCAACAGCAGCCTTTTAAACTCACCTGAGCTAACAGGTATGTGAGCTGGTTACTCTGCTGCGCTTAAAATTTCTTTTTTGGTTTGCTACAATGCCTTTTCTGAAACGTTGTCTCCCTCTGCTGGAACACTGACTTCTTTCATTTAATGCCTGCAGACTATAAAAGAGAAACCAACCCAAAAAGTTTGGTTGATTAGTCTGTGGCATTCTTTTAAACTGTTGCTTATGGCGGTCTCTGTGAGCTTCTCAGTGACATTCAGCCATCCAGGTATCCCGCCTGCAGTAGACGGAATGTGGCAATGGAACGCTGGCTGCGCGTGTCATAATAGGCTCTGAGCCTTTATATACCTGCGCACAGCAGCAGCCACCTTCAGTCTGCTGCTGGACAGCCAGCAGCAGCAGCAGCAGGAGAGGTAATTAATCAGCAACCCTCCTGCTAAGGGTAGACAGCTGCTCGTTCCACCCCCCCCCGCCTTAATTGGTTCTCCTCCCTTCCAACGGTGTTGAGGCGGGTGGGAACAGCCGGGGGTTGAGGGTACTGTGCTAAAAGAGGTGGAGTTATGCAGATCTAAAACGCGTGGATTGCAGCAGCAGCAAGCCGAAAAGTGCAGGCATGTGAGGGATCTAGAGGTTGACAGCATGTCTTCTTAACGGGAGTCCAGGTGGCCATCTCCACAAATGGACTTTTCAGAATCCTTGGGTGGCACCGTAGTCGGAAACCAATTCTGGTTATCGCTTCTCGGCCTTTTGGCTAAGATCAAGTGTAGTATCTGTTCTTATCAGTTTAATATCTGATACGTCCCCTATCTGGGGACCATATATTAAATGGATTTTTAGAACAGGGAGATGGAAAAAGAGCTTGCTCTGTCCACTCCACGCATTGACCTGGTATTGCAGTATCTCCAGGACCGGTGCACCCCTTCTTTAATGCAGTTTCTAAAATCAGAAAGAATTGAATTCAATGCTTTTTGTTCATTTTGCTTGTTTGTCGGATTTTGGGATGGACTCTTTGGCTTTGCTTTTCTTCTCCTCATTGGATTTTTCATGTTAAAAGTTGCAGAAGCCAGATGACAAGCTCATTTTGGTTCAACTTCAGCAACTGTGCATTGCATTGCCATGTAATGTAATGTAATGCAATGCTATCTATCTAGCTCTCCCTCTATACTTCCTTTTGGATAAACAGACATATTAGGCAAGCATTTTGGAGCTTTCACCTAAATAACTACAGGTGGTGAGATAAGCTGCACAATATAATTGACCTTTCAGTATATTGTTGCACACACACCATCTATTTAGCAAATGCCCTTGTTATCAACAGCAGCCTTTTAAACTCACCTGAGCTAACAGGTATGTGAGCTGGTTACTCTGCTGCGCTTAAAATTTCTTTTTTGGTTTGCTACAATGCCTTTTCTGAAACGTTGTCTCCCTCTGCTGGAACACTGACTTCTTTCATTTAATGCCTGCAGACTATAAAAGAGAAACCAACCCAAAAAGTTTGGTTGATTAGTCTGTGGCATTCTTTTAAACTGTTGCTTATGGCGGTCTCTGTGAGCTTCTCAGTGACATTCAGCCATCCAGGTATCCCGCCTGCAGTAGACGGAATGTGGCAATGGAACGCTGGCTGCGCGTGTCATAATAGGCTCTAAGCCTTTATATACCTGCGCACAGCAGCAGCCACCTTCAGTCTGCTGCTGGACAGCCAGCAGCAGCAGCAGGAGAGGTAATTAATCAGCAACCCTCCTGCTAAGGGTAGACAGCTGCTCGTTCCACCCCCCCCGCCTTAATTGGTTCTCCTCCCTTCCAACGGTGTTGAGGCGGGTGGGAACAGCTGGGGGTTGAGGGTACTGTGCTAAAAGAGGTGGAGCTATGCAGATCTAAAACGCGTGGATTGCAGCAGCAGCAAGCCGAAAAGTGCAGGCATGTGAGGGATCTAGAGGTTGACAGCATGTCTTCTTAACGGGAGTCCAGGTGGCCATCTCCACAAATGGACTTTTCAGAATCCTTGGGTGGCACCGTAGTCGGAAACCAATTCTGGTTATCGCTTCTCGGCCTTTTGGCTAAGATCAAGTGTAGTATCTGTTCTTATCAGTTTAATATCTGATACGTCCCCTATCTGGGGACCATATATTAAATGGATTTTTAGAACAGGGAGATGGAAAAAGAGCTTGCTCTGTCCACTCCACGCATTGACCTGGTATTGCAGTATCTCCAGGACCGGTGCACCCCTTCTTTAATGCAGTTTCTAAAATCAGAAAGAATTGAATTCAATGCTTTTTGTTCATTTTGCTTGTTTGTCGGATTTTGGGATGGACTCTTTGGCTTTGCTTTTCTTCTCCTCATTGGATTTTTCATGTTAAAAGTTGCAGAAGCCAGATGACAAGCTCATTTTGGTTCAACTTCAGCAACTGTGCATTGCATTGCCATGTAATGTAATGTAATGCAATGCTATCTATCTAGCTCTCCCTCTATACTTCCTTTTGGATAAACAGACATATTAGGCAAGCATTTTGGAGCTTTCACCTAAATAACTACAGGTGGTGAGATAATCTGCACAATATAATTGACCTTTCAGTATATTGTTGCACACACACCATCTATTTAGCAAATGCCCTTGTTATCAACAGCAGCCTTTTAAACTCACCTGAGCTAACAGGTATGTGAGCTGGTTACTCTGCTGCGCTTAAAATTTCTTTTTTGGTTGGCTACAATGCCTTTTCTGAAACGTTGTCTCCCTCTGCTGGAACACTGACTTCTTTCATTTAATGCCTGCAGACTATAAAAGAGAAACCAACCCAAAAAGTTTGGTTGATTAGTCTGTGGCATTCTTTTAAACTGTTGCTTATGGCGGTCTCTGTGAGCTTCTCAGTGACATTCAGCCATCCAGGTATCCCGCCTGCAGTAGACGGAATGTGGCAATGGAACGCTGGCTGCGCGTGTCATAATAGGCTCTAAGCCTTTATATACCTGCGCACAGCAGCAGCCACCTTCAGTCTGCTGCTGGACAGCCAGCAGCAGCAGCAGGAGAGGTAATTAATCAGCAACCCTCCTGCTAAGGGTAGACAGCTGCTCGTTCCACCCCCCCCCCGCCTTAATTGGTTCTCCTCCCTTCCAACGGTGTTGAGGCGGGTGGGAACAGCTGGGGGTTGAGGGTACTGTGCTAAAGGAGGTGGAGCTATGCAGATCTAAAACGCGTGGATTGCAGCAGCAGCAAGCCGAAAAGTGCAGGCATGTGAGGGATCTAGAGGTTGACAGCATGTCTTCTTAACGGGAGTCCAGGTGGCCATCTCCACAAATGGACTTTTCAGAATCCTTGGGTGGCACCGTAGTCGGAAACCAATTCTGGTTATCGCTTCTCGGCCTTTTGGCTAAGATCAAGTGTAGTATCTGTTCTTATCAGTTTAATATCTGATACGTCCCCTATCTGGGGACCATATATTAAATGGATTTTTAGAACAGGGAGATGGAAAAAGAGCTTGCTCTGTCCACTCCACGCATTGACCTGGTATTGCAGTATCTCCAGGACCGGTGCACCCCTTCTTTAATGCAGTTTCTAAAATCAGAAAGAATTGAATTCAATGCTTTTTGTTCATTTTGCTTGTTTGTCGGATTTTGGGATGGACTCTTTGGCTTTGCTTTTCTTCTCCTCATTGGATTTTTCATGTTAAAAGTTGCAGAAGCCAGATGACAAGCTCATTTTGGTTCAACTTCAGCAACTGTGCATTGCATTGCCATGTAATGTAATGTAATGCAATGCTATCTATCTAGCTCTCCCTCTATACTTCCTTTTGGATAAACAGACATATTAGGCAAGCATTTTGGAGCTTTCACCTAAATAACTACAGGTGGTGAGATAAGCTGCACAATATAATTGACCTTTCAGTATATTGTTGCACACACACCATCTATTTAGCAAATGCCCTTGTTATCAACAGCAGCCTTTTAAACTCACCTGAGCTAACAGGTATGTGAGCTGGTTACTCTGCTGCGCTTAAAATTTCTTTTTTGGTTTGCTACAATGCCTTTTCTGAAACGTTGTCTCCCTCTGCTGGAACACTGACTTCTTTCATTTAATGCCTGCAGACTATAAAAGAGAAACCAACCCAAAAAGTTTGGTTGATTAGTCTGTGGCATTCTTTTAAACTGTTGCTTATGGCGGTCTCTGTGAGCTTCTCAGTGACATTCAGCCATCCAGGTATCCCGCCTGCAGTAGACGGAATGTGGCAATGGAACGCTGGCTGCGCGTGTCATAATAGGCTCTGAGCCTTTATATACCTGCGCACAGCAGCAGCCACCTTCAGTCTGCTGCTGGACAGCCAGCAGCAGCAGCAGCAGGAGAGGTAATTAATCAGCAACCCTCCTGCTAAGGGTAGACAGCTGCTCGTTCCAGCCCCCCCCCCCCGCCTTAATTGGTTCTCCTCCCTTCCAACGGTGTTGAGGCGGGTGGGAACAGCCGGGGGTTGAGGGTACTGTGCTAAAAGAGGTGGAGTTATGCAGATCTAAAACGCGTGGATTGCAGCAGCAGCAAGCCGAAAAGTGCAGGCATGTGAGGGATCTAGAGGTTGACAGCATGTCTTCTTAACGGGAGTCCAGGTGACCATCTCCACAAATGGACTTTTCAGAATCCTTGGGTGGCACCGTAGTCGGAAACCAATTCTGGTTATCGCTTCTCGGCCTTTTGGCTAAGATCAAGTGTAGTATCTGTTCTTATCAGTTTAATATCTGATACGTCCCCTATCTGGGGACCATATATTAAATGGATTTTTAGAACAGGGAGATGGAAAAAGAGCTTGCTCTGTCCACTCCACGCATTGACCTGGTATTGCAGTATCTCCAGGACCGGTGCACCCCTTCTTTAATGCAGTTTCTAAAATCAGAAAGAATTGAATTCAATGCTTTTTGTTCATTTTGCTTGTTTGTCGGATTTTGGGATGGACTCTTTGGCTTTGCTTTTCTTCTCCTCATTGGATTTTTCATGTTAAAAGTTGCAGAAGCCAGATGACAAGCTCATTTTGGTTCAACTTCAGCAACTGTGCATTGCATTGCCATGTAATGTAATGTAATGCAATGCTATCTATCTAGCTCTCTCTCTATACTTCCTTTTGGATAAACAGACATATTAGGCAAGCATTTTGGAGCTTTCACCTAAATAACTACAGGTGGTGAGATAAGCTGCACAATATAATTGACCTTTCAGTATATTGTTGCACACACACCATCTATTTAGCAAATGCCCTTGTTATCAACAGCAGCCTTTTAAACTCACCTGAGCTAACAGGTATGTGAGCTGGTTACTCTGCTGCGCTTAAAATTTCTTTTTTGGTTTGCTACAGTGCCTTTTCTGAAACGTTGTCTCCCTCTGCTGGAACACTGACTTCTTTCATTTAATGCCTGCAGACTATAAAAGAGAAACCAACCCAAAAAGTTTGGTTGATTAGTCTGTGGCATTCTTTTAAACTGTTGCTTATGGCGGTCTCTGTGAGCTTCTCAGTGACATTCAGCCATCCAGGTATCCCGCCTGCAGTAGACGGAATGTGGCAATGGAACGCTGGCTGCGCGTGTCATAATAGGCTCTGAGCCTTTATATACCTGCGCACAGCAGCAGCCACCTTCAGTCTGCTGCTGGACAGCCAGCAGCAGCAGCAGCAGGAGAGGTAATTAATCAGCAACCCTCCTGCTAAGGGTAGACAGCTGCTCGTTCCACCCCCCCCCCCCGCCTTAATTGGTTCTCCTCCCTTCCAACGGTGTTGAGGCGGGTGGGAACAGCCGGGGGTTGAGGGTACTGTGCTAAAAGAGGTGGAGTTATGCAGATCTAAAACGCGTGGATTGCAGCAGCAGCAAGCCGAAAAGTGCAGGCATGTGAGGGATCTAGAGGTTGACAGCATGTCTTCTTAACGGGAGTCCAGGTGGCCATCTCCACAAATGGACTTTTCAGAATCCTTGGGTGGCACCGTAGTCGGAAACCAATTCTGGTTATCGCTTCTCGGCCTTTTGGCTAAGATCAAGTGTAGTATCTGTTCTTATCAGTTTAATATCTGATACGTCCCCTATCTGGGGACCATATATTAAATGGATTTTTAGAACAGGGAGATGGAAAAAGAGCTTGCTCTGTCCACTCCACGCATAGACCTGGTATTGCAGTATCTCCAGGACCGGTGCACCCCTTCTTTAATGCAGTTTCTAAAATCAGAAAGAATTGAATTCAATGCTTTTTGTTCATTTTGCTTGTTTGTCGGATTTTGGGATGGACTCTTTGGCTTTGCTTTTCTTCTCCTCATTGGATTTTTCATGTTAAAAGTTGCAGAAGCCAGATGACAAGCTCATTTTGGTTCAACTTCAGCAACTGTGCATTGCATTGCCATGTAATGTAATGTAATGCAATGCTATCTATCTAGCTCTCCCTCTATACTTCCTTTTGGATAAACAGACATATTAGGCAAGCATTTTGGAGCTTTCACCTAAATAACTACAGGTGGTGAGATAAGCTGCACAATATAATTGACCTTTCAGTATATTGTTGCACACACACCATCTATTTAGCAAATGCCCTTGTTATCAACAGCAGCCTTTTAAACTCACCTGAGCTAACAGGTATGTGAGCTGGTTACTCTGCTGCGCTTAAAATTTCTTTTTTGGTTTGCTACAATGCCTTTTCTGAAACGTTGTCTCCCTCTGCTGGAACACTGACTTCTTTCATTTAATGCCTGCAGACTATAAAAGAGAAACCAACCCAAAAAGTTTGGTTGATTAGTCTGTGGCATTCTTTTAAACTGTTGCTTATGGCGGTCTCTGTGAGCTTCTCAGTGACATTCAGCCATCCAGGTATCCCGCCTGCAGTAGACGGAATGTGGCAATGGAACGCTGGCTGCGCGTGTCATAATAGGCTCTGAGCCTTTATATACCTGCGCACAGCAGCAGCCACCTTCAGTCTGCTGCTGGACAGCCAGCAGCAGCAGCAGGAGAGGTAATTAATCAGCAACCCTCCTGCTAAGGGTAGACAGCTGCTCGTTCCACCCCCCCCCCCCCGCCTTAATTGGTTCTCCTCCCTTCCAACGGTGTTGAGGCGGGTGGGAACAGCCGGGGGTTGAGGGTACTGTGCTAAAAGAGGTGGAGTTATGCAGATCTAAAACGCGTGGATTGCAGCAGCAGCAAGCCGAAAAGTGCAGGCATGTGAGGGATCTAGAGGTTGACAGCATGTCTTCTTAACGGGAGTCCAGGTGGCCATCTCCACAAATGGACTTTTCAGAATCCTTGGGTGGCACCGTAGTCGGAAACCAATTCTGGTTATCGCTTCTCGGCCTTTTGGCTAAGATCAAGTGTAGTATCTGTTCTTATCAGTTTAATATCTGATACGTCCCCTATCTGGGGACCATATATTAAATGGATTTTTAGAACAGGGAGATGGAAAAAGAGCTTGCTCTGTCCACTCCACGCATTGACCTGGTATTGCAGTATCTCCAGGACCGGTGCACCCCTTCTTTAATGCAGTTTCTAAAATCAGAAAGAATTGAATTCAATGCTTTTTGTTCATTTTGCTTGTTTGTCGGATTTTGGGATGGACTCTTTGGCTTTGCTTTTCTTCTCCTCATTGGATTTTTCATGTTAAAAGTTGCAGAAGCCAGATGACAAGCTCATTTTGGTTCAACTTCAGCAACTGTGCATTGCATTGCCATGTAATGTAATGTAATGCAATGCTATCTATCTAGCTCTCCCTCTATACTTCCTTTTGGATAAACAGACATATTAGGCAAGCATTTTGGAGCTTTCACCTAAATAACTACAGGTGGTGAGATAAGCTGCACAATATAATTGACCTTTCAGTATATTGTTGCACACACACCATCTATTTAGCAAATGCCCTTGTTATCAACAGCAGCCTTTTAAACTCACCTGAGCTAACAGGTATGTGAGCTGGTTACTCTGCTGCGCTTAAAATTTCTTTTTTGGTTTGCTACAATGCCTTTTCTGAAACGTTGTCTCCCTCTGCTGGAACACTGACTTCTTTCATTTAATGCCTGCAGACTATAAAAGAGAAACCAACCCAAAAAGTTTGGTTGATTAGTCTGTGGCATTCTTTTAAACTGTTGCTTATGGCGGTCTCTGTGAGCTTCTCAGTGACATTCAGCCATCCAGGTATCCCGCCTGCAGTAGACGGAATGTGGCAATGGAACGCTGGCTGCGCGTGTCATAATAGGCTCTGAGCCTTTATATACCTGCGCACAGCAGCAGCCACCTTCAGTCTGCTGCTGGACAGCCAGCAGCAGCAGCAGCAGGAGAGGTAATTAATCAGCAACCCTCCTGCTAAGGGTAGACAGCTGCTCGTTCCACCCCCCCCCCGCCTTAATTGGTTCTCCTCCCTTCCAACGGTGTTGAGGCGGGTGGGAACAGCCGGGGGTTGAGGGTACTGTGCTAAAAGAGGTGGAGTTATGCAGATCTAAAACGCGTGGATTGCAGCAGCAGCAAGCCGAAAAGTGCAGGCATGTAAGGGATCTAGAGGTTGACAGCATGTCTTCTTAACGGGAGTCCAGGTGGCCATCTCCACAAATGGACTTTTCAGAATCCTTGGGTGGCACCGTAGTCGGAAACCAATTCTGGTTATCGCTTCTCGGCCTTTTGGCTAAGATCAAGTGTAGTATCTGTTCTTATCAGTTTAATATCTGATACGTCCCCTATCTGGGGACCATATATTAAATGGATTTTTAGAACAGGGAGATGGAAAAAGAGCTTGCTCTGTCCACTCCACGCATTGACCTGGTATTGCAGTATCTCCAGGACCGGTGCACCCCTTCTTTAATGCAGTTTCTAAAATCAGAAAGAATTGAATTCAATGCTTTTTGTTCATTTTGCTTGTTTGTCGGATTTTGGGATAGACTCTTTGGCTTTGCTTTTCTTCTCCTCATTGGATTTTTCATGTTAAAAGTTGCAGAAGCCAGATGACAAGCTCATTTTGGTTCAACTTCAGCAACTGTGCATTGCATTGCCATGTAATGTAATGTAATGCAATGCTATCTATCTAGCTCTCCCTCTATACTTCCTTTTGGATAAACAGACATATTAGGCAAGCATTTTGGAGCTTTCACCTAAATAACTACAGGTGGTGAGATAAGCTGCACAATATAATTGACCTTTCAGTATATTGTTGCACACACACCATCTATTTAGCAAATGCCCTTGTTATCAACAGCAGCCTTTTAAACTCACCTGAGCTAACAGGTATGTGAGCTGGTTACTCTGCTGCGCTTAAAATTTCTTTTTTGGTTTGCTACAATGCCTTTTCTGAAACGTTGTCTCCCTCTGCTGGAACACTGACTTCTTTCATTTAATGCCTGCAGACTATAAAAGAGAAACCAACCCAAAAAGTTTGGTTGATTAGTCTGTGGCATTCTTTTAAACTGTTGCTTATGGCGGTCTCTGTGAGCTTCTCAGTGACATTCAGCCATCCAGGTATCCCGCCTGCAGTAGACGGAATGTGGCAATGGAACGCTGGCTGCGCGTGTCATAATAGGCTCTGAGCCTTTATATACCTGCGCACAGCAGCAGCCACCTTCAGTCTGCTGCTGGACAGCCAGCAGCAGCAGCAGCAGGAGAGGTAATTAATCAGCAACCCTCCTGCTAAGGGTAGACAGCTGCTCGTTCCACCCCCCCCCCCGCCTTAATTGGTTCTCCTCCCTTCCAACGGTGTTGAGGCGGGTGGGAACAGCCGGGGGTTGAGGGTACTGTGCTAAAAGAGGTGGAGTTATGCAGATCTAAAACGCGTGGATTGCAGCAGCAGCAAGCCGAAAAGTGCAGGCATGTGAGGGATCTAGAGGTTGACAGCATGTCTTCTTAACGGGAGTCCAGGTGGCCATCTCCACAAATGGACTTTTCAGAATCCTTGGGTGGCACCGTAGTCGGAAACCAATTCTGGTTATCGCTTCTCGGCCTTTTGGCTAAGATCAAGTGTAGTATCTGTTCTTATCAGTTTAATATCTGATACGTCCCCTATCTGGGGACCATATATTAAATGGATGTTTAGAACAGGGAGATGGAAAAAGAGCTTGCTCTGTCCACTCCACGCATTGACCTGGTATTGCAGTATCTCCAGGACCGGTGCACCCCTTCTTTAATGCAGTTTCTAAAATCAGAAAGAATTGAATTCAATGCTTTTTGTTCATTTTGCTTGTTTGTCGGATTTTGGGATGGACTCTTTGGCTTTGCTTTTCTTCTCCTCATTGGATTTTTCATGTTAAAAGTTGCAGAAGCCAGATGACAAGCTCATTTTGGTTCAACTTCAGCAACTGTGCATTGCATTGCCATGTAATGTAATGTAATGCAATGCTATCTATCTAGCTCTCCCTCTATACTTCCTTTTGGATAAACAGACATATTAGGCAAGCATTTTGGAGCTTTCACCTAAATAACTACAGGTGGTGAGATAAGCTGCACAATATAATTGACCTTTCAGTATATTGTTGCACACACACCATCTATTTAGCAAATGCCCTTGTTATCAACAGCAGCCTTTTAAACTCACCTGAGCTAACAGGTATGTGAGCTGGTTACTCTGCTGCGCTTAAAATTTCTTTTTTGGTTTGCTACAATGCCTTTTCTGAAACGTTGTCTCCCTCTGCTGGAACACTGACTTCTTTCATTTAATGCCTGCAGACTATAAAAGAGAAACCAACCCAAAAAGTTTGGTTGATTAGTCTGTGGCATTCTTTTAAACTGTTGCTTATGGCGGTCTCTGTGAGCTTCTCAGTGACATTCAGCCATCCAGGTATCCCGCCTGCAGTAGACGGAATGTGGCAATGGAACGCTGGCTGCGCGTGTCATAATAGGCTCTGAGCCTTTATATACCTGCGCACAGCAGCAGCCACCTTCAGTCTGCTGCTGGACAGCCAGCAGCAGCAGCAGCAGGAGAGGTAATTAATCAGCAACCCTCCTGCTAAGGGTAGACAGCTGCTCGTTCCACCCCCCCCCGCCTTAATTGGTTCTCCTCCCTTCCAACGGTGTTGAGGCGGGTGGGAACAGCCGGGGGTTGAGGGTACTGTGCTAAAAGAGGTGGAGTTATGCAGATCTAAAACGCGTGGATTGCAGCAGCAGCAAGCCGAAAAGTGCAGGCATGTGAGGGATCTAGAGGTTGACAGCATGTCTTCTTAACGGGAGTCCAGGTGGCCATCTCCACAAATGGACTTTTCAGAATCCTTGGGTGGCACCGTAGTCGGAAACCAATTCTGGTTATCGCTTCTCGGCCTTTTGGCTAAGATCAAGTGTAGTATCTGTTCTTATCAGTTTAATATCTGATACGTCCCCTATCTGGGGACCATATATTAAATGGATTTTTAGAACAGGGAGATGGAAAAAGAGCTTGCTCTGTCCACTCCACGCATTGACCTGGTATTGCAGTATCTCCAGGACCGGTGCACCCCTTCTTTAATGCAGTTTCTAAAATCAGAAAGAATTGAATTCAATGCTTTTTGTTCATTTTGCTTGTTTGTCGGATTTTGGGATGGACTCTTTGGCTTTGCTTTTCTTCTCCTCATTGGATTTTTCATGTTAAAAGTTGCAGAAGCCAGATGACAAGCTCATTTTGGTTCAACTTCAGCAACTGTGCATTGCATTGCCATGTAATGTAATGTAATGCAATGCTATCTATCTAGCTCTCCCTCTATACTTCCTTTTGGATAAACAGACATATTAGGCAAGCATTTTGGAGCTTTCACCTAAATAACTACAGGTGGTGAGATAAGCTGCACAATATAATTGACCTTTCAGTATATTGTTGCACACACACCATCTATTTAGCAAATGCCCTTGTTATCAACAGCAGCTTTTTAAACTCACCTGAGCTAACAGGTATGTGAGCTGGTTACTCTGCTGCGCTTAAAATTTCTTTTTTGGTTTGCTACAATGCCTTTTCTGAAACGTTGTCTCCCTCTGCTGGAACACTGACTTCTTTCATTTAATGCCTGCAGACTATAAAAGAGAAACCAACCCAAAAAGTTTGGTTGATTAGTCTGTGGCATTCTTTTAAACTGTTGCTTATGGCGGTCTCTGTCAGCTTCTCAGTGACATTCAGCCATCCAGGTATCCCGCCTGCAGTAGACGGAATGTGGCAATGGAACGCTGGCTGCGCGTGTCAAAATAGGCTCTGAGCCTTTATATACCTGCGCACAGCAGCAGCCACCTTCAGTCTGCTGCTGGACAGCCAGCAGCAGCAGCAGCAGGAGAGGTAATTAATCAGCAACCCTCCTGCTAAGGGTAGACAGCTGCTCGTTCCACCCCCCCCCGCCTTAATTGGTTCTCCTCCCTTCCAACGGTGTTGAGGCGGGTGGGAACAGCCGGGGGTTGAGGGTACTGTGCTAAAAGAGGTGGAGTTATGCAGATCTAAAACGCGTGGATTGCAGCAGCAGCAAGCCGAAAAGTGCAGGCATGTGAGGGATCTAGAGGTTGACAGCATGTCTTCTTAACGGGAGTCCAGGTGGCCATCTCCACAAATGGACTTTTCAGAATCCTTGGGTGGCACCGTAGTCGGAAACCAATTCTGGTTATTGCTTCTCGGCCTTTTGGCTAAGATCAAGTGTAGTATCTGTTCTTATCAGTTTAATATCTGATACGTCCCCTATCTGGGGACCATATTTAAATGGATTTTTAGAACAGGGAGATGGAAAAAGAGCTTGCTCTGTCCACTCCACGCATTGACCTGGTATTGCAGTATCTCCAGGACCGGTGCACCCCTTCTTTAATGCAGTTTCTAAAATCAGAAAGAATTGAATTCAATGCTTTTTGTTCATTTTGCTTGTTTGTCGGATTTTGGGATGGACTCTTTGGCTTTGCTTTTCTTCTCCTCATTGGATTTTTCATGTTAAAAGTTGCAGAAGCCAGATGACAAGCTCATTTTGGTTCAACTTCAGCAACTGTGCATTGCATTGCCATGTAATGTAATGTAATGCAATGCTATCTATCTAGCTCTCCCTCTATACTTCCTTTTGGATAAACAGACATATTAGGCAAGCATTTTGGAGCTTTCACCTAAATAACTACAGGTGGTGAGATAAGCTGCACAATATAATTGACCTTTCAGTATATTGTTGCACACACACCATCTATTTAGCAAATGCCCTTGTTATCAACAGCAGCCTTTTAAACTCACCTGAGCTAACAGGTATGTGAGCTGGTTACTCTGCTGTGCTTAAAATTTATTTTTTGGTTTGCTACAATGCCTTTTCTGAAACGTTGTCTCCCTCTGCTGGAGCACTGACTTCTTTCATTTAATGCCTGCAGACTATAAAAGAGAAACCAACCCAAAAAGTTTGGTTGATTAGTCTGTGGCATTCTTTTAAACTGTTGCTTATGGCGGTCTCTGTGAGCTTCTCAGTGACATTCAGCCATCCAGGTATCCTGCCTGCAGTAGACGGAATGTGGCAATGGAACGCTGGCTGCGCGTGTCATAATAGGCTCTGAGCCTTTATATACCTGCGCACAGCAGCAGCCACCTTCAGTCTGCTGCTGGACAGCCAGCAGCAGCAGCAGGAGAGGTAATTAATCAGCAACCCTCCTGCTAAGGGTAGACAGCTGCTCGTTCCACCCCCCCCCCCCCCGCCTTAATTGGTTCTCCTCCCTTCCAACGGTGTTGAGGCGGGTGGGAACAGCCGGGGGTTGAGGGTACTGTGCTAAAAGAGGTGGAGTTATGCAGATCTAAAACGCGTGGATTGCAGCAGCAGCAAGCCGAAAAGTGCAGGCATGTGAGGGATCTAGAGGTTGACAGCATGTCTTCTTAACGGGAGTCCAGGTGGCCATCTCCACAAATGGACTTTTCAGAATCCTTGGGTGGCACCGTAGTCGGAAACCAATTCTGGTTATCGCTTCTCGGCCTTTTGGCTAAGATCAAGTGTAGTATCTGTTCTTATCAGTTTAATATCTGATACGTCCCCTATCTGGGGACCATATATTAAATGGATTTTTAGAACAGGGAGATGGAAAAAGAGCTTGCTCTGTCCACTCCACGCATTGACCTGGTATTGCAGTATCTCCAGGACCGGTGCACCCCTTCTTTAATGCAGTTTCTAAAATCAGAAAGAATTGAATTCAATGCTTTTTGTTCATTTTGCTTGTTTGTCGGATTTTGGGATGGACTCTTTGGCTTTGCTTTTCTTCTCCTCATTGGATTTTTCATGTTAAAAGTTGCAGAAGCCAGATGACAAGCTCATTTTGGTTCAACTTCAGCAACTGTGCATTGCATTGCCATGTAATGTAATGTAATGCAATGCTATCTATCTAGCTCTCCCTCTATACTTCCTTTTGGATAAACAGACATATTAGGCAAGCATTTTGGAGCTTTCACCTAAATAACTACAGGTGGTGAGATAAGCTGCACAATATAATTGACCTTTCAGTATATTGTTGCACACACACCATCTATTTAGCAAATGCCCTTGTTATCAACAGCAGCTTTTTAAACTCACCTGAGCTAACAGGTATGTGAGCTGGTTACTCTGCTGCGCTTAAAATTTCTTTTTTGGTTTGCTACAATGCCTTTTCTGAAACGTTGTCTCCCTCTGCTGGAACACTGACTTCTTTCATTTAATGCCTGCAGACTATAAAAGAGAAACCAACCCAAAAAGTTTGGTTGATTAGTCTGTGGCATTCTTTTAAACTGTTGCTTATGGCGGTCTCTGTCAGCTTCTCAGTGACATTCAGCCATCCAGGTATCCCGCCTGCAGTAGACGGAATGTGGCAATGGAACGCTGGCTGCGCGTGTCATAATAGGCTCTGAGCCTTTATATACCTGCGCACAGCAGCAGCCACCTTCAGTCTGCTGCTGGACAGCCAGCAGCAGCAGCAGCAGGAGAGGTAATTAATCAGCAACCCTCCTGCTAAGGGTAGACAGCTGCTCGTTCCACCCCCCCCCGCCTTAATTGGTTCTCCTCCCTTCCAACGGTGTTGAGGCGGGTGGGAACAGCCGGGGGTTGAGGGTACTGTGCTAAAAGAGGTGGAGTTATGCAGATCTAAAACGCGTGGATTGCAGCAGCAGCAAGCCGAAAAGTGCAGGCATGTGAGGGATCTAGAGGTTGACAGCATGTCTTCTTAACGGGAGTCCAGGTGGCCATCTCCACAAATGGACTTTTCAGAATCCTTGGGTGGCACCGTAGTCGGAAACCAATTCTGGTTATCGCTTCTCGGCCTTTTGGCTAAGATCAAGTGTAGTATCTGTTCTTATCAGTTTAATATCTGATACGTCCCCTATCTGGGGACCATATTTAAATGGATTTTTAGAACAGGGAGATGGAAAAAGAGCTTGCTCTGTCCACTCCACGCATTGACCTGGTATTGCAGTATCTCCAGGACCGGTGCACCCCTTCTTTAATGCAGTTTCTAAAATCAGAAAGAATTGAATTCAATGCTTTTTGTTCATTTTGCTTGTTTGTCGGATTTTGGGATGGACTCTTTGGCTTTGCTTTTCTTCTCCTCAATGGATTTTTCATGTTAAAAGTTGCAGAAGCCAGATGACAAGCTCATTTTGGTTCAACTTCAGCAACTGTGCATTGCATTGCCATGTAATGTAATGTAATGCAATGCTATCTATCTAGCTCTCCCTCTATACTTCCTTTTGGATAAACAGACATATTAGGCAAGCATTTTGGAGCTTTCACCTAAATAACTACAGGTGGTGAGATAAGCTGCACAATATAATTGACCTTTCAGTATATTGTTGCACACACACCATCTATTTAGCAAATGCCCTTGTTATCAACAGCAGCCTTTTAAACTCACCTGAGCTAACAGGTATGTGAGCTGGTTACTCTGCTGTGCTTAAAATTTATTTTTTGGTTTGCTACAATGCCTTTTCTGAAACGTTGTCTCCCTCTGCTGGAACACTGACTTCTTTCATTTAATGCCTGCAGACTATAAAAGAGAAACCAACCCAAAAAGTTTGGTTGATTAGTCTGTGGCATTCTTTTAAACTGTTGCTTATGGCGGTCTCTGTGAGCTTCTCAGTGACATTCAGCCATCCAGGTATCCTGCCTGCAGTAGACGGAATGTGGCAATGGAACGCTGGCTGCGCGTGTCATAATAGGCTCTGAGCCTTTATATACCTGCGCACAGCAGCAGCCACCTTCAGTCTGCTGCTGGACAGCCAGCAGCAGCAGCAGGAGAGGTAATTAATCAGCAACCCTCCTGCTAAGGGTAGACAGCTGCTCGTTCCACCCCCCCCCCCCCGCCTTAATTGGTTCTCCTCCCTTCCAACGGTGTTGAGGCGGGTGGGAACAGCCGGGGGTTGAGGGTACTGTGCTAAAAGAGGTGGAGTTATGCAGATCTAAAACGCGTGGATTGCAGCAGCAGCAAGCCGAAAAGTGCAGGCATGTGAGGGATCTAGAGGTTGACAGCATGTCTTCTTAACGGGAGTCCAGGTGGCCATCTCCACAAATGGACTTTTCAGAATCCTTGGGTGGCACCGTAGTCGGAAACCAATTCTGGTTATCGCTTCTCGGCCTTTTGGCTAAGATCAAGTGTAGTATCTGTTCTTATCAGTTTAATATCTGATACGTCCCCTATCTGGGGACCATATATTAAATGGATTTTTAGAACAGGGAGATGGAAAAAGAGCTTGCTCTGTCCACTCCACGCATTGACCTGGTATTGCAGTATCTCCAGGACCGGTGCACCCCTTCTTTAATGCAGTTTCTAAAATCAGAAAGAATTGAATTCAATGCTTTTTGTTCATTTTGCTTGTTTGTCGGATTTTGGGATGGACTCTTTGGCTTTGCTTTTCTTCTCCTCATTGGATTTTTCATGTTAAAAGTTGCAGAAGCCAGATGACAAGCTCATTTTGGTTCAACTTCAGCAACTGTGCATTGCATTGCCATGTAATGTAATGTAATGCAATGCTATCTATCTAGCTCTCCCTCTATACTTCCTTTTGGATAAACAGACATATTAGGCAAGCATTTTGGAGCTTTCACCTAAATAACTACAGGTGGTGAGATAAGCTGCACAATATAATTGACCTTTCAGTATATTGTTGCACACACACCATCTATTTAGCAAATGCCCTTGTTATCAACAGCAGCCTTTTAAACTCACCTGAGCTAACAGGTATGTGAGCTGGTTACTCTGCTGCGCTTAAAATTTCTTTTTTGGTTTGCTACAATGCCTTTTCTGAAACGTTGTCTCCCTCTGCTGGAACACTGACTTCTTTCATTTAATGCCTGCAGACTATAAAAGAGAAACCAACCCAAAAAGTTTGGTTGATTAGTCTGTGGCATTCTTTTAAACTGTTGCTTATGGCGGTCTCTGTGAGCTTCTCAGTGACATTCAGCCATCCAGGTATCCCGCCTGCAGTAGACGGAATGTGGCAATGGAACGCTGGCTGCGCGTGTCATAATAGGCTCTGAGCCTTTATATACCTGCGCACAGCAGCAGCCACCTTCAGTCTGCTGCTGGACAGCCAGCAGCAGCAGCAGCAGGAGAGGTAATTAATCAGCAACCCTCCTGCTAAGGGTAGACAGCTGCTCGTTCCACCCCCCCCCCCCGCCTTAATTGGTTCTCCTCCCTTCCAACGGTGTTGAGGCGGGTGGGAACAGCCGGGGGTTGAGGGTACTGTGCTAAAAGAGGTGGAGTTATGCAGATCTAAAACGCGTGGATTGCAGCAGCAGCAAGCCGAAAAGTGCAGGCATGTGAGGGATCTAGAGGTTGACAGCATGTCTTCTTAACGGGAGTCCAGGTGGCCATCTCCACAAATGGACTTTTCAGAATCCTTGGGTGGCACCGTAGTCGGAAACCAATTCTGGTTATCGCTTCTCGGCCTTTTGGCTAAGATCAAGTGTAGTATCTGTTCTTATCAGTTTAATATCTGATACGTCCCCTATCTGGGGACCATATATTAAATGGATTTTTAGAACAGGGAGATGGAAAAAGAGCTTGCTCTGTCCACTCCACGCATTGACCTGGTATTGCAGTATCTCCAGGACCGGTGCACCCCTTCTTTAATGCAGTTTCTAAAATCAGAAAGAATTGAATTCAATGCTTTTTGTTCATTTTGCTTGTTTGTCGGATTTTGGGATGGACTCTTTGGCTTTGCTTTTCTTCTCCTCATTGGATTTTTCATGTTAAAAGTTGCAGAAGCCAGATGACAAGCTCATTTTGGTTCAACTTCAGCAACTGTGCATTGCATTGCCATGTAATGTAATGTAATGCAATGCTATCTATCTAGCTCTCCCTCTATACTTCCTTTTGGATAAACAGACATATTAGGCAAGCATTTTGGAGCTTTCACCTAAATAACTACAGGTGGTGAGATAAGTTGCACAATATAATTGACCTTTCAGTATATTGTTGCACACACACCATCTATTTAGCAAATGCCCTTGTTATCAACAGCAGCCTTTTAAACTCACCTGAGCTAACAGGTATGTGAGCTGGTTACTCTGCTGCGCTTAAAATTTCTTTTTTGGTTTGCTACAATGCCTTTTCTGAAACGTTGTCTCCCTCTGCTGGAACACTGACTTCTTTCATTTAATACCTGCAGACTATAAAAGAGAAACCAACCCAAAAAGTTTGGTTGATTAGTCTGTGGCATTCTTTTAAACTGTTGCTTATGGCGGTCTCTGTGAGCTTCTCAGTGACATTCAGCCATCCAGGTATCCCGCCTGCAGTAGACGGAATGTGGCAATGGAACGCTGGCTGCGCGTGTCATCATAGGCTCTGAGCCTTTATATACCTGCGCACAGCAGCAGCCACCTTCAGTCTGCTGCTGGACAGCCAGCAGCAGCAGCAGCAGGAGAGGTAATTAATCAGCAACCCTCCTGCTAAGGGTAGACAGCTGCTCGTTCCACCCCCCCCCCCGCCTTAATTGGTTCTCCTCCCTTCCAACGGTGTTGAGGCGGGTGGGAACAGCCGGGGGTTGATTGTACTGTGCTAAAAGAGGTGGAGTTATGCAGATCTAAAACGCGTGGATTGCAGCAGCAGCAAGCCGAAAAGTGCAGGCATGTGAGGGATCTAGAGGTTGACAGCATGTCTTCTTAACGGGAGTCCAGGTGGCCATCTCCACAAATGGACTTTTCAGAATCCTTGGGTGGCACCGTAGTCGGAAACCAATTCTGGTTATCGCTTCTCGGCCTTTTGGCTAAGATCAAGTGTAGTATCTGTTCTTATCAGTTTAATATCTGATACGTCCCCTATCTGGGGACCATATATTAAATGGATTTTTAGAACAGGGAGATGGAAAAAGAGCTTGCTCTGTCCACTCCACGCATTGACCTGGTATTGCAGTATCTCCAGGACCGGTGCACCCCTTCTTTAATGCAGTTTCTAAAATCAGAAAGAATTGAATTCAATGCTTTTTGTTCATTTTGCTTGTTTGTCGGATTTTGGGATGGACTCTTTGGCTTTGCTTTTCTTCTCCTCATTGGATTTTTCATGTTAAAAGTTGCAGAAGCCAGATGACAAGCTCATTTTGGTTCAACTTCAGCAACTGTGCATTGCATTGCCATGTAATGTAATGTAATGCAATGCTATCTATCTAGCTCTCCCTCTATACTTCCTTTTGGATAAACAGACATATTAGGCAAGCATTTTGGAGCTTTCACCTAAATAACTACAGGTGGTGAGATAAGCTGCACAATATAATTGACCTTTCAGTATATTGTTGCACACACACCATCTATTTAGCAAATGCCCTTGTTATCAACAGCAGCCTTTTAAACTCACCTGAGCTAACAGGTATGTGAGCTGGTTACTCTGCTGCGCTTAAAATTTCTTTTTTGGTTTGCTACAATGCCTTTTCTGAAACGTTGTCTCCCTCTGCTGGAACACTGACTTCTTTCATTTAATGCCTGCAGACTATAAAAGAGAAACCAACCCAAAAAGTTTGGTTGATTAGTCTGTGGCATTCTTTTAAACTGTTGCTTATGGCGGTCTCTGTGAGCTTCTCAGTGACATTCAGCCATCCAGGTATCCCGCCTGCAGTAGACGGAATGTGGCAATGGAACGCTGGCTGCGCGTGTCATAATAGGCTCTGAGCCTTTATATACCTGCGCACAGCAGCAGCCACCTTCAGTCTGCTGCTGGACAGCCAGCAGCAGCAGCAGCAGGAGAGGTAATTAATCAGCAACCCTCCTGCTAAGGGTAGACAGCTGCTCGTTCCACCCCCCCCCCCCCCCGCCTTAATTGGTTCTCCTCCCTTCCAACGGTGTTGAGGCGGGTGGGAACAGCCGGGGGTTGAGGGTACTGTGCTAAAAGAGGTGGAGTTATGCAGATCTAAAACGCGTGGATTGCAGCAGCAGCAAGCCGAAAAGTGCAGGCATGTGAGGGATCTAGAGGTTGACAGCATGTCTTCTTAACGGGAGTCCAGGTGGCCATCTCCACAAATGGACTTTTCAGAATCCTTGGGTGGCACCGTAGTCGGAAACCAATTCTGGTTATCGCTTCTCGGCCTTTTGGCTAAGATCAAGTGTAGTATCTGTTCTTATCAGTTTAATATCTGATACGTCCCCTATCTGGGGACCATATATTAAATGGATTTTTAGAACAGGGAGATGGAAAAAGAGCTTGCTCTGTCCACTCCACGCATTGACCTGGTATTGCAGTATCTCCAGGACCGGTGCACCCCTTCTTTAATGCAGTTTCTAAAATCAGAAAGAATTGAATTCAATGCTTTTTGTTCATTTTGCTTGTTTGTCGGATTTTGGGATGGACTCTTTGGCTTTGCTTTTCTTCTCCTCATTGGATTTTTCATGTTAAAAGTTGCAGAAGCCAGATGACAAGCTCATTTTGGTTCAACTTCAGCAACTGTGCATTGCATTGCCATGTAATGTAATGTAATGCAATGCTATCTATCTAGCTCTCCCTCTATACTTCCTTTTGGATAAACAGACATATTAGGCAAGCATTTTGGAGCTTTCACCTAAATAACTACAGGTGGTGAGATAAGCTGCACAATATAATTGACCTTTCAGTATATTGTTGCACACACACCATCTATTTAGCAAATGCCCTTGTTATCAACAGCAGCCTTTTAAACTCACCTGAGCTAACAGGTATGTGAGCTGGTTACTCTGCTGCGCTTAAAATTTCTTTTTTGGTTTGCTACAATGCCTTTTCTGAAACGTTGTCTCCCTCTGCTGGAACACTGACTTCTTTCATTTAATGCCTGCAGACTATAAAAGAGAAACCAACCCAAAAAGTTTGGTTGATTAGTCTGTGGCATTCTTTTAAACTGTTGCTTATGGCGGTCTCTGTGAGCTTCTCAGTGATATTCAGCCATCCAGGTATCCCGCCTGCAGTAGACGGAATGTGGCAATGGAACGCTGGCTGCGCGTGTCATCATAGGCTCTGAGCCTTTATATACCTGCGCACAGCAGCAGCCACCTTCAGTCTGCTGCTGGACAGCCAGCAGCAGCAGCAGCAGGAGAGGTAATTAATCAGCAACCCTCCTGCTAAGGGTAGACAGCTGCTCGTTCCACCCCCCCCCCCCCGCCTTAATTGGTTCTCCTCCCTTCCAACGGTGTTGAGGCGGGTGGGAACAGCCGGGGGTTGAGGGTACTGTGCTAAAAGAGGTGGAGTTATGCAGATCTAAAACGCGTGGATTGCAGCAGCAGCAAGCCGAAAAGTGCAGGCATGTGAGGGATCTAGAGGTTGACAGCATGTCTTCTTAACGGGAGTCCAGGTGGCCATCTCCACAAATGGACTTTTCAGAATCCTTGGGTGGCACCGTAGTCGGAAACCAATTCTGGTTATCGCTTCTCGGCCTTTTGGCTAAGATCAAGTGTAGTATCTGTTCTTATCAGTTTAATATCTGATACGTCCCCTATCTGGGGACCATATATTAAATGGATTTTTAGAACAGGAAGATGGAAAAAGAGCTTGCTCTGTCCACTCCACGCATTGACCTGGTATTGCAGTATCTCCAGGACCGGTGCACCCCTTCTTTAATGCAGTTTCTAAAATCAGAAAGAATTGAATTCAATGCTTTTTGTTCATTTTGCTTGTTTGTCGGATTTTGGGATGGACTCTTTGGCTTTGCTTTTCTTCTCCTCATTGGATTTTTCATGTTAAAAGTTGCAGAAGCCAGATGACAAGCTCATTTTGGTTCAACTTCAGCAACTGTGCATTGCATTGCCATGTAATGTGATGCAATGCTATCTATCTAGCTCTCCCTCTATACTTCCTTTTGGATAAACAGACATATTAGGCAAGCATTTTGGAGCTTTCACCTAAATAACTACAGGTGGTGAGATAAGCTGCACAATATAATTGACCTTTCAGTATATTGTTGCACACACACCATCTATTTAGCAAATGCCCTTGTTATCAACAGCAGCCTTTTAAACTCACCTGAGCTAACAGGTATGTGAGCTGGTTACTCTGCTGCGCTTAAAATTTCTTTTTTGGTTTGCTACAATGCCTTTTCTGAAACGTTGTCTCCCTCTGCTGGAACACTGACTTCTTTCATTTAATGCCTGCAGACTATAAAAGAGAAACCAACCCAAAAAGTTTGGTTGATTAGTCTGTGGCATTCTTTTAAACTGTTGCTTATGGCGGTCTCTGTGAGCTTCTCAGTGACATTCAGCCATCCAGGTATCCCGCCTGCAGTAGACGGAATGTGGCAATGGAACGCTGGCTGCGCGTGTCATAATAGGCTCTGAGCCTTTATATACCTGCGCACAGCAGCAGCCACCTTCAGTCTGCTGCTGGACAGCCAGCAGCAGCAGCAGCAGGAGAGGTAATTAATCAGCAACCCTCCTGCTAAGGGTAGACAGCTGCTCGTTCCACCCCCCCCCCCCCGCCTTAATTGGTTCTCCTCCCTTCCAACGGTGTTGAGGCGGGTGGGAACAGCCGGGGGTTGAGGGTACTGTGCTAAAAGAGGTGGAGTTATGCAGATCTAAAACGCGTGGATTGCAGCAGCAGCAAGCCGAAAAGTGCAGGCATGTGAGGGATCTAGAGGTTGACAGCATGTCTTCTTAACGGGAGTCCAGGTGGCCATCTCCACAAATGGACTTTTCAGAATCCTTGGGTGGCACCGTAGTCGGAAACCAATTCTGGTTATCGCTTCTCGGCCTTTTGGCTAAGATCAAGTGTAGTATCTGTTCTTATCAGTTTAATATCTGATACGTCCCCTATCTGGGGACCATATATTAAATGGATTTTTAGAACAGGAAGATGGAAAAAGAGCTTGCTCTGTCCACTCCACGCATTGACCTGGTATTGCAGTATCTCCAGGACCGGTGCACCCCTTCTTTAATGCAGTTTCTAAAATCAGAAAGAATTGAATTCAATGCTTTTTGTTCATTTTGCTTGTTTGTCGGATTTTGGGATGGACTCTTTGGCTTTGCTTTTCTTCTCCTCATTGGATTTTTCATGTTAAAAGTTGCAGAAGCCAGATGACAAGCTCATTTTGGTTCAACTTCAGCAACTGTGCATTGCATTGCCATGTAATGTAATGTAATGCAATGCTATCTATCTAGCTCTCCCTCTATACTTCCTTTTGGATAAACAGACATATTAGGCAAGCATTTTGGAGCTTTCACCTAAATAACTACAGGTGGTGAGATAAGCTGCACAATATAATTGACCTTTCAGTATATTGTTGCACACACACCATCTATTTAGCAAATGCCCTTGTTATCAACAGCAGCCTTTTAAACTCACCTGAGCTAACAGGTATGTGAGCTGGTTACTCTGCTGCGCTTAAAATTTCTTTTTTGGTTTGCTACAATGCCTTTTCTGAAACGTTGTCTCCCTCTGCTGGAACACTGACTTCTTTCATTTAATGCCTGCAGACTATAAAAGAGAAACCAACCCAAAAAGTTTGGTTGATTAGTCTGTGGCATTCTTTTAAACTGTTGCTTATGGCGGTCTCTGTGAGCTTCTCAGTGATATTCAGCCATCCAGGTATCCCGCCTGCAGTAGACGGAATGTGGCATTGGAACGCTGGCTGCGCGTGTCATCATAGGCTCTGAGCCTTTATATACCTGCGCACAGCAGCAGCCACCTTCAGTCTGCTGCTGGACAGCCAGCAGCAGCAGCAGCAG
Source organism: Phyllobates terribilis (assembly GCF_046119375.1). Classification (NCBI taxonomy): domain Eukaryota; kingdom Metazoa; phylum Chordata; class Amphibia; order Anura; family Dendrobatidae; genus Phyllobates; species Phyllobates terribilis. The sequence goes on from NW_027362868.1 coordinate 1,507,942, forward strand.
GAGAGGTAATTAATCAGCAACCCTCCTGCTAAGGGTAGACAGCTGCTCGTTCCACCCCCCCCCCCCCACCTTAATTGGTTCTCCTCCCTTCCAACGGTGTTGAGGCGGGTGGGAACAGCCGGGGGTTGAGGGTACTGTGCTAAAAGAGGTGGAGTTATGCAGATCTAAAACGCGTGGATTGCAGCAGCAGCAAGCCGAAAAGTGCAGGCATGTGAGGGATCTAGAGGTTGACAGCATGTCTTCTTAACGGGAGTCCAGGTGGCCATCTCCACAAATGGACTTTTCAGAATCCTTGGGTGGCACCGTAGTCGGAAACCAATTCTGGTTATCGCTTCTCGGCCTTTTGGCTAAGATCAAGTGTAGTATCTGTTCTTATCAGTTTAATATCTGATACGTCCCCTATCTGGGGACCATATATTAAATGGATTTTTAGAACAGGAAGATGGAAAAAGAGCTTGCTCTGTCCACTCCACGCATTGACCTGGTATTGCAGTATCTCCAGGACCGGTGCACCCCTTCTTTAATGCAGTTTCTAAAATCAGAAAGAATTGAATTCAATGCTTTTTGTTCATTTTGCTTGTTTGTCGGATTTTGGGATGGACTCTTTGGCTTTGCTTTTCTTCTCCTCATTGGATTTTTCATGTTAAAAGTTGCAGAAGCCAGATGACAAGCTCATTTTGGTTCAACTTCAGCAACTGTGCATTGCATTGCCATGTAATGTAATGTAATGCAATGCTATCTATCTAGCTCTCCCTCTATACTTCCTTTTGGATAAACAGACATATTAGGCAAGCATTTTGGAGCTTTCACCTAAATAACTACAGGTGGTGAGATAAGCTGCACAATATAATTGACCTTTCAGTATATTGTTGCACACACACCATCTATTTAGCAAATGCCCTTGTTATCAACAGCAGCCTTTTAAACTCACCTGAGCTAACAGGTATGTGAGCTGGTTACTCTGCTGCGCTTAAAATTTCTTTTTTGGTTTGCTACAATGCCTTTTCTGAAACGTTGTCTCCCTCTGCTGGAACACTGACTTCTTTCATTTAATGCCTGCAGACTATAAAAGAGAAACCAACCCAAAAAGTTTGGTTGATTAGTCTGTGGCATTCTTTTAAACTGTTGCTTATGGCGGTCTCTGTGAGCTTCTCAGTGACATTCAGCCATCCAGGTATCCCGCCTGCAGTAGACGGAATGTGGCAATGGAACGCTGGCTGCGCGTGTCATAATAGGCTCTGAGCCTTTATATACCTGCGCACAGCAGCAGCCACCTTCAGTCTGCTGCTGGACAGCCAGCAGCAGCAGCAGCAGGAGAGGTAATTAATCAGCAACCCTCCTGCTAAGGGTAGACAGCTGCTCGTTCCACCCCCCCCCGCCTAAATTGGTTCTCCTCCCTTCCAACGGTGTTGAGGCGGTTGGGAACAGCCGGGGGTTGAGGGTACTGTGCTAAAAGAGGTGGAGTTATGCAGATCTAAAACGCGTGGATTGCAGCAGCAGCAAGCCGAAAAGTGCAGGCATGTGAGGGATCTAGAGGTTGACAGCATGTCTTCTTAACGGGAGTCCAGGTGGCCATCTCCACAAATGGACTTTTCAGAATCCTTGGGTGGCACCGTAGTCGGAAACCAATTCTGGTTATCGCTTCTCGGCCTTTTGGCTAAGATCAAGTGTAGTATCTGTTCTTATCAGTTTAATATCTGATACGTCCCCTATCTGGGGACCATATATTAAATGGATTTTTAGAACAGGGAGATGGAAAAAGAGCTTGCTCTGTCCACTCCACGCATTGACCTGGTATTGCAGTATCTCCAGGACCGGTGCACCCCTTCTTTAATGCAGTTTCTAAAATCAGAAAGAATTGAATTCAATGCTTTTTGTTCATTTTGCTTGTTTGTCGGATTTTGGGATGGACTCTTTGGCTTTGCTTTTCTTCTCCTCATTGGATTTTTCATGTTAAAAGTTGCAGAAGCCAGATGACAAGCTCATTTTGGTTCAACTTCAGCAACTGTGCATTGCATTGCCATGTAATGTAATGTAATGCAATGCTATCTATCTAGCTCTCCCTCTATACTTCCTTTTGGATAAACAGACATATTAGGCAAGCATTTTGGAGCTTTCACCTAAATAACTACAGGTGGTGAGATAAGCTGCACAATATAATTGACCTTTCAGTATATTGTTGCACACACACCATCTATTTAGCAAATGCCCTTGTTATCAACAGCAGCCTTTTAAACTCACCTGAGCTAACAGGTATGTGAGCTGGTTACTCTGCTGCGCTTAAAATTTCTTTTTTGGTTTGCTACAATGCCTTTTCTGAAACGTTGTCTCCCTCTGCTGGAACACTGACTTCTTTCATTTAATGCCTGCAGACTATAAAAGAGAAACCAACCCAAAAAGTTTGGTTGATTAGTCTGTGGCATTCTTTTAAACTGTTGCTTATGGCGGTCTCTGTGAGCTTCTCAGTGACATTCAGCCATCCAGGTATCCCGCCTGCAGTAGACGGAATGTGGCAATGGAACGCTGGCTGCGCGTGTCATAATAGGCTCTGAGCCTTTATATACCTGCGCACAGCAGCAGCCACCTTCAGTCTGCTGCTGGACAGCCAGCAGCAGCAGCAGCAGCAGGAGAGGTAATTAATCAGCAACCCTCCTGCTAAGGGTAGACAGCTGCTCGTTCCACCCCCCCCCGCCTTAATTGGTTCTCCTCCCTTCCAACGGTGTTGAGGCGGGTGGGAACAGCCGGGGGTTGAGGGTACTGTGCTAAAAGAGGTGGAGTTATGCAGATCTAAAACGCGTGGATTGCAGCAGCAGCAAGCCGAAAAGTGCAGGCATGTGAGGGATCTAGAGGTTGACAGCATGTCTTCTTAACGGGAGTCCAGGTGGCCATCTCCACAAATGGACTTTTCAGAATCCTTGGGTGGCACCGTAGTCGGAAACCAATTCTGGTTATCGCTTCTCGGCCTTTTGGCTAAGATCAAGTGTAGTATCTGTTCTTATCAGTTTAATATCTGATACGTCCCCTATCTGGGGACCATATATTAAATGGATTTTTAGAACAGGGAGATGGAAAAAGAGCTTGCTCTGTCCACTCCACGCATTGACCTGGTATTGCAGTATCTCCAGGACCGGTGCACCCCTTCTTTAATGCAGTTTCTAAAATCAGAAAGAATTGAATTCAATGCTTTTTGTTCATTTTGCTTGTTTGTCGGATTTTGGGATGGACTCTTTGGCTTTGCTTTTCTTCTCCTCATTGGATTTTTCATGTTAAAAGTTGCAGAAGCCAGATGACAAGCTCATTTTGGTTCAACTTCAGCAACTGTGCATTGCATTGCCATGTAATGTAATGTAATGCAATGCTATCTATCTAGCTCTCCCTCTATACTTCCTTTTGGATAAACAGACATATTAGGCAAGCATTTTGGAGCTTTCACCTAAATAACTACAGGTGGTGAGATAAGCTGCACAATATAATTGACCTTTCAGTATATTGTTGCACACACACCATCTATTTAGCAAATGCCCTTGTTATCAACAGCAGCCTTTTAAACTCACCTGAGCTAACAGGTATGTGAGCTGGTTACTCTGCTGCGCTTAAAATTTCTTTTTTGGTTTGCTACAATGCCTTTTCTGAAACGTTGTCTCCCTCTGCTGGAACACTGACTTCTTTCATTTAATGCCTGCAGACTATAAAAGAGAAACCAACCCAAAAAGTTTGGTTGATTAGTCTGTGGCATTCTTTTAAACTGTTGCTTATGGCGGTCTCTGTGAGCTTCTCAGTGACATTCAGCCATCCAGGTATCCCGCCTGCAGTAGACGGAATGTGGCAATGGAACGCTGGCTGCGCGTGTCATAATAGGCTCTGAGCCTTTATATACCTGCGCACAGCAGCAGCCACCTTCAGTCTGCTGCTGGACAGCCAGCAGCAGCAGCAGCAGCAGGAGAGGTAATTAATCAGCAACCCTCCTGCTAAGGGTAGACAGCTGCTCGTTCCACCCCCCCCCCGCCTTAATTGGTTCTCCTCCCTTCCAACGGTGTTGAGGCGGGTGGGAACAGCCGGGGGTTGAGGGTACTGTGCTAAAAGAGGTGGAGTTATGCAGATCTAAAACGCGTGGATTGCAGCAGCAGCAAGCCGAAAAGTGCAGGCATGTGAGGGATCTAGAGGTTGACAGCATGTCTTCTTAACGGGAGTCCAGGTGGCCATCTCCACAAATGGACTTTTCAGAATCCTTGGGTGGCACCGTAGTCGGAAACCAATTCTGGTTATCGCTTCTCGGCCTTTTGGCTAAGATCAAGTGTAGTATCTTTTGAAAAGGCAGTTTTGTCCTTGGGCTGCCCTAGTAAATTGATGCATATTACACACTGGTTTGGTGCACTTGTTAGTACGCCAGGTGGCTCATAGAGTTATCTGATGGAAAACATGGCCCTCCAGGATCGAAGTCACTAGGCTGGGTAAGTGTGAGGGCTTTGGAGCAATGTGCCCCAGGAGTAGGCGCCCTGGTGGGAGTCCAAGCTTACTGGGACTGGGAACCCCAGAAAGACTTGGCTTCGTAGCACGCCGCACCTTTGCCAATCATACTTTCTGAGCAACCCCCCCTATTCCTGGCCTCCGGGCTAGGAAGGGGAATTTTTATAAACCCGGTCGGAGGTCCGGTCAGCTTTGGGCTGAGAAACCAACACAGGCTCCAGCTCCACTAGGGTGGCAGCCTAGATGGAAGCTGTGAGCACGAAAACAGCTCTTCTCCGGCTTCGGCTAGGGAGAGCATCGGAGATCCCTGACCCTCGCTGTGGCCTTCTGGCTCGGAGGGATGGGGATGGTTTATTGGGGATCCTCTCCTCCGGGAAGGGTCCACATGAATCCTCGCCTCGTGCGCTGTTTTGGTGTGACTTCGGTCACATTTTTCAGTGCCTTGGATGCAGCTTCAATCAAAAAATCTGTTCTTATCAGTTTAATATCTGATACGTCCCCTATCTGGGGACCATATATTAAATGGATTTTTAGAACAGGGAGATGGAAAAAGAGCTTGCTCTGTCCACTCCACGCATTGACCTGGTATTGCAGTATCTCCAGGACCGGTGCACCCCTTCTTTAATGCAGTTTCTAAAATCAGAAAGAATTGAATTCAATGCTTTTTGTTCATTTTGCTTGTTTGTCGGATTTTGGGATGGACTCTTTGGCTTTGCTTTTCTTCTCCTCATTGGATTTTTCATGTTAAAAGTTGCAGAAGCCAGATGACAAGCTCATTTTGGTTCAACTTCAGCAACTGTGCATTGCATTGCCATGTAATGTAATGTAATGCAATGCTATCTATCTAGCTCTCCCTCTATACTTCCTTTTGGATAAACAGACATATTAGGCAAGCATTTTGGAGCTTTCACCTAAATAACTACAGGTGGTGAGATAAGCTGCACAATATAATTGACCTTTCAGTATATTGTTGCACACACACCATCTATTTAGCAAATGCCCTTGTTATCAACAGCAGCCTTTTAAACTCACCTGAGCTAACAGGTATGTGAGCTGGTTACTCTGCTGCGCTTAAAATTTCTTTTTTGGTTTGCTACAATGCCTTTTCTGAAACGTTGTCTCCCTCTGCTGGAACACTGACTTCTTTCATTTAATGCCTGCAGACTATAAAAGAGAAACCAACCCAAAAAGTTTGGTTGATTAGTCTGTGGCATTCTTTTAAACTGTTGCTTATGGCGGTCTCTGTGAGCTTCTCAGTGACATTCAGCCATCCAGGTATCCCGCCTGCAGTAGACGGAATGTGGCAATGGAACGCTGGCTGCGCGTGTCATAATAGGCTCTGAGCCTTTATATACCTGCGCACAGCAGCAGCCACCTTCAGTCTGCTGCTGGACAGCCAGCAGCAGCAGCAGCAGGAGAGGTAATTAATCAGCAACCCTCCTGCTAAGGGTAGACAGCTGCTCGTTCCACCCCCCCCCCGCCTTAATTGGTTCTCCTCCCTTCCAACGGTGTTGAGGCGGGTGGGAACAGCCGGGGGTTGAGGGTACTGTGCTAAAAGAGGTGGAGTTATGCAGATCTAAAACGCGTGGATTGCAGCAGCAGCAAGCCGAAAAGTGCAGGCATGTGAGGGATCTAGAGGTTGACAGCATGTCTTCTTAACGGGAGTCCAGGTGGCCATCTCCACAAATGGACTTTTCAGAATCCTTGGGTGGCACCGTAGTCGGAAACCAATTCTGGTTATCGCTTCTCGGCCTTTTGGCTAAGATCAAGTGTAGTTTCTGTTCTTATCAGTTTAATATCTGATACGTCCCCTATCTGGGGACCATATATTAAATGGATTTTTAGAACAGGGAGATGGAAAAAGAGCTTGCTCTGTCCACTCCACGCATTGACCTGGTATTGCAGTATCTCCAGGACCGGTGCACCCCTTCTTTAATGCAGTTTCTAAAATCAGAAAGAATTGAATTCAATGCTTTTTGTTCATTTTGCTTGTTTGTCGGATTTTGGGATGGACTCTTTGGCTTTGCTTTTCTTCTCCTCATTGGATTTTTCATGTTAAAAGTTGCAGAAGCCAGATGACAAGCTCATTTTGGTTCAACTTCAGCTACTGTGCATTGCATTGCCATGTAATGTAATGTAATGCAATGCTATCTATCTAGCTCTCCCTCTATACTTCCTTTTGGATAAACAGACATATTAGGCAAGCATTTTGGAGCTTTCACCTAAATAACTACAGGTGGTGAGATAAGCTGCACAATATAATTGACCTTTCAGTATATTGTTGCACACACACCATCTATTTAGCAAATGCCCTTGTTATCAACAGCAGCCTTTTAAACTCACCTGAGCTAACAGGTATGTGAGCTGGTTACTCTGCTGCGCTTAAAATTTCTTTTTTGGTTTGCTACAATGCCTTTTCTGAAACGTTGTCTCCCTCTGCTGGAACACTGACTTCTTTCATTTAATGCCTGCAGACTATAAAAGAGAAACCAACCCAAAAAGTTTGGTTGATTAGTCTGTGGCATTCTTTTAAACTGTTGCTTATGGCGGTCTCTGTGAGCTTCTCAGTGACATTCAGCCATCCAGGTATCCCGCCTGCAGTAGACGGAATGTGGCAATGGAACGCTGGCTGCGCGTGTCATAATAGGCTCTGAGCCTTTATATACCTGCGCACAGCAGCAGCCACCTTCAGTCTGCTGCTGGACAGCCAGCAGCAGCAGGAGAGGTAATTAATCAGCAACCCTCCTGCTAAGGGTAGACAGCTGCTCGTTCCACCCCCCCCCCGCCTTAATTGGTTCTCCTCCCTTCCAACGGTGTTGAGGCGGGTGGGAACAGCCGGGGGTTGAGGGTACTGTGCTAAAAGAGGTGGAGTTATGCAGATCTAAAACGCGTGGATTGCAGCAGCAGCAAGCCGAAAAGTGCAGGCATGTGAGGGATCTAGAGGTTGACAGCATGTCTTCTTAACGGGAGTCCAGGTGGCCATCTCCACAAATGGACTTTTCAGAATCCTTGGGTGGCACCGTAGTCGGAAACCAATTCTGGTTATCGCTTCTCGGCCTTTTGGCTAAGATCAAGTGTAGTATCTGTTCTTATCAGTTTAATATCTGATACGTCCCCTATCTGGGGACCATATATTAAATGGATTTTTAGAACAGGGAGATGGAAAAAGAGCTTGCTCTGTCCACTCCACGCATTGACCTGGTATTGCAGTATCTCCAGGACCGGTGCACCCCTTCTTTAATGCAGTTTCTAAAATCAGAAAGAATTGAATTCAATGCTTTTTGTTCATTTTGCTTGTTTGTCGGATTTTGGGATGGACTCTTTGGCTTTGCTTTTCTTCTCCTCATTGGATTTTTCATGTTAAAAGTTGCAGAAGCCAGATGACAAGCTCATTTTGGTTCAACTTCAGCAACTGTGCATTGCATTGCCATGTAATGTAATGTAATGCAATGCTATCTATCTAGCTCTCCCTCTATACTTCCTTTTGGATAAACAGACATATTAGGCAAGCATTTTGGAGCTTTCACCTAAATAACTACAGGTGGTGAGATAAGCTGCACAATATAATTGACCTTTCAGTATATTGTTGCACACACACCATCTATTTAGCAAATGCCCTTGTTATCAACAGCAGCCTTTTAAACTCACCTGAGCTAACAGGTATGTGAGCTGGTTACTCTGCTGCGCTTAAAATTTCTTTTTTGGTTTGCTACAATGCCTTTTCTGAAACGTTGTCTCCCTCTGCTGGAACACTGACTTCTTTCATTTAATGCCTGCAGACTATAAAAGAGAAACCAACCCAAAAAGTTTGGTTGATTAGTCTGTGGCATTCTTTTAAACTGTTGCTTATGGCGGTCTCTGTGAGCTTCTCAGTGACATTCAGCCATCCAGGTATCCCGCCTGCAGTAGACGGAATGTGGCAATGGAACGCTGGCTGCGCGTGTCATAATAGGCTCTGAGCCTTTATATACCTGCGCACAGCAGCAGCCACCTTCAGTCTGCTGCTGGACAGCCAGCAGCAGCAGCAGCAGGAGAGGTAATTAATCAGCAACCCTCCTGCTAAGGGTAGACAGCTGCTCGTTCCACCCCCTCCCCCGCCTTAATTGGTTCTCCTCCCTTCCAACGGTGTTGAGGCGGGTGGGAACAGCCGGGGGTTGAGGGTACTGTGCTAAAAGAGGTGGAGTTATGCAGATCTAAAACGCGTGGATTGCAGCAGCAGCAAGCCGAAAAGTGCAGGCATGTGAGGGATCTAGAGGTTGACAGCATGTCTTCTTAACGGGAGTCCAGGTGGCCATCTCCACAAATGGACTTTTCAGAATCCTTGGGTGGCACCGTAGTCGGAAACCAATTCTGGTTATCGCTTCTCGGCCTTTTGGCTAAGATCAAGTGTAGTATCTGTTCTTATCAGTTTAATATCTGATACGTCCCCTATCTGGGGACCATATATTAAATGGATTTTTAGAACAGGGAGATGGAAAAAGAGCTTGCTCTGTCCACTCCACGCATTGACCTGGTATTGCAGTATCTCCAGGACCGGTGCACCCCTTCTTTAATGCAGTTTCTAAAATCAGAAAGAATTGAATTCAATGCTTTTTGTTCATTTTGCTTGTTTGTCGGATTTTGGGATGGACTCTTTGGCTTTGCTTTTCTTCTCCTCATTGGATTTTTCATGTTAAAAGTTGCAGAAGCCAGATGACAAGCTCATTTTGGTTCAACTTCAGCAACTGTGCATTGCATTGCCATGTAATGTAATGTAATGCAATGCTATCTATCTAGCTCTCCCTCTATACTTCCTTTTGGATAAACAGACATATTAGGCAAGCATTTTGGAGCTTTCACCTAAATAACTACAGGTGGTGAGATAAGCTGCACAATATAATTGACCTTTCAGTATATTGTTGCACACACACCATCTATTTAGCAAATGCCCTTGTTATCAACAGCATCCTTTTAAACTCACCTGAGCTAACAGGTATGTGAGCTGGTTACTCTGCTGCGCTTAAAATTTCTTTTTTGGTTTGCTACAATGCCTTTTCTGAAACGTTGTCTCCCTCTGCTGGAACACTGACTTCTTTCATTTAATGCCTGCAGACTATAAAAGAGAAACCAACCCAAAAAGTTTGGTTGATTAGTCTGTGGCATTCTTTTAAACTGTTGCTTATGGCGGTCTCTGTGAGCTTCTCAGTGACATTCAGCCATCCAGGTATCCCGCCTGCAGTAGACGGAATGTGGCAATGGAACGCTGGCTGCGCGTGTCATAATAGGCTCTGAGCCTTTATATACCTGCGCACAGCAGCAGCCACCTTCAGTCTGCTGCTGGACAGCCAGCAGCAGCAGCAGCAGGAGAGGTAATTAATCAGCAACCCTCCTGCTAAGGGTAGACAGCTGCTCGTTCCACCCCCCCCCCGCCTTAATTGGTTCTCCTCCCTTCCAACGGTGTTGAGGCGGGTGGGAACAGCCGGGGGTTGAGGGTACTGTGCTAAAAGAGGTGGAGTTATGCAGATCTAAAACGCGTGGATTGCAGCAGCAGCAAGCCGAAAAGTGCAGGCATGTGAGGGATCTAGAGGTTGACAGCATGTCTTCTTAACGGGAGTCCAGGTGGCCATCTCCACAAATGGACTTTTCAGAATCCTTGGGTGGCACCGTAGTCGGAAACCAATTCTGGTTATCGCTTCTCGGCCTTTTGGCTAAGATCAAGTGTAGTATCTGTTCTTATCAGTTTAATATCTGATACGTCCCCTATCTGGGGACCATATATTAAATGGATTTTTAGAACAGGGAGATGGAAAAAGAGCTTGCTCTGTCCACTCCACGCATTGACCTGGTATTGCAGTATCTCCAGGACCGGTGCACCCCTTCTTTAATGCAGTTTCTAAAATCAGAAAGAATTGAATTCAATGCTTTTTGTTCATTTTGCTTGTTTGTCGGATTTTGGGATGGACTCTTTGGCTTTGCTTTTCTTCTCCTCATTGGATTTTTCATGTTAAAAGTTGCAGAAGCCAGATGACAAGCTCATTTTGGTTCAACTTCAGCAACTGTGCATTGCATTGCCATGTAATGTAATGTAATGCAATGCTATCTATCTAGCTCTCCCTCTATACTTCCTTTTGGATAAACAGACATATTAGGCAAGCATTTTGGAGCTTTCACCTAAATAACTACAGGTGGTGAGATAAGCTGCACAATATAATTGACCTTTCAGTATATTGTTGCACACACACCATCTATTTAGCAAATGCCCTTGTTATCAACAGCAGCCTTTTAAACTCACCTGAGCTAACAGGTATGTGAGCTGGTTACTCTGCTGCGCTTAAAATTTCTTTTTTGGTTTGCTACAATGCCTTTTCTGAAACGTTGTCTCCCTCTGCTGGAACACTGACTTCTTTCATTTAATGCCTGCAGACTATAAAAGAGAAACCAACCCAAAAAGTTTGGTTGATTAGTCTGTGGCATTCTTTTAAACTGTTGCTTATGGCGGTCTCTGTGAGCTTCTCAGTGACATTCAGCCATCCAGGTATCCCGCCTGCAGTAGACGGAATGTGGCAATGGAACGCTGGCTGCGCGTGTCATAATAGGCTCTGAGCCTTTATATACCTGCGCACAGCAGCAGCCACCTTCAGTCTGCTGCTGGACAGCCAGCAGCAGCAGCAGCAGGAGAGGTAATTAATCAGCAACCCTCCTGCTAAGGGTAGACAGCTGCTCGTTCCACCCCCCCCCCCGCCTTAATTGGTTCTCCTCCCTTCAAACGGTGTTGAGGCGGGTGGGAACAGCCGGGGGTTGAGGGTACTGTGCTAAAAGAGGTGGAGTTATGCAGATCTAAAACGCGTGGATTGCAGCAGCAGCAAGCCGAAAAGTGCAGGCATGTGAGGGATCTAGAGGTTGACAGCATGTCTTCTTAACGGGAGTCCAGGTGGCCATCTCCACAAATGGACTTTTCAGAATCCTTGGGTGGCACCGTAGTCGGAAACCAATTCTGGTTATCGCTTCTCGGCCTTTTGGCTAAGATCAAGTGTAGTATCTGTTCTTATCAGTTTAATATCTGATACGTCCCCTATCTGGGGACCATATATTAAATGGATTTTTAGAACAGGGAGATGGAAAAAGAGCTTGCTCTGTCCACTCCACGCATTGACCTGGTATTGCAGTATCTCCAGGACCGGTGCACCCCTTCTTTAATGCAGTTTCTAAAATCAGAAAGAATTGAATTCAATGCTTTTTGTTCATTTTGCTTGTTTGTCGGATTTTGGGATGGACTCTTTGGCTTTGCTTTTCTTCTCCTCATTGGATTTTTCATGTTAAAAGTTGCAGAAGCCAGATGACAAGCTCATTTTGGTTCAACTTCAGCAACTGTGCATTGCATTGCCATGTAATGTAATGTAATGCAATGCTATCTATCTAGCTCTCCCTCTATACTTCCTTTTGGATAAACAGACATATTAGGCAAGCATTTTGGAGCTTTCACCTAAATAACTACAGGTGGTGAGATAAGCTGCACAATATAATTGACCTTTCAGTATATTGTTGCACACACACCATCTATTTAGCAAATGCCCTTGTTATCAACAGCAGCCTTTTAAACTCACCTGAGCTAACAGGTATGTGAGCTGGTTACTCTGCTGCGCTTAAAATTTCTTTTTTGGTTTGCTACAATGCCTTTTCTGAAACGTTGTCTCCCTCTGCTGGAACACTGACTTCTTTCATTTAATGCCTGCAGACTATAAAAGAGAAACCAACCCAAAAAGTTTGGTTGATTAGTCTGTGGCATTCTTTTAAACTGTTGCTTATGGCGGTCTCTGTGAGCTTCTCAGTGACATTCAGCCATCCAGGTATCCCGCCTGCAGTAGACGGAATGTGGCAATGGAACGCTGGCTGCGCGTGTCATAATAGGCTCTGAGCCTTTATATACCTGCGCACAGCAGCAGCCACCTTCAGTCTGCTGCTGGACAGCCAGCAGCAGCAGCAGCAGGAGAGGTAATTAATCAGCAACCCTCCTGCTAAGGGTAGACAGCTGCTCGTTCCACCCCCCCCCCCGCCTTAATTGGTTCTCCTCCCTTCCAACGGTGTTGAGGCGGGTGGGAACAGCCGGGGGTTGAGGGTACTGTGCTAAAAGAGGTGGAGTTATGCAGATCTAAAACGCGTGGATTGCAGCAGCAGCAAGCCGAAAAGTGCAGGCATGTGAGGGATCTAGAGGTTGACAGCATGTCTTCTTAACGGGAGTCCAGGTGGCCATCTCCACAAATGGACTTTTCAGAATCCTTGGGTGGCACCGTAGTCGGAAACCAATTCTGGTTATCGCTTCTCGGCCTTTTGGCTAAGATCAAGTGTAGTATCTGTTCTTATCAGTTTAATATCTGATACGTCCCCTATCTGGGGACCATATATTAAATGGATTTTTAGAACAGGGAGATGGAAAGAGAGCTTGCTCTGTCCACTCCACGCATTGACCTGGTATTGCAGTATCTCCAGGACCGGTGCACCCCTTCTTTAATGCAGTTTCTAAAATCAGAAAGAATTGAATTCAATGCTTTTTGTTCATTTTGCTTGTTTGTCGGATTTTGGGATGGACTCTTTGGCTTTGCTTTTCTTCTCCTCATTGGATTTTTCATGTTAAAAGTTGCAGAAGCCAGATGACAAGCTCATTTTGGTTCAACTTCAGCAACTGTGCATTGCATTGCCATGTAATGTAATGTAATGCAATGCTATCTATCTAGCTCTCCCTCTATACTTCCTTTTGGATAAACAGACATATTAGGCAAGCATTTTGGAGCTTTCACCTAAATAACTACAGGTGGTGAGATAAGCTGCACAATATAATTGACCTTTCAGTATATTGTTGCACACACACCATCTATTTAGCAAATGCCCTTGTTATCAACAGCAGCCTTTTAAACTCACCTGAGCTAACAGGTATGTGAGCTGGTTACTCTGCTGCGCTTAAAATTTCTTTTTTGGTTTGCTACAATGCCTTTTCTGAAACGTTGTCTCCCTCTGCTGGAACACTGACTTCTTTCATTTAATGCCTGCAGACTATAAAAGAGAAACCAACCCAAAAAGTTTGGTTGATTAGTCTGTGGCATTCTTTTAAACTGTTGCTTATGGCGGTCTCTGTGAGCTTCTCAGTGACATTCAGCCATCCAGGTATCCCGCCTGCAGTAGACGGAATGTGGCAATGGAACGCTGGCTGCGCGTGTCATAATAGGCTCTGAGCCTTTATATACCTGCGCACAGCAGCAGCCACCTTCAGTCTGCTGCTGGACAGCCAGCAGCAGCAGCAGCAGGAGAGGTAATTAATCAGCAACCCTCCTGCTAAGGGTAGACAGCTGCTCGTTCCACCCCCCCCCCGCCTTAATTGGTTCTCCTCCCTTCCAACGGTGTTGAGGCGGGTGGGAACAGCCGGGGGTTGAGGGTACTGTGCTAAAAGAGGTGGAGTTATGCAGATCTAAAACGCGTGGATTGCAGCAGCAGCAAGCCGAAAAGTGCAGGCATGTGAGGGATCTAGAGGTTGACAGCATGTCTTCTTAACGGGAGTCCAGGTGGCCATCTCCACAAATGGACTTTTCAGAATCCTTGGGTGGCACCGTAGTCGGAAACCAATTCTGGTTATCGCTTCTCGGCCTTTTGGCTAAGATCAAGTGTAGTATCTGTTCTTATCAGTTTAATATCTGATACGTCCCCTATCTGGGGACCATATATTAAATGGATTTTTAGAACAGGGAGATGGAAAAAGAGCTTGCTCTGTCCACTCCACGCATTGACCTGGTATTGCAGTATCTCCAGGACCGGTGCACCCCTTCTTTAATGCAGTTTCTAAAATCAGAAAGAATTGAATTCAATGCTTTTTGTTCATTTTGCTTGTTTGTCGGATTTTGGGATGGACTCTTTGGCTTTGCTTTTCTTCTCCTCATTGGATTTTTCATGTTAAAAGTTGCAGAAGCCAGATGACAAGCTCATTTTGGTTCAACTTCAGCAACTGTGCATTGCATTGCCATGTAATGTAATGTAATGCAATGCTATCTATCTAGCTCTCCCTCTATACTTCCTTTTGGATAAACAGACATATTAGGCAAGCATTTTGGAGCTTTCACCTAAATAACTACAGGTGGTGAGATAAGCTGCACAATATAATTGACCTTTCAGTATATTGTTGCACACACACCATCTATTTAGCAAATGCCCTTGTTATCAACAGCAGCCTTTTAAACTCACCTGAGCTAACAGGTATGTGAGCTGGTTACTCTGCTGCGCTTAAAATTTCTTTTTTGGTTTGCTACAATGCCTTTTCTGAAACGTTGTCTCCCTCTGCTGGAACACTGACTTCTTTCATTTAATGCCTGCAGACTATAAAAGAGAAACCAACCCAAAAAGTTTGGTTGATTAGTCTGTGGCATTCTTTTAAACTGTTGCTTATGGCGGTCTCTGTGAGCTTCTCAGTGACATTCAGCCATCCAGGTATCCCGCCTGCAGTAGACGGAATGTGGCAATGGAACGCTGGCTGCGCGTGTCATAATAGGCTCTGAGCCTTTATATACCTGCGCACAGCAGCAGCCACCTTCAGTCTGCTGCTGGACAGCCAGCAGCAGCAGCAGCAGGAGAGGTAATTAATCAGCAACCCTCCTGCTAAGGGTAGACAGCTGCTCGTTCCACCCCCCCCCCGCCTTAATTGGTTCTCCTCCCTTCCAACGGTGTTGAGGCGGGTGGGAACAGCCGGGGGTTGAGGGTACTGTGCTAAAAGAGGTGGAGTTATGCAGATCTAAAACGCGTGGATTGCAGCAGCAGCAAGCCGAAAAGTGCAGGCATGTGAGGGATCTATAGGTTGACAGCATGTCTTCTTAACGGGAGTCCAGGTGGCCATCTCCACAAATGGACTTTTCAGAATCCTTGGGTGGCACCGTAGTCGGAAACCAATTCTGGTTATCGCTTCTCGGCCTTTTGGCTAAGATTAAGTGTAGTATCTGTTCTTATCAGTTTAATATCTGATACGTCCCCTATCTGGGGACCATATATTAAATGGATTTTTAGAACAGGGAGATGGAAAAAGAGCTTGCTCTGTCCACTCCACGCATTGACCTGGTATTGCAGTATCTCCAGGACCGGTGCACCCCTTCTTTAATGCAGTTTCTAAAATCAGAAAGAATTGAATTCAATGCTTTTTGTTCATTTTGCTTGTTTGTCGGATTTTGGGATGGACTCTTTGGCTTTGCTTTTCTTCTCCTCATTGGATTTTTCATGTTAAAAGTTGCAGAAGCCAGATGACAAGCTCATTTTGGTTCAACTTCAGCAACTGTGCATTGCATTGCCATGTAATGTAATGTAATGCAATGCTATCTATCTAGCTCTCCCTCTATACTTCCTTTTGGATAAACAGACATATTAGGCAAGCATTTTGGAGCTTTCACCTAAATAACTACAGGTGGTGAGATAAGCTGCACAATATAATTGACCTTTCAGTATATTGTTGCACACACACCATCTATTTAGCAAATGCCCTTGTTATCAACAGCAGCCTTTTAAACTCACCTGAGCTAACAGGTATGTGAGCTGGTTACTCTGCTGCGCTTAAAATTTCTTTTTTGGTTTGCTACAATGCCTTTTCTGAAACGTTGTCTCCCTCTGCTGGAACACTGACTTCTTTCATTTAATGCCTGCAGACTATAAAAGAGAAACCAACCCAAAAAGTTTGGTTGATTAGTCTGTGGCATTCTTTTAAACTGTTGCTTATGGCGGTCTCTGTGAGCTTCTCAGTGACATTCAGCCATCCAGGTATCCCGCCTGCAGTAGACGGAATGTGGCAATGGAACGCTGGCTGCGCGTGTCATAATAGGCTCTGAGCCTTTATATACCTGCGCAAAGCAGCAGCCACCTTCAGTCTGCTGCTGGACAGCCAGCAGCAGCAGCAGCAGGAGAGGTAATTAATCAGCAACCCTCCTGCTAAGGGTAGACAGCTGCTCGTTCCCCCCCCCCCCCGCCTTAATTGGTTCTCCTCCCTTCCAACGGTGTTGAGGCGGGTGGGAACAGCCGGGGGTTGAGGGTACTGTGCTAAAAGAGGTGGAGTTATGCAGATCTAAAACGCGTGGATTGCAGCAGCAGCAAGCCGAAAAGTGCAGGCATGTGAGGGATCTAGAGGTTGACAGCATGTCTTCTTAACGGGAGTCCAGGTGGCCATCTCCACAAATGGACTTTTCAGAATCCTTGGGTGGCACCGTAGTCGGAAACCAATTCTGGTTATCGCTTCTCGGCCTTTTGGCTAAGATCAAGTGTAGTATCTGTTCTTATCAGTTTAATATCTGATACGTCCCCTATCTGGGGACCATATATTAAATGGATTTTTAGAACAGGGAGATGGAAAAAGAGCTTGCTCTGTCCACTCCACGCATTGACCTGGTATTGCAGTATCTCCAGGACCGGTGCACCCCTTCTTTAATGCAGTTTCTAAAATCAGAAAGAATTGAATTCAATGCTTTTTGTTCATTTTGCTTGTTTGTCGGATTTTGGGATGGACTCTTTGGCTTTGCTTTTCTTCTCCTCATTGGATTTTTCATGTTAAAAGTTGCAGAAGCCAGATGACAAGTTCATTTTGGTTCAACTTCAGCAACTGTGCATTGCATTGCCATGTAATGTAATGTAATGCAATGCTATCTATCTAGCTCTCCCTCTATACTTCCTTTTGGATAAACAGACATATTAGGCAAGCATTTTGGAGCTTTCACCTAAATAACTACAGGTGGTGAGATAAGCTGCACAATATAATTGACCTTTCAGTATATTGTTGCACACACACCATCTATTTAGCAAATGCCCTTGTTATCAACAGCAGCCTTTTAAACTCACCTGAGCTAACAGGTATGTGAGCTGGTTACTCTGCTGCGCTTAAAATTTCTTTTTTGGTTTGCTACAATGCCTTTTCTGAAACGTTGTCTCCCTCTGCTGGAACACTGACTTCTTTCATTTAATGCCTGCAGACTATAAAAGAGAAACCAACCCAAAAAGTTTGGTTGATTAGTCTGTGGCATTCTTTTAAACTGTTGCTTATGGCGGTCTCTGTGAGCTTCTCAGTGACATTCAGCCATCCAGGTATCCCGCCTGCAGTAGACGGAATGTGGCAATGGAACGCTGGCTGCGCGTGTCATAATAGGCTCTGAGCCTTTATATACCTGCGCACAGCAGCAGCCACCTTCAGTCTGCTGCTGGACAGCCAGCAGCAGCAGCAGCAGGAGAGGTAATTAATCAGCAACCCTCCTGCTAAGGGTAGACAGCTGCTCGTTCCACCCCCCCCCCCGCCTTAATTGGTTCTCCTCCCTTCCAACGGTGTTGAGGCGGGTGGGAACAGCCGGGGGTTGAGGGTACTGTGCTAAAAGAGGTGGAGTTATGCAGATCTAAAACGCGTGGATTGCAGCAGCAGCAAGCCGAAAAGTGCAGGCATGTGAGGGATCTAGAGGTTGACAGCATGTCTTCTTAACGGGAGTCCAGGTGGCCATCTCCACAAATGGACTTTTCAGAATCCTTGGGTGGCACCGTAGTCGGAAACCAATTCTGGTTATCGCTTCTCGGCCTTTTGGCTAAGATCAAGTGTAGTATCTGTTCTTATCAGTTTAATATCTGATACGTCCCCTATCTGGGGACCATATATTAAATGGATTTTTAGAACAGGGAGATGGAAAAAGAGCTTTGCTCTGTCCACTCCACGCATTGACCTGGTATTGCAGTATCTCCAGGACCGGTGCACCCCTTCTTTAATGCAGTTTCTAAAATCAGAAAGAATTGAATTCAATGCTTTTTGTTCATTTTGCTTGTTTGTCGGATTTTGGGATGGACTCTTTGGCTTTGCTTTTCTTCTCCTCATTGGATTTTTCATGTTAAAAGTTGCAGAAGCCAGATGACAAGCTCATTTTGGTTCAACTTCAGCAACTGTGCATTGCATTGCCATGTAATGTAATGTAATGCAATGCTATCTATCTAGCTCTCCCTCTATACTTCCTTTTGGATAAACAGACATATTAGGCAAGCATTTTGGAGCTTTCACCTAAATAACTACAGGTGGTGAGATAAGCTGCACAATATAATTGACCTTTCAGTATATTGTTGCACACACACCATCTATTTAGCAAATGCCCTTGATATCAACAGCAGCCTTTTAAACTCACCTGAGCTAACAGGTATGTGAGCTGGTTACTCTGCTGCGCTTAAAATTTCTTTTTTGGTTTGCTACAATGCCTTTTCTGAAACGTTGTCTCCCTCTTCTGGAACACTGACTTCTTTCATTTAATGCCTGCAGACTATAAAAGAGAAACCAACCCAAAAAGTTTGGTTGATTAGTCTGTGGCATTCTTTTAAACTGTTGCTTATGGCGGTCTCTGTGAGCTTCTCAGTGACATTCAGCCATCCAGGTATCCCGCCTGCAGTAGACGGAATGTGGCAATGGAACGCTGGCTGCGCGTGTCATAATAGGCTCTGAGCCTTTATATACCTGCGCACAGCAGCAGCCACCTTCAGTCTGCTGCTGGACAGCCAGCAGCAGCAGCAGCAGGAGAGGTAATTAATCAGCAACCCTCCTGCTAAGGGTAGACAGCTGCTCGTTCCACCCCCCCCCCCCCCCGCCTTAATTGGTTCTCCTCCCTTCCAACGGTGTTGAGGCGGGTGGGAACAGCCGGGGGTTGAGGGTACTGTGCTAAAAGAGGTGGAGTTATGCAGATCTAAAACGCGTGGATTGCAGCAGCAGCAAGCCGAAAAGTGCAGGCATGTGAGGGATCTAGAGGTTGACAGCATGTCTTCTTAACGGGAGTCCAGGTGGCCATCTCCACAAATGGACTTTTCAGAATCCTTGGGTGGCACCGTAGTCGGAAACCAATTCTGGTTATCGCTTCTCGGCCTTTTGGCTAAGATCAAGTGTAGTATCTGTTCTTATCAGTTTAATATCTGATACGTCCCCTATCTGGGGACCATATATTAAATGGATTTTTAGAACAGGGAGATGGAAAAAGAGCTTGCTCTGTCCACTCCATGCATTGACCTGGTATTGCAGTATCTCCAGGACCGGTGCACCCCTTCTTTAATGCAGTTTCTAAAATCAGAAAGAATTGAATTCAATGCTTTTTGTTCATTTTGCTTGTTTGTCGGATTTTGGGATGGACTCTTTGGCTTTGCTTTTCTTCTCCTCATTGAATTTTTCATGTTAAAAGTTGCAGAAGCCAGATGACAAGCTCATTTTGGTTCCACTTCAGCAACTGTGCATTGCATTGCCATGTAATGTAATGTAATGCAATGCTATCTATCTAGCTCTCCCTCTATACTTCCTTTTGGATAAACAGACATATTAGGCAAGCATTTTGGAGCTTTCACCTAAATAACTACAGGTGGTGAGATAAGCTGCACAATATAATTGACCTTTCAGTATATTGTTGCACACACACCATCTATTTAGCAAATGCCCTTGTTATCAACAGCAGCCTTTTAAACTCACCTGAGCTAACAGGTATGTGAGCTGGTTACTCTGCTGCGCTTAAAATTTCTTTTTTGGTTTGCTACAATGCCTTTTCTGAAACGTTGTCTCCCTCTGCTGGAACACTGACTTCTTTCATTTAATGCCTGCAGACTATAAAAGAGAAACCAACCCAAAAAGTTTGGTTGATTAGTCTGTGGCATTCTTTTAAACTGTTGCTTATGGCGGTCTCTGTGAGCTTCTCAGTGACATTCAGCCATCCAGGTATCCCGCCTGCAGTAGACGGAATGTGGCAATGGAACGCTGGCTGCGCGTGTCATAATAGGCTCTGAGCATTTATATACCTGCGCACAGCAGCAGCCACCTTCAGTCTGCTGCTGGACAGCCAGCAGCAGCAGCAGCAGGAGAGGTAATTAATCAGCAACCCTCCTGCTAAGGGTAGACAGCTGCTCGTTCCACCCCCCCCCGCCTTAATTGGTTCTCCTCCCTTCCAACGGTGTTGAGGCGGGTGGGAACAGCCGGGGGTTGAGGGTACTGTGCTAAAAGAGGTGGAGTTATGCAGATCTAAAACGCGTGGATTGCAGCAGCAGCAAGCCGAAAAGTGCAGGCATGTGAGGGATCTAGAGGTTGACAGCATGTCTTCTTAACGGGAGTCCAGGTGGCCATCTCCACAAATGGACTTTTCAGAATCCTTGGGTGGCACCGTAGTCGGAAACCAATTCTGGTTATCGCTTCTCGGCCTTTTGGCTAAGATCAAGTGTAGTATCTGTTCTTATCAGTTTAATATCTGATACGTCCCCTATCTGGGGACCATATATTAAATGGATTTTTAGAACAGGGAGATGGAAAAAGAGCTTGCTCTGTCCACTCCACGCATTGACCTGGTATTGCAGTATCTCCAGGACCGGTGCACCCCTTCTTTAATGCAGTTTCTAAAATCAGAAAGAATTGAATTCAATGCTTTTTGTTCATTTTGCTTGTTTGTCGGATTTTGGGATGGACTCTTTGGCTTTGCTTTTCTTCTCCTCATTGGATTTTTCATGTTAAAAGTTGCAGAAGCCAGATGACAAGCTCATTTTGGTTCAACTTCAGCAACTGTGCATTGCATTGCCATGTAATGTAATGTAATGCAATGCTATCTATCTAGCTCTCCCTCTATACTTCCTTTTGGATAAACAGACATATTAGGCAAGCATTTTGGAGCTTTCACCTAAATAACTACAGGTGGTGAGATAAGCTGCACAATATAATTGACCTTTCAGTATATTGTTGCACACACACCATCTATTTAGCAAATGCCCTTGTTATCAACAGCAGCCTTTTAAACTCACCTGAGCTAACAGGTATGTGAGCTGGTTACTCTGCTGCGCTTAAAATTTCTTTTTTGGTTTGCTACAATGCCTTTTCTGAAACGTTGTCTCCCTCTGCTGGAACACTGACTTCTTTCATTTAATGCCTGCAGACTATAAAAGAGAAACCAACCCAAAAAGTTTGGTTGATTAGTCTGTGGCATTCTTTTAAACTGTTGCTTATGGCGGTCTCTGTGAGCTTCTCAGTGACATTCAGCCATCCAGGTATCCCGCCTGCAGTAGACGGAATGTGGCAATGGAACGCTGGCTGCGCGTGTCATAATAGGCTCTGAGCCTTTATATACCTGCGCACAGCAGCAGCCACCTTCAGTCTGCTGCTGGACAGCCAGCAGCAGCAGCAGCAGGAGAGGTAATTAATCAGCAACCCTCCTGCTAAGGGTAGACAGCTGCTCGTTCCACCCCCCCCCCGCCTTAATTGGTTCTCCTCCCTTCCAACGGTGTTGAGGCGGGTGGGAACAGCCGGGGGTTGAGGGTACTGTGCTAAAAGAGGTGGAGTTATGCAGATCTAAAACGCGTGGATTGCAGCAGCAGCAAGCCGAAAAGTGCAGGCATGTGAGGGATCTAGAGGTTGACAGCATGTCTTCTTAACGGGAGTCCAGGTGGCCATCTCCACAAATGGACTTTTCAGAATCCTTGGGTGGCACCGTAGTCGGAAACCAATTCTGGTTATCGCTTCTCGGCCTTTTGGCTAAGATCAAGTGTAGTATCTGTTCTTATCAGTTTAATATCTGATACGTCCCCTATCTGGGGACCATATATTAAATGGATTTTTAGAACAGGGAGATGGAAAAAGAGCTTGCTCTGTCCACTCCACGCATTGACCTGGTATTGCAGTATCTCCAGGACCGGTGCACCCCTTCTTTAATGCAGTTTCTAAAATCAGAAAGAATTGAATTCAATGCTTTTTGTTCATTTTGCTTGTTTGTCGGATTTTGGGATGGACTCTTTGGCTTTGCTTTTCTTCTCCTCATTGGATTTTTCATGTTAAAAGTTGCAGAAGCCAGATGACAAGCTCATTTTGGTTCAACTTCAGCAACTGTGCATTGCATTGCCATGTAATGTAATGTAATGCAATGCTATCTATCTAGCTCTCCCTCTATACTTCCTTTTGGATAAACAGACATATTAGGCAAGCATTTTGGAGCTTTCACCTAAATAACTACAGGTGGTGAGATAAGCTGCACAATATAATTGACCTTTCAGTATATTGTTGCACACACACCATCTATTTAGCAAATGCCCTTGTTATCAACAGCAGCCTTTTAAACTCACCTGAGCTAACAGGTATGTGAGCTGGTTACTCTGCTGCGCTTAAAATTTCTTTTTTGGTTTGCTACAATGCCTTTTCTGAAACGTTGTCTCCCTCTGCTGGAACACTGACTTCTTTCATTTAATGCCTGCAGACTATAAAAGAGAAACCAACCCAAAAAGTTTGGTTGATTAGTCTGTGGCATTCTTTTAAACTGTTGCTTATGGCGGTCTCTGTGAGCTTCTCAGTGACATTCAGCCATCCAGGTATCCCGCCTGCAGTAGACGGAATGTGGCAATGGAACGCTGGCTGCGCGTGTCATAATAGGCTCTGAGCCTTTATATACCTGCGCACAGCAGCAGCCACCTTCAGTCTGCTGCTGGACAGCCAGCAGCAGCAGCAGCAGGAGAGGTAATTAATCAGCAACCCTCCTGCTAAGGGTAGACAGCTGCTCGTTCCACCCCCCCCCCCCCCGCCTTAATTGGTTCTCCTCCCTTCCAACGGTGTTGAGGCGGGTGGGAACAGCCGGGGGTTGAGGGTACTGTGCTAAAAGAGGTGGAGTTATGCAGATCTAAAACGCGTGGATTGCAGCAGCAGCAAGCCGAAAAGTGCAGGCATGTGAGGGATCTAGAGGTTGACAGCATGTCTTCTTAACGGGAGTCCAGGTGGCCATCTCCACAAATGGACTTTTCAGAATCCTTGGGTGGCACCGTAGTCGGAAACCAATTCTGGTTATCGCTTCTCGGCCTTTTGGCTAAGATCAAGTGTAGTATCTGTTCTTATCAGTTTAATATCTGATACGTCCCCTATCTGGGGACCATATATTAAATGGATTTTTAGAACAGGGAGATGGAAAAAGAGCTTGCTCTGTCCACTCCACGCATTGACCTGGTATTGCAGTATCTCCAGGACCGGTGCACCCCTTCTTTAATGCAGTTTCTAAAATCAGAAAGAATTGAATTCAATGCTTTTTGTTCATTTTGCTTGTTTGTCGCATTTTGGGATGGACTCTTTGGCTTTGCTTTTCTTCTCCTCATTGGATTTTTCATGTTAAAAGTTGCAGAAGCCAGATGACAAGCTCATTTTGGTTCAACTTCAGCAACTGTGCATTGCATTGCCATGTAATGTAATGTAATGCAATGCTATCTATCTAGCTCTCCCTCTATACTTCCTTTTGGATAAACAGACATATTAGGCAAGCATTTTGGAGCTTTCACCTAAATAACTACAGGTGGTGAGATAAGCTGCACAATATAATTGACCTTTCAGTATATTGTTGCACACACACCATCTATTTAGCAAATGCCCTTGTTATCAACAGCAGCCTTTTAAACTCACCTGAGCTAACAGGTATGTGAGCTGGTTACTCTGCTGCGCTTAAAATTTCTTTTTTGGTTTGCTACAATGCCTTTTCTGAAACGTTGTCTCCCTCTGCTGGAACACTGACTTCTTTCATTTAATGCCTGCAGACTATAAAAGAGAAACCAACCCAAAAAGTTTGGTTGATTAGTCTGTGGCATTCTTTTAAACTGTTGCTTATGGCGGTCTCTGTGAGCTTCTCAGTGACATTCAGCCATCCAGGTATCCCGCCTGCAGTAGACGGAATGTGGCAATGGAACGCTGGCTGCGCGTGTCATAATAGGCTCTGAGCCTTTATATACCTGCGCACAGCAGCAGCCACCTTCAGTCTTCTGCTGGACAGCCAGCAGCAGCAGCAGGAGAGGTAATTAATCAGCAACCCTCCTGCTAAGGGTAGACAGCTGCTCGTTCCACCCCCCCCCCCCGCCTTAATTGGTTCTCCTCCCTTCCAACGGTGTTGAGGCGGGTGGGAACAGCCGGGGGTTGAGGGTACTGTGCTAAAAGAGGTGGAGTTATGCAGATCTAAAACGCGTGGATTGCAGCAGCAGCAAGCCGAAAAGTGCAGGCATGTGAGGGATCTAGAGGTTGACAGCATGTCTTCTTAACGGGAGTCCAGGTGGCCATCTCCACAAATGGACTTTTCAGAATCCTTGGGTGGCACCGTAGTCGGAAACCAATTCTGGTTATCGCTTCTCGGCCTTTTGGCTAAGATCAAGTGTAGTATCTTTCGAAAAGGCGGTTTTGGATGTTGGCCGCCCTAGTAGATTGATACATTATGCACACTGGGGTTTAGGCGCTTGTTAGTACGCCAGGTGGCTAATATAGTCATCTGGTGGAAAGCATGGCCCCCCAGGATCGACGCCATTGGGCCAGGGAAGATCGAAAGCCCGAAGTGTGAAGTGCCCCAGGAGTGGTGACCCTGGGGTGCCTTAACTCACTGGGATTGGGAACCCCACTTGAGTTTATGGCACATTTGCACAAGCACTTCAAATTTTCTTTCTTCGCACACACCCTTATTCCGGGCCTTCTGGCCTTAGGATGGGGAATTTTTCAATTCCTGGTCGAAGGTCCGGGCAGTATTATACTGTGAAACCTTCACTATTTATTTAATTTCTTTGTCACTGTGTGTCCACTTATTCACGTGTGTCACGTCCTACTAGGATTTTGTCGGGATGCGGTTCCCTTACGGGTTCCTCTCTTGGCAGGTCTAGGGGGGGAGTGTGTGGCCATCAGGTTCCGCTCCCCCCTGAACCCCCCTGGCTCTCCTCTTTCGGGAGGAGAGCGTTGTTGGCTCCCCTCTTCCGGGAGGGGAGCACAGTCTTTGGCTCCCAGTGCCTTGCTCGGGTGAGAACTCGGGCAGGTGCTGGGGGTAAGATTGGGTCGCCTCTGGCTTCGGCTGGAGGTGGCTTTTTGTCCCTGTTCCTCGCTGTGGCCTTTTGGCTCGGAGGGACGGGGAATGGTTTGGGGGACCCTTCTCCTTTTGGAGAGGGTTTCAAGAAGACCAGCATCCTAGTGCACTTTTTTTGTGGCACTTGTCACTTTTTTAAGCGCACTCGGGTTTTGTACACGAATTCGGGCTTTCAAAAAAAAAAAAAAAAAAAAAAAAATCTGTTCTTATCAGTTTAATATCTGATACGTCCCCTATCTGGGGACCATATATTAAATGGATTTTTAGAACAGGGAGATGGAAAAAGAGCTTGCTCTGTCCACTCCACGCATTGACCTGGTATTGCAGTATCTCCAGGACCGGTGCACCCCTTCTTTAATGCAGTTTCTAAAATCAGAAAGAATTGAATTCAATGCTTTTTGTTCATTTTGCTTGTTTGTCGGATTTTGGGATGGACTCTTTGGCTTTGCTGTTCTTCTCCTCATTGGATTTTTCATGTTAAAAGTTGCAGAAGCCAGATGACAAGCTCATTTTGGTTCAACTTCAGCAACTGTGCATTGCATTGCCATGTAATGTAATGTAATGCAATGCTATCTATCTAGCTCTCCCTCTATACTTCCTTTTGGATAAACAGACATATTAGGCAAGCATTTTGGAGCTTTCACCTAAATAACTACAGGTGGTGAGATAAGCTGCACAATATAATTGACCTTTCAGTATATTGTTGCACACACACCATCTATTTAGCAAATGCCCTTGTTATCAACAGCAGCCTTTTAAACTCACCTGAGCTAACAGGTATGTGAGCTGGTTACTCTGCTGCGCTTAAAATTTCTTTTTTGGTTTGCTACAATGCCTTTTCTGAAACGTTGTCTCCCTCTGCTGGAACACTGACTTCTTTCATTTAATGCCTGCAGACTATAAAAGAGAAACCAACCCAAAAAGTTTGGTTGATTAGTCTGTGGCATTCTTTTAAACTGTTGCTTATGGCGGTCTTTGTGAGCTTCTCAGTGACATTCAGCCATCCAGGTATCCCGCCTGCAGTAGACGGAATGTGGCAATGGAACGCTGGCTGCGCGTGTCATAATAGGCTCTGAGCCTTTATATACCTGCGCACAGCAGCAGCCACCTTCAGTCTGCTGCTGGACAGCCAGCAGCAGCAGCAGCAGGAGAGGTAATTAATCAGCAACCCTCCTGCTAAGGGTAGACAGCTGCTCGTTCCACCCCCCCCCCCGCCTTAATTGGTTCTCCTCCCTTCCAACGGTGTTGAGGCGGGTGGGAACAGCCGGGGGTTGAGGGTACTGTGCTAAAAGAGGTGGAGTTATGCAGATCTAAAACGCGTGGATTGCAGCAGCAGCAAGCCGAAAAGTGCAGGCATGTGAGGGATCTAGAGGTTGACAGCATGTCTTCTTAACGGGAGTCCAGGTGGCCATCTCCACAAATGGACTTTTCAGAATCCTTGGGTGGCACCGTAGTCGGAAACCAATTCTGGTTATCGCTTCTCGGCCTTTTGGCTAAGATCAAGTGTAGTATCTGTTCTTATCAGTTTAATATCTGATACGTCCCCTATCTGGGGACCATATATTAAATGGATTTTTAGAACAGGGAGATGGAAAAAGAGCTTGCTCTGTCCACTCCACGCATTGACCTGGTATTGCAGTATCTCCAGGACCGGTGCACACCTTCTTTAATGCAGTTTCTAAAATCAGAAAGAATTGAATTCAATGCTTTTTGTTCATTTTGCTTGTTTGTCGGATTTTGGGATGGACTCTTTGGCTTTGCTTTTCTTCTCCTCATTGGATTTTTCATGTTAAAAGTTGCAGAAGCCAGATGACAAGCTCATTTTGGTTCAACTTCAGCAACTGTGCATTGCATTGCCATGTAATGTAATGTAATGCAATGCTATCTATCTAGCTCTCCCTCTATACTTCCTTTTGGATAAACAGACATATTAGGCAAGCATTTTGGAGCTTTCACCTAAATAACTACAGGTGGTGAGATAAGCTGCACAATATAATTGACCTTTCAGTATATTGTTGCACACACACCATCTATTTAGCAAATGCCCTTGTTATCAACAGCAGCCTTTTAAACTCACCTGAGCTAACAGGTATGTGAGCTGGTTACTCTGCTGCGCTTAAAATTTCTTTTTTGGTTTGCTACAATGCCTTTTCTGAAACGTTGTCTCCCTCTGCTGGAACACTGACTTCTTTCATTTAATGCCTGCAGACTATAAAAGAGAAACCAACCCAAAAAGTTTGGTTGATTAGTCTGTGGCATTCTTTTAAACTGTTGCTTATGGCGGTCTCTGTGAGCTTCTCAGTGACATTCAGCCATCCAGGTATCCCGCCTGCAGTAGACGGAATGTGGCAATGGAACGCTGGCTGCGCGTGTCATAATAGGCTCTGAGCCTTTATATACCTGCGCACAGCAGCAGCCACCTTCAGTCTGCTGCTGGACAGCCAGCAGCAGCAGCAGCAGGAGAGGTAATTAATCAGCAACCCTCCTGCTAAGGGTAGACAGCTGCTCGTTCCACCCCCCCCCCGCCTTAATTGGTTCTCCTCCCTTCCAACGGTGTTGAGGCGGGTGGGAACAGCCGGGGGTTGAGGGTACTGTGCTAAAAGAGGTGGAGTTATGCAGATCTAAAACACGTGGATTGCAGCAGCAGCAAGCCGAAAAGTGCAGGCATGTGAGGGATCTAGAGGTTGACAGCATGTCTTCTTAACGGGAGTCCAGGTGGCCATCTCCACAAATGGACTTTTCAGAATCCTTGGGTGGCACCGTAGTCGGAAACAAATTCTGGTTATCGCTTCTCGGCCTTTTGGCTAAGATCAAGTGTAGTATCTGTTCTTATCAGTTTAATATCTGATACGTCCCCTATCTGGGGACCATATATTAAATGGATTTTTAGAACAGGGAGATGGAAAAAGAGCTTGCTCTGTCCACTCCATGCATTGACCTGGTATTGCAGTATCTCCAGGACCGGTGCACCCCTTCTTTAATGCAGTTTCTAAAATCAGAAAGAATTGAATTCAATGCTTTTTGTTCATTTTGCTTGTTTGTCGGATTTTGGGATGGACTCTTTGGCTTTGCTTTTCTTCTCCTCATTGGATTTTTCATGTTAAAAGTTGCAGAAGCCAGATGACAAGCTCATTTTGGTTCAACTTCAGCAACTGTGCATTGCATTGCCATGTAATGTAATGTAATGCAATGCTATCTATCTAGCTCTCCCTCTATACTTCCTTTTGGATAAACAGACATATTAGGCAAGCATTTTGGAGCTTTCACCTAAATAACTACAGGTGGTGAGATAAGCTGCACAATATAATTGACCTTTCAGTATATTGTTGCACACACACCATCTATTTAGCAAATGCCCTTGTTATCAACAGCAGCCTTTTAAACTCACCTGAGCTAACAGGTATGTGAGCTGGTTACTCTGCTGCGCTTAAAATTTCTTTTTTGGTTTGCTACAATGCCTTTTCTGAAACGTTGCCTCCCTCTGCTGGAACACTGACTTCTTTCATTTAATGCCTGCAGACTATAAAAGAGAAACCAACCCAAAAAGTTTGGTTGATTAGTCTGTGGCATTCTTTTAAACTGTTGCTTATGGCGGTCTCTGTGAGCTTCTCAGTGACATTCAGCCATCCAGGTATCCCGCCTGCAGTAGACGGAATGTGGCAATGGAACGCTGGCTGCGCGTGTCATAATAGGCTCTGAGCCTTTATATACCTGCGCACAGCAGCAGCCACCTTCAGTCTGCTGCTGGACAGCCAGCAGCAGCAGCAGCAGGAGAGGTAATTAATCAGCAACCCTCCTGCTAAGGGTAGACAGCTGCTCGTTCCACCCCCCCCCCGCCTTAATTGGTTCTCCTCCCTTCCAACGGTGTTGAGGCGGGTGGGAACAGCCGGGGGTTGAGGGTACTGTGCTAAAAGAGGTGGAGTTATGCAGATCTAAAACGCGTGGATTGCAGCAGCAGCAAGCCGAAAAGTGCAGGCATGTGAGGGATCTAGAGGTTGACAGCATGTCTTCTTAACGGGAGTCCAGGTGGCCATCTCCACAAATGGACTTTTCAGAATCCTTGGGTGGCACCGTAGTCGGAAACCAATTCTGGTTATCGCTTCTCGGCCTTTTGGCTAAGATCAAGTGTAGTATCTGTTCTTATCAGTTTAATATCTGATACGTCCCCTATCTGGGGACCATATATTAAATGGATTTTTAGAACAGGGAGATGGAAAAAGAGCTTGCTCTGTCCACTCCACGCATTGACCTGGTATTGCAGTATCTCCAGGACCGGTGCACCCCTTCTTTAATGCAGTTTCTAAAATCAGAAAGAATTGAATTCAATGCTTTTTGTTCATTTGGCTTGTTTGTCGGATTTTGGGATGGACTCTTTGGCTTTGCTTTTCTTCTCCTCATTGGATTTTTCATGTTAAAAGTTGCAGAAGCCAGATGACAAGCTCATTTTGGTTCAACTTCAGCAACTGTGCATTGCATTGCCATGTAATGTAATGTAATGCAATGCTATCTATCTAGCTCTCCCTCTATACTTCCTTTTGGATAAACAGACATATTAGGCAAGCATTTTGGAGCTTTCACCTAAATAACTACAGGTGGTGAGATAAGCTGCACAATATAATTGACCTTTCAGTATATTGTTACACACACACCATCTATTTAGCAAATGCCCTTGTTATCAACAGCAGCCTTTTAAACTCACCTGAGCTAACAGGTATGTGAGCTGGTTACTCTGCTGCGCTTAAAATTTCTTTTTTGGTTTGCTACAATGCCTTTTCTGAAACGTTGTCTCCCTCTGCTGGAACACTGACTTCTTTCATTTAATGCCTGCAGACTATAAAAGAGAAACCAACCCAAAAAGTTTGGTTGATTAGTCTGTGGCATTCTTTTAAACTGTTGCTTATGGCGGTCTCTGTGAGCTTCTCAGTGACATTCAGCCATCCAGGTATCCCGCCTGCAGTAGACGGAATGTGGCAATGGAACGCTGGCTGCGCGTGTCATAATAGGCTCTGAGCCTTTATATACCTGCGCACAGCAGCAGCCACCTTCAGTCTGCTGCTGGACAGCCAGCAGCAGCAGCAGCAGGAGAGGTAATTAATCAGCAACCCTCCTGCTAAGGGTAGACAGCTGCTCGTTCCACCCCCCCCCCGCCTTAATTGGTTCTCCTCCCTTCCAACGGTGTTGAGGCGGGTGGGAACAGCCGGGGGTTGAGGGTACTGTGCTAAAAGAGGTGGAGTTATGCAGATCTAAAACGCGTGGATTGCAGCAGCAGCAAGCCGAAAAGTGCAGGCATGTGAGGGATCTAGAGGTTGACAGCATGTCTTCTTAACGGGAGTCCAGGTGGCCATCTCCACAAATGGACTTTTCAGAATCCTTGGGTGGCACCGTAGTCGGAAACCAATTCTGGTTATCGCTTCTCGGCCTTTTGGCTAAGATCAAGTGTAGTATCTGTTCTTATCAGTTTAATATCTGATACGTCCCCTATCTGGGGACCATATATTAAATGGATTTTTAGAACAGGGAGATGGAAAAAGAGCTTGCTCTGTCCACTCCACGCATTGACCTGGTATTGCAGTATCTCCAGGACCGGTGCACCCCTTCTTTAATGCAGTTTCTAAAATCAGAAAGAATTGAATTCAATGCTTTTTGTTCATTTTGCTTGTTTGTCGGATTTTGGGATGGACTCTTTGGCTTTGCTTTTCTTCTCCTCATTGGATTTTTCATGTTAAAAGTTGCAGAAGCCAGATGACAAGCTCATTTTGGTTCAACTTCAGCAACTGTGCATTGCATTGCCATGTAATGTAATGTAATGCAATGCTATCTATCTAGCTCTCCCTCTATACTTCCTTTTGGATAAACAGACATATTAGGCAAGCATTTTGGAGCTTTCACCTAAATAACTACAGGTGGTGAGATAAGCTGCACAATATAATTGACCTTTCAGTATATTGTTGCACACACACCATCTATTTAGCAAATGCCCTTGTTATCAACAGCAGCCTTTTAAACTCACCTGAGCTAACAGGTATGTGAGCTGGTTACTCTGCTGCGCTTAAAATTTCTTTTTTGGTTTGCTACAATGCCTTTTCTGAAACGTTGTCTCCCTCTGCTGGAACACTGACTTCTTTCATTTAATGCCTGCAGACTATAAAAGAGAAACCAACCCAAAAAGTTTGGTTGATTAGTCTGTGGCATTCTTTTAAACTGTTGCTTATGGCGGTCTCTGTGAGCTTCTCAGTGACATTCAGCCATCCAGGTATCCCGCCTGCAGTAGACGGAATGTGGCAATGGAACGCTGGCTGCGCGTGTCATAATAGGCTCTGAGCCTTTATATACCTGCGCACAGCAGCAGCCACCTTCAGTCTGCTGCTGGACAGCCAGCAGCAGCAGCAGCAGGAGAGGTAATTAATCAGCAACCCTCCTGCTAAGGGTAGACAGCTGCTCGTTCCACCCCCCCCCGCCTTAATTGGTTCTCCTCCCTTCCAACGGTGTTGAGGCGGGTGGGAACAGCCGGGGGTTGAGGGTACTGTGCTAAAAGAGGTGGAGTTATGCAGATCTAAAACGCGTGGATTGCAGCAGCAGCAAGCCGAAAAGTGCAGGCATGTGAGGGATCTAGAGGTTGACAGCATGTCTTCTTAACGGGAGTCCAGGTGGCCATCTCCACAAATGGACTTTTCAGAATCCTTGGGTGGCACCGTAGTCGGAAACCAATTCTGGTTATCGCTTCTCGGCCTTTTGGCTAAGATCAAGTGTAGTATCTGTTCTTATCAGTTTAATATCTGATACGTCCCCTATCTGGGGACCATATATTAAATGGATTTTTAGAACAGGGAGATGGAAAAAGAGCTTGCTCTGTCCACTCCACGCATTGACCTGGTATTGCAGTATCTCCAGGACCGGTGCACCCCTTCTTTAATGCAGTTTCTAAAATCAGAAAGAATTGAATTCAATGCTTTTTGTTCATTTTGCTTGTTTGTCGGATTTTGGGATGGACTCTTTGGCTTTGCTTTTCTTCTCCTCATTGGATTTTTCATGTTAAAAGTTGCAGAAGCCAGATGACAAGCTCATTTTGGTTCAACTTCAGCAACTGTGCATTGCATTGCCATGTAATGTAATGTAATGCAATGCTATCTATCTAGCTCTCCCTCTATACTTCCTTTTGGATAAACAGACATATTAGGCAAGCATTTTGGAGCTTTCACCTAAATAACTACAGGTGGTGAGATAAGCTGCACAATATAATTGACCTTTCAGTATATTGTTGCACACACACCATCTATTTAGCAAATGCCCTTGTTATCAACAGCAGCCTTTTAAACTCACCTGAGCTAACAGGTATGTGAGCTGGTTACTCTGCTGCGCTTAAAATTTCTTTTTTGGTTTGCTACAATGCCTTTTCTGAAACGTTGTCTCCCTCTGCTGGAACACTGACTTCTTTCATTTAATGCCTGCAGACTATAAAAGAGAAACCAACCCAAAAAGTTTGGTTGATTAGTCTGTGGCATTCTTTTAAACTGTTGCTTATGGCGGTCTCTGTGAGCTTCTCAGTGACATTCAGCCATCCAGGTATCCCGCCTGCAGTAGACGGAATGTGGCAATGGAACGCTGGCTGCGCGTGTCATAATAGGCTCTGAGCCTTTATATACCTGCGCACAGCAGCAGCCACCTTCAGTCTGCTGCTGGACAGCCAGCAGCAGCAGCAGGAGAGGTAATTAATCAGCAACCCTCCTGCTAAGGGTAGACAGCTGCTCGTTCCACCCCCCCCCCGCCTTAATTGGTTCTCCTCCCTTCCAACGGTGTTGAGGCGGGTGGGAACAGCCGGGGGTTGAGGGTACTGTGCTAAAAGAGGTGGAGTTATGCAGATCTAAAACGCGTGGATTGCAGCAGCAGCAAGCCGAAAAGTGCAGGCATGTGAGGGATCTAGAGGTTGACAGCATGTCTTCTTAACGGGAGTCCAGGTGGCCATCTCCACAAATGGACTTTTCAGAATCCTTGGGTGGCACCGTAGTCGGAAACCAATTCTGGTTATCGCTTCTCGGCCTTTTGGCTAAGATCAAGTGTAGTATCTTTCGAAAAGGCGGTTTTGGATGTTGGCAGCCCTAGTAGATTGATACATTATGCACACTGGGGTTTAGGCGCTTGTTAGTACGCCAGGTGGCTAATATAGTCATCTGGTGGAAAGCATGGCCCCCCAGGATCGACGCCATTGGGCCGGGGAAGATCGAAAGCCCGAAGTGTGAAGTGCCCCAGGAGTGGTGACCCTGGGGTGCCTTAACTCACTGGGATTGGGAACCCCACTTGAGTTTATGGCACATTTGCACTAGCACTTCAATATTTCTTTCTTCACACACACCCTTATTCCGGGCCTTCTGGCCTTAGGATGGGGAATTTTTCAATTCCCGGTCGAAGGTCCGGGCAGTATTATACTGTGAAACCTTCACTATTTATTTAATTTCTTTGTCACTGTGTGTCCACTTATTCACGTGTGTCATGTCCTACTAGGATTTTGTCGGGATGCGGTTCCCTTACGGGTTCCTCTCTTCGCAGGTCTAGGGGGGGAGTGTGTGGCCATCAGGTTCCGCTCCCCCCTGAACCCCCCTGGCTCTCCTCTTTCGGGAGGAGAGCGTTGTTGGCTCCCCTCTTCCGGGAGGGGAGCACAGTCTTTGGCTCCCAGTGCCTTGCTCGGGTGAGAACTCGGGCAGGTGCTGGGGGTAAGATTGGGTCGCCTCTGGCTCCGGCTGGAGGTGGCTATTTGTCCCTGTTCCTCGCTGTGGCCTTCTGGCTCGGAGGGACGGGGAATGGTTTGGGGGACCCTTCTCCTTTTGGAGAGGGTTTCAAGAAGACCAGCATCCTAGTGCACTTTTTTTGTGGCACTTGTCACTTTTTTAAGCGCACTCGGGTTTTGTACACGAATTCGGGCTTTCGATAAAAAAAAAAAAAAAAATCTGTTCTTATCAGTTTAATATCTGATACGTCCCCTATCTGGGGACCATATATTAAATGGATTTTTAGAACAGGGAGATGGAAAAAGAGCTTGCTCTGTCCACTCCACGCATTGACCTGGTATTGCAGTATCTCCAGGACCGGTGCACCCCTTCTTTAATGCAGTTTCTAAAATCAGAAAGAATTTAATTCAATGCTTTTTGTTCATTTTGCTTGTTTGTCGGATTTTGGGATGGACTCTTTGGCTTTGCTTTTCTTCTCCTCATTGGATTTTTCATGTTAAAAGTTGCAGAAGCCAGATGACAAGCTCATTTTGGTTCAACTTCAGCAACTGTGCATTGCATTGCCATGTAATGTAATGTAATGCAATGCTATCTATCTAGCTCTCCCTCTATACTTCCTTTTGGATAAACAGACATATTAGGCAAGCATTTTGGAGCTTTCACCTAAATAACTACAGGTGGTGAGATAAGCTGCACAATATAATTGACCTTTCAGTATATTGTTGCACACACACCATCTATTTAGCAAATGCCCTTGTTATCAACAGCAGCCTTTTAAACTCACCTGAGCTAACAGGTATGTGAGCTGGTTACTCTGCTGCGCTTAAAATTTCTTTTTTGGTTTGCTACAATGCCTTTTCTGAAACGTTGTCTCCCTCTGCTGGAACACTGACTTCTTTCATTTAATGCCTGCAGACTATAAAAGAGAAACCAACCCAAAAAGTTTGGTTGATTAGTCTGTGGCATTCTTTTAAACTGTTGCTTATGGCGGTCTCTGTGAGCTTCTCAGTGACATTCAGCCATCCAGGTATCCCGCCTGCAGTAGACGGAATGTGGCAATGGAACGCTGGCTGCGCGTGTCATAATAGGCTCTGAGCCTTTATATACCTGCGCACAGCAGCAGCCACCTTCAGTCTGCTGCTGGACAGCCAGCAGCAGCAGCAGCAGGAGAGGTAATTAATCAGCAACCCTCCTGCTAAGGGTAGACAGCTGCTCGTTCCACCCCCCCCCCCGCCTTAATTGGTTCTCCTCCCTTCCAACGGTGTTGAGGCGGGTGGGAACAGCCGGGGGTTGAGGGTACTGTGCTAAAAGAGGTGGAGTTATGCAGATCTAAAACGCGTGGATTGCAGCAGCAGCAAGCCGAAAAGTGCAGGCATGTGAGGGATCTAGAGGTTGACAGCATGTCTTCTTAACGGGAGTCCAGGTGGCCATCTCCACAAATGGACTTTTCAGAATCCTTGGGTGGCACCGTAGTCGGAAACCAATTCTGGTTATCGCTTCTCGGCCTTTTGGCTAAGATCAAGTGTAGTATCTGTTCTTATCAGTTTAATATCTGATACGTCCCCTATCTGGGGACCATATATTAAATGGATTTTTAGAACAGGGAGATGGAAAAAGAGCTTGCTCTGTCCACTCCACGCATTGACCTGGTATTGCAGTATCTCCAGGACCGGTGCACCCCTTCTTTAATGCAGTTTCTAAAATCAGAAAGAATTGAATTCAATGCTTTTTGTTCATTTTGCTTGTTTGTCGGATTTTGGGATGGACTCTTTGGCTTTGCTTTTCTTCTCCTCATTGGATTTTTCATGTTAAAAGTTGCAGAAGCCAGATGACAAGCTCATTTTGGTTCAACTTCAGCAACTGTGCATTGCATTGCCATGTAATGTAATGTAATGCAATGCTATCTATCTAGCTCTCCCTCTATACTTCCTTTTGGATAAACAGACATATTAGGCAAGCATTTTGGAGCTTTCACCTAAATAACTACAGGTGGTGAGATAAGCTGCACAATATAATTGACC
This sequence comes from Phyllobates terribilis, assembly GCF_046119375.1. Classification (NCBI taxonomy): domain Eukaryota; kingdom Metazoa; phylum Chordata; class Amphibia; order Anura; family Dendrobatidae; genus Phyllobates; species Phyllobates terribilis. The sequence goes on from NW_027362868.1 coordinate 1,543,975, forward strand.
TTTCAGTATATTGTTGCACACACACCATCTATTTAGCAAATGCCCTTGTTATCAACAGCAGCCTTTTAAACTCACCTGAGCTAACAGGTATGTGAGCTGGTTACTCTGCTGCGCTTAAAATTTCTTTTTTGGTTTGCTACAATGCCTTTTCTGAAACGTTGTCTCCCTCTGCTGGAACACTGACTTCTTTCATTTAATGCCTGCAGACTATAAAAGAGAAACCAACCCAAAAAGTTTGGTTGATTAGTCTGTGGCATTCTTTTAAACTGTTGCTTATGGCGGTCTCTGTGAGCTTCTCAGTGTCATTCAGCCATCCAGGTATCCCACCTGCAGTAGACGGAATGTGGCAATGGAACGCTGGCTGCGCGTGTCATAATAGGCTCTGAGCCTTTATATACCTGCGCACAGCAGCAGCCACCTTCAGTCTGCTGCTGGACAGCCAGCAGCAGCAGCAGCAGGAGAGGTAATTAATCAGCAACCCTCCTGCTAAGGGTAGACAGCTGCTCGTTCCACCCCCCCCCCGCCTTAATTGGTTCTCCTCCCTTCCAACTGTGTTGAGGCGGGTGGGAACAGCCGGGGGTTGAGGGTACTGTGCTAAAAGAGGTGGAGTTATGCAGATCTAAAACGGGTGGATTGCAGCAGCAGCAAGCCGAAAAGTGCAGGCATGTGAGGGATCTAGAGGTTGACAGCATGTCTTCTTAACGGGAGTCCAGGTGGCCATCTCCACAAATGGACTTTTCAGAATCCTTGGGTGGCACGGTAGTCGGAAACCAATTCTGGTTATCGCTTCTCGGCCTTTTGGCTAAGATCAAGTGTAGTATCTGTTCTTATCAGTTTAATATCTGATACGTCCCCTATCTGGGGACCATATATTAAATGGATTTTTAGAACAGGGAGATGGAAAAAGAGCTTTCTCTGTCCACTCCACGCATTGACCTGGTATTGCAGTATCTCCAGGACCGGTGCACCCCTTCTTTAATGCAGTTTCTAAAATCAGAAAGAATTGAATTCAATGCTTTTTGTTCATTTTGCTTGTTTGTCGGATTTTGGGATGGACTCTTTGGCTTTGCTTTTCTTCTCCTCATTGGATTTTTCATGTTAAAAGTTGCAGAAGCCAGATGACAAGCTCATTTTGGTTCAACTTCAGCAACTGTGCATTGCATTGCCATGTAATGTAATGTAATGCAATGCTATCTATCTAGCTCTCCCTCTATACTTCCTTTTGGATAAACAGACATATTAGGCAAGCATTTTGGAGCTTTCACCTAAATAACTACAGGTGGTGAGATAAGCTGCACAATATAATTGACCTTTCAGTATATTGTTGCACACACACCATCTATTTAGCAAATGCCCTTGTTATCAACAGCAGCCTTTTAAACTCACCTGAGCTAACAGGTATGTGAGCTGGTTACTCTGCTGCGCTTAAAATTTCTTTTTTGGTTTGCTACAATGCCTTTTCTGAAACGTTGTCTCCCTCTGCTGGAACACTGACTTCTTTCATTTAATGCCTGCAGACTATAAAAGAGAAACCAACCCAAAAAGTTTGGTTGATTAGTCTGTGGCATTCTTTTAAACTGTTGCTTATGGCGGTCTCTGTGAGCTTCTCAGTGACATTCAGCCATCCAGGTATCCCGCCTGCAGTAGACGGAATGTGGCAATGGAACGCTGGCTGCGCGTGTCATAATAGGCTCTGAGCCTTTATATACCTGCGCACAGCAGCAGCCACCTTCAGTCTGCTGCTGGACAGCCAGCAGCAGCAGCAGCAGGAGAGGTAATTAATCAGCAACCCTCCTGCTAAGGGTAGACAGCTGCTCGTTCCACCCCCCCCCCCGCCTTAATTGGTTCTCCTCCCTTCCAACGGTGTTGAGGCGGGTGGGAACAGCCGGGGGTTGAGGGTACTGTGCTAAAAGAGGTGGAGTTATGCAGATCTAAAACGCGTGGATTGCAGCAGCAGCAAGCCGAAAAGTGCAGGCATGTGAGGGATCTAGAGGTTGACAGCATGTCTTCTTAACGGGAGTCCAGGTGGCCATCTCCACAAATGGACTTTTCAGAATCCTTGGGTGGCACCGTAGTCGGAAACCAATTCTGGTTATCGCTTCTCGGCCTTTTGGCTAAGATCAAGTGTAGTATCTGTTCTTATCAGTTTAATATCTGATACGTCCCCTATCTGGGGACCATATATTAAATGGATTTTTAGAACAGGGAGATGGAAAAAGAGCTTGCTCTGTCCACTCCACGCATTGACCTGGTATTGCAGTATCTCCAGGACCGGTGCACCCCTTCTTTAATGCAGTTTCTAAAATCAGAAAGAATTGAATTCAATGCTTTTTGTTCATTTTGCTTGTTTGTCGGATTTTGGGATGGACTCTTTGGCTTTGCTTTTCTTCTCCTCATTGGATTTTTCATGTTAAAAGTTGCAGAAGCCAGATGACAAGCTCATTTTGGTTCAACTTCAGCAACTGTGCATTGCATTGCCATGTAATGTAATGTAATGCAATGCTATCTATCTAGCTCTCCCTCTATACTTCCTTTTGGATAAACAGACATATTAGGCAAGCATTTTGGAGCTTTCACCTAAATAACTACAGGTGGTGAGATAAGCTGCACAATATAATTGACCTTTCAGTATATTGTTGCACACACACCATCTATTTAGCAAATGCCCTTGTTATCAACAGCAGCCTTTTAAACTCACCTGAGCTAACAGGTATGTGAGCTGGTTACTCTGCTGCGCTTAAAATTTCTTTTTTGGTTTGCTACAATGCCTTTTCTGAAACGTTGTCTCCCTCTGCTGGAACACTGACTTCTTTCATTTAATGCCTGCAGACTATAAAAGAGAAACCAACCCAAAAAGTTTGGTTGATTAGTCTGTGGCATTCTTTTAAACTGTTGCTTATGGCGGTCTCTGTGAGCTTCTCAGTGTCATTCAGCCATCCAGGTATCCCACCTGCAGTAGACGGAATGTGGCAATGGAACGCTGGCTGCGCGTGTCATAATAGGCTCTGAGCCTTTATATACCTGCGCACAGCAGCAGCCACCTTCAGTCTGCTGCTGGACAGCCAGCAGCAGCAGCAGCAGGAGAGGTAATTAATCAGCAACCCTCCTGCTAAGGGTAGACAGCTGCTCGTTCCACCCCCCCCCCGCCTTAATTGGTTCTCCTCCCTTCCAACTGTGTTGAGGCGGGTGGGAACAGCCGGGGGTTGAGGGTACTGTGCTAAAAGAGGTGGAGTTATGCAGATCTAAAACGGGTGGATTGCAGCAGCAGCAAGCCGAAAAGTGCAGGCATGTGAGGGATCTAGAGGTTGACAGCATGTCTTCTTAACGGGAGTCCAGGTGGCCATCTCCACAAATGGACTTTTCAGAATCCTTGGGTGGCACGGTAGTCGGAAACCAATTCTGGTTATCGCTTCTCGGCCTTTTGGCTAAGATCAAGTGTAGTATCTGTTCTTATCAGTTTAATATCTGATACGTCCCCTATCTGGGGACCATATATTAAATGGATTTTTAGAACAGGGAGATGGAAAAAGAGCTTTCTCTGTCCACTCCACGCATTGACCTGGTATTGCAGTATCTCCAGGACCGGTGCACCCCTTCTTTAATGCAGTTTCTAAAATCAGAAAGAATTGAATTCAATGCTTTTTGTTCATTTTGCTTGTTTGTCGGATTTTGGGATGGACTCTTTGGCTTTGCTTTTCTTCTCCTCATTGGATTTTTCATGTTAAAAGTTGCAGAAGCCAGATGACAAGCTCATTTTGGTTCAACTTCAGCAACTGTGCATTGCATTGCCATGTAATGTAATGTAATGCAATGCTATCTATCTAGCTCTCCCTCTATACTTCCTTTTGGATAAACAGACATATTAGGCAAGCATTTTGGAGCTTTCACCTAAATAACTACAGGTGGTGAGATAAGCTGCACAATATAATTGACCTTTCAGTATATTGTTGCACACACACCATCTATTTAGCAAATGCCCTTGTTATCAACAGCAGCCTTTTAAACTCACCTGAGCTAACAGGTATGTGAGCTGGTTACTCTGCTGCGCTTAAAATTTCTTTTTTGGTTTGCTACAATGCCTTTTCTGAAACGTTGTCTCCCTCTGCTGGAACACTGACTTCTTTCATTTAATGCCTGCAGACTATAAAAGAGAAACCACCCCAAAAAGTTTGGTTGATTAGTCTGTGGCATTCTTTTAAACTGTTGCTTATGGCGGTCTCTGTGAGCTTCTCAGTGACATTCAGCCATCCAGGTATCCCGCCTGCAGTAGACGGAATGTGGCAATGGAACGCTGGCTGCGCGTGTCATAATAGGCTCTGAGCCTTTATATACCTGTGACGCGCCCCTGGGCCTGTGTCGCGCTGCGTTGCGCACGCGGGAGCTTACCCGGAGCCGGATCTGTTTAGGGTTGTAGTCTCGTGGCGGTGACCCGGTCCGTGCCCAGGGAGTCAAACTGGACGGCAGTCTGTTAGCGGTAGAAAATGGTTGATGACTACGCCACCCGTTGAATGCAGCCAGGGGGCTGCTGCTGCAGGGCAGACCGCTGAGGCCGGTGGAAGGATGGTGCAGCGTGATAGTATAACCCCCAACGGGAGGGGTATGGCCTCAGGGCAGCCGACGTGGATGATGGGGGTAGCAGGAACCACTCAGAGACGGTATGGTAGCGTTCAGGGTCTTTACTGGTAACAACGATAGACCCTCCCGGAGTACTTGCTAGCGAACGGGGCCTGGTCAGTCCTTGAGCAGATGGGATCTCCCCTGGCCAGGCGTAGTTGTAGGCCTCCCAAGCTGACTGTACTCTTCTGGCTACCTTGCTAGAAGCTGATGTAAGTAGCCCACGTCCCTGAGTGTACCGTGTGGTGCTCACCCGTATGGCCGGTGACTCGGGGCCTTCTAATGGCTTCCGCTCCACGATGGCGGTGCTGGTCCCACGCGTGTGACCGGGCCTTCGGGCTTCTGGGCCAGGGGACCTGAAATCCCCTGCCTAACGGATTCTGCTGCTGGGTAGAAGTTAGTCCCCACAGCCTCGGACTCCGGGTCCGGTAAAGAATCTTCTTAGTCAGGGCGAGCTCTTTAGCTGCCAGCCCCTGACTCCTTGTGACTCTGCTGCTTCCTATGCTGCTCTTGTCTCTACTCTTCCTGGACTCACTAACCCTGCCTCAGCCCCGGGTTTATACAGGGGAAGTTCTTCCCCTCCCAAGGCTGGGCAGGAGGTGTGGCATGCACAGGATCCCTGACCAAAGGACCTCCCACCTGCTCTCAGACGTAATATCTCTATCACTGTGACAACCAGACCCCTGGGGTGTCACACTCCCCCCTAGTGAAATTTAGTACTCCGGGACTAAACACTTTTTAGAAAAATATAACAAGGTATATCAAAGAACAATAAAATACAATAAGGAAACACAATAAGATGGTCACGGATGTCCGCAACCGGGTGCAGTCTTTGAAGAAAAGCAAAGGTGTCCATTTCACCAACACAGGGAGACGTAACCAGGTAGGGGTCTGTCCTACCCCAAGTCCTTAACAGTCTCTAGTCCATCCTGGGTTACGCTCCAACTATATACAAAGGATTCCCGGTAAATCCACCGAAGACTCCTAAAAACAACTAGAAACACAAAATTACACACAAGTAACAATAAACAGGTAAACATTATAAAATAGCTTAAACATTTAGATCCTCCAACGTGCGGGTAACTGGCCTCTAGTGGCCCTAGTGGACCTACGGAGCTGACTGTCTGGCCCTGAACTACAGGGTGTAGGAGCTGTCAAGGGTAAACTGGGCAGCTGTCTACCGGCTCTTTGTCTCACTAGGGGTACGGCAGGCTCACTATAAGCAGAGGGTTGATTCTCCTGTTCCGCTTGGGTGGAGTCTTCTGCCTCCTGGACCGGCTGCTCTTCCAGCTCTACCCGTTGCTCCGTAGGTTCTTGGGATGATGGTTGGAGGAAGGTGAGTACGGGTACCACAACTGCACCATTGACTTGAGTCCAAGACCGAGGGAAGTCCCCGAGCACGGTACTAACCATATCTTCCCTTTCTTCCACGGGTCGATGGTCTTCCTGTTCCTCCTCAGGGTTCCTCAGTTGTTCGGGGCACTTCTTCAGGTGGTCCCGGGATACAATGGCTGTGGTTTCCCCTCCGTCTTTACTGATGGTACAGACCTTCGGGTTCTCGTGGCTTGAGGGCAGTACGGTGTACGGGTCCTTCTCCCACTGGTCGTCCAACTTGTGGAGCCGTCTCTTCCTCTTCAAGACCTGCTCTCCGGGTACCAGGGGAACAGCGGGAGCATACTGGTTGTAAGTCTTCTCTTGTCTTTCCCTAGCCTGACAGAGACTTCGCTCCACGCTCTCCTGTACTTTCCGGTACTGCTGCTGCCTCTCTGTGTCCCAGTCCGTTTCTGGTGAAGTGTCCTCGGGCGTCAGGACTCCCATTTCCAGGTCAACAGGTAACTTACCAGGTCTTGCCCTCATTAGGTAAGCCGGGGTACAGTTGGTGGAACCTACCGGGATGTGGTTGTATAGGTCCACCAGATCGGGCAACTTCTCAGGCCACAGACTGCGTTCTTCCAGGGGCAATGTTTTTAGAAGATCCATTACCACCTGGTTCATTTTTTCACAAAGTCCATTAGTTTGCGGATGGTAGGGTGTCGTCCTTATCTTCCGGCAGCCATACAGATTGCAGAATTCCTGGAAGACCTCCGCTTCAAAGGCAGGTCCCTGGTCCGTCAGCACTTGGTCCGGGTACCCGTGTGGACGGCAAAAGTGCTGCTGGAAGGCTCTAGCTGCTGTTCGAGCCGTTAAGTCCTTGACGGGGACGACAACCAGAAACCGGGAGTAATGATCCACGATGGTTAACGCGTAGACGTAGCCACTTCTGCTGGGGGTCAGTTTTACATGATCCAAGGCTACCAGTTCCAACGGTTGCCGGGTGACGATGGACTGCAGGGGAGTCTTCTGGCTGGCCCGGTCCTTCCTTCTCAGATTGCACGGGCCACAGTCTCTGCACCACTTCTCGATGGTTCCCCTCATGCCTACCCAGTGGAACCGCTCGCGCAGCAGGAACTCCAGCTTTTTCCACCCGAAGTGTCCAGCTCCGTCGTGGTATGCCTCCATCACCATGGCTGCGTCTCTTCGTGGCACCACTACTTGCCAGAGTAGTTCATGCGTCCTGGAGTTAACCATTCTGCGGCACAACTTCCCCTTGTAAAGGAACAGTCGACTCTTCTCTGCCCATAGTTGTTTGGCTTCCTCTGGAGCGTCTGATTCCAGGCTAGCCTCCGGGCGAGTCAGCATCTCCTTCACTAGTCGGACGGCAGGGTCGCTGTCTTGCGTTTCCGCCCAGTTGTAGTGAGGTAAGGGGTTCAACGTAGCAGCCTGCTTACTCCTTACCCGGTGGGAATACTGGATAGTCCCATGACGGTGGAACGCAGGGAGTTCAACTTCTTCCAGTCCCTCCGGATCTTCTCCTCCGTCCGGCAGGTTGGGCATCCTGGACAGGGCGTCCGCGTTGGTATTGGAGCGCCCTGCCCGGTATTTAATTGTGAACTCGTAGTTGGACAGACGGGCCATCCACCTCTGCTCCAGGGCACCGAGTCTTGCCGTGTCCAGGTGTGTCAGCGGGTTGTTATCCGTGTATACGGTGAACCGGGAAGAAGCGAGGTAATGCCTAAAGCGCTCGGTGACTGCCCATACCACGGCCAGGAACTCTAGCTTAAATGAGCTGTAATTTTCGGGGTTCCTTTCGGTGGGTCGCAGTTTTCGGCTGGCATAGGAGATTACTCGTTCTCTCCCCTGCTGAATCTGGGACAGTACGGCTCCTAGCCCGATGTTACTGGCGTCGGTGTAGAGGATGAAGGGCTGGCTATAGTCCGGGTACGCCAAGATTTCATCCCCCGTGAGGGCCATCTTCAGCTGGCGGAAGGACTCTTCTTCTAGCTTTTCCCATTTGAAGGGCGGCTTCTGGTTCTTGGCCTTCCGGGACTGGCCTATCAGGAGGTCCTGCATAGGTGCTGCCTTTTTGGTGAAACTGGGAATAAACCTTCGGTAGTAGCCTACCAACCCTAGGAACTGCCGCACTTCTTTTACGCTGGAGGGGCTTGGCCATCCCTTAATTGCGGTGATCTTATCGGGGTCGGGAGCCACTCCGTCAGCGCTCACCACGTGTCCCAGGTATTGCACCTTTGGTTTCAGGAGGTGACACTTGGAGGGTTTCACCTTTAGGCCGTAACTCGCCAGAGCTTCGAACACCTCCGCCAGGTGTTTCAGGTGGTCCTCATAAGTTTTGGAGTATACGATGACATCGTCCAGGTACAACAGGACCGTCTCGAAGTTTCTGTGGCCCAGACAGCACTCCATTAATCGTTGGAAGGTTCCTGGGGCGTTGCAGAGTCCGAACGGCATGCAGGTGAACTCGCTAAGTCCCATCGGGGTGGTGAATGCGGTCTTCTCCCGGTCCGCCTCTGCTACAGGAACCTGCCAGTACCCGCTAGTGAGATCCAAGGTAGAGAAGAAGTTAGCAGATCTTAAAGCAGCCAATGACTCCTCTATCCTTGGTAAGGGGTACGCATCCTTGTGTGTGATACGGTTGATTTTCCGGTAATCTACACACATCCTCATGGTGTTGTCTTTCTTTTTGACTAAAACTAGTGGGGCTGCCCAGGGGCTACAGCTATCCCGGATTACCCCAGCCTCCTTCATGTCTCTAAGCATCCCCTTGGCGTGTTGGTAATGTGCAGGGGGTACGGGTCGATACCTCTCTTTTATGGGAGGATGATCTCCCGTGGGGATGCGGTGTTCTACCCCCTTGACTCGCCCGAAGTCTAACGGGTGTTTACTAAACACTCTCTCATACTCTTGAACCACCCGATAGACTCCTTGTTTCTGGTGTGAGGGAGTGGAGTCAGTACCCAGATGTAGTTGCTGACACCAGTCCTCCATGTCTTTCTTAGAGCCGTTACCTTCCTCCGGGTGAGATGGAGGCAAGGGTTCCACAGATTGTATAGAATTTTGATTAGTGGTATATAATTTGGCTAGCGTGGCATACCGGGGCAGGTACACTTCCCTCTCCCCGATATTTATTATGCGAACGGGCACCCTCCCATGGCGTACATTGACCACCCCCCGTGCTGTCAAAATGGTGGGCCTACTGTCTGAGTAAACTGGTTCTACCATTGCCTGGTAATCTCTACCTCTCAGACCAATAGCTGCCCGGCACCAAATCATCATTTCACTTTTTGGGGGCATGGCAATAGGAAAAGGGTCACACATTCTTACGCTACCAATCTCACCGCCGGAGAGTTCCACTTGTTGCCGTTGCATCAGTGCCCGGATCTCTTTCTGGAGCACCCGCTGCTCGCCGGAGCTGGCATTCTTGGCAACCTGCTGTAAAAGGAAAATCACCTCTGCAAGACAATTTTCAATTACATTAGTTCCTAGAGTTATTTTTGGGTGACTCTCATGTTTGTCAATATCTACAATGATCAGTCCCTGTGCGGCCAGTTCGACTCTACCAATTTTGATGGTCACCTCTTTAAATCCGATCTGTGGCACGGGCTGACCATTGCTGGCGATGATACTCAAGTCGTCGTCAGGGTAGCGGGTAATATCCGAGTCATTCCAGTACTGCTTGAAGAGCACGTACGGGATGGTGGTGACCTGTGACCCGGTGTCCAGTAGGGCACTCATGGGAATGCCATCCAGTACCACAGGCAAGACTGGACATCCTCCCACATATCTGTCGCGCCAGTTCGATGGGCCTGGTGATCTTTTTCCTGGGGGTTGGCCCTCTACCCCAGGTTGTGCCCGTTTAAAGAACAGTACCTTTCCATATGTCCGGGTTGATTGCAGCGGCGGCAGATGGGTCGTCCGTCCTCGCTGTATCGGTCACTGGGTCTTCCTCTGGCCGGTGGGGTCCTCCTTGGTCGACGCCACGGGATGTCCTCCGGTCCGGATGCCAGCTGGATCTTCCCTGGAGTGGAAACCTGTAAAGACTGCACAGTTCGGGTTAGCGCAGCAACGCTTTTAGCTAGCTCTTGGACCTGATGGTGTAGGTCTGGAGCCGGGTCATTGTCCAAAGCCTGCGCATCAGCTCCCACAGGCCCTGCTGACAAGGGCGCCGCCTCCTGGTAGTAAGTGGTAGTGGGGCGTCTGTGGGTCACAACGCCACCTGGTGCCGGTTCTCGGAGCACCCGGATGGCTCTGTCCTTGAACTGTGCAAATTCTAGATGAGGGTCCTGTAAGGCCATTGCCCGCAACTGGGTGCGGTGGGCATTGCAATATAAACCCTCTATAAATTGTTCGGTCAACAGCCTGTCCTCGTTTCCCACTCCATTAGGGTCGGTCTGCTTAATGGCCCTCAGGGCCTCTTGTAGGTTGAGTGCATAGTCCCTTATACTCTCATGCGCTCGCTGCTTGCACCCGTAGAATCTAAGTTTAATCTCGGCTGAGGTGCGGGTATCAAAGGTGTCCTTCAGCCGGGTTAGTATCCCTGCGACAGTCTTCCTCCCAGGTGGCCAGGATTTTACTTCCCTTTTGGCTGCCCCAGTTAGTTGGGCCACCAGGATGCTCACTTTTTGCTCTTCTGTGAGGGGGTACACCTGGAAGAGGCTATCCAGCTTTTCTCTAAAGTCATGCAGGGTATGTGACTCCCCTGAGTACTGGGGTAGCCAAGCTGCTCCCGGGATATAGGGCATGGTGAAGGGCATAACTGCAACAGCGGTAGCGCTGGCGGGGGTTGAGGCAGTGGAGCTCTCCTCCGTATCCGACATCTTCCTCCCCCCTAGTGGACCGTGGCCTACCTTGCGATGATCCTGTTCCGTAGGCCGCGGCTCCGCAGTGGATCGTCAGGGTTGAGGACCTTCCGTCGCGCTCCTGTGACGTCGGCGTCTGCTGGGCTCCTTCCAGGACCTTACGCAACGTCCGGACGTGAGGCGGGGCTTCAGTTCTCGCGCGCTTTCGGAGTCCACGCCCCTCTTCTTCCCGCGCGGCGTCCTCAAGATGGCGTCCAATGGCGGGAAAACTCCACGGATGGCGGGAAACTTCACCGATGGCGGGAAGAAGGCTGAAGATGGCGCCGGATGGCGGGAATCTTCACCGATGGCGGGAATCTTCACCACTGGTAAGTTTGAACAGTCTTTGCTTTTCAGGCACGCAGTACCCGGTGGTTGCGGGCACGTGATCCTGCCGACTACGCCAAAGTTGACGCGCCCCTGGGCCTGTGTCGCGCTGCGTTGCGCACGCGGGAGCTTACCCGGAGCCGGATCTGTTTAGGGTTGTAGTCTCGTGGCGGTGACCCGGTCCGTGCCCAGGGAGTCAAACTGGACGGCAGTCTGTTAGCGGTAGAAAATGGTTGATGACTACGCCACCCGTTGAATGCAGCCAGGGGGCTGCTGCTGCAGGGCAGACCGCTGAGGCCGGTGGAAGGATGGTGCAGCGTGATAGTATAACCCCCAACGGGAGGGGTATGGCCTCAGGGCAGCCGACGTGGATGATGGGGGTAGCAGGAACCACTCAGAGACGGTATGGTAGCGTTCAGGGTCTTTACTGGTAACAACGATAGACCCTCCCGGAGTACTTGCTAGCGAACGGGGCCTGGTCAGTCCTTGAGCAGATGGGATCTCCCCTGGCCAGGCGTAGTTGTAGGCCTCCCAAGCTGACTGTACTCTTCTGGCTACCTTGCTAGAAGCTGATGTAAGTAGCCCACGTCCCTGAGTGTACCGTGTGGTGCTCACCCGTATGGCCGGTGACTCGGGGCCTTCTAATGGCTTCCGCTCCACGATGGCGGTGCTGGTCCCACGCGTGTGACCGGGCCTTCGGGCTTCTGGGCCAGGGGACCTGAAATCCCCTGCCTAACGGATTCTGCTGCTGGGTAGAAGTTAGTCCCCACAGCCTCGGACTCCGGGTCCGGTAAAGAATCTTCTTAGTCAGGGCGAGCTCTTTAGCTGCCAGCCCCTGACTCCTTGTGACTCTGCTGCTTCCTATGCTGCTCTTGTCTCTACTCTTCCTGGACTCACTAACCCTGCCTCAGCCCCGGGTTTATACAGGGGAAGTTCTTCCCCTCCCAAGGCTGGGCAGGAGGTGTGGCATGCACAGGATCCCTGACCAAAGGACCTCCCACCTGCTCTCAGACGTAATATCTCTATCACTGTGACAACCAGACCCCTGGGGTGTCACACCTGCGCACAGCAGCAGCCACCTTCAGTCTGCTGCTGCTGGACAGCCAGCAGCAGCAGCAGCAGGAGAGGTAATTAATCAGCAACCCTCCTGCTAAGGGTAGACAGCTGCTCGTTCCACCCCCCCCCCGCCTTAATTGGTTCTCCTCCCTTCCAACGGTGTTGAGGCGGGTGGGAACAGCCGGGGGTTGAGGGTACTGTGCTAAAAGAGGTGGAGTTATGCAGATCTAAAACGCGTGGATTGCAGCAGCAGCAAGCCGAAAAGTGCAGGCATGTGAGGGATCTAGAGGTTGACAGCATGTCTTCTTAACGGGAGTCCAGGTGGCCATCTCCACAAATGGACTTTTCAGAATCCTTGGGTGGCACGGTAGTCGGAAACCAATTCTGGTTATCGCTTCTCGGCCTTTTGGCTAAGATCAAGTGTAGTATCTGTTCTTATCAGTTTAATATCTGATACGTCCCCTATCTGGGGACCATATATTAAATGGATTTTTAGAACAGGGAGATGGAAAAAGAGCTTTCTCTGTCCACTCCACGCATTGACCTGGTATTGCAGTATCTCCAGGACCGGTGCACCCCTTCTTTAATGCAGTTTCTAAAATCAGAAAGAATTGAATTCAATGCTTTTTGTTCATTTTGCTTGTTTGTCGGATTTTGGGATGGACTCTTTGGCTTTGCTTTTCTTCTCCTCATTGGATTTTTCATGTTAAAAGTTGCAGAAGCCAGATGACAAGCTCATTTTGGTTCAACTTCAGCAACTGTGCATTGCATTGCCATGTAATGTAATGTAATGCAATGCTATCTATCTAGCTCTCCCTCTATACTTCCTTTTGGATAAACAGACATATTAGGCAAGCATTTTGGAGCTTTCACCTAAATAACTACAGGTGGTGAGATAAGCTGCACAATATAATTGACCTTTCAGTATATTGTTGCACACACACCATCTATTTAGCAAATGCCCTTGTTATCAACAGCAGCCTTTTAAACTCACCTGAGCTAACAGGTATGTGAGCTGGTTACTCTGCTGCGCTTAAAATTTCTTTTTTGGTTTGCTACAATGCCTTTTCTGAAACGTTGTCTCCCTCTGCTGGAACACTGACTTCTTTCATTTAATGCCTGCAGACTATAAAAGAGAAACCAACCCAAAAAGTTTGGTTGATTAGTCTGTGGCATTCTTTTAAACTGTTGCTTATGGCGGTCTCTGTGAGCTTCTCAGTGACATTCAGCCATCCAGGTATCCCGCCTGCAGTAGACGGAATGTGGCAATGGAACGCTGGCTGCGCGTGTCATAATAGGCTCTGAGCCTTTATATACCTGCGCACAGCAGCAGCCACCTTCAGTCTGCTGCTGCTGGACAGCCAGCAGCAGCAGCAGCAGGAGAGGTAATTAATCAGCAACCCTCCTGCTAAGGGTAGACAGCTGCTCGTTCCACCCCCCCCCCGCCTTAATTGGTTCTCCTCCCTTCCAACGGTGTTGAGGCGGGTGGGAACAGCCGGGGGTTGAGGGTACTGTGCTAAAAGAGGTGGAGTTATGCAGATCTAAAACGCGTGGATTGCAGCAGCAGCAAGCCGAAAAGTGCAGGCATGTGAGGGATCTAGAGGTTGACAGCATGTCTTCTTAACGGGAGTCCAGGTGGCCATCTCCACAAATGGACTTTTCAGAATCCTTGGGTGGCACCGTAGTCGGAAACCAATTCTGGTTATCGCTTCTCGGCCTTTTGGCTAAGATCAAGTGTAGTATCTGTTCTTATCAGTTTAATATCTGATACGTCCCCTATCTGGGGACCATATATTAAATGGATTTTTAGAACAGGGAGATGGAAAAAGAGCTTTCTCTGTCCACTCCACGCATTGACCTGGTATTGCAGTATCTCCAGGACCGGTGCACCCCTTCTTTAATGCAGTTTCTAAAATCAGAAAGAATTGAATTCAATGCTTTTTGTTCATTTTGCTTGTTTGTCGGATTTTGGGATGGACTCTTTGGCTTTGCTTTTCTTCTCCTCATTGGATTTTTCATGTTAAAAGTTGCAGAAGCCAGATGACAAGCTCATTTTGGTTCAACTTCAGCAACTGTGCATTGCATTGCCATGTAATGTAATGTAATGCAATGCTATCTATCTAGCTCTCCCTCTATACTTCCTTTTGGATAAACAGACATATTAGGCAAGCATTTTGGAGCTTTCACCTAAATAACTACAGGTGGTGAGATAAGCTGCACAATATAATTGACCTTTCAGTATATTGTTGCACACACACCATCTATTTAGCAAATGCCCTTGTTATCAACAGCAGCCTTTTAAACTCACCTGAGCTAACAGGTATGTGAGCTGGTTACTCTGCTGCGCTTAAAATTTCTTTTTTGGTTTGCTACAATGCCTTTTCTGAAACGTTGTCTCCCTCTGCTGGAACACTGACTTCTTTCATTTAATGCCTGCAGACTATAAAAGAGAAACCAACCCAAAAAGTTTGGTTGATTAGTCTGTGGCATTCTTTTAAACTGTTGCTTATGGCGGTCTCTGTGAGCTTCTCAGTGACATTCAGCCATCCAGGTATCCCGCCTGCAGTAGACGGAATGTGGCAATGGAACGCTGGCTGCGCGTGTCATAATAGGCTCTGAGCCTTTATATACCTGCGCACAGCAGCAGCCACCTTCAGTCTGCTGCTGGACAGCCAGCAGCAGCAGCAGCAGGAGAGGTAATTAATCAGCAACCCTCCTGCTAAGGGTAGACAGCTGCTCGTTCCACCCCCCCCCCCGCCTTAATTGGTTCTCCTCCCTTCCAACGGTGTTGAGGCGGGTGGGAACAGCCGGGGGTTGATTGTACTGTGCTAAAAGAGGTGGAGTTATGCAGATCTAAAACGCGTGGATTGCAGCAGCAGCAAGCCGAAAAGTGCAGGCATGTGAGGGATCTAGAGGTTGACAGCATGTCTTCTTAACGGGAGTCCAGGTGGCCATCTCCACAAATGGACTTTTCAGAATCCTTGGGTGGCACCGTAGTCGGAAACCAATTCTGGTTATCGCTTCTCGGCCTTTTGGCTAAGATCAAGTGTAGTATCTGTTCTTATCAGTTTAATATCTGATACGTCCCCTATCTGGGGACCATATATTAAATGGATTTTTAGAACAGGGAGATGGAAAAAGAGCTTGCTCTGTCCACTCCACGCATTGACCTGGTATTGCAGTATCTCCAGGACCGGTGCACCCCTTCTTTAATGCAGTTTCTAAAATCAGAAAGAATTGAATTCAATGCTTTTTGTTCATTTTGCTTGTTTGTCGGATTTTGGGATGGACTCTTTGGCTTTGCTTTTCTTCTCCTCATTGGATTTTTCATGTTAAAAGTTGCAGAAGCCAGATGACAAGCTCATTTTGGTTCAACTTCAGCAACTGTGCATTGCATTGCCATGTAATGTAATGTAATGCAATGCTATCTATCTAGTTCTCCCTCTATACTTCCTTTTGGATAAACAGACATATTAGGCAAGCATTTTGGAGCTTTCACCTAAATAACTACAGGTGGTGAGATAAGCTGCACAATATAATTGACCTTTCAGTATATTGTTGCACACACACCATCTATTTAGCAAATGCCCTTGTTATCAACAGCAGCCTTTTAAACTCACCTGAGCTAACAGGTATGTGAGCTGGTTACTCTGCTGCGCTTAAAATTTCTTTTTTGGTTTGCTACAATGCCTTTTCTGAAACGTTGTCTCCCTCTGCTGGAACACTGACTTCTTTCATTTAATGCCTGCAGACTATAAAAGAGAAACCAACCCAAAAAGTTTGGTTGATTAGTCTGTGGCATTCTTTTAAACTGTTGCTTATGGCGGTCTCTGTGAGCTTCTCAGTGACATTCAGCCATCCAGGTATCCCGCCTGCAGTAGACGGAATGTGGCAATGGAACGCTGGCTGCGCGTGTCATAATAGGCTCTGAGCCTTTATATACCTGCGCACAGCAGCAGCCACCTTCAGTCTGCTGCTGAACAGCCAGCAGCAGCAGCAGCAGGAGAGGTAATTAATCAGCAACCCTCCTGCTAAGGGTAGACAGCTGCTCGTTCCACCCCCCCCCCCGCCTTAATTGGTTCTCCTCCCTTCCAATGGTGTTGAGGCGGGTGGGAACAGCCGGGGGTTGAGGGTACTGTGCTAAAAGAGGTGGAGTTATGCAGATCTAAAACGCGTGGATTGCAGCAGCAGCAAGCCGAAAAGTGCAGGCATGTGAGGGATCTAGAGGTTGACAGCATGTCTTCTTAACGGGAGTCCAGGTGGCCATCTCCACAAATGGACTTTTCAGAATCCTTGGGTGGCACCGTAGTCGGAAACCAATTCTGGTTATCGCTTCTCGGCCTTTTGGCTCAGATCAAGTGTCTGGACATCAGGTTCCTTGAGTGCTAGCCCTCGGCCTTCCAGCATTGCCACTCCGGTGGCTTAAGCTGGATGCTGCTATAGGGGGAGAGTGAGGAGGAAACGGGAAGGCGATTTCCGTGGCTGACTATGGGAGTCAAGCTGAAATTTGCTGGGATCGGGGACCCCCGGGTCAAGAATGGATTTCGCATTGAGATTTCCGAGGAGAAGAAGGGACATTTTTCCATGTCCTACCTGGTGAATGCCATCTTCTATGAAGCATTGAAGATTAAGAAGTCGGACATTCTTTGCCTGCAGGAATTTAGAAGTCATGGAAGGTATGTGCTGGTTCTTTCTACTATGGCTGCTTGCCAAAATCTTTATAGAACCTTGAAAGGCCATACTGAGAACTCCCTCCTAGATGGACTCACTTTTACTGTCCTCTATTCAAAGGGGGATGTTCCTGTTGTTGTGTTTATGCACAATCCCTTTATCCCCCAGGAGGACATTACTTTATTCTTGAGGAGGCATTGTACTTATGTGCATTTTTCCCACAAGATCTCGAATGAAGAAGGCTTGTGGACTGGCAAATACAAGTACTTTGTTCGTTTTGCTACAGACCCCGAGGGGCCAGGGGGCATACATTATCCTCCTATGTGTTTCTCTATTGGGAGAGACACTGGTTTCTTGTACTTTCCTGATGCTCCTTTTTTCTGCAGAAGATGTAACAAGTATGGTCATGTCCAGGAGTCCTGCAGGTATCCGCCAACCTGCAGGAAGTGTAACACGTCTGGTCATATGGCGAAAGACTGCAAGAACCAGGTAAAGTGTGATGCTTGTGGTGAGGAGGGGCATGTTCTTAGGCAGTGTCAAGCTAGAACCACTCCTAAGTCTTTTGCTCAAGTGGTCGCGGAGGGGCCTGCTGTTCCTTCGACTTCTACTAGGGTTCCACAAGGTCCCCTTCCGGATGTCGGGGAGGCAACTGCTCCCCAAGAGGAAGAGGATGGCACTCAGATGGACGACATATTTGAAGATGCCCAGCTTCAGCCTCCTGCATCAGGAGGCTTTGACATGGTGATTCCTGAGGTGATGTCACCTTTCCCTCCCCAGTTTGGTGTCCGTGGTGAGGGGGAAATGGACTTGTCCAATTCTCCTGTCATATCTTGGTGCAATACTGCTTCAGAGGAGATCGGGGGCGGTGGCCAAGGGGACTTGTCTGCTGTCCGTTTCTCTGATGAGGAGGATCCTGATGTGGTCAAGAAGAAGCCAAGGACTGAGTGTTCATCCATTGCTGCCGTGTGTGATAGCCCGGTGGACTCTCGTGCTTACCCGTCAGATGTATTTTCTCCTGACATTGTTACATTTGGCATTCAGCCAGATGGTAATAGCTTTGCTTTGCTTGATGAAGGTTGAGTTGATGTTTTCTTTCTTTTTTTTTCAGGTTATGTGTGATCCCCTTTAGTTATGCCGCATCATTCTGGATGGGACATTGTGTCCCTTAATGTTAGGCAAATTAGATCTGTTACCCGAAGAACAACAGTTCTGGATTATCTAAAGGGTTTGAGTGCAGATGTCTATTGTCTACAAGAGTGTGGGATTACTGAATCTCGAGGGGATAAGGACTGGCCTTATGGCCAGTATGTTTGGTCGGGGTCCAGCTTTAACAAAAATGATGGTGTGGGGATTTTAGTTGGTAATAAGAATATTACTATTGATAGTTACACGGTTGTGGAGGTGGGTCGCTGCATTATTGTTTTTTTGAGTTATAGGGGGTGGAAGGTTAGAATGATTAATTTATATTGTCCTACTAAAAAAGAGGAGCGGCTTGCTCTTCTTGAGAAATTGAGTTTTTTTCTCCCTGGAAAAATTCCTACAGTTTTTGTTGGTGACTGTAATTGTGTCACAGAAGGTAATGTGGACATTACGGGAAAAAAGTTATCTCAACTTATTTCTGATTTTTCTTTCTTAGACGCTGCAATACTTGAGTATGGCATTCCACCACCGCCTACATATTATGCTGACCGTGGTAATATTTCATCGAGAATAGATAGGATGTTATTTTCCAAAAATATGGTTTGTTCAAGTTATGTTCAACATAAGGTACCTTTTTCTGATCATGAGTGTTTGCGTGGAGTTTTTAGTGCGAATGGGGACATGGTGTTTGGGGGTGGGGTTTGGAAATTGAATACGAGGTTGTTGGAGGATGAGGAGGTGATGAGTGAGTTGGAGAAAAGGTATGCAAGTTGGAGGTGGCGTAAGCGTGATTTTGGTAGTGTGCTTGAATGGTGGGATTGGGTGAAATTACAGTTAAAAACTTTCTTTAAAAAATGGGGCTACAAAAAAGCTGCCAGATATCGTAATAGATTTAATGACTTAAGTAGACGGATTGATTGGTTGCGTGGGTGTGTTAGGAAAGGAATGGATATGTCTGATCAGCTTGAGGTTGCTAAGAATGAGTTAAAATGTCTTCTGGATGAAAAAGGTAAAGAGATTATTTACCGTACCAAGTTAGAGCATTTGGAAAAGAATGAAAAGTGCACCAGGTACTTTTTTAAAAAAATGAATGGAAGGAAGTTGGATTTGAGTGAAGTGGTAGGTGAAGATGGATCTAGTGTGGTTGGGAAGAATGTGTTGAATGAGGTGAATGGCTTCTATAGTAAGTTGTACGATGAGAAATGGATTGATCCTGGACTTGTGTCGCATGTATTGAGTGGTATGGAGAAGAGACTTGGTTCGGATGAATGTGATGCTTTGTGTGAGGATGTTATTTTGGATGAGGTGAGGAATGTTGTTATGAGTGCTAAAAAGAATAAGACGCCTGGGAAGGATGGGTTGCCTGTGGAGCTGTATGTGAAAGCTTGGGAGTTTTTGGGTAAGGACTTGACTGAGGTTTGTAGGTATATGTGGATGAATGGTGTTTTGTGTGACAGTATGAAAGAGGGTATAGTGGTTCTTGTGTTTAAGAAGGGTGAGAAAAAGCGTTTGGAGAACTGGAGACCCATATCATTGCTTAACGCTGATTATAAGGTCTACAGTAAATTGTTAGCAAATCGTATGCGTGAGGTGATTGGTAGGGTTGTGGAGGATGACCAAGTGTGTGCCGTGCCTGGTCGGAGTATAAGTGATAATTTGTTATTGTTAAGGGATATGCTTGGGGATTGTAAGACTAGAAAGCAGAAGTGTATGGTGTTAGCAATTGATTTTGAAAAGGCTTTTGATAGAGTTTCGCATGTGTTTCTGT
The DNA here is from genome assembly GCF_046119375.1 of Phyllobates terribilis. Taxonomy (NCBI): domain Eukaryota; kingdom Metazoa; phylum Chordata; class Amphibia; order Anura; family Dendrobatidae; genus Phyllobates; species Phyllobates terribilis. The sequence continues at coordinate 1,563,724 of NW_027362868.1, forward strand.
TTAAAGTATTGGAGAGGATGGGTTTCCCTAGGGTTTTTCTGAATGGAGTTAAGTCTTTATATGATTATGTGTCAAGTGAGTTTTTAGTGAATGGATGGTTGTCTGACAAAGTGATGATTAGGTCTGGTGTAAGACAGGGGTGCCCTATGTCCCCTGTCTTGTTTGTATGTGTGATTGAGCCTTTGCTGTGTTTAGTGAGACGTGAGAAAATGATGAGAGGATTGTTAGTGCCTGGGAGTGGGGGTAAGCATGTGAAGGTGTTAGGTTACATGGATGATGTTGTGATGGTGAGTGAAAGTATGGCTTCAATGAGTAGGGTGAGGTTGCTTTTGGATTTTTTCTGTGGTGCATCAGGTTTTAGAGTTAACTGGACTAAGTGTAGTTTCAAATGCTTTGGAGATGACAGTATTCGTATGGAAGGTGTTAAGTATGAGGAGAGTGCAATTAAGATTTTAGGGGTATTTTTCAATGATGATCTGAAAGGAAATGAGAGTTGGGACGAGTGTGGTATGCGTGTTGAGCGAAAACTGAATTTTTGGAGAATGAGAGATCTTTCTTTGCGGGGCAAAGTTCTAGTTATCAAAGCAGTGATCTTACCCATTCTGCTTTTTGTGGCCATATTTTTTCCATCCCCTTTTAGGAAAGTGAAGAGAGTTGAGAAAATGATTTTTTCTTTTTTCTGGTGCAGCAAGATGGAGAAGCTGAAGAGGGAAAGCCTTTATAAGGCCTGCCAGCATGGTGGTTTGGGATTTCCTAATGTTGAGGTTTTTTTAGGGCTCCATTATATTAAGACGATTGTGGTATTGTTGGGTAAAGGTAATAAGGGTGCATGTATGGCAAGTTATTCTGCAGGATGGATGTTGTATGGGTTAGGTTGGAGAAAGAGGGATGCGAGAGTGCCTGTGTCTTTTAAGTGTCCGGTGTGGTATGAGGTGATTGAAAAGTTTGTCAAGAAGTATGATTTGCTGAGTGTGCCGGTGGATGAGTTTAGAATGACTAAGAGGGTGTATAGGAAATTGTGTGCAAATGAGGTCGAGTCTAATATTGTTGGTTTGAGAGGGAATGAGGTTGCGGATGCTTGGAGAAAGTTGGGTATGTATGGGATGTCCAACAAACAGAAGGATGTAGTGTGGATGGCGTTTCACAATATTCTTCCAGTTAGGGACGTTCAAAAGAAGAGAGGTTTGATTATGTCGGATGTTTGTCCAAGAGATGGATGTAATGGTTGTGAGACGGTTATGCATCTGATGTGGAATTGTAATTTTGCGCAAGACGTGTGGAAATGTGTAGGGGGGTTGTGTAGGAGTTTGGCGGGAGTGACTTTTGTGGATTGGCGTGTGGTTATGTTTGGTATTGGTGCAAGTGGACGTGTAAAGGAGAGAGTTTTGTGGTTAATTATGGCTTGTGTGTTAGAAAGTTTGTGGGATGTGAGGAATCTTTGTGTATTCAAAAGGAAATCAATTACAGTAAATGAATGTATTAGGATTATTCTTTCTAGGCTATTTTTGATTTACAAGATGGATAGTAGTAGCGGTGGTGGAACAGATGCCGAGGGAATGTGGAAATTTAAAAAGTGGAGGCATATTGTAAAATTTCAGTGATCTTTTGGTTTATATTAATAAGATGTTCTTCTTTCTGTAATATTAGGTTACTTTATGCTTAATAAATATGGCCATGATGATGAGAAGTTTTTTTTGCAACAGTTTTGGTATATCCTACTGATTTGCTATAAAACTAACCTGAATGGTTTAAAAAAAAAAAAAAAAATCTGTTCTTATCAGTTTAATATCTGATACGTCCCCTATCTGGGGACCATATATTAAATGGATTTTTAGAACAGGGAGATGGAAAAAGAGCTTGCTCTGTCCACTCCACGCATTGACCTGGTATTGCAGTATCTCCAGGACCGGTGCACCCCTTCTTTAATGCAGTTTCTAAAATCAGAAAGAATTGAATTCAATGTTTTTTGTTCATTTTGCTTGTTTGTCGGATTTTGGGATGGACTCTTTGGCTTTGCTTTTCTTCTCCTCATTGGATTTTTCATGTTCAAAGTTGCAGAAGCCAGATTACAAGCTCATTTTGGTTCAACTTCAGCAACTGTGCATTGCATTGCCATGTAATGTGATGCAATGCTATCTTTCTAGTTCTCCCTTTTTACTTCCTTTTGGATAAACAGACATATTAGGCAAGCATTTTGGAGCTTTCACCTAAATAACTACAGGTGGTGAGATAAGCTGCACAATATAATTGACCTTTCAGTATATTGTTGCACACACACCATCTATTTAGCAAATGCCCTTGTTATCAACAGCAGCCTTTTAAACTCACCTGAGCTAACAGGTATGTGCGCTGGTTACTCTGCTGCGCTTAAAATTTCTTTTTTGGTTTGCTACAATGCCTTTTCTGAAACGTTGTCTCCCTCTGCTGGAACACTGACTTCTTTCATTTAATGCCTGCAGACTATAAAAGAGAACCCAACCCAAAAAGTTTGGTTGATTAGTCTGTGGCATTCTGTTAAACTGTTGCTTATGGCGGTCTCTGTGAGCTTCTCAGCGACATTCAGCCAGCCAGGTATCCTGCCTGCAGTAGATGGAATGTGGCAATGGAACGCTGGCTGCGCGTGTCATAATAGGCTCTGAGCCTTTATATACCTGTGCACAGCAGCAGCCACCTTCAGTCTGCTGCTGGACAGCCAGCAGCAGCAGCAGCAGGAGAGGTATGTAATCAGGAGCCCTCCTGCTAAGGGTAGACAGCTGCTCGTTCCACGCCACCCCCCGCCTTAAGATTGGTTCTCCTCCCTTCCAACGGTGTTGAGGCGGGTGGGAACAGCAGGGGGTGAAGGTGCTGTGTTTAAAGATGTGGAGTTATGCAGATCTAAAACGCGTGGATTGCAGCAACAGCAAGCCGAAAAGTGCAGGCATGTAAGGGATCTAGAGGTTGACAACATGTCTTCTTAACGGGAGTCCAGGAGCTCATCTCCACAAATGGACTTTTCAGGATCCTTGGGTGGCTCCGTAGTTTGAAACCAATTCTGGTTATCGCTTCTCGGCCTTTTGGCTAAGATCAAGTGTAGTATCTGTTCTTTTAAGAACACAAGAGCTACGATCTACACTTGACGAGAGCGATCGAACTCGGAAGGAGAAGAGCTTCGGAGCCCAGCTGACATCGGAGAAGGAAGGCGGATATCGGTGGGAGGAAGAAGCTCTAAAGAATCCAGAAGAAGACGAAGACTCGGAGAAGAATCGGGCTGTCCTGTGGAATCTTCGAGGAAGAAAATCATCGAGACAAAGACCTTTCGGGGAATTTGTCCAGAACACGACTGGAGAAGAATCTGCATAGCTCCACCCATTCCGGGAAGAGTTCCAGATCCAGCTCCAAGAAGTAACTGCAGGAGGAAAGCCATGGCAAGCGCTGCGATGAAGGCCGAAAAGAAGAGCCTGGAGCAGGGGACAGCCAGGAGGGCCCAGCCAGGAGCCGATTCTGACCCCAAGGACTCTGCCTCCACGACTGGCCAGCAGAAGGGACCCCAGAAGCCCCGCCACGAAGCTCCAGCCCTGGAGCCATGGATGCGGCAGACGGTGGCCCTGAAGCTGAAGGAAGTGGATGGGAGGGTGCCGGACATGTCCTCGGACGTGTTCTGCCAGAAGATGCTGCTGGATCGAGGCTTCTCCAGGTCGGACACCCTCAGCATCCAGACCTTCTTGACGGGGATCTTCTTCGTCACCTTCGCCACTGTGAACACCTGCAGGAGGTTCTGGGAAATGGTAAGCGCAAAAGGACCGGATAATTCTTTCTCTGCCTTTACAGGTAGCTGCCCTATCCAGAGGGACGAAAGGAGGATCACGGTCTCCATGCGCAACCCGCACACCCCAGGCCAAGACATCTGTACCTTCCTGAGACGCTTCTGTTTGGTTGTGAAGGAACCCTCTCACATCCTGAATGGACTCGGCTTCTGGACAGGTAAGTGGTCGGTGACCGTTAGACTTCACAGGGACCTGGCGTACTCAGACGGACTTCGGCACCTGCCCCCGACTTTCTCCCTGGGCAACTCCTACGGCCTCATCTATTACCCGGACATGCCGCAGAACTGCAGGAGATGCGGCAAGAATGGCCACGAGATGAAGGACTGCAAGGAGGATGCCTGCAGGATTTGTCGAGTGACGGGACACAGCTCGAAGGACTGCCTGAAGAAGACGTCCTGCAACCTGTGTGGGCTGGCGGCTCATCTGTACAAGGATTGCCCCAAGCGTGAGAGATCCTGGGCATCGGTGGTTGCGACGACCCCAGCTACGGAGGACAAGGCCCCGACGACCAGGCCTGTGAAGGTCAAGGACGCGACGACCAAGGCCCCAGCGGCCAAGGCCGAGACGACCAAGGCCAAAGCGGTCAAGGAGTCGGTGGCCAAAGCCCCAGCGACGGTCCCAGCAGCTCCGAAGCAGAAGAAAAAGTCAAAGGAGGGTAAGAGTTCTGTCACCCCTCTCTCGATCCCTCCCCCTGCCACCCCCGTCCAATCCCCCCCCACCCCGGCCACCCCTGCTGAGGATTCCACTTCCTCTTACTCCTTCCCCTACTCCTCAGCAGGTGTCCTTTCCCCTGCCCCGGCAGCCACTCTCCCTCCCCAGACCATGGTAGCGGTGGAATTAACCTTTCCTCCACCCGCCGCTATCTATTCCGAGGAGGATTTTCCCCTTCTTGTCTCCCCAGTTCCAACCCGGGGAAAGAGGAAGGTGGAGGACAGCCCTGCTACTGAATCCTCCAAAAAGAAGATTCTGGATTTCGTAGGCGAAAAGGAGGATACCCTCCCTGAGCCAGAAGAGATGGAGCACATGGTTGAGACCCTGGTGGCCGAGCCAGAAGAGGAGGAACTGGTGGTCGCCGAGATCGAGGCCGCGCTGCTTGACCAGATGGAGGAAGAGGGCCTGCTGGTGATCCCGTCACCAGCAGTCAACACCGACGAGGGACCACCCGACCGGAGTGGTAACTAAGGTGTATTGCCTGCGCTAACTTTTTCTTTTTTCCCTACATGATGGCTAATATTAACTTATTTTCCATTAATGTCAGGAGCATCAAGGACAAGTTCAGACGTCAGACTATTTATGCCTTCCTTACTTCCCAGTTGTGTGATGTTTATATGTTGCAGGAATGTTCCCTTCCCTCCTCTAGGTCCTTCAAACATCTGGCCAGGGAGTGGTCCCACGGTCCATCCTACTGGTCCGGTGGGGGTGACTGCAAGTCTGCGGGGGTCGCAATTCTGATCAGGGGGGGCGCATTCACGCTTGAGTCCGTCCAGGAGCTCATCTGCGGCAGGGTTCTTGTTGTAGATGGCAACTGGGCGGGAGAACCTGTCAGGTTCATCAACGTGTATGCGTCCCCACTGAAGAATGAGCGTTTGGAGCTTTTCCAGACCCTGCGGCTTCAGCTTGCCACCACCAGGACCTTAGTGATGGCCGGGGATTTCAACTGCCCCATCGAGGAGGATGGTCGTAGTTCTGGCACATCTGCCAAGTTGGACATCACGTCCAAGCTGCTCATCGAGATGGTAACCGAGGCCTCTCTTCAGGACGTGGTGGGCTCCATGGGGAGAGGCTCCACGAACTATTCGTGGAGCCGACCCGATGGCTCACTCCGCTCCAGGATTGACTTTGTGTTCACCTCTCGGGCAGTCAGGCAGAGTAGGCACTCGATGGTCTCCTGCTTCTTCTCCGACCACAGAGCCATTCACTTACAAGGTGTCCTCGGCGACGGTTTTCCGTCCGGCCCCGGCTCCTGGAAGCTGAATTGTGCTCTGCTGGCTCAGGATGAAGTCGTGGAGGAGCTGAGAGCAGCCTACGCAATGTGGCAGTCCTACAAGGGTAGCTTCCAAACAGTCTCTGATTGGTGGGAATATGTTAAACTTGAGTTTCGCTGTTTCTTTCAGGCCAAGGGTCGACAACAGGCGTGTGAGAAGAGGAGGGACTTCAGAGGGCTGCAGCGCGAGCTGCGGTCGCTGCAGGACCTTCTTCACTGCGGCTGGGACGTGAGGGAGGAGCTGGAGGAGACCAAGAAGAGCTTGAAAAGGCACTTTGAGGAGGAGTCCAAGCGAATCGTCTTCCGTTCCAAAGTGGAGAATCTGGAGAAGGGTGAGAAATGTAACTCATTCTGTTTCAGGAAACTTCATGCCGGTCACACGCCCCTGAACGAGCTGCGAGACGAGAGCGGAAACATGCGACGTGGGAAGGAGGACGTGATGAGGGTCGTCAGCGACTTCTACAGCGAACTCTACTCCCACAAGACTACCGACCCCGACGCTGCTGATAAGTTCCTGTCAGGTATCACTAACCATCTTGATCCTGCAGGCACGGCAGCCTTGGACAAACCTCTGATGGTGGGCGAATTGCTCTCTGCCGCTAAATCCTTTAGGACCGGCAGGACCCCGGGCAGTGATGGTCTTCCAGCGGAGCTCTATGTAGCGCTGGGAGACCTCATCTGTCCGGACCTGTTGGACCTGTACGAGGAGATGGTGGTGGAGGGTAGAATGCCTCCATCTTTGAGGGAAGGAATGGTCACGATCCTGTACAAGCGGAAGGGAGAGAGGTGCGACCTGAGGAATTGGCGTCCCATCACTCTGCTCAACGTGGACTACAAGATCCTGGCCAAGACGATGGCGACACGACTTAAGACGGTCATCGGACGGATCATCCACCCAGACCAGACCTGCGGCATCCCTGGACGTCGCATCGCAGACAGCCTCGCTCTCGTGCGGGACACGGTCGAGTACATCAAGGTCCGCCGCGCACACGCGGCCCTGGTCTCCTTGGATCAGGAGAAGGCCTTCGACCGGGTTTCCCACGAGTTCATGGGCCGAGCTCTCCACCGGTTAGGTCTGGGTAACATGTTTTGTTCGTATGTCCGTCTGATGTATTTTGATATCCACAGCTCGGTGTTGGTGAACGGCTGGAAGACTGACCCCTTCCCTGTCCTCTCTGGGGTCAGACAAGGCTGCCCTCTATCACCTCTTCTTTTTGTTTGTGTTATAGAACTCTTCGCAGAGGCTATCCGGCAGAATGGAGAGATCAGAGGGATCACCGCACCGGGTCCGGGACGACACGAGGTCAAGTGCTCGCTCTACATGGACGATGTCACCGTCTTCTGCGCTGATCGTGGTTCAGTCGACGCCCTCGTCCAGACGTGTGAGAGGTTCGGCCGGGCTTCAGGGGCCAAAGTCAACTGCAGGAAGTCGGAAGCCATGCTCTTCGGGGATTGGCAGCCGGCCTCCTCCGCCCCCTTCCCCTTCAACATTCAACCGGATTTCCTCAAGGTGCTGGGAGTCTGGTTCGGGAAGGAAGGAGCGGCCCTCAAGTCCTGGCAAGAACGCTTGGCCAAGGTGAAGCAACGGATCGGACTCTGGAGCCTCAGACACCTCACTTGTGAGGGTAAGGCACTCGTCCTGCGTAATGAGGTCCTGCCCGTCTTGCAGTACACGGCGCAGGCCTGGCCCCCACACGTCACTGTGTGCAGGGCCATTACCAGGACAGTGTTTCACTTTGTCTGGGGATCCAAGATGGACAGAGTCAGGCGGGCCGTCATGTACAAGGAGCCTCGCAAGGGTGGGAAGGGTGTTCCAGATATCCCCACCCTCCTGCGATCCTCTTTTGTGTGTGATTGTGTCCGCCGGACTTTGCAAGTCAAGAATGGCTCCGCGGGCAGGTCCATGTCTCGCTTCTTCCTGCTTCCTCTTTGGAGGCGACTCGGCTGGGACAAGTGGGACAGCTCCTTCCCCTACAACTGGACGACGCCATGGTTCTACGGAGACGTCGTTCGATTTGTGGGGGAGCATCAACTGGAGGGACTCAAGCCCGACTTGTGGAAGCCCAAAACTATCCACAAGCTAATCAGAGCCAAGGATGACGTGGAGAACATCACAGGACTTCACCAGGACACGCTGGAGACTGTGTGGACAAATGTGTCGTCTGACAGGCTGACCAACGGGCACAAGGACTTGTCGTGGATGGCGATTCAGGGCGGACTGCCCGTCCGGTCATTCATGCATGCCCGGAACCTGTGCAAGACCCGGTACTGCCCAAGGTGCCCCTTCGTGGAGGAAACATCTTTGCACACTTTTTGGGACTGCGGATTTGCACAGCGCCTATTGACTGCACTTGAGGATGACCTGAGGAACTCTGTCCCCAGGGCGAGCCTATCGCACCATTCTGTGCTTTACGGACTCTTCCCTGGGGTTCATACCGTCGGAGCCATCCAGGAGGCTTGGCGCCTTATGAACTGCTTCAAGGATGCCGTTTGGGTCGCCAGGAACCGGTTCATCTTGAGGAGGGAGAGGATGTCCATCCAGGACTGCCGCAGGCTGATCCACAGCCTGCTCAGAGACTATTCCATCATGGACGGTCCGGAGGACGAGGATGAGGACTAAACCCCTCCTCCCCCTCTCCCCTTATGTGTCTTGTCTTTCAATAAAGCTTCGGGCCTGTGATTTTCCCCTCCCCATCCCCTTTTTCCCAATCCCCATCCCTTATCACGGTTCGTCGTACTGTATTGATTGACATGCTTTTTCTTTCAGATTGAGTGTTTTGTGTAGCATAGGGGTGTGATGTGTCTAGTTAGTGCGTCGTATCCTCATGCTATGTAAATATGATGTAGAATTCTGTGTGTACTGGGCTGCGGCACTGTACACTGTCTGTTAACTTATTTTTTGTGCTAATAAAAGATATATTCAATCAAAAAAATCTGTTCTTATCAGTTTAATATCTGATACGTCCCCTATCTGGGGACCATATATTAAATGGATTTTTAGAACAGGGAGATGGAAAAAGAGCTTGCTCTGTCCACTCCACGCATTGACCTGGTATTGCAGTATCTCCAGGACCGGTGCACCCCTTATTTAATGCAGTTTCTAAAATCAGAAAGAATTGAATTCAATGTTTTTTGTTCATTTTGCTTGTTTGTCGGATTTTGGGATGGACTCTTTGGCTTTGCTTTTCTTCTCCTCATTGGATTTTTCATGTTCAAAGTTGCAGAAGCCAGATTACAAGCTCATTTTGGTTCAACTTCAGCAACTGTGCATTGCATTGCCATGTAATGTGATGCAATGCTATCTTTCTAGCTCTCCCTTTTTACTTCCTTTTGGATAAACAGACATATTAGGCAAGCATTTTGGAGCTTTCACCTAAATAACTACAGGTGGTGAGATAAGCTGCACAATATAATTGACCTTTCAGTATATTGTTGCACACACACCATCTATTTAGCAAATGCCCTTGTTATCAACAGCAGCCTTTTAAACTCACCTGAGCTAACAGGTATGTGCGCTGGTTACTCTGCTGCGCTTAAAATTTCTTTTTTGGTTTGCTACAATGCCTTTTCTGAAACATTGTCTCCCTCTGCTGGAACACTGACTTCTTTCATTTAATGCCTGCAGACTATAAAAGAGAACCCAACCCAAAAAGTTTGGTTGATTAGTCTGTGGCATTCTGTTAAACTGTTGCTTATGGCGGTCTCTGTGAGCTTCTCAGCGACATTCAGCCAGCCAGGTATCCTGCCTGCAGTAGATGGAATGTGGCAATGGAACGCTGGCTGCGCGTGTCATAATAGGCTCTGAGCCTTTATATACCTGTGCACAGCAGCAGCCACCTTCAGTCTGCTGCTGGACAGCCAGCAGCAGCAGCAGCAGGAGAGGTATGTAATCAGGAGCCCTCCTGCTAAGGGTAGACAGCTGCTCGTTCCACCCCACCCCCCGCCTTAATTGGTTCTCCTCCCTTCCAACGGTGTTGAGGCGGGTGGGAACAGCAGGGGGTGAAGGTGCTGTGTTTAAAGAGGTGGAGTTATGCAGATCTAAAACGCGTGGATTGCAGCAGCAGCAAGCCGAAAAGTGCAGGCATGTAAGGGATCTAGAGGTTGACAACATGTCTTCTTAACGGGAGTCCAGGAGCTCATCTCCACAAATGGACTTTTCAGGATCCTTGGGTGGCTCCGTAGTTTGAAACCAATTCTGGTTATCGCTTCTCGGCCTTTTGGCTAAGATCAAGTGTAGTATCTGTTCTTATCAGTTTAATATCTGATACGTCCCCTATCTGGGGACCATATATTAAATGGATTTTTAGAACAGGGAGATGGAAAAAGAGCTTGCTCTGTCCACTCCACGCATTGACCTGGTATTGCAGTATCTCCAGGACCGGTGCACCCCTTCTTTAATGCAGTTTCTAAAATCAGAAAGAATTGAATTCAATGTTTTTTGTTCATTTTGCTTGTTTGTCGGATTTTGGGATGGACTCTTTGGCTTTGCTTTTCTTCTCCTCATTGGATTTTTTATGTTCAAAGTTGCAGAAGCCAGATTACAAGCTCATTTTGGTTCAACTTCAGCAACTGTGCATTGCATTGCCATGTAATGTGATGCAATGCTATCTTTCTAGCTCTCCCTTTTTACTTCCTTTTGGATAAACAGACATATTAGGCAAGCATTTTGGAGCTTTCACCTAAATAACTACAGGTGGTGAGATAAGCTGCACAATATAATTGACCTTTCAGTATATTGTTGCACACACACCATCTATTTAGCAAATGCCCTTGTTATCAACAGCAGCCTTTTAAACTCACCTGAGCTAACAGGTATGTGCGCTGGTTACTCTGCTGCGCTTAAAATTTCTTTTTTGGTTTGCTACAATGCCTTTTCTGAAACGTTGTCTCCCTCTGCTGGAACACTGACTTCTTTCATTTAATGCCTGCAGACTATAAAAGAGAACCCAACCCAAAAAGTTTGGTTGATTAGTCTGTGGCATTCTGTTAAACTGTTGCTTATGGCGGTCTCTGTGAGCTTCTCAGCGACATTCAGCCAGCCAGGTATCCTGCCTGCAGTAGATGGAATGTGGCAATGGAACGCTGGCTGCGCGTGTCATAATAGGCTCTGAGCCTTTATATACCTGTGCACAGCAGCAGCCACCTTCAGTCTGCTGCTGGACAGCCAGCAGCAGCAGCAGCAGGAGAGGTATGTAATCAGGAGCCCTCCTGCTAAGGGTAGACAGCTGCTCGTTCCACCCCACCCCCCGCCTTAATTGGTTCTCCTCCCTTCCAACGGTGTTGAGGCGGGTGGGAACAGCAGGGGGTGAAGGTGCTGTGTTTAAAGAGGTGGAGTTATGCAGATCTAAAACGCGTGGATTGCAGCAGCAGCAAGCCGAAAAGTGCAGGCATGTAAGGGATCTAGAGGTTGACAACATGTCTTCTTAACGGGAGTCCAGGAGCTCATCTCCACAAATGGACTTTTCAGGATCCTTGGGTGGCTCCGTAGTTTGAAACCAATTCTGGTTATCGCTTCTCGGCCTTTTGGCTAAGATCAAGTGTAGTATCTGTTCTTATCAGTTTAATATCTGATACGTCCCCTATCTGGGGACCATATATTAAATGGATTTTTAGAACAGGGAGATGGAAAAAGAGCTTGCTCTGTCCACTCCACGCATTGACCTGGTATTGCAGTATCTCCAGGACCGGTGCACCCCTTCTTTAATGCAGTTTCTAAAATCAGAAAGAATTGAATTCAATGTTTTTTGTTCATTTTGCTTGTTTGTCGGATTTTGGGATGGACTCTTTGGCTTTGCTTTTCTTCTCCTCATTGGATTTTTTATGTTCAAAGTTGCAGAAGCCAGATTACAAGCTCATTTTGGTTCAACTTCAGCAACTGTGCATTGCATTGCCATGTAATGTGATGCAATGCTATCTTTCTAGCTCTCCCTTTTTACTTCCTTTTGGATAAACAGACATATTAGGCAAGCATTTTGGAGCTTTCACCTAAATAACTACAGGTGGTGAGATAAGCTGCACAATATAATTGACCTTTCAGTATATTGTTGCACACACACCATCTATTTAGCAAATGCCCTTGTTATCAACAGCAGCCTTTTAAACTCACCTGAGCTAACAGGTATGTGCGCTGGTTACTCTGCTGCGCTTAAAATTTCTTTTTTGGTTTGCTACAATGCCTTTTCTGAAACGTTGTCTCCCTCTGCTGGAACACTGACTTCTTTCATTTAATGCCTGCAGACTATAAAAGAGAACCCAACCCAAAAAGTTTGGTTGATTAGTCTGTGGCATTCTGTTAAACTGTTGCTTATGGCGGTCTCTGTGAGCTTCTCAGCGACATTCAGCCAGCCAGGTATCCTGCCTGCAGTAGATGGAATGTGGCAATGGAACGCTGGCTGCGCGTGTCATAATAGGCTCTGAGCCTTTATATACCTGTGCACAGCAGCAGCCACCTTCAGTCTGCTGCTGGACAGCCAGCAGCAGCAGCAGCAGGAGAGGTATGTAATCAGGAGCCCTCCTGCTAAGGGTAGACAGCTGCTCGTTCCACCCCACCCCCCGCCTTAATTGGTTCTCCTCCCTTCCAACGGTGTTGAGGCGGGTGGGAACAGCAGGGGGTGAAGGTGCTGTGTTTAAAGAGGTGGAGTTATGCAGATCTAAAACGCGTGGATTGCAGCAGCAGCAAGCCGAAAAGTGCAGGCATGTAAGGGATCTAGAGGTTGACAACATGTCTTCTTAACGGGAGTCCAGGAGCTCATCTCCACAAATGGACTTTTCAGGATCCTTGGGTGGCTCCGTAGTTTGAAACCAATTCTGGTTATCGCTTCTCGGCCTTTTGGCTAAGATCAAGTGTAGTATCTGTTCTTATCAGTTTAATATCTGATACGTCCCCTATCTGGGGACCATATATTAAATGGATTTTTAGAACAGGGAGATGGAAAAAGAGCTTGCTCTGTCCACTCCACGCATTGACCTGGTATTGCAGTATCTCCAGGACCGGTGCACCCCTTCTTTAATGCAGTTTCTAAAATCAGAAAGAATTGAATTCAATGTTTTTTGTTCATTTTGCTTGTTTGTCGGATTTTGGGATGGACTCTTTGGCTTTGCTTTTCTTCTCCTCATTGGATTTTTCATGTTCAAAGTTGCAGAAGCCAGATTACAAGCTCATTTTGGTTCAACTTCAGCAACTGTGCATTGCATTGCCATGTAATGTGATGCAATGCTATCTTTCTAGCTCTCCCTTTTTACTTCCTTTTGGATAAACAGACATATTAGGCAAGCATTTTGGAGCTTTCACCTAAATAACTACAGGTGGTGAGATAAGCTGCACAATATAATTGACCTTTCAGTATATTGTTGCACACACACCATCTATTTAGCAAATGCCCTTGTTATCAACAGCAGCCTTTTAAACTCACCTGAGCTAACAGGTATGTGCGCTGGTTACTCTGCTGCGCTTAAAATTTCTTTTTTGGTTTGCTACAATGCCTTTTCTGAAACGTTGTCTCCCTCTGCTGGAACACTGACTTCTTTCATTTAATGCCTGCAGACTATAAAAGAGAACCCAACCCAAAAAGTTTGGTTGATTAGTCTGTGGCATTCTGTTAAACTGTTGCTTATGGCGGTCTCTGTGAGCTTCTCAGCGACATTCAGCCAGCCAGGTATCCTGCCTGCAGTAGATGGAATGTGGCAATGGAACGCTGGCTGCGCGTGTCATAATAGGCTCTGAGCCTTTATATACCTGTGCACAGCAGCAGCCACCTTCAGTCTGCTGCTGGACAGCCAGCAGCAGCAGCAGCAGCAGGAGAGGTATGTAATCAGGAGCCCTCCTGCTAAGGGTAGACAGCTGCTCGTTCCACCCCACCCCCCGCCTTAATTGGTTCTCCTCCCTTCCAACGGTGTTGAGGCGGGTGGGAACAGCAGGGGGTGAAGGTGCTGTGTTTAAAGAGGTGGAGTTATGCAGATCTAAAACGCGTGGATTGCAGCAGCAGCAAGCCGAAAAGTGCAGGCATGTAAGGGATCTAGAGGTTGACAACATGTCTTCTTAACGGGAGTCCAGGAGCTCATCTCCACAAATGGACTTTTCAGGATCCTTGGGTGGCTCCGTAGTTTGAAACCAATTCTGGTTATCGCTTCTCGGCCTTTTGGCTAAGATCAAGTGTAGTATCTGTTCTTATCAGTTTAATATCTGATACGTCCCCTATCTGGGGACCATATATTAAATGGATTTTTAGAACAGGGAGATGGAAAAAGAGCTTGCTCTGTCCACTCCACGCATTGACCTGGTATTGCAGTATCTCCAGGACCGGTGCACCCCTTCTTTAATGCAGTTTCTAAAATCAGAAAGAGTTGAATTCAATGTTTTTTGTTCATTTTGCTTGTTTGTCGGATTTTGGGATGGACTCTTTGGCTTTGCTTTTCTTCTCCTCATTGGATTTTTCATGTTCAAAGTTGCAGAAGCCAGATTACAAGCTCATTTTGGTTCAACTTCAGCAACTGTGCATTGCATTGCCATGTAATGTGATGCAATGCTATCTTTCTAGCTCTCCCTTTTTACTTCCTTTTGGATAAACAGACATATTAGGCAAGCATTTTGGAGCTTTCACCTAAATAACTACAGGTGGTGAGATAAGCTGCACAATATAATTGACCTTTCAGTATATTGTTGCACACACACCATCTATTTAGCAAATGCCCTTGTTATCAACAGCAGCCTTTTAAACTCACCTGAGCTAACAGGTATGTGCGCTGGTTACTCTGCTGCGCTTAAAATTTCTTTTTTGGTTTGCTACAATGCCTTTTCTGAAACGTTGTCTCCCTCTGCTGGAACACTGACTTCTTTCATTTAATGCCTGCAGACTATAAAAGAGAACCCAACCCAAAAAGTTTGGTTGATTAGTCTGTGGCATTCTGTTAAACTGTTGCTTATGGCGGTCTCTGTGAGCTTCTCAGCGACATTCAGCCAGCCAGGTATCCTGCCTGCAGTAGATGGAATGTGGCAATGGAACGCTGGCTGCGCGTGTCATAATAGGCTCTGAGCCTTTATATACCTGTGCACAGCAGCAGCCACCTTCAGTCTGCTGCTGGACAGCCAGCAGCAGCAGCAGCAGGAGAGGTATGTAATCAGGAGCCCTCCTGCTAAGGGTAGACAGCTGCTCGTTCCACCCCACCCCCCGCCTTAATTGGTTCTCCTCCCTTCCAACGGTGTTGAGGCGGGTGGGAACAGCAGGGGGTGAAGGTGCTGTGTTTAAAGAGGTGGAGTTATGCAGATCTAAAACGCGTGGATTGCAGCAGCAGCAAGCCGAAAAGTGCAGGCATGTAAGGGATCTAGAGGTTGACAACATGTCTTCTTAACGGGAGTCCAGGAGCTCATCTCCACAAATGGACTTTTCAGGATCCTTGGGTGGCTCCGTAGTTTGAAACCAATTCTGGTTATCGCTTCTCGGCCTTTTGGCTAAGATCAAGTGTAGTATCTGTTCTTATCAGTTTAATATCTGATACGTCCCCTATCTGGGGACCATATATTAAATGGATTTTTAGAACAGGGAGATGGAAAAAGAGCTTGCTCTGTCCACTCCACGCATTGACCTGGTATTGCAGTATCTCCAGGACCGGTGCACCCCTTCTTTAATGCAGTTTCTAAAATCAGAAAGAATTGAATTCAATGTTTTTTGTTCATTTTGCTTGTTTGTCGGATTTTGGGATGGACTCTTTGGCTTTGCTTTTCTTCTCCTCATTGGATTTTTCATGTTCAAAGTTGCAGAAGCCAGATTACAAGCTCATTTTGGTTCAACTTCAGCAACTGTGCATTGCATTGCCATGTAATGTGATGCAATGCTATCTTTCTAGCTCTCCCTTTTTACTTCCTTTTGGATAAACAGACATATTAGGCAAGCATTTTGGAGCTTTCACCTAAATAACTACAGGTGGTGAGATAAGCTGCACAATATAATTGACCTTTCAGTATATTGTTGCACACACACCATCTATTTAGCAAATGCCCTTGTTATCAACAGCAGCATTTTAAACTCACCTGAGCTAACAGGTATGTGCGCTGGTTACTCTGCTGCGCTTAAAATTTCTTTTTTGGTTTGCTACAATGCCTTTTCTGAAACGTTGTCTCCCTCTGCTGGAACACTGACTTCTTTCATTTAATGCCTGCAGACTATAAAAGAGAACCCAACCCAAAAAGTTTGGTTGATTAGTCTGTGGCATTCTGTTAAACTGTTGCTTATGGCGGTCTCTGTGAGCTTCTCAGCGACATTCAGCCAGCCAGGTATCCTGCCTGCAGTAGATGGAATGTGGCAATGGAACGCTGGCTGCGCGTGTCATAATAGGCTCTGAGCCTTTATATACCTGTGCACAGCAGCAGCCACCTTCAGTCTGCTGCTGGACAGCCAGCAGCAGCAGCAGCAGGAGAGGTATGTAATCAGGAGCCCTCCTGCTAAGGGTAGACAGCTGCTCGTTCCACCCCACCCCCCGCCTTAATTGGTTCTCCTCCCTTCCAAAGGTGTTGAGGCGGGTGGGAACAGCAGGGGGTGAAGGTGCTGTGTTTAAAGAGGTGGAGTTATGCAGATCTAAAACGCGTGGATTGCAGCAGCAGCAAGCCGAAAAGTGCAGGCATGTAAGGGATCTAGAGGTTGACAACATGTCTTCTTAACGGGAGTCCAGGAGCTCATCTCCACAAATGGACTTTTCAGGATCCTTGGGTGGCTCCGTAGTTTGAAACCAATTCTGGTTATCGCTTCTCGGCCTTTTGGCATGATCTATCAGGTTTACCTGTGTGGTCTTGCCTGTGAGGTGCTCTTGGTACCCTTTCTCTCGGCCTGGGGGGATCGTTCCTTTTCGGAGGGACTTAACCCCCCTGCTGCTATGGGGAGGAAGGATTAGTCCGGGAGCAACGGGAAGGGATCCCATGAAGGCTTGCGCCTTTCAGAGAGAAGAGTCGGTACGTTCCTGAGTGAAGGATGCCGGCAACGCTCACATATTCATCGGGTGATGCCCGGATGCGGAACACCGTGAGGATTGAAGTTGGAGCAGGATCGAGGACGGAGAAGAATTTGGATTACATCTGCCATAGGATTCTGCTTGGAGTTCTGGAGTTTCGGCGGGAAGACATATTCTGCTTCCAGGACAATGAGTACAAGGGGACTTACACCATCACCTTCAAGAGCCAGGGATGCTGTCACCAACTCGTACAAAAGGTAAATGAGAAAAACTACTTGGATGAATTGGATGGACTAACCTTTTGTCTCTTGTATGCCTATGACGAGATCCCTATCGTGGTGCATTTCCCGAACCCCTTTGTGGAAGCTGCAGACATCTCGACCTACCTTATCCGTTATTGTGACGATCTGAGATACCTGGGCACTGTGAAGAACGCGGTAGGCTTCTGGTGCGGCAAGAGGAGGTACATGGACCGTCTAAAGAGGGACCCAAGCGGAGTGGGAGGAATGCTACACCCTCCCTCAACATTTGTGATCGGTAAGAGCAGAGGCTACTTATTTTACCCTGGAATGCCGGTATGTTGCAGGAACTGTGGACAAATGGGTCATACCCAAACGTCCTGCACAGGCAGGAAAGTAGACCGCTGCAATAATTGCAGCTGTTACGGACATTTAATGAAGGACTGTCCCGCTGGGAGGAAATGCAATCTTTGTGGTGAGGCGGGGCACATGTTCCGAGGATGCCCCAACAGGACCAGGACCAGGACCTACGCAGAAGCTGCATCTTCTGCAGCTGAGCCGATGCGCCCGCCGGTCTTCACTGGCGGGCCGGCGTCGGAGGGCGGTTCGAAGGGCGAGAAGGCTGGGATGGAGCAGGGAGCCGGAGGCCCCTCTGGGGCGGCCCCTGCATCGAAGTCCCTTAACGATGGGCGGACCTCGCATGGACCGGAGCGGAGGGGTCCTCCTTCTGGGAGGGTATCCTCCGTGTCGATGGTTCCCGATACCGATCCTGTTGGGCTGGAGGGTGGTGCCCCTGTGTGGTTGGCTACAGGGGACCACGCAGCGATGGACTCAGGATCTTCCAGGGCGATTAGCCAGCCAGATGAGGGGGCTTTGCTTCTAGGTGGCGAACATCAGGGAATCGGTGTTGGTGATCTTATCCTGATGGACCAGTCTCTTCCCCTGGAGGAGGTGGAGGAAGAGGAGGACTGCACCAGTGACCTAGTGGAGTCTGCCCCGAAAAAGAGACGGAATGTCGAAGCCCCAGTGTCTCCTGGAATGTGGCTGGGAACCGTGACCTACGAGGGGGCAACCGCCGGCTCACAGAATATCGAGTCGTTTGGGTCCTCTAGCCCGGATGTCCTGGAGCAATTTGACATACAGGGCTTTGAGTCAGGTGTCCTCATGGAAGATCCACCACCCTGACCTATGAATGCCGACATTAAGACTTGTCTCACTGAATGTGAGGTCATTAAAGAGCCCAGTTCGTAGGGCTGCTCTTTCAAGTATTTAGAAACCGCTGACTTTGACATTTGTTTATTACAGGAATGCGGGATACAACATGCACTAAATTATAATGACATCAAGACAGATTGGAGACTGGGGCCCTCCATCTGGTCTGGCTCCAATGACAACAAGTCAGCGGGGGTGGGCTTCCTCTGTCGTGGGAGAAATATTACTGTAAATGCTGTCACAGAAATAGTACCAGGCAGAGTGGTTTTAGTGCATTTTAAATTTAATGGTTTTACCCTACGTGTAATGAATGTTTATGCTCCACCTGATAAGCAAGAGAGAATTAATTTATTTGGGATATTGCCATTGTACTGTACTGGGTCATCTCCCCTGATCGTAGGGGGTGATTTTAATTGTCTTTGTGCTAGTGAACAACGAGCGGGGGGTGACCCTTTACGCAAATTGGATAAGTCATGTCATCTATTGAAAGATTTTATAACTGATTTTAAATTATGCGATGCGTGGAGGTCACTCCTGCCGACGGACCCTGGTTATACGTGGTCCGGAAGAGGGGTGTCCTCCAGGATCGATTTTATTTTCCTATCAGATGATTTTAACCCTGTAAAATGTGTTTTAACATCAAATATATTTTCTGACCATAAGGGCTTGGAGGTGCACCTAGAATACCGGGATGAACAGAGGGTCAACAGGGGCCTCTGGCGTCTAAGTACTTACCTGCTGGAGGACCCTCTGATTCGACAAGACTTTGGTAAAGCCTATCAAGCCTGGCGGCGACAAAAACCTTCTGATGCCCCTATGGTAACCTGGTGGGAAAATTTGAAAAAAAAAGTCAGAATGTTTTTTATAAAAGCAGGGAGACGTAAAGCTAGAGAGAAAAAAAGATGTTTTAGTGATCTTAACACCAAACTACAAACACTTTTTAAATTCAAAGAGCTAGGGGTGGAGGTGGGAGATGATATTGCTAGCCTAAAAACTGAAATTCAGAACTGCATAGACACAAAGGGGAAAGAGATTATTTTTAACTCTAGAGTGCAGCACTTGGAGGAGGGGGAGAAGTGCTCTCGCTTCTTCTTCAAAAAAGTCATGGATAAAAGAGAAGTGATCACAAATCTAGAGGGTGAAACATCTATGCAGGGAATGTTGAATGCTACTTTTAACTTTTATAAGCATCTTTTTAGTAAAAAGTGTATAGATGAGTCCTTTTTATCTGATGCTCTTAATGATCTCGATTTTAAGTTAAATTTTACAGACCAGGAGTTTTTAGAACGCGATATTGTTTTAGAGGAATTATTTTATGTTTTTAAAAGTTTCTCTAAGGGTAAAGCACCTGGGTGTGACGGACTACCTGTAGAATTTTACCTTACTTTTTGGGACATTTTAAAAGAGGACCTTTTTATGCTTTTTAAAGAAGTTTTTATTTCTGAACAGTTGCCATTTTCGTGGAGGAGAGGAGTGGTGTCTTTGATATATAAAAAAGGTGATCGCAGTGCTCTAGCGAATTGGAGACCCATAACTCTCCTAAACGTTGATTACAAGGTACTTGCTAAGGTGGTTGCAAACCGGCTCAGGAATGTCATTGCCAAACTAATCCAGCCTGAGCAGGTTTGTAGTGTACAAGGCAGAAGTATTTCAGAGGTTTTAAACGTATTAAGGGATGTAATTTGGTATTCCAGAGACCGGGGTCAAAATGTAGCTCTTTTAGCCCTAGATTTTGAAAAAGCTTTCGATAGAGTCTCTCATAGATTTCTTTTTAGAGTTTTAAAAAGAATGGGTATCCCTAATATGCTTTTAAATTGTATTAAGATTTTATATAAAAATTGTTTTAGTCAAATTTCTCTTAATGGCTTTTTAACAGATGGAGTTCCCCTTGAGTCCGGAGTGAAGCAGGGATGCCCCTTGTCGCCCATCCTGTTCATCTGCGCCATGGAGCCCCTGCTGAGCGCAATAAGAAAAGACAAAGTGATTAGAGGGGTTCCTGTTCCTGGCGGAGGTGGCAGTGATGTGAGAGTCTTTGGCTACATGGATGACGTGACGGTTGTGTGCGTGGACCCTGCTTCCCTCCGGAGGACGGTGTTGCGCATTGATTTTTTTTCCCAGGCATCCGGTTTTAAACTTAATTTAAATAAATCTGAATGTCTGACTTTGGGATCCTGGGACACCGCCCAACTCCCGCAGCTCACTATAAAACGAGACAATGTAAAAATTCTTGGAGTTGTTTTTAACGAGGAGAATGTGGGAACTCAAAGCTGGGAGAATGTCATAGAAAAAATGTCAAAGAAAATATCATTTTGGGGTTTGAGGTCCCTAACAATGGAGGGGAAAATTTTAATTATAAAATCAGTGTTGTTACCCCTCATACTGTATATAGCTATGGTGTACCCCCCCTCTGATGTTTTAATTAAAAAAATGACTAGGATGATCTTTATGTTTTTATGGAACTCCAAAATGGAAAAATTAAGGCGAGAAATAATGAGGAAGAATAAAATGAACGGCGGAAGGGATGTCCCCGACTTACATATTTATTTGTATTTAAATTATTTCTGCTTTTGTTTCAAACATTTTAATGGTAATAGTGCGCTAAGTTATTTTTTAAAATATACTTGTGGGATGATTTTTAAAAGATGGTTTAAGTTGTCGTTGAATTCCCCTGTTTTACTATGCCCCCCCAAACACCAAGCAATCTTAGAAAAGACTGTTCGATTTTATAGCCTTGGTGATTTTAATATGGACATTTTTAAAGACCGCAAGAAGCTTTTATCTTTTCTGAGGAGGAATGAAGATGTGACCCCCATAGTAAATTTCTCAGAAGAGAGATCGAAGCAAGTTTGGAAGAATGTCTTCGGGAAATTCTTAGCAAATGGACATAAGGACATCGCATGGATGGTGGTCCACCAGTGCCTCCCCACCAGAGAGTTTCAACACAGGAGAGGCCTGGTGGCCAGAGCAAAATGCCCCAGAGACTCATGTGTTTATGACGAAACCACCTTGCACCTTATGTGGAATTGCCCATTTGCACAGGAACTTTGGCACAAAGTTGGGATTCTTTTAAAATGGACTTGCGGTTTAAGAGATTTTAACCATGAATATGTTTTATATGGCCTTTTTAATTGTCCGACCCCTCAACAGTATTGTATATGTTGGTGTATGATTAACTGTTTTAAAGACGCCCTTTGGAAGGCACGCAATATTTTACTTTTTAAACGTGATGCTATTTCTGTGAAGGATTGTCTTAAAATTGCTTTTAGTCAGATGTATATTTATTACTTGAGGGATGTCAAATGTATTGGGAGGAGGGATGCTAATCGTATATGGGGTTTTTATGGGTGGAATTCTGTGTTTTATTAATGTATTGTTTGTGTTGCTGTTTTTGATTGTAAACCATCTTTTACGCACTTAATAAATTATGTTGAAACCTGATCTGTTCTTATCAGTTTAATATCTGATACGTCCCCTATCTGGGGACCATATATTAAATGGATTTTTAGAACAGGGAGATGGAAAAAGAGCTTGCTCTGTCCACTCCACGCATTGACCTGGTATTGCAGTATCTCCAGGACCGGTGCACCCCTTCTTTAATGCAGTTTCTAAAATCAGAAAGAATTGAATTCAATGTTTTTTGTTCATTTTGCTTGTTTGTCGGATTTTGGGATGGACTCTTTGGCTTTGCTTTTCTTCTCCTCATTGGATTTTTCATGTTCAAAGTTGCAGAAGCCAGATTACAAGCTCATTTTGGTTCAACTTCAGCAACTGTGCATTGCATTGCCATGTAATGTGATGCAATGCTATCTTTCTAGCTCTCCCTTTTTACTTCCTTTTGGATAAACAGACATATTAGGCAAGCATTTTGGAGCTTTCACCTAAATAACTACAGGTGGTGAGATAAGCTGCACAATATAATTGACCTTTCAGTATATTGTTGCACACACACCATCTATTTAGCAAATGCCCTTGTTATCAACAGCAGCCTTTTAAACTCACCTGAGCTAACAGGTATGTGCGCTGGTTACTCTGCTGCGCTTAAAATTTCTTTTTTGGTTTGCTACAATGCCTTTTCTGAAACGTTGTCTCCCTCTGCTGGAACACTGACTTCTTTCATTTAATGCCTGCAGACTATAAAAGAGAACCCAACCCAAAAAGTTTGGTTGATTAGTCTGTGGCATTCTGTTAAACTGTTGCTTATGGCGGTCTCTGTGAGCTTCTCAGCGACATTCAGCCAGCCAGGTATCCTGCCTGCAGTAGATGGAATGTGGCAATGGAACGCTGGCTGCGCGTGTCATAATAGGCTCTGAGCCTTTATATACCTGTGCACATCAGCAGCCACCTTCAGTCTGCTGCTGGACAGCCAGCAGCAGCAGCAGCAGGAGAGGTATGTAATCAGGAGCCCTCCTGCTAAGGGTAGACAGCTGCTCGTTCCACCCCACCCCCCGCCTTAATTGGTTCTCCTCCCTTCCAACGGTGTTGAGGCGGGTGGGAACAGCAGGGGGTGAAGGTGCTGTGTTTAAAGAGGTGGAGTTATGCAGATCTAAAACGCGTGGATTGCAGCAGCAGCAAGCCGAAAAGTGCAGGCATGTAAGGGATCTAGAGGTTGACAACATGTCTTCTTAACGGGAGTCCAGGAGCTCATCTCCACAAATGGACTTTTCAGGATCCTTGGGTGGCTCCGTAGTTTGAAACCAATTCTGGTTATCGCTTCTCGGCCTTTTGGCTAAGATCAAGTGTAGTATCTGTTCTTATCAGTTTAATATCTGATACGTCCCCTATCTGGGGACCATATATTAAATGGATTTTTAGAACAGGGAGATGGAAAAAGAGCTTGCTCTGTCCACTCCACGCATTGACCTGGTATTGCAGTATCTCCAGGACCGGTGCACCCCTTCTTTAATGCAGTTTCTAAAATCAGAAAGAATTGAATTCAATGTTTTTTGTTCATTTTGCTTGTTTGTCGGATTTTGGGATGGACTCTTTGGCTTTGCTTTTCTTCTCCTCATTGGATTTTTCATGTTCAAAGTTGCAGAAGCCAGATTACAAGCTCATTTTGGTTCAACTTCAGCAACTGTGCATTGCATTGCCATGTAATGTGATGCAATGCTATCTTTCTAGCTCTCCCTTTTTACTTCCTTTTGGATAAACAGACATATTAGGCAAGCATTTTGGAGCTTTCACCTAAATAACTACAGGTGGTGAGATAAGCTGCACAATATAATTGACCTTTCAGTATATTGTTGCACACACACCATCTATTTAGCAAATGCCCTTGTTATCAACAGCAGCCTTTTAAACTCACCTGAGCTAACAGGTATGTGCGCTGGTTACTCTGCTGCGCTTAAAATTTCTTTTTTGGTTTGCTACAATGCCTTTTCTGAAACGTTGTCTCCCTCTGCTGGAACACTGACTTCTTTCATTTAATGCCTGCAGACTATAAAAGAGAACCCAACCCAAAAAGTTTGGTTGATTAGTCTGTGGCATTCTGTTAAACTGTTGCTTATGGCGGTCTCTGTGAGCTTCTCAGCGACATTCAGCCAGCCAGGTATCCTGCCTGCAGTAGATGGAATGTGGCAATGGAACGCTGGCTGCGCGTGTCATAATAGGCTCTGAGCCTTTATATACCTGTGCACAGCAGCAGCCACCTTCAGTCTGCTGCTGGACAGCCAGCAGCAGCAGCAGCAGGAGAGGTATGTAATCAGGAGCCCTCCTGCTAAGGGTAGACAGCTGCTCGTTCCACCCCACCCCCCGCCTTAATTGGTTCTCCTCCCTTCCAACGGTGTTGAGGCGGGTGGGAACAGCAGGGGGTGAAGGTGCTGTGTTTAAAGAGGTGGAGTTATGCAGATCTAAAACGCGTGGATTGCAGCAGCAGCAAGCCGAAAAGTGCAGGCATGTAAGGGATCTAGAGGTTGACAACATGTCTTCTTAACGGGAGTCCAGGAGCTCATCTCCACAAATGGACTTTTCAGGATCCTTGGGTGGCTCCGTAGTTTGAAACCAATTCTGGTTATCGCTTCTCGGCCTTTTGGCTAAGATCAAGTGTAGTATCTGTTCTTATCAGTTTAATATCTGATACGTCCCCTATCTGGGGACCATATATTAAATGGATTTTTAGAACAGGGAGATGGAAAAAGAGCTTGCTCTGTCCACTCCACGCATTGACCTGGTATTGCAGTATCTCCAGGACCGGTGCACCCCTTCTTTAATGCAGTTTCTAAAATCAGAAAGAATTGAATTCAATGTTTTTTGTTCATTTTGCTTGTTTGTCGGATTTTGGGATGGACTCTTTGGCTTTGCTTTTCTTCTCCTCATTGGATTTTTCATGTTCAAAGTTGCAGAAGCCAGATTACAAGCTCATTTTGGTTCAACTTCAGCAACTGTGCATTGCATTGCCATGTAATGTGATGCAATGCTATCTTTCTAGCTCTCCCTTTTTACTTCCTTTTGGATAAACAGACATATTAGGCAAGCATTTTGGAGCTTTCACCTAAATAACTACAGGTGGTGAGATAAGCTGCACAATATAATTGACCTTTCAGTATATTGTTGCACACACACCATCTATTTAGCAAATGCCCTTGTTATCAACAGCAGCCTTTTAAACTCACCTGAGCTAACAGGTATGTGCGCTGGTTACTCTGCTGCGCTTAAAATTTCTTTTTTGGTTTGCTACAATGCCTTTTCTGAAACGTTGTCTCCCTCTGCTGGAACACTGACTTCTTTCATTTAATGCCTGCAGACTATAAAAGAGAACCCAACCCAAAAAGTTTGGTTGATTAGTCTGTGGCATTCTGTTAAACTGTTGCTTATGGCGGTCTCTGTGAGCTTCTCAGCGACATTCAGCCAGCCAGGTATCCTGCCTGCAGTAGATGGAATGTGGCAATGGAACGCTGGCTGCGCGTGTCATAATAGGCTCTGAGCCTTTATATACCTGTGCACATCAGCAGCCACCTTCAGTCTGCTGCTGGACAGCCAGCAGCAGCAGCAGCAGGAGAGGTATGTAATCAGGAGCCCTCCTGCTAAGGGTAGACAGCTGCTCGTTCCACCCCACCCCCCGCCTTAATTGGTTCTCCTCCCTTCCAACGGTGTTGAGGCGGGTGGGAACAGCAGGGGGTGAAGGTGCTGTGTTTAAAGAGGTGGAGTTATGCAGATCTAAAACGCGTGGATTGCAGCAGCAGCAAGCCGAAAAGTGCAGGCATGTAAGGGATCTAGAGGTTGACAACATGTCTTCTTAACGGGAGTCCAGGAGCTCATCTCCACAAATGGACTTTTCAGGATCCTTGGGTGGCTCCGTAGTTTGAAACCAATTCTGGTTATCGCTTCTCGGCCTTTTGGCTAAGATCAAGTGTAGTATCTGTTCTTATCAGTTTAATATCTGATACGTCCCCTATCTGGGGACCATATATTAAATGGATTTTTAGAACAGGGAGATGGAAAAAGAGCTTGCTCTGTCCACTCCACGCATTGACCTGGTATTGCAGTATCTCCAGGACCGGTGCACCCCTTCTTTAATGCAGTTTCTAAAATCAGAAAGAATTGAATTCAATGTTTTTTGTTCATTTTGCTTGTTTGTCGGATTTTGGGATGGACTCTTTGGCTTTGCTTTTCTTCTCCTCATTGGATTTTTCATGTTCAAAGTTGCAGAAGCCAGATTACAAGCTCATTTTGGTTCAACTTCAGCAACTGTGCATTGCATTGCCATGTAATGTGATGCAATGCTATCTTTCTAGCTCTCCCTTTTTACTTCCTTTTGGATAAACAGACATATTAGGCAAGCATTTTGGAGCTTTCACCTAAATAACTACAGGTGGTGAGATAAGCTGCACAATATAATTGACCTTTCAGTATATTGTTGCACACACACCATCTATTTAGCAAATGCACTTGTTATCAACAGCAGCCTTTTAAACTCACCTGAGCTAATAGGTATGTGCGCTGGTTACTCTGCTGCGCTTAAAATTTCTTTTTTGGTTTGCTACAATGCCTTTTCTGAAACGTTGTCTCCCTCTGCTGGAACACTGACTTCTTTCATTTAATGCCTGCAGACTATAAAAGAGAACCCAACCCAAAAAGTTTGGTTGATTAGTCTGTGGCATTCTGTTAAACTGTTGCTTATGGCGGTCTCTGTGAGCTTCTCAGCGACATTCAGCCAGCCAGGTATCCTGCCTGCAGTAGATGGAATGTGGCAATGGAACGCTGGCTGCGCGTGTCATAATAGGCTCTGAGCCTTTATATACCTGTGCACAGCAGCAGCCACCTTCAGTCTGCTGCTGGACAGCCAGCAGCAGCAGCAGCAGGAGAGGTATGTAATCAGGAGCCCTCCTGCTAAGGGTAGACAGCTGCTCGTTCCACCCCACCCCCCGCCTTAATTGGTTCTCCTCCCTTCCAACGGTGTTGAGGCGGGTGGGAACAGCAGGGGGTGAAGGTGCTGTGTTTAAAGAGGTGGAGTTATGCAGATCTAAAACGCGTGGATTGCAGCAGCAGCAAGCCGAAAAGTGCAGGCATGTAAGGGATCTAGAGGTTGACAACATGTCTTCTTAACGGGAGTCCAGGAGCTCATCTCCACAAATGGACTTTTCAGGATCCTTGGGTGGCTCCGTAGTTTGAAACCAATTCTGGTTATCGCTTCTCGGCCTTTTGGCTAAGATCAAGTGTAGTATCTGTTCTTATCAGTTTAATATCTGATACGTCCCCTATCTGGGGACCATATATTAAATGGATTTTTAGAACAGGGAGATGGAAAAAGAGCTTGCTCTGTCCACTCCACGCATTGACCTGGTATTGCAGTATCTCCAGGACCGGTGCACCCCTTCTTTAATGCAGTTTCTAAAATCAGAAAGAATTGAATTCAATGTTTTTTGTTCATTTTGCTTGTTTGTCGGATTTTGGGATGGACTCTTTGGCTTTGCTTTTCTTCTCCTCATTGGATTTTTCATGTTCAAAGTTGCAGAAGCCAGATTACAAGCTCATTTTGGTTCAACTTCAGCAACTGTGCATTGCATTGCCATGTAATGTGATGCAATGCTATCTTTCTAGCTCTCCCTTTTTACTTCCTTTTGGATAAACAGACATATTAGGCAAGCATTTTGGAGCTTTCACCTAAATAACTACAGGTGGTGAGATAAGCTGCACAATATAATTGACCTTTCAGTATATTGTTGCACACACACCATCTATTTAGCAAATGCCCTTGTTATCAACAGCAGCCTTTTAAACTCACCTGAGCTAACAGGTATGTGCGCTGGTTACTCTGCTGCGCTTAAAATTTCTTTTTTGGTTTGCTACAATGCCTTTTCTGAAACGTTGTCTCCCTCTGCTGGAACACTGACTTCTTTCATTTAATGCCTGCAGACTATAAAAGAGAACCCAACCCAAAAAGTTTGGTTGATTAGTCTGTGGCATTCTGTTAAACTGTTGCTTATGGCGGTCTCTGTGAGCTTCTCAGCGACATTCAGCCAGCCAGGTATCCTGCCTGCAGTAGATGGAATGTGGCAATGGAACGCTGGCTGCGCGTGTCATAATAGGCTCTGAGCCTTTATATACCTGTGCACAGCAGCAGCCACCTTCAGTCTGCTGCTGGACAGCCAGCAGCAGCAGCAGCAGGAGAGGTATGTAATCAGGAGCCCTCCTGCTAAGGGTAGACAGCTGCTCGTTCCACCCCACCCCCCGCCTTAATTGGTTCTCCTCCCTTCCAACGGTGTTGAGGCGGGTGGGAACAGCAGGGGGTGAAGGTGCTGTGTTTAAAGAGGTGGAGTTATGCAGATCTAAAACGCGTGGATTGCAGCAGCAGCAAGCCGAAAAGTGCAGGCATGTAAGGGATCTAGAGGTTGACAACATGTCTTCTTAATGGGAGTCCAGGAGCTCATCTCCACAAATGGACTTTTCAGGATCCTTGGGTGGCTCCGTAGTTTGAAACCAATTCTGGTTATCGCTTCTCGGCCTTTTGGCTAAGATCAAGTGTAGTATCTGTTCTTATCAGTTTAATATCTGATACGTCCCCTATCTGGGGACCATATATTAAATGGATTTTTAGAACAGGGAGATGGAAAAAGAGCTTGCTCTGTCCACTCCACGCATTGACCTGGTATTGCAGTATCTCCAGGACCGGTGCACCCCTTCTTTAATGCAGTTTCTAAAATCAGAAAGAATTGAATTCAATGTTTTTTGTTCATTTTGCTTGTTTGTCGGATTTTGGGATGGACTCTTTGGCTTTGCTTTTCTTCTCCTCATTGGATTTTTCATGTTCAAAGTTGCAGAAGCCAGATTACAAGCTCATTTTGGTTCAACTTCAGCAACTGTGCATTGCATTGCCATGTAATGTGATGCAATGCTATCTTTCTAGCTCTCCCTTTTTACTTCCTTTTGGATAAACAGACATATTAGGCAAGCATTTTGGAGCTTTCACCTAAATAACTACAGGTGGTGAGATAAGCTGCACAATATAATTGACCTTTCAGTATATTGTTGCACACACACCATCTATTTAGCAAATGCCCTTGTTATCAACAGCAGCCTTTTAAACTCACCTGAGCTAACAGGTATGTGCGCTGGTTACTCTGCTGCGCTTAAAATTTCTTTTTTGGTTTGCTACAATGCCTTTTCTGAAACGTTGTCTCCCTCTGCTGGAACACTGACTTCTTTCATTTAATGCCTGCAGACTATAAAAGAGAACCCAACCCAAAAAGTTTGGTTGATTAGTCTGTGGCATTCTGTTAAACTGTTGCTTATGGCGGTCTCTGTGAGCTTCTCAGCGACATTCAGCCAGCCAGGTATCCTGCCTGCAGTAGATGGAATGTGGCAATGGAACGCTGGCTGCGCGTGTCATAATAGGCTCTGAGCCTTTATATACCTGTGCACATCAGCAGCCACCTTCAGTCTGCTGCTGGACAGCCAGCAGCAGCAGCAGCAGGAGAGGTATGTAATCAGGAGCCCTCCTGCTAAGGGTAGACAGCTGCTCGTTCCACCCCACCCCCCGCCTTAATTGGTTCTCCTCCCTTCCAACGGTGTTGAGGCGGGTGGGAACAGCAGGGGGTGAAGGTGCTGTGTTTAAAGAGGTGGAGTTATGCAGATCTAAAACGCGTGGATTGCAGCAGCAGCAAGCCGAAAAGTGCAGGCATGTAAGGGATCTAGAGGTTGACAACATGTCTTCTTAACGGGAGTCCAGGAGCTCATCTCCACAAATGGACTTTTCAGGATCCTTGGGTGGCTCCGTAGTTTGAAACCAATTCTGGTTATCGCTTCTCGGCCTTTTGGCTAAGATCAAGTGTAGTATCTGTTCTTATCAGTTTAATATCTGATACGTCCCCTATCTGGGGACCATATATTAAATGGATTTTTAGAACAGGGAGATGGAAAAAGAGCTTGCTCTGTCCACTCCACGCATTGACCTGGTATTGCAGTATCTCCAGGACCGGTGCACCCCTTCTTTAATGCAGTTTCTAAAATCAGAAAGAATTGAATTCAATGTTTTTTGTTCATTTTGCTTGTTTGTCGGATTTTGGGATGGACTCTTTGGCTTTGCTTTTCTTCTCCTCATTGGATTTTTCATGTTCAAAGTTGCAGAAGCCAGATTACAAGCTCATTTTGGTTCAACTTCAGCAACTGTGCATTGCATTGCCATGTAATGTGATGCAATGCTATCTTTCTAGCTCTCCCTTTTTACTTCCTTTTGGATAAACAGACATATTAGGCAAGCATTTTGGAGCTTTCACCTAAATAACTACAGGTGGTGAGATAAGCTGCACAATATAATTGACCTTTCAGTATATTGTTGCACACACACCATCTATTTAGCAAATGCCCTTGTTATCAACAGCAGCCTTTTAAACTCACCTGAGCTAACAGGTATGTGCGCTGGTTACTCTGCTGCGCTTAAAATTTCTTTTTTGGTTTGCTACAATGCCTTTTCTGAAACGTTGTCTCCCTCTGCTGGAACACTGACTTCTTTCATTTAATGCCTGCAGACTATAAAAGAGAACCCAACCCAAAAAGTTTGGTTGATTAGTCTGTGGCATTCTGTTAAACTGTTGCTTATGGCGGTCTCTGTGAGCTTCTCAGCGACATTCAGCCAGCCAGGTATCCTGCCTGCAGTAGATGGAATGTGGCAATGGAACGCTGGCTGCGCGTGTCATAATAGGCTCTGAGCCTTTATATACCTGTGCACATCAGCAGCCACCTTCAGTCTGCTGCTGGACAGCCAGCAGCAGCAGCAGCAGGAGAGGTATGTAATCAGGAGCCCTCCTGCTAAGGGTAGACAGCTGCTCGTTCCACCCCACCCCCCGCCTTAATTGGTTCTCCTCCCTTCCAACGGTGTTGAGG
Organism: Phyllobates terribilis; assembly: GCF_046119375.1. Classification (NCBI taxonomy): domain Eukaryota; kingdom Metazoa; phylum Chordata; class Amphibia; order Anura; family Dendrobatidae; genus Phyllobates; species Phyllobates terribilis. The sequence goes on from NW_027362868.1 coordinate 1,594,224, forward strand.
CGGGTGGGAACAGCAGGGGGTGAAGGTGCTGTGTTTAAAGAGGTGGAGTTATGCAGATCTAAAACGCGTGGATTGCAGCAGCAGCAAGCCGAAAAGTGCAGGCATGTAAGGGATCTAGAGGTTGACAACATGTCTTCTTAACGGGAGTCCAGGAGCTCATCTCCACAAATGGACTTTTCAGGATCCTTGGGTGGCTCCGTAGTTTGAAACCAATTCTGGTTATCGCTTCTCGGCCTTTTGGCTAAGATCAAGTGTAGTATCTGTTCTTATCAGTTTAATATCTGATACGTCCCCTATCTGGGGACCATATATTAAATGGATTTTTAGAACAGGGAGATGGAAAAAGAGCTTGCTCTGTCCACTCCACGCATTGACCTGGTATTGCAGTATCTCCAGGACCGGTGCACCCCTTCTTTAATGCAGTTTCTAAAATCAGAAAGAATTGAATTCAATGTTTTTTGTTCATTTTGCTTGTTTGTCGGATTTTGGGATGGACTCTTTGGCTTTGCTTTTCTTCTCCTCATTGGATTTTTCATGTTCAAAGTTGCAGAAGCCAGATTACAAGCTCATTTTGGTTCAACTTCAGCAACTGTGCATTGCATTGCCATGTAATGTGATGCAATGCTATCTTTCTAGCTCTCCCTTTTTACTTCCTTTTGGATAAACAGACATATTAGGCAAGCATTTTGGAGCTTTCACCTAAATAACTACAGGTGGTGAGATAAGCTGCACAATATAATTGACCTTTCAGTATATTGTTGCACACACACCATCTATTTAGCAAATGCCCTTGTTATCAACAGCAGCCTTTTAAACTCACCTGAGCTAACAGGTATGTGCGCTGGTTACTCTGCTGCGCTTAAAATTTCTTTTTTGGTTTGCTACAATGCCTTTTCTGAAACGTTGTCTCCCTCTGCTGGAACACTGACTTCTTTCATTTAATGCCTGCAGACTATAAAAGAGAACCCAACCCAAAAAGTTTGGTTGATTAGTCTGTGGCATTCTGTTAAACTGTTGCTTATGGCGGTCTCTGTGAGCTTCTCAGCGACATTCAGCCAGCCAGGTATCCTGCCTGCAGTAGATGGAATGTGGCAATGGAACGCTGGCTGCGCGTGTCATAATAGGCTCTGAGCCTTTATATACCTGTGCACAGCAGCAGCCACCTTCAGTCTGCTGCTGGACAGCCAGCAGCAGCAGCAGCAGGAGAGGTATGTAATCAGGAGCCCTCCTGCTAAGGGTAGACAGCTGCTCGTTCCACCCCACCCCCCGCCTTAATTGGTTCTCCTCCCTTCCAACGGTGTTGAGGCGGGTGGGAACAGCAGGGGGTGAAGGTGCTGTGTTTAAAGAGGTGGAGTTATGCAGATCTAAAACGCGTGGATTGCAGCAGCAGCAAGCCGAAAAGTGCAGGCATGTAAGGGATCTAGAGGTTGACAACATGTCTTCTTAACGGGAGTCCAGGAGCTCATCTCCACAAATGGACTTTTCAGGATCCTTGGGTGGCTCCGTAGTTTGAAACCAATTCTGGTTATCGCTTCTCGGCCTTTTGGCTAAGATCAAGTGTAGTATCTGTTCTTATCAGTTTAATATCTGATACGTCCCCTATCTGGGGACCATATATTAAATGGATTTTTAGAACAGGGAGATGGAAAAAGAGCTTGCTCTGTCCACTCCACGCATTGACCTGGTATTGCAGTATCTCCAGGACCGGTGCACCCCTTCTTTAATGCAGTTTCTAAAATCAGAAAGAATTGAATTCAATGTTTTTTGTTCATTTTGCTTGTTTGTCGGATTTTGGGATGGACTCTTTGGCTTTGCTTTTCTTCTCCTCATTGGATTTTTCATGTTCAAAGTTGCAGAAGCCAGATTACAAGCTCATTTTGGTTCAACTTCAGCAACTGTGCATTGCATTGCCATGTAATGTGATGCAATGCTATCTTTCTAGCTCTCCCTTTTTACTTCCTTTTGGATAAACAGACATATTAGGCAAGCATTTTGGAGCTTTCACCTAAATAACTACAGGTGGTGAGATAAGCTGCACAATATAATTGACCTTTCAGTATATTGTTGCACACACACCATCTATTTAGCAAATGCCCTTGTTATCAACAGCAGCCTTTTAAACTTACCTGAGCTAACAGGTATGTGCGCTGGTTACTCTGCTGCGCTTAAAATTTCTTTTTTGGTTTGCTACAATGCCTTTTCTGAAACGTTGTCTCCCTCTGCTGGAACACTGACTTCTTTCATTTAATGCCTGCAGACTATAAAAGAGAACCCAACCCAAAAAGTTTGGTTGATTAGTCTGTGGCATTCTGTTAAACTGTTGCTTATGGCGGTCTCTGTGAGCTTCTCAGCGACATTCAGCCAGCCAGGTATCCTGCCTGCAGTAGATGGAATGTGGCAATGGAACGCTGGCTGCGCGTGTCATAATAGGCTCTGAGCCTTTATATACCTGTGCACAGCAGCAGCCACCTTCAGTCTGCTGCTGGACAGCCAGCAGCAGCAGCAGCAGGAGAGGTATGTAATCAGGAGCCCTCCTGCTAAGGGTAGACAGCTGCTCGTTCCACCCCACCCCCCGCCTTAATTGGTTCTCCTCCCTTCCAACGGTGTTGAGGCGGGTGGGAACAGCAGGGGGTGAAGGTGCTGTGTTTAAAGAGGTGGAGTTATGCAGATCTAAAACGCGTGGATTGCAGCAGCAGCAAGCCGAAAAGTGCAGGCATGTAAGGGATCTAGAGGTTGACAACATGTCTTCTTAACGGGAGTCCAGGAGCTCATCTCCACAAATGGACTTTTCAGGATCCTTGGGTGGCTCCGTAGTTTGAAACCAATTCTGGTTATCGCTTCTCGGCCTTTTGGCTAAGATCAAGTGTAGTATCTGTTCTTATCAGTTTAATATCTGATACGTCCCCTATCTGGGGACCATATATTAAATGGATTTTTAGAACAGGGAGATGGAAAAAGAGCTTGCTCTGTCCACTCCACGCATTGACCTGGTATTGCAGTATCTCCAGGACCGGTGCACCCCTTCTTTAATGCAGTTTCTAAAATCAGAAAGAATTGAATTCAATGTTTTTTGTTCATTTTGCTTGTTTGTCGGATTTTGGGATGGACTCTTTGGCTTTGCTTTTCTTCTCCTCATTGGATTTTTCATGTTCAAAGTTGCAGAAGCCAGATTACAAGCTCATTTTGGTTCAACTTCAGCAACTGTGCATTGCATTGCCATGTAATGTGATGCAATGCTATCTTTCTAGCTCTCCCTTTTTACTTCCTTTTGGATAAACAGACATATTAGGCAAGCATTTTGGAGCTTTCACCTAAATAACTACAGGTGGTGAGATAAGCTGCACAATATAATTGACCTTTCAGTATATTGTTGCACACACATCATCTATTTAGCAAATGCCCTTGTTATCAACAGCAGCCTTTTAAACTCACCTGAGCTAACAGGTATGTGCGCTGGTTACTCTGCTGCGCTTAAAATTTCTTTTTTGGTTTGCTACAATGCCTTTTCTGAAACGTTGTCTCCCTCTGCTGGAACACTGACTTCTTTCATTTAATGCCTGCAGACTATAAAAGAGAACCCAACCCAAAAAGTTTGGTTGATTAGTCTGTGGCATTCTGTTAAACTGTTGCTTATGGCGATCTCTGTGAGCTTCTCAGCGACATTCAGCCAGCCAGGTATCCTGCCTGCAGTAGATGGAATGTGGCAATGGAACGCTGGCTGCGCGTGTCATAATAGGCTCTGAGCCTTTATATACCTGTGCACAGCAGCAGCCACCTTCAGTCTGCTGCTGGACAGCCAGCAGCAGCAGCAGGAGAGGTATGTAATCAGGAGCCCTCCTGCTAAGGGTAGACAGCTGCTCGTTCCACCCCACCCCCCGCCTTAATTGGTTCTCCTCCCTTCCAACGGTGTTGAGGCGGGTGGGAACAGCAGGGGGTGAAGGTGCTGTGTTTAAAGAGGTGGAGTTATGCAGATCTAAAACGCGTGGATTGCAGCAGCAGCAAGCCGAAAAGTGCAGGCATGTAAGGGATCTAGAGGTTGACAACATGTCTTCTTAACGGGAGTCCAGGAGCTCATCTCCACAAATGGACTTTTCAGGATCCTTGGGTGGCTCCGTAGTTTGAAACCAATTCTGGTTATCGCTTCTCGGCCTTTTGGCTAAGATCAAGTGTAGTATCTGTTCTTATCAGTTTAATATCTGATACGTCCCCTATCTGGGGACCATATATTAAATGGATTTTTAGAACAGGGAGATGGAAAAAGAGCTTGCTCTGTCCACTCCACGCATTGACCTGGTATTGCAGTATCTCCAGGACCGGTGCACCCCTTCTTTAATGCAGTTTCTAAAATCAGAAAGAATTGAATTCAATGTTTTTTGTTCATTTTGCTTGTTTGTCGGATTTTGGGATGGACTCTTTGGCTTTGCTTTTCTTCTCCTCATTGGATTTTTCATGTTCAAAGTTGCAGAAGCCAGATTACAAGCTCATTTTGGTTCAACTTCAGCAACTGTGCATTGCATTGCCATGTAATGTGATGCAATGCTATCTTTCTAGCTCTCCCTTTTTACTTCCTTTTGGATAAACAGACATATTAGGCAAGCATTTTGGAGCTTTCACCTAAATAACTACAGGTGGTGAGATAAGCTGCACAATATAATTGACCTTTCAGTATATTGTTGCACACACACCATCTATTTAGCAAATGCCCTTGTTATCAACAGCAGCCTTTTAAACTCACCTGAGCTAACAGGTATGTGCGCTGGTTACTCTGCTGCGCTTAAAATTTCTTTTTTGGTTTGCTACAATGCCTTTTCTGAAACGTTGTCTCCCTCTGCTGGAACACTGACTTCTTTCATTTAATGCCTGCAGACTATAAAAGAGAACCCAACCCAAAAAGTTTGGTTGATTAGTCTGTGGCATTCTGTTAAACTGTTGCTTATGGCGGTCTCTGTGAGCTTCTCAGCGACATTCAGCCAGCCAGGTATCCTGCCTGCAGTAGATGGAATGTGGCAATGGAACGCTGGCTGCGCGTGTCATAATAGGCTCTGAGCCTTTATATACCTGTGCACAGCAGCAGCCACCTTCAGTCTGCTGCTGGACAGCCAGCAGCAGCAGCAGCAGGAGAGGTATGTAATCAGGAGCCCTCCTGCTAAGGGTAGACAGCTGCTCGTTCCACCCCACCCCCCGCCTTAATTGGTTCTCCTCCCTTCCAACGGTTTTGAGGCGGGTGGGAACAGCAGGGGGTGAAGGTGCTGTGTTTAAAGAGGTGGAGTTATGCAGATCTAAAACGCGTGGATTGCAGCAGCAGCAAGCCGAAAAGTGCAGGCATGTAAGGGATCTAGAGGTTGACAACATGTCTTCTTAACGGGAGTCCAGGAGCTCATCTCCACAAATGGACTTTTCAGGATCCTTGGGTGGCTCCGTAGTTTGAAACCAATTCTGGTTATCGCTTCTCGGCCTTTTGGCTAAGATCAAGTGTAGTATCTGTTCTTTTAAGAACACAAGAGCTACGATCTACACTTGACGAGAGCGATCGAACTCGGAAGGAGAAGAGCTTCGGAGCCCAGCTGACATCAGAGAACGAAGGCGGATATCGGTGGGAGGAAGAAGCTCTAAAGAATCCAGAAGAAGACGAAGACTCGGAGAAGAATCGGGCTGTCCTGTGGAATCTTCGAGGAAGAAAATCATCGAGACAAAGACCTTTCGGGGAATTTGTCCAGAACACGACGGGAGAAGAATCTGCATAGCTCCACCCATTCCGGGAAGAGTTCCAGATCCAGCTCCAAGAAGTAACTGCAGGAGGAAAGCCATGGCAAGCGCTGCGAGGAAGGCCGAAAAGAAGAGCCTGGAGCTGGGGACAGCCAGGAGGGCCCAGCCAGGAGCCGATTCTGACCCCAAGGACTCTGCCTCCACGACTGGCCAGCAGAAGGGACCCCAGAAGCCCCGCCACGAAGCTCCAGCCCTGGAGCCATGGATGCGGCAGACGGTGGCCCTGAAGCTGAAGGAAGTGGATGGGAGGGTGCCGGACATGTCCTCGGACGTGTTCTGCCAGAAGATGCTGCTGGATCGAGGCTTCTCCAGGTCGGACACCCTCAGCATCCAGACCTTCTTGACGGGGATCTTCTTCGTCACCTTCGCCACTGTGAACACCTGCAGGAGGTTCTGGGAAATGGTAAGCGCAAAAGGACCGGATAATTCTTTCTCTGCCTTTACAGGTAGCTGCCCTATCCAGAGGGATGAAAGGAGGATCACGGTCTCCATGCGCAACCCGCACACCCCAGGCCAAGACATCTGTACCTTCCTGAGACGCTTCTGTTTGGTTGTGAAGGAACCCTCTCACATCCTGAATGGACTCGGCTTCTGGACAGGTAAGTGGTCGGTGACCGTTAGACTTCACAGGGACCTGGCGTACTCAGACGGACTTCGGCACCTGCCCCCGACATTCTCCCTGGGCAACTCCTACGGCCTCATCTATTACCCGGACATGCCGCGGAACTGCAGGAGATGCGGCAAGAACGGCCACGAGATGAAGGACTGCAAGGAGGATGCCTGCAGGATTTGTCGAGTGACGGGACACAGCTCGAAGGACTGCCCGAAGAAGACGTCCTGCAACCTGTGTGGGCTGGCGGCTCATCTGTACAAGGATTGCCCCAGGCGTGAGAGATCCTGGGCATCGGTGGTTGCGACGACCCCAGCTACGGAGGACAAGGCCCCGACGACCAGGCCTGTGAAGGTCAAGGACGCGACGACCAAGGCCCCAGCGGCCAAGGCCGAGACGACCAAGGCCAAAGCGGTCAAGGAGTCGGTGGCCAAAGCCCCAGCGACGGTCCCAGCAGCTCCGAAGCAGAAGAAAAAGTCAAAGGAGGGTAAGAGTTCTGTCACCCCTCTCTCGATCCCTCCCCCTGCCACCCCCGTCCAATCCCCCCCCACCCCGGCCACCCCTGCTGAGGATTCCACTTCCTCTTCCTCCTTCCCCTACTCCTCAGCAGGTGTCCTTTCCCCTGCCCCGGCAGCCACTCTCCCTCCCCAGACCATGGTAGCGGTGGAATTAACCTTTCCTCCACCCGCCGCTATCTATTCCGAGGAGGATTTTCCCCTTCTTGTCTCCCCAGTTCCAACCCGGGGAAAGAGGAAGGTGGAGGACAGCCCTGCTACTGAATCCTCCAAAAAGAAGATTCTGGATTTCGTAGGCGAAAAGGAGGATACCCTCCCTGAGCCAGAAGAGATGGAGCACATGGTTGAGACCCTGGTGGCCGAGCCAGAAGAGGAGGAACTGGTGGTCGCCGAGATTGAGGCCGCGCTGCTTGACCAGATGGAGGAAGAGGGCCTGCTGGTGATCCCGTTACCAGCAGTCAACACCGACGAGGGACCACCCGACCGGAGTGGTAACTAAGGTGTATTGCCTGCGCTAACTTTTTCTTTTTTCCCTACATGATGGCTAATATTAACTTATTTTCCATTAATGTCAGGAGCATCAAGGACAAGTTCAGACGTCAGACTATTTATGCCTTCCTTACTTCCCAGTTGTGTGATGTTTATATGTTGCAGGAATGTTCCCTTCCCTCCTCTAGGTCCTTCAAACATCTGGCCAGGGAGTGGTCCCACGGTCCATCCTACTGGTCCGGTGGGGGTGACTGCAAGTCTGCGGGGGTCGCAATTCTGATCAGGGGGGGCGCATTCACGCTTGAGTCCGTCCAGGAGCTCATCTGCGGCAGGGCTCTTGTTGTAGATGGCAACTGGGCGGGAGAACCTGTCAGGTTCATCAACGTGTATGCGTCCCCACTGAAGAATGAGCGTTTGGAGCTTTTCCAGACCCTGCGGCTTCAGCTTGCCACCACCAGGACCTTAGTGATGGCCGGGGATTTCAACTGCCCCATCGAGGAGGACGGTCGTAGTTCTGGCACATCTGCCAAGTTGGACATCACGTCCAAGCTGCTCATCGAGATGGTAACCGAGGCCTCTCTTCAGGACGTGGTGGGCTCCATGGGGAGAGGCTCCACGAACTATTCGTGGAGCCGACCCGATGGCTCACTCCGCTCCAGGATTGACTTTGTGTTCACCTCTCGGGCAGTCAGGCAGAGTAGGCACTCGATGGTCTCCTGCTTCTTCTCTGACCACAGAGCCATTCACTTACAAGGTGTCCTCGGCGACGGTTTTCCGTCCGGCCCCGGCTCCTGGAAGCTGAATTGTGCTCTGCTGGCTCAGGATGAAGTCGTGGAGGAGCTGAGAGCAGCCTACGCAATGTGGCAGTCCTACAAGGGTAGCTTCCAAACAGTCTCTGATTGGTGGGAATATGTTAAACTTGAGTTTCGCTGTTTCTTTCAGGCCAAGGGTCGACAACAGGAGTGTGAGAAGAGGAGGGACTTCAGAGGGCTGCAGCGCGAGCTGCGGTCGCTGCAGGACCTTCTTCACTGCGGCTGGGACGTGAGGGAGGAGCTGGAGGAGACCAAGAAGAGCCTGAAAAGGCACTTTGAGGAGGAGTCCAAGCGAATCATCTTCCGTTCCAAAGTGGAGAATCTGGAGAAGGGTGAGAAATGTAACTCATTCTTTTTCAGGAAACTTCATGCCGGTCACACGCCCCTGAACGAGCTGCGAGACGAGAGCGGAAACATGCGACGTGGGAAGGAGGACGTGATGAGGGTCGTCAGCGACTTCTACAGCGAACTCTACTCCCACAAGACTACCGACCCCGACGCTGCTGATAAGTTCCTGTCAGGTATCACTAACCATCTTGATCCTGCAGGCACGGCAGCCTTGGACAAACCTCTGATGGTGGGCGAATTGCTCTCTGCCGCTAAATCCTTTAGGACCGGCAGGACCCCGGGCAGTGATGGTCTTCCAGCGGAGCTCTATGTAGCGCTGGGAGACCTCATCTGTCCGGACCTGTTGGACCTGTACGAGGAGATGGTGGTGGAGGGTAGAATGCCTCCATCTTTGAGGGAAGGAATGGTCACGATCCTGTACAAGCGGAAGGGAGAGAGGTGCAACCTGAGGAATTGGCGTCCCATCACTCTGCTCAACGTGGACTACAAGATCCTGGCCAAGACGATGGCGACACGACTTAAGACGGTCATCGGACGGATCATCCACCCGGACCAGACCTGCGGCATCCCTGGACGTCGCATCGCAGACAGCCTCGCTCTCGTGCGGGACACGGTCGAGTACATCAAGGTCCGCCGCGCACACGCGGCCCTGGTCTCCTTGGATCAGGAGAAGGCCTTCGACCGGGTTTCCCACGAGTTCATGGGCCGAGCTCTGCACCGGTTAGGTTTGGGTAACATGTTTTGTTCGTATGTCCGTCTGATGTATTTTGATATCCACAGCTCGGTGTTGGTGAACGGCTGGAAGACTGACCCCTTCCCTGTCCTCTCTGGGGTCAGACAAGGCTGCCCTCTATCACCTCTTCTTTTTGTTTGTGTTATAGAACTCTTCGCAGAGGCTATCCGGCAGAATGGAGAGATCAGAGGGATCACCGCACCGGGTCCGGGACGACACGAGGTCAAGTGCTCGCTCTACATGGACGACGTCACCGTCTTCTGCGCTGATCGTGGTTCAGTCGACGCCCTCGTCCAGACGTGTGAGAGGTTCGGCCGGGCTTCAGGGGCCAAAGTCAACTGCAGGAAGTCGGAAGCCATGCTCTTCGGGGATTGGCAGCCGGCCTCCTCCGCCCCCTTCCCCTTCAACATTCAACCGGATTTCCTCAAGGTGCTGGGAGTCTGGTTCGGGAAGGAAGGAGCGGCCCTCAAGTCCTGGCAAGAACGCTTGGCCAAGGTGAAGCAACGGATCGGACTCTGGAGCCTCAGACACCTCACTTGTGAGGGTAAGGCACTCGTCCTGCGTAATGAGGTCCTGCCCGTCTTGCAGTACACGGCGCAGGCCTGGCCCCCACACGTCACTGTGTGCAGGGCCATTACCAGGACAGTGTTTCACTTTGTCTGGGGATCCAAGATGGACAGAGTCAGGCGGGCCGTCATGTACAAGGAGCCTCGCAAGGGTGGGAAGGGTGTTCCAGATATCCCCACCCTCCTGCGATCCTCTTTTGTGTGTGATTGTGTCCGCCGGACTTTGCAAGTCAAGAATGGCTCCGCGGGCAGGTCCATGTCTCGCTTCTTCCTGCTTCCTCTTTGGAGGCGACTCGGCTGGGACAAGTGGGACAGCTCCTTCCCCTACAAATGGACGACGCCATGGTTCTACGGAGACGTCGTTCGATTTGTGGGGGAGCATCAACTGGAGGGACTCAAGCCCGACTTGTGGAAGCCCAAAACTATCCACAAGCTAATCAGAGCCAAGGATGACGTGGAGAACATCACAGGACTTCACCAGGACACGCTGGAGACTGTGTGGACAAATGTGTCGTCTGACAGGCTGACCAACGGGCACAAGGACTTGTCGTGGATGGCGATTCAGGGCGGACTGCCCGTCCGGTCATTCATGCATGCCCGGAACCTGTGCAAGACCCGGTACTGCCCAAGGTGCCCCTTCGTGGAGGAAACATCTTTGCACACTTTTTGGGACTGCGGATTTGCACAGCGCCTATTGACTGCACTTGAGGACGACCTGAGGAACTCTGTCCCCAGGGCGAGCCTATCGCACCATTCTGTGCTTTACGGACTCTTCCCTGGGGTTCATACCGTCGGAGCCATCCAGGAGGCTTGGCGCCTTATGAACTGCTTCAAGGATGCCGTTTGGGTCGCCAGGAACCGGCTCATCTTGAGGAGGGAGAGGATGTCCATCCAGGACTGCCGCAGGCTGATCCACAGCCTGCTCAGAGACTATTCCATCATGGACGGTCCGGAGGACGAGGACGAGGACTAAACCCCTCCTCCCCCTCTCCCCTTATGTGTCTTGTCTTTCAATAAAGCTTCGGGCCTGTGATTTTCCCCTCCCCATCCCCTTTTTCCCAATCCCCATCCCTTATCACGGTTCGTCGTACTGTATTGATTGACATGCTTTTTCTTTCAGATTGAGTGTTTTGTGTAGCATAGGGGTGTGATGTGTCTAGTTAGTGCGTCGTATCCTCATGCTATGTAAATATGATGTAGAATTCTGTGTGTACTGGGCTGCGGCACTGTACACTGTCTGTTAACTTATTTTTTGTGCTAATAAAAGATATATTCAATCAAAAAATCTGTTCTTATCAGTTTAATATCTGATACGTCCCCTATCTGGGGACCATATATTAAATGGATTTTTAGAACAGGGAGATGGAAAAAGAGCTTGCTCTGTCCACTCCACGCATTGACCTGGTATTGCAGTATCTCCAGGACCGGTGCACCCCTTCTTTAATGCAGTTTCTAAAATCAGAAAGAATTGAATTCAATGTTTTTTGTTCATTTTGCTTGTTTGTCGGATTTTGGGATGGACTCTTTGGCTTTGCTTTTCTTCTCCTCATTGGATTTTTCATGTTCAAAGTTGCAGAAGCCAGATTACAAGCTCATTTTGGTTCAACTTCAGCAACTGTGCATTGCATTGCCATGTAATGTGATGCAATGCTATCTTTCTAGCTCTCCCTTTTTACTTCCTTTTGGATAAACAGACATATTAGGCAAGCATTTTGGAGCTTTCACCTAAATAACTACAGGTGGTGAGATAAGCTGCACAATATAATTGACCTTTCAGTATATTGTTGCACACACACCATCTATTTAGCAAATGCCCTTGTTATCAACAGCAGCCTTTTAAACTCACCTGAGCTAACAGGTATGTGCGCTGGTTACTCTGCTGCGCTTAAAATTTCTTTTTTGGTTTGCTACAATGCCTTTTCTGAAACGTTGTCTCCCTCTGCTGGAACACTGACTTCTTTCATTTAATGCCTGCAGACTGTAAAAGAGAACCCAACCCAAAAAGTTTGGTTGATTAGTCTGTGGCATTCTGTTAAACTGTTGCTTATGGCGGTCTCTGTGAGCTTCTCAGCGACATTCAGCCAGCCAGGTATCCTGCCTGCAGTAGATGGAATGTGGCAATGGAACGCTGGCTGCGCGTGTCATAATAGGCTCTGAGCCTTTATATACCTGTGCACAGCAGCAGCCACCTTCAGTCTGCTGCTGGACAGCCAGCAGCAGCAGCAGCAGGAGAGGTATGTAATCAGGAGCCCTCCTGCTAAGGGTAGACAGCTGCTCGTTCCACCCCACCCCCCGCCTTAATTGGTTCTCCTCCCTTCCAACGGTGTTGAGGCGGGTGGGAACAGCAGGGGGTGAAGGTGCTGTGTTTAAAGAGGTGGAGTTATGCAGATCTAAAACGCGTGGATTGCAGCAGCAGCAAGCCGAAAAGTGCAGGCATGTAAGGGATCTAGAGGTTGACAACATGTCTTCTTAACGGGAGTCCAGGAGCTCATCTCCACAAATGGACTTTTCAGGATCCTTGGGTGGCTCCGTAGTTTGAAACCAATTCTGGTTATCGCTTCTCGGCCTTTTGGCTAAGATCAAGTGTAGTATCTGTTCTTATCAGTTTAATATCTGATACGTCCCCTATCTGGGGACCATATATTAAATGGATTTTTAGAACAGGGAGATGGAAAAAGAGCTTGCTCTGTCCACTCCACGCATTGACCTGGTATTGCAGTATCTCCAGGACCGGTGCACCCCTTCTTTAATGCAGTTTCTAAAATCAGAAAGAATTGAATTCAATGTTTTTTGTTCATTTTGCTTGTTTGTCGGATTTTGGGATGGACTCTTTGGCTTTGCTTTTCTTCTCCTCATTGGATTTTTCATGTTCAAAGTTGCAGAAGCCAGATTACAAGCTCATTTTGGTTCAACTTCAGCAACTGTGCATTGCATTGCCATGTAATGTGATGCAATGCTATCTTTCTAGCTCTCCCTTTTTACTTCCTTTTGGATAAACAGACATATTAGGCAAGCATTTTGGAGCTTTCACCTAAATAACTACAGGTGGTGAGATAAGCTGCACAATATAATTGACCTTTCAGTATATTGTTGCACACACACCATCTATTTAGCAAATGCCCTTGTTATCAACAGCAGCCTTTTAAACTCACCTGAGCTAACAGGTATGTGCGCTGGTTACTCTGCTGCGCTTAAAATTTCTTTTTTGGTTTGCTACAATGCCTTTTCTGAAACGTTGTCTCCCTCTGCTGGAACACTGACTTCTTTCATTTAATGCCTGCAGACTATAAAAGAGAACCCAACCCAAAAAGTTTGGTTGATTAGTCTGTGGCATTCTGTTAAACTGTTGCTTATGGCGGTCTCTGTGAGCTTCTCAGCGACATTCAGCCAGCCAGTTATCCTGCCTGCAGTAGATGGAATGTGGCAATGGAACGCTGGCTGCGCGTGTCATAATAGGCTCTGAGCCTTTATATACCTGTGCACAGCAGCAGCCACCTTCAGTCTGCTGCTGGACAGCCAGCAGCAGCAGCAGGAGAGGTATGTAATCAGGAGCCCTCCTGCTAAGGGTAGACAGCTGCTCGTTCCACCCCACCCCCCACCTTAATTGGTTCTCCTCCCTTCCAACGGTGTTGAGGCGGGTGGGAACAGCAGGGGGTGAAGGTGCTGTGTTTAAAGAGGTGGAGTTATGCAGATCTAAAACGCGTGGATTGCAGCAGCAGCAAGCCGAAAAGTGCAGGCATGTAAGGGATCTAGAGGTTGACAACATGTCTTCTTAACGGGAGTCCAGGAGCTCATCTCCACAAATGGACTTTTCAGGATCCTTGGGTGGCTCCGTAGTTTGAAACCAATTCTGGTTATCGCTTCTCGGCCTTTTGGCTAAGATCAAGTGTAGTATCTGTTCTTATCAGTTTAATATCTGATACGTCCCCTATCTGGGGACCATATATTAAATGGATTTTTAGAACAGGGAGATGGAAAAAGAGCTTGCTCTGTCCACTCCACGCATTGACCTGGTATTGCAGTATCTCCAGGACCGGTGCACCCCTTCTTTAATGCAGTTTCTAAAATCAGAAAGAATTGAATTCAATGTTTTTTGTTCATTTTGCTTGTTTGTCGGATTTTGGGATGGACTCTTTGGCTTTGCTTTTCTTCTCCTCATTGGATTTTTCATGTTCAAAGTTGCAGAAGCCAGATTACAAGCTCATTTTGGTTCAACTTCAGCAACTGTGCATTGCATTGCCATGTAATGTGATGCAATGCTATCTTTCTAGCTCTCCCTTTTTACTTCCTTTTGGATAAACAGACATATTAGGCAAGCATTTTGGAGCTTTCACCTAAATAACTACAGGTGGTGAGATAAGCTGCACAATATAATTGACCTTTCAGTATATTGTTGCACACACACCATCTATTTAGCAAATGCCCTTGTTATCAACAGCAGCCTTTTAAACTCACCTGAGCTAACAGGTATGTGCGCTGGTTACTCTGCTGCGCTTAAAATTTCTTTTTTGGTTTGCTACAATGCCTTTTCTGAAACGTTGTCTCCCTCTGCTGGAACACTGACTTCTTTCATTTAATGCCTGCAGACTATAAAAGAGAACCCAACCCAAAAAGTTTGGTTGATTAGTCTGTGGCATTCTGTTAAACTGTTGCTTATGGCGGTCTCTGTGAGCTTCTCAGCGACATTCAGCCAGCCAGGTATCCTGCCTGCAGTAGATGGAATGTGGCAATGGAACGCTGGCTGCGCGTGTCATAATAGGCTCTGAGCCTTTATATACCTGTGCACAGCAGCAGCCACCTTCAGTCTGCTGCTGGACAGCCAGCAGCAGCAGCAGCAGGAGAGGTATGTAATCAGGAGCCGTCCTGCTAAGGGTAGACAGCTGCTCATTCCACCCCACCCCCCGCCTTAATTGGTTCTCCTCCCTTCCAACGGTGTTGAGACGGGTGGGAACAGCAGGGGGTGAAGGTGCTGTGTTTAAAGAGGTGGAGTTATGCAGATCTAAAACGCGTGGATTGCAGCAGCAGCAAGCCGAAAAGTGCAGGCATGTGAGGGATCTAGAGGTTGACAACATGTCTTCTTAACGGGAGTCCAGGAGCTCATCTCCACAAATGGACTTTTCAGGATCCTTGGGTGGCTCCGTAGTTTGAAACCAATTCTGGTTATCGCTTCTCGGCCTTTTGGCTAAGATCAAGTGTAGTATCTGTTCTTATCAGTTTAATATCTGATACGTCCCCTATCTGGGGACCATATATTAAATGGATTTTTAGAACAGGGAGATGGAAAAAGAGCTTGCTCTGTCCACTCCACGCATTGACCTGGTATTGCAGTATCTCCAGGACCGGTGCACCCCTTCTTTAATGCAGTTTCTAAAATCAGAAAGAATTGAATTCAATGTTTTTTGTTCATTTTGCTTGTTTGTCGGATTTTGGGATGGACTCTTTGGCTTTGCTTTTCTTCTCCTCATTGGATTTTTCATGTTCAAAGTTGCAGAAGCCAGATTACAAGCTCATTTTGGTTCAACTTCAGCAACTGTGCATTGCATTGCCATGTAATGTGATGCAATGCTATCTTTCTAGCTCTCCCTTTTTACTTCCTTTTGGATAAACAGACATATTAGGCAAGCATTTTGGAGCTTTCACCTAAATAACTACAGGTGGTGAGATAAGCTGCACAATATAATTGACCTTTCAGTATATTGTTGCACACACACCGTCTATTTAGCAAATGCCCTTGTTATCAACAGCAGCCTTTTAAACTCACCTGAGCTAACAGGTATGTGCGCTGGTTACTCTGCTGCGCTTAAAATTTCTTTTTTGGTTTGCTACAATGCCTTTTCTGAAACGTTGTCTCCCTCTGCTGGAACACTGACTTCTTTCATTTAATGCCTGCAGACTATAAAAGAGAACCCAACCCAAAAAGTTTGGTTGATTAGTCTGTGGCATTCTGTTAAACTGTTGCTTATGGCGGTCTCTGTGAGCTTCTCAGCGACATTCAGCCAGCCAGGTATCCTGCCTGCAGTAGATGGAATGTGGCAATGGAACGCTGGCTGCGCGTGTCATAATAGGCTCTGAGCCTTTATATACCTGTGCACAGCAGCAGCCACCTTCAGTCTGCTGCTGGACAGCCAGCAGCAGCAGCAGCAGGAGAGGTATGTAATCAGGAGCCCTCCTGCTAAGGGTAGACAGCTGCTCGTTCCACCCCACCCCCCGCCTTAATTGGTTCTCCTCCCTTCCAACGGTGTTGAGGCGGGTGGGAACAGCAGGGGGTGAAGGTGCTGTGTTTAAAGAGGTGGAGTTATGCAGATCTAAAACGCGTGGATTGCAGCAGCAGCAAGCCGAAAAGTGCAGGCATGTAAGGGATCTAGAGGTTGACAACATGTCTTCTTAACGGGAGTCCAGGAGCTCATCTCCACAAATGGACTTTTCAGGATCCTTGGGTGGCTCCGTAGTTTGAAACCAATTCTGGTTATCGCTTCTCGGCCTTTTGGCTAAGATCAAGTGTAGTATCTGTTCTTATCAGTTTAATATCTGATACGTCCCCTATCTGGGGACCATATATTAAATGGATTTTTAGAACAGGGAGATGGAAAAAGAGCTTGCTCTGTCCACTCCACGCATTGACCTGGTATTGCAGTATCTCCAGGACCGGTGCACCCCTTCTTTAATGCAGTTTCTAAAATCAGAAAGAATTGAATTCAATGTTTTTTGTTCATTTTGCTTGTTTGTCGGATTTTGGGATGGACTCTTTGGCTTTGCTTTTCTTCTCCTCATTGGATTTTTCATGTTCAAAGTTGCAGAAGCCAAATTACAAGCTCATTTTGGTTCAACTTCAGCAACTGTGCATTGCATTGCCATGTAATGTGATGCAATGCTATCTTTCTAGCTCTCCCTTTTTACTTCCTTTTGGATAAACAGACATATTAGGCAAGCATTTTGGAGCTTTCACCTAAATAACTACAGGTGGTGAGATAAGCTGCACAATATAATTGACCTTTCAGTATATTGTTGCACACACACCATCTATTTAGCAAATGCCCTTGTTATCAACAGCAGCCTTTTAAACTCACCTGAGCTAACAGGTATGTGCGCTGGTTACTCTGCTGCGCTTAAAATTTCTTTTTTGGTTTGCTACAATGCCTTTTCTGAAACGTTGTCTCCCTCTGCTGGAACACTGACTTCTTTCATTTAATGCCTGCAGACTATAAAAGAGAACCCAACCCAAAAAGTTTGGTTGATTAGTCTGTGGCATTCTGTTAAACTGTTGCTTATGGCGGTCTCTGTGAGCTTCTCAGCGACATTCAGCCAGCCAGGTATCCTGCCTGCAGTAGATGGAATGTGGCAATGGAACGCTGGCTGCGCGTGTCATAATAGGCTCTGAGCCTTTATATACCTGTGCACAGCAGCAGCCACCTTCAGTCTGCTGCTGGACAGCCAGCAGCAGCAGCAGCAGGAGAGGTATGTAATCAGGAGCCCTCCTGCTAAGGGTAGACAGCTGCTCGTTCCACCCCACCCCCCGCCTTAATTGGTTCTCCTCCCTTCCAACGGTGTTGAAGCGGGTGGGAACAGCAGGGGGTGAAGGTGCTGTGTTTAAAGAGGTGGAGTTATGCAGATCTAAAACGCGTGGATTGCAGCAGCAGCAAGCCGAAAAGTGCAGGCATGTAAGGGATCTAGAGGTTGACAACATGCCTTCTTAACGGGAGTCCAGGAGCTCATCTCCACAAATGGACTTTTCAGGATCCTTGGGTGGCTCCGTAGTTTGAAACCAATTCTGGTTATCGCTTCTCGGCCTTTTGGCTAAGATCAAGTGCAGTGATCTACCGGTTGCTGCCTTGGTCTTGGCTGAGAGGTGCCTTGGGTACCCGGCTCCTTGGCCTCGGGGGATCGCTGCATGTAGCAGTGCGGCTTCACCCCCTTGCTGCTTTTGGGGAGCCGGATTAGTCCCTGGGCAACGAGGGGCGATCAGCCTGCCTGCTTTTTTTAAGTAGGCGAGGAGGATTTTTGCCACGTTTGGTGTGAAGATATGGACGGGAGAAGCCCAAATATGCTGACCTGTGAAGAGGTCCCAGTTTTTACAAGACTGAAGAATGCAGTGCGGTTTATTTTTTTGGATCCAGAGAAGAAGAAGTCTGGCTTGTTTTTTTTGGTAGAGAAGATTTTGTTTGGACTATTGGAAGTTCAAATGGAACAAGTTTTGTCTATGTTGGAGTTCCCGAAGAGAGGGATATATGATGTTATTTTTTGTTCAGAAGATATCTTTTCTGACTTTTGGAAGAGAATGGATCTAGTGAAGGAAGATTCGATACTTGAAGGTGTTTTTTTTGTGTCGCATTTTCCTAGGAAGGAAAGGCTAATAGTAATAAGGATGTATAGTCCTTTCATATTGGAAGAAGAGATCATGACCTTTTTATCCCGGTACTGTGAGAAAGTGAGTTCTGCTGGCAAAATGTTTAACCGATATGGTTTTTGGACCACGAGGTGGAGGTTCCTGGTCAAGTTCAAGGAAAGTTCGGATGGTGTTGTGGTACTCCCACCAAGTAGATTCAAAATCGGGACAGTTAATGGAGATATGTTCTTTACAGGTATGCCGAAGTTTTGTAGGCGTTGTAAACAGTATGGCCATGAAAAGGATTCCTGTACATTACAGTGGTGTGCCAAGTGTGAAGAAGTGGGACATAAGGCAGAGAATTGTGAAAAAAGTAAGAAATGTAATCTATGTGGTGGCAGTGGTCATTTATATGATTGCTGTCCTGTCAATAAAAGGGAGGAGAAGTCAGTTGACAAGGAAGATGGAAATGAAGAAGAGTCTGAAGCTGCCCCCCATGATGAAACGGAAGAGAACATATCTCAAAAGAAGGAGGAACAAATAAGAGATATAAGAAAAGAAGGTGATCATATGGAAGAAGATACTGAGAGTGATATCACAGGCGTTGAGATTGAAAATACTAGCTTGGAAGAAGAAGTGGAGGTGGATAGGGAGTCAGAAGATCAGGAGGAAAGTGAGTCCTCCAGTCAGGATGAAAAGGAAGGTGCTGTAAGTAATATGGAAGAGGAGGAGGAGGGTGAAGAAACTAGTGAAGAAGAAAGAGAGGATGTCGCATGTGAAGCCAGAGAAGAAATTGAAGGAGTTTTGTCATCTGGGAAGGACTCTAGTGAAGCAAAGGATGTTTCAGAAAAAAATATGAGGGAGATGGAGGAGAGACAAGAAGTGTTGAAAATGCTAGAGAGTTGTGAAGGGGGGAGTCAGGCTAGTCTAAGGCGCAAAGTGTGGAATAACATTTATAGCGATATGCATCGTTTTTTTTCAACTTACAGAATACCTCAGTCGTTGGCTAAAGAGGTAGAAGAAGCTTGGGATGGTCGGTTTCTGGATGGGAGGCTTTTGAATGCCTTGGCAGCATATGGCCTGAAGAGAGGAATGTTGCCTTAAATCGTAATGGTAAAGATTGTAATGTTGTGATGTAAAGAATATGGAATAACTGTATTGTGATAATATAAACGTATATATATAAAATAAGATTGGAAAAATGGATATATGACCCACAATGATGGATAACAACCTAATACCATTTGGAAATCATTGCAATGCATGAAATGGTAAATATGGGACTTGTAATCTGAGTGGAAATAAAAAAAAAAAAGAAAAAAAAAAAAAAAAAAAAAAAAAAATCTGTTCTTATCAGTTTAATATCTGATACGTCCCCTATCTGGGGACCATATATTGAATGGATTTTTAGAACAGGGAGATGGAAAAAGAGCTTGCTCTGTCCACTCCACGCATTGACCTGGTATTGCAGTATCTCCAGGACCGGTGCACCCCTTCTTTAATGCAGTTTCTAAAATCAGAAAGAATTGAATTCAATGTTTTTTGTTCATTTTGCTTGTTTGTCGGATTTTGGGATGGACTCTTTGGCTTTGCTTTTCTTCTCCTCATTGGATTTTTCATGTTCAAAGTTGCAGAAGCCAGATTACAAGCTCATTTTGGTTCAACTTCAGCAACTGTGCATTGCATTGCCATGTAATGTGATGCAATGCTATCTTTCTAGCTCTCCCTTTTTACTTCCTTTTGGATAAACAGACATATTAGGCAAGCATTTTGGAGCTTTCACCTAAATAACTACAGGTGGTGAGATAAGCTGCACAATATAATTGACCTTTCAGTATATTGTTGCACACACACCATCTATTTAGCAAATGCCCTTGTTATCAACAGCAGCCTTTTAAACTCACCTGAGCTAACAAGTATGTGAGCTGGTTACTCTGCTGCGCTTAAAATTTCTTTTTTGGTTTGCTACAATGCCTTTTCTGAAACGTTGTCTCCCTCTGCTGGAACACTGACTTCTTTCATTTAATGCCTGCAGACTATAAAAGAGAACCCAACCCAAAAAGTTTGGTTGATTAGTCTGTGGCATTCTGTTAAACTGTTGCTTATGGCGGTCTCTGTGAGCTTCTCAGCGACATTCAGCCAGCCAGGTATCCTGCCTGCAGTAGATGGAATGTGGCAATGGAACGCTGGCTGCGCGTGTCATAATAGGCTCTGAGCCTTTATATACCTGTGCACAGCAGCAGCCACCTTCAGTCTGCTGCTGGACAGCCAGCAGCAGCAGCAGCAGGAGAGGTATGTAATCAGGAGCCCTCCTGCTAAGGGTAGACAGCTGCTCGTTCCACCCCACCCCCCGCCTTAATTGGTTCTCCTCCCTTCCAACGGTGTTGAGGCGGGTGGGAACAGCAGGGGGTGAAGGTGCTGTGTTTAAAGAGGTGGAGTTATGCAGATCTAAAACGCGTGGATTGCAGCAGCAGCAAGCCGAAAAGTGCAGGCATGTAAGGGATCTAGAGGTTGACAACATGTCTTCTTAACGGGAGTCCAGGAGCTCATCTCCACAAATGGACTTTTCAGGATCCTTGGGTGGCTCCGTAGTTTGAAACCAATTCTGGTTATCGCTTCTCGGCCTTTTGGCAAGATCAGTGGTGGTTTTCTGCTGCTGGTGTTGTTTGGAGGGCAGTTGTGACTGGGGTTCCCCCTTGTGGGGCCCTAGTGTGCGATTGAGCGGCGATTGTGTTTATCTGCTGTAAAAATGGTGGAGAAAACACGTGGATTAGAGGACTCGGTCCGTCTGAAGGTGTCTGCAGGTCATGAAGGAGAAATCGGTTTGGACCAAGTTTGCGTTGATGTCTTGAAGAACATTAATGGCTTGAAGGTAACGGATGTATTGGCACTGCAGGATTTTCAGAAACAAGGAATTTATGATATCACTTTTGTTTCTTTGAGTATTTGCCAGAGAGTCTACATGGAGTTGGTACGAATGAAGGAAGAAAAGGAATTGAAATGCCTAGAGTTTATTGCACTGGAACCTCTGTTCCAGCAGACATATAAGTATGTGGTTGTGCACATGTATAACCCTAAAGTTCCGGATGAGACTGTTTCCAATTTTTTAGCTCGGTATTGTAGTGAGGTTAAATTTTTGTGAAGAATGAAGAACAAATACAATTATCTAAATGGCAAGAGGAGATATGTTGTAAAACTGAGACCGGATGATAGAGCTATTGGGGGTGCCAAGAGCATTCCTGCACAGTTTTCTATCGGAGGAGAAAGGGGATTTTGTTTTTATAATGGACAGATGGAATATTGTAGGAAGTGTCATGAGTTTGGACATGTTCAGAAAGATTGTCCAGTGCAAGGTGATGTTTGTAGAGGTTGTGGGAAATCTGGGCATGTTGCAAGTGGTTGCCCAATGAATAAGGTGTGTGATTTGTGTGGACATGCAGATCACCTTGCAAGGAAATGTAGATTGTGGGCTCAGATTCCTAGGTCACAGGTGGACGCTGAAGAGAGGCAGAAGAAGACTCGGCAGGAAAGTGGGGAGGAGGGCGAAGGCTCAGATTCAGAGGGGGAAAGCCAAAAACAAGATGGTGGTAGGGGAAGAGACCATGCGGTGCCCAAGATGGAGGAAAAGGGGCGGAGCCAGAAGAAAGTTGGTTTGAGGGAGGGGCTGGAAGTAATAAACAAAGTAGCTGATGTGCATGGCCCGGGTGATGGGATGGATTTGTCTAATATGGCGGAGTCAGTGAATCCTGTTTTGGGAAGAGATGGGGGTGAGGAAATGGAGGTTTTGGAGGAGGAGGATTCTGATTCGGATGGAACTATAACCCCTCAGCAGCGTGATAGGGTTAACAGTGATTGGAGTGAAAATGAGGAGGAAGATGATGGCAAGGAGGAGAGTTATGCCTCCGTGATTAAAAGAAGTAAGGTGGAGGGGTGTTGGTCTGGGGGGCAGGAAGATCCAGTCTCCCTAAGACCAGGTTATTCTAACAGGGACTCGAGTTCTGAGTCGCCTGATATACGTAGAAAAGTGGGTGGCAGGAGTGGGTTTTCTCCTGGTTCATGATGGATCGGGTATGGTGGAGATTTTTTCCTGTTGTTATGATGGCGTTGTGTGTTGCTTCTCTGAATGTACGAGGGATTGGTTCTGCTTGTAGGAGAGCAGGGATACTGGAGTACATTGAGAGTGTGAATGCAGATATTGTCTGTCTGCAGGAATGTGTAATTAAATCTGCCCCGCATGAGAGTGAGTGGAATAAGGGGCAATCTTTTTGGTCCCCATGCTCAGAAAACAGGAATGAAGGGGTGGGCATTTTACTGTGTAATTCCAGTCTAAAGGTTTTAGAGTTTAAAGTAATCATACCTGGGAGATGTTTGTTTTTATTAGTGGATTTTTTAGGTCAGCGGGTACGGGTTTTTAATGTTTATGCCCCTGCTGATAAACAAGCAAGAGTTGGGTTTTTGGAGTCTCTAAAGTTGTTTTTACCAGGCAGAGACTTCACTATAGTGGCTGGAGATTTTAATTGTGTCAGATCCGCAAAAGATCGTAAGAGCTCTACGGAAGGTAGGACTGATGTTACGTCTAATATTTTAAATCAGATTGTGCAGGATTTACGCTACACGGATGCTGGTCTGATGGTTGGGCCAAGTGATAAGTTCACATACATATCAGATAGTGGACGTAGTGTTTCCCGAATTGACTATGTTTTTATGTCTGAAGGGATTAAGGTGGCCAAGTGCAATCACGTGATGACGACTTTTTCTGACCACAAGATGATAGTGGTAGATCTGTGTATAGCTGAGTCCCTGGCTTTTGGAAAGGGACTCTGGAAGCTGAACGTAAGCCTGCTGGAAGAGGAGAGTGTTAAGGTTGGTTTTAATAAAGTGTTTTTGTCTTGTGTGTCTGAACAGCACCTTTTTAAAGATTTGCTAGAGTGGTGGGACTGGGCTAAGGAGAAATTTGAATGTTATTTTAAAGGGGTGTGTTTTAGGAGAGCGAAAGCCAAAAGGGATCATGATGCTGCTGTTATTTCAAAATTGGAAGTACTCCATAAGTTTAAGAGAGCGGGGATGGAGGTGGATAAAGAGATTGCAGATTTGAAGGACGAACTGAAGAAGATACTTATTGAAAAAGGGAAGACTATTATGTTTAAGGCAAAAATAAAGCACATGGAGGAAAATGAGCAATGTTCGAGATACTTTTTTAAAAAATGTTTTAAACCTAAAGGGGTTTTTAAGTCTGTTTTTTCTCCTGCAGGGGAGGTATCTGGGGATGAGATGATTGGCAGTATTCTTTCCTTTTATGAAACACTCTTCTCTAACGATAGTAGAGCCAGTGATGCGGAAATTAATGATTATTGCAAAGTATTAACTAATAATATTCCTGAGGAGAAAATTGGGTTTTTAAGTGAGGAGGTTGGGAAAGATGAAATTAGACGGGCAGTGGATGGCTTGGCGAAAGGCAAGACGCCAGGCTGTGATGGTCTTCCTGCTGAATTTTATGTTAGATTTTGGGATATTATAGGTGTGGAGTTTTCCCGGGTGGTGCAATATGGTTTTACTCATGGGATTTTATCGGTTTCTATGCGTAGGGGGATTGTTACGCTGATTCATAAGAAAGGGGACATGAGGGATATTAAAAATTGGAGGCCCATAACATTGTTAAACAGTGATTACAAAATTATTTCTAAAATTGTGGCTGGTAGACTGGCAGATGTGATAGGTGATATGGTGGGGAAGTATCAGGCATGTGCAGTGCCTGGTAGGAAAATTTCAGATAATTTGCTGCTTCTAAGAGACTTAATTTATCAGGCTAATTTGAATAAGAATGCTCTTTTGTTACAGTCGGTGGACCTGGAGAAAGCCTTTGATAAAATATCACATAGATTTTTGTTCTCTGCTTTAAGTCACCTTGGTGTTCCGGATAAATTATTGATGGTCATTAAGAGTTTTTATTGTGGGGTCAGTAGCCAGATTTTAGTTAATGGGCATGTGAGTTCCAGTTTTAATATTTTATCGGGAGTTAGGCAGGGTTGTCCCCTGTCACCAATTCTTTTTATCTGTGTGGTGGAGGCCCTTTTAAAAAGTGTGCAAGTTGACAAGTGTGTGGCTGGTGTTTTTATTCCTGGGGGATCCGGGGGTCCAGTCAAGTCTTTAAGTTATATGGATGATATTGTTTTTACTTATGGTTCACAGGCGGATCTCAATAGAGTGAATTTGCACGTAAGGATTTTTTGTTGTGTGGCTGGTATGGCGGTGAATTGGGGAAAGTGCCAACTTTGTAACTTTGGGAGGCAGGTTGAGGTTAACGTGGCAGGAGTGGAGAGTAGGGAGGAAATTGAGGTTCTTGGTGTCATCTTTGAGAAGGAACTGAAAGGGAAAAGCAGCCTGAAGATTCTAGAAGACAAAATGGATCAGAAGTTGAACTTTTGGAAACTAAGGAACCTGTCGCTGAGAGGGAAAGTGCTGGTAATCAAGTCTGTGATTCTCCCGCTTCTGCTGTACACTGCTTTGATTTTCCCACCTGCTGTGCTTTGGACAAAGAGAGTGACAAGGAAACTGTTTGTGTTTTTTTGGGGATCCAAAATGGAGAAACTAAGAAGAGGAATGGTTATGTGTTCTGTGGAAAATGGGGGTTGTGATTTTCCTAACATTGACTTATTTTTAAGAATGCATTATTTTTTGAACATTTATAAATTATCCCAGTGCAATAACAGGACTGCGGACATGTGCAAATATTTAGCAGGACGGCTTTTCCAGAAATGGAGCTGGTGTGAGAAGGATTTAAGAAAACCAGTTTCGTTTGTGATACCGTTTTTTTATGTGGTGCTTAGGTCCTTCTATGATCAAAATGGGATAAGCTCCATGGTTAGACCGGACAAAAAACTGATTGTCTCAGGTATTAAGAAGAAGGAGATGTTATGTGATGTGCCGTTTTGTAATAATGCACAGTCTGGACAGGTGTGGAAGCTTTTTTTCATGCGTGGAATCAGCAACAGACAGAAGGATGTAACCTGGATGGCGTTGCATGGATGCTTGCCAACAAGGGCTTTTTTGAATGACCGGGGGATAAAAGTTCAAGAACTATGTCCTAGGGAAGGTTGCAATAAGGTGGAAACAATACAGCATATTTTTTGGGACTGTTTTTTTGCTAAAAAAGTTTTTACCTTGTTGTCACGTATGTTTGTTGCTTTAGTTGGTTTTCATTGTTTCGATTTTGAAAGGATTTTAATAGGTCAAGATTTTAAGTACTCGCAAAGGAAGCGGGCAAGCTGGATTATTTTTGTCATATATAAAGAGGTTTTATGGGACGTTCGGAATTTGGTGATTTTTAAAAAGATTGTTTTTTCCCCCATGGAATGCAGAAAGATTTTTCTTGCTAGACTGTTTTATGCCTATTTATTGGATAAAAAGAAGTATGGTGAGACAGCAGCAGAAGCACTCTGGAACTTTTCACATTGGACTTCTTACAGTAAGTAACAGTTAATTGCAGGGTTGTGTTTTTTGGGATTTTGTTTTTGTTTTTCCGAATGATGATTTGAGAACCCGTTATGTGAATATGCGCTATGATGCATAAATTAATGTGGGTCTTAATCTGAGGAAAAAAAAAATTCTGTTCTTATCAGTTTAATATCTGATACGTCCCCTATCTGGGGACCATATATTAAATGGATTTTTAGAACAGGGAGATGGAAAAAGAGCTTGCTCTGTCCACTCCACGCATTGACCTGGTATTGCAGTATCTCCAGGACTGGTGCACCCCTTCTTTAATGCAGTTTCTAAAATCAGAAAGAATTGAATTCAATGCTTTTTGTTCATTTTGCTTGTTTGTCGGATTTTGGGATGGACTCTTTGGCTTTGCTTTTCTTCTCCTCATTGGATTTTTCATGTTAAAAGTTGCAGAAGCCAGATGACAAGCTCATTTTGGTTCAACTTCAGCAACTGTGCATTGCATTGCCATGTAATGTAATGTAATGCAATGCTATCTATCTAGCTCTCCCTCTATACTTCCTTTTGGATAAACAGACATATTAGGCAAGCATTTTGGAGCTTTCACCTAAATAACTACAGGTGGTGAGATAAGCTGCACAATATAATTGACCTTTCAGTATATTGTTGCACACACACCATCTATTTAGCAAATGCCCTTGTTATCAACAGCAGCCTTTTAAACTCACCTGAGCTAACAGGTATGTGAGCTGGTTACTCTGCTGCGCTTAAAATTTCTTTTTTGGTTTGCTACAATGCCTTTTCTGAAACGTTGTCTCCCTCTGCTGGAACACTGACTTCTTTCATTTAATGCATGCAGACTATAAAAGAGAAACCAACCCAAAAAGTTTGGTTGATTAGTCTGTGGCATTCTTTTAAACTGTTGCTTATGGCGGTCTCTGTGAGCTTCTCAGTGACATTCAGCCATCCAGGTATCCCGCCTGCAGTAGACGGAATGTGGCAATGGAACGCTGGCTGCGCGTGTCATAATAGGCTCTGAGCCTTTATATACCTGCGCACAGCAGCAGCCACCTTCAGTCTGCTGCTGGACAGCCAGCAGCAGCAGCAGCAGGAGAGGTAATTAATCAGCAACCCTCCTGCTAAGGGTAGACAGCTGCTCGTTCCACCCCCCCCCCGCCTTAATTGGTTCTCCTCCCTTCCAACGGTGTTGAGGCGGGTGGGAACAGCCGGGGGTTGAGGGTACTGTGCTAAAAGAGGTGGAGTTATGCAGATCTAAAACGCGTGGATTGCAGCAGCAGCAAGCCGAAAAGTGCAGGCATGTGAGGGATCTAGAGGTTGACAGCATGTCTTCTTAACGGGAGTCCAGGTGGCCATCTCCACAAATGGACTTTTCAGAATCCTTGGGTGGCACCGTAGTCGCAAACCAATTCTGGTTATCGCTTCTCGGCCTTTTGGCTAAGATCAAGTGTAGTATCTGTTCTTATCAGTTTAATATCTGATACGTCCCCTATCTGGGGACCATATATTAAATGGATTTTTAGAACAGGGAGATGGAAAAAGAGCTTGCTCTGTCCACTCCACGCATTGACCTGGTATTGCAGTATCTCCAGGACCGGTGCACCCCTTCTTTAATGCAGTTTCTAAAATCAGAAAGAATTGAATTCAATGCTTTTTGTTCATTTTGCTTGTTTGTCGGATTTTGGGATGGACTCTTTGGCTTTGCTTTTCTTCTCCTCATTGGATTTTTCATGTTAAAAGTTGCAGAAGCCAGATGACAAGCTCATTTTGGTTCAACTTCAGCAACTGTGCATTGCATTGCCATGTAATGTAATGTAATGCAATGCTATCTATCTAGCTCTCCCTCTATACTTCCTTTTGGATAAACAGACATATTAGGCAAGCATTTTGGAGCTTTCACCTAAATAACTACAGGTGGTGAGATAAGCTGCACAATATAATTGACCTTTCAGTATATTGTTGCACACACACCATCTATTTAGCAAATGCCCTTGTTATCAACAGCAGCCTTTTAAACTCACCTGAGCTAACAGGTATGTGAGCTGGTTACTCTGCTGCGCTTAAAATTTCTTTTTTGGTTTGCTACAATGCCTTTTCTGAAACGTTGTCTCCCTCTGCTGGAACACTGACTTCTTTCATTTAATGCCTGCAGACTATAAAAGAGAAACCAACCCAAAAAGTTTGGTTGATTAGTCTGTGGCATTCTTTTAAACTGTTGCTTATGGCGGTCTCTGTGAGCTTCTCAGTGACATTCAGCCATCCAGGTATCCCGCCTGCAGTAGACGGAATGTGGCAATGGAACGCTGGCTGCGCGTGTCATAATAGGCTCTGAGCCTTTATATACCTGCGCACAGCAGCAGCCACCTTCAGTCTGCTGCTGGACAGCCAGCAGCAGCAGCAGCAGGAGAGGTACTTAATCAGCAACCCTCCTGCTAAGGGTAGACGGCTGCTCGTTCCACCCCCCCCCCGCCTTAATTGGTTCTCCTCCCTTCCAACGGTGTTGAGGCGGGTGGGAACAGCCGGGGGTTGAGGGTACTGTGCTAAAAGAGGTGGAGTTATGCAGATCTAAAACGCGTGGATTGCAGCAGCAGCAAGCCGAAAAGTGCAGGCATGTGAGGGATCTAGAGGTTGACAGCATGTCTTCTTAACGGGAGTCCAGGTGGCCATCTCCACAAATGGACTTTTCAGAATCCTTGGGTGGCACCGTAGTCGGAAACCAATTCTGGTTATCGCTTCTCGGCCTTTTGGCTAAGATCAAGTGTAGTATCTGTTCTTATCAGTTTAATATCTGATACGTCCCCTATCTGGGGACCATATATTAAATGGATTTTTAGAACAGGGAGATGGAAAAAGAGCTTGCTCTGTCCATTCCACGCATTGACCTGGTATTGCAGTATCTCCAGGACCGGTGCACCCCTTCTTTAATGCAGTTTCTAAAATCAGAAAGAATTGAATTCAATGCTTTTTGTTCATTTTGCTTGTTTGTCGGATTTTGGGATGGACTCTTTGGCTTTGCTTTTCTTCTCCTCATTGGATTTTTCATGTTAAAAGTTGCAGAAGCCAGATGACAAGCTCATTTTGGTTCAACTTCAGCAACTGTGCATTGCATTGCCATGTAATGTAATGTAATGCAATGCTATCTATCTAGCTCTCCCTCTATACTTCCTTTTGGATAAACAGACATATTAGGCAAGCATTTTGGAGCTTTCACCTAAATAACTACAGGTGGTGAGATAAGCTGCACAATATAATTGACCTTTCAGTATATTGTTGCACACACACCATCTATTTAGCAAATGCCCTTGTTATCAACAGCAGCCTTTTAAACTCACCTGAGCTAACAGGTATGTGAGCTGGTTACTCTGCTGCGCTTAAAATTTCTTTTTTGGTTTGCTACAATGCCTTTTCTGAAACGTTGTCTCCCTCTGCTGGAACACTGACTTCTTTCATTTAATGCCTGCAGACTATAAAAGAGAAACCAACCCAAAAAGTTTGGTTGATTAGTCTGTGGCATTCTTTTAAACTGTTGCTTATGGCGGTCTCTGTGAGCTTCTCAGTGACATTCAGCCATCCAGGTATCCCGCCTGCAGTAGACGGAATGTGGCAATGGAACGCTGGCTGCGCGTGTCATAATAAGCTCTGAGCCTTTATATACCTGCGCACAGCAGCAGCCACCTTCAGTCTGCTGCTGGACAGCCAGCAGCAGCAGCAGCAGCAGAGGTAATTAATCAGCAACCCTCCTGCTAAGGGTAGACAGCTGCTCGTTCCACCCCCCCCCCGCCTTAATTGGTTCTCCTCCCTTCCAACGGTGTTGAGGCGGGTGGGAACAGCCGGGGGTTGAGGGTACTGTGCTAAAAGAGGTGGAGTTATGCAGATCTAAAACGCGTGGATTGCAGCAGCAGCAAGCCGAAA
Organism: Phyllobates terribilis; assembly: GCF_046119375.1. Taxonomy (NCBI): domain Eukaryota; kingdom Metazoa; phylum Chordata; class Amphibia; order Anura; family Dendrobatidae; genus Phyllobates; species Phyllobates terribilis. The sequence goes on from NW_027362868.1 coordinate 1,623,759, forward strand.
AGTGCAGGCATGTGAGGGATCTAGAGGTTGACAGCATGTCTTCTTAACGGGAGTCCAGGTGGCCATCTCCACAAATGGACTTTTCAGAATCCTTGGGTGGCACCGTAGTCGCAAACCAATTCTGGTTATCGCTTCTCGGCCTTTTGGCTAAGATCAAGTGTAGTATCTGTTCTTATCAGTTTAATATCTGATACGTCCCCTATCTGGGGACCATATATTAAATGGATTTTTAGAACAGGGAGATGGAAAAAGAGCTTGCTCTGTCCACTCCACGCATTGACCTGGTATTGCGGTATCTCCAGGACCGGTGCACCCCTTCTTTAATGCAGTTTCTAAAATCAGAAAGAATTGAATTCAATGCTTTTTGTTCATTTTGCTTGTTTGTCGGATTTTGGGATGGACTCTTTGGCTTTGCTTTTCTTCTCCTCATTGGATTTTTCATGTTAAAAGTTGCAGAAGCCAGATGACAAGCTCATTTTGGTTCAACTTCAGCAACTGTGCATTGCATTGCCATGTAATGTAATGTAATGCAATGCTATCTATCTAGCTCTCCCTCTATACTTCCTTTTGGATAAACAGACATATTAGGCAAGCATTTTGGAGCTTTCACCTAAATAACTACAGGTGGTGAGATAAGCTGCACAATATAATTGACCTTTCAGTATATTGTTGCACACACACCATCTATTTAGCAAATGCCCTTGTTATCAACAGCAGCCTTTTAAACTCACCTGAGCTAACAGGTATGTGAGCTGGTTACTCTGCTGCGCTTAAAATTTCTTTTTTGGTTTGCTACAATGCCTTTTCTGAAACGTTGTCTCCCTCTGCTGGAACACTGACTTCTTTCATTTAATGCCTGCAGACTATAAAAGAGAAACCAACCCAAAAAGTTTGGTTGATTAGTCTGTGGCATTCTTTTAAACTGTTGCTTATGGCGGTCTCTGTGAGCTTCTCAGTGACATTCAGCCATCCAGGTATCCCGCCTGCAGTAGACGGAATGTGGCAATGGAACGCTGGCTGCGCGTGTCATAATAAGCTCTGAGCCTTTATATACCTGCGCACAGCAGCAGCCACCTTCAGTCTGCTGCTGGACAGCCAGCAGCAGCAGCAGCAGGAGAGGTAATTAATCAGCAACCCTCCTGCTAAGGGTAGACAGCTGCTCGTTCCACCCCCCCCCCCGCCTTAATTGGTTCTCCTCCCTTCCAACGGTGTTGAGGCGGGTGGGAACAGCCGGGGGTTGAGGGTACTGTGCTAAAAGAGGTGGAGTTATGCAGATCTAAAACGCGTGGATTGCAGCAGCAGCAAGCCGAAAAGTGCAGGCATGTGAGGGATCTAGAGGTTGACAGCATGTCTTCTTAACGGGAGTCCAGGTGGCCATCTCCACAAATGGACTTTTCAGAATCCTTGGGTGGCACCGTAGTCGGAAACCAATTCTGGTTATCGCTTCTCGGCCTTTTGGCTAAGATCAAGTGTAGTATCTGTTCTTATCAGTTTAATATCTGATACGTCCCCTATCTGGGGACCATATATTAAATGGATTTTTAGAACAGGGAGATGGAAAAAGAGCTTGCTCTGTCCACTCCACGCATTGACCTGGTATTGCAGTATCTCCAGGACCGGTGCACCCCTTCTTTAATGCAGTTTCTAAAATCAGAAAGAATTGAATTCAATGCTTTTTGTTCATTTTGCTTGTTTGTCGGATTTTGGGATGGACTCTTTGGCTTTGCTTTTCTTCTCCTCATTGGATTTTTCATGTTAAAAGTTGCAGAAGCCAGATGACAAGCTCATTTTGGTTCTACTTCAGCAACTGTGCATTGCATTGCCATGTAATGTAATGTAATGCAATGCTATCTATCTAGCTCTCCCTCTATACTTCCTTTTGGATAAACAGACATATTAGGCAAGCATTTTGGAGCTTTCACCTAAATAACTACAGGTGGTGAGATAAGCTGCACAATATAATTGACCTTTCAGTATATTGTTGCACACACACCATCTATTTAGCAAATGCCCTTGTTATCAACAGCAGCCTTTTAAACTCACCTGAGCTAACAGGTATGTGAGCTGGTTACTCTGCTGCGCTTAAAATTTCTTTTTTGGTTTGCTACAATGCCTTTTCTGAAACGTTGTCTCCCTCTGCTGGAACACTGACTTCTTTCATTTAATGCCTGCAGACTATAAAAGAGAAACCAACCCAAAAAGTTTGGTTGATTAGTCTGTGGCATTCTTTTAAACTGTTGCTTATGGCGGTCTCTGTGAGCTTCTCAGTGACATTCAGCCATCCAGGTATCCCGCCTGCAGTAGACGGAATGTGGCAATGGAACGCTGGCTGCGCGTGTCATAATAGGCTCTGAGCCTTTATATACCTGCGCACAGCAGCAGCCACCTTCAGTCTGCTGCTGGACAGCCAGCAGCAGCAGCAGCAGGAGAGGTAATTAATCAGCAACCCTCCTGCTAAGGGTAGACAGCTGCTCGTTCCACCCCCCCCCGCCTTAATTGGTTCTCCTCCCTTCCAACGGTGTTGAGGCGGGTGGGAACAGCCGGGGGTTGAGGGTACTGTGCTAAAAGAGGTGGAGTTATGCAGATCTAAAACGCGTGGATTGCAGCAGCAGCAAGCCGAAAAGTGCAGGCATGTGAGGGATCTAGAGGTTGACAGCATGTCTTCTTAACGGGAGTCCAGGTGGCCATCTCCACAAATGGACTTTTCAGAATCCTTGGGTGGCACCGTAGTCGGAAACCAATTCTGGTTATCGCTTCTCGGCCTTTTGGCTAAGATCAAGTGTAGTATCTGTTCTTATCAGTTTAATATCTGATACGTCCCCTATCTGGGGACCATATATTAAATGGATTTTTAGAACAGGGAGATGGAAAAAGAGCTTGCTCTGTTCACTCCACGCATTGACCTGGTATTGCAGTATCTCCAGGACCGGTGCACCCCTTCTTTAATGCAGTTTCTAAAATCAGAAAGAATTGAATTCAATGCTTTTTGTTCATTTTGCTTGTTTGTCGGATTTTGGGATGGACTCTTTGGCTTTGCTTTTCTTCTCCTCATTGGATTTTTCATGTTAAAAGTTGCAGAAGCCAGATGACAAGCTCATTTTGGTTCAACTTCAGCAACTGTGCATTGCATTGCCATGTAATGTAATGTAATGCAATGCTATCTATCTAGCTCTCCCTCTATACTTCCTTTTGGATAAACAGACATATTAGGCAAGCATTTTGGAGCTTTCACCTAAATAACTACAGGTGGTGAGATAAGCTGCACAATATAATTGACCTTTCAGTATATTGTTGCACACACACCATCTATTTAGCAAATGCCCTTGTTATCAACAGCAGCCTTTTAAACTCACCTGAGCTAACAGGTATGTGAGCTGGTTACTCTGCTGCGCTTAAAATTTCTTTTTTGGTTTGCTACAATGCCTTTTCTGAAACGTTGTCTCCCTCTGCTGGAACACTGACTTCTTTCATTTAATGCCTGCAGACTATAAAAGAGAAACCAACCCAAAAAGTTTGGTTGATTAGTCTGTGGCATTCTTTTAAACTGTTGCTTATGGCGGTCTCTGTGAGCTTCTCAGTGACATTCAGCCATCCAGGTATCCCGCCTGCAGTAGACGGAATGTGGCAATGGAACGCTGGCTGCGCGTGTCATAATAGGCTCTGAGCCTTTATATACCTGCGCACAGCAGCAGCCACCTTCAGCCAGCAGCAGCAGCAGCAGGAGAGGTAATTAATCAGCAGCCCTCCTGCTAAGGGTAGACAGCTGCTCGTTCCACCCCCCCCCCCCCGCCTTAATTGGTTCTCCTCCCTTCCAATGGTGTTGAGGCGGGTGGGAACAGCCGGGGGTTGAGGGTACTGTGCTAAAAGAGGTGGAGTTATGCAGATCTAAAACGCGTGGATTGCAGCAGCAGCAAGCCGAAAAGTGCAGGCATGTGAGGGATCTAGAGGTTGACAGCATGTCTTCTTAACGGGAGTCCAGGTGGCCATCTCCACAAATGGACTTTTCAGAATCCTTGGGTGGCATCGTAGTCGGAAACCAATTCTGGTTATCGCTTCTCGGCCTTTTGGCTAAGATCAAGTGTAGTATCTGTTCTTATCAGTTTAATATCTGATACGTCCGCTATCTGGGGACCATATATTAAATGGATTTTTAGAACAGGGAGATGGAAAAAGAGCTTGCTCTGTCCACTCCACGCATTGACCTGGTATTGCAGTATCTCCAGGACCGGTGCACCCCTTCTTTAATGCAGTTTCTAAAATCAGAAAGAATTGAATTCAATGCTTTTTGTTCATTTTGCTTGTTTGTCGGATTTTGGGATGGACTCTTTGGCTTTGCTTTTCTTCTCCTCATTGGATTTTTCATGTTAAAAGTTGCAGAAGCCAGATGACAAGCTCATTTTGGTTCAACTTCAGCAACTGTGCATTGCATTGCCATGTAATGTAATGTAATGCAATGCTATCTATCTAGCTCTCCCTCTATACTTCCTTTTGGATAAACAGACATATTAGGCAAGCATTTTGGAGCTTTCACCTAAATAACTACAGGTGGTGAGATAAGCTGCACAATATAATTGACCTTTCAGTATATTGTTGCACACACACCATCTATTTAGCAAATGCCCTTGTTATCAACAGCAGCCTTTTAAACTCACCTGAGCTAACAGGTATGTGAGCTGGTTACTCTGCTGCGCTTAAAATTTCTTTTTTGGTTTGCTACAATGCCTTTTCTGAAACGTTGTCTCCCTCTGCTGGAACACTGACTTCTTTCATTTAATGCCTGCAGACTATAAAAGAGAAACCAACCCAAAAAGTTTGGTTGATTAGTCTGTGGCATTCTTTTAAACTGTTGCTTATGGCGGTCTCTGTGAGCTTCTCAGTGACATTCAGCCATCCAGGTATCCCGCCTGCAGTAGACGGAATGTGGCAATGGAACGCTGGCTGCGCGTGTCATAATAGGCTCTGAGCCTTTATATACCTGCGCACAGCAGCAGCCACCTTCAGTCTGCTGCTGGACAGCCAGCAGCAGCAGCAGCAGGAGAGGTAATTAATCAGCAACCCTCCTGCTAAGGGTAGACAGCTGCTCGTTCCACCCCCCCCCCGCCTTAATTGGTTCTCCTCCCTTCCAACGGTGTTGAGGCGGGTGGGAACAGCCGGGGGTTGAGGGTACTGTGCTAAAAGAGGTGGAGTTATGCAGATCTAAAACGCGTGGATTGCAGCAGCAGCAAGCCGAAAAGTGCAGGCATGTGAGGGATCTAGAGGTTGACAGCATGTCTTCTTAACGGGAGTCCAGGTGGCCATCTCCACAAATGGACTTTTCAGAATCCTTGGGTGGCACCGTAGTCGGAAACCAATTCTGGTTATCGCTTCTCGGCCTTTTGGCTAAGATCAAGTGTAGTATCTTTCGAAAAGGCGGTTTTGGATGTTGGCCGCCCTAGTAGATTGATACATTATGCACACTGGGGTTTAGGCGCTTGTTAGTACGCCAGGTGGCTAATATAGTCATCTGGTGGAAAGCATGGCCCCCCAGGATCGACGCCATTGGGCCGGGGAAGATCGAAAGCCCGAAGTGTGAAGTGCCCCAGGAGTGGTGACCCTGGGGTGCCTTAACTCACTGGGATTGGGAACCCCACTTGAGTTTATGGCACATTTGCACAAGCACTTCAAATTTTCTTTCTTCGCACACACCCTTATTCCGGGCCTTCTGGCCTTAGGATGGGGAATTTTTCAATTCCCGGTTGAAGGTCCGGGCAGTATTATACTGTGAAACCTTCACTATTTATTTAATTTCTTTGTCACTGTGTGTCCACTTATTCACGTGTGTCACGGCCTACTAGGATTTTGTCGGGATGCGGTTCCCTTACGGGTTCCTCTCTTGGCAGGTCTAGGGGGGGAGTGTGTGGCCATCAGGTTCCGCTCCCCCCTGAACCCCCCTGGCTCTCCTCTTTCGGGAGGAGAGCGTTGTTGGCTCCCCTCTTCCGGGAGGGGAGCACAGTCTTTGGCTCCCAGTGCCTTGCTCGGGTGAGAACTCGGGCAGGTGCTGGGGGTATGATTGGGTCGCCTCTGGCTTCGGCTGGAGGTGGCTTTTTGTCCCTGTTCCTCGCTGTGGCCTTTTGGCTCGGAGGGACGGGGAATGGTTTGGGGGACCCTTCTCCTTTTGGAGAGGGTTTCAAGAAGACCAGCATCCTAGTGCACTTTTTTTGTGGCACTTGTCACTTTTTTAAGCGCACTCGGGTTTTGTACACGAATTCGGGCTTTCAAAAAAAAAAAAAAATCTGTTCTTATCAGTTTAATATCTGATACGTCCCCTATCTGGGGACCATATATTAAATGGATTTTTAGAACAGGGAGATGGAAAAAGAGCTTGCTCTGTCCACTCCACGCATTGACCTGGTATTGCAGTATCTCCAGGACCGGTGCACCCCTTCTTTAATGCAGTTTCTAAAATCAGAAAGAATTGAATTCAATGCTTTTTGTTCATTTTGCTTGTTTGTCGGATTTTGGGATGGACTCTTTGGCTTTGCTTTTCTTCTCCTCATTGGATTTTTCATGTTAAAAGTTGCAGAAGCCAGATGACAAGCTCATTTTGGTTCAACTTCAGCAACTGTGCATTGCATTGCCATGTAATGTAATGTAATGCAATGCTATCTATCTAGCTCTCCCTCTATACTTCCTTTTGGATAAACAGACATATTAGGCAAGCATTTTGGAGCTTTCACCTAAATAACTACAGGTGGTGAGATAAGCTGCACAATATAATTGACCTTTCAGTATATTGTTGCACACACACCATCTATTTAGCAAATGCCCTTGTTATCAACAGCAGCCTTTTAAACTCACCTGAGCTAACAGGTATGTGAGCTGGTTACTCTGCTGCGCTTAAAATTTCTTTTTTGGTTTGCTACAATGCCTTTTCTGAAACGTTGTCTCCCTCTGCTGGAACACTGACTTCTTTCATTTAATGCCTGCAGACTATAAAAGAGAAACCAACCTAAAAAGTTTGGTTGATTAGTCTGTGGCATTCTTTTAAACTGTTGCTTATGGCGGTCTCTGTGAGCTTCTCAGTGACATTCAGCCATCCAGGTATCCCGCCTGCAGTAGACGGAATGTGGCAATGGAACGCTGGCTGCGCGTGTCATAATAGGCTCTGAGCCTTTATATACCTGCGCACAGCAGCAGCCACCTTCAGTCTGCTGCTGGACAGCCAGCAGCAGCAGCAGCAGGAGAGGTAATTAATCAGCAGCCCTCCTGCTAAGGGTAGACAGCTGCTCGTTCCACCCCCCCCCCCCGCCTTAATTGGTTCTCCTCCCTTCCAACGGTGTTGAGGCGGGTGGGAACAGCCGGGGGTTGAGGGTACTGTGCTAAAAGAGGTGGAGTTATGCAGATCTAAAACGCGTGGATTGCAGCAGCAGCAAGCCGAAAAGTGCAGGCATGTGAGGGATCTAGAGGTTGACAGCATGTCTTCTTAACGGGAGTCCAGGTGGCCATCTCCACAAATGGACTTTTCAGAATCCTTGGGTGGCATCGTAGTCGGAAACCAATTCTGGTTATCGCTTCTCGGCCTTTTGGCTAAGATCAAGTGTAGTATCTGTTCTTATCAGTTTAATATCTGATACGTCCGCTATCTGGGGACCATATATTAAATGGATTTTTAGAACAGGGAGATGGAAAAAGAGCTTGCTCTGTCCACTCCACGCATTGACCTGGTATTGCAGTATCTCCAGGACCGGTGCACCCCTTCTTTAATGCAGTTTCTAAAATCAGAAAGAATTGAATTCAATGCTTTTTGTTCATTTTGCTTGTTTGTCGGATTTTGGGATGGACTCTTTGGCTTTGCTTTTCTTCTCCTCATTGGATTTTTCATGTTAAAAGTTGCAGAAGCCAGATGACAAGCTCATTTTGGTTCAACTTCAGCAACTGTGCATTGCATTGCCATGTAATGTAATGTAATGCAATGCTATCTATCTAGCTCTCCCTCTATACTTCCTTTTGGATAAACAGACATATTAGGCAAGCATTTTGGAGCTTTCACCTAAATAACTACAGGTGGTGAGATAAGCTGCACAATATAATTGACCTTTCAGTATATTGTTGCACACACACCATCTATTTAGCAAATGCCCTTGTTATCAACAGCAGCCTTTTAAACTCACCTGAGCTAACAGGTATGTGAGCTGGTTACTCTGCTGCGCTTAAAATTTCTTTTTTGGTTTGCTACAATGCCTTTTCTGAAACGTTGTCTCCCTCTGCTGGAACACTGACTTCTTTCATTTAATGCCTGCAGACTATAAAAGAGAAACCAACCCAAAAAGTTTGGTTGATTAGTCTGTGGCATTCTTTTAAACTGTTGCTTATGGCGGTCTCTGTGAGCTTCTCAGTGACATTCAGCCATCCAGGTATCCCGCCTGCAGTAGACGGAATGTGGCAATGGAACGCTGGCTGCGCGTGTCATAATAGGCTCTGAGCCTTTATATACCTGCGCACAGCAGCAGCCACCTTCAGTCTGCTGCTGGACAGCCAGCAGCAGCAGCAGCAGGAGAGGTAATTAATCAGCAACCCTCCTGCTAAGGGTAGACAGCTGCTCGTTCCACCCCCCCCCCGCCTTAATTGGTTCTCCTCCCTTCCAACGGTGTTGAGGCGGGTGGGAACAGCCGGGGGTTGAGGGTACTGTGCTAAAAGAGGTGGAGTTATGCAGATCTAAAACGCGTGGATTGCAGCAGCAGCAAGCCGAAAAGTGCAGGCATGTGAGGGATCTAGAGGTTGACAGCATGTCTTCTTAACGGGAGTCCAGGTGGCCATCTCCACAAATGGACTTTTCAGAATCCTTGGGTGGCACCGTAGTCGGAAACCAATTCTGGTTATCGCTTCTCGGCCTTTTGGCTAAGATCAAGTGTAGTATCTTTCGAAAAGGCGGTTTTGGATGTTGGCCGCCCTAGTAGATTGATACATTATGCACACTGGGGTTTAGGCGCTTGTTAGTACGCCAGGTGGCTAATATAGTCATCTGGTGGAAAGCATGGCCCCCCAGGATCGACGCCATTGGGCCGGGGAAGATCGAAAGCCCGAAGTGTGAAGTGCCCCAGGAGTGGTGACCCTGGGGTGCCTTAACTCACTGGGATTGGGAACCCCACTTGAGTTTATGGCACATTTGCACAAGCACTTCAAATTTTCTTTCTTCGCACACACCCTTATTCCGGGCCTTCTGGCCTTAGGATGGGGAATTTTTCAATTCCCGGTCGAAGGTCCGGGCAGTATTATACTGTGAAACCTTCACTATTTATTTAATTTCTTTGTCACTGTGTGTCCACTTATTCACGTGTGTCACGGCCTACTAGGATTTTGTCGGGATGCGGTTCCCTTACGGGTTCCTCTCTTGGCAGGTCTAGGGGGGGAGTGTGTGGCCATCAGGTTCCGCTCCCCCCTGAACCCCCCTGGCTCTCCTCTTTCGGGAGGAGAGCGTTGTTGGCTCCCCTCTTCCGGGAGGGGAGCACAGTCTTTGGCTCCCAGTGCCTTGCTCGGGTGAGAACTCGGGCAGGTGCTGGGGGTATGATTGGGTCGCCTCTGGCTTCGGCTGGAGGTGGCTTTTTGTCCCTGTTCCTCGCTGTGGCCTTTTGGCTCGGAGGGACGGGGAATGGTTTGGGGGACCCTTCTCCTTTTGGAGAGGGTTTCAAGAAGACCAGCATCCTAGTGCACTTTTTTTGTGGCACTTGTCACTTTTTTAAGCGCACTCGGGTTTTGTACACGAATTCGGGCTTTCAAAAAAAAAAAAAAATCTGTTCTTATCAGTTTAATATCTGATACGTCCCCTATCTGGGGACCATATATTAAATGGATTTTTAGAACAGGGAGATGGAAAAAGAGCTTGCTCTGTCCACTCCACGCATTGACCTGGTATTGCAGTATCTCCAGGACCGGTGCACCCCTTCTTTAATGCAGTTTCTAAAATCAGAAAGAATTGAATTCAATGCTTTTTGTTCATTTTGCTTGTTTGTCGGATTTTGGGATGGACTCTTTGGCTTTGCTTTTCTTCTCCTCATTGGATTTTTCATGTTAAAAGTTGCAGAAGCCAGATGACAAGCTCATTTTGGTTCAACTTCAGCAACTGTGCATTGCATTGCCATGTAATGTAATGTAATGCAATGCTATCTATCTAGCTCTCCCTCTATACTTCCTTTTGGATAAACAGACATATTAGGCAAGCATTTTGGAGCTTTCACCTAAATAACTACAGGTGGTGAGATAAGCTGCACAATATAATTGACCTTTCAGTATATTGTTGCACACACACCATCTATTTAGCAAATGCCCTTGTTATCAACAGCAGCCTTTTAAACTCACCTGAGCTAACAGGTATGTGAGCTGGTTACTCTGCTGCGCTTAAAATTTCTTTTTTGGTTTGCTACAATGCCTTTTCTGAAACGTTGTCTCCCTCTGCTGGAACACTGACTTCTTTCATTTAATGCCTGCAGACTATAAAAGAGAAACCAACTCAAAAAGTTTGGTTGATTAGTCTGTGGCATTCTTTTAAACTGTTGCTTATGGCGGTCTCTGTGAGCTTCTCAGTGACATTCAGCCATCCAGGTATCCCGCCTGCAGTAGACGGAATGTGGCAATGGAACGCTGGCTGCGCGTGTCATAATAGGCTCTGAGCCTTTATATACCTGCGCACAGCAGCAGCCACCTTCAGTCTGCTGCTGGACAGCCAGCAGCAGCAGCAGCAGGAGAGGTAATTAATCAGCAACCCTCCTGCTAAGGGTAGACAGCTGCTCGTTCCACCCCCCCCCCCGCCTTAATTGGTTCTCCTCCCTTCCAACGGTGTTGAGGCGGGTGGGAACAGCCGGGGGTTGAGGGTACTGTGCTAAAAGAGGTGGAGTTATGCAGATCTAAAACGCGTGGATTGCAGCAGCAGCAAGCCGAAAAGTGCAGGCATGTGAGGGATCTAGAGGTTGACAGCATGTCTTCTTAACGGGAGTCCAGGTGGCCATCTCCACAAATGGACTTTTCAGAATCCTTGGGTGGCACCGTAGTCGGAAACCAATTCTGGTTATCGCTTCTCGGCCTTTTGGCTAAGATCAAGTGTAGTATCTGTTCTTATCAGTTTAATATCTGATACGTCCCCTATCTGGGGACCATATATTAAATGGATTTTTAGAACAGGGAGATGGAAAAAGAGCTTGCTCTGTTCACTCCACGCATTGACCTGGTATTGCAGTATCTCCAGGACCGGTGCACCCCTTCTTTAATGCAGTTTCTAAAATCAGAAAGAATTGAATTCAATGCTTTTTGTTCATTTTGCTTGTTTGTCGGATTTTGGGATGGACTCTTTGGCTTTGCTTTTCTTCTCCTCATTGGATTTTTCATGTTAAAAGTTGCAGAAGCCAGATGACAAGCTCATTTTGGTTCAACTTCAGCAACTGTGCATTGCATTGCCATGTAATGTAATGTAATGCAATGCTATCTATCTAGCTCTCCCTCTATACTTCCTTTTGGATAAACAGACATATTAGGCAAGCATTTTGGAGCTTTCACCTAAATAACTACAGGTGGTGAGATAAGCTGCACAATATAATTGACCTTTCAGTATATTGTTGCACACACACCATCTATTTAGCAAATGCCCTTGTTATCAACAGCAGCCTTTTAAACTCACCTGAGCTAACAGGTATGTGAGCTGGTTACTCTGCTGCGCTTAAAATTTCTTTTTTGGTTTGCTACAATGCCTTTTCTGAAACGTTGTCTCCCTCTGCTGGAACACTGACTTCTTTCATTTAATGCCTGCAGACTATAAAAGAGAAACCAACCCAAAAAGTTTGGTTGATTAGTCTGTGGCATTCTTTTAAACTGTTGCTTATGGCGGTCTCTGTGAGCTTCTCAGTGACATTCAGCCATCCAGGTATCCCGCCTGCAGTAGACGGAATGTGGCAATGGAACGCTGGCTGCGCGTGTCATAATAGGCTCTGAGCCTTTATATACCTGCGCACAGCAGCAGCCACCTTCAGTCTGCTGCTGGACAGCCAGCAGCAGCAGCAGCAGGAGAGGTAATTAATCAGCAGCCCTCCTGCTAAGGGTAGACAGCTGCTCGTTCCACCCCCCCCCCCCCCGCCTTAATTGGTTCTCCTCCCTTCCAACGGTGTTGAGGCGGGTGGGAACAGCCGGGGGTTGAGGGTACTGTGCTAAAAGAGGTGGAGTTATGCAGATCTAAAACGCGTGGATTGCAGCAGCAGCAAGCCGAAAAGTGCAGGCATGTGAGGGATCTAGAGGTTGACAGCATGTCTTCTTAACGGGAGTCCAGGTGGCCATCTCCACAAATGGACTTTTCAGAATCCTTGGGTGGCACCGTAGTCGGAAACCAATTCTGGTTATCGCTTCTCGGCCTTTTGGCTAAGATCAAGTGTAGTATCTGTTCTTATCAGTTTAATATCTGATACGTCCCCTATCTGGGGACCATATATTAAATGGATTTTTAGAACAGGGAGATGGAAAAAGAGCTTGCTCTGTCCACTCCACGCATTGACCTGGTATTGCAGTATCTCCAGGACCGGTGCACCCCTTCTTTAATGCAGTTTCTAAAATCAGAAAGAATTGAATTCAATGCTTTTTGTTCATTTTGCTTGTTTGTCGGATTTTGGGATGGACTCTTTGGCTTTGCTTTTCTTCTCCTCATTGGATTTTTCATGTTAAAAGTTGCAGAAGCCAGATGACAAGCTCATTTTGGTTCAACTTCAGCAACTGTGCATTGCATTGCCATGTAATGTAATGTAATGCAATGCTATCTATCTAGCTCTATATCTATACTTCCTTTTGGATAAACAGACATATTAGGCAAGCATTTTGGAGCTTTCACCTAAATAACTACAGGTGGTGAGATAAGCTGCACAATATAATTGACCTTTCAGTATATTGTTGCACACACACCATCTATTTAGCAAATGCCCTTGTTATCAACAGCAGCCTTTTAAACTCACCTGAGCTAACATGTATGTGAGCTGGTTACTCTGCTGCGCTTAAAATTTCTTTTTTGGTTTGCTACAATGCCTTTTCTGAAACGTTGTCTCCCTCTGCTGGAACACTGACTTCTTTCATTTAATGCCTGCAGACTATAAAAGAGAAACCAACCCAAAAAGTTTGGTTGATTAGTCTGTGGCATTCTTTTAAACTGTTGCTTATGGCGGTCTCTGTGAGCTTCTCAGTGACATTCAGCCATCCAGGTATCCCGCCTGCAGTAGACGGAATGTGGCAATGGAACGCTGGCTGCGCGTGTCATAATAGGCTCTGAGCCTTTATATACCTGCGCACAGCAGCAGCCACCTTCAGTCTGCTGCTGGACAGCCAGCAGCAGCAGCAGCAGGAGTGGTAATTAATCAGCAACCCTCCTGCTAAGGGTAGACAGCTGCTCGTTCCACCCCCCCCCCCCCCCGCCTTAATTGGTTCTCCTCCCTTCCAACGGTGTTGAGGCGGGTGGGAACAGCCGGGGGTTGAGGGTACTGTGCTAAAAGAGGTGGAGTTATGCAGATCTAAAACGCGTGGATTGCAGCAGCAGCAAGCCGAAAAGTGCAGGCATGTGAGGGATCTAGAGGTTGACAGCATGTCTTCTTAACGGGAGTCCAGGTGGCCATCTCCACAAATGGACTTTTCAGAATCCTTGGGTGGCATCGTAGTCGGAAACCAATTCTGGTTATCGCTTCTCGGCCTTTTGGCTAAGATCAAGTGTAGTATCTGTTCTTATCAGTTTAATATCTGATACGTCCGCTATCTGGGGACCATATATTAAATGGATTTTTAGAACAGGGAGATGGAAAAAGAGCTTGCTCTGTCCACTCCACGCATTGACCTGGTATTGCAGTATCTCCAGGACCGGTGCACCCCTTCTTTAATGCAGTTTCTAAAATCAGAAAGAATTGAATTCAATGCTTTTTGTTCATTTTGCTTGTTTGTCGGATTTTGGGATGGACTCTTTGGCTTTGCTTTTCTTCTCCTCATTGGATTTTTCATGTTAAAAGTTGCAGAAGCCAGATGACAAGCTCATTTTGGTTCAACTTCAGCAACTGTGCATTGCATTGCCATGTAATGTAATGTAATGCAATGCTATCTATCTAGCTCTCCCTCTATACTTCCTTTTGGATAAACAGACATATTAGGCAAGCATTTTGGAGCTTTCACCTAAATAACTACAGGTGGTGAGATAAGCTGCACAATATAATTGACCTTTCAGTATATTGTTGCACACACACCATCTATTTAGCAAATGCCCTTGTTATCAACAGCAGCCTTTTAAACTCACCTGAGCTAACAGGTATGTGAGCTGGTTACTCTGCTGCGCTTAAAATTTCTTTTTTGGTTTGCTACAATGCCTTTTCTGAAACGTTGTCTCCCTCTGCTGGAACACTGACTTCTTTCATTTAATGCCTGCAGACTATAAAAGAGAAACCAACCCAAAAAGTTTGGTTGATTAGTCTGTGGCATTCTTTTAAACTGTTGCTTATGGCGGTCTCTGTGAGCTTCTCAGTGACATTCAGCCATCCAGGTATCCCGCCTGCAGTAGACGGAATGTGGCAATGGAACGCTGGCTGCGCGTGTCATAATAGGCTCTGAGCCTTTATATACCTGCGCACAGCAGCAGCCACCTTCAGTCTGCTGCTGGACAGCCAGCAGCAGCAGCAGCAGGAGAGGTAATTAATCAGCAACCCTCCTGCTAAGGGTAGACAGCTGCTCGTTCCACCCCCCCCCCGCCTTAATTGGTTCTCCTCCCTTCCAACGGTGTTGAGGCGGGTGGGAACAGCCGGGGGTTGAGGGTACTGTGCTAAAAGAGGTGGAGTTATGCAGATCTAAAACGCGTGGATTGCAGCAGCAGCAAGCCGAAAAGTGCAGGCATGTGAGGGATCTAGAGGTTGACAGCATGTCTTCTTAACGGGAGTCCAGGTGGCCATCTCCACAAATGGACTTTTCAGAATCCTTGGGTGGCACCGTAGTCGGAAACCAATTCTGGTTATCGCTTCTCGGCCTTTTGGCTAAGATCAAGTGTAGTATCTTTCGAAAAGGCGGTTTTGGATGTTGGCCGCCCTAGTAGATTGATACATTATGCACACTGGGGTTTAGGCGCTTGTTAGTACGCCAGGTGGCTAATATAGTCATCTGGTGGAAAGCATGGCCCCCCAGGATCGACGCCATTGGGCCGGGGAAGATCGAAAGCCCGAAGTGTGAAGTGCCCCAGGAGTGGTGACCCTGGGGTGCCTTAACTCACTGGGATTGGGAACCCCACTTGAGTTTATGGCACATTTGCACAAGCACTTCAAATTTTCTTTCTTCGCACACACCCTTATTCCGGGCCTTCTGGCCTTAGGATGGGGAATTTTTCAATTCCCGGTTGAAGGTCCGGGCAGTATTATACTGTGAAACCTTCACTATTTATTTAATTTCTTTGTCACTGTGTGTCCACTTATTCACGTGTGTCACGGCCTACTAGGATTTTGTCGGGATGCGGTTCCCTTACGGGTTCCTCTCTTGGCAGGTCTAGGGGGGGAGTGTGTGGCCATCAGGTTCCGCTCCCCCCTGAACCCCCCTGGCTCTCCTCTTTCGGGAGGAGAGCGTTGTTGGCTCCCCTCTTCCGGGAGGGGAGCACAGTCTTTGGCTCCCAGTGCCTTGCTCGGGTGAGAACTCGGGCAGGTGCTGGGGGTATGATTGGGTCGCCTCTGGCTTCGGCTGGAGGTGGCTTTTTGTCCCTGTTCCTCGCTGTGGCCTTTTGGCTCGGAGGGACGGGGAATGGTTTGGGGGACCCTTCTCCTTTTGGAGAGGGTTTCAAGAAGACCAGCATCCTAGTGCACTTTTTTTGTGGCACTTGTCACTTTTTTAAGCGCACTCGGGTTTTGTACACGAATTCGGGCTTTCAAAAAAAAAAAAAAATCTGTTCTTATCAGTTTAATATCTGATACGTCCCCTATCTGGGGACCATATATTAAATGGATTTTTAGAACAGGGAGATGGAAAAAGAGCTTGCTCTGTCCACTCCACGCATTGACCTGGTATTGCAGTATCTCCAGGACCGGTGCACCCCTTCTTTAATGCAGTTTCTAAAATCAGAAAGAATTGAATTCAATGCTTTTTGTTCATTTTGCTTGTTTGTCGGATTTTGGGATGGACTCTTTGGCTTTGCTTTTCTTCTCCTCATTGGATTTTTCATGTTAAAAGTTGCAGAAGCCAGATGACAAGCTCATTTTGGTTCAACTTCAGCAACTGTGCATTGCATTGCCATGTAATGTAATGTAATGCAATGCTATCTATCTAGCTCTCCCTCTATACTTCCTTTTGGATAAACAGACATATTAGGCAAGCATTTTGGAGCTTTCACCTAAATAACTACAGGTGGTGAGATAAGCTGCACAATATAATTGACCTTTCAGTATATTGTTGCACACACACCATCTATTAGCAAATGCCCTTGTTATCAACAGCAGCCTTTTAAACTCACCTGAGCTAACAGGTATGTGAGCTGGTTACTCTGCTGCGCTTAAAATTTCTTTTTTGGTTTGCTACAATGCCTTTTCTGAAACGTTGTCTCCCTCTGCTGGAACACTGACTTCTTTCATTTAATGCCTGCAGACTATAAAAGAGAAACCAACCCAAAAAGTTTGGTTGATTAGTCTGTGGCATTCTTTTAAACTGTTGCTTATGGCGGTCTCTGTGAGCTTCTCAGTGACATTCAGCCATCCAGGTATCCCGCCTGCAGTAGACGGAATGTGGCAATGGAACGCTGGCTGCGCGTGTCATAATAGGCTCTGAGCCTTTATATACCTGCGCACAGCAGCAGCCACCTTCAGTCTGCTGCTGGACAGCCAGCAGCAGCAGCAGCAGGAGAGGTAATTAATCAGCAACCCTCCTGCTAAGGGTAGACAGCTGCTCGTTCCACTCCCCCCCGCCTTAATTGGTTCTCCTCCCTTCCAACGGTGTTGAGGCGGGTGGGAACAGCCGGGGGTTGAGGGTACTGTGCTAAAAGAGGTGGAGTTATGCAGATCTAAAACGCGTGGATTGCAGCAGCAGCAAGCCGAAAAGTGCAGGCATGTGAGGGATCTAGAGGTTGACAGCATGTCTTCTTAACGGGAGTCCAGGTGGCCATCTCCACAAATGGACTTTTCAGAATCCTTGGGTGGCACCGTAGTCGGAAACCAATTCTGGTTATCGCTTCTCGGCCTTTTGGCTAAGATCAAGTGTAGTATCTGTTCTTATCAGTTTAATATCTGATACGTCCCCTATCTGGGGACCATATATTAAATGGATTTTTAGAACAGGGAGATGGAAAAAGAGCTTGCTCTGTCCACTCCACGCATTGACCTGGTATTGCAGTATCTCCAGGACCGGTGCACCCCTTCTTTAATGCAGTTCCTAAAATCAGAAAGAATTGAATTCAATGCTTTTTGTTCATTTTGCTTGTTTGTCGGATTTTGGGATGGACTCTTTGGCTTTGCTTTTCTTCTCCTCATTGGATTTTTCATGTTAAAAGTTGCAGAAGCCAGATGACAAGCTCATTTTGGTTCAACTTCAGCAACTGTGCATTGCATTGCCATGTAATGTAATGTAATGCAATGCTATCTATCTAGCTCTCCCTCTATACTTCCTTTTGGATAAACAGACATATTAGGCAAGCATTTTGGAGCTTTCACCTAAATAACTACAGGTGGTGAGATAAGCTGCACAATATAATTGACCTTTCAGTATATTGTTGCACACACACCATCTATTTAGCAAATGCCCTTGTTATCAACAGCAGCCTTTTAAACTCACCTGAGCTAACAGGTATGTGAGCTGGTTACTCTGCTGCGCTTAAAATTTCTTTTTTGGTTTGCTACAATGCCTTTTCTGAAACGTTGTCTCCCTCTGCTGGAACACTGACTTCTTTCATTTAATGCCTGCAGACTATAAAAGAGAAACCAACCCAAAAAGTTTGGTTGATTAGTCTGTGGCATTCTTTTAAACTGTTGCTTATGGCGGTCTCTGTGAGCTTCTCAGTGACATTCAGCCATCCAGGTATCCCGCCTGCAGTAGACGGAATGTGGCAATGGAACGCTGGCTGCGCGTGTCATAATAGGCTCTGAGCCTTTATATACCTGCGCACAGCAGCAGCCACCTTCAGTCTGCTGCTGGACAGCCAGCAGCAGCAGCAGCAGGAGAGGTAATTAATCAGCAACCCTCCTGCTAAGGGTAGACAGCTGCTCGTTCCACCCCCCCCCCCCCCGCCTTAATTGGTTCTCCTCCCTTCCAACGGTGTTGAGGCGGGTGGGAACAGCCGGGGGTTGAGGGTACTGTGCTAAAAGAGGTGGAGTTATGCAGATCTAAAACGCGTGGATTGCAGCAGCAGCAAGCCGAAAAGTGCAGGCATGTGAGGGATCTAGAGGTTGACAGCATGTCTTCTTAACGGGAGTCCAGGTGGCCATCTCCACAAATGGACTTTTCAGAATCCTTGGGTGGCACCGTAGTCGGAAACCAATTCTGGTTATCGCTTCTCGGCCTTTTGGCTAAGATCAAGTGTAGTATCTGTTCTTATCAGTTTAATATCTGATACGTCCCCTATCTGGGGACCATATATTAAATGGATTTTTAGAACAGGGAGATGGAAAAAGAGCTTGCTCTGTCCACTCCACGCATTGACCTGGTATTGCAGTATCTCCAGGACCGGTGCACCCCTTCTTTAATGCAGTTTCTAAAATCAGAAAGAATTGAATTCAATGCTTTTTGTTCATTTTGCTTGTTTGTCGGATTTTGGGATGGACTCTTTGGCTTTGCTTTTCTTCTCCTCATTGGATTTTTCATGTTAAAAGTTGCAGAAGCCAGATGACAAGCTCATTTTGGTTCAACTTCAGCAACTGTGCATTGCATTGCCATGTAATGTAATGTAATGCAATGCTATCTATCTAGCTCTCCCTCTATACTTCCTTTTGGATAAACAGACATATTAGGCAAGCATTTTGGAGCTTACACCTAAATAACTACAGGTGGTGAGATAAGCTGCACAATATAATTGACCTTTCAGTATATTGTTGCACACACACCATCTATTTAGCAAATGCCCTTGTTATCAACAGCAGCCTTTTAAACTCACCTGAGCTAACAGGTATGTGAGCTGGTTACTCTGCTGCGCTTAAAATTTCTTTTTTGGTTTGCTACAATGCCTTTTCTGAAACGTTGTCTCCCTCTGCTGGAACACTGACTTCTTTCATTTAATGCCTGCAGACTATAAAAGAGAAACCAACCCAAAAAGTTTGGTTGATTAGTCTGTGGCATTCTTTTAAACTGTTGCTTATGGCGGTCTCTGTGAGCTTCTCAGTGACATTCAGCCATCCAGGTATCCCGCCTGCAGTAGACGGAATGTGGCAATGGAACGCTGGCTGCGCGTGTCATAATAGGCTCTGAGCCTTTATATACCTGCGCACAGCAGCAGCCACCTTCAGTCTGCTGCTGGACAGCCAGCAGCAGCAGCAGCAGGAGAGGTAATTAATCAGCAACCCTCCTGCTAAGGGTAGACAGCTGCTCGTTCCACCCCCCCCCCCCCCGCCTTAATTGGTTCTCCTCCCTTCCAACGGTGTTGAGGCGGGTGGGAACAGCCGGGGGTTGAGGGTACTGTGCTAAAAGAGGTGGAGTTATGCAGATCTAAAACGCGTGGATTGCAGCAGCAGCAAGCCGAAAAGTGCAGGCATGTGAGGGATCTAGAGGTTGACAGCATGTCTTCTTAACGGGAGTCCAGGTGGCCATCTCCACAAATGGACTTTTCAGAATCCTTGGGTGGCATCGTAGTCGGAAACCAATTCTGGTTATCGCTTCTCGGCCTTTTGGCTAAGATCAAGTGTAGTATCTGTTCTTATCAGTTTAATATCTGATACGTCCGCTATCTGGGGACCATATATTAAATGGATTTTTAGAACAGGGAGATGGAAAAAGAGCTTGCTCTGTCCACTCCACGCATTGACCTGGTATTGCAGTATCTCCAGGACCGGTGCACCCCTTCTTTAATGCAGTTTCTAAAATCAGAAAGAATTGAATTCAATGCTTTTTGTTCATTTTGCTTGTTTGTCGGATTTTGGGATGGACTCTTTGGCTTTGCTTTTCTTCTCCTCATTGGATTTTTCATGTTAAAAGTTGCAGAAGCCAGATGACAAGCTCATTTTGGTTCAACTTCAGCAACTGTGCATTGCATTGCCATGTAATGTAATGTAATGCAATGCTATCTATCTAGCTCTCCCTCTATACTTCCTTTTGGATAAACAGACATATTAGGCAAGCATTTTGGAGCTTTCACCTAAATAACTACAGGTGGTGAGATAAGCTGCACAATATAATTGACCTTTCAGTATATTGTTGCACACACACCATCTATTTAGCAAATGCCCTTGTTATCAACAGCAGCCTTTTAAACTCACCTGAGCTAACAGGTATGTGAGCTGGTTACTCTGCTGCGCTTAAAATTTCTTTTTTGGTTTGCTACAATGCCTTTTCTGAAACGTTGTCTCCCTCTGCTGGAACACTGACTTCTTTCATTTAATGCCTGCAGACTATAAAAGAGAAACCAACCCAAAAAGTTTGGTTGATTAGTCTGTGGCATTCTTTTAAACTGTTGCTTATGGCGGTCTCTGTGAGCTTCTCAGTGACATTCAGCCATCCAGGTATCCCGCCTGCAGTAGACGGAATGTGGCAATGGAACGCTGGCTGCGCGTGTCATAATAGGCTCTGAGCCTTTATATACCTGCGCACAGCAGCAGCCACCTTCAGTCTGCTGCTGGACAGCCAGCAGCAGCAGCAGCAGGAGAGGTAATTAATCAGCAACCCTCCTGCTAAGGGTAGACAGCTGCTCGTTCCACCCCCCCCCCGCCTTAATTGGTTCTCCTCCCTTCCAACGGTGTTGAGGCGGGTGGGAACAGCCGGGGGTTGAGGGTACTGTGCTAAAAGAGGTGGAGTTATGCAGATCTAAAACGCGTGGATTGCAGCAGCAGCAAGCCGAAAAGTGCAGGCATGTGAGGGATCTAGAGGTTGACAGCATGTCTTCTTAACGGGAGTCCAGGTGGCCATCTCCACAAATGGACTTTTCAGAATCCTTGGGTGGCACCGTAGTCGGAAACCAATTCTGGTTATCGCTTCTCGGCCTTTTGGCTAAGATCAAGTGTAGTATCTTTCGAAAAGGCGGTTTTGGATGTTGGCCGCCCTAGTAGATTGATACATTATGCACACTGGGGTTTAGGCGCTTGTTAGTACGCCAGGTGGCTAATATAGTCATCTGGTGGAAAGCATGGCCCCCCAGGATCGACGCCATTGGGCCGGGGAAGATCGAAAGCCCGAAGTGTGAAGTGCCCCAGGAGTGGTGACCCTGGGGTGCCTTAACTCACTGGGATTGGGAACCCCACTTGAGTTTATGGCACATTTGCACAAGCACTTCAAATTTTCTTTCTTCGCACACACCCTTATTCCGGGCCTTCTGGCCTTAGGATGGGGAATTTTTCAATTCCCGGTTGAAGGTCCGGGCAGTATTATACTGTGAAACCTTCACTATTTATTTAATTTCTTTGTCACTGTGTGTCCACTTATTCACGTGTGTCACGGCCTACTAGGATTTTGTCGGGATGCGGTTCCCTTACGGGTTCCTCTCTTGGCAGGTCTAGGGGGGGAGTGTGTGGCCATCAGGTTCCGCTCCCCCCTGAACCCCCCTGGCTCTCCTCTTTCGGGAGGAGAGCGTTGTTGGCTCCCCTCTTCCGGGAGGGGAGCACAGTCTTTGGCTCCCAGTGCCTTGCTCGGGTGAGAACTCGGGCAGGTGCTGGGGTTATGATTGGGTCGCCTCTGGCTTCGGCTGGAGGTGGCTTTTTGTCCCTGTTCCTCGCTGTGGCCTTTTGGCTCGGAGGGACGGGGAATGGTTTGGGGGACCCTTCTCCTTTTGGAGAGGGTTTCAAGAAGACCAGCATCCTAGTGCACTTTTTTTGTGGCACTTGTCACTTTTTTAAGCGCACTCGGGTTTTGTACACGAATTCGGGCTTTCAAAAAAAAAAAAAAATCTGTTCTTATCAGTTTAATATCTGATACGTCCCCTATCTGGGGACCATATATTAAATGGATTTTTAGAACAGGGAGATGGAAAAAGAGCTTGCTCTGTCCACTCCACGCATTGACCTGGTATTGCAGTATCTCCAGGACCGGTGCACCCCTTCTTTAATGCAGTTTCTAAAATCAGAAAGAATTGAATTCAATGCTTTTTGTTCATTTTGCTTGTTTGTCGGATTTTGGGATGGACTCTTTGGCTTTGCTTTTCTTCTCCTCATTGGATTTTTCATGTTAAAAGTTGCAGAAGCCAGATGACAAGCTCATTTTGGTTCAACTTCAGCAACTGTGCATTGCATTGCCATGTAATGTAATGTAATGCAATGCTATCTATCTAGCTCTCCCTCTATACTTCCTTTTGGATAAACAGACATATTAGGCAAGCATTTTGGAGCTTTCACCTAAATAACTACAGGTGGTGAGATAAGCTGCACAATATAATTGACCTTTCAGTATATTGTTGCACACACACCATCTATTTAGCAAATGCCCTTGTTATCAACAGCAGCCTTTTAAACTCACCTGAGCTAACAGGTATGTGAGCTGGTTACTCTGCTGCGCTTAAAATTTCTTTTTTGGTTTGCTACAATGCCTTTTCTGAAACGTTGTCTCCCTCTGCTGGAACACTGACTTCTTTCATTTAATGCCTGCAGACTATAAAAGAGAAACCAACCCAAAAAGTTTGGTTGATTAGTCTGTGGCATTCTTTTAAACTGTTGCTTATGGCGGTCTCTGTGAGCTTCTCAGTGACATTCAGCCATCCAGGTATCCCGCCTGCAGTAGACGGAATGTGGCAATGGAACGCTGGCTGCGCGTGTCATAATAGGCTCTGAGCCTTTATATACCTGCGCACAGCAGCAGCCACCTTCAGTCTGCTGCTGGACAGCCAGCAGCAGCAGCAGCAGGAGAGGTAATTAATCAGCAACCCTCCTGCTAAGGGTAGACAGCTGCTCGTTCCACCCCCCCCCCGCCTTAATTGGTTCTCCTCCCTTCCAACGGTGTTGAGGCGGGTGGGAACAGCCGGGGGTTGAGGGTACTGTGCTAAAAGAGGTGGAGTTATGCAGATCTAAAACGCGTGGATTGCAGCAGCAGCAAGCCGAAAAGTGCAGGCATGTGAGGGATCTAGAGGTTGACAGCATGTCTTCTTAACGGGAGTCCAGGTGGCCATCTCCACAAATGGACTTTTCAGAATCCTTGGGTGGCACCGTAGTCGGAAACCAATTCTGGTTATCGCTTCTCGGCCTTTTGGCTAAGATCAAGTGTAGTATCTGTTCTTATCAGTTTAATATCTGATACGTCCCCTATCTGGGGACCATATATTAAATGGATTTTTAGAACAGGGAGATGGAAAAAGAGCTTGCTCTGTTCACTCCACGCATTGACCTGGTATTGCAGTATCTCCAGGACCGGTGCACCCCTTCTTTAATGCAGTTTCTAAAATCAGAAAGAATTGAATTCAATGCTTTTTGTTCATTTTGCTTGTTTGTCGGATTTTGGGATGGACTCTTTGGCTTTGCTTTTCTTCTCCTCATTGGATTTTTCATGTTAAAAGTTGCAGAAGCCAGATGACAAGCTCATTTTGGTTCAACTTCAGCAACTGTGCATTGCATTGCCATGTAATGTAATGTAATGCAATGCTATCTATCTAGCTCTCCCTCTATACTTCCTTTTGGATAAACAGACATATTAGGCAAGCATTTTGGAGCTTTCACCTAAATAACTACAGGTGGTGAGATAAGCTGCACAATATAATTGACCTTTCAGTATATTGTTGCACACACACCATCTATTTAGCAAATGCCCTTGTTATCAACAGCAGCCTTTTAAACTCACCTGAGCTAACAGGTATGTGAGCTGGTTACTCTGCTGCGCTTAAAATTTCTTTTTTGGTTTGCTACAATGCCTTTTCTGAAACGTTGTCTCCCTCTGCTGGAACACTGACTTCTTTCATTTAATGCCTGCAGACTATAAAAGAGAAACCAACCCAAAAAGTTTGGTTGATTAGTCTGTGGCATTCTTTTAAACTGTTGCTTATGGCGGTCTCTGTGAGCTTCTCAGTGACATTCAGCCATCCAGGTATCCCGCCTGCAGTAGACGGAATGTGGCAATGGAACGCTGGCTGCGCGTGTCATAATAGGCTCTGAGCCTTTATATACCTGCGCACAGCAGCAGCCACCTTCAGTCTGCTGCTGGACAGCCAGCAGCAGCAGCAGCAGGAGAGGTAATTAATCAGCAACCCTCCTGCTAAGGGTAGACAGCTGCTCGTTCCACCCCCCCCCCGCCTTAATTGGTTCTCCTCCCTTCCAACGGTGTTGAGGCGGGTGGGAACAGCCGGGGGTTGAGGGTACTGTGCTAAAAGAGGTGGAGTTATGCAGATCTAAAACGCGTGGATTGCAGCAGCAGCAAGCCGAAAAGTGCAGGCATGTGAGGGATCTAGAGGTTGACAGCATGTCTTCTTAACGGGAGTCCAGGTGGCCATCTCCACAAATGGACTTTTCAGAATCCTTGGGTGGCACCGTAGTCGGAAACCAATTCTGGTTATCGCTTCTCGGCCTTTTGGCTAAGATCAAGTGTAGTATCTGTTCTTATCAGTTTAATATCTGATACGTCCCCTATCTGGGGACCATATATTAAATGGATTTTTAGAACAGGGAGATGGAAAAAGAGCTTGCTCTGTCCACTCCACGCATTGACCTGGTATTGCAGTATCTCCAGGACCGGTGCACCCCTTCTTTAATGCAGTTTCTAAAATCAGAAAGAATTGAATTCAATGCTTTTTGTTCATTTTGCTTGTTTGTCGGATTTTGGGATGGACTCTTTGGCTTTGCTTTTCTTCTCCTCATTGGATTTTTCATGTTAAAAGTTGCAGAAGCCAGATGACAAGCTCATTTTGGTTCAACTTCAGCAACTGTGCATTGCATTGCCATGTAATGTAATGTAATGCAATGCTATCTATCTAGCTCTCCCTCTATACTTCCTTTTGGATAAACAGACATATTAGGCAAGCATTTTGGAGCTTTCACCTAAATAACTACAGGTGGTGAGATAAGCTGCACAATATAATTGACCTTTCAGTATATTGTTGCACACACACCATCTATTTAGCAAATGCCCTTGTTATCAACAGCAGCCTTTTAAACTCACCTGAGCTAACAGGTATGTGAGCTGGTTACTCTGCTGCGCTTAAATTTTCTTTTTTGGTTTGCTACAATGCCTTTTCTGAAACGTTGTCTCCCTCTGCTGGAACACTGACTTCTTTCATTTAATGCCTGCAGACTATAAAAGAGAAACCAACCCAAAAAGTTTGGTTGATTAGTCTGTGGCATTCTTTTAAACTGTTGCTTATGGCGGTCTCTGTGAGCTTCTCAGTGACATTCAGCCATCCAGGTATCCCGCCTGCAGTAGACGGAATGTGGCAATGGAACGCTGGCTGCGCGTGTCATAATAGGCTCTGAGCCTTTATATACCTGCGCACAGCAGCAGCCACCTTCAGTCTGCTGCTGGACAGCCAGCAGCAGCAGCAGCAGGAGAGGTAATTAATCAGCAACCCTCCTGCTAAGGGTATACAGCTGCTCGTTCCACCCCCCCCGCCGCCTTAATTGGTTCTCCTCCCTTCCAACGGTGTTGAGGCGGGTGGGAACAGCCGGGGGTTGAGGGTACTGTGCTAAAAGAGGTGGAGTTATGCAGATCTAAAACGCGTGGATTGCAGCAGCAGCAAGCCGAAAAGTGCAGGCATGTGAGGGATCTAGAGGTTGACAGCATGTCTTCTTAACGGGAGTCCAGGTGGCCATCTCCACAAATGGACTTTTCAGAATCCTTGGGTGGCACCGTAGTCGGAAACCAATTCTGGTTATCGCTTCTCGGCCTTTTGGCTAAGATCAAGTGTAGTATCTGTTCTTATCAGTTTAATATCTGATACGTCCCCTATCTGGGGACCATATATTAAATGGATTTTTAGAACAGGGAGATGGAAAAAGAGCTTGCTCTGTCCA
Organism: Phyllobates terribilis; assembly: GCF_046119375.1. Taxonomy (NCBI): domain Eukaryota; kingdom Metazoa; phylum Chordata; class Amphibia; order Anura; family Dendrobatidae; genus Phyllobates; species Phyllobates terribilis. Next base: position 1,649,816 of record NW_027362868.1, read on the forward strand.
CTCCACGCATTGACCTGGTATTGCAGTATCTCCAGGACCGGTGCACCCCTTCTTTAATGCAGTTTCTAAAATCAGAAAGAATTTAATTCAATGCTTTTTGTTCATTTTGCTTGTTTGTCGGATTTTGGGATGGACTCTTTGGCTTTGCTTTTCTTCTCCTCATTGGATTTTTCATGTTAAAAGTTGCAGAAGCCAGATGACAAGCTCATTTTGGTTCAACTTCAGCAACTGTGCATTGCATTGCCATGTAATGTAATGTAATGCAATGCTATCTATCTAGCTCTCCCTCTATACTTCCTTTTGGATAAACAGACATATTAGGCAAGCATTTTGGAGCTTTCACCTAAATAACTACAGGTGGTGAGATAAGCTGCACAATATAATTGACCTTTCAGTATATTGTTGCACACACACCATCTATTTAGCAAATGCCCTTGTTATCAACAGCAGCCTTTTAAACTCACCTGAGCAAACAGGTATGTGAGCTGGTTACTCTGCTGCGCTTAAAATTTCTTTTTTGGTTTGCTACAATGCCTTTTCTGAAACGTTGTCTCCCTCTGCTGGAACACTGACTTCTTTCATTTAATGCCTGCAAACTATAAAAGAGAAACCAACCCAAAAAGTTTGGTTGATTAGTCTGTGGCATTCTTTTAAACTGTTGCTTATGGCGGTCTCTGTGAGCTTCTCAGTGACATTCAGCCATCCAGGTATCCCGCCTGCAGTAGACGGAATGTGGCAATGGAACGCTGGCTGCGCGTGTCATAATAGGCTCTGAGCCTTTATATACCTGCGCACAGCAGCAGCCACCTTCAGTCTGCTGCTGGACAGCCAGCAGCAGCAGCAGCAGGAGAGGTAATTAATCAGCAACCCTCCTGCTAAGGGTAGACAGCTGCTCGTTCCACCCCCCCCCCGCCTTAATTGGTTCTCCTCCCTTCCAACGGTGTTGAGGCGGGTGGGAACAGCCGGGGGTTGAGGGTACTGTGCTAAAAGAGGTGGAGTTATGCAGATCTAAAACGCGTGGATTGCAGCAGCAGCAAGCCGAAAAGTGCAGGCATGTGAGGGATCTAGAGGTTGACAGCATGTCTTCTTAACGGGAGTCCAGGTGGCCATCTCCACAAATGGACTTTTCAGAATCCTTGGGTGGCACCGTAGTCGGAAACCAATTCTGGTTATCGCTTCTCGGCCTTTTGGCTAAGATCAAGTGTAGTATCTGTTCTTATCAGTTTAATATCTGATACGTCCCCTATCTGGGGACCATATATTAAATGGATTTTTAGAACAGGGAGATGGAAAAAGAGCTTGCTCTGTCCACTCCACGCATTGACCTGGTATTGCAGTATCTCCAGGACTGGTGCACCCCTTCTTTAATGCAGTTTCTAAAATCAGAAAGAATTGAATTCAATGCTTTTTGTTCATTTTGCTTGTTTGTCGGATTTTGGGATGGACTCTTTGGCTTTGCTTTTCTTCTCCTCATTGGATTTTTCATGTTAAAAGTTGCAGAAGCCAGATGACAAGCTCATTTTGGTTCAACTTCAGCAACTGTGCATTGCATTGCCATGTAATGTAATGTAATGCAATGCTATCTATCTAGCTCTCCCTCTATACTTCCTTTTGGATAAACAGACATATTAGGCAAGCATTTTGGAGCTTTCACCTAAATAACTACAGGTGGTGAGATAAGCTGCACAATATAATTGACCTTTCAGTATATTGTTGCACACACACCATCTATTTAGCAAATGCCCTTGTTATCAACAGCAGCCTTTTAAACTCACCTGAGCTAACAGGTATGTGAGCTGGTTACTCTGCTGCGCTTAAAATTTCTTTTTTGGTTTGCTACAATGCCTTTTCTGAAACGTTGTCTCCCTCTGCTGGAACACTGACTTCTTTCATTTAATGCCTGCAGACTATAAAAGAGAAACCAACCCAAAAAGTTTGGTTGATTAGTCTGTGGCATTCTTTTAAACTGTTGCTTATGGCGGTCTCTGTGAGCTTCTCAGTGACATTCAGCCATCCAGGTATCCCGCCTGCAGTAGACGGAATGTGGCAATGGAACGCTGGCTGCGCGTGTCATAATAGGCTCTGAGCCTTTATATACCTGCGCACAGCAGCAGCCACCTTCAGTCTGCTGCTGGACAGCCAGCAGCAGCAGCAGCAGGAGAGGTAATTAATCAGCAACCCTCCTGCTAAGGGTAGACAGCTGCTCGTTCCACCCCCCCCCCGCCTTAATTGGTTCTCCTCCCTTCCAACGGTGTTGAGGCGGGTGGGAACAGCCGGGGGTTGAGGGTACTGTGCTAAAAGAGGTGGAGTTATGCAGATCTAAAACGCGTGGATTGCAGCAGCAGCAAGCCGAAAAGTGCAGGCATGTGAGGGATCTAGAGGTTGACAGCATGTCTTCTTAACGGGAGTCCAGGTGGCCATCTCCACAAATGGACTTTTCAGAATCCTTGGGTGGCACCGTAGTCGGAAACCAATTCTGGTTATCGCTTCTCGGCCTTTTGGCTAAGATCAAGTGTAGTATCTGTTCTTATCAGTTTAATATCTGATACGTCCCCTATCTGGGGACCATATATTAAATGGATTTTTAGAACAGGGAGATGGAAAAAGAGCTTGCTCTGTCCACTCCACGCATTGACCTGGTATTGCAGTATCTCCAGGACCGGTGCACCCCTTCTTTAATGCAGTTTCTAAAATCAGAAAGAATTTAATTCAATGCTTTTTGTTCATTTTGCTTGTTTGTCGGATTTTGGGATGGACTCTTTGGCTTTGCTTTTCTTCTCCTCATTGGATTTTTCATGTTAAAAGTTGCAGAAGCCAGATGACAAGGTCATTTTGGTTCAACTTCAGCAACTGTGCATTGCATTGCCATGTAATGTAATGTAATGCAATGCTATCTATCTAGCTCTCCCTCTATACTTCCTTTTGGATAAACAGACATATTAGGCAAGCATTTTGGAGCTTTCACCTAAATAACTACAGGTGGTGAGATAAGCTGCACAATATAATTGACCTTTCAGTATATTGTTGCACACACACCATCTATTTAGCAAATGCCCTTGTTATCAACAGCAGCCTTTTAAACTCACCTGAGCTAACAGGTATGTGAGCTGGTTACTCTGCTGCGCTTAAAATTTCTTTTTTGGTTTGCTACAATGCCTTTTCTGAAACGTTGTCTCCCTCTGCTGGAACACTGACTTCTTTCATTTAATGCCTGCAGACTATAAAAGAGAAACCAACCCAAAAAGTTTGGTTGATTAGTCTGTGGCATTCTTTTAAACTGTTGCTTATGGCGGTCTCTGTGAGCTTCTCAGTGACATTCAGCCATCCAGGTATCCCGCCTGCAGTAGACGGAATGTGGCAATGGAACGCTGGCTGCGCGTGTCATAATAGGCTCTGAGCCTTTATATACCTGCGCACAGCAGCAGCCACCTTCAGTCTGCTGCTGGACAGCCAGCAGCAGCAGCAGCAGGAGAGGTAATTAATCAGCAACCCTCCTGCTAAGGGTAGACAGCTGCTCGTTCCATCCCCCCCCCCGCCTTAATTGGTTCTCCTCCCTTCCAACGGTGTTGAGGCGGGTGGGAACAGCCGGGGGTTGAGGGTACTGTGCTAAAAGAGGTGGAGTTATGCAGATCTAAAACGCGTGGATTGCAGCAGCAGCAAGCCGAAAAGTGCAGGCATGTGAGGGATCTAGAGGTTGACAGCATGTCTTCTTAACGGGAGTCCAGGTGGCCATCTCCACAAATGGACTTTTCAGAATCCTTGGGTGGCACCGTAGTCGGAAACCAATTCTGGTTATCGCTTCTCGGCCTTTTGGCTAAGATCAAGTGTAGTATCTGTTCTTATCAGTTTAATATCTGATACGTCCCCTATCTGGGGACCATATATTAAATGGATTTTTAGAACAGGGAGATGGAAAAAGAGCTTGCTCTGTCCACTCCACGCATTGACCTGGTATTGCAGTATCTCCAGGACCGGTGCACCCCTTCTTTAATGCAGTTTCTAAAATCAGAAAGAATTGAATTCAATGCTTTTTGTTCATTTTGCTTGTTTGTCGGATTTTGGGATGGACTCTTTGGCTTTGCTTTTCTTCTCCTCATTGGATTTTTCATGTTAAAAGTTGCAGAAGCCAGATGACAAGCTCATTTTGGTTCAACTTCAGCAACTGTGCATTGCATTGCCATGTAATGTAATGTAATGCAATGCTATCTATCTAGCTCTCCCTCTATACTTCCTTTTGGATAAACAGACATATTAGGCAAGCATTTTGGAGCTTTCACCTAAATAACTACAGGTGGTGAGATAAGCTGCACAATATAATTGACCTTTCAGTATATTGTTGCACACACACCATCTATTTAGCAAATGCCCTTGTTATCAACAGCAGCCTTTTAAACTCACCTGAGCTAACAGGTATGTGAGCTGGTTACTCTGCTGCGCTTAAAATTTCTTTTTTGGTTTGCTACAATGCCTTTTCTGAAACGTTGTCTCCCTCTGCTGGAACACTGACTTCTTTCATTTAATGCCTGCAGACTATAAAAGAGAAACCAACCCAAAAAGTTTGGTTGATTAGTCTGTGGCATTCTTTTAAACTGTTGCTTATGGCGGTCTCTGTGAGCTTCTCAGTGACATTCAGCCATCCAGGTATCCCGCCTGCAGTAGACGGAATGTGGCAATGGAACGCTGGCTGCGCGTGTCATAATAGGCTCTGAGCCTTTATATACCTGCGCACAGCAGCAGCCACCTTCAGTCTGCTGCTGGACAGCCAGCAGCAGCAGCAGCAGGAGAGGTAATTAATCAGCAACCCTCCTGCTAAGGGTAGACAGCTGCTCGTTCCACCCCCCCCCCCGCCTTAATTGGTTCTCCTCCCTTCCAACGGTGTTGAGGCGGGTGGGAACAGCCGGGGGTTGAGGGTACTGTGCTAAAAGAGGTGGAGTTATGCAGATCTAAAACGCGTGGATTGCAGCAGCAGCAAGCCGAAAAGTGCAGGCATGTGAGGGATCTAGAGGTTGACAGCATGTCTTCTTAACGGGAGTCCAGGTGGCCATCTCCACAAATGGACTTTTCAGAATCCTTGGGTGGCACCGTAGTCGGAAACCAATTCTGGTTATCGCTTCTCGGCCTTTTGGCTAAGATCAAGTGTAGTATCTTTCGAAAAGGCGGTTTTGGATGTTGGCCGCCCTAGTAGATTGATACATTATGCACACTGGGGTTTAGGCGCTTGTTAGTACGCCAGGTGGCTAATATAGTCATCTGGTGGAAAGCATGGCCCCCCAGGATCGACGCCATTGGGCCGGGGAAGATCGAAAGCCCGAAGTGTGAAGTGCCCCAGGAGTGGTGACCCTGGGGTGCCTTAACTCACTGGGATTGGGAACCCCACTTGAGTTTATGGCACATTTGCACAAGCACTTCAAATTTTCTTTCTTCGCACACACCCTTATTCCGGGCCTTCTGGCCTTAGGATGGGGAATTTTTCAATTCCCGGTCGAAGGTCCGGGCAGTATTATACTGTGAAACCTTCACTATTTATTTAATTTCTTTGTCACTGTGTGTCCACTTATTCACGTGTGTCACGTCCTACTAGGATTTTGTCGGGATGCGGTTCCCTTACGGGTTCCTCTCTTGACAGGTCTAGGGGGGGAGTGTGTGGCCATCAGGTTCCGCTCCCCCCTGAACCCCCCTGGCTCTCCTCTTTCGGGAGGAGAGCGTTGTTGGCTCCCCTCTCCCGGGAGGGGAGCACAGTCTTTGGCTCCCAGTGCCTTGCTCGGGTGAGAACTCGGGCAGGTGCTGGGGGTAAGATTGGGTCGCCTCTGGCTTCGGCTGGAGGTGGCTTTTTGTCCCTGTTCCTCGCTGTGGCCTTTTGGCTCGGAGGGACGGGGAATGGTTTGGGGGACCCTTCTCCTTTTGGAGAGGGTTTCAAGAAGACCAGCATCCTAGTGCACTTTTTTTGTGGCACTTGTCACTTTTTTAAGCGCACTCGGGTTTTGTACACGAATTCGGGCTTTCGATAAAAAAAAAAAAAAAAAAATCTGTTCTTATCAGTTTAATATCTGATACGTCCCCTATCTGGGGACCATATATTAAATGGATTTTTAGAACAGGGAGATGGAAAAAGAGCTTGCTCTGTCCACCCCACGCATTGACCTGGTATTGCAGTATCTCCAGGACCGGTGCACCCCTTCTTTAATGCAGTTTCTAAAATCAGAAAGAATTGAATTCAATGCTTTTTGTTCATTTTGCTTGTTTGTCGGATTTTGGGATGGACTCTTTGGCTTTGCTTTTCTTCTCCTCATTGGATTTTTCATGTTAAAAGTTGCAGAAGCCAGATGACAAGCTCATTTTGGTTCAACTTCAGCAACTGTGCATTGCATTGCCATGTAATGTAATGTAATGCAATGCTATCTATCTAGCTCTCCCTCTATACTTCCTTTTGGATAAACAGACATATTAGGCAAGCATTTTGGAGCTTTCACCTAAATAACTACAGGTGGTGAGATAAGCTGCACAATATAATTGACCTTTCAGTATATTGTTGCACACACACCATCTATTTAGCAAATGCCCTTGTTATCAACAGCAGCCTTTTAAACTCACCTGAGCTAACAGGTATGTGAGCTGGTTACTCTGCTGCGCTTAAAATTTCTTTTTTGGTTTGCTACAATGCCTTTTCTGAAACGTTGTCTCCCTCTGCTGGAACACTGACTTCTTTCATTTAATGCCTGCAGACTATAAAAGAGAAACCAACCCAAAAAGTTTGGTTGATTAGTCTGTGGCATTCTTTTAAACTGTTGCTTATGGCGGTCTCTGTGAGCTTCTCAGTGACATTCAGCCATCCAGGTATCCCGCCTGCAGTAGACGGAATGTGGCAATGGAACGCTGGCTGCGCGTGTCATAATAGGCTCTGAGCCTTTATATACCTGCGCACAGCAGCAGCCACCTTCAGTCTGCTGCTGGACAGCCAGCAGCAGCAGCAGCAGGAGAGGTAATTAATCAGCAACCCTCCTGCTAAGGGTAGACAGCTGCTCGTTCCACCCCCCCCCTCCCCCCCCGCCTTAATTGGTTCTCCTCCCTTCCAACGGTGTTGAGGCGGGTGGGAACAGCCGGGGGTTGAGGGTACTGTGCTAAAAGAGGTGGAGTTATGCAGATCTAAAACGCGTGGATTGCAGCAGCAGCAAGCCGAAAAGTGCAGGCATGTGAGGGATCTAGAGGTTGACAGCATGTCTTCTTAACGGGAGTCCAGGTGGCCATCTCCACAAATGGACTTTTCAGAATCCTTGGGTGGCACCGTAGTCGGAAACCAATTCTGGTTATCGCTTCTCGGCCTTTTGGCTAAGATCAAGTGTAGTATCTGTTCTTATCAGTTTAATATCTGATACGTCCCCTATCTGGGGACCATATATTAAATGGATTTTTAGAACAGGGAGGTGGAAAAAGAGCTTGCTCTGTCCACTCCACGCATTGACCTGGTATTGCAGTATCTCCAGGACCGGTGCACCCCTTCTTTAATGCAGTTTCTAAAATCAGAAAGAATTGAATTCAATGCTTTTTGTTCATTTTGCTTGTTTGTCGGATTTTGGGATGGACTCTTTGGCTTTGCTTTTCTTCTCCTCATTGGATTTTTCATGTTAAAAGTTGCAGAAGCCAGATGACAAGCTCATTTTGGTTCAACTTCAGCAACTGTGCATTGCATTGCCATGTAATGTAATGTAATGCAATGCTATCTATCTAGCTCTCCCTCTATACTTCCTTTTGGATAAACAGACATATTAGGCAAGCATTTTGGAGCTTTCACCTAAATAACTACAGGTGGTGAGATAAGCTGCACAATATAATTGACCTTTCAGTATATTGTTGCACACACACCATCTATTTAGCAAATGCCCTTGTTATCAACAGCAGCCTTTTAAACTCACCTGAGCTAACAGGTATGTGAGCTGGTTACTCTGCTGCGCTTAAAATTTCTTTTTTGGTTTGCTACAATGCCTTTTCTGAAACGTTGTCTCCCTCTGCTGGAACACTGACTTCTTTCATTTAATGCCTGCAGACTATAAAAGAGAAACCAACCCAAAAAGTTTGGTTGATTAGTCTGTGGCATTCTTTTAAACTGTTGCTTATGGCGGTCTCTGTGAGCTTCTCAGTGACATTCAGCCATCCAGGTATCCCGCCTGCAGTAGACGGAATGTGGCAATGGAACGCTGGCTGCGCGTGTCATAATAGGCTCTGAGCCTTTATATACCTGCGCACAGCAGCAGCCACCTTCAGTCTGCTGCTGGACAGCCAGCAGCAGCAGCAGCAGGAGAGGTAATTAATCAGCAACCCTCCTGCTAAGGGTAGACAGCTGCTCGTTCCACCCCCCCCCCTGCCTTAATTGGTTCTCCTCCCTTCCAACGGTGTTGAGGCGGGTGGGAACAGCCGGGGGTTGAGGGTACTGTGCTAAAAGAGGTGGAGTTATGCAGATCTAAAACGCGTGGATTGCAGCAGCAGCAAGCCGAAAAGTGCAGGCATGTGAGGGATCTAGAGGTTGACAGCATGTCTTCTTAACGGGAGTCCAGGTGGCCATCTCCACAAATGGACTTTTCAGAATCCTTGGGTGGCACCGTAGTCGGAAACCAATTCTGGTTATCGCTTCTCGGCCTTTTGGCTAAGATCAAGTGTAGTATCTGTTCTTATCAGTTTAATATCTGATACGTCCCCTATCTGGGGACCATATATTAAATGGATTTTTAGAACAGGGAGATGGAAAAAGAGCTTGCTCTGTCCACTCCACGCATTGACCTGGTATTGCAGTATCTCCAGGACCGGTGCACCCCTTCTTTAATGCAGTTTCTAAAATCAGAAAGAATTGAATTCAATGCTTTTTGTTCATTTTGCTTGTTTGTCGGATTTTGGGATGGACTCTTTGGCTTTGCTTTTCTTCTCCTCATTGGATTTTTCATGTTAAAAGTTGCAGAAGCCAGATGACAAGCTCATTTTGGTTCAACTTCAGCAACTGTGCATTGCATTGCCATGTAATGTAATGTAATGCAATGCTATCTATCTAGCTCTCCCTCTATACTTCCTTTTGGATAAACAGACATATTAGGCAAGCATTTTGGAGCTTTCACCTAAATAACTACAGGTGGTGAGATAAGCTGCACAATAAAATTGACCTTTCAGTATATTGTTGCACACACACCATCTATTTAGCAAATGCCCTTGTTATCAACAGCAGCCTTTTAAACTCACCTGAGCTAACAGGTATGTGAGCTGGTTACTCTGCTGCGCTTAAAATTTCTTTTTTGGTTTGCTACAATGCCTTTTCTGAAACGTTGTCTCCCTCTGCTGGAACACTGACTTCTTTCATTTAATGCCTGCAGACTATAAAAGAGAAACCAACCCAAAAAGTTTGGTTGATTAGTCTGTGGCATTCTTTTAAACTGTTGCTTATGGCGGTCTCTGTGAGCTTCTCAGTGACATTCAGCCATCCAGGTATCCCGCCTGCAGTAGACGGAATGTGGCAATGGAACGCTGGCTGCGCGTGTCATAATAGGCTCTGAGCCTTTATATACCTGCGCACAGCAGCAGCCACCTTCAGCCTGCTGCTGGACAGCCAGCAGCAGCAGCAGCAGGAGAGGTAATTAATCAGCAACCCTCCTGCTAAGGGTAGACAGCTGCTCGTTCCACCCCCCCCCCCGCCTTAATTGGTTCTCCTCCCTTCCAACGGTGTTGAGGCGGGTGGGAACAGCCGGGGGTTGAGGGTACTGTGCTAAAAGAGGTGGAGTTATGCAGATCTAAAACGCGTGGATTTCAGCAGCAGCAAGCCGAAAAGTGCAGGCATGTGAGGGATCTAGAGGTTGACAGCATGTCTTCTTAACGGGAGTCCAGGTGGCCATCTCCACAAATGGACTTTTCAGAATCCTTGGGTGGCACCGTAGTCGGAAACCAATTCTGGTTATCGCTTCTCGGCCTTTTGGCTAAGATCAAGTGTAGTATCTGTTCTTATCAGTTTAATATCTGATACGTCCCCTATCTGGGGACCATATATTAAATGGATTTTTAGAACAGGGAGATGGAAAAAGAGCTTGCTCTGTCCACTCCACGCATTGACCTGGTATTGCAGTATCTCCAGGACCGGTGCACCCCTTCTTTAATGCAGTTTCTAAAATCAGAAAGAATTGAATTCAATGCTTTTTGTTCATTTTGCTTGTTTGTCGGATTTTGGGATGGACTCTTTGGCTTTGCTTTTCTTCTCCTCATTGGATTTTTCATGTTAAAAGTTGCAGAAGCCAGATGACAAGCTCATTTTGGTTCAACTTCAGCAACTGTGCATTGCATTGCCATGTAATGTAATGTAATGCAATGCTATCTATCTAGCTCTCCCTCTATTCTTCCTTTTGGATAAACAGACATATTAGGCAAGCATTTTGGAGCTTTCACCTAAATAACTACAGGTGGTGAGATAAGCTGCACAATATAATTGACCTTTCAGTATATTGTTGCACACACACCATCTATTTAGCAAATGCCCTTGTTATCAACAGCAGCCTTTTAAACTCACCTGAGCTAACAGGTATGTGAGCTGGTTACTCTGCTGCGCTTAAAATTTCTTTTTTGGTTTGCTACAATGTCTTTTCTGAAACGTTGTCTCCCTCTGCTGGAACACTGACTTCTTTCATTTAATGCCTGCAGACTATAAAAGAGAAACCAACCCAAAAAGTTTGGTTGATTAGTCTGTGGCATTCTTTTAAACTGTTGCTTATGGCGGTCTCTGTGAGCTTCTCAGTGACATTCAGCCATCCAGGTATCCCGCCTGCAGTAGACGGAATGTGGCAATGGAACGCTGGCTGCGCGTGTCATAATAGGCTCTGAGCCTTTATATACCTGCGCACAGCAGCAGCCACCTTCAGTCTGCTGCTGGACAGCCAGCAGCAGCAGCAGCAGGAGAGGTAATTAATCAGCAACCCTCCTGCTAAGGGTAGACAGCTGCTCGTTCCACCCCCCCCCCCCCGCCTTAATTGGTTCTCCTCCCTTCCAACGGTGTTGAGGCGGGTGGGAACAGCCGGGGGTTGAGGGTACTGTGCTAAAAGAGGTGGAGTTATGCAGATCTAAAACGCGTGGATTGCAGCAGCAGCAAGCCGAAAAGTGCAGGCATGTGAGGGATCTAGAGGTTGACAGCATGTCTTCTTAACGGGAGTCCAGGTGGCCATCTCCACAAATGGACTTTTCAGAATCCTTGGGTGGCACCGTAGTCGGAAACCAATTCTGGTTATCGCTTCTCGGCCTTTTGGCTAAGATCAAGTGTAGTATCTGTTCTTATCAGTTTAGTATCTGATACGTCCCCTATCTGGGGACCATATATTAAATGGATTTTTAGAACAGGGAGATGGAAAAAGAGCTTGCTCTGTCCACTCCACGCATTGACCTGGTATTGCAGTATCTCCAGGACCGGTGCACCCCTTCTTTAATGCAGTTTCTAAAATCAGAAAGAATTGAATTCAATGCTTTTTGTTCATTTTGCTTGTTTGTCGGATTTTGGGATGGACTCTTTGGCTTTGCTTTTCTTCTCCTCATTGGATTTTTCATGTTAAAAGTTGCAGAAGCCAGATGACAAGCTCATTTTGGTTCAACTTCAGCAACTGTGCATTGCATTGCCATGTAATGTAATGTAATGCAATGCTATCTATCTAGCTCTCCCTCTATACTTCCTTTTGGATAAACAGACATATTAGGCAAGCATTTTGGAGCTTTCACCTAAATAACTACAGGTGGTGAGATAAGCTGCACAATATAATTGACCTTTCAGTATATTGTTGCACACACACCATCTATTTAGCAAATGCCCTTGTTATCAACAGCAGCCTTTTAAACTCACCTGAGCTAACAGGTATGTGAGCTGGTTACTCTGCTGCGCTTAAAATTTCTTTTTTGGTTTGCTACAATGCCTTTTCTGAAACGTTGTCTCCCTCTGCTGGAACACTGACTTCTTTCATTTAATGCCTGCAGACTATAAAAGAGAAACCAACCCAAAAAGTTTGGTTGATTAGTCTGTGGCATTCTTTTAAACTGTTGCTTATGGCGGTCTCTGTGAGCTTCTCAGTGACATTCAGCCATCCAGGTATCCCGCCTGCAGTAGACGGAATGTGGCAATGGAACGCTGGCTGCGCGTGTCATAATAGGCTCTGAGCCTTTATATACCTGCGCACAGCAGCAGCCACCTTCAGTCTGCTGCTGGACAGCCAGCAGCAGCAGCAGGAGAGGTAATTAATCAGCAACCCTCCTGCTAAGGGTAGACAGCTGCTCGTTCCACCCCCCCCCCCCCCGCCTTAATTGGTTCTCCTCCCTTCCAACGGTGTTGAGGCGAGTGGGAACAGCCGGGGGTTGAGGGTACTGTGCTAAAAGAGGTGGAGTTATGCAGATCTAAAACGCGTGGATTGCAGCAGCAGCAAGCCGAAAAGTGCAGGCATGTGAGGGATCTAGAGGTTGACAGCATGTCTTCTTAACGGGAGTCCAGGTGGCCATCTCCACAAATGGACTTTTCAGAATCCTTGGGTGGCACCGTAGTCGGAAACCAATTCTGGTTATCGCTTCTCGGCCTTTTGGCTAAGATCAAGTGTAGTATCTGTTCTTATCAGTTTAATATCTGATACGTCACCTATCTGGGGACCATATATTAAATTGATTTTTAGAACAGGGAGATGGAAAAAGAGCTTGCTCTGTCCACTCCACGCATTGACCTGGTATTGCAGTATCTCCAGGACCGGTGCACCCCTTCTTTAATGCAGTTTCTAAAATCAGAAAGAATTGAATTCAATGCTTTTTGTTCATTTTGCTTGTTTGTCGGATTTTGGGATGGACTCTTTGGCTTTGCTTTTCTTCTCCTCATTGGATTTTTCATGTTAAAAGTTGCAGAAGCCAGATGACAAGCTCATTTTGGTTCAACTTCAGCAACTGTGCATTGCATTGCCATGTAATGTAATGTAATGCAATGCTATCTATCTAGCTCTCCCTCTATACTTCCTTTTGGATAAACAGACATATTAGGCAAGCATTTTGGAGCTTTCACCTAAATAACTACAGGTGGTGAGATAAGCTGCACAATATAATTGACCTTTCAGTATATTGTTGCACACACACCATCTATTTAGCAAATGCCCTTGTTATCAACAGCAGCCTTTTAAACTCACCTGAGCTAACAGGTATGTGAGCTGGTTACTCTGCTGCGCTTAAAATTTCTTTTTTGGTTTGCTACAATGCCTTTTCTGAAACGTTGTCTCCCTCTGCTGGAACACTGACTTCTTTCATTTAATGCCTGCAGACTATAAAAGAGAAACCAACCCAAAAAGTTTGGTTGATTAGTCTGTGGCATTCTTTTAAACTGTTGCTTATGGCGGTCTCTGTGAGCTTCTCAGTGACATTCAGCCATCCAGGTATCCCGCATGCAGTAGACGGAATGTGGCAATGGAACGCTGGCTGCGCGTGTCATAATAGGCTCTGAGCCTTTATATACCTGCGCACAGCAGCAGCCACCTTCAGTCTGCTGCTGGACAGCCAGCAGCAGCAGCAGCAGGAGAGGTAATTAATCAGCAACCCTCCTGCTAAGGGTAGACAGCTGCTCGTTCCACCCCCCCCCCCGCCTTAATTGGTTCTCCTCCCTTCCAACGGTGTTGAGGCGGGTGGGAACAGCCGGGGGTTGAGGGTACTGTGCTAAAAGAGGTGGAGTTATGCAGATCTAAAACGCGTGGATTGCAGCAGCAGCAAGCCGAAAAGTGCAGGCATGTGAGGGATCTAGAGGTTGACAGCATGTCTTCTTAACGGGAGTCCAGGTGGCCATCTCCACAAATGGACTTTTCAGAATCCTTGGATGGCACCGTAGTCGGAAACCAATTCTGGTTATCGCTTCTCGGCCTTTTGGCTAAGATCAAGTGTAGTATCTGTTCTTATCAGTTTAATATCTGATACGTCCCCTATCTGGGGACCATATATTAAATGGATTTTTAGAACAGGGAGATGGAAAAAGAGCTTGCTCTGTCCACTCCACGCATTGACCTGGTATTGCAGTATCTCCAGGACCGGTGCACCCCTTCTTTAATGCAGTTTCTAAAATCAGAAAGAATTGAATTCAATGCTTTTTGTTCATTTTGCTTGTTTGTCGGATTTTGGGATGGACTCTTTGGCTTTGCTTTTCTTCTCCTCATTGGATTTTTCATGTTAAAAGTTGCAGAAGCCAGATGACAAGCTCATTTTGGTTCAACTTCAGCAACTGTGCATTGCATTGCCATGTAATGTAATGTAATGCAATGCTATCTATCTAGCTCTCCCTCTATACTTCCTTTTGGATAAACAGACATATTAGGCAAGCATTTTGGAGCTTTCACCTAAATAACTACAGGTGGTGAGATAAGCTGCACAATATAATTGACCTTTCAGTATATTGTTGCACACACACCATCTATTTAGCAAATGCCCTTGTTATCAACAGCAGCCTTTTAAACTCACCTGAGCTAACAGGTATGTGAGCTGGTTACTCTGCTGCGCTTAAAATTTCTTTTTTGGTTTGCTACAATGCCTTTTCTGAAACGTTGTCTCCCTCTGCTGGAACACTGACTTCTTTCATTTAATGCCTGCAGACTATAAAAGAGAAACCAACCCAAAAAGTTTGGTTGATTAGTCTGTGGCATTCTTTTAAACTGTTGCTTATGGCGGTCTCTGTGAGCTTCTCAGTGACATTCAGCCATCCAGGTATCCCGCCTGCAGTAGACGGAATGTGGCAATGGAACGCTGGCTGCGCGTGTCATAATAGGCTCTGAGCCTTTATATACCTGCGCACAGCAGCAGCCACCTTCAGTCTGCTGCTGGACAGCCAGCAGCAGCAGCAGCAGGAGAGGTAATTAATCAGCAACCCTCCTGCTAAGGGTAGACAGCTGCTCGTTCCACCCCCCCCCCCCGCCTTAATTGGTTCTCCTCCCTTCCAACGGTGTTGAGGCGGGTGGGAACAGCCGGGGGTTGAGGGTACTGTGCTAAAAGAGGTGGAGTTATGCAGATCTAAAACGCGTGGATTGCAGCAGCAGCAAGCCGAAAAGTGCAGGCATGTGAGGGATCTAGAGGTTGACAGCATGTCTTCTTAACGGGAGTCCAGGTGGCCATCTCCACAAATGGACTTTTCAGAATCCTTGGGTGGCACCGTAGTCGGAAACCAATTCTGGTTATCGCTTCTCGGCCTTTTGGCTAAGATCAAGTGTAGTATCTGTTCTTATCAGTTTAATATCTGATACGTCCCCTATCTGGGGACCATATATTAAATGGATTTTTAGAACAGGGAGATGGAAAAAGAGCTTGCTCTGTCCACTCCACGCATTGACCTGGTATTGCAGTATCTCCAGGACCGGTGCACCCCTTCTTTAATGCAGTTTCTAAAATCAGAAAGAATTGAATTCAATGCTTTTTGTTCATTTTGCTTGTTTGTCGGATTTTGGGATGGACTCTTTGGCTTTGCTTTTCTTCTCCTCATTGGATTTTTCATGTTAAAAGTTGCAGAAGCCAGATGACAAGCTCATTTTGGTTCAACTTCAGCAACTGTGCATTGCATTGCCATGTAATGTAATGTAATGCAATGCTATCTATCTAGCTCTCCCTCTATACTTCCTTTTGGATAAACAGACATATTAGGCAAGCATTTTGGAGCTTTCACCTAAATAACTACAGGTGGTGAGATAAGCTGCACAATATAATTGACCTTTCAGTATATTGTTGCACACACACCATCTATTTAGCAAATGCCCTTGTTATCAACAGCAGCCTTTTAAACTCACCTGAGCTAACAGGTATGTGAGCTGGTTACTCTGCTGCGCTTAAAATTTCTTTTTTGGTTTGCTACAATGCCTTTTCTGAAACGTTGTCTCCCTCTGCTGGAACACTGACTTCTTTCATTTAATGCCTGCAGACTATAAAAGAGAAACCAACCCAAAAAGTTTGGTTGATTAGTCTGTGGCATTCTTTTAAACTGTTGCTTATGGCGGTCTCTGTGAGCTTCTCAGTGACATTCAGCCATCCAGGTATCCCGCCTGCAGTAGACGGAATGTGGCAATGGAACGCTGGCTGCGCGTGTCATAATAGGCTCTGAGCCTTTATATACCTGCGCACAGCAGCAGCCACCTTCAGTCTGCTGCTGGACAGCCAGCAGCAGCAGCAGGAGAGGTAATTAATCAGCAACCCTCCTGCTAAGGGTAGACAGCTGCTCGTTCCACCCCCCCTCCCCCGCCTTAATTGGTTCTCCTCCCTTCCAACGGTGTTGAGGCGGGTGGGAACAGCCGGGGGTTGAGGGTACTGTGCTAAAAGAGGTGGAGTTATGCAGATCTAAAACGCGTGGATTGCAGCAGCAGCAAGCCGAAAAGTGCAGGCATGTGAGGGATCTAGAGGTTGACAGCATGTCTTCTTAACGGGAGTCCAGGTGGCCATCTCCACAAATGGACTTTTCAGAATCCTTGGGTGGCACCGTAGTCGGAAACCAATTCTGGTTATCGCTTCTCGGCCTTTTGGCTAAGATCAAGTGTAGTATCTGTTCTTATCAGTTTAATATCTGATACGTCCCCTATCTGGGGACCATATATTAAATGGATTTTTAGAACAGGGAGATGGAAAAAGAGCTTGCTCTGTCCACTCCACGCATTGACCTGGTATTGCAGTATCTCCAGGACCGGTGCACCCCTTCTTTAATGCAGTTTCTAAAATCAGAAAGAATTGAATTCAATGCTTTTTGTTCATTTTGCTTGTTTGTCGGATTTTGGGATGGACTCTTTGGCTTTGCTTTTCTTCTCCTCATTGGATTTTTCATGTTAAAAGTTGCAGAAGCCAGATGACAAGCTCATTTTGGTTCAACTTCAGCAACTGTGCATTGCATTGCCATGTAATGTAATGTAATGCAATGCTATCTATCTAGCTCTCCCTCTATACTTCCTTTTGGATAAACAGACATATTAGGCAAGCATTTTGGAGCTTTCACCTAAATAACTACAGGTGGTGAGATAAGCTGCACAATATAATTGACCTTTCAGTATATTGTTGCACACACACCATCTATTTAGCAAATGCCCTTGTTATCAACAGCAGCCTTTTAAACTCACCTGAGCTAACAGGTATGTGAGCTGGTTACTCTGCTGCGCTTAAAATTTCTTTTTTGGTTTGCTACAATGCCTTTTCTGAAACGTTGTCTCCCTCTGCTGGAACACTGACTTCTTTCATTTAATGCCTGCAGACTATAAAAGAGAAACCAACCCAAAAAGTTTGGTTGATTAGTCTGTGGCATTCTTTCAAACTGTTGCTTATGGCGGTCTCTGTGAGCTTCTCAGTGACATTCAGCCATCCAGGTATCCCGCCTGCAGTAGACGGAATGTGGCAATGGAACGCTGGCTGCGCGTGTCAGAGAGGTAATTAATCAGCAACCCTCCTGCTAAGGGTAGACAGCTGCTCGTTCCACCCCCCCCCCCCGCCTTAATTGGTTCTCCTCCCTTCCAACGGTGTTGAGGCGGGTGGGAACAGCCGGGGGTTGAGGGTACTGTGCTAAAAGAGGTGGAGTTATGCAGATCTAAAACGCGTGGATTGCAGCAGCAGCAAGCCGAAAAGTGCAGGCATGTGAGGGATCTAGAGGTTGACAGCATGTCTTCTTAACGGGAGTCCAGGTGGCCATCTCCACAAATGGACTTTTCAGAATCCTTGGGTGGCACCGTAGTCGGAAACCAATTCTGGTTATCGCTTCTCGGCCTTTTGGCTAAGATCAAGTGTAGTATATGTTCTTATCAGTTTAATATCTGATACGTCCCCTATCTGGGGACCATATATTAAATGGATTTTTAGAACAGGGAGATGGAAAAAGAGCTTGCTCTGTCCACTCCACGCATTGACCTGGTATTGCAGTATCTCCAGGACCGGTGCACCCCTTCTTTAATGCAGTTTCTAAAATCAGAAAGAATTGAATTCAATGCTTTTTGTTCATTTTGCTTGTTTGTCGGATTTTGGGATGGACTCTTTGGCTTTGCTTTTCTTCTCCTCATTGGATTTTTCATGTTAAAAGTTGCAGAAGCCAGATGACAAGCTCATTTTGGTTCAACTTCAGCAACTGTGCATTGCATTGCCATGTAATGTAATGTAATGCAATGCTATCTATCTAGCTCTCCCTCTATACTTCCTTTTGGATAAACAGACATATTAGGCAAGCATTTTGGAGCTTTCACCTAAATAACTACAGGTGGTGAGATAAGCTGTACAATATAATTGACCTTTCAGTATATTGTTGCACACACACCATCTATTTTGCAAATGCCCTTGTTATCAACAGCAGCCTTTTAAACTCACCTGAGCTAACAGGTATGTGAGCTGGTTACTCTGCTGCGCTTAAAATTTCTTTTTTGGTTTGCTACAATGCCTTTTCTGAAACGTTGTCTCCCTCTGCTGGAACACTGACTTCTTTCATTTAATGCCTGCAGACTATAAAAGAGAAACC
The DNA here is from genome assembly GCF_046119375.1 of Phyllobates terribilis. Taxonomy (NCBI): domain Eukaryota; kingdom Metazoa; phylum Chordata; class Amphibia; order Anura; family Dendrobatidae; genus Phyllobates; species Phyllobates terribilis. Next base: position 1,668,288 of record NW_027362868.1, read on the forward strand.
AACCCAAAAAGTTTGGTTGATTAGTCTGTGGCATTCTTTTAAACTGTTGCTTATGGCGGTCTTTGTGAGCTTCTCAGTGACATTCAGCCATCCAGGTATCCCGCCTGCAGTAGACGGAATGTGGCAATGGAACGCTGGCTGCGCGTGTCATAATAGGCTCTGAGCCTTTATATACCTGCGCACAGCAGCAGCCACCTTCAGTCTGCTGCTGGACAGCCAGCAGCAGCAGCAGCAGGAGAGGTAATTAATCAGCAACCCTCCTGCTAAGGGTAGACAGCTGCTCGTTCCACCCCCCCCCCCCCCGCCTTAATTGGTTCTCCTCCCTTCCAACGGTGTTGAGGCGGGTGGGAACAGCCGGGGGTTGAGGGTACTGTGCTAAAAGAGGTGGAGTTATGCAGATCTAAAACGCGTGGATTGCAGCAGCAGCAAGCCGAAAAGTGCAGGCATGTGAGGGATCTAGAGGTTGACAGCATGTCTTCTTAACGGGAGTCCAGGTGGCCCTCTCCACAAATGGACTTTTCAGAATCCTTGGGTGGCACCGTAGTCGGAAACCAATTCTGGTTATCGCTTCTCAGCCTTTTGGCTAAGATCAAGTGTAGTATATGTTCTTATCAGTTTAATATCTGATACGTCCCCTATCTGGGGACCATATATTAAATGGATTTTTAGAACAGGGAGATGGAAAAAGAGCTTGCTCTGTCCACTCCACGCATTGACCTGGTATTGCAGTATCTCCAGGACCGGTGCACCCCTTCTTTAATGCAGTTTCTAAAATCAGAAAGAATTGAATTCAATGCTTTTTGTTCATTTTGCTTGTTTGTCGGATTTTGGGATGGACTCTTTGGCTTTGCTTTTCTTCTCCTCATTGGATTTTTCATGTTAAAAGTTGCAGAAGCCAGATGACAAGCTCATTTTGGTTCAACTTCAGCAACTGTGCATTGCATTGCCATGTAATGTAATGTAATGCAATGCTATCTATCTAGCTCTCCCTCTATACTTCCTTTTGGATAAACAGACATATTAGGCAAGCATTTTGGAGCTTTCACCTAAATAACTACAGGTGGTGAGATAAGCTGCACAATATAATTGACCTTTCAGTATATTGTTGCACACACACCATCTATTTAGCAAATGCCCTTGTTATCAACAGCAGCCTTTTAAACTCACCTGAGCTAACAGGTATGTGAGCTGGTTACTCTGCTGCGCTTAAAATTTCTTTTTTGGTTTGCTACAATGCCTTTTCTGAAACGTTGTCTCCCTCTGCTGGAACACTGACTTCTTTCATTTAATGCCTGCAGACTATAAAAGAGAAACCAACCCAAAAAGTTTGGTTGATTAGTCTGTGGCATTCTTTTAAACTGTTGCTTATGGCGGTCTCTGTGAGCTTCTCAGTGACATTCAGCCATCCAGGTATCCCGCCTGCAGTAGACGGAATGTGGCAATGGAACGCTGGCTGCGCGTGTCATAATAGGCTCTGAGCCTTTATATACCTGCGCACAGCAGCAGCCACCTTCAGTCTGCTGCTGGACAGCCAGCAGCAGCAGCAGCAGGAGAGGTAATTAATCAGCAACCCTCCTGCTAAGGGTAGACAGCTGCTCGTTCCACCCCCCCCCCCGCCTTAATTGGTTCTCCTCCCTTCCAACGGTGTTGAGGCGGGTGGGAACAGCCGGGGGTTGAGGGTACTGTGCTAAAAGAGGTGGAGTTATGCAGATCTAAAACGCGTGGATTGCAGCAGCAGCAAGCCGAAAAGTGCAGGCATGTGAGGGATCTAGAGGTTGACAGCATGTCTTCTTAACGGGAGTCCAGGTGGCCATCTCCACAAATGGACTTTTCAGAATCCTTGGGTGGCACCGTAGTCGGAAACCAATTCTGGTTATCGCTTCTCGGCCTTTTGGCTAAGATCAAGTGTAGTATCTGTTTGGCTAAGATCAAGTGTAGTATCTTTTGAAAAGGCAGTTTGTCCTTGGGCTGCCCTAGTAAATTGATGCATATTACACACTGGTTTGGTGCACTTGTTAGTACGCCAGGTGGCTCATAGAGTTATCTGATGGAAAACATGGCCCTCCAGGATCGAAGTCACTAGGCTGGGTAAGTGTGAGTGCTTTGGAGCAATGTGCCCCAGGAGTAGGCGCCCTGGTGGAAGTCCAAGCTTACTGGGACTGGGAACCCCAGAAAGACTTGGCTTCGTAGCACGCCGCACCTTTGCCAATCATACTTTCTGAGCAACCCCCCCTATTCCTGGCCTCCGGGCTAGGAAGGGGAATTTTTATAAACCCGGTCGGAGGTCCGGTCAGCTTTGGGCTGAGAAACCAACACAGGCTCCAGCTCCACTAGGGTGGCAGCCTATATGGAAGCTGGGAGCACGAAAACGGCTCTTCTCCGGCTTCGGCTAGGGAGAGCATCGGAGATACCTGACCCTCGCTGTGGCCTTCTGGCTCGGAGGGATGGGGATGGTTTATTGGGGACCCTCTCCTCCGGGAAGGGTCCACATGAATCCTCGCCTCGTGCGCTGTTTTGGTGTGACTTCGGTCACATTTTTCAGTGCCTTGGATGCAGCTTCAATCAAAAAATCTGTTCTTATGAGTTTAATATCTGATACGTCCCCTATCTGGGGACCATATATTAAATGGATTTTTAGAACAGGGAGATGGAAAAAGAGCTTGCTCTGTCCACTCCACGCATTGACCTGGTATTGCAGTATCTCCAGGACCGGTGCACCCCTTCTTTAATGCAGTTTCTAAAATCAGAAAGAATTGAATTCAATGCTTTTTGTTCATTTTGCTTGTTTGTCGGATTTTGGGATGGACTCTTTGGCTTTGCTTTTCTTCTCCTCATTGGATTTTTCATGTTAAAAGTTGCAGAAGCCAGATGACAAGCTCATTTTGGTTCAACTTCAGCAACTGTGCATTGCATTGCCATGTAATGTAATGTAATGCAATGCTATCTATCTAGCTCTCCCTCTATACTTCCTTTTGGATAAACAGACATATTAGGCAAGCATTTTGGAGCTTCCACCTAAATAACTACAGGTGGTGAGATAAGCTGCACAATATAATTGACCTTTCAGTATATTGTTGCACACACACCATCTATTTAGCAAATGCCCTTGTTATCAACAGCAGCCTTTTAAACTCACCTGAGCTAACAGGTATGTGAGCTGGTTACTCTGCTGCGCTTAAAATTTCTTTTTTGGTTTGCTACAATGCCTTTTCTGAAACGTTGTCTCCCTCTGCTGGAACACTGACTTCTTTCATTTAATGCCTGCAGACTATAAAAGAGAAACCAACCCAAAAAGTTTGGTTGATTAGTCTGTGGCATTCTTTTAAACTGTTGCTTATGGCGGTCTCTGTGAGCTTCTCAGTGACATTCAGCCATCCAGGTATCCCGCCTGCAGTAGACGGAATGTGGCAATGGAACGCTGGCTGCGCGTGTCATAATAGGCTCTGAGCCTTTATATACCTGCGCACAGCAGCAGCCACCTTCAGTCTGCTGCTGGACAGCCAGCAGCAGCAGCAGCAGGAGAGGTAATTAATCAGCAACCCTCCTGCTAAGGGTAGACAGCTGCTCGTTCCACCCCCCCCCCGCCTTAATTGGTTCTCCTCCCTTCCAACGGTGTTGAGGCGGGTGGGAACAGCCGGGGGTTGAGGGTACTGTGCTAAAAGAGGTGGAGTTATGCAGATCTAAAACGCGTGGATTGCAGCAGCAGCAAGCCGACAAGTGCAGGCATGTGAGGGATCTAGAGGTTGACAGCATGTCTTCTTAACGGGAGTCCAGGTGGCCATCTCCACAAATGGACTTTTCAGAATCCTTGGGTGGCACCGTAGTCGGAAACCAATTCTGGTTATCGCTTCTCGGCCTTTTGGCTAAGATCAAGTGTAGTATCTGTTCTTATCAGTTTAATATCTGATACGTCCCCTATCTGGGGACCATATATTAAATGGATTTTTAGAACAGGGAGATGGAAAAAGAGCTTGCTCTGTCCACTCCACGCATTGACCTGGTATTGCAGTATCTCCAGGACCGGTGCACCCCTTCTTTAATGCAGTTTCTAAAATCAGAAAGAATTGAATTCAATGCTTTTTGTTCATTTTGCTTGTTTGTCGGATTTTGGGATGGACTCTTTGGCTTTGCTTTTCTTCTCCTCATTGGATTTTTCATGTTAAAAGTTGCAGAAGCCAGATGACAAGCTCATTTTGGTTCAACTTCAGCAACTGTGCATTGCATTGCCATGTAATGTAATGTAATGCAATGCTATCTATCTAGCTCTCCCTCTATACTTCCTTTTGGATAAACAGACATATTAGGCAAGCATTTTGGAGCTTTCACCTAAATAACTACAGGTGGTGAGATAAGCTGCACAATATAATTGACCTTTCAGTATATTGTTGCACACACACCATCTACAGTCATGGCCAAAAGTTTTGAGAATGACACCAAAATTATATTTTCACATGATCTGCTGGCCTCTGGTTTTTATTAGTGTTTGTCTGATGTTTATATCACATACAGAAATATAATTGCAATCATATTATGAGTACCAATAGGTTATATTGACAGTTAGAATGAGTTAAAGCAGCAAGTCAATATTTGCAGTGTTGCCCCTTCTTCTTCAAGACCTCTGTAATTCTCCCTGGCATGCTCTCAATCAACTTTTGGACCAAATCCTGACTGATAGCAGTCCATTCTTGCATAATCAATGCTTGCATTTTGCCAGAATTTGTTGGTTTTTGTTTGTCCACCCGTCTCTTGATGATTGACCACAAGTTCTCAATGGGATTAAGATCTGGGGAGTTTCCAGGCCATGGACCCAAAATCTCTATGCTTTGTTCCATGAGCCATTTAGTTATCACCTTTGCTTTATGGCAAGGTGCTCCATCATGCTGGAAAAGGCATTGTTGGGCGCCAAACTGCTCTTGGATGGTTGGGAGAAGTTGCTCTTGGAGGACATTCTGGTGCCATTCTTTCTTCATGGCTGTGTTTTTAGGCAAGACTGTGAGTGAGCCGATTCCCTTGGCTGAGAAGCAACCCCACACATGAATGCTTTACAGTTGGCATGAGACAAGACTGGTGGTAGCGCTCACCTCTTCTTCTCCGAATAAGCTGTTTTCCAGATGTCCCAAACAATCGAAAAGGGGATTCATCAGAGAAAATGACTTTGCCCCAGTCCTCAGCAGTCCACTCCCTGTACCTTTTGCAGAATATCAGTCGGTCCCTGATGTTTTTTCTGAAGAGAAGTGGCTTCTTTGCTGCCCTCCTTGAAACCAGCCCTTGCTCAAAGATTCTCCGCCTCACAGTGCGTGCAGAAGCACTCACACCAGCCTGCTGCCATTCCTGAGCAAGCTCGGCACTGCTGGTAGTCCGATCCCGCAGCTGAAACAGTTTTAAGATACGGTCCTGGCGCTTGCTGGTCTTTCTTGGGCGCCCTGGAGCCTTTTTGACAACAATGGAAGCTCTCTCCTTGAAGTTCTTGATGATGCGATAGATTGTTGACTGAGGTGCAATCTTTGTAGCTGCGATACTCTTCCCTGTTAGGCCATTTTTGTGCAGTGCAATGATGGCTGCACGTGTTTCTTTAGAGATAACCATGGTTAACTGAAGAGAAACAATGATACCAAGAACCAGCCTCCTTTTAAAGTGTCCAGTGATGTCATTCTTACTTAATCATGACTGATTGATCGCCAGCCCTGTCCTCATCAACACCAACACCTGTGTTAATGGATCAATCACTAAAACGATGTTAGCTGCTCCTTTTAAGGCAGGACTGCAATGATGTTGAAATGTGTTTTGGGGGTTAAAGTTCATTTTCTGGGCAAATATTGACTTTGCAAGTACAGTAATTGCTGTTAAGCTGATCACTCTTTGACATTCAGGAGTATATGCAAATTGCCATTACAAAAAATGAAGCAGTAAACTTTGGAAAAATTTCTATTTGTCTCATTCTCAATACTTTTGGCCATGACTGTATTTAGCAAATGCCCTTGTTATCAACAGCAGCCTTTTAAACTCACCTGAGCTAACAGGTATGTGAGCTGGTTACTCTGCTGCGCTTAAAATTTCTTTTTTGGTTTGCTACAATGCCTTTTCTGAAACGTTGTCTCCCTCTGCTGGAACACTGACTTCTTTCATTTAATGCCTGCAGACTATAAAAGAGAAACCAACCCAAAAAGTTTGGTTGATTAGTCTGTGGCATTCTTTTAAACTGTTGCTTATGGCGGTCTCTGTGAGCTTCTCAGTGACATTCAGCCATCCAGGTATTCCGCCTGCAGTAGACGGAATGTGGCAATGGAACGCTGGCTGCGCGTGTCATAATAGGCTCTGAGCCTTTATATACCTGCGCACAGCAGCAGCCACCTTCAGTCTGCTGCTGGACAGCCAGCAGCAGCAGCAGCAGGAGAGGTAATTAATCAGCAACCCTCCTGCTAAGGGTAGACAGCTGCTCGTTCCACCCCCCCCCCCGCCTTAATTGGTTCTCCTCCCTTCCAACGGTGTTGAGGCGGGTGGGAACAGCCGGGGGTTGAGGGTACTGTGCTAAAAGAGGTGGAGTTATGCAGATCTAAAACGCGTGGATTGCAGCAGCAGCAAGCCGAAAAGTGCAGGCATGTGAGGGATCTAGAGGTTGACAGCATGTCTTCTTAACGGGAGTCCAGGTGGCCATCTCCACAAATGGACTTTTCAGAATCCTTGGGTGGCACCGTAGTCGGAAACCAATTCTGGTTATCGCTTCTCGGCCTTTTGGCTAAGATCAAGTGTAGTATCTGTTCTTATCAGTTTAATATCTGATACGTCCCCTATCTGGGGACCATATATTAAATGGATTTTTAGAACAGGGAGATGGAAAAAGAGCTTGCTCTGTCCACTCCACGCATTGACCTGGTATTGCAGTATCTCCAGGACCGGTGCACCCCTTCTTTAATGCAGTTTCTAAAATCAGAAAGAATTGAATTCAATGCTTTTTGTTCATTTTGCTTGTTTGTCGGATTTTGGGATGGACTCTTTGGCTTTGCTTTTCTTCTCCTCATTGGATTTTTCATGTTAAAAGTTGCAGAAGCCAGATGACAAGCTCATTTTGGTTCAACTTCAGCAACTGTGCATTGCATTGCCATGTAATGTAATGTAATGCAATGCTATCTATCTAGCTCTCCCTCTATACTTCCTTTTGGATAAACAGACATATTAGGCAAGCATTTTGGAGCTTTCACCTAAATAACTACAGGTGGTGAGATAAGCTGCACAATATAATTGACCTTTCAGTATATTGTTGCACACACACCATCTATTTAGCAAATGCCCTTGTTATCAACAGCAGCCTTTTAAACTCACCTGAGCTAACAGGTATGTGAGCTGGTTACTCTGCTGCGCTTAAAATTTCTTTTTTGGTTTGCTACAATGCCTTTTCTGAAACGTTGTCTCCCTCTGCTGGAACACTGACTTCTTTCATTTAATGCCTGCAGACTATAAAAGAGAAACCAACCCAAAAAGTTTGGTTGATTAGTCTGTGGCATTCTTTTAAACTGTTGCTTATGGCGGTCTCTGTGAGCTTCTCAGTGACATTCAGCCATCCAGGTATCCCGCCTGCAGTAGACAGAATGTGGCAATGGAACGCTGGCTGCGCGTGTCATAATAGGCTCTGAGCCTTTATATACCTGCGCACAGCAGCAGCCACCTTCAGTCTGCTGCTGGACAGCCAGCAGCAGCAGCAGCAGGAGAGGTAATTAATCAGCAACCCTCCTGCTAAGGGTAGACAGCTGCTCGTTCCACCCCCCCCCCCCCCCGCCTTAATTGGTTCTCCTCCCTTCCAACGGTGTTGAGGCGGGTGGGAACAGCCGGGGGTTGAGGGTACTGTGCTAAAAGAGGTGGAGTTATGCAGATCTAAAACGCGTGGATTGCAGCAGCAGCAAGCCGAAAAGTGCAGGCATGTGAGGGATCTAGAGGTTGACAGCATGTCTTTTTAACGGGAGTCCAGGTGGCCATCTCCACAAATGGACTTTTCAGAATCCTTGGGTGGCACCGTAGTCGGAAACCAATTCTGGTTATCGCTTCTCGGCCTTTTGGCTAAGATCTTGTATCTGGTCAGAAGGATCCTAGAGTGTCTCCCCCTCGGCCTTGCAGCATCGCCACTTAGGTGGCTTAAGCTGCCTGCTGCTATTGGGGGGGGTCCAGAGGAAACGAGAGGTGATAATGGGCGTCAAGATTCGCTATGCCGGGACCGTTGATATTCGGGTCAAAAATGCTTTTCGCATTGATATTGAGGAGTCAAGGAGGAATTTCTTTAACCTGCGGTTCTTGGTGGAAGTCGTCATCTTCAAGATTTTGAATGTTGGTCGTGGAGACATCATTTGTCTACAGGAGTTCCCAAAGAATGGCCGGTACGTTTTGGTCCTTGATCGTATGGCAGCTTGCCAGAATCTTTTCAAGACTCTAAAGGATCAGCAAGCCTTGGATCATCCGGCTCTTGAAGGGCTTACATTCACGGTATTGTATACTAAGGGGGAAGTGCCAGTTGTTGTGTTTATGCACAACCCCCTTGTGGATGTGGAGGACATTACTAGATTCCTGAACCGTCATTGCAGCTATGTGTCCTACTCACACAAGGTGAGGAATGAGGTGGGCTTGTGGACTGGCAAACACAAGTTTTTTGTACGGTTCCAGGAAGACCCCCAGGGACCTGGGGGTATCCACTACCCTCCCCTCAGTTTTGCCATCGGGAGGGATAGAGGGTATATGTATTTTCCCGGTGCTCCGCGTTTTTGCAGGAAGTGTAAATCCTTTGGACACTACCAAGAGGACTGCACGGTGGAGAAGTTTTGTGGGAAATGCAATAAAGAAGGTCATCTGGCAATGGAATGTACTAACTCCATGGTCTGTAATGCGTGTGGGGAGGAGGGACACGCTTTCAAGGACTGTCCCCATCGTTCCAGGTCATATGCAGAGGCCGTGTCCCCACGTCCTAGTACTGCCGCCACTATTGGTGAGGCGATTGAGGCAGTAAGGGACTTCATGGAAGTGATGGAGGAAGCACCTGATCCTGCTGGTGGAAGCGCTGTTGAGATGGAGCCTGCAGATATGTCAATTCTGCTTGATGTGAGTGGTGAGGGAGAAGTGAGCGGTTCACTCTCCACAACGCCGGTGTTGGCTTTGGAAAGCTCAGAGGCCATTCAAGAAGGTGGTGGTGGCCAGGGTGACTTCACCGGGGCTGTGGTGAGGCCCCCTGATGAGGACTCTGATGTGTCTTCTGCAAAGAAGTTCCGACCAGATATTTCACCTGCCAGTATTGGGAGCATCAGCCCCTTAAGTGATAGGAGCTATCCCGAGAGCTACAGTGCCTCTCCTAGGAGGTCTTTTTTGGAGGAGGGGGCCAGCATTCTGTGCTTAACATCAGGAATCGAGTTTCAAGACGAGAAAGGTTGACTCTTCGGTGGGGGGTATGTTCTTTTTTACCAAATATGGTTAAAAAATGGGCTCCAACGTGGGCTGTAGTGTACTGTCAGTAAATGTAAGGCTTATAAAATCTAAGCCTAGAAGATTGGCTATACTGGAAGAACTAAAAAATCTTGGAGCAAATATCTACTGTCTGCAAGAGTGCGGAATTGAAGAGTCACCTCCTGAAAAGGACTGGGTATATGGGCATAGCATTTGGTCAGGTTCAATGACAAACAAAAATGATGGTGTGGGGATTTTGTTGGGGAATAGGGATTTAAGTTTTGAAAATTATATGGTGGTGGAGCCAGGTCGTTGTATAATGGCAGTGGTTAAGGGGAGAGGGTGGAGGGTGAAAATTGTTAACGTGTATTGTCCAATTAACAAAGGGGATAGGTTAGCACTATTAGAGAAAATACGTTTTTTTTTGCCTGGAAGGATTCCAATATTATTAGTTGGTGATTTCAATTGTGTTTCTGAAGGGGAAATTGATGTCACGGGTAAGGTCCTTAATCAAATTACATCTGATTTTTCTTTTTTAGATGCAGCGGAATTTTTGAGTAAGCCACCACCGGCCACATATAGAGCTGATAGGGGAGGAATAGTGTCCAGGATTGACCGCATGCTGTATACAAATAGAGGTTTGGTGTGTAAATTTTTTAAACAGCATGTTTTTTCTTTCACAGACCATGAATGTTTGTGGGGTATGTTTGAAGGTGATAAAAAAATGGTGCATGGTGTTGGGGTATGGAAGCTAAATGTTAGGTTGTTAGAGGATGTTAGGGTTATGAGAGACTTCGAAAGTAAGTATGAATGGTGGAGGTCTAGGAAAAATAATTTTGTGGATGTGACTGTATGGTGGGATTGGGTGAAAGTGGAAATTAAGAATTTTTTTAGGAGGTGGGGTTATAAAAAAGCAGCAATTGAAAGAGGCAGATTTAAAGATTTAAATATGAGGATTGAGTGGTTACATAAAATGAGTATGAAAGGAATTGATGTTAGTGATCAACTCAGAGGAGCGAGAGATGAGATGAAGCGTGTTTTGGAAAAGCGTGGGAAGGAAATTATTTTTAGGACGAGAGTTGAGCATTTGGATATGGATGAGAAGTGTACGAGGTACTTTTTTAAAAAAATGTGCAGTAAGAAAGATGAGTTGGATGAGGTTGAAAATGATAATGGTATGACTGTGGTTGGAATGGAAGTGTTGGATGAGGTACATAGTTTCTATAGTAGTTTATTTGAGTCTAAATGGGTGGATGGGGGTTTGAAAGAGCATGTGTTAGGTATGTTGGAGAGTCAGCTTGAATCAGGGGAACGTGAGTGTTTGAGTGAGGATATTGTTTTTGATGAGGTTAAAAAGGCGGTGGATGGTGCGAAAAAGAATAAAACACCTGGGAAAGATGGGTTGCCTGTGGAGTTTTATGTAAAAGCATGGGATGTGATTGGTGTTGATTTTGTGGAGGTATGTCAATATATGTGGATGAATGGTGTACTTTGTAATTCCATGAAAGAAGGAGTAGTTGTTTTACTATATAAGAAGGGTGAGAAAAAGAATTTGCGTAATTGGAGGCCGATTACATTACTCAATGCAGATTACAAAGTCTTTAGCAAAATTCTGGCTAACCGTATGCGTGGGGTGATTGGAAGTGTGGTTGGTGTTGATCAAGTGTGCGCGGTGCCAGGTAGGTGTATGACTGATAACCTCTTGTTGTTGAGGGACGTAATTGGAGATTGTATGTTTAGGAAGGGGAAATGTATGGTTTTTTGTGTGGATTTTGAGAAAGCTTTTGATAGAGTGTCGCATGCGTTTATGTTTGAGGTGTTAGTTAGGATGGGTTTTCCTAGTGTTTTTGTGAAGGCGATAAGGTGTTTGTATGATGGTGTGGTGAGTGAAGTGTTAGTGAATGGATGTTTGAGTGAGAAGGTGTGCATAAAATCAGGGGTCAGGCAGGGGTGTCCGTTGTCCCCTGTCCTGTTTATAAGTGTGATTGAGCCCCTGTTGTGCATGATTCGGAAAGAGAAAGTGATGAATGGTCTTCTAATCCCAGGGAGTGGTGGAAAGACTGTAAAGGTAATGGGGTATATGGACGATGTTGTTGTGGTGAGTGATAATATGGCTGCTATGAATCGAGCAAGGTTGCTTTTAGATTTCTTTTGTGGTGCATCTGGTTTTAGGGTGAATTGGGGGAAGTGTAGCTTTAAGTGTTTTGGGGATTCGAGTGTTAGGATGGATGGTGTGATATGTGAAGAAGGTGCTATTAAGGTTCTGGGGGTGTGGTTTAACAAAGATCTGAAAGGGAATGAGAGTTGGGATGAATGCGGTAAGAGGATTGAACAAAAGTTAAATTTTTGGAGGTTGCGGGACTTGACATTGTCAGGCAAAGTCCTTATTATTAAGTCAGTGATTCTTCCTATGTTACTTTTTGTGTCCGTGGTTTTTCCAGCCCCTTATAGGGGTTTTAGGCGGATTGAGAAGCTAATTTTTACGTTTTATTGGGGAAGTAAGATGGAAAAACTTAAAAGGGAATATTTGTGTAAGTTACGTGAACATGTGGGAATGGATTTCCCAAATTTTGAAATTTGTCTTGGTTTAAATTATATTAAAACAGTGGTTGTTCTGTTAGGTAGGGATAACAAGACGGCTTTTATGATTAAATATATGGCTGGATGGATGTTGTTTGGGTTGAAATGGATGAGAAGGGATGCAAGAGTGCCTGTTTCGTTTAAATGTCCTGTGTGGTATGAGTTTGTTGAAAAATTTGTTGTCAAGCATGATTTGTTGGATGTTCCTATGGGTGATTTCAAAGTGATAAGGAATGTAAGGAGAAGGATGCGTGTTAGAGAGTTTGAATGTAACATTGGGGGCTTGAGATCGAGTGAAGCGTTGTGTGTATGGAGGAACCTGAGTATAAAAGGAATATCGAATAGGCAGCGTGATATCGTATGGATGAGTTTGCATGAGATTTTGCCTGTGAGAGAGGTACATAAGAGGAGGGATCTGATTAGAACAGAGGTATGTCCGAGGGATGGATGTGGGGCGAGTGAAACTGTTATGCATTTGGTTTGGAATTGTGATTATGCTCACAGTGTTTGGAAGGGAGTGGGTGGTTTATGCAAGGAACTAGCGGGCGTGAATTTTATAAATTGGAGAGTGGTAATGTTTGGGATGGGTGCAAGTAGCCGGGTGAAAGAGAGATTGTTGTGGTTGATAATGGCATGTGTAATAGAAAGTCTGTGGGACGTTAGGAATTTGTGTTTATTTAAAAGGAAAATAATCTCAGTTAATAATTGTGTTAGGATGGTTTTGTCAAGGTTATACATAGTTTATTTATGGGACAGCCGTGGCGGTGGTGGCTTTGATTCAGAAGGTTTTTGGAAAGTCAAAAAATGGAGGTCACTGGTAAAGTACGAGTAAGTCCTTGTTTAAGTGTTGTGATCTGTCTTTTTTTATGATAATGGTATGTTTTACAGTTTTTTGTCCATTCAAAAGGTATTACAACTGTTTCAGTATAAAGTTATAAATATGAAATAAAGAAAGTACCATTATGATGTAAGACTGGGCAACGTAGTATGAGTTTTTATACTATTGATTGTTGCTTGAAAAATTTTACTGAATGGTATAAAAAAAAAAAAAAAAAAAAAATCTGTTCTTATCAGTTTAATATCTGATACGTCCCCTATCTGGGGACCATATATTAAATGGATTTTTAGAACAGGGAGATGGAAAAAGAGCTTGCTCTGTCCACTCCACGCATTGACCTGGTATTGCAGTATCTCCAGGACCGGTGCACCCCTTCTTTAATGCAGTTTCTAAAATCAGAAAGAATTGAATTCAATGCTTTTTGTTCATTTTGCTTGTTTGTCGGATTTTGGGATGGACTCTTTGGCTTTGCTTTTCTTCTCCTCATTGGATTTTTCATGTTAAAAGTTGCAGAAGCCAGATGACAAGCTCATTTTGGTTCAACTTCAGCAACTGTGCATTGCATTGCCATGTAATGTAATGTAATGCAATGCTATCTATCTAGCTCTCCCTCTATACTTCCTTTTGGATAAACAGACATATTAGGCAAGCATTTTGGAGCTTTCACCTAAATAACTACAGGTGGTGAGATAAGCTGCACAATATAATTGACCTTTCAGTATATTGTTGCACACACACCATCTATTTAGCAAATGCCCTTGTTATCAACAGCAGCCTTTTAAACTCACCTGAGCTAACAGGTATGTGAGCTGGTTACTCTGCTGCGCTTAAAATTTCTTTTTTGGTTTGCTACAATGCCTTTTCTGAAACGTTGTCTCCCTCTGCTGGAACACTGACTTCTTTCATTTAATGCCTGCAGACTATAAAAGAGAAACCAACCCAAAAAGTTTGGTTGATTAGTCTGTGGCATTCTTTTAAACTGTTGCTTATGGCGGTCTCTGTGAGCTTCTCAGTGACATTCAGCCATCCAGGTATCCCGCCTGCAGTAGACGGAATGTGGCAATGGAACGCTGGCTGCGCGTGTCATAATAGGCTCTGAGCCTTTATATACCTGCGCACAGCAGCAGCCACCTTCAGTCTGCTGCTGGACAGCCAACAGCAGCAGCAGCAGGAGAGGTAATTAATCAGCAACCCTCCTGCTAAGGGTAGACAGCTGCTCGTTCCACCCCCCCCCCCCCCGCCTTAATTGGTTCTCCTCCCTTCCAACGGTGTTGAGGCGGGTGGGAACAGCCGGGGGTTGAGGGTACTGTGCTAAAAGAGGTGGAGTTATGCAGATCTAAAACGCGTGGATTGCAGCAGCAGCAAGCCGAAAAGTGCAGGCATGTGAGGGATCTAGAGGTTGACAGCATGTCTTCTTAACGGGAGTCCAGGTGGCCATCTCAACAAATGGACTTTTCAGAATCCTTGGGTGGCACCGTAGTCGGAAACCAATTCTGGTTATCGCTTCTCGGCCTTTTGGCTAAGATCAAGTGTAGTATCTGTTCTTATCAGTTTAATATCTGATACGTCCCCTATCTGGGGACCATATATTAAATGGATTTTTAGAACAGGGAGATGGAAAAAGAGCTTGCTCTGTCCACTCCACGCATTGACCTGGTATTGCAGTATCTCCAGGACCGGTGCACCCCTTCTTTAATGCAGTTTCTAAAATCAGAAAGAATTGAATTCAATGCTTTTTGTTCATTTTGCTTGTTTGTCGGATTTTGGGATGGACTCTTTGGCTTTGCTTTTCTTCTCCTCATTGGATTTTTCATGTTAAAAGTTGCAGAAGCCAGATGACAAGCTCATTTTGGTTCAACTTCAGCAACTGTGCATTGCATTGCCATGTAATGTAATGTAATGCAATGCTATCTATCTAGCTCTCCCTCTATACTTCCTTTTGGATAAACAGACATATTAGGCAAGCATTTTGGAGCTTTCACCTAAATAACTACAGGTGGTGAGATAAGCTGCACAATATAATTGACCTTTCAGTATATTGTTGCACACACACCATCTATTTAGCAAATGCCCTTGTTATCAACAGCAGCCTTTTAAACTCACCTGAGCTAACAGGTATGTGAGCTGGTTACTCTGCTGCGCTTAAAATTTCTTTTTTGGTTTGCTACAATGCCTTTTCTGAAACGTTGTCTCCCTCTGCTGGAACACTGACTTCTTTCATTTAATGCCTGCAGACTATAAAAGAGAAACCAACCCAAAAAGTTTGGTTGATTAGTCTGTGGCATTATTTTAAACTGTTGCTTATGGCGGTCTCTGTGAGCTTCTCAGTGACATTCAGCCATCCAGGTATCCCGCCTGCAGTAGACGGAATGTGGCAATGGAACGCTGGCTGCGCGTGTCATAATAGGCTCTGAGCCTTTATATACCTGCGCACAGCAGCAGCCACCTTCAGTCTGCTGCTGGACAGCCAGCAGCAGCAGCAGCAGGAGAGGTAATTAATCAGCAACCCTCCTGCTAAGGGTAGACAGCTGCTCGTTCCACCCCCCCCCCCCCGCCTTAATTGGTTCTCCTCCCTTCCAACGGTGTTGAGGCGGGTGGGAACAGCCGGGGGTTGAGGGTACTGTGCTAAAAGAGGTGGAGTTATGCAGATCTAAAACGCGTGGATTGCAGCAGCAGCAAGCCGAAAAGTGCAGGCATGTGAGGGATCTAGAGGTTGACAGCATGTCTTCTTAACGGGAGTCCAGGTGGCCATCTCCACAAATGGACTTTTCAGAATCCTTGGGTGGCACCGTAGTCGGAAACCAATTCTGGTTATCGCTTCTCGGCCTTTTGGCTAAGATCAAGTGTAGTATCTGTTCTTATCAGTTTAATAGCTGATACGTCCCCTATCTGGGGACCATATATTAAATGGATTTTTAGAACAGGGAGATGGAAAAAGAGCTTGCTCTGTCCACTCCACGCATTGACCTGGTATTGCAGTATCTCCAGGACCGGTGCACCCCTTCTTTAATGCAGTTTCTAAAATCAGAAAGAATTGAATTCAATGCTTTTTGTTCATTTTGCTTGTTTGTCGGATTTTGGGATGGACTCTTTGGCTTTGCTTTTCTTCTCCTCATTGGATTTTTCATGTTAAAAGTTGCAGAAGCCAGATGACAAGCTCATTTTGGTTCAACTTCAGCAACTGTGCATTGCATTGCCATGTAATGTAATGTAATGCAATGCTATCTATCTAGCTCTCCCTCTATACTTCCTTTTGGATAAACAGACATATTAGGCAAGCATATTGGAGCTTTCACCTAAATAACTACAGGTGGTGAGATAAGCTGCACAATATAATTGACCTTTCAGTATATTGTTGCACACACACCATCTATTTAGCAAATGCCCTTGTTATCAACAGCAGCCTTTTAAACTCACCTGAGCTAACAGGTATGTGAGCTGGTTACTCTGCTGCGCTTAAAATTTCTTTTTTGGTTTGCTACAATGCCTTTTCTGAAACGTTGTCTCCCTCTGCTGGAACACTGACTTCTTTCATTTAATGCCTGCAGACTATAAAAGAGAAACCAACCCAAAAAGTTTGGTTGATTAGTCTGTGGCATTCTTTTAAACTGTTGCTTATGGCGGTCTCTGTGAGCTTCTCAGTGACATTCAGCCATCCAGGTATCCCGCCTGCAGTAGACGGAATGTGGCAATGGAACGCTGGCTGCGCGTGTCATAATAGGCTCTGAGCCTTTATATACCTGCGCACAGCAGCAGCCACCTTCAGTCTGCTGCTGGACAGCCAGCAGCAGCAGCAGCAGGAGAGGTAATTAATCAGCAACCCTCCTGCTAAGGGTAGACAGCTGCTCGTTCCACCCCCCCCCCCGCCTTAATTGGTTCTCCTCCCTTCCAACGGTGTTGAGGCGGGTGGGAACAGCCAGGGGTTGAGGGTACTGTGCTAAAAGAGGTGGAGTTATGCAGATCTAAAACGCGTGGATTGCAGCAGCAGCAAGCCGAAAAGTGCAGGCATGTGAGGGATCTAGAGGTTGACAGCATGTCTTCTTAACGGGAGTCCAGGTGGCCATCTCCACAAATGGACTTTTCAGAATCCTTGGGTGGCACCGTAGTCGGAAACCAATTCTGGTTATCGCTTCTCGGCCTTTTGGCTAAGATCAAGTGTAGTATCTGTTCTTATCAGTTTAATATCTGATACGTCCCCTATCTGGGGACCATATATTAAATGGATTTTTAGAACAGGGAGATGGAAAAAGAGCTTGCTCTGTCCACTCCATGCATTGACCTGGTATTGCAGTATCTCCAGGACCGGTGCACCCCTTCTTTAATGCAGTTTCTAAAATCAGAAAGAATTGAATTCAATGCTTTTTGTTCATTTTGCTTGTTTGTCGGATTTTGGGATGGACTCTTTGGCTTTGCTTTTCTTCTCCTCATTGGATTTTTCATGTTAAAAGTTGCAGAAGCCAGATGACAAGCTCATTTTGGTTCAACTTCAGCAACTGTGCATTGCATTGCCATGTAATGTAATGTAATGCAATGCTATCTATCTAGCTCTCCCTCTATACTTCCTTTTGGATAAACAGACATATTAGGCAAGCATTTTGGAGCTTTCACCTAAATAACTACAGGTGGTGAGATAAGCTGCACAATATAATTGACCTTTCAGTATATTGTTGCACACACACCATCTATTTAGCAAATGCCCTTGTTATCAACAGCAGCCTTTTAAACTCACCTGAGCTAACAGGTATGTGAGCTGGTTACTCTGCTGCGCTTAAAATTTCTTTTTTGGTTTGCTACAATGCCTTTTCTGAAACGTTGTCTCCCTCTGCTGGAACACTGACTTCTTTCATTTAATGCCTGCAGACTATAAAAGAGAAACCAACCCAAAAAGTTTGGTTGATTAGTCTGTGGCATTCTTTTAAACTGTTGCTTATGGCGGTCTCTGTGAGCTTCTCAGTGACATTCAGCCATCCAGGTATCCCGCCTGCAGTAGACGGAATGTGGCAATGGAACGCTGGCTGCGCGTGTCATAATAGGCTCTGAGCCTTTATATACCTGCGCACAGCAGCAGCCACCTTCAGTCTGCTGCTGGACAGCCAACAGCAGCAGCAGCAGGAGAGGTAATTAATCAGCAACCCTCCTGCTAAGGGTAGACAGCTGCTCGTTCCACCCCCCCCCGCCTTAATTGGTTCTCCTCCCTTCCAACGGTGTTGAGGCGGGTGGGAACAGCCGGGGGTTGAGGGTACTGTGCTAAAAGAGGTGGAGTTATGCAGATCTAAAACGCGTGGATTGCAGCAGCAGCAAGCCGAAAAGTGCAGGCATGTGAGGGATCTAGAGGTTGACAGCATGTCTTCTTAACGGGAGTCCAGGTGGCCATCTCCACAAATGGACTTTTCAGAATCCTTGGGTGGCACCGTAGTCGGAAACCAATTCTGGTTATCGCTTCTCGGCCTTTTGGCTAAGATCAAGTGTAGTATCTGTTCTTATCAGTTTAATATCTGATACGTCCCCTATCTGGGGACCATATATTAAATGGATTTTTAGAACAGGGAGATGGAAAAAGAGCTTGCTCTGTCCACTCCACGCATTGACCTGGTATTGCAGTATCTCCAGGAACGGTGCACCCCTTCTTTAATGCAGTTTCTAAAATCAGAAAGAATTGAATTCAATGCTTTTTGTTCATTTTGCTTGTTTGTCGGATTTTGGGATGGACTCTTTGGCTTTGCTTTTCTTCTCCTCATTGGATTTTTCATGTTAAAAGTTGCAGAAGCCAGATGACAAGCTCATTTTGGTTCAACTTCAGCAACTGTGCATTGCATTGCCATGTAATGTAATGTAATGCAATGCTATCTATCTAGCTCTCCCTCTATACTTCCTTTTGGATAAACAGACATATTAGGCAAGCATTTTGGAGCTTTCACCTAAATAACTACAGGTGGTGAGATAAGCTGCACAATATAATTGACCTTTCAGTATATTGTTGCACACACACCATCTATTTAGCAAATGCCCTTGTTATCAACAGCAGCCTTTTAAACTCACCTGAGCTAACAGGTATGTGAGCTGGTTACTCTGCTGCGCTTAAAATTTCTTTTTTGGTTTGCTACAATGCCTTTTCTGAAACGTTGTCTCCCTCTGCTGGAACACTGACTTCTTTCATTTAATGCCTGCAGACTATAAAAGAGAAACCAACCCAAAAAGTTTGGTTGATTAGTCTGTGGCATTCTTTTAAACTGTTGCTTATGGCGGTCTCTGTGAGCTTCTCAGTGACATTCAGCCATCCAGGTATCCCGCCTGCAGTAGACGGAATGTGGCAATGGAACGCTGGCTGCGCGTGTCATAATAGGCTCTGAGCCTTTATATACCTGCGCACAGCAGCAGCCACCTTCAGTCTGCTGCTGGACAGCCAGCAGCAGCAGCAGCAGGAGAGGTAATTAATCAGCAACCCTCCTGCTAAGGGTAGACAGCTGCTCGTTCCACCCCCCCCCCGCCTTAATTGGTTCTCCTCCCTTCCAACGGTGTTGAGGCGGGTGGGAACAGCCGGGGGTTGAGGGTACTGTGCTAAAAGAGGTGGAGTTATGCAGATCTAAAACGCGTGGATTGCAGCAGCAGCAAGCCGAAAAGTGCAGGCATGTGAGGGATCTAGAGGTTGACAGCATGTCTTCTTAACGGGAGTCCAGGTGGCCATCTCCACAAATGGACTTTTCAGAATCCTTGGGTGGCACCGTAGTCGGAAACCAATTCTGGTTATCGCTTCTCGGCCTTTTGGCTAAGATCAAGTGTAGTATCTGTTCTTATCAGTTTAATATCTGATACGTCCCCTATCTGGGGACCATATATTAAATGGATTTTTAGAACAGGGAGATGGAAAAAGAGCTTGCTCTGTCCACTCCACGCATTGACCTGGGATTGCAGTATCTCCAGGACCGGTGCACCCCTTCTTTAATGCAGTTTCTAAAATCAGAAAGAATTGAATTCAATGCTTTTTGTTCATTTTGCTTGTTTGTCGGATTTTGGGATGGACTCTTTGGCTTTGCTTTTCTTCTCCTCATTGGATTTTTCATGTTAAAAGTTGCAGAAGCCAGATGACAAGCTCATTTTGGTTCAACTTCAGCAACTGTGCATTGCATTGCCATGTAATGTAATGTAATGCAATGCTATCTATCTAGCTCTCCCTCTATACTTCCTTTTGGATAAACAGACATATTAGGCAAGCATTTTGGAGCTTTCACCTAAATAACTACAGGTGGTGAGATAAGCTGCACAATATAATTGACCTTTCAGTATATTGTTGCACACACACCATCTATTTAGCAAATGCCCTTGTTATCAACAGCAGCCTTTTAAACTCACCTGAGCTAACAGGTATGTGAGCTGGTTACTCTGCTGCGCTTAAAATTTCTTTTTTGGTTTGCTACAATGCCTTTTCTGAAACGTTGTCTCCCTCTGCTGGAACACTGACTTCTTTCATTTAATGCCTGCAGACTATAAAAGAGAAACCAACCCAAAAAGTTTGGTTGATTAGTCTGTGGCATTCTTTTAAACTGTTGCTTATGGCGGTCTCTGTGAGCTTCTCAGTGACATTCAGCCATCCAGGTATCCCGCCTGCAGTAGACGGAATGTGGCAATGGAACGCTGGCTGCGCGTGTCATAATAGGCTCTGAGCCTTTATATACCTGCGCACAGCAGCAGCCACCTTCAGTCTGCTGCTGGACAGCCAGCAGCAGCAGCAGCAGGAGAGGTAATTAATCAGCAACCCTCCTGCTAAGGGTAGACAGCTGCTCGTTCCACCCCCCCCCCCGCCTTAATTGGTTCTCCTCCCTTCCAACGGTGTTGAGGCGGGTGGGAACAGCCGGGGGTTGAGGGTACTGTGCTAAAAGAGGTGGAGTTATGCAGATCTAAAACGCGTGGATTGCAGCAGCAGCAAGCCGAAAAGTGCAGGCATGTGAGGGATCTAGAGGTTGACAGCATGTCTTCTTAACGGGAGTCCAGGTGGCCATCTCCACAAATGGACTTTTCAGAATCCTTGGGTGGCACCGTAGTCGGAAACCAATTCTGGTTATCGCTTCTCGGCCTTTTGGCTAAGATCAAGTGTAGTATCTGTTCTTATCAGTTTAATATCTGATACGTCCCCTATCTGGGGACCATATATTAAATGGATTTTTAGAACAGGGAGATGGAAAAAGAGCTTGCTCTGTCCACTCCACGCATTGACCTGGTATTGCAGTATCTCCAGGACCGGTGCACCCCTTCTTTAATGCAGTTTCTAAAATCAGAAAGAATTGAATTCAATGCTTTTTGTTCATTTTACTTGTTTGTCGGATTTTGGGATGGACTCTTTGGCTTTGCTTTTCTTCTCCTCATTGGATTTTTCATGTTAAAAGTTGCAGAAGCCAGATGACAAGCTCATTTTGGTTCAACTTCAGCAACTGTGCATTGCATTGCCATGTAATGTAATGTAATGCAATGCTATCTATCTAGCTCTCCCTCTATACTTCCTTTTGGATAAACAGACATATTAGGCAAGCATTTTGGAGCTTTCACCTAAATAACTACAGGTGGTGAGATAAGCTGCACAATATAATTGACCTTTCAGTATATTGTTGCACACACACCATCTATTTAGCAAATGCCCTTGTTATCAACAGCAGCCTTTTAAACTCACCTGAGCTAACAGGTATGTGAGCTGGTTACTCTGCTGCGCTTAAAATTTCTTTTTTGGTTTGCTACAATGCCTTTTCTGAAACGTTGTCTCCCTCTGCTGGAACACTGACTTCTTTCATTTAATGCCTGCAGACTATAAAAGAGAAACCAACCCAAAAAGTTTGGTTGATTAGTCTGTGGCATTCTTTTAAACTGTTGCTTATGGCGGTCTCTGTGAGCTTCTCAGTGACATTCAGCCATCCAGGTATCCCGCCTGCAGTAGACGGAATGTGGCAATGGAACGCTGGCTGCGCGTGTCATAATAGGCTCTGAGCCTTTATATACCTGCGCACAGCAGCAGCCACCTTCAGTCTGCTGCTGGACAGCCAGCAGCAGCAGCAGCAGGAGAGGTAATTAATCAGCAACCCTCCTGCTAAGGGTAGACAGCTGCTCGTTCCACCCCCCCCCCGCCTTAATTGGTTCTCCTCCCTTCCAACGGTGTTGAGGCGGGTGGGAACAGCCGGGGGTTGAGGGTACTGTGCTAAAAGAGGTGGAGTTATGCAGATCTAAAACGCGTGGATTGCAGCAGCAGCAAGCCGAAAAGTGCAGGCATGTGAGGGATCTAGAGGTTGACAGCATGTCTTCTTAACGGGAGTCCAGGTGGCCATCTCCACAAATGGACTTTTCAGAATCCTTGGGTGGCACCGTAGTCGGAAACCAATTCTGGTTATCGCTTCTCGGCCTTTTGGCTAAGATCAAGTGTAGTATCTGTTCTTATCAGTTTAATATCTGATACGTCCCCTATCTGGGGACCATATATTAAATGGATTTTTAGAACAGGGAGATGGAAAAAGAGCTTGCTCTGTCCACTCCACGCATTGACCTGGTATTGCAGTATCTCCAGGACCGGTGCACCCCTTCTTTAATGCAGTTTCTAAAATCAGAAAGAATTGAATTCAATGCTTTTTGTTCATTTTGCTTGTTTGTCGGATTTTGGGATGGACTCTTTGGCTTTGCTTTTCTTCTCCTCATTGGATTTTTCATGTTAAAAGTTGCAGAAGCCAGATGACAAGCTCATTTTGGTTCAACTTCAGCAACTGTGCATTGCATTGCCATGTAATGTAATGTAATGCAATGCTATCTATCTAGCTCTCCCTCTATACTTCCTTTTGGATAAACAGACATATTAGGCAAGCATTTTGGAGCTTTCACCTAAATAACTACAGGTGGTGAGATAAGCTGCACAATATAATTGACCTTTCAGTATATTGTTGCACACACACCATCTATTTAGCAAATGCCCTTGTTATCAACAGCAGCCTTTTAAACTCACCTGAGCTAACAGGTATGTGAGCTGGTTACTCTGCTGCGCTTAAAATTTCTTTTTTGGTTTGCTACAATGCCTTTTCTGAAACGTTGTCTCCCTCTGCTGGAACACTGACTTCTTTCATTTAATGCCTGCAGACTATAAAAGAGAAACCAACCCAAAAAGTTTGGTTGATTAGTCTGTGGCATTCTTTTAAACTGTTGCTTATGGCGGTCTCTGTGAGCTTCTCAGTGACATTCAGCCATCCAGGTATCCCGCCTGCAGTAGACGGAATGTGGCAATGGAACGCTGGCTGCGCGTGTCATAATAGGCTCTGAGCCTTTATATACCTGCGCACAGCAGCAGCCACCTTCAGTCTGCTGCTGGACAGCCAACAGCAGCAGCAGCAGGAGAGGTAATTAATCAGCAACCCTCCTGCTAAGGGTAGACAGCTGCTCGTTCCACCCCCCCCCGCCTTAATTGGTTCTCCTCCCTTCCAACGGTGTTGAGGCGGGTGGGAACAGCCGGGGGTTGAGGGTACTGTGCTAAAAGAGGTGGAGTTATGCAGATCTAAAACGCGTGGATTGCAGCAGCAGCAAGCCGAAAAGTGCAGGCATGTGAGGGATCTAGAGGTTGACAGCATGTCTTCTTAACGGGAGTCCAGGTGGCCATCTCCACAAATGGACTTTTCAGAATCCTTGGGTGGCACCGTAGTCGGAAACCAATTCTGGTTATCGCTTCTCGGCCTTTTGGCTAAGATCAAGTGTAGTATCTGTTCTTATCAGTTTAATATCTGATACGTCCCCTATCTGGGGACCATATATTAAATGGATTTTTAGAACAGGGAGATGGAAAAAGAGCTTGCTCTGTCCACTCCACGCATTGACCTGGTATTGCAGTATCTCCAGGAACGGTGCACCCCTTCTTTAATGCAGTTTCTAAAATCAGAAAGAATTGAATTCAATGCTTTTTGTTCATTTTGCTTGTTTGTCGGATTTTGGGATGGACTCTTTGGCTTTGCTTTTCTTCTCCTCATTGGATTTTTCATGTTAAAAGTTGCAGAAGCCAGATGACAAGCTCATTTTGGTTCAACTTCAGCAACTGTGCATTGCATTGCCATGTAATGTAATGTAATGCAATGCTATCTATCTAGCTCTCCCTCTATACTTCCTTTTGGATAAACAGACATATTAGGCAAGCATTTTGGAGCTTTCACCTAAATAACTACAGGTGGTGAGATAAGCTGCACAATATAATTGACCTTTCAGTATATTGTTGCACACACACCATCTATTTAGCAAATGCCCTTGTTATCAACAGCAGCCTTTTAAACTCACCTGAGCTAACAGGTATGTGAGCTGGTTACTCTGCTGCGCTTAAAATTTCTTTTTTGGTTTGCTACAATGCCTTTTCTGAAACGTTGTCTCCCTCTGCTGGAACACTGACTTCTTTCATTTAATGCCTGCAGACTATAAAAGAGAAACCAACCCAAAAAGTTTGGTTGATTAGTCTGTGGCATTCTTTTAAACTGTTGCTTATGGCGGTCTCTGTGAGCTTCTCAGTGACATTCAGCCATCCAGGTATCCCGCCTGCAGTAGACGGAATGTGGCAATGGAACGCTGGCTGCGCGTGTCATAATAGGCTCTGAGCCTTTATATACCTGCGCACAGCAGCAGCCACCTTCAGTCTGCTGCTGGACAGCCAGCAGCAGCAGCAGCAGGAGAGGTAATTAATCAGCAACCCTCCTGCTAAGGGTAGACAGCTGCTCGTTCCACCCCCCCCCCGCCTTAATTGGTTCTCCTCCCTTCCAACGGTGTTGAGGCGGGTGGGAACAGCCGGGGGTTGAGGGTACTGTGCTAAAAGAGGTGGAGTTATGCAGATCTAAAACGCGTGGATTGCAGCAGCAGCAAGCCGAAAAGTGCAGGCATGTGAGGGATCTAGAGGTTGACAGCATGTCTTCTTAACGGGAGTCCAGGTGGCCATCTCCACAAATGGACTTTTCAGAATCCTTGGGTGGCACCGTAGTCGGAAACCAATTCTGGTTATCGCTTCTCGGCCTTTTGGCTAAGATCAAGTGTAGTATCTGTTCTTATCAGTTTAATATCTGATACGTCCCCTATCTGGGGACCATATATTAAATGGATTTTTAGAACAGGGAGATGGAAAAAGAGCTTGCTCTGTCCACTCCACGCATTGACCTGGGATTGCAGTATCTCCAGGACCGGTGCACCCCTTCTTTAATGCAGTTTCTAAAATCAGAAAGAATTGAATTCAATGCTTTTTGTTCATTTTGCTTGTTTGTCGGATTTTGGGATGGACTCTTTGGCTTTGCTTTTCTTCTCCTCATTGGATTTTTCATGTTAAAAGTTGCAGAAGCCAGATGACAAGCTCATTTTGGTTCAACTTCAGCAACTGTGCATTGCATTGCCATGTAATGTAATGTAATGCAATGCTATCTATCTAGCTCTCCCTCTATACTTCCTTTTGGATAAACAGACATATTAGGCAAGCATTTTGGAGCTTTCACCTAAATAACTACAGGTGGTGAGATAAGCTGCACAATATAATTGACCTTTCAGTATATTGTTGCACACACACCATCTATTTAGCAAATGCCCTTGTTATCAACAGCAGCCTTTTAAACTCACCTGAGCTAACAGGTATGTGAGCTGGTTACTCTGCTGCGCTTAAAATTTCTTTTTTGGTTTGCTACAATGCCTTTTCTGAAACGTTGTCTCCCTCTGCTGGAACACTGACTTCTTTCATTTAATGCCTGCAGACTATAAAAGAGAAACCAACCCAAAAAGTTTGGTTGATTAGTCTGTGGCATTCTTTTAAACTGTTGCTTATGGCGGTCTCTGTGAGCTTCTCAGTGACATTCAGCCATCCAGGTATCCCGCCTGCAGTAGACGGAATGTGGCAATGGAACGCTGGCTGCGCGTGTCATAATAGGCTCTGAGCCTTTATATACCTGCGCACAGCAGCAGCCACCTTCAGTCTGCTGCTGGACAGCCAGCAGCAGCAGCAGCAGGAGAGGTAATTAATCAGCAACCCTCCTGCTAAGGGTAGACAGCTGCTCGTTCCACCCCCCCCCCCGCCTTAATTGGTTCTCCTCCCTTCCAACGGTGTTGAGGCGGGTGGGAACAGCCGGGGGTTGAGGGTACTGTGCTAAAAGAGGTGGAGTTATGCAGATCTAAAACGCGTGGATTGCAGCAGCAGCAAGCCGAAAAGTGCAGGCATGTGAGGGATCTAGAGGTTGACAGCATGTCTTCTTAACGGGAGTCCAGGTGGCCATCTCCACAAATGGACTTTTCAGAATCCTTGGGTGGCACCGTAGTCGGAAACCAATTCTGGTTATCGCTTCTCGGCCTTTTGGCTAAGATCAAGTGTAGTATCTGTTCTTATCAGTTTAATATCTGATACGTCCCCTATCTGGGGACCATATATTAAATGGATTTTTAGAACAGGGAGATGGAAAAAGAGCTTGCTCTGTCCACTCCACGCATTGACCTGGTATTGCAGTATCTCCAGGACCGGTGCACCCCTTCTTTAATGCAGTTTCTAAAATCAGAAAGAATTGAATTCAATGCTTTTTGTTCATTTTACTTGTTTGTCGGATTTTGGGATGGACTCTTTGGCTTTGCTTTTCTTCTCCTCATTGGATTTTTCATGTTAAAAGTTGCAGAAGCCAGATGACAAGCTCATTTTGGTTCAACTTCAGCAACTGTGCATTGCATTGCCATGTAATGTAATGTAATGCAATGCTATCTATCTAGCTCTCCCTCTATACTTCCTTTTGGATAAACAGACATATTAGGCAAGCATTTTGGAGCTTTCACCTAAATAACTACAGGTGGTGAGATAAGCTGCACAATATAATTGACCTTTCAGTATATTGTTGCACACACACCATCTATTTAGCAAATGCCCTTGTTATCAACAGCAGCCTTTTAAACTCACCTGAGCTAACAGGTATGTGAGCTGGTTACTCTGCTGCGCTTAAAATTTCTTTTTTGGTTTGCTACAATGCCTTTTCTGAAACGTTGTCTCCCTCTGCTGGAACACTGACTTCTTTCATTTAATGCCTGCAGACTATAAAAGAGAAACCAACCCAAAAAGTTTGGTTGATTAGTCTGTGGCATTCTTTTAAACTGTTGCTTATGGCGGTCTCTGTGAGCTTCTCAGTGACATTCAGCCATCCAGGTATCCCGCCTGCAGTAGACGGAATGTGGCAATGGAACGCTGGCTGCGCGTGTCATAATAGGCTCTGAGCCTTTATATACCTGCGCACAGCAGCAGCCACCTTCAGTCTGCTGCTGGACAGCCAGCAGCAGCAGCAGCAGGAGAGGTAATTAATCAGCAACCCTCCTGCTAAGGGTAGACAGCTGCTCGTTCCACCCCCCCCCCGCCTTAATTGGTTCTCCTCCCTTCCAACGGTGTTGAGGCGGGTGGGAACAGCCGGGGGTTGAGGGTACTGTGCTAAAAGAGGTGGAGTTATGCAGATCTAAAACGCGTGGATTGCAGCAGCAGCAAGCCGAAAAGTGCAGGCATGTGAGGGATCTAGAGGTTGACAGCATGTCTTCTTAACGGGAGTCCAGGTGGCCATCTCCACAAATGGACTTTTCAGAATCCTTGGGTGGCACCGTAGTCGGAAACCAATTCTGGTTATCGCTTCTCGGCCTTTTGGCTAAGATCAAGTGTAGTATCTGTTCTTATCAGTTTAATATCTGATACGTCCCCTATCTGGGGACCATATATTAAATGGATTTTTAGAACAGGGAGATGGAAAAAGAGCTTGCTCTGTCCACTCCACGCATTGACCTGGTATTGCAGTATCTCCAGGACCGGTGCACCCCTTCTTTAATGCAGTTTCTAAAATCAGAAAGAATTGAATTCAATGCTTTTTGTTCATTTTGCTTGTTTGTCGGATTTTGGGATGGACTCTTTGGCTTTGCTTTTCTTCTCCTCATTGGATTTTTCATGTTAAAAGTTGCAGAAGCCAGATGACAAGCTCATTTTGGTTCAACTTCAGCAACTGTGCATTGCATTGCCATGTAATGTAATGTAATGCAATGCTATCTATCTAGCTCTCCCTCTATACTTCCTTTTGGATAAACAGACATATTAGGCAAGCATTTTGGAGCTTTCACCTAAATAACTACAGGTGGTGAGATAAGCTGCACAATATAATTGACCTTTCAGTATATTGTTGCACACACACCATCTATTTAGCAAATGCCCTTGTTATCAACAGCAGCCTTTTAAACTCACCTGAGCTAACAGGTATGTGAGCTGGTTACTCTGCTGCGCTTAAAATTTCTTTTTTGGTTTGCTACAATGCCTTTTCTGAAACGTTGTCTCCCTCTGCTGGAACACTGACTTCTTTCATTTAATGCCTGCAGACTATAAAAGAGAAACCAACCCAAAAAGTTTGGTTGATTAGTCTGTGGCATTCTTTTAAACTGTTGCTTATGGCGGTCTCTGTGAGCTTCTCAGTGACATTCAGCCATCCAGGTATCCCGCCTGCAGTAGACGGAATGTGGCAATGGAACGCTGGCTGCGCGTGTCATAATAGGCTCTGAGCCTTTATATACCTGCGCACAGCAGCAGCCACCTTCAGTCTGCTGCTGGACAGCCAGCAGCAGCAGCAGCAGGAGAGGTAATTAATCAGCAACCCTCCTGCTAAGGGTAGACAGCTGCTCGTTCCACCCCCCCCCCCGCCTTAATTGGTTCTCCTCTATTCCAACGGTGTTGAGGCGGGTGGGAACAGCCGGGGGTTGAGGGTACTGTGCTCAAAGAGGTGGAGTTATGCAGATCTAAAACGCGTGGATTGCAGCAGCAGCAAGCCGAAAAGTGCAGGCATGTGAGGGATCTAGAGGTTGACAGCATGTCTTCTTAACGGGAGTCCAGGTGGCCATCTCCACAAATGGACTTTTCAGAATCCTTGGGTGGCACCGTAGTCGGAAACCAATTCTGGTTATCGCTTCTCGGCCTTTTGGCTAAGATCAAGTGTAGTATCTGTTCTTATCAGTTTAATATCTGATACGTCCCCTATCTGGGGACCATATATTAAATGGATTTTTAGAACAGGGAGATGGAAAAAGAGCTTGCTCTGTCCACTCCACGCATTGACCTGGTATTGCAGTATCTCCAGGACCGGTGCACCCCTTCTTTAATGCAGTTTCTAAAATCAGAAAGAATTGAATTCAATGCTTTTTGTTCATTTTGCTTGTTTATCGGATTTTGGGATGGACTCTTTGGCTTTGCTTTTCTTCTCCTCATTGGATTTTTCATGTTAAAAGTTGCAGAAGCCAGATGACAAGCTCATTTTGGTTCAACTTCAGCAACTGTGCATTGCATTGCCATGTAATGTAATGTAATGCAATGCTATCTATCTAGCTCTCCCTCTATACTTCCTTTTGGATAAACAGACATATTAGGCAAGCATTTTGGAGCTTTCACCTAAATAACTACAGGTGGTGAGATAAGCTGCACAATATAATTGACCTTTCAGTATATTGTTGCACACACACCATCTATTTAGCAAATGCCCTTGTTATCAACAGCAGCCTTTTAAACTCACCTGAGCTAACAGGTATGTGAGCTGGTTACTCTGCTGCGCTTAAAATTTCTTTTTTGGTTTGCTACAATGCCTTTTCTGAAACGTTGTCTCCCTCTGCTGGAACAGTGACTTCTTTCATTTAATGCCTGCAGACTATAAAAGAGAAACCAACCCAAAAAGTTTGGTTGATTAGTCTGTGGCATTCTTTTAAACTGTTGCTTATGGCGGTCTCTGTGAGCTTCTCAGTGACATTCAGCCATCCAGGTATCCCGCCTGCAGTAGACGGAATGTGGCAATGGAACGCTGGCTGCGCGTGTCATAATAGGCTCTGAGCCTTTATATACCTGCGCACAGCAGCAGCCACCTTCAGTCTGCTGCTGGACAGCCAGCAGCAGCAGCAGCAGGAGAGGTAATTAATCAGCAACCCTCCTGCTAAGGGTAGACAGCTGCTCGTTCCACCCCCCCCCCCGCCTTAATTGGTTCTCCTCCCTTCCAACGGTGTTGAGGCGGGTGGGAACAGCCGGGGGTTGAGGGTACTGTGCTAAAAGAGGTGGAGTTATGCAGATCTAAAACGCGTGGATTGCAGCAGCAGCAAGCCGAAAAGTGCAGGCATGTGAGGGATCTAGAGGTTGACAGCATGTCTTCTTAACGGGAGTCCAGGTGGCCATCTCCACAAATGGACTTTTCAGAATCCTTGGGTGGCACCGTAGTCGGAAACCAATTCTGGTTATCGCTTCTCGGCCTTTTGGCTAAGATCAAGTGTAGTATCTGTTCTTATCAGTTTAATATCTGATACGTCCCCTATCTGGGGACCATATATTAAATGGATTTTTAGAACAGGGAGATGGAAAAAGAGCTTGCTCTGTCCACTCCACGCATTGACCTGGTATTGCAGTATCTCCAGGACCGGTGCACCCCTTCTTTAATGCAGTTTCTAAAATCAGAAAGAATTGAATTCAATGCTTTTTGTTCATTTTGCTTGTTTGTCGGATTTTGGGATGGACTCTTTGGCTTTGCTTTTCTTCTCCTCATTGGATTTTTCATGTTAAAAGTTGCAGAAGCCAGATGACAAGCTCATTTTGGTTCAACTTCAGCAACTGTGCATTGCATTGCCATGTAATGTAATGTAATGCAATGCTATCTATCTAGCTCTCCCTCTATACTTCCTTTTGGATAAACAGACATATTAGGCAAGCATTTTGGAGCTTTCACCTAAATAACTACAGGTGGTGAGATAAGCTGCACAATATAATTGACCTTTCAGTATATTGTTGCACACACACCATCTATTTAGCAAATGCCCTTGTTATCAACAGCAGCCTTTTAAACTCACCTGAGCTAACAGGTATGTGAGCTGGTTACTCTGCTGCGCTTAAAATTTCTTTTTTGGCTTGCTACAATGCCTTTTCTGAAACGTTGTCTCCCTCTGCTGGAACACTGACTTCTTTCATTTAATGCCTGCAGACTATAAAAGAGAAACCAACCCAAAAAGTTTGGTTGATTAGTCTGTGGCATTCTTTTAAACTGTTGCTTATGGCGGTCTCTGTGAGCTTCTCAGTGACATTCAGCCATCCAGGTATCCCGCCTGCAGTAGACGGAATGTGGCAATGGAACGCTGGCTGTGCGTGTCATAATAGGCTCTGAGCCTTTATATACCTGCGCACAGCAGCAGCCACCTTCAGTCTGCTGCTGGACAGCCAGCAGCAGCAGCAGCCGGAGAGGTAATTAATCAGCAACCCTCCTGCTAAGGGTAGACAGCTGCTCGTTCCACCCCCCCCCCCCCGCCTTAATTGGTTCTCCTCCCTTCCAACGGTGTTGAGGCGGGTGGGAACAGCCGGGGGTTGAGGGTACTGTGCTAAAAGAGGTGGAGTTATGCAGATCTAAAACGCGTGGATTGCAGCAGCAGCAAGCCGAAAAGTGCAGGCATGTGAGGGATCTAGAGGTTGACAGCATGTCTTCTTAACGGGAGTCCAGGTGGCCATCTCCACAAATGGACTTTTCAGAATCCTTGGGTGGCACCGTAGTCGGAAACCAATTCTGGTTATCGCTTCTCGGCCTTTTGGCTAAGATCAAGTGTAGTATCTGTTCTTATCAGTTTAATATCTGATACGTCCCCTATCTGGGGACCATATATTAAATGGATTTTTAGAACAGGGAGATGGAAAAAGAGCTTGCTCTGTCCACTCCACGCATTGACCTGGTATTGCAGTATCACCAGGACCGGTGCACCCCTTCTTTAATGCAGTTTCTAAAATCAGAAAGAATTGAATTCAATGCTTTTTGTTCATTTTGCTTGTTTGTCGGATTTTGGGATGGACTCTTTGGCTTTGCTTTTCTTCTCCTCATTGGATTTTTCATGTTAA
This sequence comes from Phyllobates terribilis, assembly GCF_046119375.1. Taxonomy (NCBI): domain Eukaryota; kingdom Metazoa; phylum Chordata; class Amphibia; order Anura; family Dendrobatidae; genus Phyllobates; species Phyllobates terribilis. The sequence continues at coordinate 1,699,997 of NW_027362868.1, forward strand.
AAGTTGCAGAAGCCAGATGACAAGCTCATTTTGGTTCAACTTCAGCAACTGTGCATTGCATTGCCATGTAATGTAATGTAATGCAATGCTATCTATCTAGCTCTCCCTCTATACTTCCTTTTGGATAAACAGACATATTAGGCAAGCATTTTGGAGCTTTCACCTAAATAACTACAGGTGGTGAGATAAGCTGCACAATATAATTGACCTTTCAGTATATTGTTGCACACACACCATCTATTTAGCAAATGCCCTTGTTATCAACAGCAGCCTTTTAAACTCACCTGAGCTAACAGGTATGTGAGCTGGTTACTCTGCTGCGCTTAAAATTTCTTTTTTGGTTTGCTACAATGCCTTTTCTGAAACGTTGTCTCCCTCTGCTGGAACACTGACTTCTTTCATTTAATGCCTGCAGACTATAAAAGAGAAACCAACCCAAAAAGTTTGGTTGATTAGTCTGTGGCATTCTTTTAAACTGTTGCTTATGGCGGTCTCTGTGAGCTTCTCAGTGACATTCAGCCATCCAGGTATCCCGCCTGCAGTAGACGGAATGTGGCAATGGAACGCTGGCTGCGCGTGTCATAATAGGCTCTGAGCCTTTATATACCTGCGCACAGCAGAAGCCACCTTCAGTCTGCTGCTGGACAGCCAGCAGCAGCAGCAGCAGGAGAGGTAATTAATCAGCAACCCTCCTGCTAAGGGTAGACAGCTGCTCGTTCCACCCCCCCCCCCCCCGCCTTAATTGGTTCTCCTCCCTTCCAACGGTGTTGAGGCGGGTGGGAACAGCCGGGGGTTGAGGGTACTGTGCTAAAAGAGGTGGAGTTATGCAGATCTAAAACGCGTGGATTGCACCAGCAGCAAGCCGAAAAGTGCAGGCATGTGAGGGATCTAGAGGTTGACAGCATGTCTTCTTAACGGGAGTCCAGGTGGCCATCTCCACAAATGGACTTTTCAGAATCCTTGGGTGGCACCGTAGTCGGAAACCAATTCTGGTTATCGCTTCTCGGCCTTTTGGCTAAGATCAAGTGTAGTATCTGTTCTTATCAGTTTAATATCTGATACGTCCCCTATCTGGGGACCATATATTAAATGGATTTTTAGAACAGGGAGATGGAAAAAGAGCTTGCTCTGTCCACTCCACGCATTGACCTGGTATTGCAGTATCTCCAGGACCGGTGCACCCCTTCTATAATGCAGTTTCTAAAATCAGAAAGAATTGAATTCAATGCTTTTTGTTCATTTTGCTTGTTTGTCGGATTTTGGGATGGACTCTTTGGCTTTGCTTTTCTTCTCCTCATTGGATTTTTCATGTTAAAAGTTGCAGAAGCCAGATGACAAGCTCATTTTGGTTCAACTTCAGCAACTGTGCATTGCATTGCCATGTAATGTAATGTAATGCAATGCTATCTATCTAGCTCTCCCTCTATACTTCCTTTTGGATAAACAGACATATTACGCAAGCATTTTGGAGCTTTCACCTAAATAACTACAGGTGGTGAGATAAGCTGCACAATATAATTGACCTTTCAGTATATTGTTGCACACACACCATCTATTTAGCAAATGCCCTTGTTATCAACAGCAGCCTTTTAAACTCACCTGAGCTAACAGGTATGTGAGCTGGTTACTCTGCTGCGCTTAAAATTTCTTTTTTGGTTTGCTACAATGCCTTTTCTGAAACGTTGTCTCCCTCTGCTGGAACACTGACTTCTTTCATTTAATGCCTGCAGACTATAAAAGAGAAACCAACCCAAAAAGTTTGGTTGATTAGTCTGTGGCATTCTTTTAAACTGTTGCTTATGGCGGTCTCTGTGAGCTTCTCAGTGACATTCAGCCATCCAGGTATCCCGCCTGCAGTAGACGGAATGTGGCAATGGAACGCTGGCTGCGCGTGTCATAATAGGCTCTGAGCCTTTATATACCTGCGCACAGCAGCAGCCACCTTCAGTCTGCTGCTGGACAGCCAGCAGCAGCAGCAGCAGGAGAGGTAATTAATCAGCAACCCTCCTGCTAAGGGTAGACAGCTGCTCGTTCCACCCCCCCCCCCCGCCTTAATTGGTTCTCCTCCCTTCCAACGGTGTTGAGGCGGGTGGGAACAGCCGGGGGTTGAGGGTACTGTGCTAAAAGAGGTGGAGTTATGCAGATCTAAAACGCGTGGATTGCAGCAGCAGCAAGCCGAAAAGTGCAGGCATGTGAGGGATCTAGAGGTTGACAGCATGTCTTCTTAACGGGAGTCCAGGTGGCCATCTCCACAAATGGACTTTTCAGAATCCTTGGGTGGCACCGTAGTCGGAAACCAATTCTGGTTATCGCTTCTCGGCCTTTTGGCTAAGATCAAGTGTAGTATCTGTTCTTATCAGTTTAATATCTGATACGTCCCCTATCTGGGGACCATATATTAAATGGATTTTTAGAACAGGGAGATGGAAAAAGAGCTTGCTCTGTCCACTCCACGCATTGACCTGGTATTGCAGTATCTCCAGGACCGGTGCACCCCTTCTTTAATGCAGTTTCTAAAATCAGAAAGAATTGAATTCAATGCTTTTTGTTCATTTTGCTTGTTTGTCGGATTTTGGGATGGATTCTTTGGCTTTGCTTTTCTTCTCCTCATTGGATTTTTCATGTTAAAAGTTGCAGAAGCCAGATGACAAGCTCATTTTGGTTCAACTTCAGCAACTGTGCATTGCATTGCCATGTAATGTAATGTAATGCAATGCTATCTATCTAGCTCTCCCTCTATACTTCCTTTTGGATAAACAGACATATTAGGCAAGCATTTTGGAGCTTTCACCTAAATAACTACAGGTGGTGAGATAAGCTGCACAATATAATTGACCTTTCAGTATATTGTTGCACACACACCATCTATTTAGCAAATGCCCTTGTTATCAACAGCAGCCTTTTAAACTCACCTGAGCTGGTTACTCTGCTGCGCTTAAAATTTCTTTTTTGGTTTGCTACAATGCCTTTTCTGAAACATTGTCTCCCTCTGCTGGAACACTGACTTCTTTCATTTAATGCCTGCAGACTATAAAAGAGAAACCAACCCAAAAAGTTTGGTTGATTAGTCTGTGGCATTCTTTTAAACTGTTGCTTATGGCGGTCTCTGTGAGCTTCTCAGTGACATTCAGCCATCCAGGTATCCCGCCTGCAGTAGACGGAATGTGGCAATGGAACGCTGGCTGCGCGTGTCATAATAGGCTCTGAGCCTTTATATACCTGCGCACAGCAGCAGCCACCTTCAGTCTGCTGCTGGACAGCCAGCAGCAGCAGCAGCAGGAGAGGTAATTAATCAGCAACCCTCCTGCTAAGGGTAGACAGCTGCTCGTTCCACCCCCCCCCCCGCCTTAATTGGTTCTCCTCCCTTCCAACGGTGTTGAGGCGGGTGGGAACAGCCGGGGGTTGAGGGTACTGTGCTAAAAGAGGTGGAGTTATGCAGATCTAAAACGCGTGGATTGCAGCAGCAGCAAGCCGAAAAGTGCAGGCATGTGAGGGATCTAGAGGTTGACATCATGTCTTCTTAACGGGAGTCCAGGTGGCCATCTTCACAAATGAACTTTTCAGAATCCTTGGGTGGCACCGTAGTCGGAAACCAATTCTGGTTATCGCTTCTCGGCCTTTTGGCTAAGATCAAGTGTAGTATCTGTTCTTATCAGTTTAATATCTGATACGTCCCCTATCTGGGGACCATATATTAAATGGATTTTTAGAACAGGGAGATGGAAAAAGAGCTTGCTCTGTCCACTCCACGCATTGACCTGGTATTGCAGTATCTCCAGGACCGGTGCACCCCTTCTTTAATGCAGTTTCTAAAATCAGAAAGAATTGAATTCAATGCTTTTTGTTCATTTTGCTTGTTTGTCCGATTTTGGGATGGACTCTTTGGCTTTGCTTTTCTTCTCCTCATTGGATTTTTCATGTTAAAAGTTGCAGAAGCCAGATGACAAGCTCATTTTGGTTCAACTTCAGCAACTGTGCATTGCATTGCCATGTAATGTAATGTAATGCAATGCTATCTATCTAGCTCTCCCTCTATACTTCCTTTTGGATAAACAGACATATTAGGCAAGCATTTTGGAGCTTTCACCTAAATAACTACAGGTGGTGAGATAAGCTGCACAATATAATTGACCTTTCAGTATATTGTTGCACACACACCATCTATTTAGCAAATGCCCTTGTTATCAACAGCAGCCTTTTAAACTCACCTGAGCTAACAGGTATGTGAGCTGGTTACTCTGCTGCGCTTAAAATTTCTTTTTTGGTTTGCTACAATGCCTTTTCTGAAACGTTGTCTCCCTCTGCTGGAACACTGACTTCTTTCATTTAATGCCTGCAGACTATAAAAGAGAAACCAACCCAAAAAGTTTGGTTGATTAGTCTGTGGCATTCTTTTAAACTGTTGCTTATGGCGGTCTCTGTGAGCTTCTCAGTGACATTCAGCCATCCAGGTATCCCGCCTGCAGTAGACGGAATGTGGCAATGGAACGCTGGCTGCGCGTGTCATAATAGGCTCTGAGCCTTTATATACCTGCGCACAGCAGCAGCCACCTTCAGTCTGCTGCTGGACAGCCAGCAGCAGCAGCAGCAGGAGAGGTAATTAATCAGCAACCCTCCTGCTAAGGGTAGACAGCTGCTCGTTCCACCCCCCCCCCCCGCCTTAATTGGTTCTCCTCCCTTCCAACGGTGTTGAGGCGGGTGGGAACAGCCGGGGGTTGAGGGTACTGTGCTAAAAGAGGTGGAGTTATGCAGATCTAAAACGCGTGGATTGCAGCAGCAGCAAGCCGAAAAGTGCAGGCATGTGAGGGATCTAGAGGTTGACATCATGTCTTCTTAACGGGAGTCCAGGTGGCCATCTTCACAAATGAACTTTTCAGAATCCTTGGGTGGCACCGTAGTCGGAAACCAATTCTGGTTATCGCTTCTCGGCCTTTTGGCTAAGATCAAGTGTAGTATCTGTTCTTATCAGTTTAATATCTGATACGTCCCCTATCTGGGGACCATATATTAAATGGATTTTTAGAACAGGGAGATGGAAAAAGAGCTTGCTCTGTCCACTCCACGCATTGACCTGGTATTGCAGTATCTCCAGGACCGGTGCACCCCTTCTTTAATGCAGTTTCTAAAATCAGAAAGAATTGAATTCAATGCTTTTTGTTCATTTTGCTTGTTTGTCCGATTTTGGGATGGACTCTTTGGCTTTGCTTTTCTTCTCCTCATTGGATTTTTCATGTTAAAAGTTGCAGAAGCCAGATGACAAGCTCATTTTGGTTCAACTTCAGCAACTGTGCATTGCATTGCCATGTAATGTAATGTAATGCAATGCTATCTATCTAGCTCTCCCTCTATACTTCCTTTTGGATAAACAGACATATTAGGCAAGCATTTTGGAGCTTTCACCTAAATAACTACAGGTGGTGAGATAAGCTGCACAATATAATTGACCTTTCAGTATATTGTTGCACACACACCATCTATTTAGCAAATGCCCTTGTTATCAACAGCAGCCTTTTAAACTCACCTGAGCTAACAGGTATGTGAGCTGGTTACTCTGCTGCGCTTAAAATTTCTTTTTTGGTTTGCTACAATGCCTTTTCTGAAACGTTGTCTCCCTCTGCTGGAACACTGACTTCTTTCATTTAATGCCTGCAGACTATAAAAGAGAAACCAACCCAAAAAGTTTGGTTGATTAGTCTGTGGCATTCTTTTAAACTGTTGCTTATGGCGGTCTCTGTGAGCTTCTCAGTGACATTCAGCCATCCAGGTATCCCGCCTGCAGTAGACGGAATGTGGCAATGGAACGCTGGCTGCGCGTGTCATAATAGGCTCTGAGCCTTTATATACCTGCGCACAGCAGCAGCCACCTTCAGTCTGCTGCTGGACAGCCAGCAGCAGCAGCAGCAGGAGAGGTAATTAATCAGCAACCCTCCTGCTAAGGGTAGACAGCTGCTCGTTCCACCCCCCCCCCCGCCTTAATTGGTTCTCCTCCCTTCCAACGGTGTTGAGGCGGGTGGGAACAGCCGGGGGTTGAGGGTACTATGCTAAAAGAGGTGGAGTTATGCAGATCTAAAACGCGTGGATTGCAGCAGCAGCAAGCCGAAAAGTGCAGGCATGTGAGGGATCTAGAGGTTGACAGCATGTCTTCTTAACGGGAGTCCAGGTGGCCATCTCCACAAATGGACTTTTCAGAATCCTTGGGTGGCACCGTAGTCGGAAACCAATTCTGGTTATCGCTTCTCGGCCTTTTGGCTAAGATCAAGTGTAGTATCTGTTCTTATCAGTTTAATATCTGATACGTCCCCTATCGGGGGACCATATATTAAATGGATTTTTAGAACAGGGAGATGGAAAAAGAGCTTGCTCTGTCCACTCCACGCATTGACCTGGTATTGCAGTATCTCCAGGACCGGTGCACCCCTTCTTTAATGCAGTTTCTAAAATCAGAAAGAATTGAATTCAATGCTTTTTGTTCATTTTGCTTGTTTGTCGGATTTTGGGATGGACTCTTTGGCTTTGCTTTTCTTCTCCTCATTGGATTTTTCATGTTAAAAGTTGCAGAAGCCAGATGACAAGCTCATTTTGGTTCAACTTCAGCAACTGTGCATTGCATTGCCATGTAATGTAATGTAATGCAATGCTATCTATCTAGCTCTCCCTCTATACTTCCTTTTGGATAAACAGACATATTAGGCAAGCATTTTGGAGCTTTCACCTAAATAACTACAGGTGGTGAGATAAGCTGCACAATATAATTGACCTTTCAGTATATTGTTGCACACACACCATCTATTTAGCAAATGCCCTTGTTATCAACAGCAGCCTTTTAAACTCACCTGAGCTAACAGGTATGTGAGCTGGTTACTCTGCTGCGCTTAAAATTTCTTTTTTGGTTTGCTACAATGCCTTTTCTGAAACGTTGTCTCCCTCTGCTGGAACACTGACTTCTTTCATTTAATGCCTGCAGACTATAAAAGAGAAACCAACCCAAAAAGTTTGGTTGATTAGTCTGTGGCATTCTTTTAAACTGTTGCTTATGGCGGTCTCTGTGAGCTTCTCAGTGACATTCAGCCATCCAGGTATCCCGCCTGCAGTAGACGGAATGTGGCAATGGAACGCTGGCTGCGCGTGTCATAATAGGCTCTGAGCCTTTATATACCTGCGCACAGCAGCAGCCACCTTCAGTCTGCTGCTGGACAGCCAGCAGCAGCAGCAGCAGGAGAGGTAATTAATCAGCAACCCTCCTGCTAAGGGTAGACAGCTGCTCGTTCCACCCCCCCCCCCGCCTTAATTGGTTCTCCTCCCTTCCAACGGTGTTGAGGCGGGTGGGAACAGCCGGGGGTTGAGGGTACTGTGCTAAAAGAGGTGGAGTTATGCAGATCTAAAACGCGTGGATTGCAGCAGCAGCAAGCCGAAAAGTGCAGGCATGTGAGGGATCTAGAGGTTGACAGCATGTCTTCTTAACGGGAGTCCAGGTGGCCATCTCCACAAATGGACTTTTCAGAATCCTTGGGTGGCACCGTAGTCGGAAACCAATTCTGGTTATCGCTTCTCGGCCTTTTGGCTAAGATCAAGTGTAGTATCTGTTCTTATCAGTTTAATATCTGATACGTCCCCTATCTGGGGACCATATATTAAATGGATTTTTAGAACAGGGAGATGGAAAAAGAGCTTGCTCTGTCCACTCCACGCATTGACCTGGTATTGCAGTATCTCCAGGACCGGTGCACCCCTTCTTTAATGCAGTTTCTAAAATCAGAAAGAATTGAATTCAATGCTTTTTGTTCATTTTGCTTGTTTGTCGGATTTTGGGATGGACTCTTTGGCTTTGCTTTTCTTCTCCTCATTGGATTTTTCATGTTAAAAGTTGCAGAAGCCAGATGACAAGCTCATTTTGGTTCAACTTCAGCAACTGTGCATTGCATTGCCATGTAATGTAATGTAATGCAATGCTATCTATCTAGCTCTCCCTCTATACTTCCTTTTGGATAAACAGACATATTAGGCAAGCATTTTGGAGCTTTCACCTAAATAACTACAGGTGGTGAGATAAGCTGCACAATATAATTGACCTTTCAGTATATTGTTGCACACACACCATCTATTTAGCAAATGCCCTTGTTATCAACAGCAGCCTTTTAAACTCACCTGAGCTAACAGGTATGTGAGCTGGTTACTCTGCTGCGCTTAAAATTTCTTTTTTGGTTTGCTACAATGCCTTTTCTGAAACGTTGTCTCCCTCTGCTGGAACACTGACTTCTTTCATTTAATGCCTGCAGACTATAAAAGAGAAACCAACCCAAAAAGTTTGGTTGATTAGTCTGTGGCATTCTTTTAAACTGTTGCTTATGGCGGTCTCTGTGAGCTTCTCAGTGACATTCAGCCATCCAGGTATCCCGCCTGCAGTAGACGGAATGTGGCAATGGAACGCTGGCTGCGCGTGTCATAATAGGCTCTGAGCCTTTATATACCTGCGCACAGCAGCAGCCACCTTCAGTCTGCTGCTGGACAGCCAGCAGCAGCAGCAGCAGGAGAGGTAATTAATCAGCAACCCTCCTGCTAAGGGTAGACAGCTGCTCGTTCCACCCCCCCCCCCGCCTTAATTGGTTCTCCTCCCTTCCAACGGTGTTGAGGCGGGTGGGAACAGCCGGGGGTTGAGGGTACTGTGCTAAAAGAGGTGGAGTTATGCAGATCTAAAACGCGTGGATTGCAGCAGCAGCAAGCCGAAAAGTGCAGGCATGTGAGGGATCTAGAGGTTGACAGCATGTCTTCTTAACGGGAGTCCAGGTGGCCATCTCCACAAATGGACTTTTCAGAATCCTTGGGTGGCACCGTAGTCGGAAACCAATTCTGGTTATCGCTTCTCGGCCTTTTGGCTAAGATCAAGTGTAGTATCTGTTCTTATCAGTTTAATATCTGATACGTCCCCTATCTGGGGACCATATATTAAATGGATTTTTAGAACAGGGAGATGGAAAAAGAGCTTGCTCTGTCCACTCCACGCATTGACCTGGTATTGCAGTATCTCCAGGACCGGTGCACCCCTTCTTTAATGCAGTTTCTAAAATCAGAAAGAATTGAATTCAATGCTTTTTGTTCATTTTGCTTGTTTGTCGGATTTTGGGATGGACTCTTTGGCTTTGCTTTTCTTCTCCTCATTGGATTTTTCATGTTAAAAGTTGCAGAAGCCAGATGACAAGCTCATTTTGGTTCAACTTCAGCAACTGTGCATTGCATTGCCATGTAATGTAATGTAATGCAATGCTATCTATCTAGCTCTCCCTCTATACTTCCTTTTGGATAAACAGACATATTAGGCAAGCATTTTGGAGCTTTCACCTAAATAACTACAGGTGGTGAGATAAGCTGCACAATATAATTGACCTTTCAGTATATTGTTGCACACACACCATCTATTTAGCAAATGCCCTTGTTATCAACAGCAGCCTTTTAAACTCACCTGAGGTAACAGGTATGTGAGCTGGTTACTCTGCTGCGCTTAAAATTTCTTTTTTGGTTTGCTACAATGCCTTTTCTGAAACGTTGTCTCCCTCTGCTGGAACACTGACTTCTTTCATTTAATGCCTGCAGACTATAAAAGAGAAACCAACCCAAAAAGTTTGGTTGATTAGTCTGTGGCATTCTTTTAAACTGTTGCTTATGGCGGTCTCTGTGAGCTTCTCAGTGACATTCAGCCATCCAGGTATCCCGCCTGCAGTAGACGGAATGTGGCAATGGAACGCTGGCTGCGCGTGTCATAATAGGCTCTGAGCCTTTATATACCTGCGCACAGCAGCAGCCACCTTCAGTCTGCTGCTGGACAGCCAGCAGCAGCAGCAGCAGGAGAGGTAATTAATCAGCAACCCTCCTGCTAAGGGTAGACAGCTGCTCGTTCCACCCCCCCCCCGCCTTAATTGGTTCTCCTCCCTTCCAACGGTGTTGAGGCGGGTGGGAACAGCCGGGGGTTGAGGGTACTGTGCTAAAAGAGGTGGAGTTATGCAGATCTAAAACGCGTGGATTGCAGCAGCAGCAAGCCGAAAAGTGCAGGCATGTGAGGGATCTAGAGGTTAACAGCATGTCTTCTTAACGGGAGTCCAGGTGGCCATCTCCACAAATGGACTTTTCAGAATCCTTGGGTGGCACCGTAGTCGGAAACCAATTCTGGTTATCGCTTCTCGGCCTTTTGGCTAAGATCAAGTGTAGTATCTGTTCTTATCAGTTTAATATCTGATACGTCCCCTATCTGGGGACCATATATTAAATGGATTTTTAGAACAGGGAGATGGAAAAAGAGCTTGCTCTGTCCACTCCACGCATTGACCTGGTATTGCAGTATCTCCATTACCGGTGCACCCCTTCTTTAATGCAGTTTCTAAAATCAGAAAGAATTGAATTCAATGCTTTTTGTTCATTTTGCTTGTTTGTCGGATTTTGGGATGGACTCTTTGGCTTTGCTTTTCTTCTCCTCATTGGATTTTTCATGTTAAAAGTTGCAGAAGCCAGATGACAAGCTCATTTTGGTTCAACTTCAGCAACTGTGCATTGCATTGCCATGTAATGTAATGTAATGCAATGCTATCTATCTAGCTCTCCCTCTATACTTCCTTTTGGATAAACAGACATATTAGGCAAGCATTTTGGAGCTTTCACCTAAATAACTACAGGTGGTGAGATAAGCTGCACAATATAATTGACCTTTCAGTATATTGTTGCACACACAACATCTATTTAGCAAATGCCCTTGTTATCAACAGCAGCCTTTTAAACTCACCTGAGCTAACAGGTATGTGAGCTGGTTACTCTGCTGCGCTTAAAATTTCTTTTTTGGTTTGCTACAATGCCTTTTCTGAAACGTTGTCTCCCTCTGCTGGAACACTGACTTCTTTCATTTAATGCCTGCAGACTATAAAAGAGAAACCAACCCAAAAAGTTTGGTTGATTAGTCTGTGGCATTCTTTTAAACTGTTGCTTATGGCGGTCTCTGTGAGCTTCTCAGTGACATTCAGCCATCCAGGCATCCCGCCTGCAGTAGACGGAATGTGGCAATGGAACGCTGGCTGCGCGTGTCATAATAGGCTCTGAGCCTTTATATACCTGCGCACAGCAGCAGCCACCTTCAGTCTGCTGCTGGACAGCCAGCAGCAGCAGGAGAGGTAATTAATCAGCAACCCTCCTGCTAAGGGTAGACAGCTGCTCGTTCCACCCACCCCCCCGCCTTAATTGGTTCTCCTCCCTTCCAACGGTGTTGAGGCGGGTGGGAACAGCCGGGGGTTGAGGGTACTGTGCTAAAAGAGGTGGAGTTATGCAGATCTAAAACGCGTGGATTGCAGCAGCAGCAAGCCGAAAAGTGCAGGCATGTGAGGGATCTAGAGGTTGACAGCATGTCTTCTTAACGGGAGTCCAGGTGGCCATCTCCACAAATGGACTTTTCAGAATCCTTGGGTGGCACCGTAGTCGGAAACCAATTCTGGTTATCGCTTCTCGGCCTTTTGGCTAAGATCAAGTGTAGTATCTGTTCTTATCAGTTTAATATCTGATACGTCCCCTATCTGGGGACCATATATTAAATGGATTTTTAGAACAGGGAGATGGAAAAAGAGCTTGCTCTGTCCACTCCACGCATTGACCTGGTATTGCAGTATCTCCAGGACCGGTGCACCCCTTCTTTAATGCAGTTTCTAAAATCAGAAAGAATTGAATTCAATGCTTTTTGTTCATTTTGCTTGTTTGTCGGATTTTGGGATGGACTCTTTGGCTTTGCTTTTCTTCTCCTCATTGGATTTTTCATGTTAAAAGTTGCAGAAGCCAGATGACAAGCTCATTTTGGTTCAACTTCAGCAACTGTGCATTGCATTGCCATGTAATGTAATGTAATGCAATGCTATCTATCTAGCTCTCCCTCTATACTTCCTTTTGGATAAACAGACATATTAGGCAAGCATTTTGGAGCTTTCACCTAAATAACTACAGGTGGTGAGATAAGCTGCACAATATAATTGACCTTTCAGTATATTGTTGCACACACACCATCTATTTAGCAAATGCCCTTGTTATCAACAGCAGCCTTTTAAACTCACCTGAGCTAACAGGTATGTGAGCTGGTTACTCTGCTGCGCTTAAAATTTCTTTTTTGGTTTGCTACAATGCCTTTTCTGAAACGTTGTCTCCCTCTGCTGGAACACTGACTTCTTTCATTTAATGCCTGCAGACTATAAAAGAGAAACCAACCCAAAAAGTTTGGTTGATTAGTCTGTGGCATTCTTTTAAACTGTTGCTTATGGCGGTCTCTGTGAGCTTCTCAGTGACATTCAGCCATCCAGGTATCCCGCCTGCAGTAGACGGAATGTGGCAATGGAACGCTGGCTGCGCGTGTCATAATAGGCTCTGAGCCTTTATATACCTGCGCACAGCAGCAGCCACCTTCAGTCTGCTGCTGGACAGCCAGCAGCAGCAGGAGAGGTAATTAATCAGCAACCCTCCTGCTAAGGGTAGACAGCTGTTCGTTCCACCCCCCCCCCCGCCTTAATTGGTTCTCCTCCCTTCCAACGGTGTTGAGGCGGGTGGGAACAGCCGGGGGTTGAGGGTACTGTGCTAAAAGAGGTGGAGTTATGCAGATCTAAAACGCGTGGATTGCAGCAGCAGCAAGCCGAAAAGTGCAGGCATGTGAGGGATCTAGAGGTTGACAGCATGTCTTCTTAACGGGAGTCCAGGTGGCCATCTCCACAAATGGACTTTTCAGAATCCTTGGGTGGCACCGTAGTCGGAAACCAATTCTGGTTATCGCTTCTCGGCCTTTTGGCTAAGATCAAGTGTAGTATCTGTTCTTATCAGTTTAATATCTGATACGTCCCCTATCTGGGGACCATATATTAAATGGATTTTTAGATCAGGGAGATGGAAAAAGAGCTTGCTCTGTCCACTCCACGCATTGACCTGGTATTGCAGTATCTCCAGGACCGGTGCACCCCTTCTTTAATGCAGTTTCTAAAATCAGAAAGAATTGAATTCAATGCTTTTTGTTCATTTTGCTTGTTTGTCGGATTTTGGGATGGACTCTTTGGCTTTGCTTTTCTTCTCCTCATTGGATTTTTCATGTTAAAAGTTGCAGAAGCCAGATGACAAGCTCATTTTGGTTCAACTTCAGCAACTGTGCATTGCATTGCCATGTAATGTAATGTAATGCAATGCTATCTATCTAGCTCTCCCTCTATACTTCCTTTTGGATAAACAGACATATTAGGCAAGCATTTTGGAGCTTTCACCTAAATAACTACAGGTGGTGAGATAAGCTGCACAATATAATTGACCTTTCAGTATATTGTTGCACACACACCATCTATTTAGCAAATGCCCTTGTTATCAACAGCAGCCTTTTAAACTCACCTGAGCTAACAGGTATGTGAGCTGGTTACTCTGCTGCGCTTAAAATTTCTTTTTTGGTTTGCTACAATGCCTTTTCTGAAACGTTGTCTCCCTCTGCTGGAACACTGACTTCTTTCATTTAATGCCTGCAGACTATAAAAGAGAAACCAACCCAAAAAGTTTGGTTGATTAGTCTGTGGCATTCTTTTAAACTGTTGCTTATGGCGGTCTCTGTGAGCTTCTCAGTGACATTCAGCCATCCAGGTATCCCGCCTGCAGTAGACGGAATGTGGCAATGGAACGCTGGCTGCGCGTGTCATAATAGGCTCTGAGCCTTTATATACCTGCGCACAGCAGCAGCCACCTTCAGTCTGCTGCTGGACAGCCAGCAGCAGCAGCAGCAGGAGAGGTAATTAATCAGCAACCCTCCTGCTAAGGGTAGACAGCTGCTCGTTCCACCCCCCCCCCCGCCTTAATTGGTTCTCCTCCCTTCCAACGGTGTTGAGGCGGGTGGGAACAGCCGGGGGTTGAGGGTACTGTGCTAAAAGAGGTGGAGTTATGCAGATCTAAAACGCGTGGATTGCAGCAGCAGCAAGCCGAAAAGTGCAGGCATGTGAGGGATCTAGAGGTTGACAGCATGTCTTCTTAACGGGAGTCCAGGTGGCCATCTCCACAAATGGACTTTTCAGAATCCTTGGGTGGCACCGTAGTCGGAAACCAATTCTGGTTATCGCTTCTCGGCCTTTTGGCTAAGATCAAGTGTAGTATCTGTTCTTATCAGTTTAATATCTGATACGTCCCCTATCTGGGGACCATATATTAAATGGATTTTTAGAACAGGGAGATGGAAAAAGAGCTTGCTCTGTCCACTCCACGCATTGACCTGGTATTGCAGTATCTCCAGGACCGGTGCACCCCTTCTTTAATGCAGTTTCTAAAATCAGAAAGAATTGAATTCAATGCTTTTTGTTCATTTTGCTTGTTTGTCGGATTTTGGGATGGACTCTTTGGCTTTGCTTTTCTTCTCCTCATTGGATTTTTCATGTTAAAAGTTGCAGAAGCCAGATGACAAGCTCATTTTGGTTCAACTTCAGCAACTGTGCATTGCATTGCCATGTAATGTAATGCAATGCAATGCTATCTATCTAGCTCTCCCTCTATACTTCCTTTTGGATAAACAGACATATTAGGCAAGCATTTTGGAGCTTTCACCTAAATAACTACAGGTGGTGAGATAAGCTGCACAATATAATTGACCTTTCAGTATATTGTTGCACACACACCATCTATTTAGCAAATGCCCTTGTTATCAACAGCAGCCTTTTAAACTCACCTGAGCTAACAGGTATGTGAGCTGGTTACTCTGCTGCGCTTAAAATTTCTTTTTTGGTTTGCTACAATGCCTTTTCTGAAACGTTGTCTCCCTCTGCTGGAACACTGACTTCTTTCATTTAATGCCTGCAGACTATAAAAGAGAAACCAACCCAAAAAGTTTGGTTGATTAGTCTGTGGCATTCTTTTAAACTGTTGCTTATGGCGGTCTCTGTGAGCTTCTCAGTGACATTCAGCCATCCAGGTATCCCGCCTGCAGTAGACGGAATGTGGCAATGGAACGCTGGCTGCGCGTGTCATAATAGGCTCTGAGCCTTTATATACCTGCGCACAGCAGCAGCCACCTTCAGTCTGCTGCTGGACAGCCAGCAGCAGCAGCAGCAGGAGAGGTAATTAATCAGCAACCCTCCTGCTAAGGGTAGACAGCTGCTCGTTCCACCCCCCCCCCCCCGCCTTAATTGGTTCTCCTCCCTTCCAACGGTGTTGAGGCGGGTGGGAACAGCCGGGGTTTGAGGGTTCTGTGCTAAAAGAGGTGGAGTTATGCAGATCTAAAACGCGTGGATTGCAGCAGCAGCAAGCCGAAAAGTGCAGGCATGTGAGGGATCTAGAGGTTGACAGCATGTCTTCTTAACGGGAGTCCAGGTGGCCATCTCCACAAATGGACTTTTCAGAATCCTTGGGTGGCACCGTAGTCGGAAACCAATTCTGGTTATCGCTTCTCGGCCTTTTGGCTAAGATCAAGTGTAGTATCTGTTCTTATCAGTTTAATATCTGATACGTCCCCTATCTGGGGACCATATATTAAATGGATTTTTAGAACAGGGAGATGGAAAAAGAGCTTGCTCTGTCCACTCCACGCATTGACCTGGTATTGCAGTATCTCCAGGACCGGTGCACCCCTTCTTTAATGCAGTTTCTAAAATCAGAAAGAATTGAATTCAATGCTTTTTGTTCATTTTGCTTGTTTGTCGGATTTTGGGATGGACTCTTTGGCTTTGCTTTTCTTCTCCTCATTGGATTTTTCATGTTAAAAGTTGCAGAAGCCAGATGACAAGCTCATTTTGGTTCAACTTCAGCAACTGTGCATTGCATTGCCATGTAATGTAATGTAATGCAATGCTATCTATCTAGCTCTCCCTCTATACTTCCTTTTGGATAAACAGACATATTAGGCAAGCATTTTGGAGCTTTCACCTAAATAACTACAGGTGGTGAGATAAGCTGCACAATATAATTGACCTTTCAGTATATTGTTGCACACACACCATCTATTTAGCAAATGCCCTTGTTATCAACAGCAGCCTTTTAAACTCACCTGAGCTAACAGGTATGTGAGCTGGTTACTCTGCTGCGCTTAAAATTTCTTTTTTGGTTTGCTACAATGC
This sequence comes from Phyllobates terribilis, assembly GCF_046119375.1. Taxonomy (NCBI): domain Eukaryota; kingdom Metazoa; phylum Chordata; class Amphibia; order Anura; family Dendrobatidae; genus Phyllobates; species Phyllobates terribilis. The sequence continues at coordinate 1,716,073 of NW_027362868.1, forward strand.
CTTTTCTGAAACGTTGTCTCCCTCTGCTGGAACACTGACTTCTTTCATTTAATGCCTGCAGACTATAAAAGAGAAACCAACCCAAAAAGTTTGGTTGATTAGTCTGTGGCATTCTTTTAAACTGTTGCTTATGGCGGTCTCTGTGAGCTTCTCAGTGACATTCAGCCATCCAGGTATCCCGCCTGCAGTAGACGGAATGTGGCAATGGAACGCTGGCTGCGCGTGTCATAATAGGCTCTGAGCCTTTATATACCTGCGCACAGCAGCAGCCACCTTCAGTCTGCTGCTGGACAGCCAGCAGCAGCAGCAGCAGGAGAGGTAATTAATCAGCAACCCTCCTGCTAAGGGTAGACAGCTGCTCGTTCCACCCCCCCCCCCGCCTTAATTGATTCTCCTCCCTTCCAACGGTGTTGAGGCGGATGGGAACAGCCGGGGGTTGAGGGTACTGTGCTAAAAGAGGTGGAGTTATGCAGATCTAAAACGCGTGGATTGCAGCAGCAGCAAGCCGAAAAGTGCAGGCATGTGAGGGATCTAGAGGTTGACAGCATGTCTTCTTAATGGGAGTCCAGGTGGCCATCTCCACAAATGGACTTTTCAGAATCCTTGGGTGGCACCGTAGTCGGAAACCAATTCTGGTTATCGCTTCTCGGCCTTTTGGCTAAGATCAAGTGTAGTATCTGTTCTTATCAGTTTAATATCTGATACGTCCCCTATCTGGGGACCATATATTAAATGGATTTTTAGAACAGGGAGATGGAAAAAGAGCTTGCTCTGTCCACTCCACGCATTGACCTGGTATTGCAGTATCTCCAGGACCGGTGCACCCCTTCTTTAATGCAGTTTCTAAAATCAGAAAGAATTGAATTCAATGCTTTTTGTTCATTTTGCTTGTTTGTCGGATTTTGGGATGGACTCTTTGGCTTTGCTTTTCTTCTCCTCAAGGGATTTTTCATGTTAAAAGTTGCAGAAGCCAGATGACAAGCTCATTTTGGTTCAACTTCAGCAACTGTGCATTGCATTGCCATGTAATGTAATGTAATGCAATGCTATCTATCTAGCTCTCCCTCTATACTTCCTTTTGGATAAACAGACATATTAGGCAAGCATTTTGGAGCTTTCACCTAAATAACTACAGGTGGTGAGATAAGATGCACAATATAATTGACCTTTCAGTATATTGTTGCACACACACCATCTATTTAGCAAATGCCCTTGTTATCAACAGCAGCCTTTTAAACTCACCTGAGCTAACAGGTATGTGAGCTGGTTACTCTGCTGCGCTTAAAATTTCTTTTTTGGTTTGCTACAATGCCTTTTCTGAAACGTTGTCTCCCTCTGCTGGAACACTGACTTCTTTCATTTAATGCCTGCAGACTATAAAAGAGAAACCAACCCAAAAAGTTTGGTTGATTAGTCTGTGGCATTCTTTTAAACTGTTGCTTATGGCGGTCTCTGTGAGCTTCTCAGTGACATTCAGCCATCCAGGTATCCCGCCTGCAGTAGACGGAATGTGGCAATGGAACGCTGGCTGCGCGTGTCATAATAGGCTCTGAGCCTTTATATACCTGCGCACAGCAGCAGCCACCTTCAGTCTGCTGCTGGACAGCCAGCAGCAGCAGCAGCAGGAGAGGTAATTAATCAGCAACCCTCCTGCTAAGGGTAGACAGCTGCTCGTTCCACCCCCCCCCCCGCCTTAATTGGTTCTCCTCCCTTCCAACGGTGTTGAGGCGGGTGGGAACAGCCGGGGGTTGAGGGTACTGTGCTAAAAGAGGTGGAGTTATGCAGATCTAAAACGCGTGGATTGCAGCAGCAGCAAGCCGAAAAGTGCAGGCATGTGAGGGATCTAGAGGTTGACAGCATGTCTTCTTAACGGGAGTCCAGGTGGCCATCTCCACAAATGGACTTTTCAGAATCCTTGGGTGGCACCGTAGTCGGAAACCAATTCTGGTTATCGCTTCTCGGCCTTTTGGCTAAGATCAAGTGTAGTATCTGTTCTTATCAGTTTAATATCTGATACGTCCCCTATCTGGGGACCATATATTAAATGGATTTTTAGAACAGGGAGATGAAAAAAGAGCTTGCTCTGTCCACTCCACGCATTGAACTGGTATTGCAGTATCTCCAGGACCGGTGCACCCCTTCTTTAATGCAGTTTCTAAAATCAGAAAGAATTGAATTCAATGCTTTTTGTTCATTTTGCTTGTTTGTCGGATTTTGGGATGGACTCTTTGGCTTTGCTTTTCTTCTCCTCATTGGATTTTTCATGTTAAAAGTTGCAGAAGCCAGATGACAAGCTCATTTTGGTTCAACTTCAGCAACTGTGCATTGCATTGCCATGTAATGTAATGTAATGCAATGCTATCTATCTAGCTCTCCCTCTATACTTCCTTTTGGATAAACAGACATATTAGGCAAGCATTTTGGAGCTTTCACCTAAATAACTACAGGTGGTGAGATAAGCTGCACAATATAATTGACCTTTCAGTATATTGTTGCACACACACCATCTATTTAGCAAATGCCCTTGTTATCAACAGCAGCCTTTTAAACTCACCTGAGCTAACAGGTATGTGAGCTGGTTACTCTGCTGCGCTTAAAATTTCTTTTTTGGTTTGCTACAATGCCTTTTCTGAAACGTTGTCTCCCTCTGCTGGAACACTGACTTCTTTCATTTAATGCCTGCAGACTATAAAAGAGAAACCAACCCAAAAAGTTTGGTTGATTAGTCTGTAGCATTCTTTTAAACTGTTGCTTATGGCGGTCTCTGTGAGCTTCTCAGTGACATTCAGCCATCCAGGTATCCCGCCTGCAGTAGACGGAATGTGGCAATGGAACGCTGGCTGCGCGTGTCATAATAGGCTCTGAGCCTTTATATACCTGCGCACAGCAGCAGCCACCTTCAGTCTGCTGCTGGACAGCCAGCAGCAGCAGCAGCAGGAGAGGTAATTAATCAGCAACCCTCCTGCTAAGGGTAGACAGCTGCTCGTTCCACCCCCCCCCCGCCTTAATTGGTTCTCCTCCCTTCCAACGGTGTTGAGGCGGGTGGGAACAGCCGGGGGTTGAGGGTACTGTGCTAAAAGAGGTGGAGTTATGCAGATCTAAAACGCGTGGATTGCAGCAGCAGCAAGCCGAAAAGTGCAGGCATGTGAGGGATCTAGAGGTTGACAGCATGTCTTCTTAACGGGAGTCCAGGTGGCCATCTCCACAAATGGACTTTTCAGAATCCTTGGGTGGCACCGTAGTCGGAAACCAATTCTGGTTATCGCTTCTCGGCCTTTTGGCTAAGATCAAGTGTAGTATCTGTTCTTATCAGTTTAATATCTGATACGTCCCCTATCTGGGGACCATATATTAAATGGATTTTTAGAACAGGGAGATGGAAAAAGAGCTTGCTCTGTCCACTCCACGCATTGACCTGGTATTGCAGTATCTCCAGGACCGGTGCACCCCTTCTTTAATGCAGTTTCTAAAATCAGAAAGAATTGAATTCAATGCTTTTTGTTCATTTTGCTTGTTTGTCGGATTTTGGGATGGACTCTTTGGCTTTGCTTTTCTTCTCCTCATTGGATTTTTCATGTTAAAAGTTGCAGAAGCCAGATGACAAGCTCATTTTGGTTCAACTTCAGCAACTGTGCATTGCATTGCCATGTAATGTAATGTAATGCAATGCTATCTATCTAGCTCTCCCTCTATACTTCCTTTTGGATAAACAGACATATTAGGCAAGCATTTTGGAGCTTTCACCTAAATAACTACAGGTGGTGAGATAAGCTGCACAATATAATTGACCTTTCAGTATATTGTTGCACACACACCATCTATTTAGCAAATGCCCTTGTTATCAACAGCAGCCTTTTAAACTCACCTGAGCTAACAGGTATGTGAGCTGGTTACTCTGCTGCGCTTAAAATTTCTTTTTTGGTTTGCTACAATGCCTTTTCTGAAACGTTGTCTCCCTCTGCTGGAACACTGACTTCTTTCATTTAATGCCTGCAGACTATAAAAGAGAAACCAACCCAAAAAGTTTGGTTGATTAGTCTGTGGCATTCTTTTAAACTGTTGCTTATGGCGGTCTCTGTGAGCTTCTCAGTGACATTCAGCCATCCAGGTATCCCGCCTGCAGTAGACGGAATGTGGCAATGGAACGCTGGCTGCGCGTGTCATAATAGGCTCTGAGCCTTTATGTACCTGCGCACAGCAGCAGCCACCTTCAGTCTGCTGCTGGACAGCCAGCAGCAGCAGCAGCAGGAGAGGTAATTAATCAGCAACCCTCCTGCTAAGGGTAGACAGCTGCTCGTTCCACCCCCCCCCCCCGCCTTAATTGGTTCTCCTCCCTTCCAACGGTGTTGAGGCGGGTGGGAACAGCCGGGGGTTGAGGGTACTGTGCTAAAAGAGGTGGAGTTATGCAGATCTAAAACGCGTGGATTGCAGCAGCAGCAAGCCGAAAAGTGCAAGCATGTGAGGGATCTAGAGGTTGACAGCATGTCTTCTTAACGGGAGTTCAGGTGGCCATCTCCACAAATGGACTTTTCAGAATCCTTGGGTGGCACCGTAGTCGGAAACCAATTCTGGTTATCGCTTCTCGGCCTTTTGGCTAAGATCAAGTGTAGTATCTGTTCTTATCAGTTTAATATCTGATACGTCCCCTATCTGGGGACCATATATTAAATGGATTTTTAGAACAGGGAGATGGAAAAAGAGCTTGCTCTGTCCACTCCACGCATTGACCTGGTATTGCAGTATCTCCAGGACCGGTGCACCCCTTCTTTAATGCAGTTTCTAAAATCAGAAAGAATTGAATTCAATGCTTTTTGTTCATTTTGCTTGTTTGTCGGATTTTGGGATGGACTCTTTGGCTTTGCTTTTCTTCTCCTCATTGGATTTTTCATGTTAAAAGTTGCAGAAGCCAGATGACAAGCTCATTTTGGTTCAACTTCAGCAACTGTGCATTGCATTGCCATGTAATGTAATGTAATGCAATGCTATCTATCTAGCTCTCCCTCTATACTTCCTTTCGGATAAACAGACATATTAGGCAAGCATTTTGGAGCTTTCACCTAAATAACTACAGGTGGTGAGATAAGCTGCACAATATAATTGACCTTTCAGTATATTGTTGCACACACACCATCTATTTAGCAAATGCCCTTGTTATCAACAGCAGCCTTTTAAACTCACCTGAGCTAACAGGTATGTGAGCTGGTTACTCTGCTGCGCTTAAAATTTCTTTTTTGGTTTGCTACAATGCCTTTTCTGAAACGTTGTCTCCCTCTGCTGGAACACTGACTTCTTTCATTTAATGCCTGCAGACTATAAAAGAGAAACCAACCCAAAAAGTTTGGTTGATTAGTCTGTGGCATTCTTTTAAACTGTTGCTTATGGCGGTCTCTGTGAGCTTCTCAGTGACATTCAGCCATCCAGGTATCCCGCCTGCAGTAGACGGAATGTGGCAATGGAACGCTGGCTGCGCGTGTCATAATAGGCTCTGAGCCTTTATATACCTGCGCACAGCAGCAGCCACCTTCAGTCTGCTGCTGGACAGCCAGCAGCAGCAGCAGCAGGAGAGGTAATTAATCAGCAACCCTCCTGCTAAGGGTAGACAGCTGCTCGTTCCACCCACCCCCCCCCCCCGCCTTAATTGGTTCTCCTCACTTCCAACGGTGTTGAGGCGGGTGGGAACAGCCGGGGGTTGAGGGTACTGTGCTAAAAGAGGTGGAGTTATGCAGATCTAAAACGCGTGGATTGCAGCAGCAGCAAGCCAAAAAGTGCAGGCATGTGAGGGATCTAGAGGTTGACAGCATGTCTTCTTAACGGGAGTCCAGGTGGCCATCTCCACAAATGGACTTTTCAGAATCCTTGGGTGGCACCGTAGTCGGAAACCAATTCTGGTTATTGCTTCTCGGCCTTTTGGCTAAGATCAAGTGTAGTATCTGTTCTTATCAGTTTAATATCTGATACGTCCCCTATCTGGGGCCCATATATTAAATGGATTTTTAGAACAGGGAGATGGAAAAAGAGCTTGCTCTGTCCACTCCACGCATTGACCTGGTATTGCAGTATCTCCAGGACCGGTGCACCCCTTCTTTAATGCAGTTTCTAAAATCAGAAAGAATTGAATTCAATGCTTTTTGTTCATTTTGCTTGTTTGTCGGATTTTGGGATGGACTCTTTGGCTTTGCTTTTCTTCTCCTCATTGGATTTTTCATGTTAAAAGTTGCAGAAGCCAGATGACAAGCTCATTTTGGTTCAACTTCAGCAACTGTGCATTGCATTGCCATGTAATGTAATGTAATGCAATGCTATCTATCTAGCTCTCCCTCTATACTTCCTTTTGGATAAACAGACATATTAGGCAAGCATTTTGGAGCTTTCACCTAAATAACTACAGGTGGTGAGATAAGCTGCACAATATAATTGACCTTTCAGTATATTGTTGCACACACACCATCTATTTAGCAAATGCCCTTGTTATCAACAGCAGCCTTTTAAACTCACCTGAGCTAACAGGTATGTGAGCTGGTTACTCTGCTGTGCTTAAAATTTCTTTTTTGGTTTGCTACAATGCCTTTTCTGAAACGTTGTCTCCCTCTGCTGGAACACTGACTTCTTTCATTTAATGCCTGCAGACTATAAAAGAGAAACCAACCCAAAAAGTTTGGTTGATTAGTCTGTGGCATTCTTTTAAACTGTTGCTTATGGCGGTCTCTGTGAGCTTCTCAGTGACATTCAGCCATCCAGGTATCCCGCCTGCAGTAGACGGAATGTGGCAATGGAACGCTGGCTGCGCGTGTCATAATAGGCTCTGAGCCTTTATATACCTGCGCACAGCAGCAGCCACCTTCAGTCTGCTGCTGGACAGCCAGCAGCAGCAGCAGCAGGAGAGGTAATTAATCAGCAACCCTCCTGCTAAGGGTAGACAGCTGCTCGTTCCACCCCCCCCCCACCTTAATTGGTTCTCCTCCCTTCCAACGGTGTTGAGGCGGGTGGGAACAACCGGGGGTTGAGGGTACTGTGCTAAAAGAGGTGGAGTTATGCAGATCTAAAACGCGTGGATTGCAGCAGCAGCAAGCCGAAAAGTGCAGGCATGTGAGGGATCTAGAGGTTGACAGCATGTCTTCTTAACGGGAGTCCAGGTGGCCATCTCCACAAATGGACTTTTCAGAATCCTTGGGTGGCACCGTAGTCGGAAACCAATTCTGGTTATCGCTTCTCGGCCTTTTGGCTAAGATCAAGTGTAGTATCTGTTCTTATCAGTTTAATATCTGATACGTCCCCTATCTGGGGACCATATATTAAATGGATTTTTAGAACAGGGAGATGGAAAAAGAGCTTGCTCTGTCCACTCCACGCATTGACCTGGTATTGCAGTATCTCCAGGACCGGTGCACCCCTTCTTTAATGCAGTTTCTAAAATCAGAAAGAATTGAATTCAATGCTTTTTGTTCATTTTGCTTGTTTGTCGGATTTTGGGATGGACTCTTTGGCTTTGCTTTTCTTCTCCTCATTGGATTTTTCATGTTAAAAGTTGCAGAAGCCAGTTGACAAGCTCATTTTGGTTCAACTTCAGCAACTGTGCATTGCATTGCCATGTAATGTAATGTAATGCAATGCTATCTATCTAGCTCTCCCTCTATACTTCCTTTTGGATAAACAGACATATTAGGCAAGCATTTTGGAGCTTTCACCTAAATAACTACAGGTGGTGAGATAAGCTGCACAATATAATTGACCTTTCAGTATATTGTTGCACACACACCATCTATTTAGCAAATGCCCTTGTTATCAACAGCAGCCTTTTAAACTCACCTGAGCTAACAGGTATGTGAGCTGGTTACTCTGCTGCGCTTAAAATTTCTTTTTTGGTTTGCTACAATGCCTTTTCTGAAACGTTGTCTCCCTCTGCTGGAACACTGACTTCTTTCATTTAATGCCTGCAGACTATAAAAGAGAAACCAACCCAAAAAGTTTGGTTGATTAGTCTGTGGCATTCTTTTAAACTGTTGCTTATGGCGGTCTCTGTGAGCTTCTCAGTGACATTCAGCCATCCAGGTATCCCGCCTGCAGTAGACGGAATGTGGCAATGGAACGCTGGCTGCGCCTGTCATAATAGGCTCTGAGCCTTTATATACCTGCGCACAGCAGCAGCCACCTTCAGTCTGCTGCTGGACAGCCAGCAGCAGCAGCAGCAGGAGAGGTAATTAATCAGCAACCCTCCTGCTAAGGGTAGACAGCTGCTCGTTCCACCCCCCCCCCCCGCCTTAATTGGTTCTCCTCCCTTCCAACGGTGTTGAGGCGGGTGGGAACAGCCGGGGGTTGAGGGTACTGTGCTAAAAGAGGTGGAGTTATGCAGATCTAAAACGCGTGGATTACAGCAGCAGCAAACCGAAAAGTGCAGGCATGTGAGGGATCTAGAGGTTGACAGCATGTCTTCTTAACGGGAGTCCAGGTGGCCATCTCCACAAATGGACTTTTCAGAATCCTTGGGTGGCACCGTAGTCGGAAACCAATTCTGGTTATCGCTTCTCGGCCTTTTGGCTAAGATCAAGTGTAGTATCTGTTCTTATCAGTTTAATATCTGATACGTCCCCTATCTGGGGACCATATATTAAATGGATTTTTAGAACAGGGAGATGGAAAAAGAGCTTGCTCTGTCCACTCCACGCATTGACCTGGTATTGCAGTATCTCCAGGACCGGTGCACCCCTTCTTTAATGCAGTTTCTAAAATCAGAAAGAATTGAATTCAATGCTTTTTGTTCATTTTGCTTGTTTGTCGGATTTTGGGATGGACTCTTTGGCTTTGCTTTTCTTCTCCTCATTGGATTTTTCATGTTAAAAGTTGCAGAAGCCAGATGACAAGCTCATTTTGGTTCAACTTCAGCAACTGTGCATTGCATTGCCATGTAATGTAATGTAATGCAATGCTATCTATCTAGCTCTCCCTCTATACTTCCTTTTGGATAAACAGACATATTAGGCAAGCATTTTGGAGCTTTCACCTACATAACTACAGGTGGTGAGATAAGCTGCACAATATAATTGACCTTTCAGTATATTGTTGCACACACACCATCTATTTAGCAAATGCCCTTGTTATCAACAGCAGCCTTTTAAACTCACCTGAGCTAACAGGTATGTGAGCTGGTTACTCTGCTGCGCTTAAAATTTCTTTTTTGGTTTGCTACAATGCCTTTTCTGAAACGTTGTCTCCCTCTGCTGGAACACTGACTTCTTTCATTTAATGCCTGCAGACTATAAAAGAGAAACCAACCCAAAAAGTTTGGTTGATTAGTCTGTGGCATTCTTTTAAACTGTTGCTTATGGCGGTCTCTGTGAGCTTCTCAGTGACATTCAGCCATCCAGGTATCCCGCCTGCAGTAGACGGAATGTGGCAATGGAACGCTGGCTGCGCGTGTCATAATAGGCTCTGAGCCTTTATATACCTGCGCACAGCAGCAGCCACCTTCAGTCTGCTGCCTGACAGCCAGCAGCAGCAGCAGCAGGAGAGGTAATTAATCAGCAACCCTCCTGCTAAGGGTAGACAGCTGCTCGTTCCACCCCCCCCCCCGCCTTAATTGGTTCTCCTCCCTTCCAACGGTGTTGAGGCGGGTGGGAACAGCCGGGGGTTGAGGGTACTGTGCTAAAAGAGGTGGAGTTATGCAGATCTAAAACGCGTGGATTGCAGCAGCAGCAAGCCGAAAAGTGCAGGCATGTGAGGGATCTAGAGGTTGACAGCATGTCTTCTTAACGGGAGTCCAGGTGGCCATCTCCACAAATGGACTTTTCAGAATCCTTGGGTGGCACCGTAGTCGGAAACCAATTCTGGTTATCGCTTCTCGGCCTTTTGGCTAAGATCAAGTGTAGTATCTGTTCTTATCAGTTTAATATCTGATACGTCCCCTATCTGGGGACCATATATTAAATGGATTTTTAGAACAGGGAGATGGAAAAAGAGCTTGCTCTGTCCACTCCACGCATTGACCTGGTATTGCAGTATCTCCAGGACCGGTGCACCCCTTCTTTAATGCAGTTTCTAAAATCAGAAAGAATTGAATTCAATGCTTTTTGTTCATTTTGCTTGTTTGTCGGATTTTGGGATGGACTCTTTGGCTTTGCTTTTCTTCTCCTCATTGGATTTTTCATGTTAAAAGTTGCAGAAGCCAGATGACAAGCTCATTTTGGTTCAACTTCAGCAACTGTGCATTGCATTGCCATGTAATGTAATGTAATGCAATGCTATCTATCTAGCTCTCCCTCTATACTTCCTTTTGGATAAACAGACATATTAGGCAAGCATTTTGGAGCTTTCACCTAAATAACTACAGGTGGTGAGATAAGCTGCACAATATAATTGACCTTTCAGTATATTGTTGCACACACACCATCTATTTAGCAAATGCCCTTGTTATCAACAGCAGCCTTTTAAACTCACCTGAGCTAACAGGTATGTGAGCTGGTTACTCTGCTGCGCTTAAAATTTCTTTTTTGGTTTGCTACAATGCCTTTTCTGAAACGTTGTCTCCCTCTGCTGGAACACTGACTTCTTTCATTTAATGCCTGCAGACTATAAAAGAGAAACCAACCCAAAAAGTTTGGTTGATTAGTCTGTGGCATTCTTTTAAACTGTTGCTTATGGCGGTCTCTGTGAGCTTCTCAGTGACATTCAGCCATCCAGGTATCCCGCCTGCAGTAGACGGAATGTGGCAATGGAACGCTGGCTGCGCGTGTCATAATAGGCTCTGAGCCTTTATATACCTGCGCACAGCAGCAGCCACCTTCAGTCTGCTGCTGGACAGCCAGCAGCAGCAGCAGCAGGAGAGGTAATTAATCAGCAACCCTCCTGCTAAGGGTAGACAGCTGCTCGTTCCACCCTCCCCCCCGCCTTAATTGGTTCTCCTCCCTTCCAACGGTGTTGAGGCGGGTGGGAACAGCCGGGGGTTGAGGGTACTGTGCTAAAAGAGGTGGAGTTATGCAGATCTAAAACGCGTGGATTGCAGCAGCAGCAAGCCGAAAAGTGCAGGCATGTGAGGGATCTAGAGGTTGACAGCATGTCTTCTTAACGGGAGTCCAGGTGGCCATCTCCACAAATGGACTTTTCAGAATCCTTGGGTGGCACCGTAGTCGGAAACCAATTCTGGTTATCGCTTCTCGGCCTTTTGGCTAAGATCAAGTGTAGTATCTGTTCTTATCAGTTTAATATCTGATACGTCCCCTATCTGGGGACCATATATTAAATGGATTTTTAGAACAGGGAGATGGAAAAAGAGCTTGCTCTGTCCACTCCACGCATTGACCTGGTATTGCAGTATCTCCAGGACCGGTGCACCCCTTCTTTAATGCAGTTTCTAAAATCAGAAAGAATTGAATTCAATGCTTTTTGTTCATTTTGCTTGTTTGTCGGATTTTGGGATGGACTCTTTGGCTTTGCTTTTCTTCTCCTCATTGGATTTTTCATGTTAAAAGTTGCAGAAGCCAGATGACAAGCTCATTTTGGTTCAACTTCAGCAACTGTGCATTGCATTGCCATGTAATGTAATGTAATGCAATGCTATCTATCTAGCTCTCCCTCTATACTTCCTTTTGGATAAACAGACATATTAGGCAAGCATTTTGGAGCTTTCACCTAAATAACTACAGGTGGTGAGATAAGCTGCACAATATAATTGACCTTTCAGTATATTGTTGCACACACACCATCTATTTAGCAAATGCCCTTGTTATCAACAGCAGCCTTTTAAACTCACCTGAGCTAACAGGTATGTGAGCTGGTTACTCTGCTGCGCTTAAAATTTCTTTTTTGGTTTGCTACAATGCCTTTTCTGAAACGTTGTCTCCCTCTGCTGGAACACTGACTTCTTTCATTTAATGCCTGCAGACTATAAAAGAGAAACCAACCCAAAAAGTTTGGTTGATTAGTCTGTGGCATTCTTTTAAACTGTTGCTTATGGCGGTCTCTGTGAGCTTCTCAGTGACATTCAGCCATCCAGGTATCCCGCCTGCAGTAGACGGAATGTGGCAATGGAACGCTGGCTGCGCGTGTCATAATAGGCTCTGAGCCTTTATATACCTGCGCACAGCAGCAGCCACCTTCAGTCTGCTGCTGGACAGCCAGCAGCAGCAGCAGCAGGAGAGGTAATTAATCAGCAACCCTCCTGCTAAGGGTAGATAGCTGCTCGTTCCACCCCCCCCCCGCCTTAATTGGTTCTCCTCCCTTCCAACGGTGTTGAGGCGGGTGGGAACAGCCGGGGGTTGAGGGTACTGTGCTAAAAGAGGTGGAGTTATGCAGATCTAAAACGCGTGGATTGCAGCAGCAGCAAGCCGAAAAGTGCAGGCATGTGAGGGATCTAGAGGTTGACAGCATGTCTTCTTAACGGGAGTCCAGGTGGCCATCTCCACAAATGGACTTTTCAGAATCCTTGGGTGGCACCGTAGTCGGAAACCAATTCTGGTTATCGCTTCTCGGCCTTTTGGCTAAGATCAAGTGTAGTATCTGTTCTTATCAGTTTAATATCTGATACGTCCCCTATCTGGGGACCATATATTAAATGGATTTTTAGAACAGGGAGATGGAAAAAGAGCTTGCTCTGTCCACTCCACGCATTGACCTGGTATTGCAGTATCTCCAGGACCGGTGCACCCCTTCTTTAATGCAGTTTCTAAAATCAGAAAGAATTGAATTCAATGCTTTTTGTTCATTTTGCTTGTTTGTCGGATTTTGGGATGGACTCTTTGGCTTTGCTTTTCTTCTCCTCATTGGATTTTTCATGTTAAAAGTTGCAGAAGCCAGATGACAAGCTCATTTTGGTTCAACTTCAGCAACTGTGCATTGCATTGCCATGTAATGTAATGTAATGCAATGCTATCTATCTAGCTCTCCCTCTATACTTCCTTTTGGATAAACAGACATATTAGGCAAGCATTTTGGAGCTTTCACCTAAATAACTACAGGTGGTGAGATAAGCTGCACAATATAATTGACCTTTCAGTATATTGTTGCACACACACCATCTATTTAGCAAATGCCCTTGTTATCAACAGCAGCCTTTTAAACTCACCTGAGCTAACAGGTATGTGAGCTGGTTACTCTGCTGCGCTTAAAATTTCTTTTTTGGTTTGCTACAATGCCTTTTCTGAAACGTTGTCTCCCTCTGCTGGAACACTGACTTCTTTCATTTAATGCCTGCAGACTATAAAAGAGAAACCAACCCAAAAAGTTTGGTTGATTAGTCTGTGGCATTCTTTTAAACTGTTGCTTATGGCGGTCTCTGTGAGCTTCTCAGTGACATTCAGCCATCCAGGTATCCCGCCTGCAGTAGACGGAATGTGGCAATGGAACGCTGGCTGCTCGTGTCATAATAGGCTCTGAGCCTTTATATACCTGCGCACAGCAGCAGCCACCTTCAGTCTGCTGCTGGACAGCCAGCAGCAGCAGCAGCAGGAGAGGTAATTAATCAGCAACCCTCCTGCTAAGGGTAGACAGCTGCTCGTTCCACCCCCCCCCCGCCTTAATTGGTTCTCCTCCCTTCCAACGGTGTTGAGGCGGGTGGGAACAGCCGGGGGTTGAGGGTACTGTGCTAAAAGAGGTGGAGTTATGCAGATCTAAAACGCGTGGATTGCAGCAGCAGCAAGCCGAAAAGTGCAGGCATGTGAGGGATCTAGAGGTTGACAGCATGTCTTCTTAACGGGAGTCCAGGTGGCCATCTCCACAAATGGACTTTTCAGAATCCTTGGGTGGCACCGTAGTCGGAAACCAATTCTGGTTATCGCTTCTCGGCCTTTTGGCTAAGATCAAGTGTAGTATCTGTTCTTATCAGTTTAATATCTGATACGTCCCCTATCTGGGGACCATATATTAAATGGATTTTTAGAACAGGGAGATGGAAAAAGAGCTTGCTCTGTCCACTCCACGCATTGACCTGGTATTGCAGTATCTCCAGGACCGGTGCACCCCTTCTTTAATGCAGTTTCTAAAATCAGAAAGAATTGAATTCAATGCTTTTTGTTCATTTTGCTTGTTTGTCGGATTTTGGGATGGACTCTTTGGCTTTGCTTTTCTTCTCCTCATTGGATTTTTCATGTTAAAAGTTGCAGAAGCCAGATGACAAGCTCATTTTGGTTCAACTTCAGCAACTGTGCATTGCATTGCCATGTAATGTAATGTAATGCAATGCTATCTATCTAGCTCTCCCTCTATACTTCCTTTTGGATAAACAGACATATTAGGCAAGCATTTTGGAGCTTTCACCTAAATAACTACAGGTGGTGAGATAAGCTGCACAATATAATTGACCTTTCAGTATATTGTTGCACACACACCATCTATTTAGCAAATGCCCTTGTTATCAACAGCAGCCTTTTAAACTCACCTGAGCTAACAGGTATGTGAGCTGGTTACTCTGCTGCGCTTAAAATTTCTTTTTTGGTTTGCTACAATGCCTTTTCTGAAACGTTGTCTCCCTCTGCTGGAACACTGACTTCTTTCATTTAATGCCTGCAGACTATAAAAGAGAAACCAACCCAAAAAGTTTGGTTGATTAGTCTGTGGCATTCTTTTAAACTGTTGCTTATGGCGGTCTCTGTGAGCTTCTCAGTGACATTCAGCCATCCAGGTATCCCGCCTGCAGTAGACGGAATGTGGCAATGGAACGCTGGCTGCGCGTGTCATAATAGGCTCTGAGCCTTTATATACCTGCGCACAGCAGCAGCCACCTTCAGTCTGCTGCTGGACAGCCAGCAGCAGCAGCAGCAGGAGAGGTAATTAATCAGCAACCCTCCTGCTAAGGGTAGACAGCTGCTCGTTCCACCCCCCCCCCCGCCTTAATTGGTTCTCCTCCCTTTCAACGGTGTTGAGGCGGGTGGGAACACCCGGGGGTTGAGGGTACCGTGCTAAAAGAGGTGGAGTTATGCAGATCTAAAACGCGTGGATTGCAGCAGCAGCAAGCCGAAAAGTGCAGGCATGTGAGGGATCTAGAGGTTGACAGCATGTCTTCTTAACGGGAGTCCCGGTGGCCATCTCCACAAATGGACTTTTCAGAATCCTTGGGTGGCACCGTAGTCGGAAACCAATTCTGGTTATCGCTTCTCGGCCTTTTGGCTAAGATCAAGTGTAGTATCTGTTCTTATCAGTTTAATATCTGATACGTCCCCTATCTGGGGACCATATATTAAATGGATTTTTAGAACAGGTAGATGGAAAAAGAGCTTGCTCTGTCCACTCCACGAATTGACCTGGTATTGCAGTATCTCCAGGACCGGTGCACCCCTTCTTTAATGCAGTTTCTAAAATCAGAAAGAATTGAATTCAATGCTTTTTGTTCATTTTGCTTGTTTGTCGGATTTTGGGATGGACTCTTTGGCTTTGCTTTTCTTCTCCTCATTGGATTTTTCATGTTAAAAGTTGCAGAAGCCAGATGACAAGCTCATTTTGGTTCAACTTCAGCAACTGTGCATTGCATTGCCATGTAATGTAATGTAATGCAATGCTATCTATCTAGCTCTCCCTCTATACTTCCTTTTGGATAAACAGACATATTAGGCAAGCATTTTGGAGCTTTCACCTAAATAACTACAGGTGGTGAGATAAGCTGCACAATATAATTGACCTTTCAGTATATTGTTGCACACACACCATCTATTTAGCAAATGCCCTTGTTATCAACAGCAGCCTTTTAAACTCACCTGAGCTAACAGGTATGTGAGCTGGTTACTCTGCTGCGCTTAAAATTTCTTTTTTGGTTTGCTACAATGCCTTTTCTGAAACGTTGTCTCCCTCTGCTGGAACACTGACTTCTTTCATTTAATGCCTGCAGACTATAAAAGAGAAACCAACCCAAAAGGTTTGGTTGATTAGTCTGTGGCATTCTTTTAAACTGTTGCTTATGGCGGTCTCTGTGAGCTTCTCAGTGACATTCAGCCATCCAGGTATCCCGCCTGCAGTAGACGGAATGTGGCAATGGAACGCTGGCTGCGCGTGTCATAATAGGCTCTGAGCCTTTATATACCTGCGCACAGCAGCAGCCACCTTCAGTCTGCTGCTGGACAGCCAGCAGCAGCAGCAGCAGGAGAGGTAATTAATCAGCAACCCTCCTGCTAAGGGTAGACAGCTGCTCGTTCCACCCCCCCCCCCCGCCTTAATTGGTTCTCCTCCCTTCCAACGGTGTTGAGGCGGGTGGGAACAGCCGGGGGTTGAGGGTACTGTGCTAAAAGAGGTGGAGTTATGCAGATCTAAAACGCGTGGATTGCAGCAGCAGCAAGCCGAAAAGTGCAGGCATGTGAGGGATCTAGAGGTTGACAGCATGTCTTCTTAACGGGAGTCCAGGTGGCCATCTCCACAAATGGACTTTTCAGAATCCTTGGGTGGCACCGTAGTCGGAAACCAATTCTGGTTATCGCTTCTCGGCCTTTTGGCTAAGATCAAGTGTAGTATCTGTTCTTATCAGTTTAATATCTGATACGTCCCCTATCTGGGGACCATATATTAAATGGATTTTTAGAACAGGGAGATGGAAAAAGAGCTTGCTCTGTCCACTCCACGCATTGACCTGGTATTGCAGTATCTCCAGGACCGGTGCACCCCTTCTTTAATGCAGTTTCTAAAATCAGAAAGAATTGAATTCAATGCTTTTTGTTCATTTTGCTTGTTTGTCGGATTTTGGGATGGACTCTTTGGCTTTGCTTTTCTTCTCCTCATTGGATTTTTCATGTTAAAAGTTGCAGAAGCCAGATGACAAGCTCATTTTGGTTCAACTTCAGCAACTGTGCATTGCATTGCCATGTAATGTAATGTAATGCAATGCTATCTATCTAGCTCTCCCTCTATACTTCCTTTTGGATAAACAGACATATTAGGCAAGCATTTTGGAGCTTTCACCTAAATAACTACAGGTGGTGAGATAAGCTGCACAATATAATTGACCTTTCAGTATATTGTTGCACACACACCATCTATTTAGCAAATGCCCTTGTTATCAACAGCAGCCTTTTAAACTCACCTGAGCTAACAGGTATGTGAGCTGGTTACTCTGCTGCGCTTAAAATTTCTTTTTTGGTTTGCTACAATGCCTTTTCTGAAACGTTGTCTCCCTCTGCTGGAACACTGACTTCTTTCATTTAATGCCTGCAGACTATAAAAGAGAAACCAACCCAAAAAGTTTGGTTGATTAGTCTGTGGCATTCTTTTAAACTGTTGCTTATGGCGGTCTCTGTGAGCTTCTCAGTGACATTCAGCCATCCAGGTATCCCGCCTGCAGTAGACGGAATGTGGCAATGGAACGCTGGCTGCTCGTGTCATAATAGGCTCTGAGCCTTTATATACCTGCGCACAGCAGCAGCCACCTTCAGTCTGCTGCTGGACAGCCAGCAGCAGCAGCAGCAGGAGAGGTAATTAATCAGCAACCCTCCTGCTAAGGGTAGACAGCTGCTCGTTCCACCCCCCCCCCGCCTTAATTGGTTCTCCTCCCTTCCAACGGTGTTGAGGCGGGTGGGAACAGCCGGGGGTTGAGGGTACTGTGCTAAAAGAGGTGGAGTTATGCAGATCTAAAACGCGTGGATTGCAGCAGCAGCAAGCCGAAAAGTGCAGGCATGTGAGGGATCTAGAGGTTGACAGCATGTCTTCTCAACGGGAGTCCAGGTGGCCATCTCCACAAATGGACTTTTCAGAATCCTTGGGTGGCACCGTAGTCGGAAACCAATTCTGGTTATCGCTTCTCGGCCTTTTGGCTAAGATCAAGTGTAGTATCTGTTCTTATCAGTTTAATATCTGATACGTCCCCTATCTGGGGACCATATATTAAATGGATTTTTAGAACAGGGAGATGGAAAAAGAGCTTGCTCTGTCCACTCCACGCATTGACCTGGTATTGCAGTATCTCCAGGACCGGTGCACCCCTTCTTTAATGCAGTTTCTAAAATCAGAAAGAATTGAATTCAATGCTTTTTGTTCATTTTGCTTGTTTGTCGGATTTTGGGATGGACTCTTTGGCTTTGCTTTTCTTCTCCTCATTGGATTTTTCATGTTAAAAGTTGCAGAAGCCAGATGACAAGCTCATTTTGGTTCAACTTCAGCAACTGTGCATTGCATTGCCATGTAATGTAATGTAATGCAATGCTATCTATCTAGCTCTCCCTCTATACTTCCTTTTGGATAAACAGACATATTAGGCAAGCATTTTGGAGCTTTCACCTAAATAACTACAGGTGGTGAGATAAGCTGCACAATATAATTGACCTTTCAGTATATTGTTGCACACACACCATCTATTTAGCAAATGCCCTTGTTATCAACAGCAGCCTTTTAAACTCACCTGAGCTAACAGGTATGTGAGCTGGTTACTCTGCTGCGCTTAAAATTTCTTTTTTGGTTTGCTACAATGCCTTTTCTGAAACGTTGTCTCCCTCTGCTGGAACACTGACTTCTTTCATTTAATGCCTGCAGACTATAAAAGAGAAACCAACCCAAAAAGTTTGGTTGATTAGTCTGTGGCATTCTTTTAAACTGTTGCTTATGGCGGTCTCTGTGAGCTTCTCAGTGACATTCAGCCATCCAGGTATCCCGCCTGCAGTAGACGGAATGTGGCAATGGAACGCTGGCTGCGCGTGTCATAATAGGCTCTGAGCCTTTATATACCTGCGCACAGCAGCAGCCACCTTCAGTCTGCTGCTGGACAGCCAGCAGCAGCAGCAGCAGGAGAGGTAATTAATCAGCAACCCTCCTGCTAAGGGTAGACAGCTGCTCGTTCCACCCCCCCCCCCGCCTTAATTGGTTCTCCTCCCTTTCAACGGTGTTGAGGCGGGTGGGAACACCCGGGGGTTGAGGGTACCGTGCTAAAAGAGGTGGAGTTATGCAGATCTAAAACGCGTGGATTGCAGCAGCAGCAAGCCGAAAAGTGCAGGCATGTGAGGGATCTAGAGGTTGACAGCATGTCTTCTTAACGGGAGTCCCGGTGGCCATCTCCACAAATGGACTTTTCAGAATCCTTGGGTGGCACCGTAGTCGGAAACCAATTCTGGTTATCGCTTCTCGGCCTTTTGGCTAAGATCAAGTGTAGTATCTGTTCTTATCAGTTTAATATCTGATACGTCCCCTATCTGGGGACCATATATTAAATGGATTTTTAGAACAGGTAGATGGAAAAAGAGCTTGCTCTGTCCACTCCACGAATTGACCTGGTATTGCAGTATCTCCAGGACCGGTGCACCCCTTCTTTAATGCAGTTTCTAAAATCAGAAAGAATTGAATTCAATGCTTTTTGTTCATTTTGCTTGTTTGTCGGATTTTGGGATGGACTCTTTGGCTTTGCTTTTCTTCTCCTCATTGGATTTTTCATGTTAAAAGTTGCAGAAGCCAGATGACAAGCTCATTTTGGTTCAACTTCAGCAACTGTGCATTGCATTGCCATGTAATGTAATGTAATGCAATGCTATCTATCTAGCTCTCCCTCTATACTTCCTTTTGGATAAACAGACATATTAGGCAAGCATTTTGGAGCTTTCACCTAAATAACTACAGGTGGTGAGATAAGCTGCACAATATAATTGACCTTTCAGTATATTGTTGCACACACACCATCTATTTAGCAAATGCCCTTGTTATCAACAGCAGCCTTTTAAACTCACCTGAGCTAACAGGTATGTGAGCTGGTTACTCTGCTGCGCTTAAAATTTCTTTTTTGGTTTGCTACAATGCCTTTTCTGAAACGTTGTCTCCCTCTGCTGGAACACTGACTTCTTTCATTTAATGCCTGCAGACTATAAAAGAGAAACCAACCCAAAAGGTTTGGTTGATTAGTCTGTGGCATTCTTTTAAACTGTTGCTTATGGCGGTCTCTGTGAGCTTCTCAGTGACATTCAGCCATCCAGGTATCCCGCCTGCAGTAGACGGAATGTGGCAATGGAACGCTGGCTGCGCGTGTCATAATAGGCTCTGAGCCTTTATATACCTGCGCACAGCAGCAGCCACCTTCAGTCTGCTGCTGGACAGCCAGCAGCAGCAGCAGCAGGAGAGGTAATTAATCAGCAACCCTCCTGCTAAGGGTAGACAGCTGCTCGTTCCACCCCCCCCCCCGCCTTAATTGGTTCTCCTCCCTTCCAACGGTGTTGAGGCGGGTGGGAACAGCCGGGGGTTGAGGGTACTGTGCTAAAAGAGGTGGAGTTATGCAGATCTAAAACGCGTGGATTGCAGCAGCAGCAAGCCGAAAAGTGCAGGCATGTGAGGGATCTAGAGGTTGACAGCATGTCTTCTTAACGGGAGTCCAGGTGGCCATCTCCACAAATGGACTTTTCAGAATCCTTGGGTGGCACCGTAGTCGGAAACCAATTCTGGTTATCGCTTCTCGGCCTTTTGGCTAAGATCAAGTGTAGTATCTGTTCTTATCAGTTTAATATCTGATACGTCCCCTATCTGGGGACCATATATTAAATGGATTTTTAGAACAGGGAGATGGAAAAAGAGCTTGCTCTGTCCACTCCACGCATTGACCTGGTATTGCAGTATCTCCAGGACCGGTGCACCCCTTCTTTAATGCAGTTTCTAAAATCAGAAAGAATTGAATTCAATGCTTTTTGTTCATTTTGCTTGTTTGTCGGATTTTGGGATGGACTCTTTGGCTTTGCTTTTCTTCTCCTCATTGGATTTTTCATGTTAAAAGTTGCAGAAGCCAGATGACAAGCTCATTTTGGTTCAACTTCAGCAACTGTGCATTGCATTGCCATGTAATGTAATGTAATGCAATGCTATCTATCTAGCTCTCCCTCTATACTTCCTTTTGGATAAACAGACATATTAGGCAAGCATTTTGGAGCTTTCACCTAAATAACTACAGGTGGTGAGATAAGCTGCACAATATAATTGACCTTTCAGTATATTGTTGCACACACACCATCTATTTAGCAAATGCCCTTGTTATCAACAGCAGCCTTTTAAACTCACCTGAGCTAACAGGTATGTGAGCTGGTTACTCTGCTGCGCTTAAAATTTCTTTTTTGGTTTGCTACAATGCCTTTTCTGAAACGTTGTCTCCCTCTGCTGGAACACTGACTTCTTTCATTTAATGCCTGCAGACTATAAAAGAGAAACCAACCCAAAAAGTTTGGTTGATTAGTCTGTGGCATTCTTTTAAACTGTTGCTTATGGCGGTCTCTGTGAGCTTCTCAGTGACATTCAGCCATCCAGGTATCCCGCCTGCAGTAGACGGAATGTGGCAATGGAACGCTGGCTGCGCGTGTCATAATAGGCTCTGAGCCTTTATATACCTGCGCACAGCAGCAGCCACCTTCAGTCTGCTGCTGGACAGCCAGCAGCAGCAGCAGCAGGAGAGGTAATTAATCAGCAACCCTCCTGCTAAGGGTAGACAGCTGCTCGTTCCACCCCCCCCCCGCCTTAATTGGTTCTCCCTTCCAACGGTGTTGAGGCGGGTGGGAACAGCCGGGGGTTGAGGGTACTGTGCTAAAAGAGGTGGAGTTATGCAGATCTAAAACGCGTGGATTGCAGCAGCAGCAAGCCGAAAAGTGCAGGCATGTGAGGGATCTAGAGGTTGACAGCATGTCTTCTTAACGGGAGTCCAGGTGGCCATCTCCACAAATGGACTTTTCAGAATCCTTGGGTGGCACCGTAGTCGGAAACCAATTCTGGTTATCGCTTCTCGGCCTTTTGGCTAAGATCAAGTGTAGTATCTGTTCTTATCAGTTTAATATCTGATACGTCCCCTATCTGGGGACCATATATTAAATGGATTTTTAGAACAGGGAGATGGAAAAAGAGCTTGCTCTGTCCACTCCACGCATTGACCTGGTATTGCAGTATCTCCAGGACCGGTGCACCCCTTCTTTAATGCAGTTTCTAAAATCAGAAAGAATTGAATTCAATGCTTTTTGTTCATTTTGCTTGTTTGTCGGATTTTGGGATGGACTCTTTGGCTTTGTTTTTCTTCTCCTCATTGGATTTTTCATGTTAAAAGTTGCAGAAGCCAGATGACAAGCTCATTTTGGTTCAACTTCAGCAACTGTGCATTGCATTGCCATGTAATGTAATGTAATGCAATGCTATCTATCTAGCTCTCCCTCTATACTTCCTTTTGGATAAACAGACATATTAGGCAAGCATTTTGGAGCTTTCACCTAAATAACTACAGGTGGTGAGATAAGCTGCACAATATAATTGACCTTTCAGTATATTGTTGCACACACACCATCTATTTAGCAAATGCCCTTGTTATCAACAGCAGCCTTTTAAACTCACCTGAGCTAACAGGTATGTGAGCTGGTTACTCTGCTGCGCTTAAAATTTCTTTTTTGGTTTGCTACAATGCCTTTTCTGAAACGTTGTCTCCCTCTGCTGGAACACTGACTTCTTTCATTTAATGCCTGCAGACTATAAAAGAGAAACCAACCCAAAAAGTTTGGTTGATTAGTCTGTGGCATTCTTTTAAACTGTTGCTTATGGCGGTCTCTGTGAGCTTCTCAGTGACATTCAGCCATCCAGGTATCCCGCCTGCAGTAGACGGAATGTGGCAATGGAACGCTGGCTGAGCGTGTCATAATAGGCTCTGAGCCTTTATATACCTGCGCACAGCAGCAGCCACCTTCAGTCTGCTGCTGGACAGCCAGCAGCAGCAGCAGCAGGAGAGGTAATTAATCAGCAACCCTCCTGCTAAGGGTAGACAGCTGCTCGTTCCACCCCCCCCCCCCGCCTTAATTGGTTCTCCTCCCTTCCAACGGTGTTGAGGCGGGTGGGAACAGCCGGGGGTTGAGGGTACTGTGCTAAAAGAGGTGGAGTTATGCAGATCTAAAACGCGTGGATTGCAGCAGCAGCAAGCCGAAAAGTGCAGGCATGTGAGGGATCTAGAGGTTGACAGCATGTCTTCTTAACGGGAGTCCAGGTGGCCATCTCCACAAATGGACTTTTCAGAATCCTTGGGTGGCACCGTAGTCGGAAACCAATTCTGGTTATCGCTTCTCGGCCTTTTGGCTAAGATCAAGTGTAGTATCTGTTCTTATCAGTTTAATGTCTGATACGTCCCCTATCTGGGGACCATATATTAAATGGATTATTAGAACAGGGAGATGGAAAAAGAGCTTGCTCTGTCCACTCCACGCATTGACCTGGTATTGCAGTATCTCCAGGACCGGTGCACCCCTTCTTTAATGCAGTTTCTAAAATCAGAAAGAATTGAATTCAATGCTTTTTGTTCATTTTGCTTGTTTGTCGGATTTTGGGATGGACTCTTTGGCTTTGCTTTTCTTCTCCTCATTGGATTTTTCATGTTAAAAGTTGCAGAAGCCAGATGACAAGCTCATTTTGGTTCAACTTCAGCAACTGTGAATTGCATTGCCATGTAATGTAATGTAATGCAATGCTATCTATCTAGCTCTCCCTCTATACTTCCTTTTGGATAAACAGACATATTAGGCAAGCATTTTGGAGCTTTCACCTAAATAACTACAGGTGGTGAGATAAGCTGCACAATATAATTGACCTTTCAGTATATTGTTGCACACACACCATCTATTTAGCAAATGCCCTTGTTATCAACAGCAGCCTTTTAAACTCACCTGAGCTAACAGGTATGTGAGCTGGTTACTCTGCTGCGCTTAAAATTTCTTTTTTGGTTTGCTACAATGCCTTTTCTGAAACGTTGTCTCCCTCTGCTGGAACACTGACTTCTTTCATTTAATGCCTGCAGACTATAAAAGAGAAACCAACCCAAAAAGTTTGGTTGATTAGTCTGTGGCATTCTTTTAAACTGTTGCTTATGGCGGTCTCTGTGAGCTTCTCAGTGACATTCAGCCATCCAGGTATCCCGCCTGCAGTAGACGGAATGTGGCAATGGAACGCTGGCTGCGCGTGTCATAATAGGCTCTGAGCCTTTATATACCTGCGCACAGCAGCAGCCACCTTCAGTCTGCTGCTGGACAGCCAGCAGCAGCAGCAGGAGAGGTAATTAATCAGCAACCCTCCTGCTAAGGGTAGACAGCTGCTCGTTCCACCCCCCCCCCCGCCTTAATTGGTTCTCCTCCCTTCCAACGGTGTTGAGGCGGGTGGGAACAGCCGGGGGTTGAGGGTACTGTGCTAAAAGAGGTGGAGTTATGCAGATCTAAAACGCGTGGATTGCAGCAGCAGCAAGCCGAAAAGTGCAGGCATGTGAGGGATCTAGAGGTTGACAGCATGTCTTCTTAACGGGAGTCCAGGTGGCCATCTCCACAAATGGACTTTTCAGAATCCTTGGGTGGCACCGTAGTCGGAAACCAATTCTGGTTATCGCTTCTCGGCCTTTTGGCTAAGATCAAGTGTAGTATCTGTTCTTATCAGTTTAATATCTGATACGTCCCCTATCTGGGGACCATATATTAAATGGATTTTTAGAACAGGGAGATGGAAAAAGAGCTTGCTCTGTCCACTCCACGCATTGACCTGGTATTGCAGTATCTCCAGGACCGGTGCACCCCTTCTTTAATGCAGTTTCTAAAATCAGAAAGAATTGAATTCAATGCTTTTTGTTCATTTTGCTTGTTTGTCGGATTTTGGGATGGACTCTTTGGCTTTGCTTTTCTTCTCCTCATTGGATTTTTCATGTTAAAAGTTGCAGAAGCCAGATGACAAGCTCATTTTGGTTCAACTTCAGCAACTGTGCATTGCATTGCCATGTAATGTAATGTAATGCAATGCTATCTATCTAGCTCTCCCTCTATACTTCCTTTTGGATAAACAGACATATTAGGCAAGCATTTTGGAGCTTTCACCTAAATAACTACAGGTGGTGAGATAAGCTGCACAATATAATTGACCTTTCAGTATATTGTTGCACACACACCATCTATTTAGCAAATGCCCTTGTTATCAACAGCAGCCTTTTAAACTCACCTGAGCTAACAGGTATGTGAGCTGGTTACTCTGCTGCGCTTAAAATTTCTTTTTTGGTTTGCTACAATGCCTTTTCTGAAACGTTGTCTCCCTCTGCTGGAACACTGACTTCTTTCATTTAATGCCTGCAGACTATAAAAGAGAAACCAACCCAAAAAGTTTGGTTGATTAGTCTGTGGCATTCTTTTAAACTGTTGCTTATGGCGGTCTCTGTGAGCTTCTCAGTGACATTCAGCCATCCAGGTATCCCGCCTGCAGTAGACGGAATGTGGCAATGGAACGCTGGCTGAGCGTGTCATAATAGGCTCTGAGCCTTTATATACCTGCGCACAGCAGCAGCCACCTTCAGTCTGCTGCTGGACAGCCAGCAGCAGCAGCAGCAGGAGAGGTAATTAATCAGCAACCCTCCTGCTAAGGGTAGACAGCTGCTCGTTCCACCCCCCCCCCCCCCGCCTTAATTGGTTCTCCTCCCTTCCAACGGTGTTGAGGCGGGTGGGAACAGCCGGGGGTTGAGGGTACTGTGCTAAAAGAGGTGGAGTTATGCAGATCTAAAACGCGTGGATTGCAGCAGCAGCAAGCCGAAAAGTGCAGGCATGTGAGGGATCTAGAGGTTGACAGCATGTCTTCTTAACGGGAGTCCAGGTGGCCATCTCCACAAATGGACTTTTCAGAATCCTTGGGTGGCACCGTAGTCGGAAACCAATTCTGGTTATCGCTTCTCGGCCTTTTGGCTAAGATCAAGTGTAGTATCTGTTCTTATCAGTTTAATATCTGATACGTCCCCTATCTGGGGACCATATATTAAATGGATTTTTAGAACAGGGAGATGGAAAAAGAGCTTGCTCTGTCCACTCCACGCATTGACCTGGTATTGCAGTATCTCCAGGACCGGTGCACCCCTTCTTTAATGCAGTTTCTAAAATCAGAAAGAATTGAATTCAATGCTTTTTGTTCATTTTGCTTGTTTGTCGGATTTTGGGATGGACTCTTTGGCTTTGCTTTTCTTCTCCTCATTGGATTTTTCATGTTAAAAGTTGCAGAAGCCAGATGACAAGCTCATTTTGGTTCAACTTCAGCAACTGTGCATTGCATTGCCATGTAATGTAATGTAATGCAATGCTATCTATCTAGCTCTCCCTCTATACTTCCTTTTGGATAAACAGACATATTAGGCAAGCATTTTGGAGCTTTCACCTAAATAACTACAGGTGGTGAGATAAGCTGCACAATATAATTGACCTTTCAGTATATTGTTGCACACACACCATCTATTTAGCAAATGCCCTTGTTATCAACAGCAGCCTTTTAAACTCACCTGAGCTAACAGGTATGTGAGCTGGTTACTCTGCTGCGCTTAAAATTTCTTTTTTGGTTTGCTACAATGCCTTTTCTGAAACGTTGTCTCCCTCTGCTGGAACACTGACTTCTTTCATTTAATGCCTGCAGACTATAAAAGAGAAACCAACCCAAAAAGTTTGGTTGATTAGTCTGTGGCATTCTTTTAAACTGTTGCTTATGGCGGTCTCTGTGAGCTTCTCAGTGACATTCAGCCATCCAGGTATCCCGCCTGCAGTAGACGGAATGTGGCAATGGAACGCTGGCTGCGCGTGTCATAATAGGCTCTGAGCCTTTATATACCTGCGCACAGCAGCAGCCACCTTCAGTCTGCTGCTGGACAGCCAGCAGCAGCAGCAGGAGAGGTAATTAATCAGCAACCCTCCTGCTAAGGGTAGACAGCTGCTCGTTCCACCCCCCCCCGCCTTAATTGGTTCTCCTCCCTTCCAACGGTGTTGAGGCGGGTGGGAACAGCCGGGGGTTGAGGGTACTGTGCTAAAAGAGGTGGAGTTATGCAGATCTAAAACGCGTGGATTGCAGCAGCAGCAAGCCGAAAAGTGCAGGCATGTGAGGGATCTAGAGGTTGACAGCATGTCTTCTTAACGGGAGTCCAGGTGGCCATCTCCACAAATGGACTTTTCAGAATCTTTGGGTGGCACCGTAGTCGGAAACCAATTCTGGTTATCGCTTCTCGGCCTTTTGGCTAAGATCAAGTGTAGTATCTGTTCTTATCAGTTTAATATCTGATACGTCCCCTATCTGGGGACCATATATTAAATGGATTTTTAGAACAGGGAGATGGAAAAAGAGCTTGCTCTGTCCACTCCACGCATTGACCTGGTATTGCAGTATCTCCAGGACCGGTGCACCCCTTCTTTAATGCAGTTTCTAAAATCAGAAAGAATTGAATTCAATGCTTTTTGTTCATTTTGCTTGTTTGTCGGATTTTGGGATGGACTCTTTGGCTTTGCTTTTCTTCTCCTCATTGGATTTTTCATGTTAAAAGTTGCAGAAGCCAGATGACAAGCTCATTTTGGTTCAACTTCAGCAACTGTGCATTGCATTGCCATGTAATGTAATGTAATGCAATGCTATCTATCTAGCTCTCCCTCTATACTTCCTTTTGGATAAACAGACATATTAGGCAAGCATTTTGGAGCTTTCACCTAAATAACTACAGGTGGTGAGATAAGCTGCACAATATAATTGACCTTTCAGTATATTGTTGCACACACACCATCTATTTAGCAAATGCCCTTGTTATCAACAGCAGCCTTTTAAACTCACCTGAGCTAACAGGTATGTGAGCTGGTTACTCTGCTGCGCTTAAAATTTCTTTTTTGGTTTGATACAATGCCTTTTCTGAAACGTTGTCTCCCTCTGCTGGAACACTGACTTCTTTCATTTAATGCCTGCAGACTATAAAAGAGAAACCAACCCAAAAAGTTTGGTTGATTAGTCTGTGGCATTCTTTTAAACTGTTGCTTATGGCGGTCTCTGTGAGCTTCTCAGTGACATTCAGCCATCCAGGTATCCCGCCTGCAGTAGACGGAATGTGGCAATGGAACGCTGGCTGCGCGTGTCATAATAGGCTCTGAGCCTTTATATACCTGCGCACAGCAGCAGCCACCTTCAGTCTGCTGCTGGACAGCCAGCAGCAGCAGCAGCAGGAGAGGTAATTAATCAGCAACCCTCCTGCTAAGGGTAGACAGCTGCTCGTTCCACCCCCCCCCCCCGCCTTAATTGGTTCTCCTCCCTTCCAACGGTGTTGAGGCGGGTGGGAACAGCCGGGGGTTGAGGGTACTGTGCTAAAAGAGGTGGAGTTATGCAGATCTAAAACGCGTGGATTGCAGCAGCAGCAAGCCGAAAAGTGCAGGCATGTGAGGGATCTAGAGGTTGACAGCATGTCTTCTTAACGGGAGTCCAGGTGGCCATCTCCACAAATGGACTTTTCAGAATCCTTGGGTGGCACCGTAGTCGGAAACCAATTCTGGTTATCGCTTCTCGGCCTTTTGGCTAAGATCAAGTGTAGTATCTGTTCTTATCAGTTTAATATCTGATACGTCCCCTATCTGGGGACCATATATTAAATGGATTTTTAGAACAGGGAGATGGAAAAAGAGCTTGCTCTGTCCACTCCACGCATTGACCTGGTATTGCAGTATCTCCAGGACCGGTGCACCCCTTCTTTAATGCAGTTTCTAAAATCAGAAAGAATTGAATTCAATGCTTTTTGTTCATTTTGCTTGTTTGTCGGATTTTGGGATGGACTCTTTGGCTTTGCTTTTCTTCTCCTCATTGGATTTTTCATGTTAAAAGTTGCAGAAGCCAGATGACAAGCTCATTTTGGTTCAACTTCAGCAACTGTGCATTGCATTGCCATGTAATGTAATGTAATGCAATGCTATCTATCTAGCTCTCCCTCTATACTTCCTTTTGGATAAACAGACATATTAGGCAAGCATTTTGGAGCTTTCACCTAAATAACTACAGGTGGTGAGATAAGCTGCACAATATAATTGACCTTTCAGTATATTGTTGCACACACACCATCTATTTAGCAAATGCCCTTGTTATCAACAGCAGCCTTTTAAACTCACCTGAGCTAACAGGTATGTGAGCTGGTTACTCTGCTGCGCTTAAAATTTCTTTTTTGGTTTGCTACAATGCCTTTTCTGAAACGTTGTCTCCCTCTGCTGGAACACTGACTTCTTTCATTTAATGCCTGCAGACTATAAAAGAGAAACCAACCCAAAAAGTTTGGTTGATTAGTCTGTGGCATTCTTTTAAACTGTTGCTTATGGCGGTCTCTGTGAGCTTCTCAGTGACATTCAGCCATCCAGGTATCCCGCCTGCAGTAGACGGAATGTGGCAATGGAACGCTGGCTGCGCGTGTCATAATAGGCTCTGAGCCTTTATATACCTGCGCACAGCAGCAGCCACCTTCAGTCTGCTGCTGGACAGCCAGCAGCAGCAGCAGCAGCAGGAGAGGTAATTAATCAGCAACCCTCCTGCTAAGGGTAGACAGCTGCTCGTTCCACCCCCCCCCCGCCTTAATTGGTTCTCCTCCCTTCCAACGGTGTTGAGGCGGGTGGGAACAGCCGGGGGTTGAGGGTACTGTGCTAAAAGAGGTGGAGTTATGCAGATCTAAAACGCGTGGATTGCAGCAGCAGCAAGCCGAAAAGTGCAGGCATGTGAGGGATCTAGAGGTTGACAGCATGTCTTCTTAACGGGAGTCCAGGTGGCCATCTCCACAAATGGACTTTTCAGAATCCTTGGGTGGCACCGTAGTCGGAAACCAATTCTGGTTATCGCTTCTCGGCCTTTTGGCTAAGATCAAGTGTAGTATCTGTTCTTATCAGTTTAATATCTGATACGTCCCCTATCTGGGGACCATATATTAAATGGATTTTTAGAACAGGGAGATGGAAAAAGAGCTTGCTCTGTCCACTCCACGCATTGACCTGGTATTGCAGTATCTCCAGGACCGGTGCACCCCTTCTTTAATGCAGTTTCTAAAATCAGAAAGAATTGAATTCAATGCTTTTTGTTCATTTTGCTTGTTTGTCGGATTTTGGGATGGACTCTTTGGCTTTGCTTTTCTTCTCCTCATTGGATTTTTCATGTTAAAAGTTGCAGAAGCCAGATGACAAGCTCATTTTGGTTCAACTTCAGCAACTGTGCATTGCATTGCCATGTAATGTAATGTAATGCAATGCTATCTATCTAGCTCTCCCTCTATACTTCCTTTTGGATAAACAGACATATTAGGCAAGCATTTTGGAGCTTTCACCTAAATAACTACAGGTGGTGAGATAAGCTGCACAATATAATTGACCTTTCAGTATATTGTTGCACACACACCATCTATTTAGCAAATGCCCTTGTTATCAACAGCAGCCTTTTAAACTCACCTGAGCTAACAGGTATGTGAGCTGGTTACTCTGCTGCGCTTAAAATTTCTTTTTTGGTTTGCTACAATGCCTTTTCTGAAACGTTGTCTCCCTCTGCTGGAACACTGACTTCTTTCATTTAATGCCTGCAGACTATAAAAGAGAAACCAACCCAAAAAGTTTGGTTGATTAGTCTGTGGCATTCTTTTAAACTGTTGCTTATGGCGGTCTCTGTGAGCTTCTCAGTGACATTCAGCCATCCAGGTATCCCGCCTGCAGTAGACGGAATGTGGCAATGGAACGCTGGCTGAGCGTGTCATAATAGGCTCTGAGCCTTTATATACCTGCGCACAGCAGCAGCCACCTTCAGTCTGCTGCTGGACAGCCAGCAGCAGCAGCAGCAGGAGAGGTAATTAATCAGCAACCCTCCTGCTAAGGGTAGACAGCTGCTCGTTCCACCCCCCCCCCCCCGCCTTAATTGGTTCTCCTCCCTTCCAACGGTGTTGAGGCGGGTGGGAACAGCCGGGGGTTGAGGGTACTGTGCTAAAAGAGGTGGAGTTATGCAGATCTAAAACGCGTGGATTGCAGCAGCAGCAAGCCGAAAAGTGCAGGCATGTGAGGGATCTAGAGGTTGACAGCATGTCTTCTTAACGGGAGTCCAGGTGGCCATCTCCACAAATGGACTTTTCAGAATCCTTGGGTGGCACCGTAGTCGGAAACCAATTCTGGTTATCGCTTCTCGGCCTTTTGGCTAAGATCAAGTGTAGTATCTGTTCTTATCAGTTTAATATCTGATACGTCCCCTATCTGGGGACCATATATTAAATGGATTTTTAGAACAGGGAGATGGAAAAAGAGCTTGCTCTGTCCACTCCACGCATTGACCTGGTATTGCAGTATCTCCAGGACCGGTGCACCCCTTCTTTAATGCAGTTTCTAAAATCAGAAAGAATTGAATTCAATGCTTTTTGTTCATTTTGCTTGTTTGTCGGATTTTGGGATGGACTCTTTGGCTTTGCTTTTCTTCTCCTCATTGGATTTTTCATGTTAAAAGTTGCAGAAGCCAGATGACAAGCTCATTTTGGTTCAACTTCAGCAACTGTGCATTGCATTGCCATGTAATGTAATGTAATGCAATGCTATCTATCTAGCTCTCCCTCTATACTTCCTTTTGGATAAACAGACATATTAGGCAAGCATTTTGGAGCTTTCACCTAAATAACTACAGGTGGTGAGATAAGCTGCACAATATAATTGACCTTTCAGTATATTGTTGCACACACACCATCTATTTAGCAAATGCCCTTGTTATCAACAGCAGCCTTTTAAACTCACCTGAGCTAACAGGTATGTGAGCTGGTTACTCTGCTGCGCTTAAAATTTCTTTTTTGGTTTGCTACAATGCCTTTTCTGAAACGTTGTCTCCCTCTGCTGGAACACTGACTTCTTTCATTTAATGCCTGCAGACTATAAAAGAGAAACCAACCCAAAAAGTTTGGTTGATTAGTCTGTGGCATTCTTTTAAACTGTTGCTTATGGCGGTCTCTGTGAGCTTCTCAGTGACATTCAGCCATCCAGGTATCCCGCCTGCAGTAGACGGAATGTGGCAATGGAACGCTGGCTGCGCGTGTCATAATAGGCTCTGAGCCTTTATATACCTGCGCACAGCAGCAGCCACCTTCAGTCTGCTGCTGGACAGCCAGCAGCAGCAGCAGGAGAGGTAATTAA
Source organism: Phyllobates terribilis (assembly GCF_046119375.1). NCBI lineage: Eukaryota > Metazoa > Chordata > Amphibia > Anura > Dendrobatidae > Phyllobates > Phyllobates terribilis. The sequence goes on from NW_027362868.1 coordinate 1,747,884, forward strand.
TCAGCAACCCTCCTGCTAAGGGTAGACAGCTGCTCGTTCCACCCCCCCCCCCGCCTTAATTGGTTCTCCTCCCTTCCAACGGTGTTGAGGCGGGTGGGAACAGCCGGGGGTTGAGGGTACTGTGCTAAAAGAGGTGGAGTTATGCAGATCTAAAACGCGTGGATTGCAGCAGCAGCAAGCCGAAAAGTGCAGGCATGTGAGGGATCTAGAGGTTGACAGCATGTCTTCTTAACGGGAGTCCAGGTGGCCATCTCCACAAATGGACTTTTCAGAATCCTTGGGTGGCACCGTAGTCGGAAACCAATTCTGGTTATCGCTTCTCGGCCTTTTGGCTAAGATCAAGTGTAGTATCTGTTCTTATCAGTTTAATATCTGATACGTCCCCTATCTGGGGACCATATATTAAATGGATTTTTAGAACAGGGAGATGGAAAAAGAGCTTGCTCTGTCCACTCCACGCATTGACCTGGTATTGCAGTATCTCCAGGACCGGTGCACCCCTTCTTTAATGCAGTTTCTAAAATCAGAAAGAATTGAATTCAATGCTTTTTGTTCATTTTGCTTGTTTGTCGGATTTTGGGATGGACTCTTTGGCTTTGCTTTTCTTCTCCCCATTGGATTTTTCATGTTAAAAGTTGCAGAAGCCAGATGACAAGCTAATTTTGGTTCAACTTCAGCAACTGTGCATTGCATTGCCATGTAATGTAATGTAATGCAATGCTATCTATCTAGCTCTCCCTCTATACTTCCTTTTGGATAAACAGACATATTAGGCAAGCATTTTGGAGCTTTCACCTAAATAACTACAGGTGGTGAGATAAGCTGCACAATATAATTGACCTTTCAGTATATTGTTGCACACACACCATCTATTTAGCAAATGCCCTTGTTATCAACAGCAGCCTTTTAAACTCACCTGAGCTAACAGGTATGTGAGCTGGTTACTCTGCTGCGCTTAAAATTTCTTTTTTGGTTTGCTACAATGCCTTTTCTGAAACGTTGTCTCCCTCTGCTGGAACACTGACTTCTTTCATTTAATGCCTGCAGACTATAAAAGAGAAACCAACCCAAAAAGTTTGGTTGATTAGTCTGTGGCATTCTTTTAAACTGTTGCTTATGGCGGTCTCTGTGAGCTTCTCAGTGACATTCAGCCATCCAGGTATCCCGCCTGCAGTAGACGGAATGTGGCAATGGAACGCTGGCTGCGCGTGTCATAATAGGCTCTGAGCCTTTATATACCTGCGCACAGCAGCAGCCACCTTCAGTCTGCTGCTGGACAGCCAGCAGCAGCAGCAGGAGAGGTAATTAATCAGCAACCCTCCTGCTAAGGGTAGACAGCTGCTCGTTCCACCCCCCCCCGCCTTAATTGGTTCTCCTCCCTTCCAACGGTGTTGAGGCGGGTGGGAACAGCCGGGGGTTGAGGGTACTGTGCTAAAAGAGGTGGAGTTATGCAGATCTAAAACGCGTGGATTGCAGCAGCAGCAAGCCGAAAAGTGCAGGCATGTGAGGGATCTAGAGGTTGACAGCATGTCTTCTTAACGGGAGTCCAGGTGGCCATCTCCACAAATGGACTTTTCAGAATCTTTGGGTGGCACCGTAGTCGGAAACCAATTCTGGTTATCGCTTCTCGGCCTTTTGGCTAAGATCAAGTGTAGTATCTGTTCTTATCAGTTTAATATCTGATACGTCCCCTATCTGGGGACCATATATTAAATGGATTTTTAGAACAGGGAGATGGAAAAAGAGCTTGCTCTGTCCACTCCACGCATTGACCTGGTATTGCAGTATCTCCAGGACCGGTGCACCCCTTCTTTAATGCAGTTTCTAAAATCAGAAAGAATTGAATTCAATGCTTTTTGTTCATTTTGCTTGTTTGTCGGATTTTGGGATGGACTCTTTGGCTTTGCTTTTCTTCTCCTCATTGGATTTTTCATGTTAAAAGTTGCAGAAGCCAGATGACAAGCTCATTTTGGTTCAACTTCAGCAACTGTGCATTGCATTGCCATGTAATGTAATGTAATGCAATGCTATCTATCTAGCTCTCCCTCTATACTTCCTTTTGGATAAACAGACATATTAGGCAAGCATTTTGGAGCTTTCACCTAAATAACTACAGGTGGTGAGATAAGCTGCACAATATAATTGACCTTTCAGTATATTGTTGCACACACACCATCTATTTAGCAAATGCCCTTGTTATCAACAGCAGCCTTTTAAACTCACCTGAGCTAACAGGTATGTGAGCTGGTTACTCTGCTGCGCTTAAAATTTCTTTTTTGGTTTGATACAATGCCTTTTCTGAAACGTTGTCTCCCTCTGCTGGAACACTGACTTCTTTCATTTAATGCCTGCAGACTATAAAAGAGAAACCAACCCAAAAAGTTTGGTTGATTAGTCTGTGGCATTCTTTTAAACTGTTGCTTATGGCGGTCTCTGTGAGCTTCTCAGTGACATTCAGCCATCCAGGTATCCCGCCTGCAGTAGACGGAATGTGGCAATGGAACGCTGGCTGCGCGTGTCATAATAGGCTCTGAGCCTTTATATACCTGCGCACAGCAGCAGCCACCTTCAGTCTGCTGCTGGACAGCCAGCAGCAGCAGCAGCAGGAGAGGTAATTAATCAGCAACCCTCCTGCTAAGGGTAGACAGCTGCTCGTTCCACCCCCCCCCCCCGCCTTAATTGGTTCTCCTCCCTTCCAACGGTGTTGAGGCGGGTGGGAACAGCCGGGGGTTGAGGGTACTGTGCTAAAAGAGGTGGAGTTATGCAGATCTAAAACGCGTGGATTGCAGCAGCAGCAAGCCGAAAAGTGCAGGCATGTGAGGGATCTAGAGGTTGACAGCATGTCTTCTTAACGGGAGTCCAGGTGGCCATCTCCACAAATGGACTTTTCAGAATCCTTGGGTGGCACCGTAGTCGGAAACCAATTCTGGTTATCGCTTCTCGGCCTTTTGGCTAAGATCAAGTGTAGTATCTGTTCTTATCAGTTTAATATCTGATACGTCCCCTATCTGGGGACCATATATTAAATGGATTTTTAGAACAGGGAGATGGAAAAAGAGCTTGCTCTGTCCACTCCACGCATTGACCTGGTATTGCAGTATCTCCAGGACCGGTGCACCCCTTCTTTAATGCAGTTTCTAAAATCAGAAAGAATTGAATTCAATGCTTTTTGTTCATTTTGCTTGTTTGTCGGATTTTGGGATGGACTCTTTGGCTTTGCTTTTCTTCTCCTCATTGGATTTTTCATGTTAAAAGTTGCAGAAGCCAGATGACAAGCTCATTTTGGTTCAACTTCAGCAACTGTGCATTGCATTGCCATGTAATGTAATGTAATGCAATGCTATCTATCTAGCTCTCCCTCTATACTTCCTTTTGGATAAACAGACATATTAGGCAAGCATTTTGGAGCTTTCACCTAAATAACTACAGGTGGTGAGATAAGCTGCACAATATAATTGACCTTTCAGTATATTGTTGCACACACACCATCTATTTAGCAAATGCCCTTGTTATCAACAGCAGCCTTTTAAACTCACCTGAGCTAACAGGTATGTGAGCTGGTTACTCTGCTGCGCTTAAAATTTCTTTTTTGGTTTGCTACAATGCCTTTTCTGAAACGTTGTCTCCCTCTGCTGGAACACTGACTTCTTTCATTTAATGCCTGCAGACTATAAAAGAGAAACCAACCCAAAAAGTTTGGTTGATTAGTCTGTGGCATTCTTTTAAACTGTTGCTTATGGCGGTCTCTGTGAGCTTCTCAGTGACATTCAGCCATCCAGGTATCCCGCCTGCAGTAGACGGAATGTGGCAATGGAACGCTGGCTGCGCGTGTCATAATAGGCTCTGAGCCTTTATATACCTGCGCACAGCAGCAGCCACCTTCAGTCTGCTGCTGGACAGCCAGCAGCAGCAGCAGCAGCAGGAGAGGTAATTAATCAGCAACCCTCCTGCTAAGGGTAGACAGCTGCTCGTTCCACCCCCCCCCCGCCTTAATTGGTTCTCCTCCCTTCCAACGGTGTTGAGGCGGGTGGGAACAGCCGGGGGTTGAGGGTACTGTGCTAAAAGAGGTGGAGTTATGCAGATCTAAAACGCGTGGATTGCAGCAGCAGCAAGCCGAAAAGTGCAGGCATGTGAGGGATCTAGAGGTTGACAGCATGTCTTCTTAACGGGAGTCCAGGTGGCCATCTCCACAAATGGACTTTTCAGAATCCTTGGGTGGCACCGTAGTCGGAAACCAATTCTGGTTATCGCTTCTCGGCCTTTTGGCTAAGATCAAGTGTAGTATCTGTTCTTATCAGTTTAATATCTGATACGTCCCCTATCTGGGGACCATATATTAAATGGATTTTTAGAACAGGGAGATGGAAAAAGAGCTTGCTCTGTCCACTCCACGCATTGACCTGGTATTGCAGTATCTCCAGGACCGGTGCACCCCTTCTTTAATGCAGTTTCTAAAATCAGAAAGAATTGAATTCAATGCTTTTTGTTCATTTTGCTTGTTTGTCGGATTTTGGGATGGACTCTTTGGCTTTGCTTTTCTTCTCCTCATTGGATTTTTCATGTTAAAAGTTGCAGAAGCCAGATGACAAGCTCATTTTGGTTCAACTTCAGCAACTGTGCATTGCATTGCCATGTAATGTAATGTAATGCAATGCTATCTATCTAGCTCTCCCTCTATACTTCCTTTTGGATAAACAGACATATTAGGCAAGCATTTTGGAGCTTTCACCTAAATAACTACAGGTGGTGAGATAAGCTGCACAATATAATTGACCTTTCAGTATATTGTTGCACACACACCATCTATTTAGCAAATGCCCTTGTTATCAACAGCAGCCTTTTAAACTCACCTGAGCTAACAGGTATGTGAGCTGGTTACTCTGCTGCGCTTAAAATTTCTTTTTTGGTTTGCTACAATGCCTTTTCTGAAACGTTGTCTCCCTCTGCTGGAACACTGACTTCTTTCATTTAATGCCTGCAGACTATAAAAGAGAAACCAACCCAAAAAGTTTGGTTGATTAGTCTGTGGCATTCTTTTAAACTGTTGCTTATGGCGGTCTCTGTGAGCTTCTCAGTGACATTCAGCCATCCAGGTATCCCGCCTGCAGTAGACGGAATGTGGCAATGGAACGCTGGCTGCGCCTGTCATAATAGGCTCTGAGCCTTTATATACCTGCGCACAGCAGCAGCCACCTTCAGTCTGCTGCTGGACAGCCAGCAGCAGCAGCAGCAGCAGGAGAGGTAATTAATCAGCAACCCTCCTGCTAAGGGTAGACAGCTGCTCGTTCCACCCCCCCCCCGCCTTAATTGGTTCTCCTCCCTTCCAACGGTGTTGAGGCGGGTGGGAACAGCCGGGGGTTGAGGGTACTGTGCTAAAAGAGGTGGAGTTATGCAGATCTAAAACGCGTGGATTGCAGCAGCAGCAAGCCGAAAAGTGCAGGCATGTGAGGGATCTAGAGGTTGACAGCATGTCTTCTTAACGGGAGTCCAGGTGGCCATCTCCACAAATGGACTTTTCAGAATCCTTGGGTGGCACCGTAGTCGGAAACCAATTCTGGTTATCGCTTCTTGGCCTTTTGGCTAAGATCAAGTGTAGTATCTGTTCTTATCAGTTTAATATCTGATACGTCCCCTATCTGGGGACCATATATTAAATGGATTTTTAGAACAGGGAGATGGAAAAAGAGCTTGCTCTGTCCACTCCACGCATTGACCTGGTATTGCAGTATCTCCAGGACCGGTGCACCCCTTCTTTAATGCAGTTTCTAAAATCAGAAAGAATTGAATTCAATGCTTTTTGTTCATTTTGCTTGTTTGTCGGATTTTGGGATGGACTCTTTGGCTTTGCTTTTCTTCTCCTCATTGGATTTTTCATGTTAAAAGTTGCAGAAGCCAGATGACAAGCTCATTTTGGTTCAACTTCAGCAACTGTGCATTGCATTGCCATGTAATGTAATGTAATGCAATGCTATCTATCTAGCTCTCCCTCTATACTTCCTTTTGGATAAACAGACATATTAGGCAAGCATTTTGGAGCTTTCACCTAAATAACTACAGGTGGTGAGATAAGCTGCACAATATAATTGACCTTTCAGTATATTGTTGCACACACACCATCTATTTAGCAAATGCCCTTGTTATCAACAGCAGCCTTTTAAACTCACCTGAGCTAACAGGTATGTGAGCTGGTTACTCTGCTGCGCTTAAAATTTCTTTTTTGGTTTGCTACAATGCCTTTTCTGAAACGTTGTCTCCCTCTGCTGGAACACTGACTTCTTTCATTTAATGCCTGCAGACTATAAAAGAGAAACCAACCCAAAAAGTTTGGTTGATTAGTCTGTGGCATTCTTTTAAACTGTTGCTTATGGCGGTCTCTGTGAGCTTCTCAGTGACATTCAGCCATCCAGGTATCCCGCCTGCAGTAGACGGAATGTGGCAATGGAACGCTGGCTGCGCGTGTCATAATAGGCTCTGAGCCTTTATATACCTGCGCACAGCAGCAGCCACCTTCAGTCTGCTGCTGGACAGCCAGCAGCAGCAGCAGCAGGAGAGGTAATTAATCAGCAACCCTCCTGCTAAGGGTAGACAGCTGCTCGTTCCACCCCCCCCCCGCCTTAATTGGTTCTCCTCCCTTCCAACGGTGTTGAGGCGGGTGGGAACAGCCAGGGGTTGAGGGTACTGTGCTAAAAGAGGTGGAGTTATGCAGATCTAAAACGCGTGGATTGCAGCAGCAGCAAGCCGAAAAGTGCAGGCATGTGAGGGATCTAGAGGTTGACAGCATGTCTTCTTAACGGGAGTCCAGGTGGCCATCTCCACAAATGGACTTTTCAGAATCCTTGGGTGGCACCGTAGTCGGAAACCAATTCTGGTTATCGCTTCTCGGCCTTTTGGCTAAGATCAAGTGTAGTATCTGTTCTTATCAGTTTAATATCTGATACGTCCCCTATCTGGGGACCATATATTAAATGGATTTTTAGAACAGGGAGATGGAAAAAGAGCTTGCTCTGTCCACTCCACGCATTGACCTGGTATTGCAGTATCTCCAGGACCGGTGCACCCCTTCTTTAATGCAGTTTCTAAAATCAGAAAGAATTGAATTCAATGCTTTTTGTTCATTTTGCTTGTTTGTCGGATTTTGGGATGGACTCTTTGGCTTTGCTTTTCTTCTCCTCATTGGATTTTTCATGTTAAAAGTTGCAGAAGCCAGATGACAAGCTCATTTTGGTTCAACTTCAGCAACTGTGCATTGCATTGCCATGTAATGTAATGTAATGCAATGCTATCTATCTAGCTCTCCCTCTATACTTCCTTTTGGATAAACAGACATATTAGGCAAGCATTTTGGAGCTTTCACCTAAATAACTACAGGTGGTGAGATAAGCTGCACAATATAATTGACCTTTCAGTATATTGTTGCACACACACCATCTATTTAGCAAATGCCCTTGTTATCAACAGCAGCCTTTTAAACTCACCTGAGCTAACAGGTATGTGAGCTGGTTACTCTGCTGCGCTTAAAATTTCTTTTTTGGTTTGCTACAATGCCTTTTCTGAAACGTTGTCTCCCTCTGCTGGAACACTGACTTCTTTCATTTAATGCCTGCAGACTATAAAAGAGAAACCAACCCAAAAAGTTTGGTTGATTAGTCTGTGGCATTCTTTTAAACTGTTGCTTATGGCGGTCTCTGTGAGCTTCTCAGTGACATTCAGCCATCCAGGTATCCCGCCTGCAGTAGACGGAATGTGGCAATGGAACGCTGGCTGCGCGTGTCATAATAGGCTCTGAGCCTTTATATACCTGCGCACAGCAGCAGCCACCTTCAGTCTGCTGCTGGACAGCCAGCAGCAGCAGCAGCAGCAGGAGAGGTAATTAATCAGCAACCCTCCTGCTAAGGGTAGACAGCTGCTCGTTCCACCCCCCCCCCCGCCTTAATTGGTTCTCCTCCCTTCCAACGGTGTTGAGGCGGGTGGGAACAGCCGGGGGTTGAGGGTACTGTGCTAAAAGAGGTGGAGTTATGCAGATCTAAAACGCGTGGATTGCAGCAGCAGCAAGCCGAAAAGTGCAGGCATGTGAGGGATCTAGAGGTTGACAGCATGTCTTCTTAACGGGAGTCCAGGTGGCCATCTCCACAAATGGACTTTTCAGAATCCTTGGGTGGCACCGTAGTCGGAAACCAATTCTGGTTATCGCTTCTCGGCCTTTTGGCTAAGATCAAGTGTAGTATCTGTTCTTATCAGTTTAATATCTGATACGTCCCCTATCTGGGGACCATATATTAAATGGATTTTTAGAACAGGGAGATGGAAAAAGAGCTTGCTCTGTCCACTCCACGCATTGACCTGGTATTGCAGTATATCCAGGACCGGTGCACCCCTTCTTTAATGCAGTTTCTAAAATCAGAAAGAATTGAATTCAATGCTTTTTGTTCATTTTGCTTGTTTGTCGGATTTTGGGATGGACTCTTTGGCTTTGCTTTTCTTCTCCTCATTGGATTTTTCATGTTAAAAGTTGCAGAAGCCAGATGACAAGCTCATTTTGGTTCAACTTCAGCAACTGTGCATTGCATTGCCATGTAATGTAATGTAATGCAATGCTATCTATCTAGCTCTCCCTCTATACTTCCTTTTGGATAAACAGACATATTAGGCAAGCATTTTGGAGCTTTCACCTAAATAACTACAGGTGGTGAGATAAGCTGCACAATATAATTGACCTTTCAGTATATTGTTGCACACACACCATCTATTTAGCAAATGCCCTTGTTATCAACAGCAGCCTTTTAAACTCACCTGAGCTAACAGGTATGTGAGCTGGTTACTCTGCTGCGCTTAAAATTTCTTTTTTGGTTTGCTACAATGCCTTTTCTGAAACGTTGTCTCCCTCTGCTGGAACACTGACTTCTTTCATTTAATGCCTGCAGACTATAAAAGAGAAACCAACCCAAAAAGTTTGGTTGATTAGTCTGTGGCATTCTTTTAAACTGTTGCTTATGGCGGTCTCTGTGAGCTTCTCAGTGACATTCAGCCATCCAGGTATCCCGCCTGCAGTAGACGGAATGTGGCAATGGAACGCTGGCTGCGCGTGTCATAATAGGCTCTGAGCCTTTATATACCTGCGCACAGCAGCAGCCACCTTCAGTCTGCTGCTGGACAGCCAGCAGCAGCAGCAGCAGGAGAGGTAATTAATCAGCAACCCTCCTGCTAAGGGTAGACAGCTGCTCGTTCCACCCCCCCCCCGCCTTAATTGGTTCTCCTCCCTTCCAACGGTGTTGAGGCGGGTGGGAACAGCCAGGGGTTGAGGGTACTGTGCTAAAAGAGGTGGAGTTATGCAGATCTAAAACGCGTGGATTGCAGCAGCAGCAAGCCGAAAAGTGCAGGCATGTGAGGGATCTAGAGGTTGACAGCATGTCTTCTTAACGGGAGTCCAGGTGGCCATCTCCACAAATGGACTTTTCAGAATCCTTGGGTGGCACCGTAGTCGGAAACCAATTCTGGTTATCGCTTCTCGGCCTTTTGGCTAAGATCAAGTGTAGTATCTGTTCTTATCAGTTTAATATCTGATACGTCCCCTATCTGGGGACCATATATTAAATGGATTTTTAGAACAGGGAGATGGAAAAAGAGCTTGCTCTGTCCACTCCACGCATTGACCTGGTATTGCAGTATCTCCAGGACCGGTGCACCCCTTCTTTAATGCAGTTTCTAAAATCAGAAAGAATTGAATTCAATGCTTTTTGTTCATTTTGCTTGTTTGTCGGATTTTGGGATGGACTCTTTGGCTTTGCTTTTCTTCTCCTCATTGGATTTTTCATGTTAAAAGTTGCAGAAGCCAGATGACAAGCTCATTTTGGTTCAACTTCAGCAACTGTGCATTGCATTGCCATGTAATGTAATGTAATGCAATGCTATCTATCTAGCTCTCCCTCTATACTTCCTTTTGGATAAACAGACATATTAGGCAAGCATTTTGGAGCTTTCACCTAAATAACTACAGGTGGTGAGATAAGCTGCACAATATAATTGACCTTTCAGTATATTGTTGCACACACACCATCTATTTAGCAAATGCCCTTGTTATCAACAGCAGCCTTTTAAACTCACCTGAGCTAACAGGTATGTGAGCTGGTTACTCTGCTGCGCTTAAAATTTCTTTTTTGGTTTGCTACAATGCCTTTTCTGAAACGTTGTCTCCCTCTGCTGGAACACTGACTTCTTTCATTTAATGCCTGCAGACTATAAAAGAGAAACCAACCCAAAAAGTTTGGTTGATTAGTCTGTGGCATTCTTTTAAACTGTTGCTTATGGCGGTCTCTGTGAGCTTCTCAGTGACATTCAGCCATCCAGGTATCCCGCCTGCAGTAGACGGAATGTGGCAATGGAACGCTGGCTGCGCGTGTCATAATAGGCTCTGAGCCTTTATATACCTGCGCACAGCAGCAGCCACCTTCAGTCTGCTGCTGGACAGCCAGCAGCAGCAGCAGCAGGAGAGGTAATTAATCAGCAACCCTCCTGCTAAGGGTAGACAGCTGCTCGTTCCACCCCCCCCCGCCTTAATTGGTTCTCCTCCCTTCCAACGGTGTTGAGGCGGGTGGGAACAGCCGGGGGTTGAGGGTACTGTGCTAAAAGAGGTGGAGTTATGCAGATCTAAAACGCGTGGATTGCAGCAGCAGCAAGCCGAAAAGTGCAGGCATGTGAGGGATCTAGAGGTTGACAGCATGTCTTCTTAACGGGAGTCCAGGTGGCCATCTCCACAAATGGACTTTTCAGAATCCTTGGGTGGCACCGTAGTCGGAAACCAATTCTGGTTATCGCTTCTCGGCCTTTTGGCTGCGATCTAGTGTTGGTTTTACTGGCATTGGTTGTAGTTGGAAGGTGCCTGGGGTACCCCGCCTCTTGGCCTTGGGTTCGGGTCCCACTCTTGTAGTGGGGCTTAGGCCCTTGCTGCTATAAGGAGGTGGGCTTAGTCCCTGGGCAACGGGTTGCGATCCCAGCTGTACAGTCCTAGGATTGTTCAGCGACTCCTTAGTTGCGAAAATCCCCCATTATTGGTTGCGGAAATCCCCGTTTTCCTGTTGCGGAAATCCTTGTTTCACCATGGATTCAGATCCAGGTGAAATTCCGACCTATGCCCGGTTACGGCATACGGTGCGGTTTTACTTCCATGAGGGAGGTAAAGATAACAGAGGTTTACGTTTTATTGTGGATGATCTTCTTGTGAAATTTTTTTCAATCCAGAAATCCGAGATCCTGGCAATCCAAGAATACCCGAAGCGTGGTGTATACGATGTCACATTCACTGAAAAAGGTATCCACCAAGATTTTTGCCGTAAAATGAATGATCCTGATATAATTTACCAGAGAAAGCCAATCTTTAAAGGTGTTAAAATTGTCGAACATGAATTAGATGTGATAAAAACTGTAATTGTTAAAATTTACTCTCCTTATACAAAAGAAAGCGATGTTATTTCATTTTTATCCAATTATTTCAGCAAAGTGGTAAGCCATGGAAAAGTTATGAATGAGTGCGGAGTTTGGGCGTGTAAGTGGAAATTTACGGTGACATGTATTAAGGACCCTTCAAGTCCGGGGGGTATAAGACTTCCCCCAGCACGTTTTAGAATTGGAAACACGAATGGTGACCTCTTTTTTAATGGAATGCCAGCATTCTGTAGGAAATGCAAAAAATACGGCCATTCTAACTGTGACATTACTTGTGTAGCCTGTGGGAGCAAAGACCATAAAACTGAAAATTGTACAACTGGAATTTTTTGTAGCAACTGTGTTTCCAGAGGTCATGCTTTTTCTCATTGTCCTTTTAGGAATACCTCAAAGAGAGCTCAAGCTGGGCAAACAGAGAGACCTTCACCCCCTGAACCAGAAAAGCCCTCACCCCCTGACCAACCCTCGGCTGGTTCGGACAAGCCCGCAGAGGAGAATGAGGGGGAGAGTATGGAAATACCGACCGAGGATGGTGAGCCATGGTGTACTGTTGGAAACTCGAAGCAAAAGAGGGAATGGCGTGGTAACCCACAAACAGAAACCCCTGCGGAGGGACCGAGGGTGGGTGCTACAGGCCAATCCTCACCTTCGAATCCTCCTGGGAATACTCAAGGGCGCGAACAGTCTGGGCCAAAAAAACGCAGGTTGCACGGAGTGGATAGGGCACCTAAGGAAGTACCCCCACCGGAACCCCCGGATGGAAGTGGGAAACCTCAAACGGTGCCTTTACAGGGTGAGGAGGTTGCCAATGTCCCACCCCCTTCAGAAATGGAGGGGGAGATGGAGATGGCTGACTCAGTGATCCTGGAAACTCCTGAAAATAAGTGGTCAACGTCTGAGACGCATGTGCTCGATACGATTCCCCCAGATGGTGCCTCGATAGGGGTCCAAATGGGGGTTCGTGAGCAAAGAGGCAGGCAATACGACCAAGCAGAGTTGGACAGAATGGAACAAGAGTATATCCTGGGAGGTCTACGGTCTGGGACACTAACAGATGAGGAGTCCTCCGTGACGGGCTCTCTGTTGACGATCAATGATCCCTCATCTCCTGGAATAGAAATATAAACCAGCTGAGGTAAGAGTTTGAAAGAATGCTAAATTTCCTTTTTTTCTCTTATGGCAGGGATTAGTGGTTTTTCTCTTAACGCTAGAGGGTTGAAAACTAAGACCAGAAGAGTTGCTCTCTTTGATTTTTTATCCTCTCTAACAGCTACAGTTTTCTTTTTACAGGAATGCTGCATCCCACACAGTTTAAATTATACAGAATATGAGACTGATTGGGCACATGGACCCTCAGTATGGTCAGGATCAAACGGGTCCAGGTCAGCAGGGGTCGCCATTCTTTTTAAAGGGAATGTTTTTATTGACTCTGTTCAAGAGGTTTTACCAGGTAGAATTTTATTAGTAAAAGCTTTTATTGATGGTTTTAAATGGCAATTTTTAAACTTTTATGGAGCCACAGATAAGCAAGAAAGAGCTGATATGTTGAATATGTTACCCTTATTTATTAATGATTCTGTCCCTCTTATTTTATCAGGAGATTTTAACTGCATTTTAGGTGGAGAAAAAAGGTTCTCAAGCTCCACAAGTAGGAATTATGATAAAACGTCTTTTATGTTAAAAAATGTCATACAAGATTTTAATTTAACAGATGTTTTTAAGGAGTGTAATAAAGACTTGCCTGCAGAGGAATGGGTAACCTGGAGCAACGTGAATTGTAGCTCCAGGATTGATTTTATTTTCTGCTCTAAAAATGTATTGCCTTTTAAATGTGAGCTTTTATCTAATGTTTTTTCTGATCACAAACTTTTATCCTTTTATGTGAAATGTAATGATTTTAAGAAAAAAGGAAAAGGTACCTGGAAGTTAAACATTTCCCTTTTAGAAGACCCCCAAGTTTTATCTGATTTTACTGAATTTTATTTACATTTTAAAAGAATAAGAGACCCCCATATCCCTATAAGTAGGTGGTGGGAAAAGATGAAAAAGAACATAAGAGATTTTTTTATGAAGGTTGGGGTCCAGAAAGCTAGAGAGAAAAGAGAATTTTATTGGCAACTCAACACTAGATTGGAGACCTTATATAAATTGAAGAGCCATGAGATTGAAGTAGATAAACAAATTAGTGACTTAAAAAGTGAAATTCAGCATACCTTGGAACAGAGAGGTAAAGAGTTAATTTTCCATGCAAAGGTCCAACATGTTGAAAATAATGAAACCTGTTCACGATATTTTTTTAAATGTATGGTGAAAAATCGTGTTTTTATTGAATCAATGGAAGGTAAACAAGACATAGAGGGTATTTTAGCTAAAGTGCATGAATTTTATTCCGAGCTTTTTAACACAAAATCTGTTGATGACCATTTTATGAAAAGTACTTTGGATGAAATTACAACTGTTTTAGACCCTGTCTCACAAGATGTTTTATTACAGAGTCTAACTGAAGATGAGATATCTGAGACCATAAGAAGCTTTAAGTCTGGTAAAGTACCGGGGCCTGATGGTATACCCATAGAATTTTATAAGGTTTTTTATGATATTTTACAGGAGGATTTATTTTATGTTTTTAGTGAGGTTTTTAATACAAAAACCCTACCGAACTCCTGGAAGAAAGGTGAGGTCTCCCTTATATACAAAAAGGAAGACAAAACGCAACTAAGAAATTGGAGACCTATCACCCTTCTAAATTGTGATTACAAAATAATGGCAAAAATTTGTGCAAATAGACTTAAAAAGGTAATAGGTAACATAATCCACCCAAACCAAGTGTGTGGCATACCAGGAAGGAGTGTTTGGGAAAATTTGAATCTAATCAAAGATGTAATAGATGACACAAAGTCGAGGGGAAATAAGCTGGCGGTCCTGTCTCTCGACTTTGAAAAAGCATTTGATAGAGTGTCACACCAATTCCTTTTTAATGTTTTAGCTAAAATGGGTATACCAGAAGGTTTTTTATGCTCTCTCAAAGCATTTTATCATGGTTGCACTAGTAAGGTTTTAGTAAATGGTTTTAAGACAAGTGATGTGTTTTTAAATTCTGGTGTAAAACAAGGTTGCCCTCTGTCCCCCTTGTTATTTATTTGTGCCCTTGAACCCCTACTCAGTGTCTTAAGGAGAGACAAGCAAATCCGAGGCGTCCATTTGCCAGGTGGGGGAGGGCTAGAAGCAAAAGTTACTGGATATATGGATGATGTAGCCATAACATGTAAAGATGCCCTGTCTATCCGGAAAACACTACGGCAAGTGGAATACTTCTGTGGTGGATCTGGTTTTAAAGTAAATTTTAATAAAAGCTGTATTTTAAATGTGGGGAATATGATTTTAAATGATGTACCGGTTCCTGAATGTGACTCTGTAAAGATTCTAGGTGTGATTTTTAACGAAACAAACAAAGGTAAAGAAAGCTGGGATCTTGTGGCACAAAAGGTAAATCAAAAACTATGTATGTGGAGGTTGAGGAAATTAACAATGGAAGGGAAGGTACTAGTTATAAAAATGGTAATTGTGCCTTTGTTATTGTACTTAAGTTTGGTGTTCCCCCCCCCCACACATACCTTTACGAAAATAATCAAAGCTTGCTTCACTTTTTTCTGGAGCTCCAAGATGGAGAAATTGAAAAGAGAGTTAGTGGTCAAGCCTAAAGAAAAAGGCGGTAAAGATTTCCCCGATTTTAGAGCTTTTGTTTTAATAAGATTTTTTGTTTTATGTTTTAATGCACTGTCGAAAAATAGTTATTGGTCATATTTTATCCGTTTTAACACAGGTTATTTTATGAAACGTCATGGATGGTTTGAAACAGTTTTAAGTTCCCCATATGCTCTTAATACACCAGAAAGCTATAAGATTTTAGGAACTATTGTAAACACGTATGACTTAAAAGGGAAAAGTGCAGAAGACTTAAGAGATAGCAAAATGATTTTAAATGGTTTCAAACAAAAGGAATCAATTGTACAGATTGGGAATTTTAATGATAATAAATGTACTGACATATGGAAAGTTATTAATGAACCCTATCTTTTTAATTCCCAGAAGGACCTGGCCTGGAGCTGTGTGCATGATTGTCTTCCATGTCGGGCATTCCAACACCGAAGAGGACTCGTGAGAACTGCCAGATGTCCAAGACAAAGATGCCTCGGAGATGAGACTGTTTTACATGTTTTATGGACTTGTCACTTTGCACGACAAACATGGACTACAATATTTCCTTTGCTTCAAAAAATGACAAACATTAAGGATCTTACTTTTGAAACTGTCTTATTTGGTCGTGTGGAGTGCCCCAACGCCAGCAAGAGGATCATCGCATGGAAGACAATCAGTACCATCAAAGAAGCTCTATGGAAGGCCAGGAACATCCTTCTTTTTAAACACGATGTTTTATCTGTGAAAGATGTTTTAGAGTTGGCTTTTAGTGAAATGTATATGTATTATTTATTGGATAAAAAGAGAAATGTAATTTTATCAAAACAATGGCTGGTAAAAGAATGGAACACAGCAATCTAAACACATTGTCTGTATTTTAATGTAATTTTATTGCCTTATTGAACTGAAATCAATTTATGTGCGAATGTATTTTAAAATGTAATGATTTTATGTTCATATCTAATGTATTGTAATTAAGTTTTATCCAATAAACGGGTGTACCTATGTTTGGGTACATTCCAAGTCAAAAAAAAATCTGTTCTTATCAGTTTAATATCTGATACGTCCCCTATCTGGGGACCATATATTAAATGGATTTTTAGAACAGGGAGATGGAAAAAGAGCTTGCTCTGTCCACTCCACGCATTGACCTGGTATTGCAGTATCTCCAGGACCGGTGCACCCCTTCTTTAATGCAGTTTC
This sequence comes from Phyllobates terribilis, assembly GCF_046119375.1. Classification (NCBI taxonomy): domain Eukaryota; kingdom Metazoa; phylum Chordata; class Amphibia; order Anura; family Dendrobatidae; genus Phyllobates; species Phyllobates terribilis. The sequence continues at coordinate 1,764,225 of NW_027362868.1, forward strand.
TAAAATCAGAAAGAATTGAATTCAATGCTTTTTGTTCATTTTGCTTGTTTGTCGGATTTTGGGATGGACTCTTTGGCTTTGCTTTTCTTCTCCTCATTGGATTTTTCATGTTAAAAGTTGCAGAAGCCAGATGACAAGCTCATTTTGGTTCAACTTCAGCAACTGTGCATTGCATTGCCATGTAATGTAATGTAATGCAATGCTATCTATCTAGCTCTCCCTCTATACTTCCTTTTGGATAAACAGACATATTAGGCAAGCATTTTGGAGCTTTCACCTAAATAACTACAGGTGGTGAGATAAGCTGCACAATATAATTGACCTTTCAGTATATTGTTGCACACACACCATCTATTTAGCAAATGCCCTTGTTATCAACAGCAGCCTTTTAAACTCACCTGAGCTAACAGGTATGTGCGCTGGTTACTCTGCTGCGCTTAAAATTTCTTTTTTGGTTTGCTACAATGCCTTTTCTGAAACGTTGTCTCCCTCTGCTGGAACACTGACTTCTTTCATTTAATGCCTGCAGACTATAAAAGAGAAACCAACCCAAAAAGTTTGGTTGATTAGTCTGTGGCATTCTTTTAAACTGTTGCTTATGGCGGTCTCTGTGAGCTTCTCAGTGACATTCAGCCATCCAGGTATCCCGCCTGCAGTAGACGGAATGTGGCAATGGAACGCTGGCTGCGCGTGTCATAATAGGCTCTGAGCCTTTATATACCTGCGCACAGCAGCAGCCACCTTCAGTCTGCTGCTGGACAGCCAGCAGCAGCAGCAGCAGGAGAGGTAATTAATCAGCAACCCTCCTGCTAAGGGTAGACAGCTGCTCGTTCCACCCCCCCCCCGCCTTAATTGGTTCTCCTCCCTTCCAACGGTGTTGAGGCGGGTGGGAACAGCCGGGGGTTGAGGGTACTGTGCTAAAAGAGGTGGAGTTATGCAGATCTAAAACGCGTGGATTGCAGCAGCAGCAAGCCGAAAAGTGCAGGCATGTGAGGGATCTAGAGGTTGACAGCATGTCTTCTTAACGGGAGTCCAGGTGGCCATCTCCACAAATGGACTTTTCAGAATCCTTGGGTGGCACCGTAGTCGGAAACCAATTCTGGTTATCGCTTCTCGGCCTTTTGGCTAAGATCAAGTGTAGTATCTGTTCTTATCAGTTTAATATCTGATACGTCCCCTATCTGGGGACCATATATTAAATGGATTTTTAGAACAGGGAGATGGAAAAAGAGCTTGCTCTGTCCACTCCACGCATTGACCTGGTATTGCAGTATCTCCAGGACCGGTGCACCCCTTCTTTAATGCAGTTTCTAAAATCAGAAAGAATTGAATTCAATGCTTTTTGTTTATTTTGCTTGTTTGTCGGATTTTGGGATGGACTCTTTGGCTTTGCTTTTCTTCTCCTCATTGGATTTTTCATGTTAAAAGTTGCAGAAGCCAGATGACAAGCTCATTTTGGTTCAACTTCAGCAACTGTGCATTGCATTGCCATGTAATGTAATGTAATGCAATGCTATCTATCTAGCTCTCCCTCTATACTTCCTTTTGGATAAACAAACATATTAGGCAAGCATTTTGGAGCTTTCACCTAAATAACTACAGGTGGTGAGATAAGCTGCACAATATAATTGACCTTTCAGTATATTGTTGCACACACACCATCTATTTAGCAAATGCCCTTGTTATCAACAGCAGCCTTTTAAACTCACCTGAGCTAACAGGTATGTGAGCTGGTTACTCTGCTGCGCTTAAAATTTCTTTTTTGGTTTGCTACAATGCCTTTTCTGAAACGTTGTCTCCCTCTGCTGGAACACTGACTTCTTTCATTTAATGCCTGCAGACTATAAAAGAGAAACCAACCCAAAAAGTTTGGTTGATTAGTCTGTGGCATTCTTTTAAACTGTTGCTTATGGCGGTCTCTGTGAGCTTCTCAGTGACATTCAGCCATCCAGGTATCCCGCCTGCAGTAGACGGAATGTGGCAATGGAACGCTGGCTGCGCGTGTCATAATAGGCTCTGAGCCTTTATATACCTGCGCACAGCAGCAGCCACCTTCAGTCTGCTGCTGGACAGCCAGCAGCAGCAGCAGCAGGAGAGGTAATTAATCAGCAACCCTCCTGCTAAGGGTAGACAGCTGCTCGTTCCACCCCCCCCCCCGCCTTAATTGGTTCTCCTCCCTTCCAACGGTGTTGAGGCGGGTGGGAACAGCCGGGGGTTGAGGGTACTGTGCTAAAAGAGGTGGAGTTATGCAGATCTAAAACGCGTGGATTGCAGCAGCAGCAAGCCGAAAAGTGCAGGCATGTGAGGGATCTAGAGGTTGACAGCATGTCTTCTTAACGGGAGTCCAGGTGGCCATCTCCACAAATGGACTTTTCAGAATCCTTGGGTGGCACCGTAGTCGGAAACCAATTCTGGTTATCGCTTCTCGGCCTTTTGGCTAAGATCAAGTGTAGTATCTGTTCTTATCAGTTTAATATCTGATACGTCCCCTATCTGGGGACCATATATTAAATGGATTTTTAGAACAGGGAGATGGAAAAAGAGCTTGCTCTGTCCACTCCACGCATTGACCTGGTATTGCAGTATCTCCAGGACCGGTGCACCCCTTCTTTAATGCAGTTTCTAAAATCAGAAAGAATTGAATTCAATGCTTTTTGTTTATTTTGCTTGTTTGTCGGATTTTGGGATGGACTCTTTGGCTTTGCTTTTCTTCTCCTCATTGGATTTTTCATGTTAAAAGTTGCAGAAGCCAGATGACAAGCTCATTTTGGTTCAACTTCAGCAACTGTGCATTGCATTGCCATGTAATGTAATGTAATGCAATGCTATCTATCTAGCTCTCCCTCTATACTTCCTTTTGGATAAACAAACATATTAGGCAAGCATTTTGGAGCTTTCACCTAAATAACTACAGGTGGTGAGATAAGCTGCACAATATAATTGACCTTTCAGTATATTGTTGCACACACACCATCTATTTAGCAAATGCCCTTGTTATCAACAGCAGCCTTTTAAACTCACCTGAGCTAACAGGTATGTGAGCTGGTTACTCTGCTGCGCTTAAAATTTCTTTTTTGGTTTGCTACAATGCCTTTTCTGAAACGTTGTCTCCCTCTGCTGGAACACTGACTTCTTTCATTTAATGCCTGCAGACTATAAAAGAGAAACCAACCCAAAAAGTTTGGTTGATTAGTCTGTGGCATTCTTTTAAACTGTTGCTTATGGCGGTCTCTGTGAGCTTCTCAGTGACATTCAGCCATCCAGGTATCCCGCCTGCAGTAGACGGAATGTGGCAATGGAACGCTGGCTGCGCGTGTCATAATAGGCTCTGAGCCTTTATATACCTGCGCACAGCAGCAGCCACCTTCAGTCTGCTGCTGGACAGCCAGCAGCAGCAGCAGCAGGAGAGGTAATTAATCAGCAACCCTCCTGCTGAGGGTAGACAGCTGCTCGTTCCACCCACCCCCGCGCCTTAATTGGTTCTCCTCCCTTCCAACGGTGTTGAGGCGGGTGGGAACAGCCAGGGGTTGAGGGTACTGTGCTAAAAGAGGTGGAGTTATGCAGATCTAAAACGCGTGGATTGCAGCAGCAGCAAGCCGAAAAGTGCAGGCATGTGAGGGATCTAGAGGTTGACAGCATGTCTTCTTAACGGGAGTCCAGGTGGCCATCTCCACAAATGGACTTTTCAGAATCCTTGGGTGGCACCGTAGTCGGAAACCAATTCTGGTTATCGCTTCTCGGCCTTTTGGCTAAGATCAAGTGTAGTATCTGTTCTTATCAGTTTAATATCTGATACGTCCCCTATCTGGGGACCATATATTAAATGGATTTTTAGAACAGGGAGATGGAAAAAGAGCTTGCTCTGTCCACTCCACGCATTGACCTGGTATTGCAGTATCTCCAGGACCGGTGCACCCCTTCTTTAATGCAGTTTCTAAAATCAGAAAGAATTGAATTCAATGCTTTTTGTTCATTTTGCTTGTTTGTCGGATTTTGGGATGGACTCTTTGGCTTTGCTTTTCTTCTCCTCATTGGATTTTTCATGTTAAAAGTTGCAGAAGCCAGATGACAAGCTCATTTTGGTTCAACTTCAGCAACTGTGCATTGCATTGCCATGTAATGTAATGTAATGCAATGCTATCTATCTAGCTCTCCCTCTATACTTCCTTTTGGATAAACAAACATATTAGGCAAGCATTTTGGAGCTTTCACCTAAATAACTACAGGTGGTGAGATAAGCTGCACAATATAATTGACCTTTCAGTATATTGTTGCACACACACCATCTATTTAGCAAATGCCCTTGTTATCAACAGCAGCCTTTTAAACTCACCTGAGCTAACAGGTATGTGAGCTGGTTACTCTGCTGCGCTTAAAATTTCTTTTTTGGTTTGCTACAATGCCTTTTCTGAAACGTTGTCTCCCTCTGCTGGAACACTGACTTCTTTCATTTAATGCCTGCAGACTATAAAAGAGAAACCAACCCAAAAAGTTTGGTTGATTAGTCTGTGGCATTCTTTTAAACTGTTGCTTATGGCGGTCTCTGTGAGCTTCTCAGTGACATTCAGCCATCCAGGTATCCTGCCTGCAGTAGACGGAATGTGGCAATGGAACGCTGGCTGCGCGTGTCATAATAGGCTCTGAGCCTTTATATACCTGCGCACAGCAGCAGCCACCTTCAGTCTGCTGCTGGACAGCCAGCAGCAGCAGCAGCAGGAGAGGTAATTAATCAGCAACCCTCCTGCTGAGGGTAGACAGCTGCTCGTTCCACCCACCCCCGCGCCTTAATTGGTTCTCCTCCCTTCCAACGGTGTTGAGGCGGGTGGGAACAGCCAGGGGTTGAGGGTACTGTGCTAAAAGAGGTAGAGTTATGCAGATCTAAAACGCGTGGATTGCAGCAGCAGCAAGCCGAAAAGTGCAGGCATGTGAGGGATCTAGAGGTTGACAGCATGTCTTCTTAACGGGAGTCCAGGTGGCCATCTCCACAAATGGACTTTTCAGAATCCTTGGGTGGCACCGTAGTCGGAAACCAATTCTGGTTATCGCTTCTCGGCCTTTTGGCTAAGATCAAGTGTAGTATCTGTTCTTATCAGTTTAATATCTGATACGTCCCCTATCTGGGGACCATATATTAAATGGATTTTTAGAACAGGGAGATGGAAAAAGAGCTTGCTCTGTCCACTCCACGCATTGACCTGGTATTGCAGTATCTCCAGGACCGGTGCACCCCTTCTTTAATGCAGTTTCTAAAATCAGAAAGAATTGAATTCAATGCTTTTTGTTCATTTTGCTTGTTTGTCGGATTTTGGGATGGACTCTTTGGCTTTGCTTTTCTTCTCCTCATTGGATTTTTCATGTTAAAAGTTGCAGAAGCCAGATGACAAGCTCATTTTGGTTCAACTTCAGCAACTGTGCATTGCATTGCCATGTAATGTAATGTAATGCAATGCTATCTATCTAGCTCTCCCTCTATACTTCCTTTTGGATAAACAGACATATTAGGCAAGCATTTTGGAGCTTTCACCTAAATAACTACAGGTGGTGAGATAAGCTGCACAATATAATTGACCTTTCAGTATATTGTTGCACACACACCATCTATTTAGCAAATGCCCTTGTTATCAACAGCAGCCTTTTAAACTCACCTGAGCTAACAGGTATGTGAGCTGGTTACTCTGCTGCGCTTAAAATTTCTTTTTTGGTTTGCTACAATGCCTTTTCTGAAACGTTGTCTCCCTCTGCTGGAACACTGACTTCTTTCATTTAATGCCTGCAGACTATAAAAGAGAAACCAACCCAAAAAGTTTGGTTGATTAGTCTGTGGCATTCTTTTAAACTGTTGCTTATGGCGGTCTCTGTGAGCTTCTCAGTGACATTCAGCCATCCAGGTATCCCGCCTGCAGTAGACGGAATGTGGCAATGGAACGCTGGCTGCGCGTGTCATAATAGGCTCTGAGCCTTTATATACCTGCGCACAGCAGCAGCCACCTTCAGTCTGCTGCTGGACAGCCAGCAGCAGCAGCAGCAGGAGAGGTAATTAATCAGCAACCCTCCTGCTAAGGGTAGACAGCTGCTCGTTCCACCCCCCCCCCCCCGCCTTAATTGGTTCTCCTCCCTTCCAACGGTGTTGAGGCGGGTGGGAACAGCCGGGGGTTGAGGGTACTGTGCTAAAAGAGGTGGAGTTATGCAGATCTAAAACGCGTGGATTGCAGCAGCAGCAAGCCGAAAAGTGCAGGCATGTGAGGGATCTAGAGGTTGACAGCATGTCTTCTTAACGGGAGTCCAGGTGGCCATCACCACAAATGGACTTTTCAGAATCCTTGGGTGGCACCGTAGTCGGAAACCAATTCTGGTTATCGCTTCTCGGCCTTTTGGCTAAGATCAAGTGTAGTATCTGTTCTTATCAGTTTAATATCTGATACGTCCCCTATCTGGGGACCATATATTAAATGGATTTTTAGAACAGGGAGATGGAAAAAGAGCTTGCTCTGTCCACTCCACGCATTGACCTGGTATTGCAGTATCTCCAGGACCGGTGCACCCCTTCTTTAATGCAGTTTCTAAAATCAGAAAGAATTGAATTCAATGCTTTTTGTTCATTTTGCTTGTTTGTCGGATTTCGGGATGGACTCTTTGGCTTTGCTTTTCTTCTCCTCATTGGATTTTTCATGTTAAAAGTTGCAGAAGCCAGATGACAAGCTCATTTTGGTTCAACTTCAGCAACTGTGCATTGCATTGCCATGTAATGTAATGTAATGCAATGCTATCTATCTAGCTCTCCCTCTATACTTCCTTTTGGATAAACAGACATATTAGGCAAGCATTTTGGAGCTTTCACCTAAATAACTACAGGTGGTGAGATAAGCTGCACAATATAATTGACCTTTCAGTATATTGTTGCACACACACCATCTATTTAGCAAATGCCCTTGTTATCAACAGCAGCCTTTTAAACTCACCTGAGCTAACAGGTATGTGAGCTGGTTACTCTGCTGCGCTTAAAATTTCTTTTTTGGTTTGCTACAATGCCTTTTCTGAAACGTTGTCTCCCTCTGCTGGAACACTGACTTCTTTCATTTAATGCCTGCAGACTATAAAAGAGAAACCAACCCAAAAAGTTTGGTTGATTAGTCTGTGGCATTCTTTTAAACTGTTGCTTATGGCGGTCTCTGTGAGCTTCTCAGTGACATTCAGCCATCCAGGTATCCCGCCTGCAGTAGACGGAATGTGGCAATGGAACGCTGGCTGCGCGTGTCATAATAGGCTCTGAGCCTTTATATACCTGCGCACAGCAGCAGCCACCTTCAGTCTGCTGCTGGACAGCCAGCAGCAGCAGCAGGAGAGGTAATTAATCAGCAACCCTCCTGCTAAGGGTAGACAGCTGCTCGTTCCACCCCCCCCCCGCCTTAATTGGTTCTCCTCCCTTCCAACGGTGTTGAGGCGGGTGGGAACAGCCGGGGGTTGAGGGTACTGTGCTAAAAGAGGTGGAGTTATGCAGATCTAAAACGCGTGGATTGCAGCAGCAGCAAGCCGAAAAGTGCAGGCATGTGAGGGATCTAGAGGTTGACAGCATGTCTTCTTAACGGGAGTCCAGGTGGCCATCTCCACAAATGGACTTTTCAGAATCCTTGGGTGGCACCGTAGTCGGAAACCAATTCTGGTTATCGCTTCTCGGCCTTTTGGCTAAGATCAAGTGTAGTATCTGTTCTTATCAGTTTAATATCTGATACGTCCCCTATCTGGGGACCATATATTAAATGGATTTTTAGAACAGGGAGATGGAAAAAGAGCTTGCTCTGTCCACTCCACGCATTGACCTGGTATTGCAGTATCTCCAGGACCGGTGCACCCCTTCTTTAATGCAGTTTCTAAAATCAGAAAGAATTGAATTCAATGCTTTTTGTTCATTTTGCTTGTTTGTCGGATTTTGGGATGGACTCTTTGGCTTTGCTTTTCTTCTCCTCATTGGATTTTTCATGTTAAAAGTTGCAGAAGCCAGATGACAAGCTCATTTTGGTTCAACTTCAGCAACTGTGCATTGCATTGCCATGTAATGTAATGTAATGCAATGCTATCTATCTAGCTCTCCCTCTATACTTCCTTTTGGATAAACAGACATATTAGGCAAGCATTTTGGAGCTTTCACCTAAATAACTACAGGTGGTGAGATAAGCTGCACAATATAATTGACCTTTCAGTATATTGTTGCACACACACCATCTATTTAGCAAATGCCCTTGTTATCAACAGCAGCCTTTTAAACTCACCTGAGCTAACAGGTATGTGAGCTGGTTACTCTGCTGCGCTTAAAATTTCTTTTTTGGTTTGCTACAATGCCTTTTCTGAAACGTTGTCTCCCTCTGCTGGAACACTGACTTCTTTCATTTAATGCCTGCAGACTATAAAAGAGAAACCAACCCAAAAAGTTTGGTTGATTAGTCTGTGGCATTCTTTTAAACTGTTGCTTATGGCGGTCTCTGTGAGCTTCTCAGTGACATTCAGCCATCCAGGTATCCCGCCTGCAGTAGACGGAATGTGGCAATGGAACGCTGGCTGCGCGTGTCATAATAGGCTCTGAGCCTTTATATACCTGCGCACAGCAGCAGCCACCTTCAGTCTGCTGCTGGACAGCCAGCAGCAGCAGCAGCAGGAGAGGTAATTAATCAGCAACCCTCCTGCTAAGGGTAGACAGCTGCTCGTTCCACCCCCCCCCCGCCTTAATTGGTTCTCCTCCCTTCCAACGGTGTTGAGGCGGGTGGGAACAGCCGGGGGTTGAGGGTACTGTGCTAAAAGAGGTGGAGTTATGCAGATCTAAAACGCGTGGATTGCAGCAGCAGCAAGCCGAAAAGTGCAGGCATGTGAGGGATCTAGAGGTTGACAGCATGTCTTCTTAACGGGAGTCCAGGTGGCCATCTCCACAAATGGACTTTTCAGAATCCTTGGGTGGCACCGTAGTCGGAAACCAATTCTGGTTATCGCTTCTCGGCCTTTTGGCTAAGATCAAGTGTAGTATCTGTTCTTATCAGTTTAATATCTGATACGTCCCCTATCTGGGGACCATATATTAAATGGATTTTTAGAACAGGGAGATGGAAAAAGAGCTTGCTCTGTCCACTCCACGCATTGACCTGGTATTGCAGTATCTCCAGGACCGGTGCACCCCTTCTTTAATGCAGTTTCTAAAATCAGAAAGAATTGAATTCAATGCTTTTTGTTCATTTTGCTTGTTTGTCGGATTTCGGGATGGACTCTTTGGCTTTGCTTTTCTTCTCCTCATTGGATTTTTCATGTTAAAAGTTGCAGAAGCCAGATGACAAGCTCATTTTGGTTCAACTTCAGCAACTGTGCATTGCATTGCCATGTAATGTAATGTAATGCAATGCTATCTATCTAGCTCTCCCTCTATACTTCCTTTTGGATAAACAGACATATTAGGCAAGCATTTTGGAGCTTTCACCTAAATAACTACAGGTGGTGAGATAAGCTGCACAATATAATTGACCTTTCAGTATATTGTTGCACACACACCATCTATTTAGCAAATGCCCTTGTTATCAACAGCAGCCTTTTAAACTCACCTGAGCTAACAGGTATGTGAGCTGGTTACTCTGCTGCGCTTAAAATTTCTTTTTTGGTTTGCTACAATGCCTTTTCTGAAACGTTGTCTCCCTCTGCTGGAACACTGACTTCTTTCATTTAATGCCTGCAGACTATAAAAGAGAAACCAACCCAAAAAGTTTGGTTGATTAGTCTGTGGCATTCTTTTAAACTGTTGCTTATGGCGGTCTCTGTGAGCTTCTCAGTGACATTCAGCCATCCAGGTATCCCGCCTGCAGTAGACGGAATGTGGCAATGGAACGCTGGCTGCGCGTGTCATAATAGGCTCTGAGCCTTTATATACCTGCGCACAGCAGCAGCCACCTTCAGTCTGCTGCTGGACAGCCAGCAGCAGCAGCAGCAGGAGAGGTAATTAATCAGCAACCCTCCTGCTAAGGGTAGACAGCTGCTCGTTCCACCCCCCCCCTGCCTTAATTGGTTCTCCTCCCTTCCAACGGTGTTGAGGCGGGTGGGAACAGCCGGGGGTTGAGGGTACTGTGCTAAAAGAGGTGGAGTTATGCAGATCTAAAACGCGTGGATTGCAGCAGCAGCAAGCCGAAAAGTGCAGGCATGTGAGGGATCTAGAGGTTGACAGCATGTCTTCTTAACGGGAGTCCAGGTGGCCATCTCCACAAATGGACTTTTCAGAATCCTTGGGTGGCACCGTAGTCGGAAACCAATTCTGGTTATCGCTTCTCGGCCTTTTGGCTAAGATCAAGTGTAGTATCTGTTCTTATCAGTTTAATATCTGATACGTCCCCTATCTGGGGACCATATATTAAATGGATTTTTAGAACAGGGAGATGGAAAAAGAGCTTGCTCTGTCCACTCCACGCATTGACCTGGTATTGCAGTATCTCCAGGACCGGTGCACCCCTTATTTAATGCAATTTCTAAAATCAGAAAGAATTGAATTCAATGCTTTTTGTTCATTTTGCTTGTTTGTCGGATTTTGGGATGGACTCTTTGGCTTTGCTTTTCTTCTCCTCATTGGATTTTTCATGTTAAAAGTTGCAGAAGCCAGATGACAAGCTCATTTTGGTTCAACTTCAGCAACTGTGCATTGCATTGCCATGTAATGTAATGTAATGCAATGCTATCTATCTAGCTCTCCCTCTATACTTCCTTTTGGATAAACAGACATATTAGGCAAGCATTTTGGAGCTTTCACCTAAATAACTACAGGTGGTGAGATAAGCTGCACAATATAATTGACCTTTCAGTATATTGTTGCACACACACCATCTATTTAGCAAATGCCCTTGTTATCAACAGCAGCCTTTTAAACTCACCTGAGCTAACAGGTATGTGAGCTGGTTACTCTGCTGCGCTTAAAATTTCTTTTTTGGTTTGCTACAATGCCTTTTCTGAAACGTTGTCTCCCTCTGCTGGAACACTGACTTCTTTCATTTAATGCCTGCAGACTATAAAAGAGAAACCAACCCAAAAAGTTTGGTTGATTAGTCTGTGGCATTCTTTTAAACTGTTGCTTATGGCGGTCTCTGTGAGCTTCTCAGTGACATTCAGCCATCCAGGTATCCCGCCTGCAGTAGACGGAATGTGGCAATGGAACGCTGGCTGCGCGTGTCATAATAGGCTCTGAGCCTTTATATACCTGCGCACAGCAGCAGCCACCTTCAGTCTGCTGCTGGACAGCCAGCAGCAGCAGCAGCAGGAGAGGTAATTAATCAGCAACCCTCCTGCTAAGGGTAGACAGCTGCTCGTTCCACCCCCCCCCCGCCTTAATTGGTTCTCCTCCCTTCCAACGGTGTTGAGGCGGGTGGGAACAGCCGGGGGTTGAGGGTACTGTGCTAAAAGAGGTGGAGTTATGCAGATCTAAAACGCGTGGATTGCAGCAGCAGCAAGCCGAAAAGTGCAGGCATGTGAGGGATCTAGAGGTTGACAGCATGTCTTCTTAACGGGAGTCCAGGTGGCCATCTCCACAAATGGACTTTTCAGAATCCTTGGGTGGCACCGTAGTCGGAAACCAATTCTGGTTATCGCTTCTCGGCCTTTTGGCTAAGATCAAGTGTAGTATCTGTTCTTATCAGTTTAATATCTGATACGTCCCCTATCTGGGGACCATATATTAAATGGATTTTTAGAACAGGGAGATGGAAAAAGAGCTTGCTCTGTCCACTCCACGCATTGACCTGGTATTGCAGTATCTCCAGGACCGGTGCACCCCTTATTTAATGCAATTTCTAAAATCAGAAAGAATTGAATTCAATGCTTTTTGTTCATTTTGCTTGTTTGTCGGATTTTGGGATGGACTCTTTGGCTTTGCTTTTCTTCTCCTCATTGGATTTTTCATGTTAAAAGTTGCAGAAGCCAGATGACAAGCTCATTTTGGTTCAACTTCAGCAACTGTGCATTGCATTGCCATGTAATGTAATGTAATGCAATGCTATCTATCTAGCTCTCCCTCTATACTTCCTTTTGGATAAACAGACATATTAGGCAAGCATTTTGGAGCTTTCACCTAAATAACTACAGGTGGTGAGATAAGCTGCACAATATAATTGACCTTTCAGTATATTGTTGCACACACACCATCTATTTAGCAAATGCCCTTGTTATCAACAGCAGCCTTTTAAACTCACCTGAGCTAACAGGTATGTGAGCTGGTTACTCTGCTGCGCTTAAAATTTCTTTTTTGGTTTGCTACAATGCCTTTTCTGAAACGTTGTCTCCCTCTGCTGGAACACTGACTTCTTTCATTTAATGCCTGCAGACTATAAAAGAGAAACCAACCCAAAAAGTTTGGTTGATTAGTCTGTGGCATTCTTTTAAACTGTTGCTTATGGCGGTCTCTGTGAGCTTCTCAGTGACATTCAGCCATCCAGGTATCCCGCCTGCAGTAGACGGAATGTGGCAATGGAACGCTGGCTGCGCGTGTCATAATAGGCTCTGAGCCTTTATATACCTGCGCACAGCAGCAGCCACCTTCAGTCTGCTGCTGGACAGCCAGCAGCAGCAGCAGCAGGAGAGGTAATTAATCAGCAACCCTCCTGCTAAGGGTAGACAGCTGCTCGTTCCACCCCCCCCCCCGCCTTAATTGGTTCTCCTCCCTTCCAACGGTGTTGAGGCGGGTGGGAACAGCCGGGGGTTGAGGGTACTGTGCTAAAAGAGGTGGAGTTATGCAGATCTAAAACGCGTGGATTGCAGCAGCAGCAAGCCGAAAAGTGCAGGCATGTGAGGGATCTAGAGGTTGACAGCATGTCTTCTTAACGGGAGTCCAGGTGGCCATCTCCACAAATGGACTTTTCAGAATCCTTGGGTGGCACCGTAGTCGGAAACCAATTCTGGTTATCGCTTCTCGGCCTTTTGGCTAAGATCAAGTGTAGTATCTGTTCTTATCAGTTTAATATCTGATACGTCCCCTATCTGGGGACCATATATTAAATGGATTTTTAGAACAGGGAGATGGAAAAAGAGCTTGCTCTGTCCACTCCACGCATTGACCTGGTATTGCAGTATCTCCAGGACCGGTGCACCCCTTCTTTAATGCAGTTTCTAAAATCAGAAAGAATTGAATTCAATGCTTTTTGTTCATTTTGCTTGTTTGTCGGATTTTGGGATGGACTCTTTGGCTTTGCTTTTCTTCTCCTCATTGGATTTTTCATGTTAAAAGTTGCAGAAGCCAGATGACAAGCTCATTTTGGTTCAACTTCAGCAACTGTGCATTGCATTGCCATGTAATGTAATGTAATGCAATGCTATCTATCTAGCTCTCCCTCTATACTTCCTTTTGGATAAACAGACATATTAGGCAAGCATTTTGGAGCTTTCACCTAAATAACTACAGGTGGTGAGATAAGCTGCACAATATAATTGACCTTTCAGTATATTGTTGCACACACACCATCTATTTAGCAAATGCCCTTGTTATCAACAGCAGCCTTTTAAACTCACCTGAGCTAACAGGTATGTGAGCTGGTTACTCTGCTGCGCTTAAAATTTCTTTTTTGGTTTGCTACAATGCCTTTTCTGAAACGTTGTCTCCCTCTGCTGGAACACTGACTTCTTTCATTTAATGCCTGCAGACTATAAAAGAGAAACCAACCCAAAAAGTTTGGTTGATTAGTCTGTGGCATTCTTTTAAACTGTTGCTTATGGCGGTCTCTGTGAGCTTCTCAGTGACATTCAGCCATCCAGGTATCCCGCCTGCAGTAGACGGAATGTGGCAATGGAACGCTGGCTGCGCGTGTCATAAAAGGCTCTGAGCCTTTATATACCTGCGCACAGCAGCAGCCACCTTCAGTCTGCTGCTGGACAGCCAGCAGCAGCAGCAGCAGGAGAGGTAATTAATCAGCAACCCTCCTGCTAAGGGTAGACAGCTGCTCGTTCCACCCCCCCCCCCACCTTAATTGGTTCTCCTCCCTTCCAACGGTGTTGAGGCAGGTGGGAACAGCCGGGGGTTGAGGGTACTGTGCTAAAAGAGGTGGAGTTATGCAGATCTAAAACGCGTGGATTGCAGCAGCAGCAAGCCGAAAAGTGCAGGCATGTGAGGGATCTAGAGGTTGACAGCATGTCTTCTTAACGGGAGTCCAGGTGGCCATCTCCACAAATGGACTTTTCAGAATCCTTGGGTGGCACCGTAGTCGGAAACCAATTCTGGTTATCGCTTCTCGGCCTTTTGGCTAAGATCAAGTGTAGTATCTGTTCTTATCAGTTTAATATCTGATACGTCCCCTATCTGGGGACCATATATTAAATGGATTTTTAGAACAGGGAGATGGAAAAAGAGCTTGCTCTGTCCACTCCACGCATTGACCTGGTATTGCAGTATCTCCAGGACCGGTGCACCCCTTCTTTAATGCAGTTTCTAAAATCAGAAAGAATTGAATTCAATGCTTTTTGTTCATTTTGCTTGTTTGTCGGATTTTGGGATGGACTCTTTGGCTTTGCTTTTCTTCTCCTCATTGGATTTTTCATGTTAAAAGTTGCAGAAGCCAGATGACAAGCTCATTTTGGTTCAACTTCAGCAACTGTGCATTGCATTGCCATGTAATGTAATGTAATGCAATGCTATCTATCTAGCTCTCCCTCTATACTTCCTTTTGGATAAACAGACATATTAGGCAAGCATTTTGGAGCTTTCACCTAAATAACTACAGGTGGTGAGATAAGCTGCACAATATAATTGACCTTTCAGTATATTGTTGCACACACACCATCTATTTAGCAAATGCCCTTGTTATCAACAGCAGCCTTTTAAACTCACCTGAGCTAACAGGTATGTGAGCTGGTTACTCTGCAGCGCTTAAAATTTCTTTTTTGGTTTGCTACAATGCCTTTTCTGAAACGTTGTCTCCCTCTGCTGGAACACTGACTTCTTTCATTTAATGCCTGCAGACTATAAAAGAGAAACCAACCCAAAAAGTTTGGTTGATTAGTCTGTGGCATTCTTTTAAACTGTTGCTTATGGCGGTCTCTGTGAGCTTCTCAGTGACATTCAGCCATCCAGGTATCCCGCCTGCAGTAGACGGAATGTGGCAATGGAACGCTGGCTGCGCGTGTCATAATAGGCTCTGAGCCTTTATATACCTGCGCACTGCAGCAGCCACCTTCAGTCTGCTGCTGGACAGCCAGCAGCAGCAGCAGCAGGAGAGGTAATTAATCAGCAACCCTCCTGCTAAGGGTAGACAGCTGCTCGTTCCACCCCCCCCCCCCGCCTTAATTGGTTCTCCTCCCTTCCAACGGTGTTGAGGCGGGTGGGAACAGCCGGGGGTTGATGGTACTGTGCTAAAAGAGGTGGAGTTATGCAGATCTAAAATGCGTGGATTGCAGCAGCAGCAAGCCGAAAAGTGCAGGCATGTGAGGGATCTAGAGGTTGACAGCATGTCTTCTTAACGGGAGTCCAGGTGGCCATCTCCACAAATGGACTTTTCAGAATCCTTGGGTGGCACCGTAGTCGGAAACCAATTCTGGTTATCGCTTCTCGGCCTTTTGGCTAAGATCAAGTGTAGTATCTGTTCTTATCAGTTTAATATCTGATACGTCCCCTATCTGGGGACCATATATTAAATGGATTTTTAGAACAGGGTGATGGAAAAAGAGCTTGCTCTGTCCACTCCACGCATTGACCTGGTATTGCAGTATCTCCAGGACCGGTGCACCCCTTCGTTAATGCAGTTTCTAAAATCAGAAAGAATTGAATTCAATGCTTTTTGTTCATTTTGCTTGTTTGTCGGATTTTGGGATGGACTCTTTGGCTTTGCTTTTCTTCTCCTCATTGGATTTTTCATGTTAAAAGTTGCAGAAGCCAGATGACAAGCTCATTTTGGTTCAACTTCAGCAACTGTGCATTGCATTGCCATGTAATGTAATGTAATGCAATGCTATCTATCTAGCTCTCCCTCTATACTTCCTTTTGGATAAACAGACATATTAGGCAAGCATTTTGGAGCTTTCACCTAAATAACTACAGGTGGTGAGATAAGCTGCACAATATAATTGACCTTTCAGTATATTGTTGCACACACACCATCTATTTAGCAAATGCCCTTGTTATCAACAGCAGCCTTTTAAACTCACCTGAGCTAACAGGTATGTGAGCTGGTTACTCTGCTGCGCTTAAAATTTCTTTTTTGGTTTGCTACAATGCCTTTTCTGAAACGTTGTCTCCCTCTGCTGGAACACTGACTTCTTTCATTTAATGCCTGCAGACTATAAAAGAGAAACCAACCCAAAAAGTTTGGTTGATTAGTCTGTGGCATTCTTTTAAACTGTTGCTTATGGCGGTCTCTGTGAGCTTCTCAGTGACATTCAGCCATCCAGGTATCCCGCCTGCAGTAGACGGAATGTGGCAATGGAACGCTGGCTGCGCGTGTCATAATAGGCTCTGAGCCTTTATATACCTGCGCACAGCAGCAGCCACCTTCAGTCTGCTGCTGGACAGCCAGCAGCAGCAGCAGCAGGAGAGGTAATTAATCAGCAACCCTCCTGCTAAGGGTAGACAGCTGCTCGTTCCACCCCCCCCCCCCGCCTTAATTGGTTCTCCTCCCTTCCAACGGTGTTGAGGCGGGTGGGAACAGCCGGGGGTTGAGGGTACTGTGCTAAAAGAGGTGGAGTTATGCAGATCTAAAACGCGTGGATTGCAGCAGCAGCAAGCCGAAAAGTGCAGGCATGTGAGGGATCTAGAGGTTGACAGCATGTCTTCTTAACGGGAGTCCAGGTGGCCATCTCCACAAATGGACTTTTCAGAATCCTTGGGTGGCACCGTAGTCGGAAACCAATTCTGGTTATCGCTTCTCGGCCTTTTGGCTAAGATCAAGTGTAGTATCTGTTCTTATCAGTTTAATATCTGATACGTCCCCTATCTGGGGACCATATATTAAATGGATTTTTAGAACAGGGAGATGGAAAAAGAGCTTGCTCTGTCCACTCCACGCATTGACCTGGTATTGCAGTATCTCCAGGACCGGTGCACCCCTTCTTTAATGCAGTTTCTAAAATCAGAAAGAATTGAATTCAATGCTTTTTGTTCATTTTGCTTGTTTGTCGGATTTTGGGATGGACTCTTTGGCTTTGCTTTTCTTCTCCTCATTGGATTTTTCATGTTAAAAGTTGCAGAAGCCAGATGACAAGCTCATTTTGGTTCAACTTCAGCAACTGTGCATTGCATTGCCATGTAATGTAATGTAATGCAATGCTATCTATCTAGCTCTCCCTCTATACTTCCTTTTGGATAAACAGACATATTAGGCAAGCATTTTGGAGCTTTCACCTAAATAACTACAGGTGGTGAGATAAGCTGCACAATATAATTGACCTTTCAGTATATTGTTGCACACACACCATCTATTTAGCAAATGCCCTTGTTATCAACAGCAGCCTTTTAAACTCACCTGAGCTAACAGGTATGTGAGCTGGTTACTCTGCTGCGCTTAAAATTTCTTTTTTGGTTTGCTACAATGCCTTTTCTGAAACGTTGTCTCCCTCTGCTGGAACACTGACTTCTTTCATTTAATGCCTGCAGACTATAAAAGAGAAACCAACCCAAAAAGTTTGGTTGATTAGTCTGTGGCATTCTTTTAAACTGTTGCTTATGGCGGTCTCTGTGAGCTTCTCAGTGACATTCAGCCATCCAGGTATCCCGCCTGCAGTAGACGGAATGTGGCAATGGAACGCTGGCTGCGCGTGTCATAATAGGCTCTGAGCCTTTATATACCTGCGCACAGCAGCAGCCACCTTCAGTCTGCTGCTGGACAGCCAGCAGCAGCAGCAGCAGGAAAGGTAATTAATCAGCAACCCTCCTGCTAAGGGTAGACAGCTGCTCGTTCCACCCCCCCCCCCCGCCTTAATTGGTTCTCCTCCCTTCCAACGGTGTTGAGGCGGGTGGGAACAGCCGGGGGTTGAGGGTACTGTGCTAAAAGAGGTGGAGTTATGCAGATCTAAAACGCGTGGATTGCAGCAGCAGCAAGCCGAAAAGTGCAGGCATGTGAGGGATCTAGAGGTTGACAGCATGTCTTCTTAACGGGAGTCCAGGTGGCCATCTCCACAAATGGACTTTTCAGAATCCTTGGGTGGCACCGTAGTCGGAAACCAATTCTGGTTATCGCTTCTCGGCCTTTTGGCTAAGATCAAGTGTAGTATCTGTTCTTATCAGTTTAATATCTGATACGTCCCCTATCTGGGGACCATATATTAAATGGATTTTTAGAACAGGGAGATGGAAAAAGAGCTTGCTCTGTCCACTCCACGCATTGACCTGGTATTGCAGTATCTCCAGGACCGGTGCACCCCTTCTTTAATGCAGTTTCTAAAATCAGAAAGAATTGAATTCAATGCTTTTTGTTCATTTTGCTTGTTTGTCGGATTTTGGGATGGACTCTTTGGCTTTGCTTTTCTTCTCCTCATTGGATTTTTCATGTTAAAAGTTGCAGAAGCCAGATGACAAGCTCATTTTGGTTCAACTTCAGCAACTGTGCATTGCATTGCCATGTAATGTAATGTAATGCAATGCTATCTATCTAGCTCTCCCTCTATACTTCCTTTTGGATAAACAGACATATTAGGCAAGCATTTTGGAGCTTTCACCTAAATAACTACAGGTGGTGAGATAAGCTGCACAATATAATTGACCTTTCAGTATATTGTTGCACACACACCATCTATTTAGCAAATGCCCTTGTTATCAACAGCAGCCTTTTAAACTCACCTGAGCTAACAGGTATGTGAGCTGGTTACTCTGCTGCGCTTAAAATTTCTTTTTTGGTTTGCTACAATGCCTTTTCTGAAACGTTGTCTCCCTCTGCTGGAACACTGACTTCTTTCATTTAATGCCTGCAGACTATAAAAGAGAAACCAACCCAAAAAGTTTTGTTGATTAGTCTGTGGCATTCTTTTAAACTGTTGCTTATGGCGGTCTCTGTGAGCTTCTCAGTGACATTCAGCCATCCAGGTATCCCGCCTGCAGTAGACGGAATGTGGCAATGGAACGCTGGCTGCGCGTGTCATAATAGGCTCTGAGCCTTTATATACCTGCGCACAGCAGCAGCCACCTTCAGTCTGCTGCTGGACAGCCAGCAGCAGCAGCAGCAGGAGAGGTAATTAATCAGCAACCCTCCTGCTAAGGGTAGACAGCTGCTCGTTCCACCCCCCCCCCCGCCTTAATTGGTTCTCCTCCCTTCCAACGGTGTTGAGGCGGGTGGGAACAGCCGGGGGTTGAGGGTACTGTGCTAAAAGAGGTGGAGTTATGCAGATCTAAAACGCGTGGATTGCAGCAGCAGCAAGCCGAAAAGTGCAGGCATGTGAGGGATCTAGAGGTTGACAGCATGTCTTCTTAACGGGAGTCCAGGTGGCCATCTCCACAAATGGACTTTTCAGAATCCTTGGGTGGCACCGTAGTCGGAAACCAATTCTGGTTATCGCTTCTCGGCCTTTTGGCTAAGATCCAGTGTAGTATCTGTTCTTATCAGTTTAATATCTGATACGTCCTCTATCTGGGGACCATATATTAAATGGATTTTTAGAACAGGGAGATGGAAAAAGAGCTTGCTCTGTCCACTCCACGCATTGACCTGGTATTGCAGTATCTCCAGGACCGGTGCACCCCTTCTTTAATGCAGTTTCTAAAATCAGAAAGAATTGAATTCAATGCTTTTTGTTCATTTTGCTTGTTTGTCGGATTTTGGGATGGACTCTTTGGCTTTGCTTTTCTTCTCCTCATTGGATTTTTCATGTTAAAAGTTGCAGAAGCCAGATGACAAGCTCATTTTGGTTCAACTTCAGCAACTGTGCATTGCATTGCCATGTAATGTAATGTAATGCAATGCTATCTATCTAGCTCTCCCTCTATACTTCCTTTTGGATAAACAGACATATTAGGCAAGCATTTTGGAGCTTTCACCTAAATAACTACAGGTGGTGAGATAAGCTGCACAATATAATTGACCTTTCAGTATATTGTTGCACACACACCATCTATTTAGCAAATGCCCTTGTTATCAACAGCAGCCTTTTAAACTCACCTGAGCTAAGAGGTATGTGAGCTGGTTACTCTGCTGCGCTTAAAATTTCTTTTTTGGTTTGCTACAATGCCTTTTCTGAAACGTTGTCTCCCTCTGCTGGAACACTGACTTCTTTCATTTAATGCCTGCAGACTATAAAAGAGAAACCAACCCAAAAAGTTTGGTTGATTAGTCTGTGGCATTCTTTTAAACTGTTGCTTATGGCGGTCTCTGTGAGCTTCTCAGTGACATTCAGCCATCCAGGTATCCCGCCTGCAGTAGACGGAATGTGGCAATGGAACGCTGGCTGCGCGTGTCATAATAGGCTCTGAGCCTTTATATACCTGCGCACAGCAGCAGCCACCTTCAGTCTGCTGCTGGACAGCCAGCAGCAGCAGCAGCAGGAGAGGTAATTAATCAGCAACCCTCCTGCTAAGGGTAGACAGCTGCTCGTTCCACCCCCCCCCCCGCCTTAATTGGTTCTCCTCCCTTCCAACGGTGTTGAGGCGGGTGGGAACAGCCGGGGGTTGAGGGTACTGTGCTAAAAGAGGTGGAGTTATGCAGATCTAAAACGCGTGGATTGCAGCAGCAGCAAGCCGAAAAGTGCAGGCATGTGAGGGATCTAGAGGTTGACAGCATGTCTTCTTAACGGGAGTCCAGGTGGCCATCTCCACAAATGGACTTTTCAGAATCCTTGGGTGGCACCGTAGTCGGAAACCAATTCTGGTTATCGCTTCTCGGCCTTTTGGCTAAGCTCAAGTGTAGTATCTGTTCTTATCAGTTTAATATCTGATACGTCCCCTATCTGGGGACCATATATTAAATGGATTTTTAGAACAGGGAGATGGAAAAAGAGCTTGCTCTTTCCACTCCACGCATTGACCTGGTATTGCAGTATCTCCAGGACCGGTGCACCCCTTCTTTAATGCAGTTTCTAAAATCAGAAAGAATTGAATTCAATGCTTTTTGTTCATTTTGCTTGTTTGTCGGATTTTGGGATGGACTCTTTGGCTTTGCTTTTCTTCTCCTCATTGGATTTTTCATGTTAAAAGTTGCAGAAGCCAGATGACAAGCTCATTTTGGTTCAACTTCAGCAACTGTGCATTGCATTGCCATGTAATGTAATGTAATGCAATGCTATCTATCTAGCTCTCCCTCTATACTTCCTTTTGGATAAACAGACATATTAGGCAAGCATTTTGGAGCTTTCACCTAAATAACTACAGGTGGTGAGATAAGCTGCACAATATAATTGACCTTTCAGTATATTGTTGCACACACACCATCTATTTAGCAAATGCCCTTGTTATCAACAGCAGCCTTTTAAACTCACCTGAGCTAACAGGTATGTGAGCTGGTTACTCTGCTGCGCCTAAAATTTCTTTTTTGGTTTGCTACAATGCCTTTTCTGAAACGTTGTCTCCCTCTGCTGGAACACTGACTTCTTTCATTTAATGCCTGCAGACTATAAAAGAGAAACCAACCCAAAAAGTTTGGTTGATTAGTCTGTGGCATTCTTTTAAACTGTTGCTTATGGCGGTCTCTGTGAGCTTCTCAGTGACATTCAGCCATCCAGGTATCCCGCCTGCAGTAGACGGAATGTGGCAATGGAACGCTGGCTGCGCGTGTCATAATAGGCTCTGAGCCTTTATATACCTGCGCACAGCAGCAGCCACCTTCAGTCTGCTGCTGGACAGCCAGCAGCAGCAGCAGCAGGAGAGGTAATTAATCAGCAACCCTCCTGCTAAGGGTAGACAGCTGCTCGTTCCACCCCCCCCCCGCCTTAATTGGTTCTCCTCCCTTCCAACGGTGTTGAGGCGGGTGGGAACAGCCGGGGGTTGAGGGTACTGTGCTAAAAGAGGTGGAGTTATGCAGATCTAAAACGCGTGGATTGCAGCAGCAGCAAGCCGAAAAGTGCAGGCATGTGAGGGATCTAGAGGTTGACAGCATGTCTTCTTAACGGGAGTCCAGGTGGCCATCTCCACAAATGGACTTTTCAGAATCCTTGGGTGGCACCGTAGTCGGAAACCAATTCTGGTTATCGCTTCTCGGCCTTTTGGCTAAGCTCAAGTGTAGTATCTGTTCTTATCAGTTTAATATCTGATACGTCCCCTATCTGGGGACCATATATTAAATGGATTTTTAGAACAGGGAGATGGAAAAAGAGCTTGCTCTTTCCACTCCACGCATTGACCTGGTATTGCAGTATCTCCAGGACCGGTGCACCCCTTCTTTAATGCAGTTTCTAAAATCAGAAAGAATTGAATTCAATGCTTTTTGTTCATTTTGCTTGTTTGTCGGATTTTGGGATGGACTCTTTGGCTTTGCTTTTCTTCTCCTCATTGGATTTTTCATGTTAAAAGTTGCAGAAGCCAGATGACAAGCTCATTTTGGTTCAACTTCAGCAACTGTGCATTGCATTGCCATGTAATGTAATGTAATGCAATGCTATCTATCTAGCTCTCCCTCTATACTTCCTTTTGGATAAACAGACATATTAGGCAAGCATTTTGGAGCTTTCACCTAAATAACTACAGGTGGTGAGATAAGCTGCACAATATAATTGACCTTTCAGTATATTGTTGCACACACACCATCTATTTAGCAAATGCCCTTGTTATCAACAGCAGCCTTTTAAACTCACCTGAGCTAACAGGTATGTGAGCTGGTTACTCTGCTGCGCTTAAAATTTCTTTTTTGGTTTGCTACAATGCCTTTTCTGAAACGTTGTCTCCCTCTGCTGGAACACTGACTTCTTTCATTTAATGCCTGCAGACTATAAAAGAGAAACCAACCCAAAAAGTTTGGTTGATTAGTCTGTGGCATTCTTTTAAACTGTTGCTTATGGCGGTCTCTGTGAGCTTCTCAGTGACATTCAGCCATCCAGGTATCCCGCCTGCAGTAGACGGAATGTGGCAATGGAACGCTGGCTGCGCGTGTCATAATAGGCTCTGAGCCTTTATATACCTGCGCACAGCAGCAGCCACCTTCAGTCTGCTGCTGGACAGCCAGCAGCAGCAGCAGCAGGAGAGGTAATTAATCAGCAACCCTCCTGCTAAGGGTAGACAGCTGCTCGTTCCACCCCCCCCCCCGCCTTAATTGGTTCTCCTCCCTTCCAACGGTGTTGAGGCGGGTGGGAACAGCCGGGGGTTGAGGGTACTGTGCTAAAAGAGGTGGAGTTATGCAGATCTAAAACGCGTGGATTGCAGCAGCAGCAAGCCGAAAAGTGCAGGCATGTGAGGGATCTAGAGGTTGACAGCATGTCTTCTTAACGGGAGTCCAGGTGGCCATCTCCACAAATGGACTTTTCAGAATCCTTGGGTGGCACCGTAGTCGGAAACCAATTCTGGTTATCGCTTCTCGGCCTTTTGGCTAAGCTCAAGTGTAGTATCTGTTCTTATCAGTTTAATATCTGATACGTCCCCTATCTGGGGACCATATATTAAATGGATTTTTAGAACAGGGAGATGGAAAAAGAGCTTGCTCTGTCCACTCCACGCATTGACCTGGTATTGCAGTATCTCCAGGACCGGTGCACCCCTTCTTTAATGCAGTTTCTAAAATCAGAAAGAATTGAATTCAATGCTTTTTGTTCATTTTGCTTGTTTGTCGGATTTTGGGATGGACTCTTTGGCTTTGCTTTTCTTCTCCTCATTGGATTTTTCATGTTAAAAGTTGCAGAAGCCAGATGACAAGCTCATTTTGGTTCAACTTCAGCAACTGTGCATTGCATTGCCATGTAATGTAATGTAATGCAATGCTATCTATCTAGCTCTCCCTCTATACTTCCTTTTGGATAAACAGACATATTAGGCAAGCATTTTGGAGCTTTCACCTAAATAACTACAGGTGGTGAGATAAGCTGCACAATATAATTGACCTTTCAGTATATTGTTGCACACACACCATCTATTTAGCAAATGCCCTTGTTATCAACAGCAGCCTTTTAAACTCACCTGAGCTAACAGGTATGTGAGCTGGTTACTCTGCTGCGCTTAAAATTTCTTTTTTGGTTTGCTACAATGCCTTTTCTGAAACGTTGTCTCCCTCTGCTGGAACACTGACTTCTTTCATTTAATGCCTGCAGACTATAAAAGAGAAACCAACCCAAAAAGTTTGGTTGATTAGTCTGTGGCATTCTTTTAAACTGTTGCTTATGGCGGTCTCTGTGAGCTTCTCAGTGACATTCAGCCATCCAGGTATCCCGCCTGCAGTAGACGGAATGTGGCAATGGAACGCTGGCTGCGCGTGTCATAATAGGCTCTGAGCCTTTATATACCTGCGCACAGCAGCAGCCACCTTCAGTCTGCTGCTGGACAGCCAGCAGCAGCAGCAGCAGGAGAGGTAATTAATCAGCAACCCTCCTGCTAAGGGTAGACAGCTGCTCGTGCCACCCCCCCCCCCGCCTTAATTGGTTCTCCTCCCTTCCAACGGTGTTGAGGCGGGTGGGAACAGCCGGGGGTTGAGGGTACTGTGCTAAAAGAGGTGGAGTTATGCAGATCTAAAACGCGTGGATTGCAGCAGCAGCAAGCCGAAAAGTGCAGGCATGTGAGGGATCTAGAGGTTGACAGCATGTCTTCTTAACGGGAGTCCAGGTGGCCATCTCCACAAATGGACTTTTCAGAATCCTTGGGTGGCACCGTAGTCGGAAACCAATTCTGGTTATCGCTTCTCGGCCTTTTGGCTAAGATCAAGTGTAGTATCTGTTCTTATCAGTTTAATATCTGATACGTCCCCTATCTGGGGACCATATATTAAATGGATTTTTAGAACAGGGAGATGGAAAAAGAGCTTGCTCTGTCCACTCCACGCATTGACCTGGTATTGCAGTATCTCCAGGACCGGTGCACCCCTTCTTTAATGCAGTTTCTAAAATCAGAAAGAATTGAATTCAATGCTTTTTGTTCATTTTGCTTGTTTGTCGGATTTTGGGATGGACTCTTTGGCTTTGCTTTTCTTCTCCTCATTGGATTTTTCATGTTAAAAGTTGCAGAAGCCAGATGACAAGCTCATTTTGGTTCAACTTCAGCAACTGTGCATTGCATTGCCATGTAATGTAATGTAATGCAATGCTATCTATCTAGCTCTCCCTCTATACTTCCTTTTGGATAAACAGACATATTAGGCAAGCATTTTGGAGCTTTCACCTAAATAACTACAGGTGGTGAGATAAGCTGCACAATATAATTGACCTTTCAGTATATTGTTGCACACACACCATCTATTTAGCAAATGCCCTTGTTATCAACAGCAGCCTTTTAAACTCACCTGAGCTAACAGGTATGTGAGCTGGTTACTCTGCTGCGCTTAAAATTTCTTTTTTGGTTTGCTACAATGCCTTTTCTGAAACGTTGTCTCCCTCTGCTGGAACACTGACTTCTTTCATTTAATGCCTGCAGACTATAAAAGAGAAACCAACCCAAAAAGTTTGGTTGATTAGTCTGTGGCATTCTTTTAAACTGTTGCTTATGGCGGTCTCTGTGAGCTTCTCAGTGACATTCAGCCATCCAGGTATCCCGCCTGCAGTAGACGGAATGTGGCAATGGAACGCTGGCTGCGCGTGTCATAATAGGCTCTGAGCCTTTATATACCTGCGCACAGCAGCAGCCACCTTCAGTCTGCTGCTGGACAGCCAGCAGCAGCAGCAGCAGGAGAGGTAATTAATCAGCAAGCCTCCTGCTAAGGGTAGACAGCTGCTCGTTCCACCCCCCCCCCCCCGCCTTAATTGGTTCTCCTCCCTTCCAACGGTGTTGAGGCGGGTGGGAACAGCCGGGGGTTGAGGGTACTGTGCTAAAAAAGGTGGAGTTATGCAGATCTAAAACGCGTGGATTGCAGCAGCAGCAAGCCGAAAAGTGCAGGCATGTGAGGGATCTAGAGGTTGACAGCATGTCTTCTTAACGGGAGTCCAGGTGGCCATCTCCACAAATGGACTTTTCAGAATCCTTGGGTGGCACCGTAGTCGGAAACCAATTCTGGTTATCGCTTCTCGGCCTTTTGGCTAAGATCAAGTGTAGTATCTGTTCTTATCAGTTTAATATCTGATACGTCCCCTATCTGGGGACCATATATTAAATGGATTTTTAGAACAGGGAGATGGAAAAAGAGCTTGCTCTGTCCACTCCACGCATTGACCTGGTATTGCAGTATCTCCAGGACCGGTGCACCCCTTCTTTAATGCAGTTTCTAAAATCAGAAAGAATTGAATTCAATGCTTTTTGTTCATTTTGCTTGTTTGTCGGATTTTGGGATGGACTCTTTGGCTTTGCTTTTCTTCTCCTCATTGGATTTTTCATGTTAAAAGTTGCAGAAGCCAGATGACAAGCTCATTTTGGTTCAACTTCAGCAACTGTGCATTGCATTGCCATGTAATGTAATGTAATGCAATGCTATCTATCTAGCTCTCCCTCTATACTTCCTTTTGGATAAACAGACATATTAGGCAAGCATTTTGGAGCTTTCACCTAAATAACTACAGGTGGTGAGATAAGCTGCACAATATAATTGACCTTTCAGTATATTGTTGCACACACACCATCTATTTAGCAAATGCCCTTGTTATCAACAGCAGCCTTTTAAACTCACCTGAGCTAACAGGTATGTGAGCTGGTTACTCTGCTGCACTTAAAATTTCTTTTTTGGTTTGCTACAATGCCTTTTCTGAAACGTTGTCTCCCTCTGCTGGAACACTGACTTCTTTAATTTAATGCCTGCAGACTATAAAAGAGAAACCAACCCAAAAAGTTTGGTTGATTAGTCTGTGGCATTCTTTTAAACTGTTGCTTATGGCGGTCTCTGTGAGCTTCTCAGTGACATTCAGCCATCCAGGTATCCCGCCTGCAGTAGACGGAATGTGGCAATGGAACGCTGGCTGCGCGTGTCATAATAGGCTCTGAGCCTTTATATACCTGCGCACAGCAGCAGCCACCTTCAGTCTGCTGCTGGACAGCCAGCAGCAGCAGCAGCAGGAGAGGTAATTAATCAGCAACCCTCCTGCTAAGGGTAGACAGCTGCTCGTTCCACCCCCCCCCCGCCTTAATTGGTTCTCCTCCCTTCCAACGGTGTTGAGGCGGGTGGGAACAGCCGGGGGTTGAGGGTACTGTGCTAAAAGAGGTGGAGTTATGCAGATCTAAAACGCGTGGATTGCAGCAGCAGCAAGCCGAAAAGTGCAGGCATGTGAGGGATCTAGAGGTTGACAGCATGTCTTCTTAACGGGAGTCCAGGTGGCCATCTCCACAAATGGACTTTTCAGAATCCTTGGGTGGCACCGTAGTCGGAAACCAATTCTGGTTATCGCTTCTCGGCCTTTTTGCTAAGATCAAGTGTAGTATCTGTTCTTATCAGTTTAATATCTGATACGTCCCCTATCTGGGGACCATATATTAAATGGATTTTTAGAACAGGGAGATGGAAAAAGAGCTTGCTCTGTCCACTGCACGCATTGACCTGGTATTGCAGTATCTCCAGGACCGGTGCACCCCTTCTTTAATGCAGTTTCTAAAATCAGAAAGAATTGAATTCAATGCTTTTTGTTCATTTTGCTTGTTTGTCGGATTTTGGGATGGACTCTTTGGCTTTGCTTTTCTTCTCCTCATTGGATTTTTCATGTTAAAAGTTGCAGAAGCCAGATGACAAGCTCATTTTGGTTCAACTTCAGCAACTGTGCATTGCATTGCCATGTAATGTAATGTAATGCAATGCTATCTATCTAGCTCTCCCTCTATACTTCCTTTTGGATAAACAGACATATTAGGCAAGCATTTTGGAGCTTTCACCTAAATAACTACAGGTGGTGAGATAAGCTGCACAATATAATTGACCTTTCAGTATATTGTTGCACACACACCATCTATTTAGCAAATGCCCTTGTTATCAACAGCAGCCTTTTAAACTCACCTGAGCTAACAGGTATGTGAGCTGGTTACTCTGCTGCGCTTAAAATTTCTTTTTTGGTTTGCTACAATGCCTTTTCTGAAACGTTGTCTCCCTCTGCTGGAACACTGACTTCTTTCATTTAATGCCTGCAGACTATAAAAGAGAAACCAACCCAAAAAGTTTGGTTGATTAGTCTGTGGCATTCTTTTAAACTGTTGCTTATGGCGGTCTCTGTGAGCTTCTCAGTGACATTCAGCCATCCAGGTATCCCGCCTGCAGTAGACGGAATGTGGCAATGGAACGCTGGCAGCGCGTGTCATAATAGGCTCTGAGCCTTTATATACCTGCGCACAGCAGCAGCCACCTTCAGTCTGCTGCTGGACAGCCAGCAGCAGCAGCAGCAGGAGAGGTAATTAATCAGCAACCCTCCTGCTAAGGGTAGACAGCTGCTCGTTCCACCCCCCCCCCCCCGCCTTAATTGGTTCTCCTCCCTTCCAACGGTGTTGAGGCGGGTGGGAACAGCCGGGGGTTGAGGGTACTGTGCTAAAAGAGGTGGAGTTATGCAGATCTAAAACGCGTGGATTGCAGCAGCAGCAAGCCGAAAAGTGCAGGCATGTGAGGGATCTAGAGGTTGACAGCATGTCTTCTTAACGGGAGTCCAGGTGGCCATCTCCACAAATGGACTTTTCAGAATCCTTGGGTGGCACCGTAGTCGGAAACCAATTCTGGTTATCGCTTCTCGGCCTTTTGGCTAAGATCAAGTGTAGTATCTGTTCTTATCAGTTTAATATCTGATACGTCCCCTATCTGGGGACCATATATTAAATGGATTTTTAGAACAGGGAGATGGAAAAAGAGCTTGCTCTGTCCACTCCACGCATTGACCTGGTATTGCAGTATCTCCAGGACCGGTGCACCCCTTCTTTAATGCAGTTTCTAAAATCAGAAAGAATTGAATTCAATGCTTTTTGTTCATTTTGCTTGTTTGTCGGATTTTGGGATGGACTCTTTGGCTTTGCTTTTCTTCTCCTCATTGGATTTTTCATGTTAAAAGTTGCAGAAGCCAGATGACAAGCTCATTTTGGTTCAACTTCAGCAACTGTGCATTGCATTGCCATGTAATGTAATGTAATGCAATGCTATCTATCTAGCTCTCCCTCTATACTTCCTTTTGGATAAACAGACATATTAGGCAAGCATTTTGGAGCTTTCACCTAAATAACTACAGGTGGTGAGATAAGCTGCACAATATAATTGACCTTTCAGTATATTGTTGCACACACACCATCTATTTAGCAAATGCCCTTGTTATCAACAGCAGCCTTTTAAACTCACCTGAGCTAACAGGTATGTGAGCTGGTTACTCTGCTGCGCTTAAAATTTCTTTTTTGGTTTGCTACAATGCCTTTTCTGAAACGTTGTCTCCCTCTGCTGGAACACTGACTTCTTTCATTTAATGCCTGCAGACTATAAAAGAGAAACCAACCCAAAAAGTTTGGTTGATTAGTCTGTGGCATTCTTTTAAACTGTTGCTTATGGCGGTCTCTGTGAGCTTCTCAGTGACATTCAGCCATCCAGGTATCCCGCCTGCAGTAGACGGAATGTGGCAATGGAACGCTGGCTGCGCGTGTCATAATAGGCTCTGAGCCTTTATATACCTGCGCACAGCAGCAGCCACCTTCAGTCTGCTGCTGGACAGCCAGCAGCAGCAGCAGCAGGAGAGGTAATTAATCAGCAACCCTCCTGCTAAGGGTAGACAGCTGCTCGTTCCACCCCCCCCCCCCCCGCCTTAATTGGTTCTCCTCCCTTCCAACGGTGTTGAGGCGGGTGGGAACAGCCGGGGGTTGAGGGTACTGTGCTAAAAGAGGTGGAGTTATGCAGATCTAAAACGCGTGGATTGCAGCAGCAGCAAGCCGAAAAGTGCAGGCATGTGAGGGATCTAGAGGTTGACAGCATGTCTTCTTAACGGGAGTCCAGGTGGCCATCTCCACAAATGGACTTTTCAGAATCCTTGGGTGGCACCGTAGTCGGAAACCAATTCTGGTTATCGCTTCTCGGCCTTTTGGCTAAGATCAAGTGTAGTATCTGTTCTTATCAGTTTAATATCTGATACGTCCCCTATCTGGGGACCATATATTAAATGGATTTTTAGAACAGGGAGATGGAAAAAGTGCTTGCTCTGTCCACTCCACGCATTGACCTGGTATTGCAGTATCTCCAGGACCGGTGCACCCCTTCTTTAATGCAGTTTCTAAAATCAGAAAGAATTGAATTCAATGCTTTTTGTTCATTTTGCTTGTTTGTCGGATTTTGGGATGGACTCTTTGGCTTTGCTTTTCTTCTCCTCATTGGATTTTTCATGTTAAAAGTTGCAGAAGCCAGATGACAAGCTCATTTTGGTTCAACTTCAGCAACTGTGCATTGCATTGCCATGTAATGTAATGTAATGCAATGCTATCTATCTAGCTCTCCCTCTATACTTCCTTTTGGATAAACAGACATATTAGGCAAGCATTTTGGAGCTTTCACCTAAATAACTACAGGTGGTGAGATAAGCTGCACAATATAATTGACCTTTCAGTATATTGTTGCACACACACCATCTATTTAGCAAATGCCCTTGTTATCAACAGCAGCCTTTTAAACTCACCTGAGCTAACAGGTATGTGAGCTGGTTACTCTGCTGCACTTAAAATTTCTTTTTTGGTTTGCTACAATGCCTTTTCTGAAACGTTGTCTCCCTCTGCTGGAACACTGACTTCTTTCATTTAATGCCTGCAGACTATAAAAGAGAAACCAACCCAAAAAGTTTGGTTGATTAGTCTGTGGCATTCTTTTAAACTGTTGCTTATGGCGGTCTCTGTGAGCTTCTCAGTGACATTCAGCCATCCAGGTATCCCGCCTGCAGTAGACGGAATGTGGCAATGGAACGCTGGCTGCGCGTGTCATAATAGGCTCTGAGCCTTTATATACCTGCGCACAGCAGCAGCCACCTTCAGTCTGCTGCTGGACAGCCAGCAGCAGCAGCAGCAGGAGAGGTAATTAATCAGCAAGCCTCCTGCTAAGGGTAGACAGCTGCTCGTTCCACCCCCCCCCCCCCGCCTTAATTGGTTCTCCTCCCTTCCAACGGTGTTGAGGCGGGTGGGAACAGCCGGGGGTTGAGGGTACTGTGCTAAAAAAGGTGGAGTTATGCAGATCTAAAACGCGTGGATTGCAGCAGCAGCAAGCCGAAAAGTGCAGGCATGTGAGGGATCTAGAGGTTGACAGCATGTCTTCTTAACGGGAGTCCAGGTGGCCATCTCCACAAATGGACTTTTCAGAATCCTTGGGTGGCACCGTAGTCGGAAACCAATTCTGGTTATCGCTTCTCGGCCTTTTGGCTAAGATCAAGTGTAGTATCTGTTCTTATCAGTTTAATATCTGATACGTCCCCTATCTGGGGACCATATATTAAATGGATTTTTAGAACAGGGAGATGGAAAAAGAGCTTGCTCTGTCCACTCCACGCATTGACCTGGTATTGCAGTATCTCCAGGACCGGTGCACCCCTTATTTAATGCAGTTTCTAAAATCAGAAAGAATTGAATTCAATGCTTTTTGTTCATTTTGCTTGTTTGTCGGATTTTGGGATGGACTCTTTGGCTTTGCTTTTCTTCTCCTCATTGGATTTTTCATGTTAAAAGTTGCAGAAGCCAGATGACAAGCTCATTTTGGTTCAACTTCAGCAACTGTGCATTGCATTGCCATGTAATGTAATGTAATGCAATGCTATCTATCTAGCTCTCCCTCTATACTTCCTTTTGGATAAACAGACATATTAGGCAAGCATTTTGGAGCTTTCACCTAAATAACTACAGGTGGTGAGATAAGCTGCACAATATAATTGACCTTTCAGTATATTGTTGCACACACACCATCTATTTAGCAAATGCCCTTGTTATCAACAGCAGCCTTTTAAACTCACCTGAGCTAACAGGTATGTGAGCTGGTTACTCTGCTGCACTTAAAATTTCTTTTTTGGTTTGCTACAATGCCTTTTCTGAAACGTTGTCTCCCTCTGCTGGAACACTGACTTCTTTCATTTAATGCCTGCAGACTATAAAAGAGAAACCAACCCAAAAAGTTTGGTTGATTAGTCTGTGGCATTCTTTTAAACTGTTGCTTATGGCGGTCTCTGTGAGCTTCTCAGTGACATTCAGCCATCCAGGTATCCCGCCTGCAGTAGACGGAATGTGGCAATGGAACGCTGGCTGCGCGTGTCATAATAGGCTCTGAGCCTTTATATACCTGCGCACAGCAGCAGCCACCTTCAGTCTGCTGCTGGACAGCCAGCAGCAGCAGCAGCAGGAGAGGTAATTAATCAGCAACCCTCCTGCTAAGGGTAGACAGCTGCTCGTTCCACCCCCCCCCCCGCCTTAATTGGTTCTCCTCCCTTCCAACGGTGTTGAGGCGGGTGGGAACAGCCGGGGGTTGAGGGTACTGTGCTAAAAGAGGTGGAGTTATGCAGATCTAAAACGCGTGGATTGCAGCAGCAGCAAGCCGAAAAGTGCAGGCATGTGAGGGATCTAGAGGTTGACAGCATGTCTTCTTAACGGGAGTCCAGGTGGCCATCTCCACAAATGGACTTTTCAGAATCCTTGGGTGGCACCGTAGTCGGAAACCAATTCTGGTTATCGCTTCTCGGCCTTTTTGCTAAGATCAAGTGTAGTATCTGTTCTTATCAGTTTAATATCTGATACGTCCCCTATCTGGGGACCATATATTAAATGGATTTTTAGAACAGGGAGATGGAAAAAGAGCTTGCTCTGTCCACTGCACGCATTGACCTGGTATTGCAGTATCTCCAGGACCGGTGCACCCCTTCTTTAATGCAGTTTCTAAAATCAGAAAGAATTGAATTCAATGCTTTTTGTTCATTTTGCTTGTTTGTCGGATTTTGGGATGGACTCTTTGGCTTTGCTTTTCTTCTCCTCATTGGATTTTTCATGTTAAAAGTTGCAGAAGCCAGATGACAAGCTCATTTTGGTTCAACTTCAGCAACTGTGCATTGCATTGCCATGTAATGTAATGTAATGCAATGCTATCTATCTAGCTCTCCCTCTATACTTCCTTTTGGATAAACAGACATATTAGGCAAGCATTTTGGAGCTTTCACCTAAATAACTACAGGTGGTGAGATAAGCTGCACAATATAATTGACCTTTCAGTATATTGTTGCACACACACCATCTATTTAGCAAATGCCCTTGTTATCAACAGCAGCCTTTTAAACTCACCTGAGCTAACAGGTATGTGAGCTGGTTACTCTGCTGCGCTTAAAATTTCTTTTTTGGTTTGCTACAATGCCTTTTCTGAAACGTTGTCTCCCTCTGCTGGAACACTGACTTCTTTCATTTAATGCCTGCAGACTATAAAAGAGAAACCAACCCAAAAAGTTTGGTTGATTAGTCTGTGGCATTCTTTTAAACTGTTGCTTATGGCGGTCTCTGTGAGCTTCTCAGTGACATTCAGCCATCCAGGTATCCCGCCTGCAGTAGACGGAATGTGGCAATGGAACGCTGGCAGCGCGTGTCATAATAGGCTCTGAGCCTTTATATACCTGCGCACAGCAGCAGCCACCTTCAGTCTGCTGCTGGACAGCCAGCAGCAGCAGCAGCAGGAGAGGTAATTAATCAGCAACCCTCCTGCTAAGGGTAGACAGCTGCTCGTTCCACCCCCCCCCCCCCGCCTTAATTGGTTCTCCTCCCTTCCAACGGTGTTGAGGCGGGTGGGAACAGCCGGGGGTTGAGGGTACTGTGCTAAAAGAGGTGGAGTTATGCAGATCTAAAACGCGTGGATTGCAGCAGCAGCAAGCCGAAAAGTGCAGGCATGTGAGGGATCTAGAGGTTGACAGCATGTCTTCTTAACGGGAGTCCAGGTGGCCATCTCCACAAATGGACTTTTCAGAATCCTTGGGTGGCACCGTAGTCGGAAACCAATTCTGGTTATCGCTTCTCGGCCTTTTGGCTAAGATCAAGTGTAGTATCTGTTCTTATCAGTTTAATATCTGATACGTCCCCTATCTGGGGACCATATATTAAATGGATTTTTAGAACAGGGAGATGGAAAAAGAGCTTGCTCTGTCCACTCCACGCATTGACCTGGTATTGCAGTATCTCCAGGACCGGTGCACCCCTTCTTTAATGCAGTTTCTAAAATCAGAAAGAATTGAATTCAATGCTTTTTGTTCATTTTGCTTGTTTGTCGGATTTTGGGATGGACTCTTTGGCTTTGCTTTTCTTCTCCTCATTGGATTTTTCATGTTAAAAGTTGCAGAAGCCAGATGACAAGCTCATTTTGGTTCAACTTCAGCAACTGTGCATTGCATTGCCATGTAATGTAATGTAATGCAATGCTATCTATCTAGCTCTCCCTCTATACTTCCTTTTGGATAAACAGACATATTAGGCAAGCATTTTGGAGCTTTCACCTAAATAACTACAGGTGGTGAGATAAGCTGCACAATATAATTGACCTTTCAGTATATTGTTGCACACACACCATCTATTTAGCAAATGCCCTTGTTATCAACAGCAGCCTTTTAAACTCACCTGAGCTAACAGGTATGTGAGCTGGTTACTCTGCTGCGCTTAAAATTTCTTTTTTGGTTTGCTACAATGCCTTTTCTGAAACGTTGTCTCCCTCTGCTGGAACACTGACTTCTTTCATTTAATGCCTGCAGACTATAAAAGAGAAACCAACCCAAAAAGTTTGGTTGATTAGTCTGTGGCATTCTTTTAAACTGTTGCTTATGGCGGTCTCTGTGAGCTTCTCAGTGACATTCAGCCATCCAGGTATCCCGCCTGCAGTAGACGGAATGTGGCAATGGAACGCTGGCTGCGCGTGTCATAATAGGCTCTGAGCCTTTATATACCTGCGCACAGCAGCAGCCACCTTCAGTCTGCTGCTGGACAGCCAGCAGCAGCAGCAGCAGGAGAGGTAATTAATCAGCAACCCTCCTGCTAAGGGTAGACAGCTGCTCGTTCCACCCCCCCCCCCCGCCTTAATTGGTTCTCCTCCCTTCCAACGGTGTTGAGGCGGGTGGGAACAGCCGGGGGTTGAGGGTACTGTGCTAAAAGAGGTGGAGTTATGCAGATCTAAAACGCGTGGATTGCAGCAGCAGCAAGCCGAAAAGTGCAGGCATGTGAGGGATCTAGAGGTTGACAGCATGTCTTCTTAACGGGAGTCCAGGTGGCCATCTCCACAAATGGACTTTTCAGAATCCTTGGGTGGCACCGTAGTCGGAAACCAATTCTGGTTATCGCTTCTCGGCCTTTTGGCTAAGATCAAGTGTAGTATCTGTTCTTATCAGTTTAATATCTGATACGTCCCCTATCTGGGGACCATATATTAAATGGATTTTTAGAACAGGGAGATGGAAAAAGTGCTTGCTCTGTCCACTCCACGCATTGACCTGGTATTGCAGTATCTCCAGGACCGGTGCACCCCTTCTTTAATGCAGTTTCTAAAATCAGAAAGAATTGAATTCAATGCTTTTTGTTCATTTTGCTTGTTTGTCGGATTTTGGGATGGACTCTTTGGCTTTGCTTTTCTTCTCCTCATTGGATTTTTCATGTTAAAAGTTGCAGAAGCCAGATGACAAGCTCATTTTGGTTCAACTTCAGCAACTGTGCATTGCATTGCCATGTAATGTAATGTAATGCAATGCTATCTATCTAGCTCTCCCTCTATACTTCCTTTTGGATAAACAGACATATTAGGCAAGCATTTTGGAGCTTTCACCTAAATAACTACAGGTGGTGAGATAAGCTGCACAATATAATTGACCTTTCAGTATATTGTTGCACACACACCATCTATTTAGCAAATGCCCTTGTTATCAACAGCAGCCTTTTAAACTCACCTGAGCTAACAGGTATGTGAGCTGGTTACTCTGCTGCGCTTAAAATTTCTTTTTTGGTTTGCTACAATGCCTTTTCTGAAACGTTGTCTCCCTCTGCTGGAACACTGACTTCTTTCATTTAATGCCTGCAGACTATAAAAGAGAAACCAACCCAAAAAGTTTGGTTGATTAGTCTGTGGCATTCTTTTAAACTGTTGCTTATGGCGGTCTCTGTGAGCTTCTCAGTGACATTCAGCCATCCAGGTATCCCGCCTGCAGTAGACGGAATGTGGCAATGGAACGCTGGCTGCGCGTGTCATAATAGGCTCTGAGCCTTTATATACCTGCGCACAGCAGCAGCCACCTTCAGTCTGCTGCTGGACAGCCAGCAGCAGCAGCAGCAGGAGAGGTAATTAATCAGCAACCCTCCTGCTAAGGGTAGACAGCTGCTCGTTCCCCCCCCCCCCCCCC
Organism: Phyllobates terribilis; assembly: GCF_046119375.1. Classification (NCBI taxonomy): domain Eukaryota; kingdom Metazoa; phylum Chordata; class Amphibia; order Anura; family Dendrobatidae; genus Phyllobates; species Phyllobates terribilis. The sequence continues at coordinate 1,800,504 of NW_027362868.1, forward strand.
GCCTTAATTGGTTCTCCTCCCTTCCAACGGTGTTGAGGCGGGTGGGAACAGCCGGGGGTTGAGGGTACTGTGCTAAAAGAGGTGGAGTTATGCAGATCTAAAACGCGTGGATTGCAGCAGCAGCAAGCCGAAAAGTGCAGGCATGTGAGGGATCTAGAGGTTGACAGCATGTCTTCTTAACGGGAGTCCAGGTGGCCATCTCCACAAATGGACTTTTCAGAATCCTTGGGTGGCACCGTAGTCGGAAACCAATTCTGGTTATCGCTTCCCGGCCTTTTGGCTAAGATCAAGTGTAGTATCTGTTCTTATCAGTTTAATATCTGATACGTCCCCTATCTGGGGACCATATATTAAATGGATTTTTAGAACAGGGAGATGGAAAAAGTGCTTGCTCTGTCCACTCCACGCATTGACCTGGTATTGCAGTATCTCCAGGACCGGTGCACCCCTTCTTTAATGCAGTTTCTAAAATCAGAAAGAATTGAATTCAATGCTTTTTGTTCATTTTGCTTGTTTGTCGGATTTTGGGATGGACTCTTTGGCTTTGCTTTTCTTCTCCTCATTGGATTTTTCATGTTAAAAGTTTCAGAAGCCAGATGACAAGCTCATTTTGGTTCAACTTCAGCAACTGTGCATTGCATTGCCATGTAATGTAATGTAATGCAATGCTATCTATCTAGCTCTCCCTCTATACTTCCTTTTGGATAAACAGACATATTAGGCAAGCATTTTGGAGCTTTCACCTAAATAACTACAGGTGGTGAGATAAGCTGCACAATATAATTGACCTTTCAGTATATTGTTGCACACACACCATCTATTTAGCAAATGCCCTTGTTATCAACAGCAGCCTTTTAAACTCACCTGAGCTAACAGGTATGTGAGCTGGTTACTCTGCTGCGCTTAAAATTTCTTTTTTGGTTTGCTACAATGCCTTTTCTGAAACGTTGTCTCCCTCTGCTGGAACACTGACTTCTTTCATTTAATGCCTGCAGACTATAAAAGAGAAACCAACCCAAAAAGTTTGGTTGATTAGTCTGTGGCATTCTTTTAAACTGTTGCTTATGGCGGTCTCTGTGAGCTTCTCAGTGACATTCAGCCATCCAGGTATCCCGCCTGCAGTAGACGGAATGTGGCAATGGAACGCTGGCTGCGCGTGTCATAATAGGCTCTGAGCCTTTATATACCTGCGCACAGCAGCAGCCACCTTCAGTCTGCTGCTGGACAGCCAGCAGCAGCAGCAGCAGGAGAGGTAATTAATCAGCAACCCTCCTGCTAAGGGTAGACAGCTGCTCGTTCCACCCCCCCCCCCCGCCTTAATTGGTTCTCCTCCCTTCCAACGGTGTTGAGGCGGGTGGGAACAGCCGGGGGTTGAGGGTACTGTGCTAAAAGAGGTGGAGTTATGCAGATCTAAAACGCGTGGATTGCAGCAGCAGCAAGCCGAAAAGTGCAGGCATGTGAGGGATCTAGAGGTTGACAGCATGTCTTCTTAACGGGAGTCCAGGTGGCCATCTCCACAAATGGACTTTTCAGAATCCTTGGGTGGCACCGTAGTCGGAAACCAATTCTGGTTATCGCTTCTCGGCCTTTTGGCTAAGATCAAGTGTAGTATCTGTTCTTATCAGTTTAATATCTGATACGTCCCCTATCTGGGGACCATATATTAAATGGATTTTTAGAACAGGGAGATGGAAAAAGAGCTTGCTCTGTCCACTCCACGCATTGACCTGGTATTGCAGTATCTCCAGGACCGGTGCACCCCTTCTTTAATGCAGTTTCTAAAATCAGAAAGAATTGAATTCAATGCTTTTTGTTCATTTTGCTTGTTTGTCGGATTTTGGGATGGACTCTTTGGCTTTGCTTTTCTTCTCCTCATTGGATTTTTCATGTTAAAAGTTGCAGAAGCCAGATGACAAGCTCATTTTGGTTCAACTTCAGCAACTGTGCATTGCATTGCCATGTAATGTAATGTAATGCAATGCTATCTATCTAGCTCTCCCTCTATACTTCCTTTTGGATAAACAGACATATTAGGCAAGCATTTTGGAGCTTTCACCTAAATAACTACAGGTGGTGAGATAAGCTGCACAATATAATTGACCTTTCAGTATATTGTTGCACACACACCATCTATTTAGCAAATGCCCTTGTTATCAACAGCAGCCTTTTAAACTCACCTGAGCTAACAGGTATGTGAGCTGGTTACTCTGCTGCGCTTAAAATTTCTTTTTTGGTTTGCTACAATGCCTTTTCTGAAACGTTGTCTCCCTCTGCTGGAACACTGACTTCTTTCATTTAATGCCTGCAGACTATAAAAGAGAAACCAACCCAAAAAGTTTGGTTGATTAGTCTGTGGCATTCTTTTAAACTGTTGCTTATGGCGGTCTCTGTGAGCTTCTCAGTGACATTCAGCCATCCAGGTATCCCGCCTGCAGTAGACGGAATGTGGCAATGGAACGCTGGCTGCGCGTGTCATAATAGGCTCTGAGCCTTTATATACCTGCGCACAGCAGCAGCCACCTTCAGTCTGCTGCTGGACAGCCAGCAGCAGCAGCAGCAGGAGAGGTAATTAATCAGCAACCCTCCTCCTAAGGGTAGACAGCTGCTCGTTCCACCCCCCCCCCCCGCCTTAATTGGTTCTCCTCCCTTCCAACGGTGTTGAGGCGGGTGGGAACAGCCGGGGGTTGAGGGTACTGTGCTAAAAGAGGTGGAGTTATGCAGATCTAAAACGCGTGGATTGCAGCAGCAGCAAGCCGAAAAGTGCAGGCATGTGAGGGATCTAGAGGTTGACAGCATGTCTTCTTAACGGGAGTCCAGGTGGCCATCTCCACAAATGGACTTTTCAGAATCCTTGGGTGGCACCGTAGTCGGAAACCAATTCTGGTTATCGCTTCTCGGCCTTTTGGCTAAGATCAAGTGTAGTATCTGTTCTTATCAGTTTAATATCTGATACGTCCCCTATCTGGGGACCATATATTAAATGGATTTTTAGAACAGGGAGATGGAAAAAGAGCTTGCTCTGTCCACTCCACGCATTGACCTGGTATTGCAGTATCTCCAGGACCGGTGCACCCCTTCTTTAATGCAGTTTCTAAAATCAGAAAGAATTGAATTCAATGCTTTTTGTTCATTTTGCTTGTTTGTCGGATTTTGGGATGGACTCTTTGGCTTTGCTTTTCTTCTCCTCATTGGATTTTTCATGTTAAAAGTTGCAGAAGCCAGATGACAAGCTCATTTTGGTTCAACTTCAGCAACTGTGCATTGCATTGCCATGTAATGTAATGTAATGCAATGCTATCTATCTAGCTCTCCCTCTATACTTCCTTTTGGATAAACAGACATATTAGGCAAGCATTTTGGAGCTTTCACCTAAATAACTACAGGTGGTGAGATAAGCTGCACAATATAATTGACCTTTCAGTATATTGTTGCACACACACCATCTATTTAGCAAATGCCCTTGTTATCAACAGCAGCCTTTTAAACTCACCTGAGCTAACAGGTATGTGAGCTGGTTACTCTGCTGCGCTTAAAATTTCTTTTTTGGTTTGCTACAATGCCTTTTCTGAAACGTTGTCTCCCTCTGCTGGAACACTGACTTCTTTCATTTAATTCCTGCAGACTATAAAAGAGAAACCAACCCAAAAAGTTTGGTTGATTAGTCTGTGGCATTCTTTTAAACTGTTGCTTATGGCGGTCTCTGTGAGCTTCTCAGTGACATTCAGCCATCCAGGTATCCCGCCTGCAGTAGACGGAATGTGGCAATGGAACGCTGGCTGCGCGTGTCATAATAGGCTCTGAGCCTTTATATACCTGCGCACAGCAGCAGCCACCTTCAGTCTGCTGCTGGACAGCCAGCAGCAGCAGCAGCAGGAGAGGTAATTAATCAGCAACCCTCCTGCTAAGGGTAGACAGCTGCTCGTTCCACCCCCCCCCCCCGCCTTAATTGGTTCTCCTCCCTTCCAACGGTGTTGAGGCGGGTGGGAACAGCCGGGGGTTGAGGGTACTGTGCTAAAAGAGGTGGAGTTATGCAGATCTAAAACGCGTGGATTGCAGCAGCAGCAAGCCGAAAAGTGCAGGCATGTGAGGGATCTAGAGGTTGACAGCATGTCTTCTTAACGGGAGTCCAGGTGGCCATCTCCACAAATGGACTTTTCAGAATCCTTGGGTGGCACCGTAGTCGGAAACCAATTCTGGTTATCGCTTCTCGGCCTTTTGGCTAAGATCAAGTGTAGTATCTTTCGAAAAGGCGGTTTTGGATGTTGGCCGCCCTAGTAGATTGATACATTATGCACACTGGGGTTTAGGCGCTTGTTAGTACGCCAGGTGGCTAATATAGTCATCTGGTGGAAAGCATGGCCCCCCAGGATCGACGCCATTGGGCCGGGGAAGATCGAAAGCCCGAAGTGTGAAGTGCCCCAGGAGTGGTGACCCTGGGGTGCCTTAACTCACTGGGATTGGGAACCCCACTTGAGTTTATGGCACATTTGCACAAGCACTTCAATATTTCTTTCTTCGCACACACCCTTATTCTGGGCCTTCTGGCCTTTGGATGGGGAATTTTTTCAATTCCCGGTCGAAGGTCCGGGCAGTATTATACTGTGAAACCTTCACTATTTATTTAATTTCTTTGTCACTGTGTGTCCACTTATTCACGTGTGTCACGTCCTACTAGGATTTTGTCGGGATGCGGTTCCCTTATGGGTTCCTCTCTTGGCAGGTCTAGGGGGGGAGTGTGTGGCCATCAGGTTCCGCTCCCCCCTGAACCCCCCTGGCTCTCCTCTTTCGGGAGGAGAGCGTTGTTGGCTCCCCTCTTCCGGGAGGGGAGCACAGTCTTTGGCTCCCAGTGCCTTGCTCGGGTTAGAACTCGGGCAGGTGCTGGGGGTAAGATTGGGTCGCCTCTGGCTTCGGCTGGAGGTGGCTATTTGTCCCTGTTCCTCGCTGTGGCCTTCTGGCTCGGAGGGACGGGGAATGGTTTGGGGGACCCTTCTCCTTTTGGAGAGGGTTTCAAGAAGACCAGCATCCTAGTGCACTTTTTTTGTGGCACTTGTCACTATTTTAAGCGCACTCGAGTTTTGTACACGAATTCGGGCTTTCGATGGAAAAAAAAAAAAAAAAAAAAATCTGTTCTTATCAGTTTAATATCTGATACGTCCCCTATCTGGGGACCATATATTAAATGGATTTTTAGAACAGGGAGATGGAAAAAGAGCTTGCTCTGTCCACTCCACGCATTGACCTGGTATTGCAGTATCTCCAGGACCGGTGCACCCCTTCTTTAATGCAGTTTCTAAAATCAGAAAGAATTGAATTCAATGCTTTTTGTTCATTTTGCTTGTTTGTCGGATTTTGGGATGGACTCTTTGGCTTTGCTTTTCTTCTCCTCATTGGATTTTTCATGTTAAAAGTTGCAGAAGCCAGATGACAAGCTCATTTTGGTTCAACTTCAGCAACTGTGCATTGCATTGCCATGTAATGTAATGTAATGCAATGCTATCTATCTAGCTCTCCCTCTATACTTCCTTTTGGATAAACAGACATATTAGGCAAGCATTTTGGAGCTTTCACCTAAATAACTACAGGTGGTGAGATAAGCTGCACAATATAATTGACCTTTCAGTATATTGTTGCACACACACCATCTATTTAGCAAATGCCCTTGTTATCAACAGCAGCCTTTTAAACTCACCTGAGCTAACAGGTATGTGAGCTGGTTACTCTGCTGCGCTTAAAATTTCTTTTTTGGTTTGCTACAATGCCTTTTCTGAAACGTTGTCTCCCTCTGCTGGAACACTGACTTCTTTCATTTAATGCCTGCAGACTATAAAAGAGAAACCAACCCAAAAAGTTTGGTTGATTAGTCTGTGGCATTCTTTTAAACTGTTGCTTATGGCGGTCTCTGTGAGCTTCTCAGTGACATTCAGCCATCCAGGTATCCCGCCTGCAGTAGATGGAATGTGGCAATGGAACGCTGGCTGCGCGTGTCATAATAGGCTCTGAGCCTTTATATACCTGCGCACAGCAGCAGCCACCTTCAGTCTGCTGCTGGACAGCCAGCAGCAGCAGCAGCAGGAGAGGTAATTAATCAGCAACCCTCCTGCTAAGGGTAGACAGCTGCTCGTTCCATCCCCCCCCCCCCCGCCTTAATTGGTTCTCCTCCCTTCCAACGGTGTTGAGGCGGGTGGGAACAGCCGGGGGTTGAGGGTACTGTGCTAAAAGAGGTGGAGTTATGCAGATCTAAAACGCGTGGATTGCAGCAGCAGCAAGCCGAAAAGTGCAGGCATGTGAGGGATCTAGAGGTTGACAGCATGTCTTCTTAACGGGAGTCCAGGTGGCCATCTCCACAAATGGACTTTTCAGAATCCTTGGGTGGCACCGTAGTCGGAAACCAATTCTGGTTATCGCTTCTCGGCCTTTTGGCTAAGATCAAGTGTAGTATCTGTTCTTATCAGTTTAATATCTGATACGTCCCCTATCTGGGGACCATATATTAAATGGATTTTTAGAACAGGGAGATGGAAAAAGAGCTTGCTCTGTCCACTCCACGCATTGACCTGGTATTGCAGTATCTCCAGGACCGGTGCACCCCTTCTTTAATGCAGTTTCTAAAATCAGAAAGAATTGAATTCAATGCTTTTTGTTCATTTTGCTTGTTTGTCGGATTTTGGGATGGACTCTTTGGCTTTGCTTTTCTTCTCCTCATTGGATTTTTCATGTTAAAAGTTGCAGAAGCCAGATGACAAGCTCATTTTGGTTCAACTTCAGCAACTGTGCATTGCATTGCCATGTAATGTAATGTAATGCAATGCTATCTATCTAGCTCTCCCTCTATACTTCCTTTTGGATAAACAGACATATTAGGCAAGCATTTTGGAGCTTTCACCTAAATAACTACAGGTGGTGAGATAAGCTGCACAATATAATTGACCTTTCAGTATATTGTTGCACACACACCATCTATTTAGCAAATGCCCTTGTTATCAACAGCAGCCTTTTAAACTCACCTGAGCTAACAGGTATGTGAGCTGGTTACTCTGCTGCGCTTAAAATTTCTTTTTTGGTTTGCTACAATGCCTTTTCTGAAACGTTGTCTCCCTCTGCTGGAACACTGACTTCTTTCATTTAATGCCTGCAGACTATAAAAGAGAAACCAACCCAAAAAGTTTGGTTGATTAGTCTGTGGCATTCTTTTAAACTGTTGCTTATGGCGGTCTCTGTGAGCTTCTCAGTGACATTCAGCCATCCAGGTATCCCGCCTGCAGTAGACGGAATGTGGCAATGGAACGCTGGCTGCACGTGTCATAATAGGCTCTGAGCCTTTATATACCTGCGCACAGCAGCAGCCACTTTCAGTCTGCTGCTGGACAGCCAGCAGCAGCAGCAGCAGGAGAGGTAATTAATCAGCAACCCTCCTGCTAAGGGTAGACAGCTGCTCGTTCCACCCCCCCCCCCCGCCTTAATTGGTTCTCCTCCCTTCCAACGGTGTTGAGGCGGGTGGGAACAGCCGGGGGTTGAGGGTACTGTGCTAAAAGAGGTGGAGTTATGCAGATCTAAAACGCGTGGATTGCAGCAGCAGCAAGCCGAAAAGTGCAGGCATGTGAGGGATCTAGAGGTTGACAGCATGTCTTCTTAACGGGAGTCCAGGTGGCCATCTCCACAAATGGACTTTTCAGAATCCTTGGGTGGCACCGTAGTCGGAAACCAATTCTGGTTATCGCTTCTCGGCCTTTTGGCTAAGATCAAGTGTAGTATCTGTTCTTATCAGTTTAATATCTGATACGTCCCCTATCTGGGGACCATATATTAAATGGATTTTTAGAACAGGGAGATGGAAAAAGAGCTTGCTCTGTCCACTCCACGCATTGACCTGGTATTGCAGTATCTCCAGGACCGGTGCACCCCTTCTTTAATGCAGTTTCTAAAATCAGAAAGAATTGAATTCAATGCTTTTTGTTCATTTTGCTTGTTTGTCGGATTTTGGGATGGACTCTTTGGCTTTGCTTTTCTTCTCCTCATTGGATTTTTCATGTTAAAAGTTGCAGAAGCCAGATGACAAGCTCATTTTGGTTCAACTTCAGCAACTGTGCATTGCATTGCCATGTAATGTAATGTAATGCAATGCTATCTATCTAGCTCTCCCTCTATACTTCCTTTTGGATAAACAGACATATTAGGCAAGCATTTTGGAGCTTTCACCTAAATAACTACAGGTGGTGAGATAAGCTGCACAATATAATTGACCTTTCAGTATATTGTTGCACACACACCATCTATTTAGCAAATGCCCTTGTTATCAACAGCAGCCTTTTAAACTCACCTGAGCTAACAGGTATGTGAGCTGGTTACTCTGCTGCGCTTAAAATTTCTTTTTTGGTTTGCTACAATGCCTTTTCTGAAACGTTGTCTCCCTCTGCTGGAACACTGACTTCTTTCATTTAATGCCTGCAGACTATAAAAGAGAAACCAACCCAAAAAGTTTGGTTGATTAGTCTGTGGCATTCTTTTAAACTGTTGCTTATGGCGGTCTCTGTGAGCTTCTCAGTGACATTCAGCCATCCAGGTATCCCGCCTGCAGTAGACGGAATGTGGAAATGGAACGCTGGCTGCGCGTGTCATAATAGGCTCTGAGCCTTTATATACCTGCGCACAGCAGCAGCCACCTTCAGTCTGCTGCTGGACAGCCAGCAGCAGCAGCAGCAGGAGAGGTAATTAATCAGCAACCCTCCTGCTAAGGGTAGACAGCTGCTCGTTCCCCCCCCCCCGCCTTAATTGGTTCTCCTCCCTTCCAACGGTGTTGAGGCGGGTGGGAACAGCCGGGGGTTGAGGGTACTGTGCTAAAAGAGGTGGAGTTATGCAGATCTAAAACGCGTGAATTGCAGCAGCAGCAAGCCGAAAAGTGCAGGCATGTGAGGGATCTAGAGGTTGACAGCATGTCTTCTTAACGGGAGTCCAGGTGGCCATCTCCACAAATGGACTTTTCAGAATCCTTGGGTGGCACCGTAGTCGGAAACCAATTCTGGTTATCGCTTCTCGGCCTTTTGGCTAAGATCAAGTGTAGTATCTGTTCTTATCAGTTTAATATCTGATACGTCCCCTATCTGGGGACCATATATTAAATGGATTTTTAGAACAGGGAGATGGAAAAAGAGCTTGCTCTGTCCACTCCACGCATTGACCTGGTATTGCAGTATCTCCAGGACCGGTGCACCCCTTCTTTAATGCAGTTTCTAAAATCAGAAAGAATTGAATTCAATGCTTTTTGTTCATTTTGCTTGTTTGTCGGATTTTGGGATGGACTCTTTGGCTTTGCTTTTCTTCTCCTCATTGGATTTTTCATGTTAAAAGTTGCAGAAGCCAGATGACAAGCTCATTTTGGTTCAACTTCAGCAACTGTGCATTGCATTGCCATGTAATGTAATGTAATGCAATGCTATCTATCTAGCTCTCCCTCTATACTTCCTTTTGGATAAACAGACATATTAGGCAAGCATTTTGGAGCTTTCACCTAAATAACTACAGGTGGTGAGATAAGCTGCACAATATAATTGACCTTTCAGTATATTGTTGCACACACACCATCTATTTAGCATATGCCCTTGTTATCAACAGCAGCCTTTTAAACTCACCTGAGCTAACAGGTATGTGAGCTGGTTACTCTGCTGCGCTTAAAATTTCTTTTTTGGTTTGCTACAATGCCTTTTCTGAAACGTTGTCTCCCTCTGCTGGAACACTGACTTCTTTCATTTAATGCCTGCAGACTATAAAAGAGAAACCAACCCAAAAAGTTTGGTTGATTAGTCTGTGGCATTCTTTTAAACTGTTGCTTATGGCGGTCTCTGTGAGCTTCTCAGTGACATTCAGCCATCCAGGTATCCCGCCTGCAGTAGACGGAATGTGGCAATGGAACGCTGGCTGCGCGTGTCATAATAGGCTCTGAGCCTTTATATACCTGCGCACAGCAGCAGCCACCTTCAGTCTGCTGCTGGACAGCCAGCAGCAGCAGCAGCAGGAGAGGTAATTAATCAGCAACCCTCCTGCTAAGGGTAGACAGCTGCTCGTTCCACCCCCCCCCCCCCCCGCCTTAATTGGTTCTCCTCCCTTCCAACGGTGTTGAGGCGGGTGGGAACAGCCGGGGGTTGAGGGTACTGTGCTAAAAGAGGTGGAGTTATGCAGATCTAAAACGCGTGGATTGCAGCAGCAGCAAGCCGAAAAGTGCAGGCATGTGAGGGATCTAGAGGTTGACAGCATGTCTTCTTAACGGGAGTCCAGGTGGCCATCTCCACAAATGGACTTTTCAGAATCCTTGGGTGGCACCGTAGTCGGAAACCAATTCTGGTTATCGCTTCTCGGCCTTTTGGCTAAGATCAAGTGTAGTATCTGTTCTTATCAGTTTAATATCTGATACGTCCCCTATCTGGGGACCATATATTAAATGGATTTTTAGAACAGGGAGATGGAAAAAGAGCTTGCTCTGTCCACTCCACGCATTGACCTGGTATTGCAGTATCTCCAGGACCGGTGCACCCCTTCTTTAATGCAGTTTCTAAAATCAGAAAGAATTGAATTCAATGCTTTTTGTTCATTTTGCTTGTTTGTCGGATTTTGGGATGGACTCTTTGGCTTTGCTTTTCTTCTCCTCATTGGATTTTTCATGTGAAAAGTTGCAGAAGCCAGATGACACGCTCATTTTGGTTCAACTTCAGCAACTGTGCATTGCATTGCCATGTAATGTAATGTAATGCAATGCTATGTATCTAGCTCTCCCTCTATACTTCCTTTTGGATAAACAGACATATTAGGCAAGCATTTTGGAGCTTTCACCTAAATAACTACAGGTGGTGAGATAAGCTGCACAATATAATTGACCTTTCAGTATATTGTTGCACACACACCATCTATTTAGCAAATGCCCTTGTTATCAACAGCAGCCTTTTAAACTCACCTGAGCTAACAGGTATGTGAGCTGGTTACTCTGCTGCGCTTAAAATTTCTTTTTTGGTTTGCTACAATGCCTTTTCTGAAACGTTGTCTCCCTCTGCTGGAACACTGACTTCTTTCATTTAATGCCTGCAGACTATAAAAGAGAAACCAACCCAAAAAGTTTGGTTGATTAGTCTGTGGCATTCTTTTAAACTGTTGCTTATGGCGGTCTCTGTGAGCTTCTCAGTGACATTCAGCCATCCAGGTATCCCGCCTGCAGTAGACGGAATGTGGCAATGGAACGCTGGCTGCGCGTGTCATAATAGGCTCTGAGCCTTTATATACCTGCGCACAGCAGCAGCCACCTTCAGTCTGCTGCTGGACAGCCAGCAGCAGCAGCAGCAGGAGAGGTAATTAATCAGCAACCCTCCTGCTAAGGGTAGACAGCTGCTCGTTCCACCCCCCCCCCCGCCTTAATTGGTTCTCCTCCCTTCCAACGGTGTTGAGGCGGGTGGGAACAGCCGGGGGTTGAGGGTACTGTGCTAAAAGAGGTGGAGTTATGCAGATCTAAAACGCGTGGATTGCAGCAGCAGCAAGCCGAAAAGTGCAGGCATGTGAGGGATCTAGAGGTTGACAGCATGTCTTCTTAACGGGAGTCCAGGTGGCCATCTCCACAAATGGACTTTTCAGAATCCTTGGGTGGCACCGTAGTCGGAAACAAATTCTGGTTATCGCTTCTCGGCCTTTTGGCTAAGATCAAGTGTAGTATCTGTTCTTATCAGTTTAATATCTGATACGTCCCCTATCTGGGGACCATATATTAAATGGATTTTTAGAACAGGGAGATGGAAAAAGAGCTTGCTCTGTCCACTCCACGCATTGACCTGGTATTGCAGTATCTCCAGGACCGGTGCACCCCTTCTTTAATGCAGTTTCTAAAATCAGAAAGAATTGAATTCAATGCTTTTTGTTCATTTTGCTTGTTTGTCGGATTTTGGGATGGACTCTTTGGCTTTGCTTTTCTTCTCCTCATTGGATTTTTCATGTTAAAAGTTGCAGAAGCCAGATGACAAGCTCATTTTGGTTCAACTTCAGCAACTGTGCATTGCATTGCCATGTAATGTAATGTAATGCAATGCTATCTATCTAGCTCTCCCTCTATACTTCCTTTTGGATAAACAGACATATTAGGCAAGCATTTTGGAGCTTTCACCTAAATAACTACAGGTGGTGAGATAAGCTGCACAATATAATTGACCTTTCAGTATATTGTTGCACACACACCATCTATTTAGCAAATGCCCTTGTTATCAACAGCAGCCTTTTAAACTCACCTGAGCTAACAGGTATGTGAGCTGGTTACTCTGCTGCGCTTAAAATTTCTTTTTTGGTTTGCTACAATGCCTTTTCTGAAACGTTGTCTCCCTCTGCTGGAACACTGACTTCTTTCATTTAATGCCTGCAGACTATAAAAGAGAAACCAACCCAAAAAGTTTGGTTGATTAGTCTGTGGCATTCTTTTAAACTGTTGCTTATGGCGGTCTCTGTGAGCTTCTCAGTGACATTCAGCCATCCAGGTATCCCGCCTGCAGTAGACGGAATGTGGCAATGGAACGCTGGCTGCGCGTGTCATAATAGGCTCTGAGCCTTTATATACCTGCGCACAGCAGCAGCCACCTTCAGTCTGCTGCTGGACAGCCAGCAGCAGCAGCAGCAGGAGAGGTAATTAATCAGCAACCCTCCTGCTAAGGGTAGACAGCTGCTCGTTCCACCCCCCCCCCCGCCTTAATTGGTTCTCCTCCCTTCCAACGGTGTTGAGGCGGGTGGGAACAGCCGGGGGTTGAGGGTACTGTGCTAAAAGAGGTGGAGTTATGCAGATCTAAAACGCGTGGATTGCAGCAGCAGCAAGCCGAAAAGTGCAGGCATGTGAGGGATCTAGAGGTTGACAGCATGTCTTCTTAACGGGAGTCCAGGTGGCCATCTCCACAAATGGACTTTTCAGAATCCTTGGGTGGCACCGTAGTCGGAAACCAATTCTGGTTATCGCTTCTCGGCCTTTTGGCTAAGATCAAGTGTAGTATCTATTCTTATCAGTTTAATATCTGATACGTCCCCTATCTGGGGACCATATATTAAATGGATTTTTAGAACAGGGAGATGGAAAAAGAGCTTGCTCTGTCCACTCCACGCATTGACCTGGTATTGCAGTATCTCCAGGACCGGTGCACCCCTTCTTTAATGCAGTTTCTAAAATCAGAAAGAATTGAATTCAATGCTTTTTGTTCATTTTGCTTGTTTGTCGGATTTTGGGATGGACTCTTTGGCTTTGCTTTTCTTCTCCTCATTGGATTTTTCATGTTAAAAGTTGCAGAAGCCAGATGACAAGCTCATTTTGGTTCAACTTCAGCAACTGTGCATTGCATTGCCATGTAATGTAATGTAATGCAATGCTATCTATCTAGCTCTCCCTCTATACTTCCTTTTGGATAAACAGACATATTAGGCAAGCATTTTGGAGCTTTCACCTAAATAACTACAGGTGGTGAGATAAGCTGCACAATATAATTGACCTTTCAGTATATTGTTGCACACACACCATCTATTTAGCAAATGCCCTTGTTATCAACAGCAGCCTTTTAAACTCACCTGAGCTAACAGGTATGTGAGCTGGTTACTCTGCTGCGCTTAAAATTTCTTTTTTGGTTTGCTACAATGCCTTTTCTGAAACGTTGTCTCCCTCTGCTGGAACACTGACTTCTTTCATTTAATGCCTGCAGACTATAAAAGAGAAACCAACCCAAAAAGTTTGGTTGATTAGTCTGTGGCATTCTTTTAAACTGTTGCTTATGGCGGTCTCTGTGAGCTTCTCAGTGACATTCAGCCATCCAGGTATCCCGCCTGCAGTAGACGGAATGTGGCAATGGAACGCTGGCTGCGCGTGTCATAATAGGCTCTGAGCCTTTATATACCTGCGCACAGCAGCAGCCACCTTCAGTCTGCTGCTGGACAGCCAGCAGCAGCAGCAGCAGGAGAGGTAATTAATCAGCAACCCTCCTGCTAAGGGTAGACAGCTGCTCGTTCCACCCCCCCCCCCCCGCCTTAATTAGTTCTCCTCCCTTCCAACGGTGTTGAGGCGGGTGGGAACAGCCGGGGGTTGAGGGTACTGTGCTAAAAGAGGTGGAGTTATGCAGATCTAAAACGCGTGGATTGCAGCAGCAGCAAGCCGAAAAGTGCAGGCATGTGAGGGATCTAGAGGTTGACAGCATGTCTTCTTAACGGGAGTCCAGGTGGCCATCTCCACAAATGGACTTTTCAGAATCCTTGGGTGGCACCGTAGTCGGAAACCAATTCTGGTTATCGCTTCTCGGCCTTTTGGCTAAGATCAAGTGTAGTATCTGTTCTTATCAGTTTAATATCTGATACGTCCCCTATCTGGGGACCATATATTAAATGGATTTTTAGAACAGGGAGATGGAAAAAGAGCTTGCTCTGTCCACTCCACGCATTGACCTGGTATTGCAGTATCTCCAGGACCGGTGCACCCCTTCTTTAATGCAGTTTCTAAAATCAGAAAGAATTGAATTCAATGCTTTTTGTTCATTTTGCTTGTTTGTCGGATTTTGGGATGGACTCTTTGGCTTTGCTTTTCTTCTCCTCATTGGATTTTTCATGTTAAAAGTTGCAGAAGCCAGATGACAAGCTCATTTTGGTTCAACTTCAGCAACTGTGCATTGCATTGCCATGTAATGTAATGTAATGCAATGCTATCTATCTAGCTCTCCCTCTATACTTCCTTTTGGATAAACAGACATATTAGGCAAGCATTTTGGAGCTTTCACCTAAATAACTACAGGTGGTGAGATAAGCTGCACAATATAATTGACCTTTCAGTATATTGTTGCACACACACCATCTATTTAGCAAATGCCCTTGTTATCAACAGCAGCCTTTTAAACTCACCTGAGCTAACAGGTATGTGAGCTGGTTACTCTGCTGCGCTTAAAATTTCTTTTTTGGTTTGCTACAATGCCTTTTCTGAAACGTTGTCTCCCTCTGCTGGAACACTGACTTCTTTCATTTAATGCCTGCAGACTATAAAAGAGAAACCAACCCAAAAAGTTTGGTTGATTAGTCTGTGGCATTCTTTTAAACTGTTGCTTATGGCGGTCTCTGTGAGCTTCTCAGTGACATTCAGCCATCCAGGTATCCCGCCTGCAGTAGACGGAATGTGGCAATGGAACGCTGGCTGCGCGTGTCATAATAGGCTCTGAGCCTTTATATACCTGCGCACAGCAGCAGCCACCTTCAGTCTGCTGCTGGACAGCCAGCAGCAGCAGCAGCAGGAGAGGTAATTAATCAGCAACCCTCCTGCTAAGGGTAGACAGCTGCTCGTTCCCCCCTCCCCCCCCCCGCCTTAATTGGTTCTCCTCCCTTCCAACGGTGTTGAGGCGGGTGGGAACAGCCGGGGGTTGAGGGTACTGTGCTAAAAGAGGTGGAGTTATGCAGATCTAAAACGCGTGGATTGCAGCAGCAGCAAGCCGAAAAGTGCAGGCATGTGAGGGATCTAGAGGTTGACAGCATGTCTTCTTAACGGGAGTCCAGGTGGCCATCTCCACAAATGGACTTTTCAGAATCCTTGGGTGGCACCGTAGTCGGAAACCAATTCTGGTTATCGCTTCTCGGCCTTTTGGCTAAGATCAAGTGTAGTATCTGTTCTTATCAGTTTAATATCTGATACGTCCCCTATCTGGGGACCATATATTAAATGGATTTTTAGAACAGGGAGATGGAAAAAGAGCTTGCTCTGTCCACTCCACGCATTGACCTGGTATTGCAGTATCTCCAGGACCGGTGCACCCCTTCTTTAATGCAGTTTCTAAAATCAGAAAGAATTGAATTCAATGCTTTTTGTTCATTTTGCTTGTTTGTCGGATTTTGGGATGGACTCTTTGGCTTTGCTTTTCTTCTCCTCATTGGATTTTTCATGTTAAAAGTTGCAGAAGCCAGATGACAAGCTCATTTTGGTTCAACTTCAGCAACTGTGCATTGCATTGCCATGTAATGTAATGTAATGCAATGCTATCTATCTAGCTCTCCCTCTATACTTCCTTTTGGATAAACAGACATATTAGGCAAGCATTTTGGAGCTTTCACCTAAATAACTACAGGTGGTGAGATAAGCTGCACAATATAATTGACCTTTCAGTATATTGTTGCACACACACCATCTATTTAGCAAATGCCCTTGTTATCAACAGCAGCCTTTTAAACTCACCTGAGCTAACAGGTATGTGAGCTGGTTACTCTGCTGCGCTTAAAATTTCTTTTTTGGTTTGCTACAATGCCTTTTCTGAAACGTTGTCTCCCTCTGCTGGAACACTGACTTCTTTCATTTAATGCCTGCAGACTATAAAAGAGAAACCAACCCAAAAAGTTTGGTTGATTAGTCTGTGGCATTCTTTTAAACTGTTGCTTATGGCGGTCTCTGTGAGCTTCTCAGTGACATTCAGCCATCCAGGTATCCCGCCTGCAGTAGACGGAATGTGGCAATGGAACGCTGGCTGCGCGTGTCATAATAGGCTCTGAGCCTTTATATACCTGCGCACAGCAGCAGCCACCTTCAGTCTGCTGCTGGACAGCCAGCAGCAGCAGCAGCAGGAGAGGTAATTAATCAGCAACCCTCCTGCTAAGGGTAGACAGCTGCTCGTTCCACCCCCCCCCCCGCCTTAATTGGTTCTCCTCCCTTCCAACGGTGTTGAGGCGGGTGGGAACAGCCGGGGGTTGAGGGTACTGTGCTAAAAGAGGTGGAGTTATGCAGATCTAAAACGCGTGGATTGCAGCAGCAGCAAGCCGAAAAGTGCAGGCATGTGAGGGATCTAGAGGTTGACAGCATGTCTTCTTAACGGGAGTCCAGGTGGCCATCTCCACAAATGGACTTTTCAGAATCCTTGGGTGGCACCGTAGTCGGAAACCAATTCTGGTTATCGCTTCTCGGCCTTTTGGCTAAGATCAAGTGTAGTATCTGTTCTTATCAGTTTAATATCTGATACGTCCCCTATCTGGGGACCATATATTAAATGGATTTTTAGAACAGGGAGATGGAAAAAGAGCTTGCTCTGTCCACTCCACGCATTGACCTGGTATTGCAGTATCTCCAGGACCGGTGCACCCCTTCTTTAATGCAGTTTCTAAAATCAGAAAGAATTGAATTCAATGCTTTTTGTTCATTTTGCTTGTTTGTCGGATTTTGGGATGGACTCTTTGGCTTTGCTTTTCTTCTCCTCATTGGATTTTTCATGTTAAAAGTTGCAGAAGCCAGATGACAAGCTCATTTTGGTTCAACTTCAGCAACTGTGCATTGCATTGCCATGTAATGTAATGTAATGCAATGCTATCTATCTAGCTCTCCCTCTATACTTCCTTTTGGATAAACAGACATATTAGGCAAGCATTTTGGAGCTTTCACCTAAATAACTACAGGTGGTGAGATAAGCTGCACAATATAATTGACCTTTCAGTATATTGTTGCACACACACCATCTATTTAGCAAATGCCCTTGTTATCAACAGCAGCCTTTTAAACTCACCTGAGCTAACAGGTATGTGAGCTGGTTACTCTGCTGCGCTTAAAATTTCTTTTTTGGTTTGCTACAATGCCTTTTCTGAAACGTTGTCTCCCTCTGCTGGAACACTGACTTCTTTCATTTAATGCCTGCAGACTATAAAAGAGAAACCAACCCAAAGAGTTTGGTTGATTAGTCTGTGGCATTCTTTTAAACTGTTGCTTATGGCGGTCTCTGTGAGCTTCTCAGTGACATTCAGCCATCCAGGTATCCCGCCTGCAGTAGACGGAATGTGGCAATGGAACGCTGGCTGCGCGTGTCATAATAGGCTCTGAGCCTTTATATACCTGCGCACAGCAGCAGCCACCTTCAGTCTGCTGCTGGACAGCCAGCAGCAGCAGCAGCAGGAGAGGTAATTAATCAGCAACCCTCCTGCTAAGGGTAGACAGCTGCTCGTTCCACCCCCCCCCCCGCCTTAATTGGTTCTCCTCCCTTCCAACGGTGTTGAGGCGGGTGGGAACAGCCGGGGGTTGAGGGTACTGTGCTAAAAGAGGTGGAGTTATGCAGATCTAAAACGCGTGGATTGCAGCAGCAGCAAGCCGAAAAGTGCAGGCATGTGAGGGATCTAGAGGTTGACAGCATGTCTTCTTAACGGGAGTCCAGGTGGCCATCTCCACAAATGGACTTTTCAGAATCCTTGGGTGGCACCGTAGTCGGAAACCAATTCTGGTTATCGCTTCTCGGCCTTTTGGCTAAGATCAAGTGTAGTATCTGTTCTTATCAGTTTAATATCTGATACGTCCCCTATCTGGGGACCATATATTAAATGGATTTTTAGAACAGGGAGATGGAAAAAGAGCTTGCTCTGTCCACTCCACGCATTGACCTGGTATTGCAGTATCTCCAGGACCGGTGCACCCCTTCTTTAATGCAGTTTCTAAAATCAGAAAGAATTGAATTCAATGCTTTTTGTTCATTTTGCTTGTTTGTCGGATTTTGGGATGGACTCTTTGGCTTTGCTTTTCTTCTCCTCATTGGATTTTTCATGTTAAAAGTTGCAGAAGCCAGATGACAAGCTCATTTTGGTTCAACTTCAGCAACTGTGCATTGCATTGCCATGTAATGTAATGTAATGCAATGCTATCTATCTAGCTCTCCCTCTATACTTCCTTTTGGATAAACAGACATATTAGGCAAGCATTTTGGAGCTTTCACCTAAATAACTACAGGTGGTGAGATAAGCTGCACAATATAATTGACCTTTCAGTATATTGTTGCACACACACCATCTATTTAGCAAATGCCCTTGTTATCAACAGCAGCCTTTTAAACTCACCTGAGCTAACAGGTATGTGAGCTGGTTACTCTGCTGCGCTTAAAATTTCTTTTTTGGTTTGCTACAATGCCTTTTCTGAAACGTTGTCTCCCTCTGCTGGAACACTGACTTCTTTCATTTAATGCCTGCAGACTATAAAAGAGAAACCAACCCAAAAAGTTTGGTTGATTAGTCTGTGGCATTCTTTTAAACTGTTGCTTATGGCGGTCTCTGTGAGCTTCTCAGTGACATTCAGCCATCCAGGTATCCCGCCTGCAGTAGACGGAATGTGGCAATGGAACGCTGGCTGCGCGTGTCATAATAGGCTCTGAGCCTTTATATACCTGCGCACAGCAGCAGCCACCTTCAGTCTGCTGCTGGACAGCCAGCAGCAGCAGGAGAGGTAATTAATCAGCAACCCTCCTGCTAAGGGTAGACAGCTGCTCGTTCCACCCCCCCCCCCCGCCTTAATTGGTTCTCCTCCCTTCCAACGGTGTTGAGGCGGGTGGGAACAGCCGGGGGTTGAGGGTACTGTGCTAAAAGAGGTGGAGTTATGCAGATCTAAAACGCGTGGATTGCAGCAGCAGCAAGCCGAAAAGTGCAGGCATGTGAGGGATCTAGAGGTTGACAGCATGTCTTCTTAACGGGAGTCCAGGTGGCCATCTCCACAAATGGACTTTTCAGAATCCTTGGGTGGCACCGTAGTCGGAAACCAATTCTGGTTATCGCTTCTCGGCCTTTTGGCTAAGATCAAGTGTAGTATCTGTTCTTATCAGTTTAATATCTGATACGTCCCCTATCTGGGGACCATATATTAAATGGATTTTTAGAACAGGGAGATGGAAAAAGAGCTTGCTCTGTCCACTCCACGCATTGACCTGGTATTGCAGTATCTCCAGGACCGGTGCACCCCTTCTTTAATGCAGTTTCTAAAATCAGAAAGAATTGAATTCAATGCTTTTTGTTCATTTTGCTTGTTTGTCGGATTTTGGGATGGACTCTTTGGCTTTGCTTTTCTTCTCCTCATTGGATTTTTCATGTTAAAAGTTGCAGAAGCCAGATGACAAGCTCATTTTGGTTCAACTTCAGCAACTGTGCATTGCATTGCCATGTAATGTAATGTAATGCAATGCTATCTATCTAGCTCTCCCTCTATACTTCCTTTTGGATAAACAGACATATTAGGCAAGCATTTTGGAGCTTTCACCTAAATAACTACAGGTGGTGAGATAAGCTGCACAATATAATTGACCTTTCAGTATATTGTTGCACACACACCATCTATTTAGCAAATGCCCTTGTTATCAACAGCAGCCTTTTAAACTCACCTGAGCTAACAGGTATGTGAGCTGGTTACTCTGCTGCGCTTAAAATTTCTTTTTTGGTTTGCTACAATGCCTTTTCTGAAACGTTGTCTCCCACTGCTGGAACACTGACTTCTTTCATTTAATGCCTGCAGACTATAAAAGAGAAACCAACCCAAAAAGTTTGGTTGATTAGTCTGTGGCATTCTTTTAAACTGTTGCTTATGGCGGTCTCTGTGAGCTTCTCAGTGACATTCAGCCATCCAGGTATCCCGCCTGCAGTAGACGGAATGTGGCAATGGAACGCTGGCTGCGCGTGTCATAATAGGCTCTGAGCCTTTATATACCTGCGCACAGCAGCAGCCACCTTCAGTCTGCTGCTGGACAGCCAGCAGCAGCAGCAGCAGGAGAGGTAATTAATCAGCAACCCTCCTGCTAAGGGTAGACAGCTGCTCGTTCCACCCCCCCCCCCGCCTTAATTGGTTCTCCTCCCTTCCAACGGTGTTGAGGCGGGTGGGAACAGCCGGGGGTTGAGGGTACTGTGCTAAAAGAGGTGGAGTTATGCAGATCTAAAACGCGTGGATTGCAGCAGCAGCAAGCCGAAAAGTGCAGGCATGTGAGGGATCTAGAGGTTGACAGCATGTCTTCTTAACGGGAGTCCAGGTGGCCATCTCCACAAATGGACTTTTCAGAATCCTTGGGTGGCACCGTAGTCGGAAACCAATTCTGGTTATCGCTTCTCGGCCTTTTGGCTAAGATCAAGTGTAGTATCTGTTCTTATCAGTTTAATATCTGATACGTCCCGTATCTGGGGACCATATATTAAATGGATTTTTAGAACAGGGAGATGGAAAAAGAGCTTGCTCTGTCCACTCCACGCATTGACCTGGTATTGCAGTATCTCCAGGACCGGTGCACCCCTTCTTTAATGCAGTTTCTAAAATCAGAAAGAATTGAATTCAATGCTTTTTGTTCATTTTGCTTGTTTGTCGGATTTTGGGATGGACTCTTTGGCTTTGCTTTTCTTCTCCTCATTGGATTTTTCATGTTAAAAGTTGCAGAAGCCAGATGACAAGCTCATTTTGGTTCAACTTCAGCAACTGTGCATTGCATTGCCATGTAATGTAATGTAATGCAATGCTATCTATCTAGCTCTCCCTCTATACTTCCTTTTGGATAAACAGACATATTAGGCAAGCATTTTGGAGCTTTCACCTAAATAACTACAGGTGGTGAGATAAGCTGCACAATATAATTGACCTTTCAGTATATTGTTGCACACACACCATCTATTTAGCAAATGCCCTTGTTATCAACAGCAGCCTTTTAAACTCACCTGAGCTAACAGGTATGTGAGCTGGTTACTCTGCTGCGCTTAAAATTTCTTTTTTGGTTTGCTACAATGCCTTTTCTGAAACGTTGTCTCCCTCTGCTGGAACACTGACTTCTTTCATTTAATGCCTGCAGACTATAAAAGAGAAACCAACCCAAAAAGTTTGGTTGATTAGTCTGTGGCATTCTTTTAAACTGTTGCTTATGGCGGTCTCTGTGAGCTTCTCAGTGACATTCAGCCATCCAGGTATCCCGCCTGCAGTAGACGGAATGTGGCAATGGAACGCTGGCTGCGCGTGTCATAATAGGCTCTGAGCCTTTATATACCTGCGCACAGCAGCAGCCACCTTCAGTCTGCTGCTGGACAGCCAGCAGCAGCAGCAGCAGGAGAGGTAATTAATCAGCAACCCTCCTGCTAAGGGTAGACAGCTGCTCGTTCCACCCCCCCCCCCCGCCTTAATTGGTTCTCCTCCCTTCCAACGGTGTTGAGGCGGGTGGGAACAGCCGGGGGTTGAGGGTACTGTGCTAAAAGAGGTGGAGTTATGCAGATCTAAAACGCGTGGATTGCAGCAGCAGCAAGCCGAAAAGTGCAGGCATGTGAGGGATCTAGAGGTTGACAGCATGTCTTCTTAACGGGAGTCCAGGTGGCCATCTCCACAAATGGACTTTTCAGAATCCTTGGGTGGCACCGTAGTCGGAAACCAATTCTGGTTATCGCTTCTCGGCCTTTTGGCTAAGATCAAGTGTAGTATCTGTTCTTATCAGTTTAATATCTGATACGTCCCCTATCTGGGGACCATATATTAAATGGATTTTTAGAACAGGGAGATGGAAAAAGAGCTTGCTCTGTCCACTCCACGCATTGACCTGGTATTGCAGTATCTCCAGGACCGGTGCACCCCTTCTTTAATGCAGTTTCTAAAATCAGAAAGAATTGAATTCAATGCTTTTTGTTCATTTTGCTTGTTTGTCGGATTTTGGGATGGACTCTTTGGCTTTGCTTTTCTTCTCCTCATTGGATTTTTCATGTTAAAAGTTGCAGAAGCCAGATGACAAGCTCATTTTGGTTCAACTTCAGCAACTGTGCATTGCATTGCCATGTAATGTAATGTAATGCAATGCTATCTATCTAGCTCTCCCTCTATACTTCCTTTTGGATAAACAGACATATTAGGCAAGCATTTTGGAGCTTTCACCTAAATAACTACAGGTGGTGAGATAAGCTGCACAATATAATTGACCTTTCAGTATATTGTTGCACACACACCATCTATTTAGCAAATGCCCTTGTTATCAACAGCAGCCTTTTAAACTCACCTGAGCTAACAGGTATGTGAGCTGGTTACTCTGCTGCGCTTAAAATTTCTTTTTTGGTTTGCTACAATGCCTTTTCTGAAACGTTGTCTCCCTCTGCTGGAACACTGACTTCTTTCATTTAATGCCTGCAGACTATAAAAGAGAAACCAACCCAAAAAGTTTGGTTGATTAGTCTGTGGCATTCTTTTAAACTGTTGCTTATGGCGGTCTCTGTGAGCTTCTCAGTGACATTCAGCCATCCAGGTATCCCGCCTGCAGTAGACGGAATGTGGCAATGGAACGCTGGCTGCGCGTGTCATAATAGGCTCTGAGCCTTTATATACCTGCGCACAGCAGCAGCCACCTTCAGTCTGCTGCTGGACAGCCAGCAGCAGCAGCAGCAGGAGAGGTAATTAATCAGCAACCCTCCTGCTAAGGATAGACAGCTGCTCGTTCCACCCCCCCCCCCCCGCCTTAATTGGTTCTCCTCCCTTCCAACGGTGTTGAGGCGGGTGGGAACAGCCGGGGGTTGAGGGTACTGTGCTAAAAGAGGTGGAGTTATGCAGATCTAAAACGCGTGGATTGCAGCAGCAGCAAGCCGAAAAGTGCAGGCATGTGAGGGATCTAGAGGTTGACAGCATGTCTTCTTAACGGGAGTCCAGGTGGCCATCTCCACAAATGGACTTTTCAGAATCCTTGGGTGGCACCGTAGTCGGAAACCAATTCTGGTTATCGCTTCTCGGCCTTTTGGCTAAGATCAAGTGTAGTATCTGTTCTTATCAGTTTAATATCTGATACGTCCCCTATCTGGGGACCATATATTAAATGGATTTTTAGAACAGGGAGATGGAAAAAGAGCTTGCTCTGTCCACTCCACGAATTGACCTGGTATTGCAGTATCTCCAGGACCGGTGCACCCCTTCTTTAATGCAGTTTCTAAAATCAGAAAGAATTGAATTCAATGCTTTTTGTTCATTTTGCTTGTTTGTCGGATTTTGGGATGGACTCTTTGGCTTTGCTTTTCTTCTCCTCATTGGATTTTTCATGTTAAAAGTTGCAGAAGCCAGATGACAAGCTCATTTTGGTTCAACTTCAGCAACTGTGCATTGCATTGCCATGTAATGTAATGTAATGCAATGCTATCTATCTAGCTCTCCCTCTATACTTCCTTTTGGATAAACAGACATATTAGGCAAGCATTTTGGAGCTTTCACCTAAATAACTACAGGTGGTGAGATAAGCTGCACAATATAATTGACCTTTCAGTATATTGTTGCACACACACCATCTATTTAGCAAATGCCCTTGTTATCAACAGCAGCCTTTTAAACTCACCTGAGCTAACAGGTATGTGAGCTGGTTACTCTGCTGCGCTTAAAATTTCTTTTTTGGTTTGCTACAATGCCTTTTCTGAAACGTTGTCTCCCTCTGCTGGAACACTGACTTCTTTCATTTAATGCCTGCAGACTATAAAAGAGAAACCAACCCAAAAAGTTTGGTTGATTAGTCTGTGGCATTCTTTTAAACTGTTGCTTATGGCGGTCTCTGTGAGCTTCTCAGTGACATTCAGCCATCCAGGTATCCCGCCTGCAGTAGACGGAATGTGGCAATGGAACGCTGGCTGCGCGTGTCATAATAGGCTCTGAGCCTTTATATACCTGCGCACAGCAGCAGCCACCTTCAGTCTGCTGCTGGACAGCCAGCAGCAGCAGCAGCAGGAGAGGTAATTAATCAGCAACCCTCCTGCTAAGGGTAGACAGCTGCTCGTTCCACCCCCCCCCCCCGCCTTAATTGGTTCTCCTCCCTTCCAACGGTGTTGAGGCGGGTGGGAACAGCCGGGGGTTGAGGGTACTGTGCTAAAAGAGGTGGAGTTATGCAGATCTAAAACGCGTGGATTGCAGCAGCAGCAAGCCGAAAAGTGCAGGCATGTGAGGGATCTAGAGGTTGACAGCATGTCTTCTTAACGGGAGTCCAGGTGGCCATCTCCACAAATGGACTTTTCAGAATCCTTGGGTGGCACCGTAGTCGGAAACCAATTCTGGTTATCGCTTCTCGGCCTTTTGGCTAAGATCAAGTGTAGTATCTGTTCTTATCAGTTTAATATCTGATACGTCCCCTATCTGGGGACCATATATTAAATGGATTTTTAGAACAGGGAGATGGAAAAAGAGCTTGCTCTGTCCACTCCACGCATTGACCTGGTATTGCAGTATCTCCAGGACCGGTGCACCCCTTCTTTAATGCAGTTTCTAAAATCAGAAAGAATTGAATTCAATGCTTTTTGTTCATTTTGCTTGTTTGTCGGATTTTGGGATGGACTCTTTGGCTTTGCTTTTCTTCTCCTCATTGGATTTTTCATGTTAAAAGTTGCAGAAGCCAGATGACAAGCTCATTTTGGTTCAACTTCAGCAACTGTGCATTGCATTGCCATGTAATGTAATGTAATGCAATGCTATCTATCTAGCTCTCCCTCTATACTTCCTTTTGGATAAACAGACATATTAGGCAAGCATTTTGGAGCTTTCACCTAAATAACTACAGGTGGTGAGATAAGCTGCACAATATAATTGACCTTTCAGTATATTGTTGCACACACACCATCTATTTAGCAAATGCCCTTGTTATCAACAGCAGCCTTTTAAACTCACCTGAGCTAACAGGTATGTGAGCTGGTTCCTCTGCTGCGCTTAAAATTTCTTTTTTGGTTTGCTACAATGCCTTTTCTGAAACGTTGTCTCCCTCTGCTGGAACACTGACTTCTTTCATTTAATGCCTGCAGACTATAAAAGAGAAACCAACCCAAAAAGTTTGGTTGATTAGTCTGTGGCATTCTTTTAAACTGTTGCTTATGGCGGTCTCTGTGAGCTTCTCAGTGACATTCAGCCATCCAGGTATCCCGCCTGCAGTAGACGGAATGTGGCAATATAACGCTGGCTGCGCGTGTCATAATAGGCTCTGAGCCTTTATATACCTGCGCACAGCAGCAGCCACCTTCAGTCTGCTGCTGGACAGCCAGCAGCAGCAGCAGGAGAGGTAATTAATCAGCAACCCTCCTGCTAAGGGTAGACAGCTGCTCGTTCCACCCCCCCCCCGCCTTAATTGGTTCTCCTCCCTTCCAACGGTGTTGAGGCGGGTGGGAACAGCCGGGGGTTGAGGGTACTGTGCTAAAAGAGGTGGAGTTATGCAGATCTAAAACGCGTGGATTGCAGCAGCAGCAAGCCGAAAAGTGCAGGCATGTGAGGGATCTAGAGGTTGACAGCATGTCTTCTTAACGGGAGTCCAGGTGGCCATCTCCACAAATGGACTTTTCAGAATCCTTGGGTGGCACCGTAGTCGGAAACCAATTCTGGTTATCGCTTCTCGGCCTTTTGGCTAAGATCAAGTGTAGTATCTGTTCTTATCAGTTTAATATCTGATACGTCCCCTATCTGGGGACCATATATTAAATGGATTTTTAGAACAGGGAGAAGGAAAAAGAGCTTGCTCTGTCCACTCCACGCATTGACCTGGTATTGCAGTATCTCCAGGACCGGTGCACCCCTTCTTTAATGCAGTTTCTAAAATCAGAAAGAATTGAATTCAATGCTTTTTGTTCATTTTGCTTGTTTGTCGGATTTTGGGATGGACTCTTTGGCTTTGCTTTTCTTCTCCTCATTGGATTTTTCATGTTAAAAGTTGCAGAAGCCAGATGACAAGCTCATTTTGGTTCAACTTCAGCAACTGTGCATTGCATTGCCATGTAATGTAATGTAATGCAATGCTATCTATCTAGCTCTCCCTCTATACTTCCTTTTGGATAAACAGACATATTAGGCAAGCATTTTGGAGCTTTCACCTAAATAACTACAGGTGGTGAGATAAGCTGCACAATATAATTGACCTTTCAGTATATTGTTGCACACACACCATCTATTTAGCAAATGCCCTTGTTATCAACAGCAGCCTTTTAAACTCACCTGAGCTAACAGGTATGTGAGCTGGTTACTCTGCTGCGCTTAAAATTTCTTTTTTGGTTTGCTACAATGCCTTTTCTGAAACGTTGTCTCCCTCTGCTGGAACACTGACTTCTTTCATTTAATGCCTGCAGACTATAAAAGAGAAACCAACCCAAAAAGTTTGGTTGATTAGTCTGTGGCATTCTTTTAAACTGTTGCTTATGGCGGTCTCTGTGAGCTTCTCAGTGACATTCAGCCATCCAGGTATCCCGCCTGCAGTAGACGGAATGTGGCAATGGAACGCTGGCTGCGCGTGTCATAATAGGCTCTGAGCCTTTATATACCTGCGCACAGCAGCAGCCACCTTCAGTCTGCTGCTGGACAGCCAGCAGCAGCAGCAGCAGGAGAGGTAATTAATCAGCAACCCTCCTGCTAAGGGTAGACAGCTGCTCGTTCCACCCCCCCCCCCCCGCCTTAATTGGTTCTCCTCCCTTCCAACGGTGTTGAGGCGGGTGGGAACAGCCGGGGGTTGAGGGTACTGTGCTAAAAGACGTGGAGTTATGCAGATATAAAACGCGTGGATTGCAGCAGCAGCGAGCCGAAAAGTGCAGGCATGTGAGGGATCTAGAGGTTGACAGCATGTCTTCTTAACGGGAGTCCAGGTGCCCATCTCCACAAATGGACTTTTCAGAATCCTTGGGTTGCACCGTAGTCGGAAACCAATTCTGGTTATCGCTTCTCGGCCTTTTGCTTAAAATCAAGTGTAGTTTCTGTTCTTATCAGTTTAATATCTGATACGTCCCCTATCTGGGGACCATATATTAAATGGATTTTTAGAACAGGGAGATGGAAAAAGAGCTTGCTCTGTCCACTCCACGCATTGACCTGGTATTGCAGTATCTCCAGGACCGGTGCACCCCTTCTTTAATGCAGTTTCTAAAATCAGAAAGAATTGAATTCAATGCTTTTTGTTCATTTTGCTTGTTTGTCGGATTTTGGGATGGACTCTTTGGCTTTGCTTTTCTTCTCCTCATTGGATTTTTCATGTTAAAAGTTGCAGAAGCCAGATGACAAGCTCATTTTGGTTCAACTTCAGCAACTGTGCATTGCATTGCCATGTAATGTAATGTAATGCAATGCTATCTATCTAGCTCTCCCTCTATACTTCCTTTTGGATAAACAGACATATTAGGCAAGCATTTTGGAGCTTTCACCTAAATAACTACAGGTGGTGAGATAAGCTGCACAATATAATTGACCTTTCAGTATATTGTTGCACACGCACCATCTATTTAGCAAATGCCCTTGTTATCAACAGCAGCCTTTTAAACTCACCTGAGCTAACAGGTATGTGAGCTGGTTACTCTGCTGCGCTTAAAATTTCTTTTTTGGTTTGCTACAATGCCTTTTCTGAAACATTGTCTCCCTCTGCTGGAACACTGACTTCTTTCATTTAATGCCTGCAGACTATAAAAGAGAAACCAACCCAAAAAGTTTGTTTGATTAGTCTGTGGCATTCTTTTAAACTGTTGCTTATGGCGGTCTCTGTGAGCTTCTCAGTGACATTCAGCCATCCAGGTATCCCGCCTGCAGTAGACGGAATGTGGCAATGGAACGCTGGCTGCGCGTGTCATAATAGGCTCTGAGCCTTTATATACCTGCGCACAGCAGCAGCCACCTTCAGTCTGCTGCTGGACAGCCAGCAGCAGCAGCAGCAGGAGAGGTAATTAATCAGCAACCCTCCTGCTAAGGGTAGACAGCTGCTCGTTCCACCCCCCCCCGCCTTAATTGGTTCTCCTCCCTTCCAACGGTGTTGAGGCGGGTGGGAACAGCCGGGGGTTGAGGGTACTGTGCTAAAAGAGGTGGAGTTATGCAGATCTAAAACGCGTGGATTGCAGCAGCAGCAAGCCGAAAAGTGCAGGCATGTGAGGGATCTAGAGGTTGACAGCATGTCTTCTTAACGGGAGTCCAGGTGGCCATCTCCACAAATGGACTTTTCAGAATCCTTGGGTGGCACCGTAGTCGGAAACCAATTCTGGTTATCGCTTCTCGGCCTTTTGGCTAAGATCAAGTGTAGTATCTGTTCTTATCAGTTTAATATCTGATACGTCCCCTATCTGGGGACCATATATTAAATGGATTTTTAGAACAGGGAGATGGAAAAAGAGCTTGCTCTGTCCACTCCACGCATTGACCTGGTATTGCAGTATCTCCAGGACCGGTGCACCCCTTCTTTAATGCAGTTTCTAAAATCAGAAAGAATTGAATTCAATGCTTTTTGTTCATTTTACTTGTTTGTCGGATTTTGGGATGGACTCTTTGGCTTTGCTTTTCTTCTCCTCATTGGATTTTTCATGTTAAAAGTTGCAGAAGCCAGATGACAAGCTCATTTTGGTTCAACTTCAGCAACTGTGCATTGCATTGCCATGTAATGTAATGTAATGCAATGCTATCTATCTAGCTCTCCCTCTATACTTCCTTTTGGATAAACAGACATATTAGGCAAGCATTTTGGAGCTTTCACCTAAATAACTACAGGTGGTGAGATAAGCTGCACAATATAATTGACCTTTCAGTATATTGTTGCACACACACCATCTATTTAGCAAATGCCCTTGTTATCAACAGCAGCCTTGTAAACTCACCTGAGCTAACAGGTATGTGAGCTGGTTACTCTGCTGCGCTTAAAATTTCTTTTTTGGTTTGCTACAATGCCTTTTCTGAAACGTTGTCTCCCTCTGCTGGAACACTGACTTCTTTCATTTAATGCCTGCAGACTATAAAAGAGAAACCAACCCAAAAAGTTTGGTTGATTAGTCTGTGGCATTCTTTTAAACTGTTGCTTATGGCGGTCTCTGTGAGCTTCTCAGTGACATTCAGCCATCCAGGTATCCCGCCTGCAGTAGACGGAATGTGGCAATGGAACGCTGGCTGCGCGTGTCATAATAGGCTCTGAGCCTTTATATACCTGCGCACAGCAGCAGCCACCTTCAGTCTGCTGCTGGACAGCCAGCAGCAGCAGCAGCAGGAGAGGTAATTAATCAGCAACCCTCCTGCTAAGGGTAGACAGCTGCTCGTTCCACCCCCCCCCCGCCTTAATTGGTTCTCCTCCCTTCCAACGGTGTTGAGGCGGGTGGGAACAGCCGGGGGTTGAGGGTACTGTGCTAAAAGAGGTGGAGTTATGCAGATCTAAAACGCGTGGATTGCAGCAGCAGCAAGCCGAAAAGTGCAGGCATGTGAGGGATCTAGAGGTTGACAGCATGTCTTCTTAACGGGAGTGCAGGTGGCCATCTCCACAAATGGACTTTTCAGAATCCTTGGGTGGCACCGTAGTCGGAAACCAATTCTGGTTATCGCTTCTCGGCCTTTTGGCTAAGATCAAGTGTAGTATCTGTTCTTATCAGTTTAATATCTGATACGTCCCCTATCTGGGGACCATATATTAAATGGATTTTTAGAACAGGGAGATGGAAAAAGAGCTTGCTCTGTCCACTCCACGCATTGACCTGGTATTGCAGTATCTCCAGGACCGGTGCACCCCTTCTTTAATGCAGTTTCTAAAATCAGAAAGAATTGAATTCAATGCTTTTTGTTCATTTTGCTTGTTTGTCGGATTTTGGGATGGACTCTTTGGCTTTGCTTTTCTTCTCCTCATTGGATTTTTCATGTTAAAAGTTGCAGAAGCCAGATGACAAGCTCATTTTGGTTCAACTTCAGCAACTGTGCATTGCATTGCCATGTAATGTAATGTAATGCAATGCTATCTATCTAGCTCTCCCTCTATACTTCCTTTTGGATAAACAGACATATTAGGCAAGCATTTTGGAGCTTTCACCTAAATAACTACAGGTGGTGAGATAAGCTGCACAATATAATTGACCTTTCAGTATATTGGTGCACACACACCATCTATTTAGCAAATGCCCTTGTTATCAACAGCAGCCTTTTAAACTCACCTGAGCTAACAGGTATGTGAGCTGGTTACTCTGCTGCGCTTAAAATTTCTTTTTTGGTTTGCTACAATGCATTTTCTGAAACGTTGTCTCCCTCTGCTGGAACACTGACTTCTTTCATTTAATGCCTGCAGACTATAAAAGAGAAACCAACCCAAAAAGTTTGGTTGATTAGTCTGTGGCCTTCTTTTAAACTGTTGCTTATGGAGGTCTCTGTGAGCTTCTCAGTGACATTCAGCCATCCAGGTATCCCGCCTGCAGTAGACGGAATGTGGCAATGGAACGCTGGCTGCGCGTGTCATAATAGGCTCTGAGCCTTTATATACCTGCGCACAGCAGCAGACACCTTCAGTCTGCTGCTGGACAGCCAGCAGCAGCAGCAGCAGGAGAGGTAATTAATCAGCAACCCTCCTGCTAAGGGTAGACAGCTGCTCGTTCCACCCCCCCCCCGCCTTAATTGGTTCTCCTCCCTTCCAACGGTGTTGAGGCGGGTGGGAACAGCCGGGGGTTGAGGGTACTGTGCTAAAAGAGGTGGAGTTATGCAGATCTAAAACGCGTGGATTGCAGCAGCAGCAAGCCGAAAAGTGCAGGCATGTGAGGGATCTAGAGGTTGACAGCATGTCTTCTTAACGGGAGTCCAGGTGGCCATCTCCACAAATGGACTTTTCAGAATCCTTGGGTGGCACCGTAGTCGGAAACCAATTCTGGTTATCGCTTCTCGGCCTTTTGGCTAAGATCAAGTGTAGTATCTGTTCTTATCAGTTTAATATCTGATACGTCCCCTATCTGGGGACCATATATTAAATGGATTTTTAGAACAGGGAGATGGAAAAAGAGCTTGCTCTGTCCACTCCACGCATTGACCTGGTATTGCAGTATCTCCAGGACCGGTGCACCCCTTCTTTAATGCAGTTTCTAAAATCAGAAAGAATTGAATTCAATGCTTTTT
Source organism: Phyllobates terribilis (assembly GCF_046119375.1). Taxonomy (NCBI): domain Eukaryota; kingdom Metazoa; phylum Chordata; class Amphibia; order Anura; family Dendrobatidae; genus Phyllobates; species Phyllobates terribilis. Next base: position 1,832,071 of record NW_027362868.1, read on the forward strand.
GTTCATTTTGCTTGTTTGTCGGATTTTGGGATGGACTCTTTGGCTTTGCTTTTCTTCTCCTCATTGGATTTTTCATGTTAAAAGTTGCAGAAGCCAGATGACAAGCTCATTTTGGTTCAACTTCAGCAACTGTGCATTGCATTGCCATGTAATGTAATGTAATGCAATGCTATCTATCTAGCTCTCCCTCTATACTTCCTTTTGGATAAACAGACATATTAGGCAAGCATTTTGGAGCTTTCACCTAAATAACTACAGGTGGTGAGATAAGCTGCACAATATAATTGACCTTTCAGTATATTGTTGCACACACACCATCTATTTAGCAAATGCCCTTGTTATCAACAGCAGCCTTTTAAACTCACCTGAGCTAACAGGTATGTGAGCTGGTTACTCTGCTGCGCTTAAAATTTCTTTTTTGGTTTGCTACAATGCCTTTTCTGAAACGTTGTCTCCCTCTGCTGGAACACTGACTTCTTTCATTTAATGCCTGCAGACTATAAAAGAGAAACCAACCCAAAAAGTTTGGTTGATTAGTCTGTGGCATTCTTTTAAACTGTTGCTTATGGCGGTCTCTGTGAGCTTCTCAGTGACATTCAGCCATCCAGGTATCCCGCCTGCAGTAGACGGAATGTGGCAATGGAACGCTGGCTGCGCGTGTCATAATAGGCTCTGAGCCTTTATATACCTGCGCACAGCAGCAGCCACCTTCAGTCTGCTGCTGGACAGCCAGCAGCAGCAGCAGGAGAGGTAATTAATCAGCAACCCTCCTGCTAAGGGTAGACAGCTGCTCGTTCCACCCCCCCCCCGCCTTAATTGGTTCTCCTCCCTTCCAACGGTGTTGAGGCGGGTGGGAACAGCCGGGGGTTGAGGGTACTGTGCTAAAAGAGGTGGAGTTATGCAGATCTAAAACGCGTGGATTGCAGCAGCAGCAAGCCGAAAAGTGCAGGCATGTGAGGGATCTAGAGGTTGACAGCATGTCTTCTTAACGGGAGTCCAGGTGGCCATCTCCACAAATGGACTTTTCAGAATCCTTGGGTGGCACCGTAGTCGGAAACCAATTCTCGTTATCGCTTCTCGGCCTTTTGGCTAAGATCAAGTGTAGTATCTGTTCTTATCAGTTTAATATCTGATACGTCCCCTATCTGGGGACCATATATTAAATGGATTTTTAGAACAGGGAGATGGAAAAAGAGCTTGCTCTGTCCACTCCACGCATTGACCTGGTATTGCAGTATCTCCAGGACCGGTGCACCCCTTCTTTAATGCAGTTTCTAAAATCAGAAAGAATTGAATTCAATGCTTTTTGTTCATTTTGCTTGTTTGTCGGATTTTGGGATGGACTCTTTGGCTTTGCTTTTCTTCTCCTCATTGGATTTTTCAGGTTAAAAGTTGCAGAAGCCAGATGACAAGCTCATTTTGGTTCAACTTCAGCAACTGTGCATTGCATTGCCATGTAATGTAATGTAATGCAATGCTATCTATCTAGCTCTCCCTCTATACTTCCTTTTGGATAAACAGACATATTAGGCAAGCATTTTGGAGCTTTCACCTAAATAACTACAGGTGGTGAGATAAGCTGCACAATATAATTGACCTTTCAGTATATTGTTGCACACACACCATCTATTTAGCAAATGCCCTTGTTATCAACAGCAGCCTTTTAAACTCACCTGAGCTAACAGGTATGTGAGCTGGTTACTCTGCTGCGCTTAAAATTTCTTTTTTGGTTTGCTACAATGCCTTTTCTGAAACGTTGTCTCCCTCTGCTGGAACACTGACTTCTTTCATTTAATGCCTGCAGACTATAAAAGAGAAACCAACCCAAAAAGTTTGGTTGATTAGTCTGTGGCATTCTTTTAAACTGTTGCTTATGGCGGTCTCTGTGAGCTTCTCAGTGACATTCAGCCATCCAGGTATCCCGCCTGCAGTAGACGGAATGTGGCAATGGAACGCTGGCTGCGCGTGTCATAATAGGCTCTGAGCCTTTATATACCTGCGCACAGCAGCAGCCACCTTCAGTCTGCTGCTGGACAGCCAGCAGCAGCAGCAGCAGGAGAGGTAATTAATCAGCAACCCTCCTGCTAAGGGTAGACAGCTGCTCGTTCCACCCCCCCCCGCCTTAATTGGTTCTCCTCCCTTCCAACGGTGTTGAGGCGGGTGGGAACAGCCGGGGGTTGAGGGTACTGTGCTAAAAGAGGTGGAGTTATGCAGATCTAAAACGCGTGGATTGCAGCAGCAGCAAGCCGAAAAGTGCAGGCATGTGAGGGATCTAAAGGTTGACAGCATGTCTTCTTAACGGGAGTCCAGGTGGCCATCTCCACAAATGGACTTTTCAGAATCCTTGGGTGGCACCGTAGTCGGAAACCAATTCTGGTTATCGCTTCTCGGCCTTTTGGCTAAGATCAAGTGTAGTATCGGTTCTTATCAGTTTAATATCTGATACGTCCCCTATCTGGGGACCATATATTAAATGGATTTTTAGAACAGGGAGATGGAAAAAGAGCTTGCTCTGTCCACTCCACGCATTGACCTGGTATTGCAGTATCTCCAGGACCGGTGCACCCCTTCTTTAATGCAGTCTCTAAAATCAGAAAGAATTGAATTCAATGCTTTTTGTTCATTTTGCTTGTTTGTCGGATTTTGGGATGGACTCTTTGGCTTTGCTTTTCTTCTCCTCATTGGATTTTTCATGTTAAAAGTTGCAGAAGCCAGATGACAAGCTCATTTTGGTTCAACTTCAGCAACTGTGCATTGCATTGCCATGTAATGTAATGTAATGCAATGCTATCTATCTAGCTCTCCCTCTATACTTCCTTTTGGATAAACAGACATATTAGGCAAGCATTTTGGAGCTTTCACCTAAATAACTACAGGTGGTGAGATAAGCTGCACAATATAATTGACCTTTCAGTATATTGTTGCACACACACCATCTATTTAGCAAATGCCCTTGTTATCAACAGCAGCCTTTTAAACTCACCTGAGCTAACAGGTATGTGAGCTGGTTACTCTGCTGCGCTTAAAATTTCTTTTTTGGTTTGCTACAATGCCTTTTCTGAAACGTTGTCTCCCTCTGCTGGAACACTGACTTCTTTCATTTAATGCCTGCAGACTATAAAAGAGAAACCAACCCAAAAAGTTTGGTTGATTAGTCTGTGGCATTCTTTTAAACTGTTGCTTATGGCGGTCTCTGTGAGCTTCTCAGTGACATTCAGCCATCCAGGTATCCCGCCTGCAGTAGACGGAATGTGGCAATGGAACGCTGGCTGCGCGTGTCATAATAGGCTCTGAGCCTTTATATACCTGCGCACAGCAGCAGCCACCTTCAGTCTGCTGCTGGACAGCCAGCAGCAGCAGCAGCAGCAGGAGAGGTAATTAATCAGCAACCCTCCTGCTAAGGGTAGACAGCTGCTCGTTCCACCCCCCCCCCCCGCCTTAATTGGTTCTCCTCCCTTCCAACGGTGTTGAGGCGGGTGGGAACAGCCGGGGGTTGAGGGTACTGTGCTAAAAGAGGTGGAGTTATGCAGATCTAAAACGCGTGGATTGCAGCAGCAGCAAGCCGAAAAGTGCAGGCATGTGAGGGATCTAGAGGTTGACAGCATGTCTTCTTAACGGGAGTCCAGGTGGCCATCTCCACAAATGGACTTTTCAGAATCCTTGGGTGGCACCGTAGTCGGAAACCAATTCTGGTTATCGCTTCTCGGCCTTTTGGCTAAGATCAAGTGTAGTATCTGTTCTTATCAGTTTAATATCTGATACGTCCCCTATCTGGGGACCATATATTAAATGGATTTTTAGAACAGGGAGATGGAAAAAGAGCTTGCTCTGTCCACTCCACGCATTGACCTGGTATTGCAGTATCTCCAGGACCGGTGCACCCCTTCTTTAATGCAGTTTCTAAAATCAGAAAGAATTGAATTCAATGCTTTTTGTTCATTTTGCTTGTTTGTCGGATTTTGGGATGGACTCTTTGGCTTTGCTTTTCTTCTCCTCATTGGATTTTTCATGTTAAAAGTTGCAGAAGCCAGATGACAAGCTCATTTTGGTTCAACTTCAGCAACTGTGCATTGCATTGCCATGTAATGTAATGTAATGCAATGCTATCTATCTAGCTCTCCCTCTATACTTCCTTTTGGATAAACAGACATATTAGGCAAGCATTTTGGAGCTTTCACCTAAATAACTACAGGTGGTGAGATAAGCTGCACAATATAATTGACCTTTCAGTATATTGTTGCACACACACCATCTATTTAGCAAATGCCCTTGTTATCAACAGCAGCCTTTTAAACTCACCTGAGCTAACAGGTATGTGAGCTGGTTACTCTGCTGCGCTTAAAATTTCTTTTTTGGTTTGCTACAATGCCTTTTCTGAAACGTTGTCTCCCTCTGCTGGAACACTGACTTCTTTCATTTAATGCCTGCAGACTATAAAAGAGAAACCAACCCAAAAAGTTTGGTTGATTAGTCTGTGGCATTCTTTTAAACTGTTGCTTATGGCGGTCTCTGTGAGCTTCTCAGTGACATTCAGCCATCCAGGTATCCCGCCTGCAGTAGACGGAATGTGGCAATGGAACGCTGGCTGCGCGTGTCATAATAGGCTCTGAGCCTTTATATACCTGCGCACAGCAGCAGCCACCTTCAGTCTGCTGCTGGACAGCCAGCAGCAGCAGCAGGAGAGGTAATTAATCAGCAACCCTCCTGCTAAGGGTAGACAGCTGCTCGTTCCACCCCCCCCCCGCCTTAATTGGTTCTCCTCCCTTCCAACGGTGTTGAGGCGGGTGGGAACAGCCGGGGGTTGAGGGTACTGTGCTAAAAGAGGTGGAGTTATGCAGATCTAAAACGCGTGGATTGCAGCAGCAGCAAGCCGAAAAGTGCAGGCATGTGAGGGATCTAGAGGTTGACAGCATGTCTTCTTAACGGGAGTCCAGGTGGCCATCTCCACAAATGGACTTTTCAGAATCCTTGGGTGGCACCGTAGTCGGAAACCAATTCTGGTTATCGCTTCTCGGCCTTTTGGCTAAGATCAAGTGTAGTATCTGTTCTTATCAGTTTAATATCTGATACGTCCCCTATCTGGGGACCATATATTAAATGGATTTTTAGAACAGGGAGATGGAAAAAGAGCTTGCTCTGTCCACTCCACGCATTGACCTGGTATTGCAGTATCTCCAGGACCGGTGCACCCCTTCTTTAATGCAGTTTCTAAAATCAGAAAGAATTGAATTCAATGCTTTTTGTTCATTTTGCTTGTTTGTCGGATTTTGGGATGGACTCTTTGGCTTTGCTTTTCTTCTCCTCATTGGATTTTTCATGTTAAAAGTTGCAGAAGCCAGATGACAAGCTCATTTTGGTTCAACTTCAGCAACTGTGCATTGCATTGCCATGTAATGTAATGTAATGCAATGCTATCTATCTAGCTCTCCCTCTATACTTCCTTTTGGATAAACAGACATATTAGGCAAGCATTTTGGAGCTTTCACCTAAATAACTACAGGTGGTGAGATAAGCTGCACAATATAATTGACCTTTCAGTATATTGTTGCACACACACCATCTATTTAGCAAATGCCCTTGTTATCAACAGCAGCCTTTTAAACTCACCTGAGCTAACAGGTATGTGAGCTGGTTACTCTGCTGCGCTTAAAATTTCTTTTTTGGTTTGCTACAATGCCTTTTCTGAAACGTTGTCTCCCTCTGCTGGAACACTGACTTCTTTCATTTAATGCCTGCAGACTATAAAAGAGAAACCAACCCAAAAAGTTTGGTTGATTAGTCTGTGGCATTCTTTTAAACTGTTGCTTATGGCGGTCTCTGTGAGCTTCTCAGTGACATTCAGCCATCCAGGTATCCCGCCTGCAGTAGACGGAATGTGGCAATGGAACGCTGGCTGCGCGTGTCATAATAGGCTCTGAGCCTTTATATACCTGCGCACAGCAGCAGCCACCTTCAGTCTGCTGCTGGACAGCCAGCAGCATCAGCAGCAGGAGAGGTAATTAATCAGCAACCCTCCTGCTAAGGGTAGACAGCTGCTCGTTCCACCCCCCCCCCCGCCTTAATTGGTTCTCCTCCCTTCCAACGGTGTTGAGGCGGGTGGGAACAGCCGGGGGTTGAGGGTACTGTGCTAAAAGAGGTGGAGTTATGCAGATCTAAAACGCGTGGATTGCAGCAGCAGCAAGCCGAAAAGTGCAGGCATGTGAGGGATCTAGAGGTTGACAGCATGTCTTCTTAACGGGAGTCCAGGTGGCCATCTCCACAAATGGACTTTTCAGAATCCTTGGGTGGCACCGTAGTCGGAAACCAATTCTGGTTATCGCTTCTCGGCCTTTTGGCTAAGATCAAGTGTAGTATCTGTTCTTATCAGTTTAATATCTGATACGTCCCCTATCTGGGGACCATATATTAAATGGATTTTTAGAACAGGGAGATGGAAAAAGAGCTTGCTCTGTCCACTCCACACATTGACCTGGTATTGCAGTATCTCCAGGACCGGTGCACCCCTTCTTTAATGCAGTTTCTAAAATCAGAAAGAATTGAATTCAATGCTTTTTGTTCATTTTGCTTGTTTGTCGGATTTTGGGATGGACTCTTTGGCTTTGCTTTTCTTCTCCTCATTGGATTTTTCATGTTAAAAGTTGCAGAAGCCAGATGACAAGCTCATTTTGGTTCAACTTCAGCAACTGTGCATTGCATTGCCATGTAATGTAATGTAATGCAATGCTATCTATCTAGCTCTCCCTCTATACTTCCTTTTGGATAAACAGACATATTAGGCAAGCATTTTGGAGCTTTCACCTAAATAACTACAGGTGGTGAGATAAGCTGCACAATATAATTGACCTTTCAGTATATTGTTGCACACACACCATCTATTTAGCAAATGCCCTTGTTATCAACAGCAGCCTTTTAAACTCACCTGAGCTAACAGGTATGTGAGCTGGTTACTCTGCTGCGCTTAAAATTTCTTTTTTGGTTTGCTACAATGCCTTTTCTGAAACGTTGTCTCCCTCTGCTGGAACACTGACTTCTTTCATTTAATGCCTGCAGACTATAAAAGAGAAACCAACCCAAAAAGTTTGGTTGATTAGTCTGTGGCATTCTTTTAAACTGTTGCTTATGGCGGTCTCTGTGAGCTTCTCAGTGACATTCAGCCATCCAGGTATCCCGCCTGCAGTAGACGGAATGTGGCAATGGAACGCTGGCTGCGCGTGTCATAATAGGCTCTGAGCCTTTATATACCTGCGCACAGCAGCAGCCACCTTCAGTCTGCTGCTGGACAGCCAGCAGCAGCAGCAGCAGGAGAGGTAATTAATCAGCAACCCTCCTGCTAAGGGTAGACAGCTGCTCGTTCCACCCCCCCCCCCCGCCTTAATTGGTTCTCCTCCCTTCCAACGGTGTTGAGGCGGGTGGGAACAGCCGGGGGTTGAGGGTACTGTGCTAAAAGAGGTGGAGTTATGCAGATCTAAAACGCGTGGATTGCAGCAGCAGCAAGCCGAAAAGTGCAGGCATGTGAGGGATCTAGAGGTTGACAGCATGTCTTCTTAACGGGAGTCCAGGTGGCCATCTCCACAAATGGACTTTTCAGAATCCTTGGGTGGCACCGTAGTCGGAAACCAATTCTGGTTATCGCTTCTCGGCCTTTTGGCTAAGATCAAGTGTAGTATCTGTTCTTATCAGTTTAATATCTGATACGTCCCCTATCTGGGGACCATATATTAAATGGATTTTTAGAACAGGGAGATGGAAAAAGAGCTTGCTCTGTCCACTCCACGCATTGACCTGGTATTGCAGTATCTCCAGGACCGGTGCACCCCTTCTTTAATGCAGTTTCTAAAATCAGAAAGAATTGAATTCAATGCTTTTTGTTCATTTTGCTTGTTTGTCGGATTTTGGGATGGACTCTTTGGCTTTGCTTTTCTTCTCCTCATTGGATTTTTCATGTTAAAAGTTGCAGAAGCCAGATGACAAGCTCATTTTGGTTCAACTTCAGCAACTGTGCATTGCATTGCCATGTAATGTAATGTAATGCAATGCTATCTATCTAGCTCTCCCTCTATACTTCCTTTTGGATAAACAGACATATTAGGCAAGCATTTTGGAGCTTTCACCTAAATAACTACAGGTGGTGAGATAAGCTGCACAATATAATTGACCTTTCAGTATATTGTTGCACACACACCATCTATTTAGCAAATGCCCTTGTTATCAACAGCAGCCTTTTAAACTCACCTGAGCTAACAGGTATGTGAGCTGGTTACTCTGCTGCGCTTAAAATTTCTTTTTTGGTTTGCTACAATGCCTTTTCTGAAACGTTGTCTCCCTCTGCTGGAACACTGACTTCTTTCATTTAATGCCTGCAGACTATAAAAGAGAAACCAACCCAAAAAGTTTGGTTGATTAGTCTGTGGCATTCTTTTAAACTGTTGCTTATGGCGGTCTCTGTGAGCTTCTCAGTGACATTCAGCCATCCAGGTATCCCGCCTGCAGTAGACGGAATGTGGCAATGGAACGCTGGCTGCGCGTGTCATAATAGGCTCTGAGCCTTTATATACCTGCGCACAGCAGCAGCCACCTTCAGTCTGCTGCTGGACAGCCAGCAGCAGCAGCAGCAGGAGAGGTAATTAATCAGCAACCCTCCTGCTAAGGGTAGATAGCTGCTCGTTCCACCCCCCCCCCCCCCCGACTTAATTGGTTCTCCTCCCTTCCAACGGTGTTGAGGCGGGTGGGAACAGCCGGGGGTTGAGGGTACTGTGCTAAAAGAGGTGGAGTTATGCAGATCTAAAACGCGTGGATTGCAGCAGCAGCAAGCCGAAAAGTGCAGGCATGTGAGGGATCTAGAGGTTGACAGCATGTCTTCTTAACGGGAGTCCAGGTGGCCATCTCCACAAATGGACTTTTCAGAATCCTTGGGTGGCACCGTAGTCGGAAACCAATTCTGGTTATCGCTTCTCGGCCTTTTGGCTAAGATCAAGTGTAGTATCTGTTCTTATCAGTTTAATATCTGATACGTCCCCTATCTGGGGACCATATATTAAATGGATTTTTAGAACAGGGAGATGGAAAAAGAGCTTGCTCTGTCCACTCCACGCATTGACCTGGTATTGCAGTATCTCCAGGACCGGTGCACCCCTTCTTTAATGCAGTTTCTAAAATCAGAAAGAATTGAATTCAATGCTTTTTGTTCATTTTGCTTGTTTGTCGGATTTTGGGATGGACTCTTTGGCTTTGCTTTTCTTCTCCTCATTGGATTTTTCATGTTAAAAGTTGCAGAAGCCAGATGACAAGCTCATTTTGGTTCAACTTCAGCAACTGTGCATTGCATTGCCATGTAATGTAATGTAATGCAATGCTATCTATCTAGCTCTCCCTCTATACTTCCTTTTGGATAAACAGACATATTAGGCAAGCATTTTGGAGCTTTCACCTAAATAACTACAGGTGGTGAGATAAGCTGCACAATATAATTGACCTTTCAGTATATTGTTGCACACACACCATCTATTTAGCAAATGCCCTTGTTATCAACAGCAGCCTTTTAAACTCACCTGAGCTAACAGGTATGTGAGCTGGTTACTCTGCTGCGCTTAAAATTTCTTTTTTGGTTTGCTACAATGCCTTTTCTGAAACGTTGTCTCCCTCTGCTGGAACACTGACTTCTTTCATTTAATGCCTGCAGACTATAAAAGAGAAACCAACCCAAAAAGTTTGGTTGATTAGTCTGTGGCATTCTTTTAAACTGTTGCTTATGGCGGTCTCTGTGAGCTTCTCAGTGACATTCAGCCATCCAGGTATCCCGCCTGCAGTAGACGGAATGTGGCAATGGAACGCTGGCTGCGCGTGTCATAATAGGCTCTGAGCCTTTATATACCTGCGCACAGCAGCAGCCACCTTCAGTCTGCTGCTGGACAGCCAGCAGCAGCAGCAGGAGAGGTAATTAATCAGCAACCCTCCTGCTAAGGGTAGACAGCTGCTCGTTCCACCCCCCCCCCCGCCTTAATTGGTTCTCCTCCCTTCCAACGGTGTTGAGGCGGGTGGGAACAGCCGGGGGTTGAGGGTACTGTGCTAAAAGAGGTGGAGTTATGCAGATCTAAAACGCGTGGATTGCAGCAGCAGCAAGCCGAAAAGTGCAGGCATGTGAGGGATCTAGAGGTTGACAGCATGTCTTCTTAACGGGAGTCCAGGTGGCCATCTCCACAAATGGACTTTTCAGAATCCTTGGGTGGCACCGTAGTCGGAAACCAATTCTGGTTATCGCTTCTCGGCCTTTTGGCTAAGATCAAGTGTAGTATCTGTTCTTATCAGTTTAATATCTGATACGTCCCCTATCTGGGGACCATATATTAAATGGATTTTTAGAACAGGGAGATGGAAAAAGAGCTTGCTCTGTCCACTCCACGCATTGACCTGGTATTGCAGTATCTCCAGGACCGGTGCACCCCTTCTTTAATGCAGTTTCTAAAATCAGAAAGAATTGAATTCAATGCTTTTTGTTCATTTTGCTTGTTTGTCGGATTTTGGGATGGACTCTTTGGCTTTGCTTTTCTTCTCCTCATTGGATTTTTCATGTTAAAAGTTGCAGAAGCCAGATGACAAGCTCATTTTGGTTCAACTTCAGCAACTGTGCATTGCATTGCCATGTAATGTAATGTAATGCAATGCTATCTATCTAGCTCTCCCTCTATACTTCCTTTTGGATAAACAGACATATTAGGCAAGCATTTTGGAGCTTTCACCTAAATAACTACAGGTGGTGAGATAAGCTGCACAATATAATTGACCTTTCAGTATATTGTTGCACACACACCATCTATTTAGCAAATGCCCTTGTTATCAACAGCAGCCTTTTAAACTCACCTGAGCTAACAGGTATGTGAGCTGGTTACTCTGCTGCGCTTAAAATTTCTTTTTTGGTTTGCTACAATGCCTTTTCTGAAACGTTGTCTCCCTCTGCTGGAACACTGACTTCTTTCATTTAATGCCTGCAGACTATAAAAGAGAAACCAACCCAAAAAGTTTGGTTGATTAGTCTGTGGCATTCTTTTAAACTGTTGCTTATGGCGGTCTCTGTGAGCTTCTCAGTGACATTCAGCCATCCAGGTATCCCGCCTGCAGTAGACGGAATGTGGCAATGGAACGCTGGCTGCGCGTGTCATAATAGGCTCTGAGCCTTTATATACCTGCGCACAGCAGCAGCCACCTTCAGTCTGCTGCTGGACAGCCAGCAGCAGCAGCAGGAGAGGTAATTAATCAGCAACCCTCCTGCTAAGGGTAGACAGCTGCTCGTTCCACCCCCCCCCCCGCCTTAATTGGTTCTCCTCCCTTCCAACGGTGTTGAGGCGGGTGGGAACAGCCGGGGGTTGAGGGTACTGTGCTAAAAGAGGTGGAGTTATGCAGATCTAAAACGCGTGGATTGCAGCAGCAGCAAGCCGAAAAGTGCAGGCATGTGAGGGATCTAGAGGTTGACAGCATGTCTTCTTAACGGGAGTCCAGGTGGCCATCTCCACAAATGGACTTTTCAGAATCCTTGGGTGGCACCGTAGTCGGAAACCAATTCTGGTTATCGCTTCTCGGCCTTTTGGCTAAGATCAAGTGTAGTATCTGTTCTTATCAGTTTAATATCTGATACGTCCCCTATCTGGGGACCATATATTAAATGGATTTTTAGAACAGGGAGATGGAAAAAGAGCTTGCTCTGTCCACTCCACGCATTGACCTGGTATTGCAGTATCTCCAGGACCGGTGCACCCCTTCTTTAATGCAGTTTCTAAAATCAGAAAGAATTGAATTCAATGCTTTTTGTTCATTTTGCTTGTTTGTCGGATTTTGGGATGGACTCTTTGGCTTTGCTTTTCTTCTCCTCATTGGATTTTTCATGTTAAAAGTTGCAGAAGCCAGATGACAAGCTCATTTTGGTTCAACTTCAGCAACTGTGCATTGCATTGCCATGTAATGTAATGTAATGCAATGCTATCTATCTAGCTCTCCCTCTATACTTCCTTTTGGATAAACAGACATATTAGGCAAGTGACGCGCCCCTGGGCCTGTGTCGCGCTGCGAGAGCTTACCCGGAGCCGGATCTGTTGAGGGTTGTAGTCTCGTGGCGGTGACCCGGTCCGTGCCCAGGGAGTCAAACTGGACGGCAGTCTGTTAGCGGTAAATGGTTGATGACTATGCCACCCGTTGAGTGCAGCCAGGGGGCTGCTGCTGCAGGGCAGACCTCTGAGGCCGATGGTGGGATTGTGCAGCGTGATAGTATAACCCCCAACGGGAGGGGTATGGCCTCAGGGCAGCCGACGTGGATGATGGGGGTAGCAGGAACCACTCAGAGACGGTACGGTGTAGTTCAGGGTCTTTACTGGTAACAACAAAAGACCCTCCCGGAGTACTTGCTAGCGGATGGGGCCTGGTCAGTCCTTGAGCAGATGGGATCTCCCCTGGCCAGGCGTAGTTGTAGGCCTCCCAAACTGACTGTACTCTTCTGGCTACCTTGCTAGGAGCTGATGTAAGTAGCCCACGTCCCTGAGTGTACCGTGTGGTGCTCACCCGTATGGCCGGTGACTCGGGGCCTTCTAATGGCTTCCACTCCACGATGGCGGTGCTGGTCCCACGCGTGTGACCGTGCCTTCGGGCTTCTGGGCCAGAGGACCTGAAATCCCCTGCCTGACGGATTCTGCTGCTGGGTAGGAATTAGTCCCCACAGCCTCGGACTCCGGGTCCGGTAAAAAGTCTTCTTAGTCAGGGCGAACTCTGCAGCTGCCAGCCCCTGACTCCTTGTAACTGCTGTTTCTTCCTATGCTGTCTCTACTTCTTCTCTTCTTCTACTCACTCACCCTGCCTCAGCCCCAGGTTTTTATAGGGGAAGTTCTTCCCCTCCCAAGACTGGGCAGGAGGTGTGGCATGCACAGGATCCCTGACCAAAGGACCTCCCACCTGCTCTCAGACATAACATTACGTTACTGTGGCAACCAGACCCCTGGGGTGTCACATTCCCCCCTAGTAAAATTTAGTACTCCGGGACTAAACACATTATAGAAAAACATAACAAGGTAAAAACAACAACACTAAAATACAATAAGATGGTCACGGCGTATCCGCAACCGGGTGCAGTCTTTGAAGAAAAGCAAAGGTGTCCATTTCACCGAAACAGGGAGACGTAACCAGGTAGGGGTCTGTTCTACCCCGAGTCCTTGACAGTCTTTAGTCCATCCTGGGTTACGCTCCAACTATGTACAAGGATTCCCGGTAAATCCACCAAGGATTCCTAAAAACAACTAGAAACACAAAATTACACACAAGCAACTATAGACAGGTAAACATACAAAATAGCTTAAACATTTAGATCCTCCAACGTGCGGGTAACTGGCCTCTAGTGGCCCTAGTGGACCTACGGAGCTGACTGTCTGGCCCTGAACTACAGGGTGTAGGAGCTGTCAAGGGTAAACTGGGCAGCTGTCTACCGGCTCTTTGTCTCACTAGGGGTACGGCAGGCTCACTATAAGCAGAGGGTTGATTCTCCTGTTCTGCTTGTGTGGAGTCTTCTGCCTCCTGGACCGGCTGTTCTTCCAGCTCTACCCGTTGCTCCGTAGGTTCTTGGGATGATGGTTGGAGGAAGGTGAGTACGGGTACCACAACTGCACCATTGACTTGAGTCCAAGACCGAGGGAAGTCCCCGAGCACGGTACTAACCATATCTTCCCTTTCCTCTACGGGTCGATGGTCTTCTTGTTCCTCTTCAGGGTTCCTCAGTTGTTCGGGACACTTCTTCAGGTGGTCCCGGGATACAATGGCTGTGGTTTCCCCTCCGTCTTTACTGATGGTACAGACCTTCGGGTTTTCGTGGCTTGAGGGCAGTACGGTGTACGGGTCCTTCTCCCACTGGTCGTCCAACTTGTGGAGCCGTCTCTTCCTCTTCAAGACCTGCTCTCCGGGTACCAGGGGAACAGCGGGAGCATACTGGTTGTATGTCTTCTCTTGTCTTTCCCTAGCCTGACAGAGACTTCGCTCCACGCTCTCCTGTACTCTCCGGTACTGCTGCTGCCTCTCTGTGTCCCAGTCTGTTTCTGGTGAAGTGTCCTCGGGTGTCAGGACTCCCATTTCCAGGTCAACAGGTAACTTACCAGGTCTTGCCCTCATTAGGTAAGCCGGGGTACAATTGGTGGAACCTACCGGGATGTGGTTGTATAGGTCCACCAGATCGGGCAACTTCTCAGGCCACAGACTGCGTTCTTCCAGGGGCAATGTTTTTAGAAGATCCATTACCACCTGGTTCATTTTTTCACAAAGTCCATTAGTTTGCGGATAGTAGGGTGTCGTCCTTATCTTTCGGAAGCCATACAGATTGCAGAATTCCTGGAAGACCTCCGCTTCAAAGGCAGGTCCCTGGTCCGTCAGCACTTGGTCCGGGTACCCGTGTGGACGGCAGAAGTGCTGCTGGAAGGCTCTAGCTGCTGTTTGAGCCGTTAAGTCCTTGACGGGGACGACAACCAATGATCCACGATGGTTAACGCGTAGACGTAGCCACTTCTGCTTGGGGTCAGTTTTACATGATCCAAGGCTACCAGTTCCAACGGTTGCCGGGTGACGATGGACTGCAGGGGAGTCTTCTGGCTGGCCCGGTCCTTCCTTCTCAGATTGCACGGGCCACAGTCTCTGCACCACTTCTCGATGGTTCCCCTCATGCCTACCCAGTGGAACCGCTCGCGCAGCAGGAACTCCAGCTTTTTCCACCCGAATTGTGCAGCTCCGTCGTGGTATGCCTCCATCACCATGGCTGCGTCTCTTCGGGGCACCACTACTTGCCAGAGTAGTTCATGCGTCCGGGAGTTGACCATTCTGCGGCACAACTTCCCCTTGTAAAGGAATAGTCGACTCTTCTCCGCCCATAGTTGTTTGGCTTCCTCCGGAGCGTCTGGTTCAAGGCGAGCCTCCGGCCGAGTCAGCATCTCCTTCACCAGTCGGACGGCAGGGTCGCTGTCTTGCGTTTCCGCCCAGTTGTAGTGGGGTAAGGGGTTCAACGTAGCAGCCTGCTTACCCCTTACCCGGTGGGAATACTGGATAGTCCCATGACGGTGGAACGCAGGGAGTTCAACTTCTTCCAGTCCCTCCGGATCTTCTCCTCCGTCCGGCAGGTTGGGCATCCTGGACAGGGCGTCCGCGTTGGTATTGGAGCGTCCTGCCCGGTATTTAATTGTGAACTCGTAGTTGGACAGACGGGCCATCCACCTCTGCTCCAGGGCACCGAGTCTTGCCGTGTCCAGGTGTGTCAGCGGGTTGTTATCCGTGTACACGGTGAACCGGGAAGAAGCGAGGTAATGCTTAAAGCGCTCAGTGATTGCCCATACTACGGCCAGGAACTCTAACTTAAATGAGCTGTAATTCTCGGGGTTCCTTTCGGTGGGTCGCAGTTTTCGGCTGGCGTAGGCGATTACTCGTTCCTTCCCCTGCTGGATCTGGGACAGTACGGCTCCTAGCCCGATGTTACTGGCGTCGGTGTAGAGGATAAAGGGCTGGCTATAATCCGGGTACGCCAGGATTTCGTCCCCCGTGAGGGCCATCTTCAGCTGGCGGAAGGACTCTTCTTCCAGCTCTTCCCATTTGAAGGGCGGCTTCTGGTTCTTGGCCTTCCGGGACTGGCCTATCAGGAGGTCCTGCATAGGTGCTGCCTTTTTGGTGAAACCGGGAATAAACCTTCGGTAGTAGCCTACCAACCCGAGGAACTGCCGCACTTCTTTTACGCTGGAGGGGCTTGGCCATTCCTTAATTGCGGTGATTTTATCAGGGTCGGGAGCCACTCCGTCAGCACTCACCACGTGTCCCAGGTACTGCACCTTTGGTTTCAGGAGGTGACACTTGGAGGGTTTCACCTTTAGGCCGTAACTCGCCAGAGCCTCGAACACTTCCGCCAGGTGTTTCAGGTGGTCCTCATACGTCTTGGAATATACGATGACATCGTCCAGGTACAACAGGACCGTCTCGAAGTTTCTGTGGCCCAGACAACACTCCATTAGGCGTTGGAAGGTTCCTGGTGCGTTGCAGAGTCCGAACGGCATGCAGGTGAACTCGCTAAGTCCCATCGGGGTGGTGAATGCGGTCTTCTCCCGGTCCGCCTCTGCTACAGGAACCTGCCAGTACCCGCTAGTGAGATCCAAGGTAGAGAAGAAGTTAGCAGATCTTAAAGCAGCCAATGACTCCTCTATCCTTGGTAAGGGGTACGCATCCTTGTGTGTGATACGGTTGATTTTCCGGTAATCTACACACATCCTCATGGTGTTGTCTTTCTTTTTGACTAAAACTAATGGGGCTGCCCAGGGGCTACAACTATCCCGGATTACCCCAGCCTCCTTCATGTCTCTAAGCATCCCCTTGGCGTGTTGGTAATGTGCAGGGGGTACGGGTCGATACCTCTCTTTTATGGGAGGATGATCTCCCGTGGGGATGCGGTGTTCTACCCCCTTGACTCGCCCGAAGTCTAACGGGTGTTTACTAAACACTCTCTCATACTCTTGAACCACCCAATAGACTCCTTGTTTCTGATGTGAGGGAGTGGAGTCAGTACCCAGATGTAGTTGCTGACACCAGTCCTCCATGTCTTTCTTAGAGCCGTTACCTTCCTCCGGGTGAGATGGAGGCAAGGGTTCCACAGATTGTATAGAATTTTGATTAGTGATATATAATTTGGCTAACGTGGCATACCGGGGCAGGTATACTTCCCTCTCCCCGATATTTATTTTGCGAACGGGCACCCTCCCATGGCGTACATTGACCACCCCCCGTGCTGTCAAAATGGTGGGCCTACTGTCTGAGTAAACTGGTTCTACCATTGCCTGGTAATCTCTACCTCTCAGACCAATAGCTGCCCGGCACCAAATCATCATTTCACTTTTTGGGGGCATGGCAATAGGAAAAGGGTCACACATTCTTACGCTACCAATCTCACCGCCGGAGAGTTCTACTTGTTGCCGTTGCATCAGTGCCCGGATCTCTTTCTGGAGCACCCGCTGCTCGCCGGAGCTGGCGTTCTTGGCAACCTGCTGTAAAAGGAAAATCACCTCTGCAAGACAATTTTCAATTACGTTAGTTCCTAGAGTTATTTTTGGGTGACTCTCATGTTTATCAATATCTACAATGATCAGTCCCTGTGCGGCCAGTTCGACTCTACCGATTTTGAGGGTCACCTCTTTAAATCCGATCTGTGGCACGGGCTGGCCATTGCTGGCGATGATACTCAAGTCGTCGTCAGGGTAGCGGGTAATATCCGAGTCATTCCAGTACTGCTTGAAGAGCACGTACGGGATGGTGGTGACCTGTGACCCGGTATCCAGTAGGGCACTCATGGGAATGCCATCCAGTACCACAGGCAAGACTGGACGTCCTCCCACATATCTGTCGCGCCAGTTCGATGGGCCTGGTGATCTTTTTCCTGGGGGTTGGCCCTCTACCCCAGGTTGTGCCCGTTTAAAGAACAGTACCTTGCCATATGTCCGGGTTGATTGCAGCGGCGGCAGATGGGTCGTCCGTCCTCACTGTATCGGTCACTGGGTCTTCCTCTGGCCGGTGGGGTCCTCCTTGGTCGACGCCACGGGATGTCCTCCGGTCCGGATGCCAGCTGGATCTTCCCTGGGGTGGAAACCTGTAAAGACTGCACAGTTCGGGTTAGCGCAGCAACGCTCTTAACTAGCTCTTGGACCTGATGGTGTAGGTCTGGAGCCGGGTCATTGTCCAAAGCCTGCGCATCAGCTCCCACAGGCCCTGCCGACAAGGGCGCCGCCTCCTGGTGGTAAGTGATAGCTGGGCGCCTGTGGGTCACAACGCCACCCGGTGCTGGTTCTCGGAGCACCCGGATAGCTCTATCCTTGAACTGTGCAAAGTCCAGATGGGTATCCTGTAAGGCCATTGCCCGCAACTGGGTTTGGTGGGCATTGCAATATAAACCCTCTATAAATTGTTCAGTCAACAGCCTGTCCTCGTTTCCCACCCCATCAGGGTCGGTCTGCTTTATGGCCCTCAGGGCCTCTTGTAGGTTTAGTGCATAGTCCCTTATACTCTCATGCGCTCGCTGCTTGCACCCGTAGAATCTAAGCTTAATCTCAGCTGATGTGCGGGTATCAAAGGTGTCCTTCAGCCGGGTTAGTATCCCTGCGACAGTCTTCCTCCCAGGTGGCCAGGATTTTACTTCCCTTTTGGCTGCCCCGGTTAGTTGGGCCACCAGGATGCTCACTTTTTGCTCTTCTGTGAGGGGGTACACCTGGAAGAGGCTATCCAGCTTTTCTCTAAAGTCATGCAGGGTATGTGACTCCCCTGAGTACTGGGGTAGCCAAGCTGCTCCCGGGATATAGGGCATGGTGAAGGGCATAACTGCAGCAGCGGTAGCGCTGGCGGGGGTTGAGGCAGTGAAGCTCTCCTCCGTATCCGACATCTTCCTCCCCCCTAGTGGACCGTGGCCTACCTTGCGATGATCCTCTTCCGTAGGCCGCGGCTCCGCAGTGGATCGTCAGGGTTGAGGACCTTCCGTCGCGCTCCTGTGACGTCGGCGTCTGCTGGGCTCCTTCCAGGACCTTACGCAACGTCCGGACGTGAGGCGGGGCTTCAGTTCTCGCGCGCTTTCGGAGTCCACGCCCCTCTTCTTCCCGCGCGGCGTCCTCAAGATGGCGTCCAACGGCGGGAAAACTCCACGGATGGCGGGAAGAAGGCCGAAGATGGCGCCGGATGGCGGGAAACTTCACCGATGGCGGGAAGAAGGCTGAAGATGACGCCGGATGGCGGGAATCTTCACCACTGGTAAGTTTGAAAAGTCTCTTTTTCAGGCACGCAGTACCCGGTGGTTGCGGGCACGAAATCCTGCCGACTACGCCAAAATTGACGCGCCCCTGGGCCTGTGTCGCGCTGCGAGAGCTTACCCGGAGCCGGATCTGTTGAGGGTTGTAGTCTCGTGGCGGTGACCCGGTCCGTGCCCAGGGAGTCAAACTGGACGGCAGTCTGTTAGCGGTAAATGGTTGATGACTACGCCACCCGTTGAGTGCAGCCAGGGGGCTGCTGCTGCAGGGCAGACCGCTGAGGCCGATGGTGGGATTGTGCAGCGTGATAGTATAACCCCCAACGGGAGGGGTATGGCCTCAGGGCAGCCGACGTGGATGATGGGGGTAGCAGGAACCACTCAGAGACGGTACGGTGTAGTTCAGGGTCTTTACTGGTAACAACAAAAGACCCTCCCGGAGTACTTGCTAGCGGATGGGGCCTGGTCAGTCCTTGAGCAGATGGGATCTCCCCTGGCCAGGCGTAGTTGTAGGCCTCCCAAACTGACTGTACTCTTCTGGCTACCTTGCTAGGAGCTGATGTAAGTAGCCCACGTCCCTGAGTGTACCGTGTGGTGCTCACCCGTATGGCCGGTGACTCGGGGCCTTCTAATGGCTTCCGCTCCACGATGGCGGTGCTGGTCCCACGCGTGTGACCGTGCCTTCGGGCTTCTGGGCCAGAGGACCTGAAATCCCCTGCCTGACGGATTCTGCTGCTGGGTAGGAATTAGTCCCCACAGCCTCGGACTCCGGGTCCGGTAAAAAGTCTTCTTAGTCAGGGCGAACTCTGCAGCTGCCAGCCCCTGACTCCTTGTAACTGCTGTTTCTTCCTATGCTGTCTCTACTTCTTCTCTTCTTCTACTCACTCACCCTGCCTCAGCCCCAGGTTTTTATAGGGGAAGTTCTTCCCCTCCCAAGACTGGGCAGGAGGTGTGGCATGCACAGGATCCCTGACCAAAGGACCTCCCACCTGCTCTCAGACATAACATTACGTTACTGTGGCAACCAGACCCCTGGGGTGTCACACAAGCATTTTGGAGCTTTCACCTAAATAACTACAGGTGGTGAGATAAGCTGCACAATATAATTGACCTTTCAGTATATTGTTGCACACACACCATCTATTTAGCAAATGCCCTTGTTATCAACAGCAGCCTTTTAAACTCACCTGAGCTAACAGGTATGTGAGCTGGTTACTCTGCTGCGCTTAAAATTTCTTTTTTGGTTTGCTACAATGCCTTTTCTGAAACGTTGTCTCCCTCTGCTGGAACACTGACTTCTTTCATTTAATGCCTGCAGACTATAAAAGAGAAACCAACCCAAAAAGTTTGGTTGATTAGTCTGTGGCATTCTTTTAAACTGTTGCTTATGGCGGTCTCAGTGAGCTTCTCAGTGACATTCAGCCATCCAGGTATCCCGCCTGCAGTAGACGGAATGTGGCAATGGAACGCTGGCTGCGGGTGTCATAATAGGCTCTGAGCCTTTATATACCTGCGCACAGCAGCAGCCACCTTCAGTCTGCTGCTGGACAGCCAGCAGCAGCAGCAGCAGGAGAGGTAATTAATCAGCAACCCTCCTGCTAAGGGTAGACAGCTGCTCGTTCCACCCCCCCCCCCCCGCCTTAATTGGTTCTCCTCCCTTCCAACGGTGTTGAGGCGGGTGGGAACAGCCGGGGGTTGAGGGTACTGTGCTAAAAGAGGTGGAGTTATGCAGATCTAAAACGCGTGGATTGCAGCAGCAGCAAGCCGAAAAGTGCAGGCATGTGAGGGATCTAGAGGTTGACAGCATGTCTTCTTAACGGGAGTCCAGGTGGCCATCTCCACAAATGGACTTTTCAGAATCCTTGGGTGGCACCGTAGTCGGAAACCAATTCTGGTTATCGCTTCTCGGCCTTTTGGCTAAGATCAAGTGTAGTATCTGTTCTTATCAGTTTAATATCTGATACGTCCCCTATCTGGGGACCATATATTAAATGGATTTTTAGAACAGGGAGATGGAAAAAGAGCTTGCTCTGTCCACTCCACGCATTGACCTGGTATTGCAGTATCTCCAGGACCGGTGCACCCCTTCTTTAATGCAGTTTCTAAAATCAGAAAGAATTGAATTCAATGCTTTTTGTTCATTTTGCTTGTTTGTCGGATTTTGGGATGGACTCTTTGGCTTTGCTTTTCTTCTCCTCATTGGATTTTTCATGTTAAAAGTTGCAGAAGCCAGATGACAAGCTCATTTTGGTTCAACTTCAGCAACTGTGCATTGCATTGCCATGTAATGTAATGTAATGCAATGCTATCTATCTAGCTCTCCCTCTATACTTCCTTTTGGATAAACAGACATATTAGGCAAGCATTTTGGAGCTTTCACCTAAATAACTACAGGTGGTGAGATAAGCTGCACAATATAATTGACCTTTCAGTATATTGTTGCACACACACCATCTATTTAGCAAATGCCCTTGTTATCAACAGCAGCCTTTTAAACTCACCTGAGCTAACAGGTATGTGAGCTGGTTACTCTGCTGCGCTTAAAATTTCTTTTTTGGTTTGCTACAATGCCTTTTCTGAAACGTTGTCTCCCTCTGCTGGAACACTGACTTCTTTCATTTAATGCCTGCAGACTATAAAAGAGAAACCAACCCAAAAAGTTTGGTTGATTAGTCTGTGGCATTCTTTTAAACTGTTGCTTATGGCGGTCTCTGTGAGCTTCTCAGTGACATTCAGCCATCCAGGTATCCCGCCTGCAGTAGACGGAATGTGGCAATGGAACGCTGGCTGCGCGTGTCATAATAGGCTCTGAGCCTTTATATACCTGCGCACAGCAGCAGCCACCTTCAGTCTGCTGCTGGACAGCCAGCAGCAGCAGCAGCAGGAGAGGTAATTAATCAGCAACCCTCCTGCTAAGGGTAGACAGCTGCTCGTTCCACCCCCCCTCCGCCTTAATTGGTTCTCCTCCCTTCCAACGGTGTTGAGGCGGGTGGGAACAGCCGGGGGTTGAGGGTACTGTGCTAAAAGAGGTGGAGTTATGCAGATCTAAAACGCGTGGATTGCAGCAGCAGCAAGCCGAAAAGTGCAGGCATGTGAGGGATCTAGAGGTTGACAGCATGTCTTCTTAGCGGGAGTCCAGGTGGCCATCTCCACAAATGGACTTTTCAGAATCCTTGGGTGGCACCGTAGTCGGAAACCAATTCTGGTTATCGCTTCTCGGCCTTTTGGCTAAGATCAAGTGTAGTATCTGTTCTTATCAGTTTAATATCTGATACGACCCCTATCTGGGGACCATATATTAAATGGATTTTTAGAACAGGGAGATGGAAAAAGAGCTTGCTCTGTCCACTCCACGCATTGACCTGGTATTGCAGTATCTCCAGGACCGGTGCACCCCTTCTTTAATGCAGTTTCTAAAATCAGAAAGAATTGAATTCAATGCTTTTTGTTCATTTTGCCTGTTTGTCGGATTTTGGGATGGACTCTTTGGCTTTGCTTTTCTTCTCCTCATTGGATTTTTCATGTTAAAAGTTGCAGAAGCCAGATGACAAGCTCATTTTGGTTCAACTTCAGCAACTGTGCATTGCATTGCCATGTAATGTAATGTAATGCAATGCTATCTATCTAGCTCTCCCTCTATACTTCCTTTTGGATAAACAGACATATTAGGCAAGCATTTTGGAGCTTTCACCTAAATAACTACAGGTGGTGAGATAAGCTGCACAATATAATTGACCTTTCAGTATATTGTTGCACACACACCATCTATTTAGCAAATGCCCTTGTTATCAACAGCAGCCTTTTAAACTCACCTGAGCTAACAGGTATGTGAGCTGGTTACTCTGCTGCGCTTAAAATTTCTTTTTTGGTTTGCTACAATGCCTTTTCTGAAACGTTGTCTCCCTCTGCTGGAACACTGACTTCTTTCATTTAATGCCTGCAGACTATAAAAGAGAAACCAACCCAAAAAGTTTGGTTGATTAGTCTGTGGCATTCTTTAAACTGTTGCTTATGGCGGTCTCTGTGAGCTTCTCAGTGACATTCAGCCATCCAGGTATCCCGCCTGCAGTAGACGGAATGTGGCAATGGAACGCTGGCTGCGCGTGTCATAATAGGCTCTGAGCCTTTATATACCTGCGCACAGCAGCAGCCACCTTCAGTCTGCTGCTGGACAGCCAGCAGCAGCAGCAGCAGGAGAGGTAATTAATCAGCAACCCTCCTGCTAAGGGTAGACAGCTGCTCGTTCCACCCCCCCCCCGCCTTAATTGGTTCTCCTCCCTTCCAACGGTGTTGAGGCGGGTGGGAACAGCCGGGGGTTGAGGGTACTGTGCTAAAAGAGGTGGAGTTATGCAGATCTAAAACGCGTGGATTGCAGCAGCAGCAAGCCGAAAAGTGCAGGCATGTGAGGGATCTAGAGGTTGACAGCATGTCTTCTTAACGGGAGTCCAGGTGGCCATCTCCACAAATGGACTTTTCAGAATCCTTGGGTGGCACCGTAGTCGGAAACCAATTCTGGTTATCGCTTCTCGGCCTTTTGGCTAAGATCAAGTGTAGTATCTGTTCTTATCAGTTTAATATCTGATACGTCCCCTATCTGGGGACCATATATTAAATGGATTTTTAGAACAGGGAGATGGAAAAAGAGCTTGCTCTGTCCACTCCACGCATTGACCTGGTATTGCAGTATCTCCAGGACCGGTGCACCCCTTCTTTAATGCAGTTTCTAAAATCAGAAAGAATTGAATTCAATGCTTTTTGTTCATTTTGCTTGTTTGTCGGATTTTGGGATGGACTCTTTGGCTTTGCTTTTCTTCTCCTCATTGGATTTTTCATGTTAAAAGTTGCAGAAGCCAGATGACAAGCTCATTTTGGTTCAACTTCAGCAACTGTGCATTGCATTGCCATGTAATGTAATGTAATGCAATGCTATCTATCTAGCTCTCCCTCTATACTTCCTTTTGGATAAACAGACATATTAGGCAAGCATTTTGGAGCTTTCACCTAAATAACTACAGGTGGTGAGATAAGCTGCACAATATAATTGACCTTTCAGTATATTGTTGCACACACACCATCTATTTAGCAAATGCCCTTGTTATCAACAGCAGCCTTTTAAACTCACCTGAGCTAACAGGTATGTGAGCTGGTTACTCTGCTGCGCTTAAAATTTCTTTTTTGGTTTGCTACAATGCCTTTTCTGAAACGTTGTCTCCCTCTGCTGGAACACTGACTTCTTTCATTTAATGCCTGCAGACTATAAAAGAGAAACCAACCCAAAAAGTTTGGTTGATTAGTCTGTGGCATTCTTTTAAACTGTTGCTTATGGCGGTCTCTGTGAGCTTCTCAGTGACATTCAGCCATCCAGGTATCCCGCCTGCAGTAGACGGAATGTGGCAATGGAACGCTGGCTGCGCGTGTCATAATAGGCTCTGAGCCTTTATATACCTGCGCACAGCAGCAGCCACCTTCAGTCTGCTGCTGGACAGCCAGCAGCAGCAGCAGCAGGAGAGGTAATTAATCAGCAACCCTCCTGCTAAGGGTAGACAGCTGCTCGTTCCACCCCCCCCGCCTTAATTGGTTCTCCTCCCTTCCAACGGTGTTGAGGCGGGTGGGAACAGCCGGGGGTTGAGGGTACTGTGCTAAAAGAGGTGGAGTTATGCAGATCTAAAACGCGTGGATTGCAGCAGCAGCAAGCCGAAAAGTGCAGGCATGTGAGGGATCTAGAGGTTGACAGCATGTCTTCTTAACGGGAGTCCAGGTGGCCATCTCCACAAATGGACTTTTCAGAATCCTTGGGTGGCACCGTAGTCGGAAACCAATTCTGGTTATCGCTTCTCGGCCTTTTGGCTAAGATCAAGTGTAGTATCTGTTCTTATCAGTTTAATATCTGATACGTCCCCTATCTGGGGACCATATATTAAATGGATTTTTAGAACAGGGAGATGGAAAAAGAGCTTGCTCTGTCCACTCCACGCATTGACCTGGTATTGCAGTATCTCCAGGACCGGTGCACCCCTTCTTTAATGCAGTTTCTAAAATCAGAAAGAATTGAATTCAATGCTTTTTGTTCATTTTGCTTGTTTGTCGGATTTTGGGATGGACTCTTTGGCTTTGCTTTTCTTCTCCTCATTGGATTTTTCATGTTAAAAGTTGCAGAAGCCAGATGACAAGCTCATTTTGGTTCAACTTCAGCAACTGTGCATTGCATTGCCATGTAATGTAATGTAATGCAATGCTATCTATCTAGCTCTCCCTCTATACTTCCTTTTGGATAAACAGACATATTAGGCAAGCATTTTGGAGCTTTCACCTAAATAACTACAGGTGGTGAGATAAGCTGCACAATATAATTGACCTTTCAGTATATTGTTGCACACACACCATCTATTTAGCAAATGCCCTTGTTATCAACAGCAGCCTTTTAAACTCACCTGAGCTAACAGGTATGTGAGCTGGTTACTCTGCTGCGCTTAAAATTTCTTTTTTGGTTTGCTACAATGCCTTTTCTGAAACGTTGTCTCCCTCTGCTGGAACACTGACTTCTTTCATTTAATGCCTGCAGACTATAAAAGAGAAACCAACCCAAAAAGTTTGGTTGATTAGTCTGTGGCATTCTTTTAAACTGTTGCTTATGGCGGTCTCTGTGAGCTTCTCAGTGACATTCAGCCATCCAGGTATCCCGCCTGCAGTAGACGGAATGTGGCAATGGAACGCTGGCTGCGCGTGTCATAATAGGCTCTGAGCCTTTATATACCTGCGCACAGCAGCAGCCACCTTCAGTCTGCTGCTGGACAGCCAGCAGCAGCAGCAGCAGGAGAGGTAATTAATCAGCAACCCTCCTGCTAAGGGTAGACAGCTGCTCGTTCCACCCCCCCCCCCGCCTTAATTGGTTCTCCTCCCTTCCAACGGTGTTGAGGCGGGTGGGAACAGCCGGGGGTTGAGGGTACTGTGCTAAAAGAGGTGGAGTTATGCAGATCTAAAACGCGTGGATTGCAGCAGCAGCAAGCCGAAAAGTGCAGGCATGTGAGGTATCTAGAGGTTGACAGCATGTCTTCTTAACGGGAGTCCAGGTGGCCATCTCCACAAATGGACTTTTCAGAATCCTTGGGTGGCACCGTAGTCGGAAACCAATTCTGGTTATCGCTTCTCGGCCTTTTGGCTAAGATCAAGTGTAGTATCTGTTCTTATCAGTTTAATATCTGATACGTCCCCTATCTGGGGACCATATATTAAATGGATTTTTAGAACAGGGAGATGGAAAAAGAGCTTGCTCTGTCCACTCCACGCATTGACCTGGTATTGCAGTATCTCCAGGACCGGTGCACCCCTTCTTTAATGCAGTTTCTAAAATCAGAAAGAATTGAATTCAATGCTTTTTGTTCATTTTGCTTGTTTGTCGGATTTTGGGATGGACTCTTTGGCTTTGCTTTTCTTCTCCTCATTGGATTTTTCATGTTAAAAGTTGCAGAAGCCAGATGACAAGCTCATTTTGGTTCAACTTCAGCAACTGTGCATTGCATTGCCATGTAATGTAATGTAATGCAATGCTATCTATCTAGCTCTCCCTCTATACTTCCTTTTGGATAAACAGACATATTAGGCAAGCATTTTGGAGCTTTCACCTAAATAACTACAGGTGGTGAGATAAGCTGCACAATATAATTGACCTTTCAGTATATTGTTGCACACACACCATCTATTTAGCAAATGCCCTTGTTATCAACAGCAGCCTTTTAAACTCACCTGAGCTAACAGGTATGTGAGCTGGTTACTCTGCTGCGCTTAAAATTTCTTTTTTGGTTTGCTACAATGCCTTTTCTGAAACGTTGTCTCCCTCTGCTGGAACACTGACTTCTTTCATTTAATGCCTGCAGACTATAAAAGAGAAACCAACCCAAAAAGTTTGGTTGATTAGTCAGTGGCATTCTTTTAAACTGTTGCTTATGGCGGTCTCTGTGAGCTTCTCAGTGACATTCAGCCATCCAGGTATCCCGCCTGCAGTAGACGGAATGTGGCAATGGAACGCTGGCTGCGCGTGTCATAATAGGCTCTGAGCCTTTATATACCTGCGCACAGCAGCAGCCACCTTCAGTCTGCTGCTGGACAGCCAGCAGCAGCAGCAGCAGGAGAGGTAATTAATCAGCAACCCTCCTGCTAAGGGTAGACAGCTGATCGTTCCACCCCCCACCCCGCCTTAATTGGTTCTCCTCCCTTCCAACGGTGTTGAGGCGGGTGGGAACAGCCGGGGGTTGAGGGTACTGTGCTAAAAGAGGTGGAGTTATGCAGATCTAAAACGCGTGGATTGCAGCAGCAGCAAGCCGAAAAGTGCAGGCATGTGAGGGATCTAGAGGTTGACAGCATGTCTTCTTAACGGGAGTCCAGGTGGCCATCTCCACAAATGGACTTTTCAGAATCCTTGGGTGGCACCGTAGTCGGAAACCAATTCTGGTTATCGCTTCTCGGCCTTTTGGCTAAGATCAAGTGTAGTATCTGTTCTTATCAGTTTAATATCTGATACGTCCCCTCTCTGGGGACCATATATTAAATGGATTTTTAGAACAGGGAGATGGAAAAAGAGCTTGCTCTGTCCACTCCACGCATTGACCTGGTATTGCAGTATCTCCAGGACCGGTGCACCCCTTCTTTAATGCAGTTTCTAAAATCAGAAAGAATTGAATTCAATGCTTTTTGTTCATTTTGCTTGTTTGTCGGATTTTGGGATGGACTCTTTGGCTTTGCTTTTCTTCTCCTCATTGGATTTTTCATGTTAAAAGTTGCAGAAGCCAGATGACAAGCTCATTTTGGTTCAACTTCAGCAACTGTGCATTGCATTGCCATGTAATGTAATGTAATGCAATGCTATCTATCTAGCTCTCCCTCTATACTTCCTTTTGGATAAACAGACATATTAGGCAAGCATTTTGGAGCTTTCACCTAAATAACTACAGGTGGTGAGATAAGCTGCACAATATAATTGACCTTTCAGTATATTGTTGCACACACACCATCTATTTAGCAAATGCCCTTGTTATCAACAGCAGCCTTTTAAACTCACCTGAGCTAACAGGTATGTGAGCTGGTTACTCTGCTGCGCTTAAAATTTCTTTTTTGGTTTGCTACAATGCCTTTTCTGAAACGTTGTCTCCCTCTGCTGGAACACTGACTTCTTTCATTTAATGCCTGCAGACTATAAAAGAGAAACCAACCCAAAAAGTTTGGTTGATTAGTCTGTGGCATTCTTTTAAACTGTTGCTTATGGCGGTCTCTGTGAGCTTCTCAGTGACATTCAGCCATCCAGGTATCCCGCCTGCAGTAGACGGAATGTGGCAATGGAACGCTGGCTGCGCGTGTCATAATAGGCTCTGAGCCTTTATATACCTGCGCACAGCAGCAGCCACCTTCAGTCTGCTGCTGGACAGCCAGCAGCAGCAGCAGCAGGAGAGGTAATTAATCAGCAACCCTCCTGCTAAGGGTAGACAGCTGCTCGTTCCACCCCCCCCCCCGCTTTAATTGGTTCTCCTCCCTTCCAACGGTGTTGAGGCGGGTGGGAACAGCCGGGGGTTGAGGGTACTGTGCTAAAAGAGGTGGAGTTATGCAGATCTAAAACGCGTGGATTGCAGCAGCAGCAAGCCGAAAATTGCAGGCATGTGAGGGATCTAGAGGTTGACAGCATGTCTTCTTAACGGGAGTCCAGGTGGCCATCTCCACAAATGGACTTTTCAGAATCCTTGGGTGGCACCGTAGTCGGAAACCAATTCTGGTTATCGCTTCTCGGCCTTTTGGCTAAGATCAAGTGTAGTATCTGTTCTTATCAGTTTAATATCTGATACGTCCCCTATCTGGGGACCATATATTAAATGGATTTTTAGAACAGGGAGATGGAAAAAGAGCTTGCTCTGTCCACTCCACGCATTGACCTGGTATTGCAGTATCTCCAGGACCGGTGCACCCCTTCTTTAATGCAGTTTCTAAAATCAGAAAGAATTGAATTCAATGCTTTTTGTTCATTTTGCTTGTTTGTCGGATTTTGGGATGGACTCTTTGGCTTTGCTTTTCTTCTCCTCATTGGATTTTTCATGTTAAAAGTTGCAGAAGCCAGATGACAAGCTCATTTTGGTTCAACTTCAGCAACTGTGCATTGCATTGCCATGTAATGTAATGTAATGCAATGCTATCTATCTAGCTCTCCCTCTATACTTCCTTTTGGATAAACAGACATATTAGGCAAGCATTTTGGAGCTTTCACCTAAATAACTACAGGTGGTGAGATAAGCTGCACAATATAATTGACCTTTCAGTATATTGTTGCACACACACCATCTATTTAGCAAATGCCCTTGTTATCAACAGCAGCCTTTTAAACTCACCTGAGCTAACAGGTATGTGAGCTGGTTACTCTGCTGCGCTTAAAATTTCTTTTTTGGTTTGCTACAATGCCTTTTCTGAAACGTTGTCTCCCTCTGCTGGAACACTGACTTCTTTCATTTAATGCCTGCAGACTATAAAAGAGAAACCAACCCAAAAAGTTTGGTTGATTAGTCTGTGGCATTCTTTTAAACTGTTGCTTATGGCGGTCTCTGTGAGCTTCTCAGTGACATTCAGCCATCCAGGTATCCCGCCTGCAGTAGACGGAATGTGGCAATGGAACGCTGGCTGCGCGTGTCATAATAGGCTCTGAGCCTTTATATACCTGCGCACAGCAGCAGCCACCTTCAGTCTGCTGCTGGACAGCCAGCAGCAGCAGCAGCAGGAGAGGTAATTAATCAGCAACCCTCCTGCTAAGGGTAGACAGCTGCTCGTTCCACCCCCCCCCGCCTTAATTGGTTCTCCTCCCTTCCAACGGTGTTGAGGCGGGTGGGAACAGCCGGGGGTTGAGGGTACTGTGCTAAAAGAGGTGGAGTTATGCAGATCTAAAACGCGTGGATTGCAGCAGCAGCAAGCCGAAAAGTGCAGGCATGTGAGGGATCTAGAGGTTGACAGCATGTCTTCTTAATGGGAGTCCAGGTGGCCATCTCCACAAATGGACTTTTCAGAATCCTTGGGTGGCACCGTAGTCGGAAACCAATTCTGGTTATCGCTTCTCGGCCTTTTGGCTAAGATCAAGTGTAGTATCTGTTCTTATCAGTTTAATATCTGATACGTCCCCTATCTGGGGACCATATATTAAATGGATTTTTAGAACAGGGAGATGGAAAAAGAGCTTGCTCTGTCCACTCCACGCATTGACCTGGTATTGCAGTATCTCCAGGACCGGTGCACCCCTTCTTTAATGCAGTTTCTAAAATCAGAAAGAATTGAATTCAATGCTTTTTGTTCATTTTGCTTGTTTGTCGGATTTTGGGATGGACTCTTTGGCTTTGCTTTTCTTCTCCTCATTGGATTTTTCATGTTAAAAGTTGCAGAAGCCAGATGACAAGCTCATTTTGGTTCAACTTCAGCAACTGTGCATTGCATTGCCATGTAATGTAATGTAATGCAATGCTATCTATCTAGCTCTCCCTCTATACTTCCTTTTGGATAAACAGACATATTAGGCAAGCATTTTGGAGCTTTCACCTAAATAACTACAGGTGGTGAGATAAGCTGCACAATATAATTGACCTTTCAGTATATTGTTGCACACACACCATCTATTTAGCAAATGCCCTTGTTATCAACAGCAGCCTTTTAAACTCACCTGAGCTAACAGGTATGTGAGCTGGTTACTCTGCTGCGCTTAAAATTTCTTTTTTGGTTTGCTACAATGCCTTTTCTGAAACGTTGTCTCCCTCTGCTGGAACACTGACTTCTTTCATTTAATGCCTGCAGACTATAAAAGAGAAACCAACCCAAAAAGTTTGGTTGATTAGTCTGTGGCATTCTTTTAAACTGTTGCTTATGGCGGTCTCTGTGAGCTTCTCAGTGACATTCAGCCATCCAGGTATCCCGCCTGCAGTAGACGGAATGTGGCAATGGAACGCTGGCTGCGCGTGTCATAATAGGCTCTGAGCCTTTATATACCTGCGCACAGCAGCAGCCACCTTCAGTCTGCTGCTGGACAGCCAGCAGCAGCAGCAGCAGGAGAGGTAATTAATCAGCAACCCTCCTGCTAAGGGTAGACAGCTGCTCGTTCCACCCCCCCCCCCGCCTTAATTGGTTCTCCTCCCTTCCAACGGTGTTGAGGCGGGTGGAAACAGCCGGGGGTTGAGGGTACTGTGCTAAAAGAGGTGGAGTTATGCAGATGTAAAACGCGTGGATTGCAGCAGCAGCAAGCCAAAAAGTGCAGGCATGTGAGGGATCTAGAGGTTGACAGCATGTCTTCTTAACGGGAGTCCAGGTGGCCATCTCCACAAATGGACTTTTCAGAATCCTTGGGTGGCACCGTAGTCGGAAACCAATTCTGGTTATCGCTTCTCGGCCTTTTGGCTAAGATCAAGTGTAGTATCTGTTCTTATCAGTTTAATATCTGATACGTCCCCTATCTGGGGACCATATATTAAATGGATTTTTAGAACAGGGAGATGGAAAAAGAGCTTGCTCTGTCCACTCCACGCATTGACCTGGTATTGCAGTATCTCCAGGACCGGTGCACCCCTTCTTTAATGCAGTTTGTAAAATCAGAAAGAATTGAATTCAATGCTTTTTGTTCATTTTGCTTGTTTGTCGGATTTTGGGATGGACTCTTTGGCTTTGCTTTTCTTCTCCTCATTGGATTTTTCATGTTAAAAGTTGCAGAAGCCAGATGACAAGCTCATTTTGGTTCAACTTCAGCAACTGTGCATTGCATTGCCATGTAATGTAATGTAATGCAATGCTATCTATCTAGCTCTCCCTCTATACTTCCTTTTGGATAAACAGACATATTAGGCAAGCATTTTGGAGCTTTCACCTAAATAACTACAGGTGGTGAGATAAGCTGCACAATATAATTGACCTTTCAGTATATTGTTGCACACACACCATCTATTTAGCAAATGCCCTTGTTATCAACAGCAGCCTTTTAAACTCACCTGAGCTAACAGGTATGTGAGCTGGTTACTCTGCTGCGCTTAAAATTTCTTTTTTGGTTTGCTACAATGCCTTTTCTGAAACGTTGTCTCCCTCTGCTGGAACACTGACTTCTTTCATTTAATGCCTGCAGACTATAAAAGAGAAACCAACCCAAAAAGTTTGGTTGATTAGTCTGTGGCATTCTTTTAAACTGTTGCTTATGGCGGTCTCTGTGAGCTTCTCAGTGACATTCAGCCATCCAGGTATCCCGCCTGCAGTAGACGGAATGTGGCAATGGAACGCTGGCTGCGCGTGTCATAATAGGCTCTGAGCCTTAATATACCTGCGCACAGCAGCAGCCACCTTCAGTCTGCTGCTGGACAGCCAGCAGCAGCAGCAGCAGGAGAGGTAATTAATCAGCAACCCTCCTGCTAAGGGTAGACAGCTGCTCGTTCCACCCCCCCCCCCCGCCTTAATTGGTTCTCCTCCCTTCCAACGGTGTTGAGGCGGGTGGGAACAGCCGGGGGTTGAGGGTACTGTGCTAAAAGAGGTGGAGTTATGCAGATCTAAAACGCGTGGATTGCAGCAGCAGCAAGCCGAAAAGTGCAGGCATGTGAGGGATCTAGAGGTTGACAGCATGTCTTCTTAACGGGAGTCCAGGTGGCCATCTCCACAAATGGACTTTTCAGAATCCTTGGGTGGCACCGTAGTCGGAAACCAATTCTGGTTATCGCTTCTCGGCCTTTTGGCTAAGATCAAGTGTAGTATCTGTTCTTATCAGTTTAATATCTGATACGTCCCCTATCTGGGGACCATATATTAAATGGATTTTTAGAACAGGGAGATGGAAAAAGAGCTTGCTCTGTCCACTCCACGCATTGACCTGGTATTGCAGTATCTCCAGGACCGGTGCACCCCTTCTTTAATGCAGTTTCTAAAATCAGAAAGAATTGAATTCAATGCTTTTTGTTCATTTTGCTTGTTTGTCGGATTTTGGGATGGACTCTTTGGCTTTGCTTTTCTTCTCCTCATTGGATTTTTCATGTTAAAAGTTGCAGAAGCCAGATGACAAGCTCATTTTGGTTCAACTTCAGCAACTGTGCATTGCATTGCCATGTAATGTAATGTAATGCAATGCTATCTATCTAGCTCTCCCTCTATACTTCCTTTTGGATAAACAGACATATTAGGCAAGCATTTTGGAGCTTTCACCTAAATAACTACAGGTGGTGAGATAAGCTGCACAATATAATTGACCTTTCAGTATATTGTTGCACACACACCATCTATTTAGCAAATGCCCTTGTTATCAACAGCAGCCTTTTAAACTCACCTGAGCTAACAGGTATGTGAGCTGGTTACTCTGCTGCGCTTAAAATTTCTTTTTTGGTTTGCTACAATGCCTTTTCTGAAACGTTGTCTCCCTCTGCTGGAACACTGACTTCTTTCATTTAATGCCTGCAGACTATAAAAGAGAATCCAACCCAAAAAGTTTGGTTGATTAGTCTGTGGCATTCTTTTAAACTGTTGCTTATGGCGGTCTCTGTGAGCTTCTCAGTGACATTCAGCCATCCAGGTATCCCGCCTGCAGTAGACGGAATGTGGCAATGGAACGCTGGCTGCGCGTGTCATAATAGGCTCTGAGCCTTTATATACCTGCGCACAGCAGCAGCCACCTTCAGTCTGCTGCTGGACAGCCAGCAGCAGCAGCAGCAGGAGAGGTAATTAATCAGCAACCCTCCTGCTAAGGGTAGACAGCTGCTCGTTCCACCCCCCCCCCGCCTTAATTGGTTCTCCTCCCTTCCAACGGTGTTGAGGCGGGTGGGAACAGCCGGGGGTTGAGGGTACTGTGCTAAAAGAGGTGGAGTTATGCAGATCTAAAACGCGTGGATTGCAGCAGCAGCAAGCCGAAAAGTGCAGGCATGTGAGGGATCTAGAGGTTGACAGCATGTCTTCTTAACGGGAGTCCAGGTGGCCATCTCCACAAATGGACTTTTCAGAATCCTTGGGTGGCACCGTAGTCGGAAAACCAATTCTGGTTATCGCTTCTCGGCCTTTTGGCTAAGATCAAGTGTAGTATCTGTTCTTATCAGTTTAATATCTGATACGTCCCCTATCTGGGGACCATATATTAAATGGATTTTTAGAACAGGGAGATGGAAAAAGAGCTTGCTCTGTCCACTCCACGCATTGACCTGGTATTGCAGTATCTCCAGGACCGGTGCACCCCTTCTTTAATGCAGTTTCTAAAATCAGAAAGAATTGAATTCAATGCTTTTTGTTCATTTTGCTTGTTTGTCGGATTTTGGGATGGACTCTTTGGCTTTGCTTTTCTTCTCCTCATTGGATTTTTCATGTTAAAAGTTGCAGAAGCCAGATGACAAGCTCATTTTGGTTCAACTTCAGCAACTGTGCATTGCATTGCCATGTAATGTAATGTAATGCAATGCTATCTATCTAGCTCTCCCTCTATACTTCCTTTTGGATAAACAGACATATTAGGCAAGCATTTTGGAGCTTTCACCTAAATAACTACAGGTGGTGAGATAAGCTGCACAATATAATTGACCTTTCAGTATATTGTTGCACACACACCATCTATTTAGCAAATGCCCTTGTTATCAACAGCAGCCTTTTAAACTCACCTGAGCTAACAGGTATGTGAGCTGGTTACTCTGCTGCGCTTAAAATTTCTTTTTTGGTTTGCTACAATGCCTTTTCTGAAAAGTTGTCTCCCTCTGCTGGAACACTGACTTCTTTCATTTAATGCCTGCAGACTATAAAAGAGAAACCAACCCAAAAAGTTTGGTTGATTAGTCTGTGGCATTCTTTTAAACTGTTGCTTATGGCGGTCTCTGTGAGCTTCTCAGTGACATTCAGCCATCCAGGTATCCCGCCTGCAGTAGACGGAATGTGGCAATGGAACGCTGGCTGCGCGTGTCATAATAGGCTCTGAGCCTTTATATACCTGCGCACAGCAGCAGCCACCTTCAGTCTGCTGCTGGACAGCCAGCAGCAGCAGCAGCAGGAGAGGTAATTAATCAGCAACCCTCCTGCTAAGGGTAGACAGCTGCTCGTTCCACCCCCCCCCCGCCTTAATTGGTTCTCCTCCCTTCCAACGGTGTTGAGGCGGGTGGGAACAGCCGGGGGTTGAGGGTACTGTGCTAAAAGAGGTGGAGTTATGCAGATCTAAAACACGTGGATTGCAGCAGCAGCAAGCCGAAAAGTGCAGGCATGTGAGGGATCTAGAGGTTGACAGCATGTCTTCTTAACGGGAGTCCAGGTGGCCATCTCCACAAATGGACTTTTCAGAATCCTTGGGTGGCACCGTAGTCGGAAACCAATTCTGGTTATCGCTTCTCGGCCTTTTGGCTAAGATCAAGTGTAGTATCTGTTCTTATCAGTTTAATATCTGATACGTCCCCTATCTGGGGACCATATATTAAATGGATTTTTAGAACAGGGAGATGGAAAAAGAGCTTGCTCTGTCCACTCCACGCATTGACCTGGTATTGCAGTATCTCCAGGACCGGTGCACCCCTTCTTTAATGCAGTTTCTAAAATCAGAAAGAATTGAATTCAATGCTTTTTGTTCATTTTGCTTGTTTGTCGGATTTTGGGATGGACTCTTTGGCTTTGCTTTTCTTCTCCTCATTGGATTTTTCATGTTAAAAGTTGCAGAAGCCAGATGACAAGCTCATTTTGGTTCAACTTCAGCAACTGTGCATTGCATTGCCATGTAATGTAATGTAATGCAATGCTATCTATCTAGCTCTCCCTCTATACTTCCTTTTGGATAAACAGACATATTAGGCAAGCATTTTGGAGCTTTCACCTAAATAACTACAGGTGGTGAGATAAGCTGCACAATATAATTGACCTTTCAGTATATTGTTGCACACACACCATCTATTTAGCAAATGCCCTTGTTATCAACAGCAGCCTTTTAAACTCACCTGAGCTAACAGGTATGTGAGCTGGTTACTCTGCTGCGCTTAAAATTTCTTTTTTGGTTGGCTACAATGCCTTTTCTGAAACGTTGTCTCCCTCTGCTGGAACACTGACTTCTTTCATTTAATGCCTGCAGACTATAAAAGAGAAACCAACCCAAAAAGTTTGGTTGATTAGTCTGTGGCATTCTTTTAAACTGTTGCTTATGGCGGTCTCTGTGAGCTTCTCAGTGACATTCAGCCATCCAGGTATCCCGCCTGCAGTAGACGGAATGTGGCAATGGAACGCTGGCTGCGCGTGTCATAATAGGCTCTGAGCCTTTATATACCTGCGCACAGCAGCAGCCACCTTCAGTCTGCTGCTGGACAGCCAGCAGCAGCAGCAGCAGGAGAGGTAATTAATCAGCAACCCTCCTGCTAAGGTTAGACAGCTGCTCGTTCCACCCCCCCCCCCCGCCTTAATTGGTTCTCCTCCCTTCCAACGGTGTTGAGGCGGGTGGGAACAGCCGGGGGTTGAGGGTACTGTGCTAAAAGAGGTGGAGTTATGCAGATCTAAAACGCGTGGATTGCAGCAGCACCAAGCCGAAAAGTGCAGGCATGTAAGGGATCTAGAGGTTGACAGCATGTCTTCTTAACGGGAGTCCAGGTGGCCATCTCCACAAATGGACTTTTCAGAATCCTTGGGTGGCACCGTAGTCGGAAACCAATTCTGGTTATCGCTTCTCGGCCTTTTGGCTAAGATCAAGTGTAGTATCTGTTCTTATCAGTTTAATATCTGATACGTCCCCTATCTGGGGACCATATATTAAATTGATTTTTAGAACAGGGAGATGGAAAAAGAGCTTGCTCTGTCCACTCCACGCATTGACCTGGTATTGCAGTATCTCCAGGACCGGTGCACCCCTTCTTTAATGCAGTTTCTAAAATCAGAAAGAATTGAATTCAATGCTTTTTGTTCATTTTGCTTGTTTGTCGGATTTTGTGATGGACTCTTTGGCTTTGCTTTTCTTCTCCTCATTGGATTTTTCATGTTAAAAGTTGCAGAAGCCAGATGACAAGCTCATTTTGGTTCAACTTCAGCAACTGTGCATTGCATTGCCATGTAATGTAATGTAATGCAATGCTATCTATCTAGCTCTCCCTCTATACTTCCTTTTGGATAAACAGACATATTAGGCAAGCATTTTGGAGCTTTCACCTAAATAACTACAGGTGGTGAGATAAGCTGCACAATATAATTGACCTTTCAGTATATTGTTGCACACACACCATCTATTTAGCAAATGCCCTTGTTATCAACAGCAGCCTTTTAAACTCACCTGAGCTAACAGGTATGTGAGCTGGTTACTCTGCTGCGCTTAAAATTTCTTTTTTGGTTTGCTACAATGCCTTTTCTGAAACGTTGTCTCCCTCTGCTGGAACACTGACTTCTTTCATTTAATGCCTGCAGACTATAAAAGAGAAACCAACCCAAAAAGTTTGGTTGATTAGTCTGTGGCATTCTTTTAAACTGTTGCTTATGGCGGTCTCTGTGAGCTTCTCAGTGACATTCAGCCATCCAGGTATCCCGCCTGCAGTAGACGGAATGTGGCAATGGAACGCTGGCTGCGCGTGTCATAATAGGCTCTGAGCCTTTATATACCTGCGCACAGCAGCAGCCACCTTCAGTCTGCTGCTGGACAGCCAGCAGCAGCAGCAGCAGGAGAGGTAATTAATCAGCAACCCTCCTGCTAAGGGTAGACAGCTGCTCGTTCCATCCCCCCCCCCCCCGCCTTAATTGGTTCTCCTCCCTTCCAACGGTGTTGAGGCGGGTGGGAACAGCCGGGGGTTGAGGGTACTGTGCTAAAAGAGGTGGAGTTATGCAGATCTAAAACGCGTGGATTGCAGCAGCAGCAAGCCGAAAAGTGCAGGCATGTGAGGGATCTAGAAGTTGACAGCATGTCTTCTTAACGGGAGTCCAGGTGGCCATCTCCACAAATGGACTTTTCAGAATCCTTGGGTGGCACCGTAGTCGGAAACCAATTCTGGTTATCGCTTCTCGGCCTTTTGGCTAAGATCAAGTGTAGTATCTGTTCTTATCAGTTTAATATCTGATACGTCCCCTATCTGGGGACCATATATTAAATGGATTTTTAGAACAGGGAGATGGAAAAAGAGCTTGCTCTGTCCACTCCACGCATTGACCTGGTATTGCAGTATCTCCAGGACCGGTGCACCCCTTCTTTAATGCAGTTTCTAAAATCAGAAAGAATTGAATTCAATGCTTTTTGTTCATTTTGCTTGTTTGTCGGATTTTGGGATGGACTCTTTGGCTTTGCTTTTCTTCTCCTCATTGGATTTTTCATGTTAAAAGTTGCAGAAGCCAGATGACAAGCTCATTTTGGTTCAACTTCAGCAACTGTGCATTGCATTGCCATGTAATGTAATGTAATGCAATGCTATCTATCTAGCTCTCCCTCTATACTTCCTTTTGGATAAACAGACATATTAGGCAAGCATTTTGGAGCTTTCACCTAAATAACTACAGGTGGTGAGATAAGCTGCACAATATAATTGACCTTTCAGTATATTGTTGCACACACACCATCTATTTAGCAAATGCCCTTGTTATCAACAGCAGCCTTTTAAACTCACCTGAGCTAACAGGTATGTGAGCTGGTTACTCTGCTGCGCTTAAAATTTCTTTTTTGGTTTGCTACAATGCCATTTCTGAAACGTTGTCTCCCTCTGCTGGAACACTGACTTCTTTCATTTAATGCCTGCAGACTATAAAAGAGAAACCAACCCAAAAAGTTTGGTTGATTAGTCTGTGGCATTCTTTTAAACTGTTGCTTATGGCGGTCTCTGTGAGCTTCTCAGTGACATTCAGCCATCCAGGTATCCCGCCTGCAGTAGACGGAATGTGGCAATGGAACGCTGGCTGCGCGTGTCATAATAGGCTCTGAGCCTTTATATACCTGCGCACAGCAGCAGCCACCTTCAGTCTGCTGCTGGACAGCCAGCAGCAGCAGCAGCAGGAGAGGTAATTAATCAGCAACCCTCCTGCTAAGGGTAGACAGCTGCTCGTTCCATCCCCCCCCCCCCCCGCCTTAATTGGTTCTCCTCCCTTCCAACGGTGTTGAGGCGGGTGGGAACAGCCGGGGGTTGAGGGTACTGTGCTAAAAGAGGTGGAGTTATGCAGATCTAAAACGCGTGGATTGCAGCAGCAGCAAGCCGAAAAGTGCAGGCATGTGAGGGATCTAGAGGTTGACAGCATGTCTTCTTAACGGGAGTCCAGGTGGCCATCTCCACAAATGGACTTTTCAGAATCCTTGGGTGGCACCGTAGTCGGAAACCAATTCTGGTTATCGCTTCTCGGCCTTTTGGCTAAGATCAAGTGTAGTATCTGTTCTTATCAGTTTAATATCTGATACGTCCCCTATCTGGGGACCATATATTAAATGGATTTTTAGAACAGGGAGATGGAAAAAGAGCTTGCTCTGTCCACTCCACGCATTGACCTGGTATTGCAGTATCTCCAGGACCGGTGCACCCCTTCTTTAATGCAGTTTCTAAAATCAGAAAGAATTGAATTCAATGCTTTTTGTTCATTTTGCTTGTTTGTCGGATTTTGGGATGGACTCTTTGGCTTTGCTTTTCTTCTCCTCATTGGATTTTTCATGTTAAAAGTTGCAGAAGCCAGATGACAAGCTCATTTTGGTTCAACTTCAGCAACTGTGCATTGCATTGCCATGTAATGTAATGTAATGCAATGCTATCTATCTAGCTCTCCCTCTATACTTCCTTTTGGATAAACAGACATATTAGGCAAGCATTTTGGAGCTTTCACCTAAATAACTACAGGTGGTGAGATAAGCTGCACAATATAATTGACCTTTCAGTATATTGTTGCACACACACCATCTATTTAGCAAATGCCCTTGTTATCAACAGCAGCCTTTTAAACTCACCTGAGCTAACAGGTATGTGAGCTGGTTACTCTGCTGCGCTTAAAATTTCTTTTTTGGTTTGCTACAATGCCTTTTCTGAAACGTTGTCTCCCTCTGCTGGAACACTGACTTCTTTCATTTAATGCCTGCAGACTATAAAAGAGAAACCAACCCAAAAAGTTTGGTTGATTAGTCTGTGGCATTCTTTTAAACTGTTGCTTATGGCGGTCTCTGTGAGCTTCTCAGTGACATTCAGCCATCCAGGTATCCCGCCTGCAGTAGACGGAATGTGGCAATGGAACGCTGGCTGCGCGTGTCATAATAGGCTCTGAGCCTTTATATACCTGCGCACAGCAGCAGCCACCTTCAGTCTGCTGCTGGACAGCCAGCAGCAGCAGCAGCAGGAGAGGTAATTAATCAGCAACCCTCCTGCTAAGGGTAGACAGCTGCTCGTTCCATCCCCCCCCCCCCCGCCTTAATTGGTTCTCCTCCCTTCCAACGGTGTTGAGGCGGGTGGGAACAGCCGGGGGTTGAGGGTACTGTGCTAAAAGAGGTGGAGTTATGCAGATCTAAAACGCGTGGATTGCAGCAGCAGCAAGCCGAAAAGTGCAGGCATGTGAGGGATCTAGAGGTTGACAGCATGTCTTCTTAACGGGAGTCCAGGTGGCCATCTCCACAAATGGACTTTTCAGAATCCTTGGGTGGCACCGTAGTCGGAAACCAATTCTGGTTATCGCTTCTCGGCCTTTTGGCTAAGATCAAGTGTAGTATCTGTTCTTATCAGTTTAATATCTGATACGTCCCCTATCTGGGGACCATATATTAAATGGATTTTTAGAACAGGGAGATGGAAAAAGAGCTTGCTCTGTCCACTCCACGCATTGACCTGGTATTGCAGTATCTCCAGGACCGGTGCACCCCTTCTTTAATGCAGTTTCTAAAATCAGAAAGAATTGAATTCAATGCTTTTTGTTCATTTTGCTTGTTTGTCGGATTTTGGGATGGACTCTTTGGCTTTGCTTTTCTTCTCCTCATTGGATTTTTCATGTTAAAAGTTGCAGAAGCCAGATGACAAGCTCATTTTGGTTCAACTTCAGCAACTGTGCATTGCATTGCCATGTAATGTAATGTAATGCAATGCTATCTATCTAGCTCTCCCTCTATACTTCCTTTTGGATAAACAGACATATTAGGCAAGCATTTTGGAGCTTTCACCTAAATAACTACAGGTGGTGAGATAAGCTGCACAATATAATTGACCTTTCAGTATATTGTTGCACACACACCATCTATTTAGCAAATGCCCTTGTTATCAACAGCAGCCTTTTAAACTCACCTGAGCTAACAGGTATGTGAGCTGGTTACTCTGCTGCGCTTAAAATTTCTTTTTTGGTTTGCTACAATGCCATTTCTGAAACGTTGTCTCCCTCTGCTGGAACACTGACTTCTTTCATTTAATGCCTGCAGACTATAAAAGAGAAACCAACCCAAAAAGTTTGGTTGATTAGTCTGTGGCATTCTTTTAAACTGTTGCTTATGGCGGTCTCTGTGAGCTTCTCAGTGACATTCAGCCATCCAGGTATCCCGCCTGCAGTAGACGGAATGTGGCAATGGAACGCTGGCTGCGCGTGTCATAATAGGCTCTGAGCCTTTATATACCTGCGCACAGCAGCAGCCACCTTCAGTCTGCTGCTGGACAGCCAGCAGCAGCAGCAGCAGGAGAGGTAATTAATCAGCAACCCTCCTGCTAAGGGTAGACAGCTGCTCGTTCCATCCCCCCCCCCCCCCCGCCTTAATTGGTTCTCCTCCCTTCCAACGGTGTTGAGGCGGGTGGGAACAGCCGGGGGTTGAGGGTACTGTGCTAAAAGAGGTGGAGTTATGCAGATCTAAAACGCGTGGATTGCAGCAGCAGCAAGCCGAAAAGTGCAGGCATGTGAGGGATCTAGAGGTTGACAGCATGTCTTCTTAACGGGAGTCCAGGTGGCCATCTCCACAAATGGACTTTTCAGAATCCTTGGGTGGCACCGTAGTCGGAAACCAATTCTGGTTATCGCTTCTCGGCCTTTTGGCTAAGATCAAGTGTAGTATCTGTTCTTATCAGTTTAATATCTGATACGTCCCCTATCTGGGGACCATATATTAAATGGATTTTTAGAACAGGGAGATGGAAAAAGAGCTTGCTCTGTCCACTCCACGCATTGACCTGGTATTGCAGTATCTCCAGGACCGGTGCACCCCTTCTTTAATGCAGTTTCTAAAATCAGAAAGAATTGAATTCAATGCTTTTTGTTCATTTTGCTTGTTTGTCGGATTTTGGGATGGACTCTTTGGCTTTGCTTTTCTTCTCCTCATTGGATTTTTCATGTTAAAAGTTGCAGAAGCCAGATGACAAGCTCATTTTGGTTCAACTTCAGCAACTGTGCATTGCATTGCCATGTAATGTAATGTAATGCAATGCTATCTATCTAGCTCTCCCTCTATACTTCCTTTTGGATAAACAGACATATTAGGCAAGCATTTTGGAGCTTTCACCTAAATAACTACAGGTGGTGAGATAAGCTGCACAATATAATTGACCTTTCAGTATATTGTTGCACACACACCATCTATGTAGCAAATGCCCTTGTTATCAACAGCAGCCTTTTAAACTCACCTGAGCTAACAGGTATGTGAGCTGGTTACTCTGCTGCGCTTAAAATTTCTTTTTTGGTTTGCTACAATGCCTTTTCTGAAACGTTGTCTCCCTCTGCTGGAACACTGACTTCTTTCATTTAATGCCTGCAGACTATAAAAGAGAAACCAACCCAAAAAGTTTGGTTGATTAGTCTGTGGCATTCTTTTAAACTGTTGCTTATGGCGGTCTCTGTGAGCTTCTCAGTGACATTCAGCCATCCAGGTATCCCGCCTGCAGTAGACGGAATGTGGCAATGGAACGCTGGCTGCGCGTGTCATAATAGGCTCTGAGCCTTTATATACCTGCGCACAGCAGCAGCCACCTTCAGTCTGCTGCTGGACAGCCAGCAGCAGCAGCAGCAGGAGAGGTAATTAATCAGCAACCCTCCTGCTAAGGGTAGACAGCTGCTCGTTCCATCCCCCCCCCCCCCGCCTTAATTGGTTCTCCTCCCTTCCAACGGTGTTGAGGCGGGTGGGAACAGCCGGGGGTTGAGGGTACTGTGCTAAAAGAGGTGGAGTTATGCAGATCTAAAACGCGTGGATTGCAGCAGCAGCAAGCCGAAAAGTGCAGGCATGTGAGGGATCTAGAGGTTGACAGCATGTCTTCTTAACGGGAGTCCAGGTGGCCATCTCCACAAATGGACTTTTCAGAATCCTTGGGTGGCACCGTAGTCGGAAACCAATTCTGGTTATCGCTTCTCGGCCTTTTGGCTAAGATCAAGTGTAGTATCTGTTCTTATCAGTTTAATATCTGATACGTCCCCTATCTGGGGACCATATATTAAATGGATTTTTAGAACAGGGAGATGGAAAAAGAGCTTGCTCTGTCCACTCCACGCATTGACCTGGTATTGCAGTATCTCCAGGACCGGTGCACCCCTTCTTTAATGCAGTTTCTAAAATCAGAAAGAATTGAATTCAATGCTTTTTGTTCATTTTGCTTGTTTGTCGGATTTTGGGATGGACTCTTTGGCTTTGCTTTTCTTCTCCTCATTGGATTTTTCATGTTAAAAGTTGCAGAAGCCAGATGACAAGCTCATTTTGGTTCAACTTCAGCAACTGTGCATTGCATTGCCATGTAATGTAATGTAATGCAATGCTATCTATCTAGCTCTCCCTCTATACTTCCTTTTGGATAAACAGACATATTAGGCAAGCATTTTGGAGCTTTCACCTAAATAACTACAGGTGGTGAGATAAGCTGCACAATATAATTGACCTTTCAGTATATTGTTGCACACACACCATCTATTTAGCAAATGCCCTTGTTATCAACAGCAGCCTTTTAAACTCACCTGAGCTAACAGGTATGTGAGCTGGTTACTCTGCTGCGCTTAAAATTTCTTTTTTGGTTTGCTACAATGCCTTTTCTGAAACGTTGTCTCCCTCTGCTGGAACACTGACTTCTTTCATTTAATGCCTGCAGACTATAAAAGAGAAACCAACCCAAAAAGTTTGGTTGATTAGTCTGTGGCATTCTTTTAAACTGTTGCTTATGGCGGTCTCTGTGAGCTTCTCAGTGACATTCAGCCATCCAGGTATCCCGCCTGCAGTAGACGGAATGTGGCAATGGAACGCTGGCTGCGCGTGTCATAATAGGCTCTGAGCCTTTATATACCTGCGCACAGCAGCAGCCACCTTCAGTCTGCTGCCTGACAGCCAGCAGCAGCAGCAGCAGGAGAGGTAATTAATCAGCAACCCTCCTGCTAAGGGTAGACAGCTGCTCGTTCCACCCCCCCCCCCCGCCTTAATTGGTTCTCCTCCCTTCCAACGGTGTTGAGGCG
Source organism: Phyllobates terribilis (assembly GCF_046119375.1). Taxonomy (NCBI): domain Eukaryota; kingdom Metazoa; phylum Chordata; class Amphibia; order Anura; family Dendrobatidae; genus Phyllobates; species Phyllobates terribilis. Next base: position 1,876,151 of record NW_027362868.1, read on the forward strand.
GGTGGGAACAGCCGGGGGTTGAGGGTACTGTGCTAAAAGAGGTGGAGTTATGCAGATCTAAAACGCGTGGATTGCAGCAGCAGCAAGCCGAAAAGTGCAGGCATGTGAGGGATCTAGAGGTTGACAGCATGTCTTCTTAACGGGAGTCCAGGTGGCCATCTCCACAAATGGACTTTTCAGAATCCTTGGGTGGCACCGTAGTCGGAAACCAATTCTGGTTATCGCTTCTCGGCCTTTTGGCTAAGATCAAGTGTAGTATCTGTTCTTATCAGTTTAATATCTGATACGTCCCCTATCTGGGGACCATATATTAAATGGATTTTTAGAACAGGGAGATGGAAAAAGAGCTTGCTCTGTCCACTCCACGCATTGACCTGGTATTGCAGTATCTCCAGGACCGGTGCACCCCTTCTTTAATGCAGTTTCTAAAATCAGAAAGAATTGAATTCAATGCTTTTTGTTCATTTTGCTTGTTTGTCGGATTTTGGGATAGACTCTTTGGCTTTGCTTTTCTTCTCCTCATTGGATTTTTCATGTTAAAAGTTGCAGAAGCCAGATGACAAGCTCATTTTGGTTCAACTTCAGCAATTGTGCATTGCATTGCCATGTAATGTAATGTAATGCAATGCTATCTATCTAGCTCTCCCTCTATACTTCCTTTTGGATAAACAGACATATTAGGCAAGCATTTTGGAGCTTTCACCTAAATAACTACAGGTGGTGAGATAAGCTGCACAATATAATTGACCTTTCAGTATATTGTTGCACACACACCATCTATTTAGCAAATGCCCTTGTTATCAACAGCAGCCTTTTAAACTCACCTGAGCTAACAGGTATGTGAGCTGGTTACTCTGCTGCGCTTAAAATTTCTTTTTTGGTTTGCTACAATGCCTTTTCTGAAACGTTGTCTCCCTCTGCTGGAACACTGACTTCTTTCATTTAATGCCTGCAGACTATAAAAGAGAAACCAACCCAAAAAGTTTGGTTGATTAGTCTGTGGCATTCTTTTAAACTGTTGCTTATGGCGGTCTCTGTGAGCTTCTCAGTGACATTCAGCCATCCAGGTATCCCGCCTGCAGTAGACGGAATGTGGCAATGGAACGCTGGCTGCGCGTGTCATAATAGGCTCTGAGCCTTTATATACCTGCGCACAGCAGCAGCCACCTTCAGTCTGCTGCTGGACAGCCAGCAGCAGCAGCAGCAGGAGAGGTAATTAATCAGCAACCCTCCTGCTAAGGGTAGACAGCTGCTCGTTCCACCCCCCCCCCTGCCTTAATTGGTTCTCCTCCCTTCCAACGGTGTTGAGGCGGGTGGGAACAGCCGGGGGTTGAGGGTACTGTGCTAAAAGAGGTGGAGTTATGCAGATCTAAAACGCGTGGATTGCAGCAGCAGCAAGCCGAAAAGTGCAGGCATGTGAGGGATCTAGAGGTTGACAGCATGTCTTCTTAACGGGAGTCCAGGTGGCCATCTCCACAAATGGACTTTTCAGAATCCTTGGGTGGCACCGTAGTCGGAAACCAATTCTGGTTATCGCTTCTCGGCCTTTTGGCTAAGATCAAGTGTAGTATCTGTTCTTATCAGTTTAATATCTGATACGTCCCCTATCTGGGGACCATATATTAAATGGATTTTTAGAACAGGGAGATGGAAAAAGAGCTTGCTCTGTCCACTCCACGCATTGACCTGGTATTGCAGTATCTCCAGGACCGGTGCACCCCTTCTTTAATGCAGTTTCTAAAATCAGAAAGAATTGAATTCAATGCTTTTTGTTCATTTTGCTTGTTTGTCGGATTTTGGGATGGACTCTTTGGCTTTGCTTTTCTTCTCCTCATTGGATTTTTCATGTTAAAAGTTGCAGAAGCCAGATGACAAGCTCATTTTGGTTCAACTTCAGCAACTGTGCATTGCATTGCCATGTAATGTAATGTAATGCAATGCTATCTATCTAGCTCTCCCTCTATAGTTCCTTTTGGATAAACAGACATATTAGGCAAGCATTTTGGAGCTTTCACCTAAATAACTACAGGTGGTGAGATAAGCTGCACAATATAATTGACCTTTCAGTATATTGTTGCACACACACCATCTATTTAGCAAATGCCCTTGTTATCAACAGCAGCCTTTTAAACTCACCTGAGCTAACAGGTATGTGAGCTGGTTACTCTGCTGCGCTTAAAATTTCTTTTTTGGTTTGCCACAATGCCTTTTCTGAAACGTTGTCTCCCTCTGCTGGAACACTGACTTCTTTCATTTAATGCCTGCAGACTATAAAAGAGAAACCAACCCAAAAAGTTTGGTTGATTAGTCTGTGGCATTCTTTTAAACTGTTGCTTATGGCGGTCTCTGTGAGCTTCTCAGTGACATTCAGCCATCCAGGTATCCCGCCTGCAGTAGACGGAATGTGGCAATGGAATGCTGGCTGCGCGTGTCATAATAGGCTCTGAGCCTTTATATACCTGCGCACAGCAGCAGCCACCTTCAGTCTGCTGCTGGACAGCCAGCAGCAGCAGCAGCAGGAGAGGTAATTACTCAGCAACCCTCCTGCTAAGGGTAGACAGCTGCTCGTTCCACCCCCCCCCCGCCTTAATTGGTTCTCCTCCCTTCCAACGGTGTTGAGGCGGGTGGGAACAGCCGGGGGTTGAGGGTACTGTGCTAAAAGAGGTGGAGTTATGCAGATCTAAAACGTGTGGATTGCAGCAGCAGCAAGCCGAAAAGTGCAGGCATGTGAGGGATCTAGAGGTTGACAGCATGTCTTCTTAACGGGAGTCCAGGTGGCCATCTCCACAAATGGACTTTTCAGAATCCTTGGGTGGCACCGTAGTCGGAAACCAATTCTGGTTATCGCTTCTCGGCCTTTTGGCTAAGATCAAGTGTAGTATCTGTTCTTATCAGTTTAATATCTGATACGTCCCCTATCTGGGGACCATATATTAAATGGATTTTTAGAACAGGGAGATGGAAAAAGAGCTTGCTCTGTCCACTCCACGCATTGACCTGGTATTGCAGTATCTCCAGGACCGGTGCACCCCTTCTTTAATGCAGTTTCTAAAATCAGAAAGAATTGAATTCAATGCTTTTTGTTCATTTTGCTTGTTTGTCGGATTTTGGGATGGACTCTTTGGCTTTGCTTTTCTTCTCCTCATTGGATTTTTCATGTTAAAAGTTGCAGAAGCCAGATGACAAGCTCATTTTGGTTCAACTTCAGCAACTGTGCATTGCATTGCCATGTAATGTAATGTAATGCAATGCTATCTATCTAGCTCTCCCTCTATACTTCCTTTTAGATAAACAGACATATTAGGCAAGCATTTTGGAGCTTTCACCTAAATAACTACAGGTGGTGAGATAAGCTGCACAATATAATTGACCTTTCAGTATATTGTTGCACACACACCATCTATTTAGCAAATGCCCTTGTTATCAACAGCAGCCTTTTAAACTCACCTGAGCTAACAGGTATGTGAGCTGGTTACTCTGCTGCGCTTAAAATTTCTTTTTTGGTTTGCTACAATGCCTTTTCTGAAACGTTGTCTCCCTCTGCTGGAACACTGACTTCTTTCATTTAATGCCTGCAGACTATAAAAGAGAAACCAACCCAAAAAGTTTGGTTGATTAGTCTGTGGCATTCTTTTAAACTGTTGCTTATGGCGGTCTCTGTGAGCTTCTCAGTGACATTCAGCCATCCAGGTATCCCGCCTGCAGTAGACGGAATGTGGCAATGGAACGCTGGCTGCGTGTGTCATAATAGGCTCTGAGCCTTTATATACCTGCGCACAGCAGCAGCCACCTTCAGTCTGCTGCTGGACAGCCAGCAGCAGCAGCAGCAGGAGAGGTAATTAATCAGCAACCCTCCTGCTAAGGGTAGACAGCTGCTCGTTCCACCCCCCCCCCCCGCCTTAATTGGTTCTCCTCCCTTCCAACGGTGTTGAGGCGGGTGGGAACAGCCGGGGGTTGAGGGTACTGTGCTAAAAGAGGTGGAGTTATGCAGATCTAAAACGCGTGGATTGCAGCAGCAGCAAGCCGAAAAGTGCAGGCATGTGAGGGATCTAGAGGTTGACAGCATGTCTTCTTAACGGGAGTCCAGGTGGCCATCTCCACAAATGGACTTTTCAGAATCCTTGGGTGGCACCGTAGTCGGAAACCAATTCTGGTTATCGCTTCTCGGCCTTTTGGCTAAGATCAAGTGTAGTATCTGTTCTTATCAGTTTAATATCTGATACGTCCCCTATCTGGGGACCATATATTAAATGGATTTTTAGAACAGGGAGATGGAAAAAGAGCTTGCTCTGTCCACTCCACGCATTGACCTGGTATTGCAGTATCTCCAGGACCGGTGCACCCCTTCTTTAATGCAGTTTCTAAAATCAGAAAGAATTGAATTCAATGCTTTTTGTTCATTTTGCTTGTTTGTCGGATTTTGGGATGGACTCTTTGGCTTTGCTTTTCTTCTCCTCATTGGATTTTTCATGTTAAAAGTTGCAGAAGCCAGATGACAAGCTCATTTTGGTTCAACTTCAGCAACTGTGCATTGCATTGCCATGTAATGTAATGTAATGCAATGCTATCTATCTAGCTCTCCCTCTATACTTCCTTTTGAATAAACAGACATATTAGGCAAGCATTTTGGAGCTTTCACCTAAATAACTACAGGTGGTGAGATAAGCTGCACAATATAATTGACCTTTCAGTATATTGTTGCACACACACCATCTATTTAGCAAATGCCCTTGTTATCAACAGCAGCCTTTTAAACTCACCTGAGCTAACAGGTATGTGAGCTGGTTACTCTGCTGCGCTTAAAATTTCTTTTTTGGTTTGCTACAATGCCTTTTCTGAAACGTTGTCTCCCTCTGCTGGAACACTGACTTCTTTCATTTAATGCCTGCAGACTATAAAAGAGAAACCAACCCAAAAAGTTTGGTTGATTAGTCTGTGGCATTCTTTTAAACTGTTGCTTATGGCGGTCTCTGTGAGCTTCTCAGTGACATTCAGCCATCCAGGTATCCCGCCTGCAGTAGACGGAATGTGGCAATGGAACGCTGGCTGCGCGTGTCATAATAGGCTCTGAGCCTTTATATACCTGCGCACAGCAGCAGCCACCTTCAGTCTGCTGCTGGACAGCCAGCAGCAGCAGCAGCAGGAGAGGTAATTAATCAGCAACCCTCCTGCTAAGGGTAGACAGCTGCTCGTTCCACCCCCCCCCGCCTTAATTGGTTCTCCTCCCTTCCAACGGTGTTGAGGCGGGTGGGAACAGCCGGGGGTTGAGGGTACTGTGCTAAAAGAGGTGGAGTTATGCAGATCTAAAACGCGTGGATTGCAGCAGCAGCAAGCCGAAAAGTGCAGGCATGTGAGGGATCTAGAGGTTGACAGCATGTCTTCTTAACGGGAGTCCAGGTGGCCATCTCCACAAATGGACTTTTCAGAATCCTTGGGTGGCACCGTAGTCGGAAACCAATTCTGGTTATCGCTTCTCGGCCTTTTGGCTAAGATCAAGTGTAGTATCTGTTCTTATCAGTTTAATATCTGATACGTCCCCTATCTGGGGACCATATATTAAATGGATTTTTAGAACAGGGAGATGGAAAAAGAGCTTGCTCTGTCCACTCCACGCATTGACCTGGTATTGCAGTATCTCCAGGACCGGTGCACCCCTTCTTTAATGCAGTTTCTAAAATCAGAAAGAATTGAATTCAATGCTTTTTGTTCATTTTGCTTGTTTGTCGGATTTTGGGATGGACTCTTTGGCTTTGCTTTTCTTCTGCTCATTGGATTTTTCATGTTAAAAGTTGCAGAAGCCAGATGACAAGCTCATTTTGGTTCAACTTCAGCAACTGTGCATTGCATTGCCATGTAATGTAATGTAATGCAATGCTATCTATCTAGCTCTCCCTCTATACTTCCTTTTGGATAAACAGACATATTAGGCAAGCATTTTGGAGCTTTCACCTAAATAACTACAGGTGGTGAGATAAGCTGCACAATATAATTGACCTTTCAGTATATTGTTGCACACACACCATCTATTTAGCAAATGCCCTTGTTATCAACAGCAGCCTTTTAAACTCACCTGAGCTAACAGGTATGTGAGCTGGTTACTCTGCTGCGCTTAAAATTTCTTTTTTGGTTTGCTACAATGCCTTTTCTGAAACGTTGTCTCCCTCTGCTGGAACACTGACTTCTTTCATTTAATGCCTGCAGACTATAAAAGAGAAACCAACCCAAAAAGTTTGGTTGATTAGTCTGTGGCATTCTTTTAAACTGTTGCTTATGGCGGTCTCTGTGAGCTTCTCAGTGACATTCAGCCATCCAGGTATCCCGCCTGCAGTAGACGGAATGTGGCAATGGAACGCTGGCTGCGCGTGTCATAATAGGCTCTGAGCCTTTATATACCTGCGCACAGCAGCAGCCACCTTCAGTCTGCTGCTGGACAGCCAGCAGCAGCAGCAGCAGGAGAGGTAATTAATCAGCAACCCTCCTGCTAAGGGTAGACAGCTGCTCGTTCCACCCCCCCCCCCCCCCCGCCTTAATTGGTTCTCCTCCCTTCCAACGGTGTTGAGGCGGGTGGGAACAGCCGGGGGTTGAGGGTACTGTGCTAAAAGAGGTGGAGTTATGCAGATCTAAAACGCGTGGATTGCAGCAGCAGCAAGCCGAAAAGTGCAGGCATGTGAGGGATCTAGAGGTTGACAGCATGTCTTCTTAACGGGAGTCCAGGTGGCCATCTCCACAAATGGACTTTTCAGAATCCTTGGGTGGCACCGTAGTCGGAAACCAATTCTGGTTATCGCTTCTCGGCCTTTTGGCTAAGATCAAGTGTAGTATCTGTTCTTATCAGTTTAATATCTGATACGTCCCCTATCTGGGGACCATATATTAAATGGATTTTTAGAACAGGGAGATGGAAAAAGAGCTTGCTCTGTCCACTCCACGCATTGACCTGGTATTGCAGTATCTCCAGGACCGGTGCACCCCTTCTTTAATGCAGTTTCTAAAATCAGAAAGAATTGAATTCAATGCTTTTTGTTCATTTTGCTTGTTTGTCGGATTTTGGGATGGACTCTTTGGCTTTGCTTTTCTTCTCCTCATTGGATTTTTCATGTTAAAAGTTGCAGAAGCCAGATGACAAGCTCATTTTGGTTCAACTTCAGCAACTGTGCATTGCATTGCCATGTAATGTGTTATGCACACGCCCGGACAGACTGGCGTGTGCGGTTGTAGTGGTTCCACTGGACCATGAACCGGAGAGTGCCTGGAGGGGCGTGACTAAGTATCTGGCCGATCCGACCAAGATGGCACGACGGCATACGACGCCAGTGCACCAGGGAGAAACCGGGCAGAGGGACCAGGTGCTACTCCTGGTCAAACTCCGGACACGGGGGTTGACCCACACAGGGATTACTGGAACAGGCTGGTAGGCTGGCACACAGACTGGTGGGTATAGGCAGGCACGACTGGTATGCAGGCAGGGGGGGTACAGGCAAGCACAGCAAGTGTGCAGACAGGGAGGCACTAGCAGGTAGGAACACAGGCGGGATAGGACCCAGTACACACTGGGACTCAGGAATAATACAGGCAGAGGGGTACAGGCAGGGCAGGACAGGACTGCCGGAGCAGCGGGCAGAAGCAGGGCAGGACAGGACTGCCGGAGCAGCGGGCAGAAGCAGGGCAGGACAGGACTGCCGGAGCAGCGGGCAGAAGCAGGGCAGGACAGGACTGCCGGAGCAGCGGGCAGAAGCAGGGCAGGACAGGACTCTGTTCACACGGAACAGACAGGAAGGGAAAGACAGAGCCAGACACCCACAGGGTACTTGCAGTGAAGTAGCGAGTGGACCACAAACTCACAAACGGGAGTACAGAGACAACAGGCAGGAGTTAGGTACGAGTTCAGACTCTGCAGAAAAAGGAAGGGAACGGACATAGAGGCAAAACAGGTAAAGGATAGGAGAGAGTTCAGACTGGAACTGAGTGTACGGAGGAGACCGACACTGCAGCGGGATACAGGAGCGGGTCTGGGAATACTGCCCCCAGAGAGGCGGGACGAACAGGCAAGGAGCGTGTTCAGACAGGACAGACAAGATACAGGAGCGGGTCTAGGTAATCGGCCCCTAGAAGGCGGGAGGAACAGGCTAGGAGCGTGTTCAGACAGGACAGACAAGATACACAGAAAGGACTCAGTTCAGACACGGGAACAAATACCGCAAAGCAGGAGACATACAGGACTCAGTTCAGACACGGGAGCTGATAAAGCATTAGACATACAGGACACAGTTCAGACACGGGAGCTGATACCGCAAAGCAGGAGACATACAGGACTCAGTTCAGACACGGGAACTAATACCGCAAAGCAGGAGACATACAGGACTCAGTTCAGACACGGGAGCTGATACCGCAAAGCAGGAGACATACAGGACTAAGTTCAGACAGGCCTGGAAATACAGCCTCCAGGAAAGGCAGACAAGGAAACAAAGACGGGACCTGGCACCTTCAGAGTGCAAGCACACACTGAAGGAAACACTATGCTCAGGCAGGGATAGAAGGGAGCTGCTGAGCTATATACCAATTGTCAGACAGCAATAGGCTGAGGACGCACAAGGGGTGTGACCCACAGCAGGTACAAAAAGCAGGAAGTGATCGGGCGCCGCCCTTAAGCAGCAGAGACAGACACAAACAGACAGCATGGAGGGAAGCCAGAGAGACATTCTGGACAGGAGATCAAGTGCGCGCTCCTGCACAGTGGGAGATGGACCACTATGCAAGGACGCCGCCAGGTATGTTACAGTACCTCCCCCCTTACGCCCCCTCTTCTTCAGGCCTGCCAGAATCTTCCGCAGGGAATTCGAGGACCAGTCGTTCACTGGGTTGGAGGGGGACAGAGACTTGAGGGTAATCTCTGCTTCGAGGTACATCTTGTCAAGCTCACAGGAAAAAATAGACGGGTTATCAGGTACATAATGAGGAAAAGTCACTGTCTCTTTGTTATCTGGTGGTACCCCGGAGGATTCAGGAAACAACTGGAGGTCCTCCGCCGGGTCAGAAGAGTGCAGAGGCTCAGAGAAAACAACTGCTTCAGAGTACACTAGGTCGGACTCACTGGAGGAAGCAGGCGAGGTATCGGGTACCGAGTATAGGAAAGTCTCTGTCCATTCACCACCAGGTGGCACCCCGAAGGGTTCTGAACACAACTGGAGGTCCTCCGCCTGGTCGGAGTGGTGTAGAGACTCGGGAGTAACCTCTGCTTCGGAGTACACTAGGTTGGACTCACTGGACGAAGCGAGCGAGGTATCAGGTACAGAGTATAGGAGAGTCTCTGTCCTTTCGCTACCAGGTAGCACCCCGAAGGGTTCAGGAGACAACTGGAGATCCTCCGCCTGGTCGGAGGGGTGTAGAGACTCGGGGGTAACTACCACTTTGGGGTACCCATTGTCAGGCTCACAGGACGAAGCGGACAAAGTATTGAGTACCGGGTGTAGAGAAGTCTCTCTCCATTTGTCATCGAGAGGTATCCCGGAGGATTCTGGAGGCAACAGGGGATCCTCCGCCAGGTAGTAGAGGTGCACAGACTCTGAGGTAACCACAGCTTTGGAGCATCCTTGGACATGCACACCGGTTAAAGAGAGAGAAGCAACTGATGCCGGGTGCAGGAAGTTCTCCTGTGTGGAGTCTGGATGGGCAGAAGTCTCTTCGGGCAGGAGAACTGGTGCACTACCCACGCACATTACCCATTGGGGTTTCTCCGGGATACAGGGAGATGAAGCTTCAGTAGGGACTTCAAGGTTGGGGTCAGGAGGTCTCAGGGAGGACAGACCCTGGCGTGACGGCTTGCCTCTAAGTCTAGCACGTCTGGACTGCCTCTTGAGGTTGAGAGAAGTATTCCGGAAAGCGTAGTCACCCTGTGAGGATTCTGGGTGGGCAGTAGTCTCATTGGGCTGGAGGACTATTGCGCTACCCACACACATTACCCATCGGGGCTGCTCCGGGATATTGGGAGGTGAAGCTTCAGCAGGAGCCTCCGGGTTAGGATCATCGAAGACCATTAGAAAGGCCACCAGGAAGGCCATTAGGTCCAGGAGGATCGGATCCTGTGTTTCATATAGGGGGTTGATCCATTCCAAGGCATCACCCGCCAGGTAAGACATAATAAAGGCCACTTTAGCCCAATCGGAAGGAAAAGAGAGAGGGTAGGCCTTAAAGTGTAGCATGCATTGCTCCACAAATGCACGACACTGTCTTGGATCCCCATAGTAACGTGGCGGATCCGCAGGAACGAGAGCTGATAGATCCATCTGGACGGTGCGTAATTCGCCTGGAACTCAGCTAAGGGAAAAAAAATTTATTTATTTATTTTAATGCATGTATTCGCTGGAAAAACTTCTCAGAGAGCGAAGGCCGTGGGGCTCAACGGGAACCATGGCCTGAGCATGCTGTTATGCACACGCCCGGACAGACTGGCGTGTGCGGTTGTAGTGGTTCCACTGGACCATGAACCGGAGAGTGCCTGGAGGGGCGTGACTAAGTATCTGGCCGATCCGACCAAGATGGCACGACGGCATACGACGCCAGTGCACCAGGGAGAAACCGGGCAGAGGGACCAGGTGCTACTCCAGGTCAAACTCCGGACACGGGGGTTGACCCACACAGGGATTACTGGAACAGGCTGGTAGGCTGGCACACAGACTGGTGGGTATAGGCAGGCACGACTGGTATGCAGGCAGGGGGGGTACAGGCAAGCACAGCAAGAGTGCAGACAGGGAGGCACTAGCAGGTAGGAACACAGGCGGGATAGGACCCAGTACACACTGGGACTCAGGAATAATACAGGCAGAGGGGTACAGGCAGGGCAGGACAGGACTGCCGGAGCAGCGGGCAGAAGCAGGGCAGGACAGGACTGCCGGAGCAGCGGGCAGAAGCAGGGCAGGACAGGACTGCCGGAGCAGCGGGCAGAAGCAGGGCAGGACAGGACTGCCGGAGCAGCGGGCAGAAGCAGGGCAGGACAGGACTCTGTTCACACGGAACAGACAGGAAGGGAAAGACAGAGCCAGACACCCACAGGGTACTTGCAGTGAAGTAGCGAGTGGACCACAAACTCACAAACGGGAGTACAGAGACAACAGGCAGGAGTTAGGTACGAGTTCAGACTCTGCAGAAAAAGGAAGGGAACGGACATAGAGGCAAAACAGGTAAAGGATAGGAGAGAGTTCAGACTGGAACTGAGTGTACGGAGGAGACCGACACTGCAGCGGGATACAGGAGCGGGTCTGGGAATACTGCCCCCAGAGAGGCGGGACGAACAGGCAAGGAGCGTGTTCAGACAGGACAGACAAGATACAGGAGCGGGTCTAGGTAATCGGCCCCTAGAAGGCGGGAGGAACAGGCTAGGAGCGTGTTCAGACAGGACAGACAAGATACACAGAAAGGACTCAGTTCAGACACGGGAACAAATACCGCAAAGCAGGAGACATACAGGACTCAGTTCAGACACGGGAGCTGATAAAGCAGGAGACATACAGGACACAGTTCAGACACGGGAGCTGATACCGCAAAGCAGGAGACATACAGGACTCAGTTCAGACACGGGAACTAATACCGCAAAGCAGGAGACATACAGGACTCAGTTCAGACACGGGAGCTGATACCGCAAAGCAGGAGACATACAGGACTAAGTTCAGACAGGCCTGGAAATACAGCCTCCAGGAAAGGCAGACAAGGAAACAAAGACAGGACCTGGCACCTTCAGAGTGCAAGCACACACTGAAGGAAACACTATGCTCAGGCAGGGATAGAAGGGAGCTGCTGAGCTATATACCAAGTGTCAGACAGCAATAGGCTGAGGACGCACAAGGGGTGTGACCCACAGCAGGTACAAAAAGCAGGAAGTGATCGGGCGCCGCCCTTAAGCAGCAGAGACAGACACAAACAGACAGCATGGAGGGAAGCCAGAGAGACATTCTGGACAGGAGATCAAGTGCGCGCTCCTGCACAGTGGGAGATGGACCACTATGCAAGGACGCCGCCAGGTATGTTACATAATGTAATGTAATGCAATGCTATCTATCTAGCTCTCCCTCTATACTTCCTTTTGGATAAACAGACATATTAGGCAAGCATTTTGGAGCTTTCACCTAAATAACTACAGGTGGTGAGATAAGCTGCACAATATAATTGACCTTTCAGTATATTGTTGCACACACACCATCTATTTAGCAAATGCCCTTGTTATCAACAGCAGCCTTTTAAACTCACCTGAGCTAACAGGTATGTGAGCTGGTTACTCTGCTGCGCTTAAAATTTCTTTTTTGGTTTGCTACAATGCCTTTTCTGAAACGTTGTCTCCCTCTGCTGGAACACTGACTTCTTTCATTTAATGCCTGCAGACTATAAAAGAGAAACCAACCCAAAAAGTTTGGTTGATTAGTCTGTGGCATTCTTTTAAACTGTTGCTTATGGCGGTCTCTGTGAGCTTCTCAGTGACATTCAGCCATCCAGGTATCCCGCCTGCAGTAGACGGAATGTGGCAATGGAACGCTGGCTGCGCGTGTCATAATAGGCTCTGAGCCTTTATATACCTGCGCACAGCAGCAGCCACCTTCAGTCTGCTGCTGGACAGCCAGCAGCAGCAGCAGCAGGAGAGGTAATTAATCAGCAACCCTCCTGCTAAGGGTAGACAGCTGCTCGTTCCACCCCCCCCCCCCCCCCGCCTTAATTGGTTCTCCTCCCTTCCAACGGTGTTGAGGCGGGTGGGAACAGCCGGGGGTTGAGGGTACTGTGCTAAAAGAGGTGGAGTTATGCAGATCTAAAACGCGTGGATTGCAGCAGCAGCAAGCCGAAAAGTGCAGGCATGTGAGGGATCTAGAGGTTGACAGCATGTCTTCTTAACGGGAGTCCAGGTGGCCATCTCCACAAATGGACTTTTCAGAATCCTTGGGTGGCACCGTAGTCGGAAACCAATTCTGGTTATCGCTTCTCGGCCTTTTGGCTAAGATCAAGTGTAGTATCTGTTCTTATCAGTTTAATATCTGATACGTCCCCTATCTGGGGACCATATATTAAATGGATTTTTAGAACAGGGAGATGGAAAAAGAGCTTGCTCTGTCCACTCCACGCATTGACCTGGTATTGCAGTATCTCCAGGACCGGTGCACCCCTTCTTTAATGCAGTTTCTAAAATCAGAAAGAATTGAATTCAATGCTTTTTGTTCATTTTGCTTGTTTGTCGGATTTTGGGATGGACTCTTTGGCTTTGCTTTTCTTCTCCTCATTGGATTTTTCATGTTAAAAGTTGCAGAAGCCAGATGACAAGCTCATTTTGGTTCAACTTCAGCAACTGTGCATTGCATTGCCATGTAATGTAATGTAATGCAATGCTATCTATCTAGCTCTCCCTCTATACTTCCTTTTGGATAAACAGACATATTAGGCAAGCATTTTGGAGCTTTCACCTAAATAACTACAGGTGGTGAGATAAGCTGCACAATATAATTGACCTTTCAGTATATTGTTGCACACACACCATCTATTTAGCAAATGCCCTTGTTATCAACAGCAGCCTTTTAAACTCACCTGAGCTAACAGGTATGTGAGCTGGTTACTCTGCTGCGCTTAAAATTTCTTTTTTGGTTGGCTACAATGCCTTTTCTGAAACGTTGTCTCCCTCTGCTGGAACACTGACTTCTTTCATTTAATGCCTGCAGACTATAAAAGAGAAACCAACCCAAAAAGTTTGGTTGATTAGTCTGTGGCATTCTTTTAAACTGTTGCTTATGGCGGTCTCTGTGAGCTTCTCAGTGACATTCAGCCATCCAGGTATCCCGCCTGCAGTAGACGGAATGTGGCAATGGAACGCTGGCTGCGCGGGTCATAATAGGCTCTGAGCCTTTATATACCTGCGCACAGCAGCAGCCACCTTCAGTCTGCTGCTGGACAGCCAGCAGCAGCAGCAGCAGGAGAGGTAATTAATCAGCAACCCTCCTGCTAAGGGTAGACAGCTGCTCGTTCCACCCCCCCCCCGCCTTAATTGGTTCTCCTCCCTTCCAACGGTGTTGAGGCGGGTGGGAACAGCCGGGGGTTGAGGGTACTGTGCTAAAAGAGGTGGAGTTATGCAGATCTAAAACGCGTGGATTGCAGCAGCAGCAAGCCGAAAAGTGCAGGCATGTGAGGGATCTAGAGGTTGACAGCATGTCTTCTTAACGGGAGTCCAGGTGGCCATCTCCACAAATGGACTTTTCAGAATCCTTGGGTGGCACCGTAGTCGGAAACCAATTCTGGTTATCGCTTCTCGGCCTTTTGGCTAAGATCAAGTGTAGTATCTGTTCTTATCAGTTTAATATCTGATACGTCCCCTATCTGGGGACCATATATTAAATGGATTTTTAGAACAGGGAGATGGAAAAAGAGCTTGCTCTGTCCACTCCACGCATTGACCTGGTATTGCAGTATCTCCAGGACCGGTGCACCCCTTCTTTAATGCAGTTTCTAAAATCAGAAAGAATTGAATTCAATGCTTTTTGTTCATTTTGCTTGTTTGTCGGATTTTGGGATGGACTCTTTGGCTTTGCTTTTCTTCTCCTCATTGGATTTTTCATGTTAAAAGTTGCAGAAGCCAGATGACAAGCTCATTTTGGTTCAACTTCAGCAACTGTGCATTGCATTGCCATGTAATGTGTTATGCACACGCCCGGACAGACTGGCGTGTGCGGTTGTAGTGGTTCCACTGGACCATGAACCGGAGAGTGCCTGGAGGGGCGTGACTAAGTATCTGGCCGATCCGACCAAGATGGCACGACGGCATACGACGCCAGTGCACGAGGGAGAAACCGGGCAGAGGGACCAGGTGCTACTCCAGGTCAAACTCCGGACACGGGGGTTGACCCACACAGGGATTACTGGAACAGGCTGGTAGGCTGGCACACAGACTGGTGGGTATAGGCAGGCACGACTGGTATGCAGGCAGGGGGGGTACAGGCAAGCACAGCAAGAGTGCAGACAGGGAGGCACTAGCAGGTAGGAACACAGGCGGGATAGGACCCAGTACACACTGGGACTCAGGAATAATACAGGCAGAGGGGTACAGGCAGGGCAGGACAGGACTGCCGGAGCAGCGGGCAGAAGCAGGGCAGGACAGGACTGCCGGAGCAGCGGGCAGAAGCAGGGCAGGACAGGACTGCCGGAGCAGCGGGCAGAAGCAGGGCAGGACAGGACTGCCGGAGCAGCGGGCAGAAGCAGCGCAGGACAGGACTCTGTTCACACGGAACAGACAGGAAGGGAAAGACAGAGCCAGACACCCACAGGGTACTTGCAGTGAAGTAGCGAGTGGACCACAAACTCACAAACGGGAGTACAGAGACAACAGGCAGGAGTTAGGTACGAGTTCAGACTCTGCAGAAAAAGGAAGGGAACGGACATAGAGGCAAAACAGGTAAAGGATAGGAGAGAGTTCAGACTGGAACTGAGTGTACGGAGGAGACCGACACTGCAGCGGGATACAGGAGCGGGTCTGGGAATACTGCCCCCAGAGAGGCGGGACGAACAGGCAAGGAGCGTGTTCAGACAGGACAGACAAGATACAGGAGCGGGTCTAGGTAATCGGCCCCTAGAAGGCGGGAGGAACAGGCTAGGAGCGTGTTCAGACAGGACAGACAAGATACACAGAAAGGACTCAGTTCAGACACGGGAACAAATACCGCAAAGCAGGAGACATACAGGACTCAGTTCAGACACGGGAGCTGATAAAGCAGGAGACATACAGGACACAGTTCAGACACGGGAGCTGATACCGCAAAGCAGGAGACATACAGGACTCAGTTCAGACACGGGAACTAATACCGCAAAGCAGGAGACATACAGGACTCAGTTCAGACACGGGAGCTGATACCGCAAAGCAGGAGACATACAGGACTAAGTTCAGACAGGCCTGGAAATACAGCCTCCAGGAAAGGCAGACAAGGAAACAAAGACGGGACCTGGCACCTTCAGAGTGCAAGCACACACTGAAGGAAACACTATGCTCAGGCAGGGATAGAAGGGAGCTGCTGAGCTATATACCAAGTGTCAGACAGCAATAGGCTGAGGACGCACAAGGGGTGTGACCCACAGCAGGTACAAAAAGCAGGAAGTGATCGGGCGCCGCCCTTAAGCAGCAGAGACAGACACAAACAGACAGCATGGAGGGAAGCCAGAGAGACATTCTGGACAGGAGATCAAGTGCGCGCTCCTGCACAGTGGGAGATGGACCACTATGCAAGGACGCCGCCAGGTATGTTACATAATGTAATGTAATGCAATGCTATCTATCTAGCTCTCCCTCTATACTTCCTTTTGGATAAACAGACATATTAGGCAAGCATTTTGGAGCTTTCACCTAAATAACTACAGGTGGTGAGATAAGCTGCACAATATAATTGACCTTTCAGTATATTGTTGCACACACACCATCTATTTAGCAAATGCCCTTGTTATCAACAGCAGCCTTTTAAACTCACCTGAGCTAACAGGTATGTGAGCTGGTTACTCTGCTGCGCTTAAAATTTCTTTTTTGGTTTGCTACAATGCCTTTTCTGAAACGTTGTCTCCCTCTGCTGGAACACTGACTTCTTTCATTTAATGCCTGCAGACTATAAAAGAGAAACCAACCCAAAAAGTTTGGTTGATTAGTCTGTGGCATTCTTTTAAACTGTTGCTTATGGCGGTCTCTGTGAGCTTCTCAGTGACATTCAGCCATCCAGGTATCCCGCCTGCAGTAGACGGAATGTGGCAATGGAACGCTGGCTGCGCGTGTCATAATAGGCTCTGAGCCTTTATATACCTGCGCACAGCAGCAGCCACCTTCAGTCTGCTGCTGGACAGCCAGCAGCAGCAGCAGGAGAGGTAATTAATCAGCAACCCTCCTGCTAAGGGTAGACAGCTGCTCGTTCCACCCCCCCCCCGCCTTAATTGGTTCTCCTCCCTTCCAACGGTGTTGAGGCGGGTGGGAACAGCCGGGGGTTGAGGGTACTGTGCTAAAAGAGGTGGAGTTATGCAGATCTAAAACGCGTGGATTGCAGCAGCAGCAAGCCGAAAAGTGCAGGCATGTGAGGGATCTAGAGGTTGACAGCATGTCTTCTTAACGGGAGTCCAGGTGGCCATCTCCACAAATGGACTTTTCAGAATCCTTGGGTGGCACCGTAGTCGGAAACCAATTCTGGTTATCGCTTCTCGGCCTTTTGGCTAAGATCAAGTGTAGTATCTGTTCTTATCAGTTTAATATCTGATACGTCCCCTATCTGGGGACCATATATTAAATGGATTTTTAGAACAGGGAGATGGAAAAAGAGCTTGCTCTGTCCACTCCACGCATTGACCTGGTATTGCAGTATCTCCAGGACCGGTGCACCCCTTCTTTAATGCAGTTTCTAAAATCAGAAAGAATTGAATTCAATGCTTTTTGTTCATTTTGCTTGTTTGTCGGATTTTGGGATGGACTCTTTGGCTTTGCTTTTCTTCTCCTCATTGGATTTTTCATGTTAAAAGTTGCAGAAGCCAGATGACAAGCTCATTTTGGTTCAACTTCAGCAACTGTGCATTGCATTGCCATGTAATGTAATGTAATGCAATGCTATCTATCTAGCTCTCCCTCTATACTTCCTTTTGGATAAACAGACATATTAGGCAAGCATTTTGGAGCTTTCACCTAAATAACTACAGGTGGTGAGATAAGCTGCACAATATAATTGACCTTTCAGTATATTGTTGCACACACACCATCTATTTAGCAAATGCCCTTGTTATCAACAGCAGCCTTTTAAACTCACCTGAGCTAACAGGTATGTGAGCTGGTTACTCTGCTGCGCTTAAAATTTCTTTTTTGGTTTGCTACAATGCCTTTTCTGAAACGTTGTCTCCCTCTGCTGGAACACTGACTTCTTTCATTTAATGCCTGCAGACTATAAAGAGAAACCAACCCAAAAAGTTTGGTTGATTAGTCTGTGGCATTCTTTTAAACTGTTGCTTATGGCGGTCTCTGTGAGCTTCTCAGTGACATTCAGCCATCCAGGTATCCCGCCTGCAGTAGACGGAATGTGGCAATGGAACGCTGGCTGCGCGTGTCATAATAGGCTCTGAGCCTTTATATACCTGCGCACAGCAGCAGCCACCTTCAGTCTGCTGCTGGACAGCCAGCAGCAGCAGCAGCAGGAGAGGTAATTAATCAGCAACCCTCCTGCTAAGGGTAGACAGCTGCTCGTTCCACCCCCCCCCCGCCTTAATTGGTTCTCCTCCCTTCCAACGGTGTTGAGGCGGGTGGGAACAGCCGGGGGTTGAGGGTACTGTGCTAAAAGAGGTGGAGTTATGCAGATCTAAAACGCGTGGATTGCAGCAGCAGCAAGCCGAAAAGTGCAGGCATGTGAGGGATCTAGAGGTTGACAGCATGTCTTCTTAACGGGAGTCCAGGTGGCCATCTCCACAAATGGACTTTTCAGAATCCTTGGGTGGCACCGTAGTCGGAAACCAATTCTGGTTATCGCTTCTCGGCCTTTTGGCTAAGATCAAGTGTAGTATCTGTTCTTATCAGTTTAATATCTGATACGTCCCCTATCTGGGGACCATATATTAAATGGATTTTTAGAACAGGGAGATGGAAAAAGAGCTTGCTCTGTCCACTCCACGCATTGACCTGGTATTGCAGTATCTCCAGGACCGGTGCACCCCTTCTTTAATGCAGTTTCTAAAATCAGAAAGAATTGAATTCAATGCTTTTTGTTCATTTTGCTTGTTTGTCGGATTTTGGGATGGACTCTTTGGCTTTGCTTTTCTTCTCCTCATTGGATTTTTCATGTTAAAAGTTGCAGAAGCCAGATGACAAGCTCATTTTGGTTCAACTTCAGCAACTGTGCATTGCATTGCCATGTAATGTAATGTAATGCAATGCTATCTATCTAGCTCTCCCTCTATACTTCCTTTTGGATAAACAGACATATTAGGCAAGCATTTTGGAGCTTTCACCTAAATAACTACAGGTGGTGAGATAAGCTGCACAATATAATTGACCTTTCAGTATATTGTTGCACACACACCATCTATTTAGCAAATGCCCTTGTTATCAACAGCAGCCTTTTAAACTCACCTGAGCTAACAGGTATGTGAGCTGGTTACTCTGCTGCGCTTAAAATTTCTTTTTTGGTTTGCTACAATGCCTTTTCTGAAACGTTGTCTCCCTCTGCTGGAACACTGACTTCTTTCATTTAATGCCTGCAGACTATAAAGAGAAACCAACCCAAAAAGTTTGGTTGATTAGTCTGTGGCATTCTTTTAAACTGTTGCTTATGGCGGTCTCTGTGAGCTTCTCAGTGACATTCAGCCATCCAGGTATCCCGCCTGCAGTAGACGGAATGTGGCAATGGAACGCTGGCTGCGCGTGTCATAATAGGCTCTGAGCCTTTATATACCTGCGCACAGCAGCAGCCACCTTCAGTCTGCTGCTGGACAGCCAGCAGCAGCAGCAGCAGGAGAGGTAATTAATCAGCAACCCTCCTGCTAAGGGTAGACAGCTGCTCGTTCCACCCCCCCCCCCGCCTTAATTGGTTCTCCTCCCTTCCAACGGTGTTGAGGCGGGTGGGAACAGCCGGGGGTTGAGGGTACTGTGCTAAAAGAGGTGGAGTTATGCAGATCTAAAACGCGTGGATTGCAGCAGCAGCAAGCCGAAAAGTGCAGGCATGTGAGGGATCTAGAGGTTGACAGCATGTCTTCTTAACGGGAGTCCAGGTGGCCATCTCCACAAATGGACTTTTCAGAATCCTTGGGTGGCACCGTAGTCGGAAACCAATTCTGGTTATCGCTTCTCGGCCTTTTGGCTAAGATCAAGTGTAGTATCTGTTCTTATCAGTTTAATATCTGATACGTCCCCTATCTGGGGACCATATATTAAATGGATTTTTAGAACAGGGAGATGGAAAAAGAGCTTGCTCTGTCCACTCCACGCATTGACCTGGTATTGCAGTATCTCCAGGACCGGTGCACCCCTTCTTTAATGCAGTTTCTAAAATCAGAAAGAATTGAATTCAATGCTTTTTGTTCATTTTGCTTGTTTGTCGGATTTTGGGATGGACTCTTTGGCTTTGCTTTTCTTCTCCTCATTGGATTTTTCATGTTAAAAGTTGCAGAAGCCAGATGACAAGCTCATTTTGGTTCAACTTCAGCAACTGTGCATTGCATTGCCATGTAATGTAATGTAATGCAATGCTATCTATCTAGCTCTCCCTCTATACTTCCTTTTGGATAAACAGACATATTAGGCAAGCATTTTGGAGCTTTCACCTAAATAACTACAGGTGGTGAGATAAGCTGCACAATATAATTGACCTTTCAGTATATTGTTGCACACACACCATCTATTTAGCAAATGCCCTTGTTATCAACAGCAGCCTTTTAAACTCACCTGAGCTAACAGGTATGTGAGCTGGTTACTCTGCTGCGCTTAAAATTTCTTTTTTGGTTTGCTACAATGCCTTTTCTGAAACGTTGTCTCCCTCTGCTGGAACACTGACTTCTTTCATTTAATGCCTGCAGACTATAAAAGAGAAACCAACCCAAAAAGTTTGGTTGATTAGTCTGTGGCATTCTTTTAAACTGTTGCTTATGGCGGTCTCTGTGAGCTTCTCAGTGACATTCAGCCATCCAGGTATCCCGCCTGCAGTAGACGGAATGTGGCAATGGAACGCTGGCTGCGCGTGTCATAATAGGCTCTGAGCCTTTATATACCTGTGCACAGCAGCAGCCACCTTCAGTCTGCTGCTGGACAGCCAGCAGCAGCAGCAGCAGGAGAGGTAATTAATCAGCAACCCTCCTGCTAAGGGTAGACAGCTGCTCGTTCCACCCCCCCCCCCGCCTTAATTGGTTCTCCTCCCTTCCAACGGTGTTGAGGCGGGTGGGAACAGCCGGGGGTTGAGGGTACTGTGCTAAAAGAGGTGGAGTTATGCAGATCTAAAACGCGTGGATTGCAGCAGCAGCAAGCCGAAAAGTGCAGGCATGTGAGGGATCTAGAGGTTGACAGCATGTCTTCTTAACGGGAGTCCAGGTGGCCATCTCCACAAATGGACTTTTCAGAATCCTTGGGTGGCACCGTAGTCGGAAACCAATTCTGGTTATCGCTTCTCGGCCTTTTGGCTAAGATCAAGTGTAGTATCTGTTCTTATCAGTTTAATATCTGATACGTCCCCTATCTGGGGACCATATATTAAATGGATTTTTAGAACAGGGAGATGGAAAAAGAGCTTGCTCTGTCCACTCCACGCATTGACCTGGTATTGCAGTATCTCCAGGACCGGTGCACCCCTTCTTTAATGCAGTTTCTAAAATCAGAAAGAATTGAATTCAATGCTTTTTGTTCATTTTGCTTGTTTGTCGGATTTTGGGATGGACTCTTTGGCTTTGCTTTTCTTCTCCTCATTGGATTTTTCATGTTAAAAGTTGCAGAAGCCAGATGACAAGCTCATTTTGGTTCAACTTCAGCAACTGTGCATTGCATTGCCATGTAATGTAATGTAATGCAATGCTATCTATCTAGCTCTCCCTCTATACTTCCTTTTGGATAAACAGACATATTAGGCAAGCATTTTGGAGCTTTCACCTAAATAACTACAGGTGGTGAGATAAGCTGCACAATATAATTGACCTTTCAGTATATTGTTGCACACACACCATCTATTTAGCAAATGCCCTTGTTATCAACAGCAGCCTTTTAAACTCACCTGAGCTAACAGGTATGTGAGCTGGTTACTCTGCTGCGCTTAAAATTTCTTTTTTGGTTTGCTACAATGCCTTTTCTGAAACGTTGTCTCCCTCTGCTGGAACACTGACTTCTTTCATTTAATGCCTGCAGACTATAAAAGAGAAACCAACCCAAAAAGTTTGGTTGATTAGTCTGTGGCATTCTTTTAAACTGTTGCTTATGGCGGTCTCTGTGAGCTTCTCAGTGACATTCAGCCATCCAGGTATCCCGCCTGCAGTAGACGGAATGTGGCAATGGAACGCTGGCTGCGCGTGTCATAATAGGCTCTGAGCCTTTATATACCTGCGCACAGCAGCAGCCACCTTCAGTCTGCTGCTGGACAGCCAGCAGCAGCAGCAGCAGGAGAGGTAATTAATCAGCAACCCTCCTGCTAAGGGTAGACAGCTGCTCGTTCCACCCCCCCCCCCCCGCCTTAATTGGTTCTCCTCCCTTCCAACGGTGTTGAGGCGGGTGGGAACAGCCGGGGGTTGAGGGTACTGTGCTAAAAGAGGTGGAGTTATGCAGATCTAAAACGCGTGGATTGCAGCAGCAGCAAGCCGAAAAGTGCAGGCATGTGAGGGATCTAGAGGTTGACAGCATGTCTTCTTAACGGGAGTCCAGGTGGCCATCTCCACAAATGGACTTTTCAGAATCCTTGGGTGGCACCGTAGTCGGAAACCAATTCTGGTTATCGCTTCTCGGCCTTTTGGCTAAGATCAAGTGTAGTATCTGTTCTTATCAGTTTAATATCTGATACGTCCCCTATCTGGAGACCATATATTAAATGGATTTTTAGAACAGGGAGATGGAAAAAGAGCTTGCTCTGTCCACTCCACGCATTGACCTGGTATTGCAGTATCTCCAGGACCGGTGCACCCCTTCTTTAATGCAGTTTCTAAAATCAGAAAGAATTGAATTCAATGCTTTTTGTTCATTTTGCTTGTTTGTCGGATTTTGGGATGGACTCTTTGGCTTTGCTTTTCTTCTCCTCATTGGATTTTTCATGTTAAAAGTTGCAGAAGCCAGATGACAAGCTCATTTTGGTTCAACTTCAGCAACTGTGCATTGCATTGCCATGTAATGTAATGTAATGCAATGCTATCTATCTAGCTCTCCCTCTATACTTCCTTTTGGATAAACAGACATATTAGGCAAGCATTTTGGAGCTTTCACCTAAATAACTACAGGTGGTGAGATAAGCTGCACAATATAATTGACCTTTCAGTATATTGTTGCACACACACCATCTATTTAGCAAATGCCCTTGTTATCAACAGCAGCCTTTTAAACTCACCTGAGCTAACAGGTATGTGAGCTGGTTACTCTGCTGCGCTTAAAATTTCTTTTTTGGTTTGCTACAATGCCTTTTCTGAAACGTTGTCTCCCTCTGCTGGAACACTGACTTCTTTCATTTAATGCCTGCAGACTATAAAAGAGAAACCAACCCAAAAAGTTTGGTTGATTAGTCTGTGGCATTCTTTTAAACTGTTGCTTATGGCGGTCTCTGTGAGCTTCTCAGTGACATTCAGCCATCCAGGTATCCCGCCTGCAGTAGACGGAATGTGGCAATGGAACGCTGGCTGCGCGTGTCATAATAGGCTCTGAGCCTTTATATACCTGCGCACAGCAGCAGCCACCTTCAGTCTGCTGCTGGACAGCCAGCAGCAGCAGCAGCAGGAGAGGTAATTAATCAGCAACCCTCCTGCTAAGGGTAGACAGCTGCTCGTTCCACCCCCCCCCCCCGCCTTAATTGGTTCTCCTCCCTTCCAACGGTGTTGAGGCGGGTGGGAACAGCCGGGGGTTGAGGGTACTGTGCTAAAAGAGGTGGAGTTATGCAGATCTAAAACGCGTGGATTGCAGCAGCAGCAAGCCGAAAAGTGCAGGCATGTGAGGGATCTAGAGGTTGACAGCATGTCTTCTTAACGGGAGTCCAGGTGGCCATCTCCACAAATGGACTTTTCAGAATCCTTGGGTGGCACCGTAGTCGGAAACCAATTCTGGTTATCGCTTCTCGGCCTTTTGGCTAAGATCAAGTGTAGTATCTGTTCTTATCAGTTTAATATCTGATACGTCCCCTATCTGGAGACCATATATTAAATGGATTTTTAGAACAGGGAGATGGAAAAAGAGCTTGCTCTGTCCACTCCACGCATTGACCTGGTATTGCAGTATCTCCAGGACCGATGCACCCCTTCTTTAATGCAGTTTCTAAAATCAGAAAGAATTGAATTCAATGCTTTTTGTTCATTTTGCTTGTTTGTCGGATTTTGGGATGGACTCTTTGGCTTTGCTTTTCTTCTCCTCATTGGATTTTTCATGTTAAAAGTTGCAGAAGCCAGATGACAAGCTCATTTTGGTTCAACTTCAGCAACTGTGCATTGCATTGCCATGTAATGTAATGTAATGCAATGCTATCTATCTAGCTCTCCCTCTATACTTCCTTTTGGATAAACAGACATATTAGGCAAGCATTTTGGAGCTTTCACCTAAATAACTACAGGTGGTGAGATAAGCTGCACAATATAATTGACCTTTCAGTATATTGTTGCACACACACCATCTATTTAGCAAATGCCCTTGTTATCAACAGCAGCCTTTTAAACTCACCTGAGCTAACAGGTATGTGAGCTGGTTACTCTGCTGCGCTTAAAATTTCTTTTTTGGTTTGCTACAATGCCTTTTCTGAAACGTTGTCTCCCTCTGCTGGAACACTGACTTCTTTCATTTAATGCCTGCAGACTATAAAAGAGAAACCAACCCAAAAAGTTTGGTTGATTAGTCTGTGGCATTCTTTTAAACTGTTGCTTATGGCGGTCTCTGTGAGCTTCTCAGTGACATTCAGCCATCCAGGTATCCCGCCTGCAGTAGACGGAATGTGGCAATGGAACGCTGGCTGCGCGTGTCATAATAGGCTCTGAGCCTTTATATACCTGCGCACAGCAGCAGCCACCTTCAGTCTGCTGCTGGACAGCCAGCAGCAGCAGCAGCAGGAGAGGTAATTAATCAGCAACCCTCCTGCTAAGGGTAGACAGCTGCTCGTTCCACCCCCCCCCCCGCCTTAATTGGTTCTCCTCCCTTCCAACGGTGTTGAGGCGGGTGGGAACAGCCGGGGGTTGAGGGTACTGTGCTAAAAGAGGTGGAGTTATGCAGATCTAAAACGCGTGGATTGCAGCAGCAGCAAGCCGAAAAGTGCAGGCATGTGAGGGATCTAGAGGTTGACAGCATGTCTTCTTAACGGGAGTCCAGGTGGCCATCTCCACAAATGGACTTTTCAGAATCCTTGGGTGGCACCGTAGTCGGAAACCAATTCTGGTTATCGCTTCTCGGCCTTTTGGCTAAGATCAAGTGTAGTATCTGTTCTTATCAGTTTAATATCTGATACGTCCCCTATCTGGGGACCATATATTAAATGGATTTTTAGAACAGGGAGATGGAAAAAGAGCTTGCTCTGTCCACTCCACGCATTGACCTGGTATTGCAGTATCTCCAGGACCGGTGCACCCCTTCTTTAATGCAGTTTCTAAAATCAGAAAGAATTGAATTCAATGCTTTTTGTTCATTTTGCTTGTTTGTCGGATTTTGGGATGGACTCTTTGGCTTTGCTTTTCTTCTCCTCATTGGATTTTTCATGTTAAAAGTTGCAGAAGCCAGATGACAAGCTCATTTTGGTTCAACTTCAGCAACTGTGCATTGCATTGCCATGTAATGTAATGTAATGCAATGCTATCTATCTAGCTCTCCCTCTATACTTCCTTTTGGATAAACAGACATATTAGGCAAGCATTTTGGAGCTTTCACCTAAATAACTACAGGTGGTGAGATAAGCTGCACAATATAATTGACCTTTCAGTATATTGTTGCACACACACCATCTATTTAGCAAATGCCCTTGTTATCAACAGCAGCCTTTTAAACTCACCTGAGCTAACAGGTATGTGAGCTGGTTACTCTGCTGCGCTTAAAATTTCTTTTTTGGTTTGCTACAATGCCTTTTCTGAAACGTTGTCTCCCTCTGCTGGAACACTGACTTCTTTCATTTAATGCCTGCAGACTATAAAAGAGAAACCAACCCAAAAAGTTTGGTTGATTAGTCTGTGGCATTCTTTTAAACTGTTGCTTATGGCGGTCTCTGTGAGCTTCTCAGTGACATTCAGCCATCCAGGTATCCCGCCTGCAGTAGACGGAATGTGGCAATGGAACGCTGGCTGCGCGTGTCATAATAGGCTCTGAGCCTTTATATACCTGCGCACAGCAGCAGCCACCTTCAGTCTGCTGCTGGACAGCCAGCAGCAGCAGCAGCAGGAGAGGTAATTAATCAGCAACCCTCCTGCTAAGGGTAGACAGCTGCTCGTTCCACCCCCCCCCCCCCGCCTTAATTGGTTCTCCTCCCTTCCAACGGTGTTGAGGCGGGTGGGAACAGCCGGGGGTTGAGGGTACTGTGCTAAAAGAGGTGGAGTTATGCAGATCTAAAACGCGTGGATTGCAGCAGCAGCAAAGCCGAAAAGTGCAGGCATGTGAGGGATCTAGAGGTTGACAGCATGTCTTGTTAACGGGAGTCCAGGTGGCCATCTCCACAAATGGACTTTTCAGAATCCTTGGGTGGCACCGTAGTCGGAAACCAATTCTGGTTATCGCTTCTCGGCCTTTTGGCTAAGATCAAGTGTAGTATCTGTTCTTATCAGTTTAATATCTGATACGTCCCCTATCTGGGGACTATATATTAAATGAATTTTTAGAACAGGGAGATGGAAAAAGAGCTTGCTCTGTCCACTCCACGCATTGACCTGGTATTGCAGTATCTCCAGGACCGGTGCACCCCTTCTTTAATGCAGTTTCTAAAATCAGAAAGAATTGAATTCAATGCTTTTTGTTCATTTTGCTTGTTTGTCGGATTTTGGGATGGACTCTTTGGCTTTGCTTTTCTTCTCCTCATTGGATTTTTCATGTTAAAAGTTGCAGAAGCCAGATGACAAGCTCATTTTGGTTCAACTTCAGCAACTGTGCATTGCATTGCCATGTAATGTAATGTAATGCAATGCTATCTATCTAGCTCTCCCTCTATACTTCCTTTTGGATAAACAGACATATTAGGCAAGCATTTTGGAGCTTTCACCTAAATAACTACAGGTGGTGAGATAAGCTGCACAATATAATTGACCTTTCAGTATATTGTTGCACACACACCATCTATTTAGCAAATGCCCTTGTTATCAACAGCAGCCTTTTAAACTCACCTGAGCTAACAGGTATGTGAGCTGGTTACTCTGCTGCGCTTAAAATTTCTTTTTTGGTTTGCTACAATGCCTTTTCTGAAACGTTGTCTCTCTCTGCTGGAACACTGACTTCTTTCATTTAATGCCTGCAGACTATAAAAGAGAAACCAACCCAAAAAGTTTGGTTGATTAGTCTGTGGCATTCTTTTAAACTGTTGCTTATGGCGGTCTCTGTGAGCTTCTCAGTGACATTCAGCCATCCAGGTATCCCGCCTGCAGTAGACGGAATGTGGCAATGGAACGCTGGCTGCGCGTGTCATAATAGGCTCTGAGCCTTTATATACCTGCGCACAGCAGCAGCCACCTTCAGTCTGCTGCTGGACAGCCAGCAGCAGCAGCAGCAGGAGAGGTAATTAATCAGCAACCCTCCTGCTAAGGGTAGACAGCTGCTCGTTCCACCCCCCCCCCCGCCTTAATTGGTTCTCCTCCCTTCCAACGGTGTTGAGGCGGGTGGGAACAGCCGGGGGTTGAGGGTACTGTGCTAAAAGAGGTGGAGTTATGCAGATCTAAAACGCGTGGATTGCAGCAGCAGCAAGCCGAAAAGTGCAGGCATGTGAGGGATCTAGAGGTTGACAGCATGTCTTCTTAACGGGAGTCCAGGTGGCCATCTCCACAAATGGACTTTTCAGAATCCTTGGGTGGCACCGTAGTCGGAAACCAATTCTGGTTATCGCTTCTCGGCCTTTTGGCTAAGATCAAGTGTAGTATCTGTTCTTATCAGTTTAATATCTGATACGTCCCCTATCTGGGGACCATATATTAAATGGATTTTTAGAACAGGGAGATGGAAAAAGAGCTTGCTCTGTCCACTCCAGGCATTGACCTGGTATTGCAGTATCTCCAGGCCCGGTGCACCCCTTCTTTAATGCAGTTTCTAAAATCAGAAAGAATTGAATTCAATGCTTTTTGTTCATTTTGCTTGTTTGTCGGATTTTGGGATGGACTCTTTGGCTTTGCTTTTCTTCTCCTCATTGGATTTTTCATGTTAAAAGTTGCAGAAGCCAGATGACAAGCTCATTTTGGTTCAACTTCAGCAACTGTGCATTGCATTGCCATGTAATGTAATGTAATGCAATGCTATCTATCTAGCTCTCCCTCTATACTTCCTTTTGGATAAACAGACATATTAGGCAAGCATTTTGGAGCTTTCACCTAAATAACTACAGGTGGTGAGATAAGCTGCACAATATAATTGACCTTTCAGTATATTGTTGCACACACACCATCTATTTAGCAAATGCCCTTGTTATCAACAGCAGCCTTTTAAACTCACCTGAGCTAACAGGTATGTGAGCTGGTTACTCTGCTGCGCTTAAAATTTCTTTTTTGGTTTGCTACAATGCCTTTTCTGAAACGTTGTCTCCCTCTGCTGGAACACTGACTTCTTTCATTTAATGCCTGCAGACTATAAAAGAGAAACCAACCCAAAAAGTTTGGTTGATTAGTCTGTGGCATTCTTTTAAACTGTTGCTTATGGCGGTCTCTGTGAGCTTCTCAGTGACATTCAGCCATCCAGGTATCCCGCCTGCAGTAGACGGAATGTGGCAATGGAACGCTGGCTGCGCGTGTCATAATAGGCTCTGAGCCTTTATATACCTGCGCACAGCAGCAGCCACCTTCAGTCTGCTGCTGGACAGCCAGCAGCAGCAGCAGCAGGAGAGGTAATTAATCAGCAACCCTCCTGCTAAGGGTAGACAGCTGCTCGTTCCACCCCCCCCCCGCCTTAATTGGTTCTCCTCCCTTCCAACGGTGTTGAGGCGGGTGGGAACAGCCGGGGGTTGAGGGTACTGTGCTAAAAGAGGTGGAGTTATGCAGATCTAAAACGCGTGGATTGCAGCAGCAGCAAGCCGAAAAGTGCAGGCATGTGAGGGATCTAGAGGTTGACAGCATGTCTTCTTAACGGGAGTCCAGGTGGCCATCTCCACAAATGGACTTTTCAGAATCCTTGGGTGGCACCGTAGTCGGAAACCAATTCTGGTTATCGCTTCTCGGCCTTTTGGCTAAGATCAAGTGCAGTATCTGTTCTTATCAGTTTAATATCTGATACGTCCCCTATCTGGGGACCATATATTAAATGGATTTTTAGAACAGGGAGATGGAAAAAGAGCTTGCTCTGTCCACTCCACGCATTGACCTGGTATTGCAGTATCTCCAGGACCGGTGCACCCCTTCTTTAATGCAGTTTCTAAAATCAGAAAGAATTGAATTCAATGCTTTTTGTTCATTTTGCTTGTTTGTCGGATTTTGGGATGGACTCTTTGGCTTTGCTTTTCTTCTCCTCATTGGATTTTTCATGTTAAAAGTTGCAGAAGCCAGATGACAAGCTCATTTTGGTTCAACTTCAGCAACTGTGCATTGCATTGCCATGTAATGTAATGTAATGCAATGCTATCTATCTAGCTCTCCCTCTATACTTCCTTTTGGATAAACAGACATATTAGGCAAGCATTTTGGAGCTTTCACCTAAATAACTACAGGTGGTGAGATAAGCTGCACAATATAATTGACCTTTCAGTATATTGTTGCACACACACCATCTATTTAGCAAATGCCCTTGTTATCAACAGCAGCCTTTTAAACTCACCTGAGCTAACAGGTCTGTGAGCTGGTTACTCTGCTGCGCTTAAAATTTCTTTTTTGGTTTGCTACAATGCCTTTTCTGAAACGTTGTCTCCCTCTGCTGGAACACTGACTTCTTTCATTTAATGCCTGCAGACTATAAAAGAGAAACCAACCCAAAAAGTTTGGTTGATTAGTCTGTGGCATTCTTTTAAACTGTTGCTTATGGCGGTCTCTGTGAGCTTCTCAGTGACATTCAGCCATCCAGGTATCCCGCCTGCAGTAGACGGAATGTGGCAATGGAACGCTGGCTGCGCGTGTCATAATAGGCTCTGAGCCTTTATATACCTGCGCACAGCAGCAGCCACCTTCAGTCTGCTGCTGGACAGCCAGCAGCAGCAGCAGCAGGAGAGGTAATTAATCAGCAACCCTCCTGCTAAGGGTAGACAGCTGCTCGTTCCACCCCCCCCCCCGCCTTAATTGGTTCTCCTCCCTTCCAACGGTGTTGAGGCGGGTGGGAACAGCCGGGGGTTGAGGGTACTGTGCTAAAAGAGGTGGAGTTATGCAGATCTAAAACGCGTGGATTGCAGCAGCAGCAAGCCAAAAAGTGCAGGCATGTGAGGGATCTAGAGGTTGACAGCATGTCTTCTTAACGGGAGTCCAGGTGGCCATCTCCACAAATGGACTTTTCAGAATCCTTGGGTGGCACCGTAGTCGGAAACCAATTCTGGTTATCGCTTCTCGGCCTTTTGGCTAAGATCAAGTGTAGTATCTTTTGAAAAGGCAGTTTTGTCCTTGGGCTGCCCTAGTAAATTGATGCATATTACACACTGGTTTGGTGCACTTGTTAGTACGCCAGGTGGCTCATAGAGTTATCTGATGGAAAACATGGCCCTCCAGGATCGAAGTCACTAGGCTGGGTAAGTGTGAGGGCTTTGGAGCAATGTGCTCCAGGAGTAGGCGCCCTGGTGGGAGTCCAAGCTTACTGGGACTGGGAACCCCAGAAAGACTTGGCTTCGTAGCACGCCGCACCTTTGCCAATCATACTTTCTGAGCAACCCCCCCTATTCCTGGCCTCCGGGCTAGGAAAGGGAATTTTTATAAACCCGGTCGGAGGTCCGGTCAGCTTTGGGCTGAGAAACCAACACAGGCTCCAGCTCCACTAGTGTGGCAGCCTAGATGGAAGCTGGGAGCACGAAAACGGCTCTTCTCCGGCTTCGGCTAGGGAGAGCATCGGAGATCCCTGACCCTCGCTGTGGCCTTCTGGCTCGGAGGGATGGGGATGGTTTATTGGGGACCCTCTCCTCCGGGAAGGGTCCACATGAATCCTCGCCTCGTGCGCTGTTTTGGTGTGACTTCGGTCACATTTTTCAGTGCCTTGGATGCAGCTTCAATCAAAAAATCTGTTCTTATCAGTTTAATATCTGATACGTCCCCTATCTGGGGACCATATATTAAATGGATTTTTAGAACAGGGAGATGGAAAAAGAGCTTGCTCTGTCCACTCCACGCATTGACCTGGTATTGCAGTATCTCCAGGACCGGTGCACCCCTTCTTTAATGCAGTTTCTAAAATCAGAAAGAATTGAATTCAATGCTTTTTGTTCATTTTGCTTGTTTGTCGGATTTTGGGATGGACTCTTTGGCTTTGCTTTTCTTCTCCTCATTGGATTTTTCATGTTAAAAGTTGCAGAAGCCAGATGACAAGCTCATTTTGGTTCAACTTCAGCAACTGTGCATTGCATTGCCATGTAATGTAATGTAATGCAATGCTATCTATCTAGCTCTCCCTCTATACTTCCTTTTGGATAAACAGACATATTAGGCAAGCATTTTGGAGCTTTCACCTAAATAACTACAGGTGGTGAGATAAGCTGCACAATATAATTGACCTTTCAGTATATTGTTGCACACACACCATCTATTTAGCAAATGCCCTTGTTATCAACAGCAGCCTTTTAAACTCACCTGAGCTAACAGGTATGTGAGCTGGTTACTCTGCTGCGCTTAAAATTTCTTTTTTGGTTTGCTACAATGCCTTTTCTGAAACGTTGTCTCCCTCTGCTGGAACACTGACTTCTTTCATTTAATGCCTGCAGACTATAAAAGAGAAACCAACCCAAAAAGTTTGGTTGATTAGTCTGTGGCATTCTTTTAAACTGTTGCTTATGGCGGTCTCTGTGAGCTTCTCAGTGACATTCAGCCATCCAGGTATCCCGCCTGCAGTAGACGGAATGTGGCAATGGAACGCTGGCTGCGCGTGTCATAATAGGCTCTGAGCCTTTATATACCTGCGCACAGCAGCAGCCACCTTCAGTCTGCTGCTGGACAGCCAGCAGCAGCAGCAGCAGGAGAGGTAATTAATCAGCAACCCTCCTGCTAAGGGTAGACAGCTGCTCGTTCCACCCCCCCCCCCGCCTTAATTGGTTCTCCTCCCTTCCAACGGTGTTGAGGCGGGTGGGAACAGCCGGGGGTTGAGGGTACTGTGCTAAAAGAGGTGGAGTTATGCAGATCTAAAACGCGTGGATTGCAGCAGCAGCAAGCCGAAAAGTGCAGGCATGTGAGGGATCTAGAGGTTGACAGCATGTCTTCTTAACGGGAGTCCAGGTGGCCATCTCCACAAATGGACTTTTCAGAATCCTTGGGTGGCACCGTAGTCGGAAACCAATTCTGGTTATCGCTTCTCGGCCTTTTGGCTAAGATCAAGTGTAGTATCTGTTCTTATCAGTTTAATATCTGATACGTCCCCTATCTGGGGACCATATATTAAATGGATTTTTAGAACAGGGAGATGGAAAAAGAGCTTGCTCTGTCCACTCCACGCATTGACCTGGTATTGCAGTATCTCCAGGACCGGTGCACCCCTTCTTTAATGCAGTTTCTAAAATCAGAAAGAATTGAATTCAGTGCTTTTTGTTCATTTTGCTTGTTTGTCGGATTTTGGGATGGACTCTTTGGCTTTGCTTTTCTTCTCCTCATTGGATTTTTCATGTTAAAAGTTGCAGAAGCCAGATGACAAGCTCATTTTGGTTCAACTTCAGCAACTGTGCATTGCATTGCCATGTAATGTAATGTAATGCAATGCTATCTATCTAGCTCTCCCTCTATACTTCCTTTTGGATAAACAGACATATTAGGCAAGCATTTTGGAGCTTTCACCTAAATAACTACAGGTGGTGAGATAAGCTGCACAATATAATTGACCTTTCAGTATATTGTTGCACACACACCATCTATTTAGCAAATGCCCTTGTTATCAACAGCAGCCTTTTAAACTCACCTGAGCTAACAGGTATGTGAGCTGGTTACTCTGCTGCGCTTAAAATTTCTTTTTTGGTTTGCTACAATGCCTTTTCTGAAACGTTGTCTCCCTCTGCTGGAACACTGACTTCTTTCATTTAATGCCTGCAGACTATAAAAGAGAAACCAACCCAAAAAGTTTGGTTGATTAGTCTGTGGCATTCTTTTAAACTGTTGCTTATGGCGGTCTCTGTGAGCTTCTCAGTGACATTCAGCCATCCAGGTATCCCGCCTGCAGTAGACGGAATGTGGCAATGGAACGCTGGCTGCGCGTGTCATAATAGGCTCTGAGCCTTTATATACCTGCGCACAGCAGCAGCCACCTTCAGTCTGCTGCTGGACAGCCAGCAGCAGCAGCAGCAGGAGAGGTAATTAATCAGCAACCCTCCTGCTAAGGGTAGACAGCTGCTCGTTCCACCCCCCCCCCCCGCCTTAATTGGTTCTCCTCCCTTCCAACGGTGTTGAGGCGGGTGGGAACAGCCGGGGGTTGAGGGTACTGTGCTAAAAGAGGTGGAGTTATGCAGATCTAAAACGCGTGGATTGCAGCAGCAGCAAGCCGAAAAGTGCAGGCATGTGAGGGATCTAGAGGTTGACAGCATGTCTTCTTAACGGGAGTCCAGGTGGCCATCTCCACAAATGGACTTTTCAGAATCCTTGGGTGGCACCGTAGTCGGAAACCAATTCTGGTTATCGCTTCTCGGCCTTTTGGCTAAGATCAAGTGTAGTATCTGTTCTTATCAGTTTAATATCTGATACGTCCCCTATCTGGGGACCATATATTAAATGGATTTTTAGAACAGGGAGATGGAAAAAGAGCTTGCTCTGTCCACTCCACGCATTGACCTGGTATTGCAGTATCTCCAGGACCGGTGCACCCCTTCTTTAATGCAGTTTCTAAAATCAGAAAGAATTGAATTCAATGCTTTTTGTTCATTTTGCTTGTTTGTCGGATTTTGGGATGGACTCTTTGGCTTTGCTTTTCTTCTCCTCATTGGATTTTTCATGTTAAAAGTTGCAGAAGCCAGATGACAAGCTCATTTTGGTTCAACT
Source organism: Phyllobates terribilis (assembly GCF_046119375.1). Taxonomy (NCBI): domain Eukaryota; kingdom Metazoa; phylum Chordata; class Amphibia; order Anura; family Dendrobatidae; genus Phyllobates; species Phyllobates terribilis. The sequence continues at coordinate 1,910,069 of NW_027362868.1, forward strand.
TCAGCAACTGTGCATTGCATTGCCATGTAATGTAATGTAATGCAATGCTATCTATCTAGCTCTCCCTCTATACTTCCTTTTGGATAAACAGACATATTAGGCAAGCATTTTGGAGCTTTCACCTAAATAACTACAGGTGGTGAGATAAGCTGCACAATATAATTGACCTTTCAGTATATTGTTGCACACACACCATCTATTTAGCAAATGCCCTTGTTATCAACAGCAGCCTTTTAAACTCACCTGAGCTAACAGGTATGTGAGCTGGTTACTCTGCTGCGCTTAAAATTTCTTTTTTGGTTTGCTACAATGCCTTTTCTGAAACGTTGTCTCCCTCTGCTGGAACACTGACTTCTTTCATTTAATGCCTGCAGACTATAAAAGAGAAACCAACCCAAAAAGTTTGGTTGATTAGTCTGTGGCATTCTTTTAATCTGTTGCTTATGGCGGTCTCTGTGAGCTTCTCAGTGACATTCAGCCATCCAGGTATCCCGCCTGCAGTAGACGGAATGTGGCAATGGAACGCTGGCTGCGCGTGTCATAATAGGCTCTGAGCCTTTATATACCTGCGCACAGCAGCAGCCACCTTCAGTCTGCTGCTGGACAGCCAGCAGCAGCAGCAGCAGGAGAGGTAATTAATCAGCAACCCTCCTGCTAAGGGTAGACAGCTGCTCGTTCCACCCCCCCCCCCCCGCCTTAATTGGTTCTCCTCCCTTCCAACGGTGTTGAGGCGGGTGGGAACAGCCGGGGGTTGAGGGTACTGTGCTAAAAGAGGTGGAGTTATGCAGATCTAAAACGCGTGGATTGCAGCAGCAGCAAGCCGAAAAGTGCAGGCATGTGAGGGATCTAGAGGTTGACAGCATGTCTTCTTAATGGGAGTCCAGGTGGCCATCTCCACAAATGGACTTTTCAGAATCCTTGGGTGGCACCGTAGTCGGAAACCAATTCTGGTTATCGCTTCTCGGCCTTTTGGCTAAGATCAAGTGTAGTATCTGTTCTTATCAGTTTAATATCTGATACGTCCCCTATCTGGGGACCATATATTAAATGGATTTTTAGAACAGGGAGATGGAAAGAGAGCTTGCTCTGTCCACTCCACGCATTGATCTGGTATTGCAGTATCTACAGGACCGGTGCACCCCTTCTTTAATGCAGTTTCTAAAATCAGAAAGAATTGAATTCAATGCTTTTTGTTCATTTTGCTTGTTTGTCGGATTTTGGGATGGACTCTTTGGCTTTGCTTTTCTTCTCCTCATTGGATTTTTCATGTTAAAAGTTGCAGAAGCCAGATGACAAGCTCATTTTGGTTCAACTTCAGCAACTGTGCATTGCATTGCCATGTAATGTAATGTAATGCAATGCTATCTATCTAGCTCTCCCTCTATACTTCCTTTTGGATAAACAGACATATTAGGCAAGCATTTTGGAGCTTTCACCTAAATAACTACAGGTGGTGAGATAAGCTGCACAATATAATTGACCTTTCAGTATATTGTTGCACACACACCATCTATTTAGCAAATGCCCTTGTTATCAACAGCAGCCTTTTAAACTCACCTGAGCTAACAGGTATGTGAGCTGGTTACTCTGCTGCGCTTAAAATTTCTTTTTTGGTTTGCTACAATGCCTTTTCTGAAACGTTGTCTCCCTCTGCTGGAACACTGACTTCTTTCATTTAATGCCTGCAGACTATAAAAGAGAAACCAACCCAAAAAGTTTGGTTGATTAGTCTGTGGCATTCTTTTAAACTGTTGCTTATGGCGGTCTCTGTGAGCTTCTCAGTGACATTCAGCCATCCAGGTATCCCGCCTGCAGTAGACGGAATGTGGCAATGGAACGCTGGCTGCGCGTGTCATAATAGGCTCTGAGCCTTTATATACCTGCGCACAGCAGCAGCCACCTTCAGTCTGCTGCTGGACAGCCAGCAGCAGCAGCAGCAGGAGAGGTAATTAATCAGCAACCCTCCTGCTAAGGGTAGACAGCTGCTCGTTCCACCCCCCCCCCCCCGCCTTAATTGGTTCTCCTCCCTTCCAACGGTGTTGAGGCGGGTGGGAACAGCCGGGGGTTGAGGGTACTGTGCTAAAAGAGGTGGAGTTATGCAGATCTAAAACGCGTGGATTGCAGCAGCAGCAAGCCGAAAAGTGCAGGCATGTGAGGGATCTAGAGGTTGACAGCATGTCTTCTTAACGGGAGTCCAGGTGGCCATCTCCACAAATGGACTTTTCAGAATCCTTGGGTGGCACCGTAGTCGGAAACCAATTCTGGTTATCGCTTCTCGGCCTTTTGGCTAAGATCAAGTGTAGTATCTGTTCTTATCAGTTTAATATCTGATACGTCCCCTATCTGGGGACCATATATTAAATGGATTTTTAGAACAGGGAGATGGAAAAAGAGCTTGCTCTGTCCACTCCACGCATTGACCTGGTATTGCAGTATCTCCAGGACCGGTGCACCCCTTCTTTAATGCAGTTTCTAAAATCAGAAAGAATTGAATTCAATGCTTTTTGTTCATTTTGCTTGTTTGTCGGATTTTGGGATGGACTCTTTGGCTTTGCTTTTCTTCTCCTCATTGGATTTTTCATGTTAAAAGTTGCAGAAGCCAGATGACAAGCTCATTTTGGTTCAACTTCAGCAACTGTGCATTGCATTGCCATGTAATGTAATGTAATGCAATGCTATCTATCTAGCTCTCCCTCTATACTTCCTTTTGGATAAACAGACATATTAGGCAAGCATTTTGGAGCTTTCACCTAAATAACTACAGGTGGTGAGATAAGCTGCACAATATAATTGACCTTTCAGTATATTGTTGCACACACACCATCTATTTAGCAAATGCCCTTGTTATCAACAGCAGCCTTTTAAACTCACCTGAGCTAACAGGTATGTGAGCTGGTTACTCTGCTGCGCTTAAAATTTCTTTTTTGGTTTGCTACAATGCCTTTTCTGAAACGTTGTCTCCCTCTGCTGGAACACTGACTTCTTTCATTTAATGCCTGCAGACTATAAAAGAGAAACCAACCCAAAAAGTTTGGTTGATTAGTCTGTGGCATTCTTTTAAACTGTTGGTTATGGCGGTCTCTGTGAGCTTCTCAGTGACATTCAGCCATCCAGGTATCCCGCCTGCAGTAGACGGAATGTGGCAATGGAACGCTGGCTGCGCGTGTCATAATAGGCTCTGAGCCTTTATATACCTGCGCACAGCAGCAGCCACCTTCAGTCTGCTGCTGGACAGCCAGCAGCAGCAGCAGCAGGAGAGGTAATTAATCAGCAACCCTCCTGCTAAGGGTAGACAGCTGCTCGTTCCACCCCCCCCCCGCCTTAATTGGTTCTCCTCCCTTCCAACGGTGTTGAGGCGGGTGGGAACAGCCGGGGGTTGAGGGTACTGTGCTAAAACAGGTGGAGTTATGCAGATCTAAAACGCGTGGATTGCAGCAGCAGCAAGCCGAAAAGTGCAGGCATGTGAGGGATCTAGAGGTTGACAGCATGTCTTCTTAACGGGAGTCCAGGTGGCCATCTCCACAAATGGACTTTTCAGAATCCTTGGGTGGCACCGTAGTCGGAAACCAATTCTGGTTATCGCTTCTCGGCCTTTTGGCTAAGATCAAGTGTAGTATCTGTTCTTATCAGTTTAATATCTGATACGTCCCCTATCTGGGGACCATATATTAAATGGATTTTTAGAACAGGGAGATGGAAAAAGAGCTTGCTCTGTCCACTCCACGCATTGACCTGGTATTGCAGTATCTCCAGGAACGGTGCACCCCTTCTTTAATGCAGTTTCTAAAATCAGAAAGAATTGAATTCAATGCTTTTTGTTCATTTTGCTTGTTTGTCGGATTTTGGGATGGACTCTTTGGCTTTGCTTTTCTTCTCCTCATTGGATTTTTCATGTTAAAAGTTGCAGAAGCCAGATGACAAGCTCATTTTGGTTCAACTTCAGCAACTGTGCATTGCATTGCCATGTAATGTAATGTAATGCAATGCTATCTATCTAGCTCTCCCTCTATACTTCCTTTTGGATAAACAGACATATTAGGCAAGCATTTTGGAGCTTTCACCTAAATAACTACAGGTGGTGAGATAAGCTGCACAATATAATTGACCTTTCAGTATATTGTTGCACACACACCATCTATTTAGCAAATGCCCTTGTTATCAACAGCAGCCTTTTAAACTCACCTGAGCTAACAGGTATGTGAGCTGGTTACTCTGCTGCGCTTAAAATTTCTTTTTTGGTTTGCTACAATGCCTTTTCTGAAACGTTGTCTCCCTCTGCTGGAACACTGACTTCTTTCATTTAATGCCTGCAGACTATAAAAGAGAAACCAACCCAAAAAGTTTGGTTGATTAGTCTGTGGCATTCTTTTAAACTGTTGCTTATGGCGGTCTCTGTGAGCTTCTCAGTGACATTCAGCCATCCAGGTATCCAGCCTGCAGTAGACGGAATGTGGCAATGGAACGCTGGCTGCGCGTGTCATAATAGGCTCTGAGCCTTTATATACCTGCGCACAGCAGCAGCCACCTTCAGTCTGCTGCTGGACAGCCAGCAGCAGCAGCAGCAGGAGAGGTAATTACTCAGCAACCCTCCTGCTAAGGGTAGACAGCTGCTCGTTCCACCCCCCCCCCGCCTTAATTGGTTCTCCTCCCTTCCAACGGTGTTGAGGCGGGTGGGAACAGCCGGGGGTTGAGGGTACTGTGCTAAAAGAGGTGGAGTTATGCAGATCTAAAACGCGTGGATTGCAGCAGCAGCAAGCCGAAAAGTGCAGGCATGTGAGGGATCTAGAGGTTGACAGCATGTCTTCTTAACGGGAGCCCAGGTGGCCATCTCCACAAATGGACTTTTCAGAATCCTTGGGTGGCACCGTAGTCGGAAACCAATTCTGGTTATCGCTTCTCGGCCTTTTGGCTAAGATCAAGTGTAGTATCTGTTCTTATCAGTTTAATATCTGATACGTCCCCTATCTGGGGACCATATATTAAATGGATTTTTAGAACAGGGAGATGGAAAAAGAGCTTGCTCTGTCCACTCCACGCATTGACCTGGTATTGCAGTATCTCCAGGACCGGTGCACCCCTTCTTTAATGCAGTTTCTAAAATCAGAAAGAATTGAATTCAATGCTTTTTGTTCATTTTGCTTGTTTGTCGGATTTTGGGATGGACTCTTTGGCTTTGCTTTTCTTCTCCTCATTGGATTTTTCATGTTAAAAGTTGCAGAAGCCAGATGACAAGCTCATTTTGGTTCAACTTCAGCAACTGTGCATTGCATTGCCATGTAATGTAATGTAATGCAATGCTATCTATCTAGCTCTCCCTCTATACTTCCTTTTGGATAAACAGACATATTAGGCAAGCATTTTGGAGCTTTCACCTAAATAACTACAGGTGGTGAGATAAGCTGCACAATATAATTGACCTTTCAGTATATTGTTGCACACACACCATCTATTTAGCAAATGCCCTTGTTATCAACAGCAGCCTTTTAAACTCACCTGAGCTAACAGGTATGTGAGCTGGTTACTCTGCTGCGCTTAAAATTTCTTTTTTGGTTTGCTACAATGCCTTTTCTGAAACGTTGTCTCCCTCTGCTGGAACACTGACTTCTTTCATTTAATGCCTGCAGACTATAAAAGAGAAACCAACCCAAAAAGTTTGGTTGATTAGTCTGTGGCATTCTTTTAAACTGTTGCTTATGGCGGTCTCTGTGAGCTTCTCAGTGACATTCAGCCATCCAGGTATCCCGCCTGCAGTAGACGGAATGTGGCAATGGAACGCTGGCTGCGCGTGTCATAATAGGCTCTGAGCCTTTATATACCTGCGCACAGCAGCAGCCACCTTCAGTCTGCTGCTGGACAGCCAGCAGCAGCAGCAGCAGGAGAGGTAATTAATCAGCAACCCTCCTGCTAAGGGTAGACAGCTGCTCGTTCCACCCCCCCCCCCGCCTTAATTGGTTCTCCTCCCTTCCAACGGTGTTGAGGCGGGTGGCAACAGCCGGGGGTTGAGGGTACTGTGCTAAAAGAGGTGGAGTTATGCAGATCTAAAACGCGTGGATTGCAGCAGCAGCAAGCCGAAAAGTGCAGGCATGTGAGGGATCTAGAGGTTGACAGCATGTCTTCTTAACGGGAGTCCAGGTGGCCATCTCCACAAATGGACTTTTCAGAATCCTTGGGTGGCACCGTAGTCGGAAACCAATTCTGGTTATCGCTTCTCGGCCTTTTGGCTAAGATCAAGTGTAGTATCTGTTCTTATCAGTTTAATATCTGATACGTCCCCTATCTGGGGACCATATATTAAATGGATTTTTAGAACAGGGAGATGGAAAAAGAGCTTGCTCTGTCCACTCCACGCATTGACCTGGTATTGCAGTATCTCCAGGACCGGTGCACCCCTTCTTTAATGCAGTTTCTAAAATCAGAAAGAATTGAATTCAATGCTTTTTGTTCATTTTGCTTGTTTGTCGGATTTTGGGATGGACTCTTTGGCTTTGCTTTTCTTCTCCTCATTGGATTTTTCATGTTAAAAGTTGCAGAAGCCAGATGACAAGCTCATTTTGGTTCAACTTCAGCAACTGTGCATTGCATTGCCATGTAATGTAATGTAATGCAATGCTATCTATCTAGCTCTCCCTCTATACTTCCTTTTGGATAAACAGACATATTAGGCAAGCATTTTGGAGCTTTCACCTAAATAACTACAGGTGGTGAGATAAGCTGCACAATATAATTGACCTTTCAGTATATTGTTGCACACACACCATCTATTTAGCAAATGCCCTTGTTATCAACAGCAGCCTTTTAAACTCACCTGAGCTAACAGGTATGTGAGCTGGTTACTCTGCTGCGCTTAAAATTTCTTTTTTGGTTTGCTACAATGCCTTTTCTGAAACGTTGTCTCCCTCTGCTGGAACACTGACTTCTTTCATTTAATGCCTGCAGACTATAAAAGAGAAACCAACCCAAAAAGTTTGGTTGATTAGTCTGTGGCATTCTTTTAAACTGTTGCTTATGGCGGTCTCTGTGAGCTTCTCAGTGACATTCAGCCATCCAGGTATCCCGCCTGCAGTAGACGGAATGTGGCAATGGAACGCTGGCTGCGCGTGTCATAATAGGCTCTGAGCCTTTATATACCTGCGCACAGCAGCAGCCACCTTCAGTCTGCTGCTGGACAGCCAGCAGCAGCAGCAGCAGGAGAGGTAATTAATCAGCAGCCCTCCTGCTAAGGGTAGACAGCTGCTCGTTCCACCCCCCCCCCGCCTTAATTGGTTCTCCTCCCTTCCAACGGTGTTGAGGCGGGTGGGAACAGCCGGGGGTTGAGGGTACTGTGCTAAAAGAGGTGGAGTTATGCAGATCTAAAACGCGTGGATTGCAGCAGCAGCAAGCCGAAAAGTGCAGGCATGTGAGGGATCTAGAGGTTGACAGCATGTCTTCTTAACGGGAGTCCAGGTGGCCATCTCCACAAATGGACTTTTCAGAATCCTTGGGTGGCACCGTAGTCGGAAACCAATTCTGGTTATCGCTTCTCGGCCTTTTGGCTAAGATCAAGTGTAGTATCTGTTCTTATCAGTTTAATATCTGATACGTCCCCTATCTGGGGACCATATATTAAATGGATTTTTAGAACAGGGAGATGGAAAAAGAGCTTGCTCTGTCCACTCCACGCATTGACCTGGTATTGCAGTATCTCCAGGACCGGTGCACCCCTTCTTTAATGCAGTTTCTAAAATCAGAAAGAATTGAATTCAATGCTTTTTGTTCATTTTGCTTGTTTGTCGGATTTTGGGATGGACTCTTTGGCTTTGCTTTTCTTCTCCTCATTGGATTTTTCATGTTAAAAGTTGCAGAAGCCAGATGACAAGCTCATTTTGGTTCAACTTCAGCAACTGTGCATTGCATTGCCATGTAATGTAATGTAATGCAATGCTATCTATCTAGCTCTCCCTCTATACTTCCTTTTGGATAAACAGACATATTAGGCAAGCATTTTGGAGCTTTCACCTAAATAACTACAGGTGGTGAGATAAGCTGCACAATATAATTGACCTTTCAGTATATTGTTGCACACACACCATCTATTTAGCAAATGCCCTTGTTATCAACAGCAGCCTTTTAAACTCACCTGAGCTAACAGGTATGTGAGCTGGTTACTCTGCTGCGCTTAAAATTTCTTTTTTGGTTTGCTACAATGCCTTTTCTGAAACGTTGTCTCCCTCTGCTGGAACACTGACTTCTTTCATTTAATGCCTGCAGACTATAAAAGAGAAACCAACCCAAAAAGTTTGGTTGATTAGTCTGTGGCATTCTTTTAAACTGTTGCTTATGGCGGTCTCTGTGAGCTTCTCAGTGACATTCAGCCATCCAGGTATCCCGCCTGCAGTAGACGGAATGTGGCAATGGAACGCTGGCTGCGCGTGTCATAATAGGCTCTGAGCCTTTATATACCTGCGCACAGCAGCAGCCACCTTCAGTCTGCTGCTGGACAGCCAGCAGCAGCAGCAGCAGGAGAGGTAATTAATCAGCAACCCTCCTGCTAAGGGTAGACAGCTGCTCGCTCCACCCCCCCCCCGCCTTAATTGGTTCTCCTCCCTTCCAACGGTGTTGAGGCGGGTGGGAACAGCCGGGGGTTGAGGGTACTGTGCTAAAAGAGGTGGAGTTATGCAGATCTAAAACGCGTGGATTGCAGCAGCAGCAAGCCGAAAAGTGCAGGCATGTGAGGGATCTAGAGGTTGACAGCATGTCTTCTTAACGGGAGTCCAGGTGGCCATCTCCACAAATGGACTTTTCAGAATCCTTGGGTGGCACCGTAGTCGGAAACCAATTCTGGTTATCGCTTCTCGGCCTTTTGGCTAAGATCAAGTGTAGTATCTGTTCTTATCAGTTTAATATCTGATACGTCCCCTATCTGGGGACCATATATTAAATGGATTTTTAGAACAGGGAGATGGAAAAAGAGCTTGCTCTGTCCACTCCACGCATTGACCTGGTATTGCAGTATCTCCAGGACCGGTGCACCCCTTCTTTAATGCAGTTTCTAAAATCAGAAAGAATTGAATTCAATGCTTTTTGTTCATTTTGCTTGTTTGTCGGATTTTGGGATGGACTCTTTGGCTTTGCTTTTCTTCTCCTCATTGGATTTTTCATGTTAAAAGTTGCAGAAGCCAGATGACAAGCTCATTTTGGTTCAACTTCAGCAACTGTGCATTGCATTGCCATGTAATGTAATGTAATGCAATGCTATCTATCTAGCTCTCCCTCTATACTTCCTTTTGGATAAACAGACATATTAGGCAAGCATTTTGGAGCTTTCACCTAAATAACTACAGGTGGTGAGATAAGCTGCACAATATAATTGACCTTTCAGTATATTGTTGCACACACACCATCTATTTAGCAAATGCCCTTGTTATCAACAGCAGCCTTTTAAACTCACCTGAGCTAACAGGTATGTGAGCTGGTTACTCTGCTGCGCTTAAAATTTCTTTTTTGGTTTGCTACAATGCCTTTTCTGAAACGTTGTCTCCCTCTGCGGGAACACTGACTTCTTTCATTTAATGCCTGCAGACTATAAAAGAGAAACCAACCCAAAAAGTTTGGTTGATTAGTCTGTGGCATTCTTTTAAACTGTTGCTTATGGCGGTCTCTGTGAGCTTCTCAGTGACATTCAGCCATCCAGGTATCCCGCCTGCAGTAGACGGAATGTGGCAATGGAACGCTGGCTGCGCGTGTCATAATAGGCTCTGAGCCTTTATATACCTGCGCACAGCAGCAGCCACCTTCAGTCTGCTGCTGGACAGCCAGCAGCAGCAGCAGCAGGAGAGGTAATTAATCAGCAACCCTCCTGCTAAGGGTAGACAGCTGCTCGTTCCACCCCCCCCCCCGCCTTAATTGGTTCTCCTCCCTTCCAACGGTGTTGAGGCGGGTGGGAACAGCCGGGGGTTGAGGGTACTGTGCTAAAAGAGGTGGAGTTATGCAGATCTAAAACGCGTGGATTGCAGCAGCAGCAAGCCGAAAAGTGCAGGCATGTGAGGGATCTAGAGGTTGACAGCATGTCTTCTTAACGGGAGTCCAGGTGGCCATCTCCACAAATGGACTTTTCAGAATCCTTGGGTGGCACCGTAGTCGGAAACCAATTCTGGTTATCGCTTCTCGGCCTTTTGGATAAGATCAAGTGTAGTATCTGTTCTTATCAGTTTAATATCTGATACGTCCCCTATCTGGGGACCATATATTAAATGGATTTTTAGAACAGGGAGATGGAAAAAGAGCTTGCTCTGTCCACTCCACGCATTGACCTGGTATTGCAGTATCTCCAGGACCGGTGCACCCCTTCTTTAATGCAGTTTCTAAAATCAGAAAGAATTGAATTCAATGCTTTTTGTTCATTTTGCTTGTTTGTCGGATTTTGGGATGGACTCTTTGGCTTTGCTTTTCTTCTCCTCATTGGATTTTTCATGTTAAAAGTTGCAGAAGCCAGATGACAAGCTCATTTTGGTTCAACTTCAGCAACTGTGCATTGCATTGCCATGTAATGTAATGTAATGCAATGCTATCTATCTAGCTCTCCCTCTATACTTCCTTTTGGATAAACAGACATATTAGGCAAGCATTTTGGAGCTTTCACCTAAATAACTACAGGTGGTGAGATAAGCTGCACAATATAATTGACCTTTCAGTATATTGTTGCACACACACCATCTATTTAGCAAATGCCCTTGTTATCAACAGCAGCCTTTTAAACTCACCTGAGCTAACAGGTATGTGAGCTGGTTACTCTGCTGCGCTTAAAATTTCTTTTTTGGTTTGCTACAATGCCTTTTCTGAAACGTTGTCTCCCTCTGCTGGAACACTGACTTCTTTCATTTAATGCCTGCAGACTATAAAAGAGAAACCAACCCAAAAAGTTTGGTTGATTAGTCTGTGGCATTCTTTTAAACTGTTGCTTATGGCGGTCTCTGTGAGCTTCTCAGTGACATTCAGCCATCCAGGTATCCCGCCTGCAGTAGACGGAATGTGGCAATGGAACGCTGGCTGCGCGTGTCATAATAGGCTCTGAGCCTTTATATACCTGCGCACAGCAGCAGCCACCTTCAGTCTGCTGCTGGACAGCCAGCAGCAGCAGCAGCAGGAGAGGTAATTAATCAGCAACCCTCCTGCTAAGGGTAGACAGCTGCTCGTTCCACCCCCCCCCCCGCCTTAATTGGTTCTCCTCCCTTCCAACGGTGTTGAGGCGGGTGGGAACAGCCGGGGGTTGAGGGTACTGTGCTAAAAGAGGTGGAGTTATGCAGATCTAAAACGCGTGGATTGCAGCAGCAGCAAGCCGAAAAGTGCAGGCATGTGAGGGATCTAGAGGTTGACAGCATGTCTTCTTAACGGGAGTCCAGGTGGCCATCTCCACAAATGGACTTTTCAGAATCCTTGGGTGGCACCGTAGTCGGTAACCAATTCTGGTTATCGCTTCTCGGCCTTTTGGCTAAGATCAAGTGTAGTATCTGTTCTTATCAGTTTAATATCTGATACGTCCCCTATCTGGGGACCATATATTAAATGGATTTTTAGAACAGGGAGATGGAAAAAGAGCTTGCTCTGTCCACTCCACGCATTGACCTGGTATTGCAGTATCTCCAGGACCGGTGCACCCCTTCTTTAATGCAGTTTCTAAAATCAGAAAGAATTGAATTCAATGCTTTTTGTTCATTTTGCTTGTTTGTCGGATTTTGGGATGGACTCTTTGGCTTTGCTTTTCTTCTCCTCATTGGATTTTTCATGTTAAAAGTTGCAGAAGCCAGATGACAAGCTCATTTTGGTTCAACTTCAGCAACTGTGCATTGCATTGCCATGTAATGTAATGTAATGCAATGCTATCTATCTAGCTCTCCCTCTATACTTCCTTTTGGATAAACAGACATATTAGGCAAGCATTTTGGAGCTTTCACCTAAATAACTACAGGTGGTGAGATAAGCTGCACAATATAATTGACCTTTCAGTATATTGTTGCACACACACCATCTATTTAGCAAATGCCCTTGTTATCAACAGCAGCCTTTTAAACTCACCTGAGCTAACAGGTATGTGAGCTGGTTACTCTGCTGCGCTTAAAATTTCTTTTTTGGTTTGCTACAATGCCTTTTCTGAAACGTTGTCTCCCTCTGCTGGAACACTGACTTCTTTCATTTAATGCCTGCAGACTATAAAAGAGAAACCAACCCAAAAAGTTTGGTTGATTAGTCTGTGGCATTCTTTTAAACTGTTGCTTATGGCGGTCTCTGTGAGCTTCTCAGTGACATTCAGCCATCCAGGTATCCCGCCTGCAGTAGACGGAATGTGGCAATGGAACGCTGGCTGCGCGTGTCATAATAGGCTCTGAGCCTTTATATACCTGCGCACAGCAGCAGCCACCTTCAGTCTGCTGCTGGACAGCCAGCAGCAGCAGCAGCAGGAGAGGTAATTAATCAGCAACCCTACTGCTAAGGGTAGACAGCTGCTCGTTCCACCCCCCCCCCCCCGCCTTAATTGGTTCTCCTCCCTTCCAACGGTGTTGAGGCGGGTGGGAACAGCCGGGGGTTGAGGGTACTGTGCTAAAAGAGGTGGAGTTATGCAGATCTAAAACGCGTGGATTGCAGCAGCAGCAAGCCGAAAAGTGCAGGCATGTGAGGGATCTAGAGGTTGACAGCATGTCTTCTTAACGGGAGTCCAGGTGGCCATCTCCACAAATGGACTTTTCAGAATCCTTGGGTGGCACCGTAGTCGGAAACCAATTCTGGTTATCGCTTCTCGGCCTTTTGGCTAAGATCAAGTGTAGTATCTGTTCTTATCAGTTTAATATCTGATACGTCCCCTATCTGGGGACCATATATTAAATGGATTTTTAAAACAGGGAGATGGAAAAAGAGCTTGCTCTGTCCACTCCACGCATTGACCTGGTATTGCAGTATCTCCAGGACCGGTGCACCCCTTCTTTAATGCAGTTTCTAAAATCAGAAAGAATTGAATTCAATGCTTTTTGTTCATTTTGCTTGTTTGTCGGATTTTGGGATGGACTCTTTGGCTTTGCTTTTCTTCTCCTCATTGGATTTTTCATGTTAAAAGTTGCAGAAGCCAGATGACAAGCTCATTTTGGTTCAACTTCAGCAACTGTGCATTGCATTGCCATGTAATGTAATGTAATGCAATGCTATCTATCTAGCTCTCCCTCTATACTTCCTTTTGGATAAACAGACATATTAGGCAAGCATTTTGGAGCTTTCACCTAAATAACTACAGGTGGTGAGATAAGCTGCACAATATAATTGACCTTTCAGTATATTGTTGCACACACACCATCTATTTAGCAAATGCCCTTGTTATCAACAGCAGCCTTTTAAACTCACCTGAGCTAACAGGTATGTGAGCTGGTTACTCTGCTGCGCTTAAAATTTCTTTTTTGGTTTGCTACAATGCCTTTTCTGAAACGTTGTCTCCCTCTGCTGGAACACTGACTTCTTTCATTTAATGCCTGCAGACTATAAAAGAGAAACCAACCCAAAAAGTTTGGTTGATTAGTCTGTGGCATTCTTTTAAACTGTTGCTTATGGCGGTCTCTGTGAGCTTCTCAGTGACATTCAGCCATCCAGGTATCCCGCCTGCAGTAGACGGAATGTGGCAATGGAACGCTGGCTGCGCGTGTCATAATAGGCTCTGAGCCTTTATATACCTGCGCACAGCAGCAGCCACCTTTAGTCTGCTGCTGGACAGCCAGCAGCAGCAGCAGCAGGAGAGGTAATTAATCAGCAACCCTCCTGCTAAGGGTAGACAGCTGCTCGTTCCACCCCCCCCCCCCCGCCTTAATTGGTTCTCCTCCCTTCCAACGGTGTTGAGGCGGGTGGGAACAGCCGGGGGTTGAGGGTACTGTGCTAAAAGAGGTGGAGTTATGCAGATCTAAAACGCGTGGATTGCAGCAGCAGCAAGCCGAAAAGTGCAGGCATGTGAGGAATCTAGAGGTTGACAGCATGTCTTCTTAACGGGAGTCCAGGTGGCCATCTCCACAAATGGACTTTTCAGAATCCTTGGGTGGCACCGTAGTCGGAAACCAATTCTGGTTATCGCTTCTCGGCCTTTTGGCTAAGATCAAGTGTAGTATCTGTTCTTATCAGTTTAATATCTGATACGTCCCCTATCTGGGGACCATATATTAAATGGATTTTTAGAACAGGGAGATGGAAAAAGAGCTTGCTCTGTCCACTCCACGCATTGACCTGGTATTGCAGTATCTCCAGGACCGGTGCACCCCTTCTTTAATGCAGTTTCTAAAATCAGAAAGAATTGAATTCAATGCTTTTTGTTCATTTTGCTTGTTTGTCGGATTTTGGGATGGACTCTTTGGCTTTGCTTTTCTTCTCCTCATTGGATTTTTCATGTTAAAAGTTGCAGAAGCCAGATGACAAGCTCATTTTGGTTCAACTTCAGCAACTGTGCATTGCATTGCCATGTAATGTAATGTAATGCAATGCTATCTATCTAGCTCTCCCTCTATACTTCCTTTTGGATAAACAGACATATTAGGCAAGCATTTTGGAGCTTTCACCTAAATAACTACAGGTGGTGAGATAAGCTGCACAATATAATTGACCTTTCAGTATATTGTTGCACACACACCATCTATTTAGCAAATGCCCTTGTTATCAACAGCAGCCTTTTAAACTCACCTGAGCTAACAGGTATGTGAGCTGGTTACTCTGCTGCGCTTAAAATTTCTTTTTTGGTTTGCTACAATGCCTTTTCTGAAACGTTGTCTCCCTCTGCTGGAACACTGACTTCTTTCATTTAATGCCTGCAGACTATAAAAGAGAAACCAACCCAAAAAGTTTGGATGATTAGTCTGTGGCATTCTTTTAAACTGTTGCTTATGGCGGTCTCTGTGAGCTTCTCAGTGACATTCAGCCATCCAGGTATCCCGCCTGCAGTAGACGGAATGTGGCAATGGAACGCTGGCTGCGCGTGTCATAATAGGCTCTGAGCCTTTATATACCTGCGCACAGCAGCAGCCACCTTCAGTCTGCTGCTGGACAGCCAGCAGCAGCAGCAGCAGGAGAGGTAATTAATCAGCAACCCTCCTGCTAAGGGTAGACAGCTGCTCGTTCCACCCCCCCCCCGCCTTAATTGGTTCTCCTCCCTTCCAACGGTGTTGAGGCGGGTGGGAACAGCCAGGGGTTGAGGGTACTGTGCTAAAAGAGGTGGAGTTATGCAGATCTAAAACGCGTGGATTGCAGCAGCAGCAAGCCGAAAAGTGCAGGCATGTGAGGGATCTAGAGGTTGACAGCATGTCTTCTTAACGGGAGTCCAGGTGGCCATCTCCACAAATGGACTTTTCAGAATCCTTGGGTGGCACCGTAGTCGGAAACCAATTCTGGTTATCGCTTCTCGGCCTTTTGGCTAAGATCAAGTGTAGTATCTGTTCTTATCAGTTTAATATCTGATACGTCCCCTATCTGGGGACCATATATTAAATGGATTTTTAGAACAGGGAGATGGAAAAAGAGCTTGCTCTGTCCACTCCACGCATTGACCTGGTATTGCAGTATCTCCAGGACCGGTGCACCCCTTCTTTAATGCAGTTTCTAAAATCAGAAAGAATTGAATTCAATGCTTTTTGTTCATTTTGCTTGTTTGTCGGATTTTGGGATGGACTCTTTGGCTTTGCTTTTCTTCTCCTCATTGGATTTTTCATGTTAAAAGTTGCAGAAGCCAGATGACAAGCTCATTTTGGTTCAACTTCAGCAACTGTGCATTGCATTGCCATGTAATGTAATGTAATGCAATGCTATCTATCTAGCTCTCCCTCTATACTTCCTTTTGGATAAACAGACATATTAGGCAAGCATTTTGGAGCTTTCACCTAAATAACTACAGGTGGTGAGATAAGCTGCACAATATAATTGACCTTTCAGTATATTGTTGCACACACACCATCTATTTAGCAAATGCCCTTGTTATCAACAGCAGCCTTTTAAACTCACCTGAGCTAACAGGTATGTGAGCTGGTTACTCTGCTGCGCTTAAAATTTCTTTTTTGGTTTGCTACAATGCCTTTTCTGAAACGTTGTCTCCCTCTGCTGGAACACTGACTTCTTTCATTTAATGCCTGCAGACTATAAAAGAGAAACCAACCCAAAAAGTTTGGTTGATTAGTCTGTGGCATTCTTTTAAACTGTTGCTTATGGCGGTCTCTGTGAGCTTCTCAGTGACATTCAGCCATCCAGGTATCCCGCCTGCAGTAGACGGAATGTGGCAATGGAACGCTGGCTGCGCGTGTCATAATAGGCTCTGAGCCTTTATATACCTGCGCACAGCAGCAGCCACCTTCAGTCTGCTGCTGGACAGCCAGCAGCAGCAGCAGCAGGAGAGGTAATTAATCAGCAACCCTCCTGCTAAGGGTAGACAGCTGCTCGTTCCACCCCCCCCCCCGCCTTAATTGGTTCTCCTCCCTTCCAACGGTGTTGAGGCGGGTGGGAACAGCCGGGGGTTGAGGGTACTGTGCTAAAAGAGGTGGAGTTATGCAGATCTAAAACGCGTGGATTGCAGCAGCAGCAAGCCGAAAAGTGCAGGCATGTGAGGGATCTAGAGGTTGACAGCATGTCTTCTTAACGGGAGTCCAGGTGGCCATCTCCACAAATAGACTTTTCAGAATCCTTGGGTGGCACCGTAGTCGGAAACCAATTCTGGTTATCGCTTCTCGGCCTTTTGGCTAAGATCAAGTGTAGTATCTGTTCTTATCAGTTTAATATCTGATACGTCCCCTATCTGGGGACCATATATTAAATGGATTTTTAGAACAGGGAGATGGAAAAAGAGCTTGCTCTGTCCACTCCACGCATTGATCTGGTATTGCAGTATCTCCAGGACCGGTGCACCCCTTCTTTAATGCAGTTTCTAAAATCAGAAAGAATTGAATTCAATGCTTTTTGTTCATTTTGCTTGTTTGTCGGATTTTGGGATGGACTCTTTGGCTTTGCTTTTCTTCTCCTCATTGGATTTTTCATGTTAAAAGTTGCAGAAGCCAGATGACAAGCTCATTTTGGTTCAACTTCAGCAACTGTGCATTGCATTGCCATGTAATGTAATGTAATGCAATGCTATCTATCTAGCTCTCCCTCTATACTTCCTTTTGGATAAACAGACATATTAGGCAAGCATTTTGGAGCTTTCACCTAAATAACTACAGGTGGTGAGATAAGCTGCACAATATAATTGACCTTTCAGTATATTGTTGCACACACACCATCTATTTAGCAAATGCCCTTGTTATCAACAGCAGCCTTTTAAACTCACCTGAGCTAACAGGTATGTGAGCTGGTTACTCTGCTGCGCTTAAAATTTCTTTTTTGGTTTGCTACAATGCCTTTTCTGAAACGTTGTCTCCCTCTGCTGGAACACTGACTTCTTTCATTTAATGCCTGCAGACTATAAAAGAGAAACCAACCCAAAAAGTTTGGTTGATTAGTCTGTGGCATTCTTTTAAACTGTTGCTTATGGCGGTCTCTGTGAGCTTCTCAGTGACATTCAGCCATCCAGGTATCCCGCCTGCAGTAGACGGAATGTGGCAATGGAACGCTGGCTGCGCGTGTCATAATAGGCTCTGAGCCTTTATATACCTGCGCACAGCAGCAGCCACCTTCAGTCTGCTGCTGGACAGCCAGCAGCAGCAGCAGCAGGAGAGGTAATTAATCAGCAACCCTCCTGCTAAGGGTAGACAGCTGCTCGTTCCACCCCTCCCCCCCGCCTTAATTGGTTCTCCTCCCTTCCAACGGTGTTGAGGCGGGTGGGAACAGCCGGGGGTTGAGGGTACTGTGCTAAAAGAGGTGGAGTTATGCAGATCTAAAACGCGTGGATTGCAGCAGCAGCAAGCCGAAAAGTGCAGGCATGTGAGGGATCTAGAGGTTGACAGCATGTCTTCTTAACGGGAGTCCAGGTGGCCATCTCCACAAATGGACTTTTCAGAATCCTTGGGTGGCACCGTAGTCGGAAACCAATTCTGGTTATCGCTTCTCGGTCTTTTGGCTAAGATCAAGTGTAGTATCTGTTCTTATCAGTTTAATATCTGATACGTCCCCTATCTGGGGACCATATATTAAATGGATTTTTAGAACAGGGAGATGGAAAAAGAGCTTGCTCTGTCCACTCCACGCATTGACCTGGTATTGCAGTATCTCCAGGACCGGTGCACCCCTTCTTTAATGCAGTTTCTAAAATCAGAAAGAATTGAATTCAATGCTTTTTGTTCATTTTGCTTGTTTGTCGGATTTTGGGATGGACTCTTTGGCTTTGCTTTTCTTCTCCTCATTGGATTTTTCATGTTAAAAGTTGCAGAAGCCAGATGACAAGCTCATTTTGGTTCAACTTCAGCAACTGTGCATTGCATTGCCATGTAATGTAATGTAATGCAATGCTATCTATCTAGCTCTCCCTCTATATTTCCTTTTGGATAAACAGACATATTAGACAAGCATTTTGGAGCTTTCACCTAAATAACTACAGGTGGTGAGATAAGCTGCACAATATAATTGACCTTTCAGTATATTGTTGCACACACACCATCTATTTAGCAAATGCCCTTGTTATCAACAGCAGCCTTTTAAACTCACCTGAGCTAACAGGTATGTGAGCTGGTTACTCTGCTGCGCTTAAAATTTCTTTTTTGGTTTGCTACAATGCCTTTTCTGAAACGTTGTCTCCCTCTGCTGGAACACTGACTTCTTTCATTTAATGCCTGCAGACTATAAAAGAGAAACCAACCCAAAAAGTTTGGTTGATTAGTCTGTGGCATTCTTTTAAACTGTTGCTTATGGCGGTCTCTGTGAGCTTCTCAGTGACATTCAGCCATCCAGGTATCCCGCCTGCAGTAGACGGAATGTGGCAATGGAACGCTGTCTGCGCGTGTCATAATAGGCTCTGAGCCTTTATATACCTGCGCACAGCAGCAGCCACCTTCAGTCTGCTGCTGGACAGCCAGCAGCAGCAGCAGCAGGAGAGGTAATTAATCAGCAACCCTCCTGCTAAGGGTAGACAGCTGCTCGTTCCACCCCCCCCCCCGCCTTAATTGGTTCTCCTCCCTTCCAACGGTGTTGAGGCGGGTGGGAACAGCCGGGGGTTGAGGGTACTGTGCTAAAAGAGGTGGAGTTATGCAGATCTAAAACGCGTGGATTGCAGCAGCAGCAAGCCGAAAAGTGCAGGCATGTGAGGGATCTAGAGGTTGACAGCATGTCTTCTTAACGGGAGTCCAGGTGGCCATCTCCACAAATGGACTTTTCAGAATCCTTGGGTGGCACCGTAGTCGGAAACCAATTCTGGTTATCGCTTCTCGGCCTTTTGGCTAAGATCAAGTGTAGTATCTGTTCTTATCAGTTTAATATCTGATACGTCCCCTATCTGGGGACCATATATTAAATGGATTTTTAGAACAGGGAGATGGAAAAAGAGCTTGCTCTGTCCACTCCACGCATTGACCTGGTATTGCAGTATCTCCAGGACCGGTGCACCCCTTCTTTAATGCAGTTTCTAAAATCAGAAAGAATTGAATTCAATGCTTTTTGTTCATTTTGCTTGTTTGTCGGATTTTGGGATGGACTCTTTGGCTTTGCTTTTCTTCTCCTCATTGGATTTTTCATGTTAAAAGTTGCAGAAGCCAGATGACAAGCTCATTTTGGTTCAACTTCAGCAACTGTGCATTGCATTGCCATGTAATGTAATGTAATGCAATGCTATCTATCTAGCTCTCCCTCTATACTTCCTTTTGGATAAACAGACATATTAGGCAAGCATTTTGGAGCTTTCACCTAAATAACTACAGGTGGTGAGATAAGCTGCACAATATAATTGACCTTTCAGTATATTGTTGCACACACACCATCTATTTAGCAAATGCCCTTGTTATCAACAGCAGCCTTTTAAACTCACCTGAGCTAACAGGTATGTGAGCTGGTTACTCTGCTGCGCTTAAAATTTCTTTTTTGGTTTGCTACAATGCCTTTTCTGAAACGTTGTCTCCCTCTGCTGGAACACTGACTTCTTTCATTTAATGCCTGCAGACTATAAAAGAGAAACCAACCCAAAAAGTTTGGTTGATTAGTCTGTGGCATTCTTTTAAACTGTTGCTTATGGCGGTCTCTGTGAGTTCTCAGTGACATTCAGCCATCCAGGTATCCCGCCTGCAGTAGACGGAATGTGGCAATGGAACGCTGGCTGCGCGTGTCATAATAGGCTCTGAGCCTTTATATACCTGCGCACAGCAGCAGCCACCTTCAGTCTGCTGCTGGACAGCCAGCAGCAGCAGCAGCAGGAGAGGTAATTAATCAGCAACCCTCCTGCTAAGGGTAGACAGCTGCTCGTTCCACCCCCCCCCCCGCCTTAATTGGTTCTCCTCCCTTCCAACGGTGTTGAGGCGGGTGGGAACAGCCGGGGGTTGAGGGTACTGTGCTAAAAGAGGTGGAGTTATGCAGATCTAAAACGCGTGGATTGCAGCAGCAGCAAGCCGAAAAGTGCAGGCATGTGAGGGATCTAGAGGTTGACAGCATGTCTTCTTAACGGGAGTCCAGGTGGCCATCTCCACAAATGGACTTTTCAGAATCCTTGGGTGGCACCGTAGTCGGAAACCAATTCTGGTTATCGCTTCTCGGCCTTTTGGCTAAGATCAAGTGTAGTATCTGTTCTTATCAGTTTAATATCTGATACGTCCCCTATCTGGGGACCATATATTAAATGGATTTTTAGAACAGGGAGATGGAAAAAGAGCTTGCTCTGTCCACTCCACGCATTGACCTGGTATTGCAGTATCTCCAGGACCGGTGCACCCCTTCTTTAATGCAGTTTCTAAAATCAGAAAGAATTGAATTCAATGCTTTTTGTTCATTTTGCTTGTTTGTCGGATTTTGGGATGGACTCTTTGGCTTTGCTTTTCTTCTCCTCATTGGATTTTTCATGTTAAAAGTTGCAGAAGCCAGATGACAAGCTCATTTTGGTTCAACTTCAGCAACTGTGCATTGCATTGCCATGTAATGTAATGTAATGCAATGCTATCTATCTAGCTCTCCCTCTATACTTCCTTTTGGATAAACAGACATATTAGGCAAGCATTTTGGAGCTTTCACCTAAATAACTACAGGTGGTGAGATAAGCTGCACAATATAATTGACCTTTCAGTATATTGTTGCACACACACCATCTATTTAGCAAATGCCCTTGTTATCAACAGCAGCCTTTTAAACTCACCTGAGCTAACAGGTATGTGAGCTGGTTACTCTGCTGCGCTTAAAATTTCTTTTTTGGTTTGCTACAATGCCTTTTCTGAAACGTTGTCTCCCTCTGCTGGAACACTGACTTCTTTCATTTAATGCCTGCAGACTATAAAAGAGAAACCAACCCAAAAAGTTTGGTTGATTAGTCTGTGGCATTCTTTTAAACTGTTGCTTATGGCGGTCTCTGTGAGCTTCTCAGTGACATTCAGCCATCCAGGTATCCCGCCTGCAGTAGACGGAATGTGGCAATGGAACGCTGGCTGCGCGTGTCATAATAGGCTCTGAGCCTTTATATACCTGCGCACAGCAGCAGCCACCTTCAGTCTGCTGCTGGACAGCCAGCAGCAGCAGCAGCAGGAGAGGTAATTAATCAGCAACCCTCCTGCTAAGGGTAGACAGCTGCTCGTTCCACCCCCCCCCCCCCCGCCTTAATTGGTTCTCCTCCCTTCCAACGGTGTTGAGGCGGGTGGGAACAGCCGGGGGTTGAGGGTACTGTGCTAAAAGAGGTGGAGTTATGCAGATCTAAAACGCGTGGATTGCAGCAGCAGCAAGCCGAAAAGTGCAGGCATGTGAGGGATCTAGAGGTTGACAGCATGTCTTCTTAACGGGAGTCCAGGTGGCCATCTCCACAAATGGACTTTTCAGAATCCTTGGGTGGCACCGTAGTCGGAAACCAATTCTGGTTATCGCTTCTCGGCCTTTTGGCTAAGATCAAGTGTAGTATCTGTTCTTATCAGTTTAATATCTGATACGTCCCCTATCTGGGGACCATATATTAAATGGATTTTTAGAACAGGGAGATGGAAAAAGAGCTTGCTCTGTCCACTCCACGCATTGACCTGGTATTGCAGTATCTCCAGGACCGGTGCACCCCTTCTTTAATGCAGTTTCTAAAATCAGAAAGAATTGAATTCAATGCTTTTTGTTCATTTTGCTTGTTTGTCGGATTTTGGGATGGACTCTTTGGCTTTGCTTTTCTTCTCCTCATTGGATTTTTCATGTTAAAAGTTGCAGAAGCCAGATGACAAGCTCATTTTGGTTCAACTTCAGCAACTGTGCATTGCATTGCCATGTAATGTAATGTAATGCAATGCTATCTATCTAGCTCTCCCTCTATACTTCCTTTTGGATAAACAGACATATTAGGCAAGCATTTTGGAGCTTTCACCTAAATAACTACAGGTGGTGAGATAAGCTGCACAATATAATTGACCTTTCAGTATATTGTTGCACACACACCATCTATTTAGCAAATGCCCTTGTTATCAACAGCAGCCTTTTAAACTCACCTGAGCTAACAGGTATGTGAGCTGGTTACTCTGCTGCGCTTAAAATTTCTTTTTTGGTTTGCTACAATGCCTTTTCTGAAACGTTGTCTCCCTCTGCTGGAACACTGACTTCTTTCATTTAATGCCTGCAGACTATAAAAGAGAAACCAACCCAAAAAGTTTGGTTGATTAGTCTGTGGCATTCTTTTAAACTGTTGCTTATGGCGGTCTCTGTGAGCTTCTCAGTGACATTCAGCCATCCAGGTATCCCGCCTGCAGTAGACGGAATGTGGCAATGGAACGCTGGCTGCGCGTGTCATAATAGGCTCTGAGCCTTTATATACCTGCGCACAGCAGCAGCCACCTTCAGTCTGCTGCTGGACAGCCAGCAGCAGCAGCAGCAGGAGAGGTAATTAATCAGCAACCCTCCTGCTAAGGGTAGACAGCTGCTCGTTCCACCCCCCCCCCCGCCTTAATTGGTTCTCCTCCCTTCCAACGGTGTTGAGGCGGGTGGGAACAGCCGGGGGTTGAGGGTACTGTGCTAAAAGAGGTGGAGTTATGCAGATCTAAAACGCGTGGATTGCAGCAGCAGCAAGCCGAAAAGTGCAGGCATGTGAGGGATCTAGAGGTTGACAGCATGTCTTCTTAACGGGAGTCCAGGTGGCCATCTCCACAAATGGACTTTTCAGAATCCTTGGGTGGCACCGTAGTCGGAAACCAATTCTGGTTATCGCTTCTCGGCCTTTTGGCTAAGATCAAGTGTAGTATCTGTTCTTATCAGTTTAATATCTGATACGTCCCCTATCTGGGGACCATATATTAAATGGATTTTTAGAACAGGGAGATGGAAAAAGAGCTTGCTCTGTCCACTCCACGCATTGACCTGGTATTGCAGTATCTCCAGGACCGGTGCACCCCTTCTTTAATGCAGTTTCTAAAATCAGAAAGAATTGAATTCAATGCTTTTTGTTCATTTTGCTTGTTTGTCGGATTTTGGGATGGACTCTTTGGCTTTGCTTTTCTTCTCCTCATTGGATTTTTCATGTTAAAAGTTGCAGAAGCCAGATTACAAGCTCATTTTGGTTCAACTTCAGCAACTGTGCATTGCATTGCCATGTAATGTAATGTAATGCAATGCTATCTATCTAGCTCTCCCTCTATACTTCCTTTTGGATAAACAGACATATTAGGCAAGCATTTTGGAGCTTTCACCTAAATAACTACAGGTGGTGAGATAAGCTGCACAATATAATTGACCTTTCAGTATATTGTTGCACACACACCATCTATTTAGCAAATGCCCTTGTTATCAACAGCAGCCTTTTAAACTCACCTGAGCTAACAGGTATGTGAGCTGGTTACTCTGCTGCGCTTAAAATTTCTTTTTTGGTTTGCTACAATGCCTTTTCTGAAACGTTGTCTCCCTCTGCTGGAACACTGACTTCTTTCATTTAATGCCTGCAGACTATAAAAGAGAAACCAACCCAAAAAGTTTGGTTGATTAGTCTGTGGCATTCTTTTAAACTGTTGCTTATGGCGGTCTCTGTGAGCTTCTCAGTGACATTCAGCCATCCAGGTATCCCGCCTGCAGTAGACGGAATGTGGCAATGGAACGCTGGCTGCGCGTGTCATAATAGGCTCTGAGCCTTTATATACCTGCGCACAGCAGCAGCCACCTTCAGTCTGCTGCTGGACAGCCAGCAGCAGCAGCAGCAGGAGAGGTAATTAATCAGCAACCCTCCTGCTAAGGGTAGACAGCTGCTCGTTCCACCCCCCCCCCCCCGCCTTAATTGGTTCTCCTCCCTTCCAACGGTGTTGAGGCGGGTGGGAACAGCCGGGGGTTGAGGGTACTGTGCTAAAAGAGGTGGAGTTATGCAGATCTAAAACGCGTGGATTGCAGCAGCAGCAAGCCGAAAAGTGCAGGCATGTGAGGGATCTAGAGGTTGACAGCATGTCTTCTTAACGGGAGTCCAGGTGGCCATCTCCACAAATGGACTTTTCAGAATCCTTGGGTGGCACCGTAGTCGGAAACCAATTCTGGTTATCGCTTCTCGGCCTTTTGGCTAAGATCAAGTGTAGTATCTGTTCTTATCAGTTTAATATCTGATACGTCCCCTATCTGGGGACCATATATTAAATGGATTTTTAGAACAGGGAGATGGAAAAAGAGCTTGCTCTGTCCACTCCACGCATTGACCTGGTATTGCAGTATCTCCAGGACCGGTGCACCCCTTCTTTAATGCAGTTTCTAAAATCAGAAAGAATTGAATTCAATGCTTTTTGTTCATTTTGCTTGTTTGTCGGATTTTGGGATGGACTCTTTGGCTTTGCTTTTCTTCTCCTCATTGGATTTTTCATGTTAAAAGTTGCAGAAGCCAGATGACAAGCTCATTTTGGTTCAACTTCAGCAACTGTGCATTGCATTGCCATGTAATGTAATGTAATGCAATGCTATCTATCTAGCTCTCCCTCTATACTTCCTTTTGGATAAACAGACATATTAGGCAAGCATTTTGGAGCTTTCACCTAAATAACTACAGGTGGTGAGATAAGCTGCACAATATAATTGACCTTTCAGTATATTGTTGCACACACACCATCTATTTAGCAAATGCCCTTGTTATCAACAGCAGCCTTTTAAACTCACCTGAGCTAACAGGTATGTGAGCTGGTTACTCTGCTGCGCTTAAAATTTCTTTTTTGGTTTGCTACAATGCCTTTTCTGAAACGTTGTCTCCCTCTGCTGGAACACTGACTTCTTTCATTTAATGCCTGCAGACTATAAAAGAGAAACCAACCCAAAAAGTTTGGTTGATTAGTCTGTGGCATTCTTTTAAACTGTTGCTTATGGCGGTCTCTGTGAGCTTCTCAGTGACATTCAGCCATCCAGGTATCCCGCCTGCAGTAGACGGAATGTGGCAATGGAACGCTGGCTGCGCGTGTCATAATAGGCTCTGAGCCTTTATATACCTGCGCACAGCAGCAGCCACCTTCAGTCTGCTGCTGGACAGCCAGCAGCAGCAGCAGCAGGAGAGGTAATTAATCAGCAACCCTCCTGCTAAGGGTAGACAGCTGCTCGTTCCACCCCCCCCCCCGCCTTAATTGGTTCTCCTCCCTTCCAACGGTGTTGAGGCGGGTGGGAACAGCCGGGGGTTGAGGGTACTGTGCTAAAAGAGGTGGAGTTATGCAGATCTAAAACGCGTGGATTGCAGCAGCAGCAAGCCGAAAAGTGCAGGCATGTGAGGGATCTAGAGGTTGACAGCATGTCTTCTTAACGGGAGTCCAGGTGGCCATCTCCACAAATGGACTTTTCAGAATCCTTGGGTGGCACCGTAGTCGGAAACCAATTCTGGTTATCGCTTCTCGGCCTTTTGGCTAAGATCAAGTGTAGTATCTGTTCTTATCAGTTTAATATCTGATACGTCCCCTATCTGGGGACCATATATTAAATGGATTTTTAGAACAGGGAGATGGAAAAAGAGCTTGCTCTGTCCACTCCACGCATTGACCTGGTATTGCAGTATCTCCAGGACCGGTGCACCCCTTCTTTAATGCAGTTTCTAAAATCAGAAAGAATTGAATTCAATGCTTTTTGTTCATTTTGCTTGTTTGTCGGATTTTGGGATGGACTCTTTGGCTTTGCTTTTCTTCTCCTCATTGGATTTTTCATGTTAAAAGTTGCAGAAGCCAGATGACAAGCTCATTTTGGTTCAACTTCAGCAACTGTGCATTGCATTGCCATGTAATGTAATGTAATGCAATGCTATCTATCTAGCTCTCCCTCTATACTTCCTTTTGGATAAACAGACATATTAGGCAAGCATTTTGGAGCTTTCACCTAAATAACTACAGGTGGTGAGATAAGCTGCACAATATAATTGACCTTTCAGTATATTGTTGCACACACACCATCTATTTAGCAAATGCCCTTGTTATCAACAGCAGCCTTTTAAACTCACCTGAGCTAACAGGTATGTGAGCTGGTTACTCTGCTGCGCTTAAAATTTCTTTTTTGGTTTGCTACAATGCCTTTTCTGAAACGTTGTCTCCCTCTGCTGGAACACTGACTTCTTTCATTTAATGCCTGCAGACTATAAAAGAGAAACCAACCCAAAAAGTTTGGTTGATTAGTCTGTGGCATTCTTTTAAACTGTTGCTTATGGCGGTCTCTGTGAGCTTCTCAGTGACATTCAGCCATCCAGGTATCCCGCCTGCAGTAGACGGAATGTGGCAATGGAACGCTGGCTGCGCGTGTCATAATAGGCTCTGAGCCTTTATATACCTGCGCACAGCAGCAGCCACCTTCAGTCTGCTGCTGGACAGCCAGCAGCAGCTGCAGCAGGAGAGGTAATTAATCAGCAACCCTCCTGCTAAGGGTAGACAGCTGCTCGTTCCACCCCCCCCCCCGCCTTAATTGGTTCTCCTCCCTTCCAACGGTGTTGAGGCGGGTGGGAACAGCCGGGGGTTGAGGGTACTGTGCTAAAAGAGGTGGAGTTATGCAGATCTAAAACGCGTGGATTGCAGCAGCAGCAAGCCGAAAAGTGCAGGCATGTGAGGGATCTAGAGGTTGACAGCATGTCTTCTTAACGGGAGTCCAGGTGGCCATCTCCACAAATAGACTTTTCAGAATCCTTGGGTGGCACCGTAGTCGGAAACCAATTCTGGTTATCGCTTCTCGGCCTTTTGGCTAAGATCAAGTGTAGTATCTGTTCTTATCAGTTTAATATCTGATACGTCCCCTATCTGGGGACCATATATTAAATGGATTTTTAGAACAGGGAGATGGAAAAAGAGCTTGCTCTGTCCACTCCACGCATTGACCTGGTATTGCAGTATCTCCAGGACCGGTGCACCCCTTCTTTAATGCAGTTTCTAAAATCAGAAAGAATTGAATTCAATGCTTTTTGTTCATTTTGCTTGTTTGTCGGATTTTGGGATGGACTCTTTGGCTTTGCTTTTCTTCTCCTCATTGGATTTTTCATGTTAAAAGTTGCAGAAGCCAGATGACAAGCTCATTTTGGTTCAACTTCAGGAACTGTGCATTGCATTGCCATGTAATGTAATGTAATGCAATGCTATTTATCTAGCTCTCCCTCTATACTTCCTTTTGGATAAACAGACATATTAGGCAAGCATTTTGGAGCTTTCACCTAAATAACTACAGGTGGTGAGATAAGCTGCACAATATAATTGACCTTTCAGTATATTGTTGCACACACACCATCTATTTAGCAAATGCCCTTGTTATCAACAGCAGCCTTTTAAACTCACCTGAGCTAACAGGTATGTGAGCTGGTTACTCTGCTGCGCTTAAAATTTCTTTTTTGGTTTGCTACAATGCCTTTTCTGAAACGTTGTCTCCCTCTGCTGGAACACTGACTTCTTTCATTTAATGCCTGCAGACTATAAAAGAGAAACCAACCCAAAAAGTTTGGTTGATTAGTCTGTGGCATTCTTTTAAACTGTTGCTTATGGCGGTCTCTGTGAGCTTCTCAGTGACATTCAGCCATCCAGGTATCCCGCCTGCAGTAGACGGAATGTGGCAATGGAACGCTGGCTGCGCGTGTCATAATAGGCTCTGAGCCTTTATATACCTGCGCACAGCAGCAGCCACCTTCAGTCTGCTGCTGGACAGCCAGCAGCAGCAGCAGCAGGAGAGGTAATTAATCAGCAACCCTCCTGCTAAGGGTAGACAGCTGCTCGTTCCACCCCCCCCCCCGCCTTAATTGGTTCTCCTCCCTTCCAACGGTGTTGAGGCGGGTGGGAACAGCCGGGGGTTGAGGGTACTGTGCTAAAAGAGGTGGAGTTATGCAGATCTAAAACGCGTGGATTGCAGCAGCAGCAAGCCGAAAAGTGCAGGCATGTGAGGGATCTAGAGATTGACAGCATGTCTTCTTAACGGGAGTCCAGGTGGCCATCTCCACAAATGGACTTTTCAGAATCCTTGGGTGGCACCGTAGTCGGAAACCAATTCTGGTTATCGCTTCTCGGCCTTTTGGCTAAGATCAAGTGTAGTATCTGTTCTTATCAGTTTAATATCTGATACGTCCCCTATCTGGGGACCATATATTAAATGGATTTTTAGAACAGGGAGATGGAAAAAGAGCTTGCTCTGTCCACTCCACGCATTGACCTGGTATTGCAGTATCTCCAGGACCGGTGCACCCCTTCTTTAATGCAGTTTCTAAAATCAGAAAGAATTGAATTCAATGCTTTTTGTTCATTTTGCTTGTTTGTCGGATTTTGGGATGGACTCTTTGGCTTTGCTTTTCTTCTCCTCATTGGATTTTTCATGTTAAAAGTTGCAGAAGCCAGATGACAAGCTCATTTTGGTTCAACTTCAGCAACTGTGCATTGCATTGCCATGTAATGTAATGTAATGCAATGCTATCTATCTAGCTCTCCCTCTATACTTCCTTTTGGATAAACAGACATATTAGGCAAGCATTTTGGAGCTTTCACCTAAATAACTACAGGTGGTGAGATAAGCTGCACAATATAATTGACCTTTCAGTATATTGTTGCACACACACCATCTATTTAGCAAATGCCCTTGTTATCAACAGCAGCCTTTTAAACTCACCTGAGCTAACAGGTATGTGAGCTGGTTACTCTGCTGCGCTTAAAATTTCTTTTTTGGTTTGCTACAATGCCTTTTCTGAAACGTTGTCTCCCTCTGCTGGAACACTGACTTCTTTCATTTAATGCCTGCAGACTATAAAAGAGAAACCAACCCAAAAAGTTTGGTTGATTAGTCTGTGGCATTCTTTTAAACTGTTGCTTATGGCGGTCTCTGTGAGCTTCTCAGTGACATTCAGCCATCCAGGTATCCCGCCTGCAGTAGACGGAATGTGGCAATGGAACGCTGGCTGCGCGTGTCATAATAGGCTCTGAGCCTTTATATACCTGCGCACAGCAGCAGCCACCTTCAGTCTGCTGCTGGACAGCCAGCAGCAGCAGCAGCAGGAGAGGTAATTAATCAGCAACCCTCCTGCTAAGGGTAGACAGCTGCTCGTTCCACCCCCCCCCCCCGCCTTAATTGGTTCTCCTCCCTTCCAACGGTGTTGAGGCGGGTGGGAACAGCTGGGGGTTGAGGGTACTGTGCTAAAAGAGGTGGAGTTATGCAGATCTAAAACGCGTGGATTGCAGCAGCAGCAAGCCGAAAAGTGCAGGCATGTGAGGGATCTAGAGGTTGACAGCATGTCTTCTTAACGGGAGTCCAGGTGGCCATCTCCACAAATGGACTTTTCAGAATCCTTGGGTGGCACCGTAGTCGGAAACCAATTCTGGTTATCGCTTCTCGGCCTTTTGGCTAAGATCAAGTGTAGTATCTGTTCTTATCAGTTTAATATCTGATACGTCCCCTATCTGGGGACCATATATTAAATGGATTTTTAGAACAGGGAGATGGAAAAAGAGCTTGCTCTGTCCACTCCACGCATTGACCTGGTATTGCAGTATCTCCAGGACCGGTGCACCCCTTCTTTAATGCAGTTTCTAAAATCAGAAAGAATTGAATTCAATGCTTTTTGTTCATTTTGCTTGTTTGTCGGATTTTGGGATGGACTCTTTGGCTTTGCTTTTCTTCTCCTCATTGGATTTTTCATGTTAAAAGTTGCAGAAGCCAGATGACAAGCTCATTTTGGTTCAACTTCAGCAACTGTGCATTGCATTGCCATGTAATGTAATGTAATGCAATGCTATCTATCTAGCTCTCCCTCTATACTTCCTTTTGGATAAACAGACATATTAGGCAAGCATTTTGGAGCTTTCACCTAAATAACTACAGGTGGTGAGATAAGCTGCACAATATAATTGACCTTTCAGTATATTGTTGCACACACACCATCTATTTAGCAAATGCCCTTGTTATCAACAGCAGCCTTTTAAACTCACCTGAGCTAACAGGTATGTGAGCTGGTTACTCTGCTGCGCTTAAAATTTCTTTTTTGGTTTGCTACAATGCCTTTTCTGAAACGTTGTCTCCCTCTGCTGGAACACTGACTTCTTTCATTTAATGCCTGCAGACTATAAAAGAGAAACCAACCCAAAAAGTTTGGTTGATTAGTCTGTGGCATTCTTTTAAACTGTTGCTTATGGCGGTCTCTGTGAGCTTCTCAGTGACATTCAGCCATCCAGGTATCCCGCCTGCAGTAGACAGAATGTGGCAATGGAACGCTGGCTGCGCGTGTCATAATAGGCTCTGAGCCTTTATATACCTGCGCACAGCAGCAGCCACCTTCAGTCTGCTGCTGGACAGCCAGCAGCAGCAGCAGCAGGAGAGGTAATTAATCAGCAACCCTCCTGCTAAGGGTAGACAGCTGCTCGTTCCACCCCTCCCCCCCGCCTTAATTGGTTCTCCTCCCTTCCAACGGTGTTGAGGCGGGTGGGAACAGCCGGGGGTTGAGGGTACTGTGCTAAAAGAGGTGGAGTTATGCAGATCTAAAACGCGTGGATTGCAGCAGCAGCAAGCCGAAAAGTGCAGGCATGTGAGGGATCTAGAGGTTGACAGCATGTCTTCTTAACGGGAGTCCAGGTGGCCATCTCCACAAATGGACTTTTCAGAATCCTTGGGTGGCACCGTAGTCGGAAACCAATTCTGGTTATCGCTTCTCGGTCTTTTGGCTAAGATCAAGTGTAGTATCTGTTCTTATCAGTTTAATATCTGATACGTCCCCTATCTGGGGACCATATATTAAATGGATTTTTAGAACAGGGAGATGGAAAAAGAGCTTGCTCTGTCCACTCCACGCATTGACCTGGTATTGCAGTATCTCCAGGACCGGTGCACCCCTTCTTTAATGCAGTTTCTAAAATCAGAAAGAATTGAATTCAATGCTTTTTGTTCATTTTGCTTGTTTGTCGGATTTTGGGATGGACTCTTTGGCTTTGCTTTTCTTCTCCTCATTGGATTTTTCATGTTAAAAGTTGCAGAAGCCAGATGACAAGCTCATTTTGGTTCAACTTCAGCAACTGTGCATTGCATTGCCATGTAATGTAATGTAATGCAATGCTATCTATCTAGCTCTCCCTCTATACTTCCTTTTGGATAAACAGACATATTAGGCAAGCATTTTGGAGCTTTCACCTAAATAACTACAGGTGGTGAGATAAGCTGCACAATATAATTGACCTTTCAGTATATTGTTGCACACACACCATCTATTTAGCAAATGCCCTTGTTATCAACAGCAGCCTTTTAAACTCACCTGAGCTAACAGGTATGTGAGCTGGTTACTCTGCTGCGCTTAAAATTTCTTTTTTGGTTTGCTACAATGCCTTTTCTGAAACGTTGTCTCCCTCTGCTGGAACACTGACTTCTTTCATTTAATGCCTGCAGACTATAAAAGAGAAACCAACCCAAAAAGTTTGGTTGATTAGTCTGTGGCATTCTTTTAAACTGTTGCTTATGGCGGTCTCTGTGAGCTTCTCAGTGACATTCAGCCATCCAGGTATCCCGCCTGCAGTAGACGGAATGTGGCAATGGAACGCTGTCTGCGCGTGTCATAATAGGCTCTGAGCCTTTATATACCTGCGCACAGCAGCAGCCACCTTCAGTCTGCTGCTGGACAGCCAGCAGCAGCAGCAGCAGGAGAGGTAATTAATCAGCAACCCTCCTGCTAAGGGTAGACAGCTGCTCGTTCCACCCCCCCCCCCCCGCCTTAATTGGTTCTCCTCCCTTCCAACGGTGTTGAGGCGGGTGGGAACAGCCGGGGGTTGAGGGTACTGTGCTAAAAGAGGTGGAGTTATGCAGATCTAAAACGCGTGGATTGCAGCAGCAGCAAGCCGAAAAGTGCAGGCATGTGAGGGATCTAGAGGTTGACAGCATGTCTTCTTAACGGGAGTCCAGGTGGCCATCTCCACAAATGGACTTTTCAGAATCCTTGGGTGGCACCGTAGTCGGAAACCAATTCTGGTTATCGCTTCTCGGCCTTTTGGCTAAGATCAAGTGTAGTATCTGTTCTTATCAGTTTAATATCTGATACGTCCCCTATCTGGGGACCATATATTAAATGGATTTTTAGAACAGGGAGATGGAAAAAGAGCTTGCTCTGTCCACTCCACGCATTGACCTGGTATTGCAGTATCTCCAGGACCGGTGCACCCCTTCTTTAATGCAGTTTCTAAAATCAGAAAGAATTGAATTCAATGCTTTTTGTTCATTTTGCTTGTTTGTCGGATTTTGGGATGGACTCTTTGGCTTTGCTTTTCTTCTCCTCATTGGATTTTTCATGTTAAAAGTTGCAGAAGCCAGATGACAAGCTCATTTTGGTTCAACTTCAGCAACTGTGCATTGCATTGCCATGTAATGTAATGTAATGCAATGCTATCTATCTAGCTCTCCCTCTATACTTCCTTTTGGATAAACAGACATATTAGGCAAGCATTTTGGAGCTTTCACCTAAATAACTACAGGTGGTGAGATAAGCTGCACAATATAATTGACCTTTCAGTATATTGTTGCACACACACCATCTATTTAGCAAATGCCCTTGTTATCAACAGCAGCCTTTTAAACTCACCTGAGCTAACAGGTATGTGAGCTGGTTACTCTGCTGCGCTTAAAATTTCTTTTTTGGTTTGCTACAATGCCTTTTCTGAAACGTTGTCTCCCTCTGCTGGAACACTGACTTCTTTCATTTAATGCCTGCAGACTATAAAAGAGAAACCAACCCAAAAAGTTTGGTTGATTAGTCTGTGGCATTCTTTTAAACTGTTGCTTATGGCGGTCTCTGTGAGCTTCTCAGTGACATTCAGCCATCCAGGTATCCCGCCTGCAGTAGACGGAATGTGGCAATGGAACGCTGGCTGCGCGTGTCATAATAGGCTCTGAGCCTTTATATACCTGCGCACAGCAGCAGCCACCTTCAGTCTGCTGCTGGACAGCCAGCAGCAGCAGCAGCAGGAGAGGTAATTAATCAGCAACCCTCCTGCTAAGGGTAGACAGCTGCTCGTTCCACCCCCCCCCCCCGCCTTAATTGGTTCTCCTCCCTTCCAACGGTGTTAAGGCGGGTGGGAACAGCCGGGGGTTGAGGGTACTGTGCTAAAAGAGGTGGAGTTATGCAGATCTAAAACGCGTGGATTGCAGCAGCAGCAAGCCGAAAAGTGCAGGCATGTGAGGGATCTAGAGGTTGACAGCATGTCTTCTTAACGGGAGTCCAGGTGGCCATCTCCACAAATGGACTTTTCAGAATCCTTGGGTGGCACCGTAGTCGGAAACCAATTCTGGTTATCGCTTCTCGGCCTTTTGGCTAAGATCAAGTGTAGTATCTGTTCTTATCAGTTTAATATCTGATACGTCCCCTATCTGGGGACCATATATTAAATGGATTTTTAGAACAGGGAGATGGAAAAAGAGCTTGCTCTGTCCACTCCATGCATTGACCTGGTATTGCAGTATCTCCAGGACCGGTGCACCCCTTCTTTAATGCAGTTTCTAAAATCAGAAAGAATTGAATTCAATGCTTTTTGTTCATTTTGCTTGTTTGTCGGATTTTGGGATGGACTCTTTGGCTTTGCTTTTCTTCTCCTCATTGGATTTTTCATGTTAAAAGTTGCAGAAGCCAGATGACAAGCTCATTTTGGTTCAACTTCAGCAACTGTGCATTGCATTGCCATGTAATGTAATGTAATGCAATGCTATCTATCTAGCTCTCCCTCTATACTTCCTTTTGGATAAACAGACATATTAGGCAAGCATTTTGGAGCTTTCACCTAAATAACTACAGGTGGTGAGATAAGCTGCACAATATAATTGACCTTTCAGTATATTGTTGCACACACACCATCTATTTAGCAAATGCCCTTGTTATCAACAGCAGCCTTTTAAACTCACCTGAGCTAACAGGTATGTGAGCTGGTTACTCTGCTGCGCTTAAAATTTCTTTTTTGGTTTGCTACAATGCCTTTTCTGAAACGTTGTCTCCCTCTGCTGGAACACTGACTTCTTTCATTTAATGCCTGCAGACTATAAAAGAGAAACCAACCCAAAAAGTTTGGTTGATTAGTCTGTGGCATTCTTTTAAACTGTTGCTTATGGCGGTCTCTGTGAGCTTCTCAGTGACATTCAGCCATCCAGGTATCCCGCCTGCAGTAGACGGAATGTGGCAATGGAACGCTGGCTGCGCGTGTCATAATAGGCTCTGAGCCTTTATATACCTGCGCACAGCAGCAGCCACCTTCAGTCTGCTGCTGGACAGCCAGCAGCAGCAGCAGCAGGAGAGGTAATTAATCAGCAACCCTCCTGCTAAGGGTAGACAGCTGCTCGTTCCACCCCCCCCCCCCCCCCGCCTTAATTGGTTCTCCTCCCTTCCAACGGTGTTAAGGCGGGTGGGAACAGCCGGGGGTTGAGGGTACTGTGCTAAAAGAGGTGGAGTTATGCAGATCTAAAACGCGTGGATTGCAGCAGCAGCAAGCCGAAAAGTGCAGGCATGTGAGGGATCTAGAGGTTGACAGCATGTCTTCTTAACGGGAGTCCAGGTGGCCATCTCCACAAATGGACTTTTCAGAATCCTTGGGTGGCACCGTAGTCGGAAACCAATTCTGGTTATCGCTTCTCGGCCTTTTGGCTAAGATCAAGTGTAGTATCTGTTCTTATCAGTTTAATATCTGATACGTCCCCTATCTGGGGACCATATATTAAATGGATTTTTAGAACAGGGAGATGGAAAAAGAGCTTGCTCTGTCCACTCCACGCATTGACCTGGTATTGCAGTATCTCCAGGACCGGTGCACCCCTTCTTTAATGCAGTTTCTAAAATCAGAAAGAATTGAATTCAATGCTTTTTGTTCATTTTGCTTGTTTGTCGGATTTTGGGATGGACTCTTTGGCTTTGCTTTTCTTCTCCTCATTGGATTTTTCATGTTAAAAGTTGCAGAAGCCAGATGACAAGCTCATTTTGGTTCAACTTCAGCAACTGTGCATTGCATTGCCATGTAATGTAATGTAATGCAATGCTATCTATCTAGCTCTCCCTCTATACTTCCTTTTGGATAAACAGACATATTAGGCAAGCATTTTGGAGCTTTCACCTAAATAACTACAGGTGGTGAGATAAGCTGCACAATATAATTGACCTTTCAGTATATTGTTGCACACACACCATCTATTTAGCAAATGCCCTTGTTATCAACAGCAGCCTTTTAAACTCACCTGAGCTAACAGGTATGTGAGCTGGTTACTCTGCTGCGCTTAAAATTTCTTTTTTGGTTTGCTACAATGCCTTTTCTGAAACGTTGTCTCCCTCTGCTGGAACACTGACTTCTTTCATTTAATGCCTGCAGACTATAAAAGAGAAACCAACCCAAAAAGTTTGGTTGATTAGTCTGTGGCATTCTTTTAAACTGTTGCTTATGGCGGTCTCTGTGAGCTTCTCAGTGACATTCAGCCATCCAGGTATCCCGCCTGCAGTAGACGGAATGTGGCAATGGAACGCTGTCTGCGCGTGTCATAATAGGCTCTGAGCCTTTATATACCTGCGCACAGCAGCAGCCACCTTCAGTCTGCTGCTGGACAGCCAGCAGCAGCAGCAGCAGGAGAGGTAATTAATCAGCAACCCTCCTGCTAAGGGTAGACAGCTGCTCGTTCCACCCCCCCCCCCCCCGCCTTAATTGGTTCTCCTCCCTTCCAACGGTGTTGAGGCGGGTGGGAACAGCCGGGGGTTGAGGGTACTGTGCTAAAAGAGGTGGAGTTATGCAGATCTAAAACGCGTGGATTGCAGCAGCAGCAAGCCGAAAAGTGCAGGCATGTGAGGGATCTAGAGGTTGACAGCATGTCTTCTTAACGGGAGTCCAGGTGGCCATCTCCACAAATGGACTTTTCAGAATCCTTGGGTGGCACCGTAGTCGGAAACCAATTCTGGTTATCGCTTCTCGGCCTTTTGGCTAAGATCAAGTGTAGTATCTGTTCTTATCAGTTTAATATCTGATACGTCCCCTATCTGGGGACCATATATTAAATGGATTTTTAGAACAGGGAGATGGAAAAAGAGCTTGCTCTGTCCACTCCACGCATTGACCTGGTATTGCAGTATCTCCAGGACCGGTGCACCCCTTCTTTAATGCAGTTTCTAAAATCAGAAAAAATTGAATTTAATGCTTTTTGTTCATTTTGCTTGTTTGTCGGATTTTGGGATGGACTCTTTGGCTTTGCTTTTCTTCTCCTCATTGGATTTTTCATGTTAAAAGTTGCAGAAGCCAGATGACAAGCTCATTTTGGTTCAACTTCAGCAACTGTGCATTGCATTGCCATGTAATGTAATGTAATGCAATGCTATCTATCTAGCTCTCCCTCTATACTTCCTTTTGGATAAACAGACATATTAGGCAAGCATTTTGGAGCTTTCACCTAAATAACTACAGGTGGTGAGATAAGCTGCACAATATAATTGACCTTTCAGTATATTGTTGCACACACACCATCTATTTAGCAAATGCCCTTGTTATCAACAGCAGCCTTTTAAACTCACCTGAGCTAACAGGTATGTGAGCTGGTTACTCTGCTGCGCTTAAAATTTCTTTTTTGGTTTGCTACAATGCCTTTTCTGAAACGTTGTCTCCCTCTGCTGGAACACTGACTTCTTTCATTTAATGCCTGCAGACTATAAAAGAGAAACCAACCCAAAAAGTTTGGTTGATTAGTCTGTGGCATTCTTTTAAACTGTTGCTTATGGCGGTCTCTGTGAGCTTCTCAGTGACATTCAGCCATCCAGGTATCCCGCCTGCAGTAGACGGAATGTGGCAATGGAACGCTGGCTGCGCGTGTCATAATAGGCTCTGAGCCTTTATATACCTGCGCACAGCAGCAGCCACCTTCAGTCTGCTGCTGGACAGCCAGCAGCAGCAGCAGCAGGAGAGGTAATTAATCAGCAACCCTCCTGCTAAGGGTAGACAGCTGCTCGTTCCACCCCCCCCCCCCCGCCTTAATTGGTTCTCCTCCCTTCCAACGGTGTTAAGGCGGGTGGGAACAGCCGGGGGTTGAGGGTACTGTGCTAAAAGAGGTGGAGTTATGCAGATCTAAAACGCGTGGATTGCAGCAGCAGCAAGCCGAAAAGTGCAGGCATGTGAGGGATCTAGAGGTTGACAGCATGTCTTCTTAACGGGAGTCCAGGTGGCCATCTCCACAAATGGACTTTTCAGAATCCTTGGGTGGCACCGTAGTCGGAAACCAATTCTGGTTATCGCTTCTCGGCCTTTTGGCTAAGATCAAGTGTAGTATCTGTTCTTATCAGTTTAATATCTGATACGTCCCCTATCTGGGGACCATATATTAAATGGATTTTTAGAACAGGGAGATGGAAAAAGAGCTTGCTCTGTCCACTCCACGCATTGACCTGGTATTGCAGTATCTCCAGGACCGGTGCACCCCTTCTTTAATGCAGTTTCTAAAATCAGAAAGAATTGAATTCAATGCTTTTTGTTCATTTTGCTTGTTTGTCGGATTTTGGGATGGACTCTTTGGCTTTGCTTTTCTTCTCCTCATTGGATTTTTCATGTTAAAAGTTGCAGAAGCCAGATGACAAGCTCATTTTGGTTCAACTTCAGCAACTGTGCATTGCATTGCCATGTAATGTAATGTAATGCAATGCTATCTATCTAGCTCTCCCTCTATACTTCCTTTTGGATAAACAGACATATTAGGCAAGCATTTTGGAGCTTTCACCTAAATAACTACAGGTGGTGAGATAAGCTGCACAATATAATTGACCTTTCAGTATATTGTTGCACACACACCATCTATTTAGCAAATGCCCTTGTTATCAACAGCAGCCTTTTAAACTCACCTGAGCTAACAGGTATGTGAGCTGGTTACTCTGCTGCGCTTAAAATTTCTTTTTTGGTTTGCTACAATGCCTTTTCTGAAACGTTGTCTCCCTCTGCTGGAACACTGACTTCTTTCATTTAATGCCTGCAGACTATAAAAGAGAAACCAACCCAAAAAGTTTGGTTGATTAGTCTGTGGCATTCTTTTAAACTGTTGCTTATGGCGGTCTCTGTGAGCTTCTCAGTGACATTCAGCCATCCAGGTATCCCGCCTGCAGTAGACGGAATGTGGCAATGGAACGCTGGCTGCGCGTGTCATAATAGGCTCTGAGCCTTTATATACCTGCGCACAGCAGCAGCCACCTTCAGTCTGCTGCTGGACAGCCAGCAGCAGCAGCAGCAGGAGAGGTAATTAATCAGCAACCCTCCTGCTAAGGGTAGACAGCTGCTCGTTCCACCCCCCCCCCCCCCCGCCTTAATTGGTTCTCCTCCCTTCCAACGGTGTTGAGGCGGGTGGGAACAGCCGGGGGTTGAGGGTACTGTGCTAAAAGAGGTGGAGTTATGCAGATCTAAAACGCGTGGATTGCAGCAGCAGCAAGCCGAAAAGTGCAGGCATGTGAGGGATCTAGAGGTTGACAGCATGTCTTCTTAACGGGAGTCCAGGTGGCCATCTCCACAAATGGACTTTTCAGAATCCTTGGGTGGCACCGTAGTCGGAAACCAATTCTGGTTATCGCTTCTCGGCCTTTTGGCTAAGATCAAGTGTAGTATCTGTTCTTATCAGTTTAATATCTGATACGTCCCCTATCTGGGGACCATATATTAAATGGATTTTTAGAACAGGGAGATGGAAAAAGAGCTTGCTCTGTCCACTCCACGCATTGACCTGGTATTGCAGTATCTCCAGGACCGGTGCACCCCTTCTTTAATGCAGTTTCTAAAATCAGAAAGAATTGAATTCAATGCTTTTTGTTCATTTTGCTTGTTTGTCGGATTTTGGGATGGACTCTTTGGCTTTGCTTTTCTTCTCCTCATTGGATTTTTCATGTTAAAAGTTGCAGAAGCCAGATGACAAGCTCATTTTGGTTCAACTTCAGCAACTGTGCATTGCATTGCCATGTAATGTAAT
The DNA here is from genome assembly GCF_046119375.1 of Phyllobates terribilis. Taxonomy (NCBI): domain Eukaryota; kingdom Metazoa; phylum Chordata; class Amphibia; order Anura; family Dendrobatidae; genus Phyllobates; species Phyllobates terribilis. The sequence continues at coordinate 1,949,492 of NW_027362868.1, forward strand.
GTAATGCAATGCTATCTATCTAGCTCTCCCTCTATACTTCCTTTTGGATAAACAGACATATTAGGCAAGCATTTTGGAGCTTTCACCTAAATAACTACAGGTGGTGAGATAAGCTGCACAATATAATTGACCTTTCAGTATATTGTTGCACACACACCATCTATTTAGCAAATGCCCTTGTTATCAACAGCAGCCTTTTAAACTCACCTGAGCTAACAGGTATGTGAGCTGGTTACTCTGCTGCGCTTAAAATTTCTTTTTTGGTTTGCTACAATGCCTTTTCTGAAACGTTGTCTCCCTCTGCTGGAACACTGACTTCTTTCATTTAATGCCTGCAGACTATAAAAGAGAAACCAACCCAAAAAGTTTGGTTGATTAGTCTGTGGCATTCTTTTAAACTGTTGCTTATGGCGGTCTCTGTGAGCTTCTCAGTGACATTCAGCCATCCAGGTATCCCGCCTGCAGTAGACGGAATGTGGCAATGGAACGCTGGCTGCGCGTGTCATAATAGGCTCTGAGCCTTTATATACCTGCGCACAGCAGCAGCCACCTTCAGTCTGCTGCTGGACAGCCAGCAGCAGCAGCAGCAGGAGAGGTAATTAATCAGCAACCCTCCTGCTAAGGGTAGACAGCTGCTCGTTCCACCCCCCCCCCCCCGCCTTAATTGGTTCTCCTCCCTTCCAACGGTGTTGAGGCGGGTGGGAACAGCCGGGGGTTGAGGGTACTGTGCTAAAAGAGGTGGAGTTATGCAGATCTAAAACGCATGGATTGCAGCAGCAGCAAGCCGAAAAGTGCAGGCATGTGAGGGATCTAGAGGTTGACAGCATGTCTTCTTAACGGGAGTCCAGGTGGCCATCTCCACAAATGGACTTTTCAGAATCCTTGGGTGGCACCGTAGTCGGAAACCAATTCTGGTTATCGCTTCTCGGCCTTTTGGCTAAGATCAAGTGTAGTATCTGTTCTTATCAGTTTAATATCTGATACGTCCCCTATCTGGGGACCATATATTAAATGGATTTTTAGAACAGGGAGATGGAAAAAGAGCTTGCTCTGTCCACTCCACGCATTGACCTGGTATTGCAGTATCTCCAGGACCGGTGCACCCCTTCTTTAATGCAGTTTCTAAAATCAGAAAGAATTGAATTCAATGCTTTTTGTTCATTTTGCTTGTTTGTCGGATTTTGGGATGGACTCTTTGGCTTTGCTTTTCTTCTCCTCATTGGATTTTTCATGTTAAAAGTTGCAGAAGCCAGATGACAAGCTCATTTTGGTTCAACTTCAGCAACTGTGCATTGCATTGCCATGTAATGTAATGTAATGCAATGCTATCTATCTAGCTCTCCCTCTATACTTCCTTTTGGATAAACAGACATATTAGGCAAGCATTTTGGAGCTTTCACCTAAATAACTACAGGTGGTGAGATAAGCTGCACAATATAATTGACCTTTCAGTATATTGTTGCACACACACCATCTATTTAGCAAATGCCCTTGTTATCAACAGCAGCCTTTTAAACTCACCTGAGCTAACAGGTATGTGAGCTGGTTACTCTGCTGCGCTTAAAATTTCTTTTTTGGTTTGCTACAATGCCTTTTCTGAAACGTTGTCTCCCTCTGCTGGAACACTGACTTCTTTCATTTAATGCCTGCAGACTATAAAAGAGAAACCAACCCAAAAAGTTTGGTTGATTAGTCTGTGGCATTCTTTTAAACTGTTGCTTATGGCGGTCTCTGTGAGCTTCTCAGTGACATTCAGCCATCCAGGTATCCCGCCTGCAGTAGACGGAATGTGGCAATGGAACGCTGGCTGCGCGTGTCATAATAGGCTCTGAGCCTTTATATACCTGCGCACAGCAGCAGCCACCTTCAGTCTGCTGCTGGACAGCCAGCAGCAGCAGGAGAGGTAATTAATCAGCAACCCTCCTGCTAAGGGTAGACAGCTGCTCGTTCCACCCCCCCCCCCGCCTTAATTGGTTCTCCTCCCTTCCAACGGTGTTGAGGCGGGTGGGAACAGCCGGGGGTTGAGGGTACTGTGCTAAAAGAGGTGGAGTTATGCAGATATAAAACACGTGGATTGCAGCAGCAGCAAGCCGAAAAGTGCAGGCATGTGAGGGATCTAGAGGTTGACAGCATGTCTTCTTAACGGGAGTCCAGGTGGCCATCTCCACAAATGGACTTTTCAGAATCCTTGGGTGGCACCGTAGTCGGAAACCAATTCTGGTTATCGCTTCTCGGCCTTTTGGCTAAGATCAAGTGTAGTATCTGTTCTTATCAGTTTAATATCTGATACGTCCCCTATCTGGGGACCATATATTAAATGGATTTTTAGAACAGGGAGATGGAAAAAGAGCTTGCTCTGTCCACTCCACGCATTGACCTGGTATTGCAGTATCTCCAGGACCGGTGCACCCCTTCTTTAATGCAGTTTCTAAAATCAGAAAGAATTGAATTCAATGCTTTTTGTTCATTTTGCTTGTTTGTCGGATTTTGGGATGGACTCTTTGGCTTTGCTTTTCTTCTCCTCATTGGATTTTTCATGTTAAAAGTTGCAGAAGCCAGATGACAAGCTCATTTTGGTTCAACTTCAGCAACTGTGCATTGCATTGCCATGTAATGTAATGTAATGCAATGCTATCTATCTAGCTCTCCCTCTATACTTCCTTTTGGATAAACAGACATATTAGGCAAGCATTTTGGAGCTTTCACCTAAATAACTACAGGTGGTGAGATAAGCTGCACAATATAATTGACCTTTCAGTATATTGTTGCACACACACCATCTATTTAGCAAATGCCCTTGTTATCAACAGCAGCCTTTTAAACTCACCTGAGCTAACAGGTATGTGAGCTGGTTACTCTGCTGCGCTTAAAATTTCTTTTTTGGTTTGCTACAATGCCTTTTCTGAAACGTTGTCTCCCTCTGCTGGAACACTGACTTCTTTCATTTAATGCCTGCAGACTATAAAAGAGAAACCAACCCAAAAAGTTTGGTTGATTAGTCTGTGGCATTCTTTTAAACTGTTGCTTATGGCGGTCTCTGTGAGCTTCTCAGTGACATTCAGCCATCCAGGTATCCCGCCTGCAGTAGACGGAATGTGGCAATGGAACGCTGGCTGCGCGTGTCATAATAGGCTCTGAGCCTTTATATACCTGCGCACAGCAGCAGCCACCTTCAGTCTGCTGCTGGACAGCCAGCAGCAGCAGCAGCAGGAGAGGTAATTAATCAGCAACCCTCCTGCTAAGGGTAGACAGCTGCTCGTTCCACCCCCCCCCCGCCTTAATTGGTTCTCCTCCCTTCCAGCGGTGTAGAGGCGGGTGGGAACAGCCGGGGGTTGAGGGTACTGTGCTAAAAGAGGTGGAGTTATGCAGATCTAAAACGCGTGGATTGCAGCAGCAGCAAGCCGAAAAGTGCAGGCATGTGAGGGATCTAGAGGTTGACAGCATGTCTTCTTAACGGGAGTCCAGGTGGCCATCTCCACAAATGGACTTTTCAGAATCCTTGGGTGGCACCGTAGTCGGAAACCAATTCTGGTTATCGCTTCTCGGCCTTTTGGCTAAGATCAAGTGTAGTATCTGTTCTTATCAGTTTAATATCTGATACGTCCCCTATCTGGGGACCATATATTAAATGGATTTTTAGAACAGGGAGATGGAAAAAGAGCTTGCTCTGTCCACTCCACGCATTGACCTGGTATTGCAGTATCTCCAGGACCGGTGCACCCCTTCTTTAATGCAGTTTCTAAAATCAGAAAGAATTGAATTCAATGCTTTTTGTTCATTTTGCTTGTTTGTCGGATTTTGGGATGGACTCTTTGGCTTTGCTTTTCTTCTCCTCATTGGATTTTTCATGTTAAAAGTTGCAGAAGCCAGATGACAAGCTCATTTTGGTTCAACTTCAGCAACTGTGCATTGCATTGCCATGTAATGTAATGTAATGCAATGCTATCTATCTAGCTCTCCCTCTATACTTCCTTTTGGATAAACAGACATATTAGGCAAGCATTTTGGAGCTTTCACCTAAATAACTACAGGTGGTGAGATAAGCTGCACAATATAATTGACCTTTCAGTATATTGTTGCACACACACCATCTATTTAGCAAATGCCCTTGTTATCAACAGCAGCCTTTTAAACTCACCTGAGCTAACAGGTATGTGAGCTGGTTACTCTGCTGCGCTTAAAATTTCTTTTTTGGTTTGCTACAATGCCTTTTCTGAAACGTTGTCTCCCTCTGCTGGAACACTGACTTCTTTCATTTAATGCCTGCAGACTATAAAAGAGAAACCAACCCAAAAAGTTTGGTTGATTAGTCTGTGGCATTCTTTTAAACTGTTGCTTATGGCGGTCTCTGTGAGCTTCTCAGTGACATTCAGCCATCCAGGTATCCCGCCTGCAGTAGACGGAATGTGGCAATGGAACGCTGGCTGCGCGTGTCATAATAGGCTCTGAGCCTTTATATACCTGCGCACAGCAGCAGCCACCTTCAGTCTGCTGCTGGACAGCCAGCAGCAGCAGCAGCAGGAGAGGTAATTAATCAGCAACCCTCCTGCTAAGGGTAGACAGCTGCTCGTTCCACCCCCCCCCCCCGCCTTAATTGGTTCTCCTCCCTTCCAACGGTGTTGAGGCGGGTGGGAACAGCCGGGGGTTGAGGGTACTGTGCTAAAAGAGGTGGAGTTATGCAGATCTAAAACGCGTGGATTGCAGCAGCAGCAAGCCGAAAAGTGCAGGCATGTGAGGGATCTAGAGGTTGACAGCATGTCTTCTTAACGGGAGTCCAGGTGGCCATCTCCACAAATGGACTTTTCAGAATCCTTGGGTGGCACCGTAGTCGGAAACCAATTCTGGTTATCGCTTCTCGGCCTTTTGGCTAAGATCAAGTGTAGTATCTGTTCTTATCAGTTTAATATCTGATACGTCCCCTATCTGGGGACCATATATTAAATGGATTTTTAGAACAGGGAGATGGAAAAAGAGCTTGCTCTGTCCACTCCACGCATTGACCTGGTATTGCAGTATCTCCAGGACCGGTGCACCCCTTCTTTAATGCAGTTTCTAAAATCAGAAAGAATTGAATTCAATGCTTTTTGTTCATTTTGCTTGTTTGTCGGATTTTGGGATGGACTCTTTGGCTTTGCTTTTCTTCTCCTCATTGGATTTTTCATGTTAAAAGTTGCAGAAGCCAGATGACAAGCTCATTTTGGTTCAACTTCAGCAACTGTGCATTGCATTGCCATGTAATGTAATGTAATGCAATGCTATCTATCTAGCTCTCCCTCTATACTTCCTTTTGGATAAACAGACATATTAGGCAAGCATTTTGGAGCTTTCACCTAAATAACTACAGGTGGTGAGATAAGCTGCACAATATAATTGACCTTTCAGTATATTGTTGCACACACACCATCTATTTAGCAAATGCCCTTGTTATCAACAGCAGCCTTTTAAACTCACCTGAGCTAACAGGTATGTGAGCTGGTTACTCTGCTGCGCTTAAAATTTCTTTTTTGGTTTGCTACAATGCCTTTTCTGAAACGTTGTCTCCCTCTGCTGGAACACTGACTTCTTTCATTTAATGCCTGCAGACTATAAAAGAGAAACCAACCCAAAAAGTTTGGTTGATTAGTCTGTGGCATTCTTTTAAACTGTTGCTTATGGCGGTCTCTGTGAGCTTCTCAGTGACATTCAGCCATCCAGGTATCCCGCCTGCAGTAGACGGAATGTGGCAATGGAACGCTGGCTGCGCGTGTCATAATAGGCTCTGAGCCTTTATATACCTGCGCACAGCAGCAGCCACCTTCAGTCTGCTGCTGGACAGCCAGCAGCAGCAGCAGCAGGAGAGGTAATTAATCAGCAACCCTCCTGCTAAGGGTAGACAGCTGCTCGTTCCACCCCCCCCCCCCGCCTTAATTGGTTCTCCTCCCTTCCAACGGTGTTGAGGCGGGTGGGAACAGCCGGGGGTTGAGGGTACTGTGCTAAAAGAGGTGGAGTTATGCAGATCTAAAACGCGTGGATTGCGGCAGCAGCAAGCCGAAAAGTGCAGGCATGTGAGGGATCTAGAGGTTGACAGCATGTCTTCTTAACGGGAGTCCAGGTGGCCATCTCCACAAATGGACTTTTCAGAATCCTTGGGTGGCACCGTAGTCGGAAACCAATTCTGGTTATCGCTTCTCGGCCTTTTGGCTAAGATCAAGTGTAGTATCTGTTCTTATCAGTTTAATATCTGATACGTCCCCTATCTGGGGACCATATATTAAATGGATTTTTAGAACAGGGAGATGGAAAAAGAGCTTGCTCTGTCCACTCCACGCATTGACCTGGTATTGCAGTATCTCCAGGACCGGTGCACCCCTTCTTTAATGCAGTTTCTAAAATCAGAAAGAATTGAATTCAATGCTTTTTGTTCATTTTGCTTGTTTGTCGGATTTTGGGATGGACTCTTTGGCTTTGCTTTTCTTCTCCTCATTGGATTTTTCATGTTAAAAGTTGCAGAAGCCAGATGACAAGCTCATTTTGGTTCATCTTCAGCAACTGTGCATTGCATTGCCATGTAATGTAATGTAATGCAATGCTATCTATCTAGCTCTCCCTCTATACTTCCTTTTGGATAAACAGACATATTAGGCAAGCATTTTGGAGCTTTCACCTAAATAACTACAGGTGGTGAGATAAGCTGCACAATATAATTGACCTTTCAGTATATTGTTGCACACACACCATCTATTTAGCAAATGCCCTTGTTATCAACAGCAGCCTTTTAAACTCACCTGAGCTAACAGGTATGTGAGCTGGTTACTCTGCTGCGCTTAAAATTTCTTTTTTGGTTTGCTACAATGCCTTTTCTGAAATGTTGTCTCCCTCTGCTGGAACACTGACTTCTTTCATTTAATGCCTGCAGACTATAAAAGAGAAACCAACCCAAAAAGTTTGGTTGATTAGTCTGTGGCATTCTTTTAAACTGTTGCTTATGGCGGTCTCTGTGAGCTTCTCAGTGACATTCAGCCATCCAGGTATCCCGCCTGCAGTAGACGGAATGTGGCAATGGAACGCTGGCTGCGCATGTCATAATAGGCTCTGAGCCTTTATATACCTGCGCACAGCAGCAGCCACCTTCAGTCTGCTGCTGGACAGCCAGCAGCAGCAGCAGCAGGAGAGGTAATTAATCAGCAACCCTCCTGCTAAGGGTAGACAGCTGCTCGTTCCACCCCCCCCCCGCCTTAATTGGTTCTCCTCCCTTCCAACGGTGTTGAGGCGGGTGGGAACAGCCGGGGGTTGAGGGTACTGTGCTAAAAGAGGTGGAGTTATGCAGATCTAAAACGCGTGGATTGCAGCAGCAGCAAGCCGAAAAGTGCAGGCATGTGAGGGATCTAGAGGTTGACAGCATGTCTTCTTAACGGGAGTCCAGGTGGCCATCTCCACAAATGGACTTTTCAGAATCCTTGGGTGGCACCGTAGTCGGAAACCAATTCTGGTTATCGCTTCTCGGCCTTTTGGCTAAGATCAAGTGTAGTATCTGTTCTTATCAGTTTAATATCTGATACGTCCCCTATCTGGGGACCATATATTAAATGGATTTTTAGAACAGGGAGATGGAAAAAGAGCTTGCTCTGTCCACTCCACGCATTGACCTGGTATTGCAGTATCTCCAGGACCGGTGCACCCCTTCTTTAATGCAGTTTCTAAAATCAGAAAGAATTGAATTCAATGCTTTTTGTTCATTTTGCTTGTTTGTCGGATTTTGGGATGGACTCTTTGGCTTTGCTTTTCTTCTCCTCATTGGATTTTTCATGTTAAAAGTTGCAGAAGCCAGATGACAAGCTCATTTTGGTTCAACTTCAGCAACTGTGCATTGCATTGCCATGTAATGTAATGTAATGCAATGCTATCTATCTAGCTCTCCCTCTATACTTCCTTTTGGATAAACAGACATATTAGGCAAGCATTTTGGAGCTTTCACCTAAATAACTACAGGTGGTGAGATAAGCTGCACAATATAATTGACCTTTCAGTATATTGTTGCACACACACCATCTATTTAGCAAATGCCCTTGTTATCAACAGCAGCCTTTTAAACTCACCTGAGCTAACAGGTATGTGAGCTGGTTACTCTGCTGCGCTTAAAATTTCTTTTTTGGTTTGCTACAATGCCTTTTCTGAAACGTTGTCTCCCTCTGCTGGAACACTGACTTCTTTCATTTAATGCCTGCAGACTATAAAAGAGAAACCAACCCAAAAAGTTTGGTTGATTAGTCTGTGGCATTCTTTTAAACTGTTGCTTATGGCGGTCTCTGTGAACTTCTCAGTGACATTCAGCCATCCAGGTATCCCGCCTGCAGTAGACGGAATGTGGCAATGGAACGCTGGCTGCGCGTGTCATAATAGGCTCTGAGCCTTTATATACCTGCGCACAGCAGCAGCCACCTTCATTCTGCTGCTGGACAGCCAGCAGCAGCAGCAGAAGGAGAGGTAATTAATCAGCAACCCTCCTGCTAAGGGTAGACAGCTGCTCGTTCCACCCCCCCCCCCGCCTTAATTGGTTCTCCTCCCTTCCAACGGTGTTGAGGCGGGTGGGAACAGCCGGGGGTTGAGGGTACTGTGCTAAAAGAGGTGGAGTTATGCAGATCTAAAACGCGTGGATTGCAGCAGCAGCAAGCCGAAAAGTGCAGGCATGTGAGGGATCTAGAGGTTGACAGCATGTCTTCTTAACGGGAGTCCAGGTGGCCATCTCCACAAATGGACTTTTCAGAATCCTTGGGTGGCACCGTAGTCGGAAACCAATTCTGGTTATCGCTTCTCGGCCTTTTGGCTAAGATCAAGTGTAGTATCTGTTCTTATCAGTTTAATATCTGATACGTCCCCTATCTGGGGACCATATATTAAATGGATTTTTAGAACAGGGAGATGGAAAAAGAGCTTGCTCTGTCCACTCCACGCATTGACCTGGTATTGCAGTATCTCCAGGACCGGTGCACCCCTTCTTTAATGCAGTTTCTAAAATCAGAAAGAATTGAATTCAATGCTTTTTGTTCATTTTGCTTGTTTGTCGGATTTTGGGATGGACTCTTTGGCTTTGCTTTTCTTCTCCTCATTGGATTTTTCATGTTAAAAGTTGCAGAAGCCAGATGACAAGCTCATTTTGGTTCAACTTCAGCAACTGTGCATTGCATTGCCATGTAATGTAATGTAATGCAATGCTATCTATCTAGCTCTCCCTCTATACTTCCTTTTGGATAAACAGACATATTAGGCAAGCATTTTGGAGCTTTCACCTAAATAACTACAGGTGGTGAGATAAGCTGCACAATATAATTGACCTTTCAGTATATTGTTGCACACACACCATCTATTTAGCAAATGCCCTTGTTATCAACAGCAGCCTTTTAAACTCACCTGAGCTAACAGGTATGTGAGCTGGTTACTCTGCTGCGCTTAAAATTTCTTTTTTGGTTTGCTACAATGCCTTTTCTGAAACGTTGTCTCCCTCTGCTGGAACACTGACTTCTTTCATTTAATGCCTGCAGACTATAAAAGAGAAACCAACCCAAAAAGTTTGGTTGATTAGTCTGTGGCATTCTTTTAAACTGTTGCTTATGGCGGTCTCTGTGAGCTTCTCAGTGACATTCAGCCATCCAGGTATCCCGCCTGCAGTAGACGGAATGTGGCAATGGAACGCTGGCTGCGCGTGTCATAATAGGCTCTGAGCCTTTATATACCTGCGCACAGCAGCAGCCACCTTCAGTCTGCTGCTGGACAGCCAGCAGCAGCAGCAGCAGGAGAGGTAATTAATCAGCAACCCTCCTGCTAAGGGTAGACAGCTGCTCGTTCCACCCCCCCCCCCCGCCTTAATTGGTTCTCCTCCCTTCCAACGGTGTTGAGGCGGGTGGGAACAGCCGGGGGTTGAGGGTACTGTGCTAAAAGAGGTGGAGTTATGCAGATCTAAAACGCGTGGATTGCAGCAGCAGCAAGCCGAAAAGTGCAGGCATGTGAGGGATCTAGAGGTTGACAGCATGTCTTCTTAACGGGAGTCCAGGTGGCCATCTCCACAAATGGACTTTTCAGAATCCTTGGGTGGCACCGTAGTCGGAAACCAATTCTGGTTATCGCTTCTCGGCCTTTTGGCTAAGATCAAGTGTAGTATCTGTTCTTATCAGTTTAATATCTGATACGTCCCCTATCTGGGGACCATATATTAAATTGATTTTTAGAACAGGGAGATGGAAAAAGAGCTTGCTCTGTCCACTCCACGCATTGACCTGGTATTGCAGTATCTCCAGGACCGGTGCACCCCTTCTTTAATGCAGTTTCTAAAATCAGAAAGAATTGAATTCAATGCTTTTTGTTCATTTTGCTTGTTTGTCGGATTTTGGGATGGACTCTTTGGCTTTGCTTTTCTTCTCCTCATTGGATTTTTCATGTTAAAAGTTGCAGAAGCCAGATGACAAGCTCATTTTGGTTCATCTTCAGCAACTGTGCATTGCATTGCCATGTAATGTAATGTAATGCAATGCTATCTATCTAGCTCTCCCTCTATACTTCCTTTTGGATAAACAGACATATTAGGCAAGCATTTTGGAGCTTTCACCTAAATAACTACAGGTGGTGAGATAAGCTGCACAATATAATTGACCTTTCAGTATATTGTTGCACACACACCATCTATTTAGCAAATGCCCTTGTTATCAACAGCAGCCTTTTAAACTCACCTGAGCTAACAGGTATGTGAGCTGGTTACTCTGCTGCGCTTAAAATTTCTTTTTTGGTTTGCTACAATGCCTTTTCTGAAACGTTGTCTCCCTCTGCTGGAACACTGACTTCTTTCATTTAATGCCTGCAGACTATAAAAGAGAAACCAACCCAAAAAGTTTGGTTGATTAGTCTGTGGCATTCTTTTAAACTGTTGCTTATGGCGGTCTCTGTGATCTTCTCAGTGACATTCAGCCATCCAGGTATCCCGCCTGCAGTAGACGGAATGTGGCAATGGAACGCTGGCTGCGCATGTCATAATAGGCTCTGAGCCTTTATATACCTGCGCACAGCAGCAGCCACCTTCAGTCTGCTGCTGGACAGCCAGCAGCAGCAGCAGCAGGAGAGGTAATTAATCAGCAACCCTCCTGCTAAGGGTAGACAGCTGCTCGTTCCACCCCACCCCCCCGCCTTAATTGGTTCTCCTCCCTTCCAACGGTGTTGAGGCGGGTGGGAACAGCCGGGGGTTGAGGGTACTGTGCTAAAAGAGGTGGAGTTATGCAGATCTAAAACGCGTGGATTGCAGCAGCAGCAAGCCGAAAAGTGCAGGCATGTGAGGGATCTAGAGGTTGACAGCATGTCTTCTTAACGGGAGTCCAGGTGGCCATCTCCACAAATGGACTTTTCAGAATCCTTGGGTGGCACCGTAGTCGGAAACCAATTCTGGTTATCGCTTCTCGGCCTTTTGGCTAAGATCAAGTGTAGTATCTGTTCTTATCAGTTTAATATCTGATACGTCCCCTATCTGGGGACCATATATTAAATGGATTTTTAGAACAGGGAGATGGAAAAAGAGCTTGCTCTGTCCACTCCACGCATTGACCTGGTATTGCAGTATCTCCAGGACCGGTGCACCCCTTCTTTAATGCAGTTTCTAAAATCAGAAAGAATTGAATTCAATGCTTTTTGTTCATTTTGCTTGTTTGTCGGATTTTGGGATGGACTCTTTGGCTTTGCTTTTCTTCTCCTCATTGGATTTTTCATGTTAAAAGTTGCAGAAGCCAGATGACAAGCTCATTTTGGTTCAACTTCAGCAACTGTGCATTGCATTGCCATGTAATGTAATGTAATGCAATGCTATCTATCTAGCTCTCCCTCTATACTTCCTTTTGGATAAACAGACATATTAGGCAAGCATTTTGGAGCTTTCACCTAAATAACTACAGGTGGTGAGATAAGCTGCACAATATAATTGACCTTTCAGTATATTGTTGCACACACACCATCTATTTAGCAAATGCCCTTGTTATCAACAGCAGCCTTTTAAACTCACCTGAGCTAACAGGTATGTGAGCTGGTTACTCTGCTGCGCTTAAAATTTCTTTTTTGGTTTGCTACAATGCCTTTTCTGAAACGTTGTCTCCCTCTGCTGGAACACTGACTTCTTTCATTTAATGCCTGCAGACTATAAAAGAGAAACCAACCCAAAAAGTTTGGTTGATTAGTCTGTGGCATTCTTTTAAACTGTTGCTTATGGCGGTCTCTGTGAGCTTCTCAGTGACATTCAGCCATCCAGGTATCCCGCCTGCAGTAGACGGAATGTGGCAATGGAACGCTGGCTGCGCGTGTCATAATAGGCTCTGAGCCTTTATATACCTGCGCACAGCAGCAGCCACCTTCAGTCTGCTGCTGGACAGCCAGCAGCAGCAGCAGCAGGAGAGGTAATTAATCAGCAACCCTCCTGCTAAGGGTAGACAGCTGCTCGTTCCACCCCCCCCCCCCGCCTTAATTGGTTCTCCTCCCTTCCAACGGTGTTGAGGCAGGTGGGAACAACCGGGGGTTGAGGGTACTGTGCTAAAAGAGGTGGAGTTATGCAGATCTAAAACGCGTGGATTGCAGCAGCAGCAAGCCGAAAAGTGCAGGCATGTGAGGGATCTAGAGGTTGACAGCATGTCTTCTTAACGGGAGTCCAGGTGGCCATCTCCACAAATGGACTTTTCAGAATCCTTGGGTGGCACCGTAGTCGGAAACCAATTCTGGTTATCGCTTCTCGGCCTTTTGGCTAAGATCAAGTGTAGTATCTGTTCTTATCAGTTAAAAATCTGATACGTCCCCTATCTGGGGACCATATATTAAATGGATTTTTAGAACAGGGAGATGGAAAAAGAGCTTGCTCTGTCCACTCCACGCATTGACCTGGTATTGCAGTATCTCCAGGACCGGTGCACCCCTTCTTTAATGCAGTTTCTAAAATCAGAAAGAATTGAATTCAATGCTTTTTGTTCATTTTGCTTGTTTGTCGGATTTTGGGATGGACTCTTTGGCTTTGCTTTTCTTCTCCTCATTGGATTTTTCATGTTAAAAGTTGCAGAAGCCAGATGACAAGCTCATTTTGGTTCAACTTCAGCAACTGTGCATTGCATTGCCATGTAATGTAATGTAATGCAATGCTATCTATCTAGCTCTCCCTCTATACTTCCTTTTGGATAAACAGACATATTAGGCAAGCATTTTGGAGCTTTCACCTAAATAACTACAGGTGGTGAGATAAGCTGCACAATATAATTGACCTTTCAGTATATTGTTGCACACACACCATCTATTTAGCAAATGCCCTTGTTATCAACAGCAGCCTTTTAAACTCACCTGAGCTAACAGGTATGTGAGCTGGTTACTCTGCTGCGCTTAAAATTTCTTTTTTGGTTTGCTACAATGCCTTTTCTGAAACGTTGTCTCCCTCTGCTGGAACACTGACTTCTTTCATTTAATGCCTGCAGACTATAAAAGAGAAACCAACCCAAAAAGTTTGGTTGATTAGTCTGTGGCATTCTTTTAAACTGTTGCTTATGGCGGTCTCTGTGAGCTTCTCAGTGACATTCAGCCATCCAGGTATCCCGCCTGCAGTAGACGGAATGTGGCAATGGAACGCTGGCTGCGCGTGTCATAATAGGCTCTGAGCCTTTATATACCTGCGCACAGCAGCAGCCACCTTCAGTCTGCTGCTGGACAGCCAGCAGCAGCAGCACCAGGAGAGGTAATTAATCAGCAACCCTCCTGCTAAGGGTAGACAGCTGCTCTTTCCACCCCCCCCCCGCCTTAATTGGTTCTCCTCCCTTCCAACGGTGTTGAGGCGGGTGGGAACAGCCGGGGGTTGAGGGTACTGTGCTAAAAGAGGTGGAATTATGCAGATCTAAAACGCGTGGATTGCAGCAGCAGCAAGCCGAAAAGTGCAGGCATGTGAGGGATCTAGAGGTTGACAGCATGTCTTCTTAACGGGAGTCCAGGTGGCCATCTCCACAAATGGACTTTTCAGAATCCTTGGGTGGCACAGTAGTCGGAAACCAATTCTGGTTATCGCTTCTCGGCCTTTTGGCTAAGATCAAGTGTAGTATCTGTTCTTATCAGTTTAATATCTGATACGTCCCCTATCTGGGGACCATATATTAAATGGATTTTTAGAACAGGGAGATGGAAAAAGAGCTTGCTCTGTCCACTCCACGCATTGACCTGGTATTGCAGTATCTCCAGGACCGGTGCACCCCTTCTTTAATGCAGTTTCTAAAATCAGAAAGAATTGAATTCAATGCTTTTTGTTCATTTTGCTTGTTTGTCGGATTTTGGGATGGACTCTTTGGCTTTGCTTTTCTTCTCCTCATTGGACTTTTCATGTTAAAAGTTGCAGAAGCCAGATGACAAGCTCATTTTGGTTCAACTTCAGCAACTGTGCATTGCATTGCCATGTAATGTAATGTAATGCAATGCTATCTATCTAGCTCTCCCTCTATACTTCCTTTTGGATAAACAGACATATTAGGCAAGCATTTTGGAGCTTTCACCTAAATAACTACAGGTGGTGAGATAAGCTGCACAATATAATTGACCTTTCAGTATATTGTTGCACACACACCATCTATTTAGCAAATGCCCTTGTTATCAACAGCAGCCTTTTAAACTCACCTGAGCTAACAGGTATGTGAGCTGGTTACTCTGCTGAGCTTAAAATTTCTTTTTTGGTTTGCTACAATGCCTTTTCTGAAACGTTGTCTCCCTCTGCTGGAACACTGACTTCTTTCATTTAATGCCTGCAGACTATAAAAGAGAAACCAACCCAAAAAGTTTGGTTGATTAGTCTGTGGCATTCTTTTAAACTGTTGCTTATGGCGGTCTCTGTGAGCTTCTCAGTGACATTCAGCCATCCAGGTATCCCGCCTGCAGTAGACGGAATGTGGCAATGGAACGCTGGCTGCGCGTGTCATAATAGGCTCTGAGCCTTTATATACCTGCGCACAGCAGCAGCCACCTTCAGTCTGCTGCTGGACAGCCAGCAGCAGCAGCAGCAGGAGAGGTAATTAATCAGCAACCCTCCTGCTAAGGGTAGACAGCTGCTCGTTCCACCCCCCCCCCGCCTTAATTGGTTCTCCTCCCTTCCAACGGTGTTGAGGCGGGTGGGAACAGCCGGGGGTTGAGGGTACTGTGCTAAAAGAGGTGGAGTTATGCAGATCTAAAACGCGTGGATTGCAGCAGCAGCAAGCCGAAAAGTGCAGGCATGTGAGGGATCTAGAGGTTGACAGCATGTCTTCTTAACGGGAGTCCAGGTGGCCATCTCCACAAATGGACTTTTCAGAATCCTTGGGTGGCACCGTAGTCGGAAACCAATTCTGGTTATCGCTTCTCGGCCTTTTGGCTAAGATCAAGTGTAGTATCTGTTCTTATCAGTTTAATATCTGATACGTCCCCTATCTGGGGACCATATATTAAATGGATTTTTAGAACAGGGAGATGGAAAAAGAGCTTGCTCTGTCCACTCCACGCATTGACCTGGTATTGCAGTATCTCTAGGACCGGTGCACCCCTTCTTTAATGCAGTTTCTAAAATCAGAAAGAATTGAATTCAATGCTTTTTGTTCATTTTGCTTGTTTGTCGGATTTTGGGATGGACTCTTTGGCTTTGCTTTTCTTCTCCTCATTGGATTTTTCATGTTAAAAGTTGCAGAAGCCAGATGACAAGCTCATTTTGGTTCAACTTCAGCAACTGTGCATTGCATTGCCATGTAATGTAATGTAATGCAATGCTATCTATCTAGCTCTCCCTCTATACTTCCTTTTGGATAAACAGACATATTAGGCAAGCATTTTGGAGCTTTCACCTAAATAACTACAGGTGGTGAGATAAGCTGCACAATATAATTGACCTTTCAGTATATTGTTGCACACACACCATCTATTTAGCAAATGCCCTTGTTATCAACAGCAGCCTTTTAAACTCACCTGAGCTAACAGGTATGTGAGCTGGTTACTCTGCTGCGCTTAAAATTTCTTTTTTGGTTTGCTACAATGCCTTTTCTGAAACGTTGTCTCCCTCTGCTGGAACACTGACTTCTTTCATTTAATGCCTGCAGACTATAAAAGAGAAACCAACCCAAAAAGTTTGGTTGATTAGTCTGTGGCATTCTTTTAAACTGTTGCTTATGGCGGTCTCTGTGAGCTTCTCAGTGACATTCAGCCATCCAGGTATCCCGCCTGCAGTAGACGGAATGTGGCAATGGAACGCTGGCTGCGCGTGTCATAATAGGCTCTGAGCCTTTATATACCTGCGCACAGCAGCAGCCACCTTCAGTCTGCTGCTGGACAGCCAGCAGCAGCAGCAGCAGGAGAGGTAATTAATCAGCAACCCTCCTGCTAAGGGTAGACAGCTGCTCGTTCCACCCCCCCCCGCCTTAATTGGTTCTCCTCCCTTCCAACGGTGTTGAGGCGGGTGGGAACAGCCGGGGGTTGAGGGTACTGTGCTAAAAGAGGTGGAGTTATGCAGATCTAAAACGCGTGGATTGCAGCAGCAGCAAGCCGAAAAGTGCAGGCATGTGAGGGATCTAGAGGTTGACAGCATGTCTTCTTAACGGGAGTCCAGGTGGCCATCTCCACAAATGGACTTTTCAGAATCCTTGGGTGGCACCGTAGTCGGAAACCAATTCTGGTTATCGCTTCTCGGCCTTTTGGCTAAGATCAAGTGTAGTATCTGTTCTTATCAGTTTAATATCTGATACGTCCCCTATCTGGGGACCATATATTAAATGGATTTTTAGAACAGGGAGATGGAAAAAGAGCTTGCTCTGTCCACTCCACGCATTGACCTGGTATTGCAGTATCTCCAGGACCGGTGCACCCCTTCTTTAATGCAGTTTCTAAAATCAGAAAGAATTGAATTCAATGCTTTTTGTTCATTTTGCTTGTTTGTCGGATTTTGGGATGGACTCTTTGGCTTTGCTTTTCTTCTCCTCATTGGATTTTTCATGTTAAAAGTTGCAGAAGCCAGATGACAAGCTCATTTTGGTTCAACTTCAGCAACTGTGCATTGCATTGCCATGTAATGTAATGTAATGCAATGCTATCTATCTAGCTCTCCCTCTATACTTCCTTTTGGATAAACAGACATATTAGGCAAGCATTTTGGAGCTTTCACCTAAATAACTACAGGTGGTGAGATAAGCTGCACAATATAATTGACCTTTCAGTATATTGTTGCACACACACCATCTATTTAGCAAATGCCCTTGTTATCAACAGCAGCCTTTTAAACTCACCTGAGCTAACAGGTATGTGAGCTGGTTACTCTGCTGCGCTTAAAATTTCTTTTTTGGTTTGCTACAATGCCTTTTCTGAAACGTTGTCTCCCTCTGCTGGAACACTGACTTCTTTCATTTAATGCCTGCAGACTATAAAAGAGAAACCAACCCAAAAAGTTTGGTTGATTAGTCTGTGGCATTCTTTTAAACTGTTGCTTATGGCGGTCTCTGTGAGCTTCTCAGTGACATTCAGCCATCCAGGTATCCCGCCTGCAGTAGACGGAATGTGGCAATGGAACGCTGGCTGCGCGTGTCATAATAGGCTCTGAGCCTTTATATACCTGCGCACAGCAGCAGCCACCTTCAGTCTGCTGCTGGACAGCCAGCAGCAGCAGCAGCAGGAGAGGTAATTAATCAGCAACCCTCCTGCTAAGGGTAGACAGCTGCTCGTTCCACCCCCCCCCCGCCTTAATTGGTTCTCCTCCCTTCCAACGGTGTTGAGGCGGGTGGGAACAGCCGGGGGTTGAGGGTACTGTGCTAAAAGAGGTGGAGTTATGCAGATCTAAAACGCGTGGATTGCAGCAGCAGCAAGCCGAAAAGTGCAGGCATGTGAGGGATCTAGAGGTTGACAGCATGTCTTCTTAACGGGAGTCCAGGTGGCCATCTCCACAAATGGACTTTTCAGAATCCTTGGGTGGCACCGTAGTCGGAAACCAATTCTGGTTATCGCTTCTCGGCCTTTTGGCTAAGATCAAGTGTAGTATCTGTTCTTATCAGTTTAATATCTGATACGTCCCCTATCTGGGGACCATATATTAAATGGATTTTTAGAACAGGGAGATGGAAAAAGAGCTTGCTCTGTCCACTCCACGCATTGACCTGGTATTGCAGTATCTCCAGGACCGGTGCACCCCTTCTTTAATGCAGTTTCTAAAATCAGAAAGAATTGAATTCAATGCTTTTTGTTCATTTTGCTTGTTTGTCGGATTTTGGGATGGACTCTTTGGCTTTGCTTTTCTTCTCCTCATTGGATTTTTCATGTTAAAAGTTGCAGAAGCCAGATGACAAGCTCATTTTGGTTCAACTTCAGCAACTGTGCATTGCATTGCCATGTAATGTAATGTAATGCAATGCTATCAATCTAGCTCTCCCTCTATACTTCCTTTTGGATAAACAGACATATTAGGCAAGCATTTTGGAGCTTTCACCTAAATAACTACAGGTGGTGAGATAAGCTGCACAATATAATTGACCTTTCAGTATATTGTTGCACACACACCATCTATTTAGCAAATGCCCTTGTTATCAACAGCAGCCTTTTAAACTCACCTGAGCTAACAGGTATGTGAGCTGGTTACTCTGCTGCGCTTAAAATTTCTTTTTTGGTTTGCTACAATGCCTTTTCTGAAACGTTGTCTCCCTCTGCTGGAACACTGACTTCTTTCATTTAATGCCTGCAGACTATAAAAGAGAAACCAACCCAAAAAGTTTGGTTGATGAGTCTGTGGCATTCTTTTAAACTGTTGCTTATGGCGGTCTCTGTGAGCTTCTCAGTGACATTCAGCCATCCAGGTATCCCGCCTGCAGTAGACGGAATGTGGCAATGGAACGCTGGCTGCGCGTGTCATAATAGGCTCTGAGCCTTTATATACCTGCGCACAGCAGCAGCCACCTTCAGTCTGCTGCTGGACAGCCAGCAGCAGCAGCAGCAGGAGAGGTAATTAATCAGCAACCCTCCTGCTAAGGGTAGACAGCTGCTCGTTCCACCCCCCCCCCCCGCCTTAATTGGTTCTCCTCCCTTCCAACGGTGTTGAGGCGGGTGGGAACAGCCGGGGGTTGAGGGTACTGTGCTAAAAGAGGTGGAGTTATGCAGATCTAAAACGCGTGGATTGCAGCAGCAGCAAGCCGAAAAGTGCAGGCATGTGAGGGATCTAGAGGTTGACAGCATGTCTTCTTAACGGGAGTCCAGGTGGCCATCTCCACAAATGGACTTTTCAGAATCCTTGGGTGGCACCGTAGTCGGAAACCAATTCTGGTTATCGCTTCTCGGCCTTTTGGCTAAGATCAAGTGTAGTATCTGTTCTTATCAGTTTAATATCTGATACGTCCCCTATCTGGGGACCATATATTAAATGGATTTTTAGAACAGGGAGATGGAAAAAGAGCTTGCTCTGTCCACTCCACGCATTGACCTGGTATTGCAGTATCTCCAGGACCGGTGCACCCCTTCTTTAATGCAGTTTCTAAAATCAGAAAGAATTGAATTCAATGCTTTTTGTTCATTTTGCTTGTTTGTCGGATTTTGGGATGGACTCTTTGGCTTTGCTTTTCTTCTCCTCATTGGATTTTTCATGTTAAAAGTTGCAGAAGCCAGATGACAAGCTCATTTTGGTTCAACTTCAGCAACTGTGCATTGCATTGCCATGTAATGTAATGTAATGCAATGCTATCTATCTAGCTCTCCCTCTATACTTCCTTTTGGATAAACAGACATATTAGGCAAGCATTTTGGAGCTTTCACCTAAATAACTACAGGTGGTGAGATAAGCTGCACAATATAATTGACCTTTCAGTATATTGTTGCACACACACCATCTATTTAGCAAATGCCCTTGTTATCAACAGCAGCCTTTTAAACTCACCTGAGCTAACAGGTATGTGAGCTGGTTACTCTGCTGCGCTTAAAATTTCTTTTTTGGTTTGCTACAATGCCTTTTCTGAAACGTTGTCTCCCTCTGCTGGAACACTGACTTCTTTCATTTAATGCCTGCAGACTATAAAAGAGAAACCAACCCAAAAAGTTTGGTTGATTAGTCTGTGGCATTCTTTTAAACTGTTGCTTATGGCGGTCTCTGTGAGCTTCTCAGTGACATTCAGCCATCCAGGTATCCCGCCTGCAGTAGACGGAATGTGGCAATGGAACGCTGGCTGCGCGTGTCATAATAGGCTCTGAGCCTTTATATACCTGCGCACAGCAGCAGCCACCTTCAGTCTGCTGCTGGACAGCCAGCAGCAGCAGCAGCAGGAGAGGTAATTAATCAGCAACCCTCCTGCTAAGGGTAGACAGCTGCTCGTTCCACCCCCCCCCGCCTTAATTGGTTCTCCTCCCTTCCAACGGTGTTGAGGCGGGTGGGAACAGCCGGGGGTTGAGGGTACTGTGCTAAAAGAGGTGGAGTTATGCAGATCTAAAACGCGTGGATTGCAGCAGCAGCAAGCCGAAAAGTGCAGGCATGTGAGGGATCTAGAGGTTGACAGCATGTCTTCTTAACGGGAGTCCAGGTGGCCATCTCCACAAATGGACTTTTCAGAATCCTTGGGTGGCACCGTAGTCGGAAACCAATTCTGGTTATCGCTTCTCGGCCTTTTGGCTAAGATCAAGTGTAGTATCTGTTCTTATCAGTTTAATATCTGATACGTCCCCTATCTGGGGACCATATATTAAATGGATTTTTAGAACAGGGAGATGGAAAAAGAGCTTGCTCTGTCCACTCCACGCATTGACCTGGTATTGCAGTATCTCCAGGACCGGTGCACCCCTTCTTTAATGCAGTTTCTAAAATCAGAAAGAATTGAATTCAATGCTTTTTGTTCATTTTGCTTGTTTGTCGGATTTTGGGATGGACTCTTTGGCTTTGCTTTTCTTCTCCTCATTGGATTTTTCATGTTAAAAGTTGCAGAAGCCAGATGACAAGCTCATTTTGGTTCAACTTCAGCAACTGTGCATTGCATTGCCATGTAATGTAATGTAATGCAATGCTATCTATCTAGCTCTCCCTCTATACTTCCTTTTGGATAAACAGACATATTAGGCAAGCATTTTGGAGCTTTCACCTAAATAACTACAGGTGGTGAGATAAGCTGCACAATATAATTGACCTTTCAGTATATTGTTGCACACACACCATCTATTTAGCAAATGCCCTTGTTATCAACAGCAGCGTTTTAAACTCACCTGAGCTAACAGGTATGTGAGCTGGTTACTCTGCTGCGCTTAAAATTTCTTTTTTGGTTTGCTACAATGCCTTTTCTGAAACGTTGTCTCCCTCTGCTGGAACACTGACTTCTTTCATTTAATGCCTGCAGACTATAAAAGTGAAACCAACCCAAAAAGTTTGGTTGATTAGTCTGTGGCATTCTTTTAAACTGTTGCTTATGGCGGTCTCTGTGAGCTTCTCAGTGACATTCAGCCATCCAGGTATCCCGCCTGCAGTAGACGGAATGTGGCAATGGAACGCTGGCTGCGCGTGTCATAATAGGATCTGAGCCTTTATATACCTGCGCACAGCAGCAGCCACCTTCAGTCTGCTGCTGGACAGCCAGCAGCAGCAGCAGCAGGAGAGGTAATTAATCAGCAACCCTCCTGCTAAGGGTAGACAGCTGCTCGTTCCACCCCCCCCCCCCCCCCCGCCTTAATTGGTTCTCCTCCCTTCCAACGGTGTTGAGGCGGGTGGGAACAGCCGGGGGTTGAGGGTACTGTGCTAAAAGAGGTGGAGTTATGCAGATCTAAAACGCGTGGATTGCAGCAGCAGCAAGCCGAAAAGTGCAGGCATGTGAGGGATCTAGAGGTTGACAGCATGTCTTCTTAACGGGAGTCCAGGTGGCCATCTCCACAAATGGACTTTTCAGAATCCTTGGGTGGCACCGTAGTCGGAAACCAATTCTGGTTATCGCTTCTCGGCCTTTTGGCTAAGATCAAGTGTAGTATCTGTTCTTATCAGTTTAATATCTGATACGTCCCCTATCTGGGGACCATATATTAAATGGATTTTTAGAACAGGGAGATGGAAAAAGAGCTTGCTCTGTCCACTCCACGCATTGACCTGGTATTGCAGTATCTCCAGGACCGGTGCACCCCTTCTTTAATGCAGTTTCTAAAATCAGAAAGAATTGAATTCAATGCTTTTTGTTCATTTTGCTTGTTTGTCGGATTTTGGGATGGACTCTTTGGCTTTGCTTTTCTTCTCCTCATTGGATTTTTCATGTTAAAAGTTGCAGAAGCCAGATGACAAGCTCATTTTGGTTCAACTTCAGCAACTGTGCATTGCATTGCCATGTAATGTAATGTAATGCAATGCTATCTATCTAGCTCTCCCTCTATACTTCCTTTTGGATAAACAGACATATTAGGCAAGCATTTTGGAGCTTTCACCTAAATAACTACAGGTGGTGAGATAAGCTGCACAATATAATTGACCTTTCAGTATATTGTTGCACACACACCATCTATTTAGCAAATGCCCTTGTTATCAACAGCAGCCTTTTAAACTCACCTGAGCTAACAGGTATGTGAGCTGGTTACTCTGCTGCGCTTAAAATTTCTTTTTTGGTTTGCTACAATGCCTTTTCTGAAACGTTGTCTCCCTCTGCTGGAACACTGACTTCTTTCATTTAATGCCTGCAGACTATAAAAGAGAAACCAACCCAAAAAGTTTGGTTGATTAGTCTGTGGCATTCTTTTAAACTGTTGCTTATGGCGGTCTCTGTGAGCTTCTCAGTGACATTCAGCCATCCAGGTATCCCGCCTGCAGTAGACGGAATGTGGCAATGGAACGCTGGCTGCGCGTGTCATAATAGGCTCTGAGCCTTTATATACCTGCGCACAGCAGCAGCCACCTTCAGTCTGCTGCTGGACAGCCAGCAGCAGCAGCAGCAGGAGAGGTAATTAATCAGCAACCCTCCTGCTAAGGGTAGACAGCTGCTCGTTCCACCCCCTCCCCCGCCTTAATTGGTTCTCCTCCCTTCCAACGGTGTTGAGGCGGGTGGGAACAGCCGGGGGTTGAGGGTACTGTGCTAAAAGAGGTGGAGTTATGCAGATCTAAAACGCGTGGATTGCAGCAGCAGCAAGCCGAAAAGTGCAGGCATGTGAGGGATCTAGAGGTTGACAGCATGTCTTCTTAACGGGAGTCCAGGTGGCCATCTCCACAAATGGACTTTTCAGAATCCTTGGGTGGCACCGTAGTCGGAAACCAATTCTGGTTATCGCTTCTCGGCCTTTTGGCTAAGATCAAGTGTAGTATCTGTTCTTATCAGTTTAATATCTGATACGTCCCCTATCTGGGGACCATATATTAAATGGATTTTTAGAACAGGGAGATGGAAAAAGAGCTTGCTCTGTCCACTCCACGCATTGACCTGGTATTGCAGTATCTCCAGGACCGGTGCACCCCTTCTTTAATGCAGTTTCTAAAATCAGAAAGAATTGAATTCAATGCTTTTTGTTCATTTTGCTTGTTTGTCGGATTTTGGGATGGACTCTTTGGCTTTGCTTTTCTTCTCCTCATTGGATTTTTCATGTTAAAAGTTGCAGAAGCCAGATGACAAGCTCATTTTGGTTCAACTTCAGCAACTGTGCATTGCATTGCCATGTAATGTAATGTAATGCAATGCTATCTATCTAGCTCTCCCTCTATACTTCCTTTTGGATAAACAGACATATTAGGCAAGCATTTTGGAGCTTTCACCTAAATAACTACAGGTGGTGAGATAAGCTGCACAATATAATTGACCTTTCAGTATATTGTTGCACACACACCATCTATTTAGCAAATGCCCTTGTTATCAACAGCAGCGTTTTAAACTCACCTGAGCTAACAGGTATGTGAGCTGGTTACTCTGCTGCGCTTAAAATTTCTTTTTTGGTTTGCTACAATGCCTTTTCTGAAACGTTGTCTCCCTCTGCTGGAACACTGACTTCTTTCATTTAATGCCTGCAGACTATAAAAGAGAAACCAACCCAAAAAGTTTGGTTGATTAGTCTGTGGCATTCTTTTAAACTGTTGCTTATGGCGGTCTCTGTGAGCTTCTCAGTGACATTCAGCCATCCAGGTATCCCGCCTGCAGTAGACGGAATGTGGCAATGGAACGCTGGCTGCGCGTGTCATAATAGGATCTGAGCCTTTATATACCTGCGCACAGCAGCAGCCACCTTCAGTCTGCTGCTGGACAGCCAGCAGCAGCAGCAGCAGGAGAGGTAATTAATCAGCAACCCTCCTGCTAAGGGTAGACAGCTGCTCGTTCCACCCCCCCCCCCCCGCCTTAATTGGTTCTCCTCCCTTCCAACGGTGTTGAGGCGGGTGGGAACAGCCGGGGGTTGAGGGTACTGTGCTAAAAGAGGTGGAGTTATGCAGATCTAAAACGCGTGGATTGCAGCAGCAGCAAGCCGAAAAGTGCAGGCATGTGAGGGATCTAGAGGTTGACAGCATGTCTTCTTAACGGGAGTCCAGGTGGCCATCTCCACAAATGGACTTTTCAGAATCCTTGGGTGGCACCGTAGTCGGAAACCAATTCTGGTTATCGCTTCTCGGCCTTTTGGCTAAGATCAAGTGTAGTATCTGTTCTTATCAGTTTAATATCTGATACGTCCCCTATCTGGGGACCATATATTAAATGGATTTTTAGAACAGGGAGATGGAAAAAGAGCTTGCTCTGTCCACTCCACGCATTGACCTGGTATTGCAGTATCTCCAGGACCGGTGCACCCCTTCTTTAATGCAGTTTCTAAAATCAGAAAGAATTGAATTCAATGCTTTTTGTTCATTTTGCTTGTTTGTCGGATTTTGGGATGGACTCTTTGGCTTTGCTTTTCTTCTCCTCATTGGATTTTTCATGTTAAAAGTTGCAGAAGCCAGATGACAAGCTCATTTTGGTTCAACTTCAGCAACTGTGCATTGCATTGCCATGTAATGTAATGTAATGCAATGCTATCTATCTAGCTCTCCCTCTATACTTCCTTTTGGATAAACAGACATATTAGGCAAGCATTTTGGAGCTTTCACCTAAATAACTACAGGTGGTGAGATAAGCTGCACAATATAATTGACCTTTCAGTATATTGTTGCACACACACCATCTATTTAGCAAATGCCCTTGTTATCAACAGCAGCCTTTTAAACTCACCTGAGCTAACAGGTATGTGAGCTGGTTACTCTGCTGCGCTTAAAATTTCTTTTTTGGTTTGCTACAATGCCTTTTCTGAAACGTTGTCTCCCTCTGCTGGAACACTGACTTCTTTCATTTAATGCCTGCAGACTATAAAAGAGAAACCAAACCAAAAAGTTTGGTTGATTAGTCTGTGGCATTCTTTTAAACTGTTGCTTATGGCGGTCTCTGTGAGCTTCTCAGTGACATTCAGCCATCCAGGTATCCCGCCTGCAGTAGACGGAATGTGGCAATGGAACGCTGGCTGCGCGTGTCATAATAGGCTCTGAGCCTTTATATACCTGCGCACAGCAGCAGCCACGTTCAGTCTGCTGCTGGACAGCCAGCAGCAGCAGCAGCAGGAGAGGTAATTAATCAGCAACCCTCCTGCTAAGGGTAGACAGCTGCTCGTTCCACCCCCCCCCCCGCCTTAATTGGTTCTCCTCCCTTCCAACGGTGTTGAGGCGGGTGGGAACAGCCGGGGGTTGAGGGTACTGTGCTAAAAGAGGTGGAGTTATGCAGATCTAAAACGCGTGGATTGCAGCAGCAGCAAGCCGAAAAGTGCAGGCATGTGAGGGATCTAGAGGTTGACAGCATGTCTTCTTAACGGGAGTCCAGGTGGCCATCTCCACAAATGGACTTTTCAGAATCCTTGGGTGGCACCGTAGTCGGAAACCAATTCTGGTTATCGCTTCTCGGCCTTTTGGCTAAGATCAAGTGTAGTATCTGTTCTTATCAGTTTAATATCTGATACGTCCCCTATCTGGGGACCATATATTAAATGGATTTTTAGAACAGGGAGATGGAAAAAGAGCTTGCTCTGTCCACTCCACGCATTGACCTGGTATTGCAGTATCTCCAGGACCGGTGCACCCCTTCTTTAATGCAGTTTCTAAAATCAGAAAGAATTGAATTCAATGCTTTTTGTTCATTTTGCTTGTTTGTCGGATTTTGGGATGGACTCTTTGGCTTTGCTTTTCTTCTCCTCATTGGATTTTTCATGTTAAAAGTTGCAGAAGCCAGATGACAAGCTCATTTTGGTTCAACTTCAGCAACTGTGCATTGCATTGCCATGTAATGTAATGTAATGCAATGCTATCTATCTAGCTCTCCCTCTATACTTCCTTTTGGATAAACAGACATATTAGGCAAGCATTTTGGAGCTTTCACCTAAATAACTACAGGTGGTGAGATAAGCTGCACAATATAATTGACCTTTCAGTATATTGTTGCACACACACCATCTATTTAGCAAATGCCCTTGTTATCAACAGCAGCCTTTTAAACTCACCTGAGCTAACAGGTATGTGAGCTGGTTACTCTGCTGCGCTTAAAATTTCTTTTTTGGTTTGCTACAATGCCTTTTCTGAAACGTTGTCTCCCTCTGCTGGAACACTGACTTCTTTCATTTAATGCCTGCAGACTATAAAAGAGAAACCAACCCAAAAAGTTTGGTTGATTAGTCTGTGGCATTCTTTTAAACTGTTGCTTATGGCGGTCTCTGTGAGCTTCTCAGTGACATTCAGCCATCCAGGTATCCCGCCTGCAGTAGACGGAATGTGGCAATGGAACGCTGGCTGCGCGTGTCATAATAGGCTCTGAGCCTTTATATACCTGCGCACAGCAGCAGCCACCTTCAGTCTGCTGCTGGACAGCCAGCAGCAGCAGCAGCAGGAGAGGTAATTAATCAGCAACCCTCCTGCTAAGGGTAGACAGCTGCTCGTTCCACCCCCCCCCCCCGCCTTAATTGGTTCTCCTCCCTTCCAACGGTGTTGAGGCGGGTGGGAACAGCCGGGGGTTGAGGGTACTGTGCTAAAAGAGGTGGAGTTATGCAGATCTAAAACGCGTGGATTGCAGCAGCAGCAATCCGAAAAGTGCAGGCATGTGAGGGATCTAGAGGTTGACAGCATGTCTTCTTAACGGGAGTCCAGGTGGCCATCTCCACAAATGGACTTTCAGAATCCTTGGGTGGCACCGTAGTCGGAAACCAATTCTGGTTATCGC
This sequence comes from Phyllobates terribilis, assembly GCF_046119375.1. Lineage (NCBI taxonomy): Eukaryota > Metazoa > Chordata > Amphibia > Anura > Dendrobatidae > Phyllobates > Phyllobates terribilis. The sequence continues at coordinate 1,976,653 of NW_027362868.1, forward strand.
TTCTCGGCCTTTTGGCTAAGATCAAGTGTAGTATCTGTTCTTATCAGTTTAATATCTGATACGTCCCCTATCTGGGGACCATATATTAAATGGATTTTTAGAACAGGGAGATGGAAAAAGAGCTTGCTCTGTCCACTCCACGCATTGACCTGGTATTGCAGTATCTCCAGGACCGGTGCACCCCTTCTTTAATGCAGTTTCTAAAATCAGAAAGAATTGAATTCAATGCTTTTTGTTCATTTTGCTTGTTTGTCGGATTTTGGGATGGACTCTTTGGCTTTGCTTTTCTTCTCCTCATTGGATTTTTCATGTTAAAAGTTGCAGAAGCCAGATGACAAGCTCATTTTGGTTCAACTTCAGCAACTGTGCATTGCATTGCCATGTAATGTAATGTAATGCAATGCTATCTATCTAGCTCTCCCTCTATACTTCCTTTTGGATAAACAGACATATTAGGCAAGCATTTTGGAGCTTTCACCTAAATAACTACAGGTGGTGAGATAAGCTGCACAATATAATTGACTTTTCAGTATATTGTTGCACACACACCATCTATTTAGCAAATGCCCTTGTTATCAACAGCAGCCTTTTAAACTCACCTGAGCTAACAGGTATGTGAGCTGGTTACTCTGCTGCGCTTAAAATTTCTTTTTTGGTTTGCTACAATGCCTTTTCTGAAACGTTGTCTCCCTCTGCTGGAACACTGACTTCTTTCATTTAATGCCTGCAGACTATAAAAGAGAAACCAACCCAAAAAGTTTGGTTGATTAGTCTGTGGCATTCTTTTAAACTGTTGCTTATGGCGGTCTCTGTGAGCTTCTCAGTGACATTCAGCCATCCAGGTATCCCGCCTGCAGTAGACGGAATGTGGCAATGGAACGCTGGCTGCGCGTGTCATAATAGGCTCTGAGCCTTTATATACCTGCGCACAGCAGCAGCCACCTTCAGTCTGCTGCTGGACAGCCAGCAGCAGCAGCAGCAGGAGAGGTAATTAATCAGCAACCCTCCTGCTAAGGGTAGACAGCTGCTCGTTCCACCCCCCCCCGCCTTAATTGGTTCTCCTCCCTTCCAACGGTGTTGAGGCGGGTGGGAACAGCCGGGGGTTGAGGGTACTGTGCTAAAAGAGGTGGAGTTATGCAGATCTAAAACGCGTGGATTGCAGCAGCAGCAAGCCGAAAAGTGCAGGCATGTGAGGGATCTAGAGGTTGACAGCATGTCTTCTTAACGGGAGTCCAGGTGGCCATCTCCACAAATGGACTTTTCAGAATCCTTGGGTGGCACCGTAGTCGGAAACCAATTCTGGTTATCGCTTCTCGGCCTTTTGGCTAAGATCAAGTGTAGTATCTGTTCTTATCAGTTTAATATCTGATACGTCCCCTATCTGGGGACCATATATTAAATGGATTTTTAGAACAGGGAGATGGAAAAAGAGCTTGCTCTGTCCACTCCACGCATTGACCTGGTATTGCAGTATCTCCAGGACCGGTGCACCCCTTCTTTAATGCAGTTTCTAAAATCAGAAAGAATTGAATTCAATGCTTTTTGTTCATTTTGCTTGTTTGTCGGATTTTGGGATGGACTCTTTGGCTTTGCTTTTCTTCTCCTCATTGGATTTTTCATGTTAAAAGTGGCAGAAGCCAGATGACAAGCTCATTTTGGTTCAACTTCAGCAACTGTGCATTGCATTGCCATGTAATGTAATGTAATGCAATGCTATCTATCTAGCTCTCCCTCTATACTTCCTTTTGGATAAACAGACATATTAGGCAAGCATTTTGGAGCTTTCACCTAAATAACTACAGGTGGTGAGATAAGCTGCACAATATAATTGACCTTTCAGTATATTGTTGCACACACACCATTTATTTAGCAAATGCCCTTGTTATCAACAGCAGCCTTTTAAACTCACCTGAGCTAACAGGTATGTGAGCTGGTTACTCTGCTGCGCTTAAAATTTCTTTTTTGGTTTGCTACAATGCCTTTTCTGAAACGTTGTCTCCCTCTGCTGGAACACTGACTTCTTTCATTTAATGCCTGCAGACTATAAAAGAGAAACCAACCCAAAAAGTTTGGTTGATTAGTCTGTGGCATTCTTTTAAACTGTTGCTTATGGCGGTCTCTGTGAGCTTCTCAGTGACATTCAGCCATCCAGGTATCCCGCCTGCAGTAGACGGAATGTGGCAATGGAACGCTGGCTGCGCGTGTCATAATAGGCTCTGAGCCTTTATATACCTGCGCACAGCAGCAGCCACCTTCAGTCTGCTGCTGGACAGCCAGCAGCAGCAGCAGCAGGAGAGGTAATTAATCAGCAACCCTCCTGCTAAGGGTAGACAGCTGCTCGTTCCACCCCCCCCCCGCCTTAATTGGTTCTCCTCCCTTCCAACGGTGTTGAGGCGGGTGGGAACAGCCGGGGGTTGAGGGTACTGTGCTAAAAGAGGTGGAGTTATGCAGATCTAAAACGCGTGGATTGCAGCAGCAGCAAGCCGAAAAGTGCAGGCATGTGAGGGATCTAGAGGTTGACAGCATGTCTTCTTAACGGGAGTCCAGGTGGCCATCTCCACAAATGGACTTTTCAGAATCCTTGGGTGGCACCGTAGTCGGAAACCAATTCTGGTTATCGCTTCTCGGCCTTTTGGCTAAGATCAAGTGTAGTATCTGTTCTTATCAGTTTAATATCTGATACGTCCCCTATCTGGGGACCATATATTAAATGGATTTTTAGAACAGGGAGATGGAAAAAGAGCTTGCTCTGTCCACTCCACGCATTGACCTGGTATTGCAGTATCTCCAGGACCGGTGCACCCCTTCTTTAATGCAGTTTCTAAAATCAGAAAGAATTGAATTCAATGCTTTTTGTTCATTTTGCTTGTTTGTCGGATTTTGGGATGGACTCTTTGGCTTTGCTTTTCTTCTCCTCATTGGATTTTTCATGTTAAAAGTTGCAGAAGCCAGATGACAAGCTCATTTTGGTTCAACTTCAGCAACTGTGCATTGCATTGCCATGTAATGTAATGTAATGCAATGCTATCTATCTAGCTCTCCCTCTATACTTCCTTTTGGATAAACAGACATATTAGGCAAGCATTTTGGAGCTTTCACCTAAATAACTACAGGTGGTGAGATAAGCTGCACAATATAATTGACCTTTCAGTATATTGTTGCACACACACCATCTATTTAGCAAATGCCCTTGTTATCAACAGCAGCCTTTTAAACTCACCTGAGCTAACAGGTATGTGAGCTGGTTACTCTGCTGCGCTTAAAATTTATTTTTTGGTTTGCTACAATGCCTTTTCTGAAACGTTGTCTCCCTCTGCTGGAACACTGACTTCTTTCATTTAATGCCTGCAGACTATAAAAGAGAAACCAACCCAAAAAGTTTGGTTGATTAGTCTGTGGCATTCTTTTAAACTGTTGCTTATGGCGGTCTCTGTGAGCTTCTCAGTGACATTCAGCCATCCAGGTATCCCGCCTGCAGTAGACGGAATGTGGCAATGGAACGCTGGCTGCGCGTGTCATAATAGGCTCTGAGCCTTTATATACCTGCGCACAGCAGCAGCCACCTTCAGTCTGCTGCTGGACAGCCAGCAGCAGCAGCAGCAGGAGAGGTAATTAATCAGCAACCCTCCTGCTAAGGGTAGACAGCTGCTCGTTCCACCCCCCCCCCCCCGCCTTAATTGGTTCTCCTCCCTTCCAACGGTGTTGAGGCGGGTGGGAACAGCCGGGGGTTGAGGGTACTGTGCTAAAAGAGGTGGAGTTATGCAGATCTAAAACGCGTGGATTGCAGCAGCAGCAAGCCGAAAAGTGCAGGCATGTGAGGGATCTAGAGGTTGACAGCATGTCTTCTTAACGGGAGTCCAGGTGGCCATCACCACAAATGGACTTTTCAGAATCCTTGGGTGGCACCGTAGTCGGAAACCAATTCTGGTTATCGCTTCTCGGCCTTTTGGCTAAGATCAAGTGTAGTATCTGTTCTTATCAGTTTAATATCTGATACGTCCCCTATCTGGGGACCATATATTAAATGGATTTTTAGAACAGGGAGATGGAAAAAGAGCTTGCTCTGTCCACTCCACGCATTGACCTGGTATTGCAGTATCTCCAGGACCGGTGCACCCCTTCTTTAATGCAGTTTCTAAAATCAAAAAGAATTGAATTCAATGCTTTTTGTTCATTTTGCTTGTTTGTCGGATTTTGGGATGGACTCTTTGGCTTTGCTTTTCTTCTCCTCATTGGATTTTTCATGTTAAAAGTTGCAGAAGCCAGATGACAAGCTCATTTTGGTTCAACTTCAGCAACTGTGCATTGCATTGCCATGTAATGTAATGTAATGCAATGCTATCTATCTAGCTCTCCCTCTATACTTCCTTTTGGATAAACAGACATATTAGGCAAGCATTTTGGAGCTTTCACCTAAATAACTACAGGTGGTGAGATAAGCTGCACAATATAATTGACCTTTCAGTATATTGTTGCACACACACCATCTATTTAGCAAATGCCCTTGTTATCAACAGCAGCCTTTTAAACTCACCTGAGCTAACAGGTATGTGAGCTGGTTACTCTGCTGCGCTTAAAATTTCTTTTTTGGTTTGCTACAATGCCTTTTCTGAAACGTTGTCTCCCTCTGCTGGAACACTGACTTCTTTCATTTAATGCCTGCAGACTATAAAAGAGAAACCAACCCAAAAAGTTTGGTTGATTAGTCTGTGGCATTCTTTTAAACTGTTGCTTATGGCGGTCTCTGTGAGCTTCTCAGTGACATTCAGCCATCCAGGTATCCCGCCTGCAGTAGACGGAATGTGGCAATGGAACGCTGGCTGCGCGTGTCATAATAGGCTCTGAGCCTTTATATACCTGCGCACAGCAGCAGCCACCTTCAGTCTGCTGCTGGACAGCCAGCAGCAGCAGCAGCAGGAGAGGTAATTAATCAGCAACCCTCCTGCTAAGGGTAGACAGCTGCTCGTTCCACCCCCCCCCCCCCGCCTTAATTGGTTCTCCTCCCTTCCAACGGTGTTGAGGCGGGTGGGAACAGCCGGGGGTTGAGGGTACTGTGCTAAAAGAGGTGGAGTTATGCAGATCTAAAACGCGTGGATTGCAGCAGCAGCAAGCCGAAAAGTGCAGGCATGTGAGGGATCTAGAGGTTGACAGCATGTCTTCTTAACGGGAGTCCAGGTGGCCATCTCCACAAATGGACTTTTCAGAATCCTTGGGTGGCACCGTAGTCGGAAACCAATTCTGGTTATCGCTTCTCGGCCTTTTGGCTAAGATCAAGTGTAGTATCTGTTCTTATCAGTTTAATATCTGATACGTCCCCTATCTGGGGACCATATATTAAATGGATTTTTAGAACAGGGAGATGGAAAAAGAGCTTGCTCTGTCCACTCCACGCATTGACCTGGTATTGCAGTATCTCCAGGACCGGTGCACCCCTTCTTTAATGCAGTTTCTAAAATCAGAAAGAATTGAATTCAATGCTTTTTGTTCATTTTGCTTGTTTGTCGGATTTTGGGATGGACTCTTTGGCTTTGCTTTTCTTCTCCTCATTGGATTTTTCATGTTAAAAGTTGCAGAAGCCAGATGACAAGCTCATTTTGGTTCAACTTCAGCAACTGTGCATTGCATTGCCATGTAATGTAATGTAATGCAATGCTATCTATCTAGCTCTCCCTCTATACTTCCTTTTGGATAAACAGACATATTAGGCAAGCATTTTGGAGCTTTCACCTAAATAACTACAGGTGGTGAGATAAGCTGCACAATATAATTGACCTTTCAGTATATTGTTGCACACACACCATCTATTTAGCAAATGCCCTTGTTATCAACAGCAGCCTTTTAAACTCACCTGAGCTAACAGGTATGTGAGCTGGTTACTCTGCTGCGCTTAAAATTTCTTTTTTGGTTTGCTACAATGCCTTTTCTGAAACGTTGTCTCCCTCTGCTGGAACACTGACTTCTTTCATTTAATGCCTGCAGACTATAAAAGAGAAACCAACCCAAAAAGTTTGGTTGATTAGTCTGTGGCATTCTTTTAAACTGTTGCTTATGGCGGTCTCTGTGAGCTTCTCAGTGACATTCAGCCATCCAGGTATCCCGCCTGCAGTAGACGGAATGTGGCAATGGAACGCTGGCTGCGCGTGTCATAATAGGCTCTGAGCCTTTATATACCTGCGCACAGCAGCAGCCACCTTCAGTCTGCTGCTGGACAGCCAGCAGCAGCAGCAGCAGGAGAGGTAATTAATCAGCAACCCTCCTGCTAAGGGTAGACAGCTGCTCGTTCCACCCCCCCCCCCGCCTTAATTGGTTCTCCTCCCTTCCAACGGTGTTGAGGCGGGTGGGAACAGCCGGGGGTTGAGGGTACTGTGCTAAAAGAGGTGGAGTTATGCAGATCTAAAACGCGTGGATTGCAGCAGCAGCAAGCCGAAAAGTGCAGGCATGTGAGGGATCTAGAGGTTGACAGCATGTCTTCTTAACGGGAGTCCAGGTGGCCATCTCCACAAATGGACTTTTCAGAATCCTTGGGTGGCACCGTAGTCGGAAACCAATTCTGGTTATCGCTTCTCGGCCTTTTGGCTAAGATCAAGTGTAGTATCTGTTCTTATCAGTTTAATATCTGATACGTCCCCTATCTGGGGACCATATATTAAATGGATTTTTAGAACAGGGAGATGGAAAAAGAGCTTGCTCTGTCCACTCCACGCATTGACCTGGTATTGCAGTATCTCCAGGACCGGTGCACCCCTTCTTTAATGCAGTTTCTAAAATCAGAAAGAATTGAATTCAATGCTTTTTGTTCATTTTGCTTGTTTGTCGGATTTTGGGATGGACTCTTTGGCTTTGCTTTTCTTCTCCTCATTGGATTTTTCATGTTAAAAGTTGCAGAAGCCAGATGACAAGCCCATTTTGGTTCAACTTCAGCAACTGTGCATTGCATTGCCATGTAATGTAATGTAATGCAATGCTATCTATCTAGCTCTCCCTCTATACTTCCTTTTGGATAAACAGACATATTAGGCAAGCATTTTGGAGCTTTCACCTAAATAACTACAGGTGGTGAGATAAGCTGCACAATATAATTGACCTTTCAGTATATTGTTGCACACACACCATCTATTTAGCAAATGCCCTTGTTATCAACAGCAGCCTTTTAAACTCACCTGAGCTAACAGGTATGTGAGCTGGTTACTCTGCTGCGCTTAAAATTTCTTTTTTGGTTTGCTACAATGCCTTTTCTGAAACGTTGTCTCCCTCTGCTGGAACACTGACTTCTTTCATTTAATGCCTGCAGACTATAAAAGAGAAACCAACCCAAAAAGTTTGGTTGATTAGTCTGTGGCATTCTTTTAAACTGTTGCTTATGGCGGTCTCTGTGAGCTTCTCAGTGACATTCAGCCATCCAGGTATCCCGCCTGCAGTAGACGGAATGTGGCAATGGAACGCTGGCTGCGCGTGTCATAATAGGCTCTGAGCCTTTATATACCTGCGCACAGCAGCAGCCACCTTCAGTCTGCTGCTGGACAGCCAGCAGCAGCAGCAGCAGGAGAGGTAATTAATCAGCAACCCTCCTGCTAAGGGTAGACAGCTGCTCGTTCCACCCCCCCCCCCGCCTTAATTGGTTCTCCTCCCTTCCAACGGTGTTGAGGCGGGTGGGAACAGCCGGGGGTTGAGGGTACTGTGCTAAAAGAGGTGGAGTTATGCAGATCTAAAACGCGTGGATTGCAGCAGCAGCAAGCCGAAAAGTGCAGGCATGTGAGGGATCTAGAGGTTGACAGCATGTCTTCTTAACGGGAGTCCAGGTGGCCATCTCCACAAATGGACTTTTCAGAATCCTTGGGTGGCACCGTAGTCGGAAACCAATTCTGGTTATCGCTTCTCGGCCTTTTGGCTAAGATCAAGTGTAGTATCTGTTCTTATCAGTTTAATATCTGATACGTCCCCTATCTGGGGACCATATATTAAATGGATTTTTAGAACAGGGAGATGGAAAAAGAGCTTGCTCTGTCCACTCCACGCATTGACCTGGTATTGCAGTATCTCCAGGACCGGTGCACCCCTTCTTTAATGCAGTTTCTAAAATCAGAAAGAATTGAATTCAATGCTTTTTGTTCATTTTGCTTGTTTGTCGGATTTTGGGATGGACTCTTTGGCTTTGCTTTTCTTCTCCTCATTGGATTTTTCATGTTAAAAGTTGCAGAAGCCAGGTGACAAGCTCATTTTGGTTCAACTTCAGCAACTGTGCATTGCATTGCCATGTAATGTAATGTAATGCAATGCTATCTATCTAGCTCTCCCTCTATACTTCCTTTTGGATAAACAGACACATTAGGCAAGCATTTTGGAGCTTTCACCTAAATAACTACAGGTGGTGAGATAAGCTGCACAATATAATTGACCTTTCAGTATATTGTTGCACACACACCATCTATTTAGCAAATGCCCTTGTTATCAACAGCAGCCTTTTAAACTCACCTGAGCTAACAGGTATGTGAGCTGGTTACTCTGCTGCGCTTAAAATTTCTTTTTTGGTTTGCTACAATGCCTTTTCTGAAACGTTGTCTCCCTCTGCTGGAACACTGACTTCTTTCATTTAATGCCTGCAGACTATAAAAGAGAAACCAACCCAAAAAGTTTGGTTGATTAGTCTGTGGCATTCTTTTAAACTGTTGCTTATGGAGGTCTCTGTGAGCTTCTCAGTGACATTCAGCCATCCAGGTATCCCGCCTGCAGTAGACGGAATGTGGCAATGGAACGCGGGCTGCGCGTGTCATAATAGGCTCTGAGCCTTTATATACCTGCGCACAGCAGCAGCCACCTTCAGTCTGCTGCTGGACAGCCAGCAGCAGCAGCAGCAGGAGAGGTAATTAATCAGCAACCCTCCTGCTAAGGGTAGACAGCTGCTCGTTCCACCCCCCCCCCCGCCTTAATTGGTTCTCCTCCCTTCCAACGGTGTTGAGGCGGGTGGGAACAGCCGGGGGTTGAGGGTACTGTGCTAAAAGAGGTGGAGTTATGCAGATCTAAAACGCGTGGATTGCAGCAGCAGCAAGCCGAAAAGTGCAGGCATGTGAGGGATCTAGAGGTTGACAGCATGTCTTCTTAACGGGAGTCCAGGTGGCCATCTCCACAAATGGACTTTTCAGAATCCTTGGGTGGCACCGTAGTCGGAAACCAATTCTGGTTATCGCTTCTCGGCCTTTTGGCTAAGATCAAGTGTAGTATCTGTTCTTATCAGTTTAATATCTGATACGTCCCCTATCTGGGGACCATATATTAAATGGATTTTTAGAACAGGGAGATGGAAAAAGAGCTTGCTCTGTCCACTCCACGCATTGACCTGGTATTGCAGTATCTCCAGGACCGGTGCACCCCTTCTTTAATGCAGTTTCTAAAATCAGAAAGAATTGAATTCAATGCTTTTTGTTCATTTTGCTTGTTTGTCGGATTTTGGGATGGACTCTTTGGCTTTGCTTTTCTTCTCCTCATTGGATTTTTCATGTTAAAAGTTGCAGAAGCCAGATGACAAGCCCATTTTGGTTCAACTTCAGCAACTGTGCATTGCATTGCCATGTAATGTAATGTAATGCAATGCTATCTATCTAGCTCTCCCTCTATACTTCCTTTTGGATAAACAGACATATTAGGCAAGCATTTTGGAGCTTTCACCTAAATAACTACAGGTGGTGAGATAAGCTGCACAATATAATTGACCTTTCAGTATATTGTTGCACACACACCATCTATTTAGCAAATGCCCTTGTTATCAACAGCAGCCTTTTAAACTCACCTGAGCTAACAGGTATGTGAGCTGGTTACTCTGCTGCGCTTAAAATTTCTTTTTTGGTTTGCTACAATGCCTTTTCTGAAACGTTGTCTCCCTCTGCTGGAACACTGACTTCTTTCATTTAATGCCTGCAGACTATAAAAGAGAAACCAACCCAAAAAGTTTGGTTGATTAGTCTGTGGCATTCTTTTAAACTGTTGCTTATGGCGGTCTCTGTGAGCTTCTCAGTGACATTCAGCCATCCAGGTATCCCGCCTGCAGTAGACGGAATGTGGCAATGGAACGCTGGCTGCGCGTGTCATAATAGGCTCTGAGCCTTTATATACCTGCGCACAGCAGCAGCCACCTTCAGTCTGCTGCTGGACAGCCAGCAGCAGCAGCAGCAGGAGAGGTAATTAATCAGCAACCCTCCTGCTAAGGGTAGACAGCTGCTCGTTCCACCCCCCCCCCCGCCTTAATTGGTTCTCCTCCCTTCCAACGGTGTTGAGGCGGGTGGGAACAGCCGGGGGTTGAGGGTACTGTGCTAAAAGAGGTGGAGTTATGCAGATCTAAAACGCGTGGATTGCAGCAGCAGCAAGCCGAAAAGTGCAGGCATGTGAGGGATCTAGAGGTTGACAGCATGTCTTCTTAACGGGAGTCCAGGTGGCCATCTCCACAAATGGACTTTTCAGAATCCTTGGGTGGCACCGTAGTCGGAAACCAATTCTGGTTATCGCTTCTCGGCCTTTTGGCTAAGATCAAGTGTAGTATCTGTTCTTATCAGTTTAATATCTGATACGTCCCCTATCTGGGGACCATATATTAAATGGATTTTTAGAACAGGGAGATGGAAAAAGAGCTTGCTCTGTCCACTCCACGCATTGACCTGGTATTGCAGTATCTCCAGGACCGGTGCACCCCTTCTTTAATGCAGTTTCTAAAATCAGAAAGAATTGAATTCAATGCTTTTTGTTCATTTTGCTTGTTTGTCGGATTTTGGGATGGACTCTTTGGCTTTGCTTTTCTTCTCCTCATTGGATTTTTCATGTTAAAAGTTGCAGAAGCCAGGTGACAAGCTCATTTTGGTTCAACTTCAGCAACTGTGCATTGCATTGCCATGTAATGTAATGTAATGCAATGCTATCTATCTAGCTCTCCCTCTATACTTCCTTTTGGATAAACAGACACATTAGGCAAGCATTTTGGAGCTTTCACCTAAATAACTACAGGTGGTGAGATAAGCTGCACAATATAATTGACCTTTCAGTATATTGTTGCACACACACCATCTATTTAGCAAATGCCCTTGTTATCAACAGCAGCCTTTTAAACTCACCTGAGCTAACAGGTATGTGAGCTGGTTACTCTGCTGCGCTTAAAATTTCTTTTTTGGTTTGCTACAATGCCTTTTCTGAAACGTTGTCTCCCTCTGCTGGAACACTGACTTCTTTCATTTAATGCCTGCAGACTATAAAAGAGAAACCAACCCAAAAAGTTTGGTTGATTAGTCTGTGGCATTCTTTTAAACTGTTGCTTATGGAGGTCTCTGTGAGCTTCTCAGTGACATTCAGCCATCCAGGTATCCCGCCTGCAGTAGACGGAATGTGGCAATGGAACGCGGGCTGCGCGTGTCATAATAGGCTCTGAGCCTTTATATACCTGCGCACAGCAGCAGCCACCTTCAGTCTGCTGCTGGACAGCCAGCAGCAGCAGCAGCAGGAGAGGTAATTAATCAGCAACCCTCCTGCTAAGGGTAGACAGCTGCTCGTTCCACCCCCCCCCCCGCCTTAATTGGTTCTCCTCCCTTCCAACGGTGTTGAGGCGGGTGGGAACAGCCGGGGGTTGAGGGTACTGTGCTAAAAGAGGTGGAGTTATGCAGATCTAAAACGCGTGGATTGCAGCAGCAGCAAGCCGAAAAGTGCAGGCATGTGAGGGATCTAGAGGTTGACAGCATGTCTTCTTAACGGGAGTCCAGGTGGCCATCTCCACAAATGGACTTTTCAGAATCCTTGGGTGGCACCGTAGTCGGAAACCAATTCTGGTTATCGCTTCTCGGCCTTTTGGCTAAGATCAACTGTAGTATCTGTTCTTATCAGTTTAATATCTGATACGTCCCCTATCTGGGGACCATATATTAAATGGATTTTTAGAACAGGGAGATGGAAAAAGAGCTTGCTCTGTCCACTCCACGCATTGACCTGGTATTGCAGTATCTCCAGGACCGGTGCACCCCTTCTTTAATGCAGTTTCTAAAATCAGAAAGAATTGAATTCAATGCTTTTTGTTCATTTTGCTTGTTTGTCGGATTTTGGGATGGACTCTTTGGCTTTGCTTTTCTTCTCCTCATTGGATTTTTCATGTTAAAAGTTGCAGAAGCCAGATGACAAGCTCATTTTGGTTCAACTTCAGCAACTGTGCATTGCATTGCCATGTAATGTAATGTAATGCAATGCTATCTATCTAGCTCTCCCTCTATACTTCCTTTTGGATAAACAGACATATTAGGCAAGCATTTTGGAGCTTTCACCTAAATAACTACAGGTGGTGAGATAAGCTGCACAATATAATTGACCTTTCAGTATATTGTTGCACACACACCATCTATTTAGCAAATGCCCTTGTTATCAACAGCAGCCTTTTAAACTCACCTGAGCTAGCAGGTATGTGAGCTGGTTACTCTGCTGCGCTTAAAATTTCTTTTTTGGTTTGCTACAATGCCTTTTCTGAAACGTTGTCTCCCTCTGCTGGAACACTGACTTCTTTCATTTAATGCCTGCAGACTATAAAAGAGAAACCAACCCAAAAAGTTTGGTTGATTAGTCTGTGGCATTCTTTTAAACTGTTGCTTATGGCGGTCTCTGTGAGCTTCTCAGTGACATTCAGCCATCCAGGTATCCCGCCTGCAGTAGACGGAATGTGGCAATGGAACGCTGGCTGCGCGTGTCATAATAGGCTCTGAGCCTTTATATACCTGCGCACAGCAGCAGCCACCTTCAGTCTGCTGCTGGACAGCCAGCAGCAGCAGCAGCAGGAGAGGTAATTAATCAGCAACCCTCCTGCTAAGGGTAGACAGCTGCTCGTTCCACCCCCCCCCCGCCTTAATTGGTTCTCCTCCCTTCCAACGGTGTTGAGGCGGGTGGGAACAGCCGGGGGTTGAGGGTACTGTGCTAAAAGAGGTGGAGTTATGCAGATCTAAAACGCGTGGATTGCAGCAGCAGCAAGCCGAAAAGTGCAGGCATGTGAGGGATCTAGAGGTTGACAGCATGTCTTCTTAACGGGAGTCCAGGTGGCCATCTCCACAAATGGACTTTTCAGAATCCTTGGGTGGCACCGTAGTCGGAAACCAATTCTGGTTATCGCTTCTCGGCCTTTTGGCTAAGATCAAGTGTAGTATCTGTTCTTATCAGTTTAATATCTGATACGTCCCCTATCTGGGGACCATATATTAAATGGATTTTTAGAACAGGGAGATGGAAAAAGAGCTTGCTCTGTCCACTCCACGCATTGACCTGGTATTGCAGTATCTCCAGGACCGGTGCACCCCTTCTTTAATGCAGTTTCTAAAATCAGAAAGAATTGAATTCAATGCTTTTTGTTCATTTTGCTTGTTTGTCGGATTTTGGGATGGACTCTTTGGCTTTGCTTTTCTTCTCCTCATTGGATTTTTCATGTTAAAAGTTGCAGAAGCCAGATGACAAGCTCATTTTGGTTCAACTTCAGCAACTGTGCATTGCATTGCCATGTAATGTAATGTAATGCAATGCTATCTATCTAGCTCTCCCTCTATACTTCCTTTTGGATAAACAGACATATTAGGCAAGCATTTTGGAGCTTTCACCTAAATAACTACAGGTGGTGAGATAAGCTGCACAATATAATTGACCTTTCAGTATATTGTTGCACACACACCATCTATTTAGCAAATGCCCTTGTTATCAACAGCAGCCTTTTAAACTCACCTGAGCTAACAGGTATGTGAGCTGGTTACTCTGCTGCGCTTAAAATTTCTTTTTTGGTTTGCTACAATGCCTTTTCTGAAACGTTGTCTCCCTCTGCTGGAACACTGACTTCTTTCATTTAATGCCTGCAGACTATAAAAGAGAAACCAACCCAAAAAGTTTGGTTGATTAGTCTGTGGCATTCTTTTAAACTGTTGCTTATGGCGGTCTCTGTGAGCTTCTCAGTGACATTCAGCCATCCAGGTATCCCGCCTGCAGTAGACGGAATGTGGCAATGGAACGCTGGCTGCGCGTGTCATAATAGGCTCTGAGCCTTTATATACCTGCGCACAGCAGCAGCCACCTTCAGTCTGCTGCTGGACAGCCAGCAGCAGCAGCAGCAGGAGAGGTAATTAATCAGCAACCCTCCTGCTAAGGGTAGACAGCTGCTCGTTCCACCCCCCCCCCCCCGCCTTAATTGGTTCTTCTCCCTTCCAACGGTGTTGAGGCGGGTGGGAACAGCCGGGGGTTGAGGGTACTGTGCTAAAAGAGGTGGAGTTATGCAGATCTAAAACGCGTGGATTGCAGCAGCAGCAAGCCGAAAAGTGCAGGCATGTGAGGGATCTAGAGGTTGACAGCATGTCTTCTTAACGGGAGTCCAGGTGGCCATCTCCACAAATGGACTTTTCAGAATCCTTGGGTGGCACCGTAGTCGGAAACCAATTCTGGTTATCGCTTCTCGGCCTTTTGGCTAAGATCAACTGTAGTATCTGTTCTTATCAGTTTAATATCTGATACGTCCCCTATCTGGGGACCATATATTAAATGGATTTTTAGAACAGGGAGATGGAAAAAGAGCTTGCTCTGTCCACTCCACGCATTGACCTGGTATTGCAGTATCTCCAGGACCGGTGCACCCCTTCTTTAATGCAGTTTCTAAAATCAGAAAGAATTGAATTCAATGCTTTTTGTTCATTTTGCTTGTTTGTCGGATTTTGGGATGGACTCTTTGGCTTTGCTTTTCTTCTCCTCATTGGATTTTTCATGTTAAAAGTTGCAGAAGCCAGATGACAAGCTCATTTTGGTTCAACTTCAGCAACTGTGCATTGCATTGCCATGTAATGTAATGTAATGCAATGCTATCTATCTAGCTCTCCCTCTATACTTCCTTTTGGATAAACAGACATATTAGGCAAGCATTTTGGAGCTTTCACCTAAATAACTACAGGTGGTGAGATAAGCTGCACAATATAATTGACCTTTCAGTATATTGTTGCACACACACCATCTATTTAGCAAATGCCCTTGTTATCAACAGCAGCCTTTTAAACTCACCTGAGCTAACAGGTATGTGAGCTGGTTACTCTGCTGCGCTTAAAATTTCTTTTTTGGTTTGCTACAATGCCTTTTCTGAAACGTTGTCTCCCTCTGCTGGAACACTGACTTCTTTCATTTAATGCCTGCAGACTATAAAAGAGAAACCAACCCAAAAAGTTTGGTTGATTAGTCTGTGGCATTCTTTTAAACTGTTGCTTATGGCGGTCTCTGTGAGCTTCTCAGTGACATTCAGCCATCCAGGTATCCCGCCTGCAGTAGACGGAATGTGGCAATGGAACGCTGGCTGCGCGTGTCATAATAGGCTCTGAGCCTTTATATACCTGCGCACAGCAGCAGCCACCTTCAGTCTGCTGCTGGACAGCCAGCAGCAGCAGCAGCAGGAGAGGTAATTAATCAGCAACCCTCCTGCTAAGGGTAGACAGCTGCTCGTTCCACCCCCCCCCCCGCCTTAATTGGTTCTCCTCCCTTCCAACGGTGTTGAGGCGGGTGGGAACAGCCGGGGGTTGAGGGTACTGTGCTAAAAGAGGTGGAGTTATGCAGATCTAAAACGCGTGGATTGCAGCAGCAGCAAGCCGAAAAGTGCAGGCATGTGAGGGATCTAGAGGTTGACAGCATGTCTTCTTAACGGGAGTCCAGGTGGCCATCTCCACAAATGGACTTTTCAGAATCCTTGGGTGGCACCGTAGTCGGAAACCAATTCTGGTTATCGCTTCTCGGCCTTTTGGCTAAGATCAAGTGTAGTATCTGTTCTTATCAGTTTAATATCTGATACGTCCCCTATCTGGGGACCATATATTAAATGGATTTTTAGAACAGGGAGATGGAAAAAGAGCTTGCTCTGTCCACTCCACGCATTGACCTGGTATTGCAGTATCTCCAGGACCGGTGCACCCCTTCTTTAATGCAGTTTCTAAAATCAGAAAGAATTGAATTCAATGCTTTTTGTTCATTTTGCTTGTTTGTCGGATTTTGGGATGGACTCTTTGGCTTTGCTTTTCTTCTCCTCATTGGATTTTTCATGTTAAAAGTTGCAGAAGCCAGATGACAAGCTCATTTTGGTTCAACTTCAGCAACTGTGCATTGCATTGCCATGTAATGTAATGTAATGCAATGCTATCTATCTAGCTCTCCCTCTATACTTCCTTTTGGATAAACAGACATATTAGGCAAGCATTTTGGAGCTTTCACCTAAATAACTACAGGTGGTGAGATAAGCTGCACAATATAATTGACCTTTCAGTATATTGTTGCACACACACCATCTATTTAGCAAATGCCCTTGTTATCAACAGCAGCCTTTTAAACTCACCTGAGCTAACAGGTATGTGAGCTGGTTACTCTGCTGCGCTTAAAATTTCTTTTTTGGTTTGCTACAATGCCTTTTCTGAAACGTTGTCTCCCTCTGCTGGAACACTGACTTCTTTCATTTAATGCCTGCAGACTATAAAAGAGAAACCAACCCAAAAAGTTTGGTTGATTAGTCTGTGGCATTCTTTTAAACTGTTGCTTATGGCGGTCTCTGTGAGCTTCTCAGTGACATTCAGCCATCCAGGTATCCCGCCTGCAGTAGACGGAATGTGGCAATGGAACGCTGGCTGCGCGTGTCATAATAGGCTCTGAGCCTTTATATACCTGCGCACAGCAGCAGCCACCTTCAGTCTGCTGCTGGACAGCCAGCAGCAGCAGCAGCAGGAGAGGTAATTAATCAGCAACCCTCCTGCTAAGGGTAGACAGCTGCTCGTTCCACCCCCCCCCCCGCCTTAATTGGTTCTCCTCCCTTCCAACGGTGTTGAGGCGGGTGGGAACAGCCGGGGGTTGAGGGTACTGTGCTAAAAGAGGTGGAGTTATGCAGATCTAAAACGCGTGGATTGCAGCAGCAGCAAGCCGAAAAGTGCAGGCATGTGAGGGATCTAGAGGTTGACAGCATGTCTTCTTAACGGGAGTCCAGGTGGCCATCTCCACAAATGGACTTTTCAGAATCCTTGGGTGGCACCGTAGTCGGAAACCAATTCTGGTTATCGCTTCTCGGCCTTTTGGCTAAGATCAAGTGTAGTATCTGTTCTTATCAGTTTAATATCTGATACGTCCCCTATCTGGGGACCATATATTAAATGGATTTTTAGAACAGGGAGATGGAAAAAGAGCTTGCTCTGTCCACTCCACGCATTGACCTGGTATTGCAGTATCTCCAGGACCGGTGCACCCCTTCTTTAATGCAGTTTCTAAAATCAGAAAGAATTGAATTCAATGCTTTTTGTTCATTTTGCTTGTTTGTCGGATTTTGGGATGGACTCTTTGGCTTTGCTTTTCTTCTCCTCATTGGATTTTTCATGTTAAAAGTTGCAGAAGCCAGGTGACAAGCTCATTTTGGTTCAACTTCAGCAACTGTGCATTGCATTGCCATGTAATGTAATGTAATGCAATGCTATCTATCTAGCTCTCCCTCTATACTTCCTTTTGGATAAACAGACACATTAGGCAAGCATTTTGGAGCTTTCACCTAAATAACTACAGGTGGTGAGATAAGCTGCACAATATAATTGACCTTTCAGTATATTGTTGCACACACACCATCTATTTAGCAAATGCCCTTGTTATCAACAGCAGCCTTTTAAACTCACCTGAGCTAACAGGTATGTGAGCTGGTTACTCTGCTGCGCTTAAAATTTCTTTTTTGGTTTGCTACAATGCCTTTTCTGAAACGTTGTCTCCCTCTGCTGGAACACTGACTTCTTTCATTTAATGCCTGCAGACTATAAAAGAGAAACCAACCCAAAAAGTTTGGTTGATTAGTCTGTGGCATTCTTTTAAACTGTTGCTTATGGAGGTCTCTGTGAGCTTCTCAGTGACATTCAGCCATCCAGGTATCCCGCCTGCAGTAGACGGAATGTGGCAATGGAACGCGGGCTGCGCGTGTCATAATAGGCTCTGAGCCTTTATATACCTGCGCACAGCAGCAGCCACCTTCAGTCTGCTGCTGGACAGCCAGCAGCAGCAGCAGCAGGAGAGGTAATTAATCAGCAACCCTCCTGCTAAGGGTAGACAGCTGCTCGTTCCACCCCCCCCCCCGCCTTAATTGGTTCTCCTCCCTTCCAACGGTGTTGAGGCGGGTGGGAACAGCCGGGGGTTGAGGGTACTGTGCTAAAAGAGGTGGAGTTATGCAGATCTAAAACGCGTGGATTGCAGCAGCAGCAAGCCGAAAAGTGCAGGCATGTGAGGGATCTAGAGGTTGACAGCATGTCTTCTTAACGGGAGTCCAGGTGGCCATCTCCACAAATGGACTTTTCAGAATCCTTGGGTGGCACCGTAGTCGGAAACCAATTCTGGTTATCGCTTCTCGGCCTTTTGGCTAAGATCAACTGTAGTATCTGTTCTTATCAGTTTAATATCTGATACGTCCCCTATCTGGGGACCATATATTAAATGGATTTTTAGAACAGGGAGATGGAAAAAGAGCTTGCTCTGTCCACTCCACGCATTGACCTGGTATTGCAGTATCTCCAGGACCGGTGCACCCCTTCTTTAATGCAGTTTCTAAAATCAGAAAGAATTGAATTCAATGCTTTTTGTTCATTTTGCTTGTTTGTCGGATTTTGGGATGGACTCTTTGGCTTTGCTTTTCTTCTCCTCATTGGATTTTTCATGTTAAAAGTTGCAGAAGCCAGATGACAAGCTCATTTTGGTTCAACTTCAGCAACTGTGCATTGCATTGCCATGTAATGTAATGTAATGCAATGCTATCTATCTAGCTCTCCCTCTATACTTCCTTTTGGATAAACAGACATATTAGGCAAGCATTTTGGAGCTTTCACCTAAATAACTACAGGTGGTGAGATAAGCTGCACAATATAATTGACCTTTCAGTATATTGTTGCACACACACCATCTATTTAGCAAATGCCCTTGTTATCAACAGCAGCCTTTTAAACTCACCTGAGCTAACAGGTATGTGAGCTGGTTACTCTGCTGCGCTTAAAATTTCTTTTTTGGTTTGCTACAATGCCTTTTCTGAAACGTTGTCTCCCTCTGCTGGAACACTGACTTCTTTCATTTAATGCCTGCAGACTATAAAAGAGAAACCAACCCAAAAAGTTTGGTTGATTAGTCTGTGGCATTCTTTTAAACTGTTGCTTATGGCGGTCTCTGTGAGCTTCTCAGTGACATTCAGCCATCCAGGTATCCCGCCTGCAGTAGACGGAATGTGGCAATGGAACGCTGGCTGCGCGTGTCATAATAGGCTCTGAGCCTTTATATACCTGCGCACAGCAGCAGCCACCTTCAGTCTGCTGCTGGACAGCCAGCAGCAGCAGCAGCAGGAGAGGTAATTAATCAGCAACCCTCCTGCTAAGGGTAGACAGCTGCTCGTTCCACCCCCCCCCCCCCGCCTTAATTGGTTCTTCTCCCTTCCAACGGTGTTGAGGCGGGTGGGAACAGCCGGGGGTTGAGGGTACTGTGCTAAAAGAGGTGGAGTTATGCAGATCTAAAACGCGTGGATTGCAGCAGCAGCAAGCCGAAAAGTGCAGGCATGTGAGGGATCTAGAGGTTGACAGCATGTCTTCTTAACGGGAGTCCAGGTGGCCATCTCCACAAATGGACTTTTCAGAATCCTTGGGTGGCACCGTAGTCGGAAACCAATTCTGGTTATCGCTTCTCGGCCTTTTGGCTAAGATCAACTGTAGTATCTGTTCTTATCAGTTTAATATCTGATACGTCCCCTATCTGGGGACCATATATTAAATGGATTTTTAGAACAGGGAGATGGAAAAAGAGCTTGCTCTGTCCACTCCACGCATTGACCTGGTATTGCAGTATCTCCAGGACCGGTGCACCCCTTCTTTAATGCAGTTTCTAAAATCAGAAAGAATTGAATTCAATGCTTTTTGTTCATTTTGCTTGTTTGTCGGATTTTGGGATGGACTCTTTGGCTTTGCTTTTCTTCTCCTCATTGGATTTTTCATGTTAAAAGTTGCAGAAGCCAGATGACAAGCTCATTTTGGTTCAACTTCAGCAACTGTGCATTGCATTGCCATGTAATGTAATGTAATGCAATGCTATCTATCTAGCTCTCCCTCTATACTTCCTTTTGGATAAACAGACATATTAGGCAAGCATTTTGGAGCTTTCACCTAAATAACTACAGGTGGTGAGATAAGCTGCACAATATAATTGACCTTTCAGTATATTGTTGCACACACACCATCTATTTAGCAAATGCCCTTGTTATCAACAGCAGCCTTTTAAACTCACCTGAGCTAACAGGTATGTGAGCTGGTTACTCTGCTGCGCTTAAAATTTCTTTTTTGGTTTGCTACAATGCCTTTTCTGAAACGTTGTCTCCCTCTGCTGGAACACTGACTTCTTTCATTTAATGCCTGCAGACTATAAAAGAGAAACCAACCCAAAAAGTTTGGTTGATTAGTCTGTGGCATTCTTTTAAACTGTTGCTTATGGCGGTCTCTGTGAGCTTCTCAGTGACATTCAGCCATCCAGGTATCCCGCCTGCAGTAGACGGAATGTGGCAATGGAACGCTGGCTGCGCGTGTCATAATAGGCTCTAAGCCTTTATATACCTGCGCACAGCAGCAGCCACCTTCAGTCTGCTGCTGGACAGCCAGCAGCAGCAGCAGGAGAGGTAATTAATCAGCAACCCTCCTGCTAAGGGTAGACAGCTGCTCGTTCCACCCCCCCCCCGCCTTAATTGGATCTCCTCCCTTCCAACGGTGTTGAGGCGGGTGGGAACAGCTGGGGGTTGAGGGTACTGTGCTAAAAGAGGTGGAGCTATGCAGATCTAAAACGCGTGGATTGCAGCAGCAGCAAGCCGAAAAGTGCAGGCATGTGAGGGATCTAGAGGTTGACAGCATGTCTTCTTAACGGGAGTCCAGGTGGCCATCTCCACAAATGGACTTTTCAGAATCCTTGGGTGGCACCGTAGTCGGAAACCAATTCTGGTTATCGCTTCTCGGCCTTTTGGCTAAGATCAAGTGTAGTATCTGTTCTTATCAGTTTAATATCTGATACGTCCCCTATCTGGGGACCATATATTAAATGGATTTTTAGAACAGGGAGATGGAAAAAGAGCTTGCTCTGTCCACTCCACGCATTGACCTGGTATTGCAGTATCTCCAGGACCGGTGCACCCCTTCTTTAATGCAGTTTCTAAAATCAGAAAGAATTGAATTCAATGCTTTTTGTTCATTTTGCTTGTTTGTCGGATTTTGGGATGGACTCTTTGGCTTTGCTTTTCTTCTCCTCATTGGATTTTTCATGTTAAAAGTTGCAGAAGCCAGATGACAAGCTCATTTTGGTTCAACTTCAGCAACTGTGCATTGCATTGCCATGTAATGTAATGTAATGCAATGCTATCTATCTAGCTCTCCCTCTATACTTCCTTTTGGATAAACAGACATATTAGGCAAGCATTTTGGAGCTTTCACCTAAATAACTACAGGTGGTGAGATAAGCTGCACAATATAATTGACCTTTCAGTATATTGTTGCACACACACCATCTATTTAGCAAATGCCCTTGTTATCAACAGCAGCCTTTTAAACTCACCTGAGCTAACAGGTATGTGAGCTGGTTACTCTGCTGCGCTTAAAATTTCTTTTTTGGTTTGCTACAATGCCTTTTCTGAAACGTTGTCTCCCTCTGCTGGAACACTGACTTCTTTCATTTAATGCCTGCAGACTATAAAAGAGAAACCAACCCAAAAAGTTTGGTTGATTAGTCTGTGGCATTCTTTTAAACTGTTGCTTATGGCGGTCTCTGTGAGCTTCTCAGTGACATTCAGCCATCCAGGTATCCCGCCTGCAGTAGACGGAATGTGGCAATGGAACGCTGGCTGCGCGTGTCATAATAGGCTCTGAGCCTTTATATACCTGCGCACAGCAGCAGCCACCTTCAGTCTGCTGCTGGACAGCCAGCAGCAGCAGCAGCAGGAGAGGTAATTAATCAGCAACCCTCCTGCTAAGGGTAGACAGCTGCTCGTTCCACCCCCCCCCCCGCCTTAATTGGTTCTCCTCCCTTCCAACGGTGTTGAGGCGGGTGGGAACAGCCGGGGGTTGAGGGTACTGTGCTAAAAGAGGTGGAGTTATGCAGATCTAAAACGCGTGGATTGCAGCAGCAGCAAGCCGAAAAGTGCAGGCATGTGAGGGATCTAGAGGTTGACAGCATGTCTTCTTAACGGGAGTCCAGGTGGCCATCTCCACAAATGGACTTTTCAGAATCCTTGGGTGGCACCGTAGTCGGAAACCAATTCTGGTTATCGCTTCTCGGCCTTTTGGCTAAGATCAAGTGTAGTATCTGTTCTTATCAGTTTAATATCTGATACGTCCCCTATCTGGGGACCATATATTAAATGGATTTTTAGAACAGGGAGATGGAAAAAGAGCTTGCTCTGTCCACTCCACGCATAGACCTGGTATTGCAGTATCTCCAGGACCGGTGCACCCCTTCTTTAATGCAGTTTCTAAAATCAGAAAGAATTGAATTCAATGCTTTTTGTTCATTTTGCTTGTTTGTCGGATTTTGGGATGGACTCTTTGGCTTTGCTTTTCTTCTCCTCATTGGATTTTTCATGTTAAAAGTTGCAGAAGCCAGATGACAAGCTCATTTTGGTTCAACTTCAGCAACTGTGCATTGCATTGCCATGTAATGTAATGTAATGCAATGCTATCTATCTAGCTCTCCCTCTATACTTCCTTTTGGATAAACAGACATATTAGGCAAGCATTTTGGAGCTTTCACCTAAATAACTACAGGTGGTGAGATAAGCTGCACAATATAATTGACCTTTCAGTATATTGTTGCACACACACCATCTATTTAGCAAATGCCCTTGTTATCAACAGCAGCCTTTTAAACTCACCTGAGCTAACAGGTATGTGAGCTGGTTACTCTGCTGCGCTTAAAATTTCTTTTTTGGTTTGCTACAATGCCTTTTCTGAAACGTTGTCTCCCTCTGCTGGAACACTGACTTCTTTCATTTAATGCCTGCAGACTATAAAAGAGAAACCAACCCAAAAAGTTTGGTTGATTAGTCTGTGGCATTCTTTTAAACTGTTGCTTATGGCGGTCTCTGTGAGCTTCTCAGTGACATTCAGCCATCCAGGTATCCCGCCTGCAGTAGACGGAATGTGGCAATGGAACGCTGGCTGCGCGTGTCATAATAGGCTCTGAGCCTTTATATACCTGCGCACAGCAGCAGCCACCTTTAGTCTGCTGCTGGACAGCCAGCAGCAGCAGCAGGAGAGGTAATTAATCAGCAACCCTCCTGCTAAGGGTAGACAGCTGCTCGTTCCACCCCCCCCCCCCCCGCCTTAATTGGTTCTCCTCCCTTCCAACGGTGTTGAGGCGGGTGGGAACAGCCGGGGGTTGAGGGTACTGTGCTAAAAGAGGTGGAGTTATGCAGATCTAAAACGCGTGGATTGCAGCAGCAGCAAGCCGAAAAGTGCAGGCATGTGAGGGATCTAGAGGTTGACAGCATGTCTTCTTAACGGGAGTCCAGGTGGCCATCTCCACAAATGGACTTTTCAGAATCCTTGGGTGGCACCGTTGTCGGAAACCAATTCTGGTTATCACTTCTCGGCCTTTTGGCTAAGATCAAGTGTAGTATCTGTTCTTATCAGTTTAATATCTGATACGTCCCCTATCTGGGGACCATATATTAAATGGATTTTTAGAACAGGGAGATGGAAAAAGAGCTTGCTCTGTCCACTCCACGCATTGACCTGGTATTGCAGTATCTCCAGGACCGGTGCACCCCTTCTTTAATGCAGTTTCTAAAATCAGAAAGAATTGAATTCAATGCTTTTTGTTCATTTTGCTTGTTTGTCGGATTTTGGGATGGACTCTTTGGCTTTGCTTTTCTTCTCCTCATTGGATTTTTCATGTTAAAAGTTGCAGAAGCCAGATGACAAGCTCATTTTGGTTGAACTTCAGCAACTGTGCATTGCATTGCCATGTAATGTAATGTAATGCAATGCTATCTATCTAGCTCTCCCTCTATACTTCCTTTTGGATAAACAGACATATTAGGCAAGCATTTTGGAGCTTTCACCTAAATAACTACAGGTGGTGAGATAAGCTGCACAATATAATTGACCTTTCAGTATATTGTTGCACACACACCATCTATTTAGCAAATGCCCTTGTTATCAACAGCAGCCTTTTAAACTCACCTGAGCTAACAGGTATGTGAGCTGGTTACTCTGCTGCGCTTAAAATTTCTTTTTTGGTTTGCTACAATGCCTTTTCTGAAACGTTGTCTCCCTCTGCTGGAACACTGACTTCTTTCATTTAATGCCTGCAGACTATAAAAGAGAAACCAACCCAAAAAGTTTGGTTGATTAGTCTGTGGCATTCTTTTAAACTGTTGCTTATGGCGGTCTCTGTGAGCTTCTCAGTGACATTCAGCCATCCAGGTATCCCGCCTGCAGTAGACGGAATGTGGCAATGGAACGCTGGCTGCGCGTGTCATAATAGGCTCTGAGCCTTTATATACCTGCGCACAGCAGCAGCCACCTTCAGTCTGCTGCTGGACAGCCAGCAGCAGCAGCAGCAGGAGAGGTAATTAATCAGCAACCCTCCTGCTAAGGGTAGACAGCTGCTCGTTCCACCCCCCCCCCGCCTTAATTGGTTCTCCTCCCTTCCAACGGTGTTGAGGCGGGTGGGAACAGCCGGGGGTTGAGGGTACTGTGCTAAAAGAGGTGGAGTTATGCAGATCTAAAACGCGTGGATTGCAGCAGCAGCAAGCCGAAAAGTGCAGGCATGTAAGGGATCTAGAGGTTGACAGCATGTCTTCTTAACGGGAGTCCAGGTGGCCATCTCCACAAATGGACTTTTCAGAATCCTTGGGTGGCACCGTAGTCGGAAACCAATTCTGGTTATCGCTTCTCGGCCTTTTGGCTAAGATCAAGTGTAGTATCTGTTCTTATCAGTTTAATATCTGATACGTCCCCTATCTGGGGACCATATATTAAATGGATTTTTAGAACAGGGAGATGGAAAAAGAGCTTGCTCTGTCCACTCCACGCATTGACCTGGTATTGCAGTATCTCCAGGACCGGTGCACCCCTTCTTTAATGCAGTTTCTAAAATCAGAAAGAATTGAATTCAATGCTTTTTGTTCATTTTGCTTGTTTGTCGGATTTTGGGATGGACTCTTTGGCTTTGCTTTTCTTCTCCTCATTGGATTTTTCATGTTAAAAGTTGCAGAAGCCAGATGACAAGCTCATTTTGGTTCAACTTCAGCAACTGTGCATTGCATTGCCATGTAATGTAATGTAATGCAATGCTATCTATCTAGCTCTCCCTCTATACTTCCTTTTGGATAAACAGACATATTAGGCAAGCATTTTGGAGCTTTCACCTAAATAACTACAGGTGGTGAGATAAGCTGCACAATATAATTGACCTTTCAGTATATTGTTGCACACACACCATCTATTTAGCAAATGCCCTTGTTATCAACAGCAGCCTTTTAAACTCACCTGAGCTAACAGGTATGTGAGCTGGTTACTCTGCTGCGCTTAAAATTTCTTTTTTGGTTTGCTACAATGCCTTTTCTGAAACGTTGTCTCCCTCTGCTGGAACACTGACTTCTTTCATTTAATGCCTGCAGACTATAAAAGAGAAACCAACCCAAAAAGTTTGGTTGATTAGTCTGTGGCATTCTTTTAAACTGTTGCTTATGGCGGTCTCTGTGAGCTTCTCAGTGACATTCAGCCATCCAGGTATCCCGCCTGCAGTAGACGGAATGTGGCAATGGAACGCTGGCTGCGCGTGTCATAATAGGCTCTGAGCCTTTATATACCTGCGCACAGCAGCAGCCACCTTCAGTCTGCTGCTGGACAGCCAGCAGCAGCAGCAGCAGGAGAGGTAATTAATCAGCAACCCTCCTGCTAAGGGTAGACAGCTGCTCGTTCCACCCCCCCCCCGCCTTAATTGGTTCTCCTCCCTTCCAACGGTGTTGAGGCGGGTGGGAACAGCCGGGGGTTGAGGGTACTGTGCTAAAAGAGGTGGAGTTATGCAGATCTAAAACGCGTGGATTGCAGCAGCAGCAAGCCGAAAAGTGCAGGCATGTGAGGGATCTAGAGGTTGACAGCATGTCTTCTTAACGGGAGTCCAGGTGGCCATCTCCACAAATGGACTTTTCAGAATCCTTGGGTGGCACCGTAGTCGGAAACCAATTCTGGTTATTGCTTCTCGGCCTTTTGGCTAAGATCAAGTGTAGTATCTGTTCTTATCAGTTTAATATCTGATACGTCCCCTATCTGGGGACCATATATTAAATGGATGTTTAGAACAGGGAGATGGAAAAAGAGCTTGCTCTGTCCACTCCACGCATTGACCTGGTATTGCAGTATCTCCAGGACCGGTGCACCCCTTCTTTAATGCAGTTTCTAAAATCAGAAAGAATTGAATTCAATGCTTTTTGTTCATTTTGCTTGTTTGTCGGATTTTGGGATGGACTCTTTGGCTTTGCTTTTCTTCTCCTCATTGGATTTTTCATGTTAAAAGTTGCAGAAGCCAGATGACAAGCTCATTTTGGTTCAACTTCAGCAACTGTGCATTGCATTGCCATGTAATGTAATGTAATGCAATGCTATCTATCTAGCTCTCCCTCTATACTTCCTTTTGGATAAACAGACATATTAGGCAAGCATTTTGGAGCTTTCACCTAAATAACTACAGGTGGTGAGATAAGCTGCACAATATAATTGACCTTTCAGTATATTGTTGCACACACACCATCTATTTAGCAAATGCCCTTGTTATCAACAGCAGCCTTTTAAACTCACCTGAGCTAACAGGTATGTGAGCTGGTTACTCTGCTGCGCTTAAAATTTCTTTTTTGGTTTGCTACAATGCCTTTTCTGAAACGTTGTCTCCCTCTGCTGGAACACTGACTTCTTTCATTTAATGCCTGCAGACTATAAAAGAGAAACCAACCCAAAAAGTTTGGTTGATTAGTCTGTGGCATTCTTTTAAACTGTTGCTTATGGCGGTCTCTGTGAGCTTCTCAGTGACATTCAGCCATCCAGGTATCCCGCCTGCAGTAGACGGAATGTGGCAATGGAACGCTGGCTGCGCGTGTCATAATAGGCTCTGAGCCTTTATATACCTGCGCACAGCAGCAGCCACCTTCAGTCTGCTGCTGGACAGCCAGCAGCAGCAGCAGCAGGAGAGGTAATTAATCAGCAACCCTCCTGCTAAGGGTAGACAGCTGCTCGTTCCACCCCCCCCCCCGCCTTAATTGGTTCTCCTCCCTTCCAACGGTGTTGAGGCGGGTGGGAACAGCCGGGGGTTGAGGGTACTGTGCTAAAAGAGGTGGAGTTATGCAGATCTAAAACGCGTGGATTGCAGCAGCAGCAAGCCGAAAAGTGCAGGCATGTGAGGGATCTAGAGGTTGACAGCATGTCTTCTTAACGGGAGTCCAGGTGGCCATCTCCACAAATGGACTTTTCAGAATCCTTGGGTGGCACCGTAGTCGGAAACCAATTCTGGTTATCGCTTCTCGGCCTTTTGGCTAAGATCAAGTGTAGTATCTGTTCTTATCAGTTTAATATCTGATACGTCCCCTATCTGGGGACCATATTTAAATGGATTTTTAGAACAGGGAGATGGAAAAAGAGCTTGCTCTGTCCACTCCACGCATTGACCTGGTATTGCAGTATCTCCAGGACCGGTGCACCCCTTCTTTAATGCAGTTTCTAAAATCAGAAAGAATTGAATTCAATGCTTTTTGTTCATTTTGCTTGTTTGTCGGATTTTGGGATGGACTCTTTGGCTTTGCTTTTCTTCTCCTCATTGGATTTTTCATGTTAAAAGTTGCAGAAGCCAGATGACAAGCTCATTTTGGTTCAACTTCAGCAACTGTGCATTGCATTGCCATGTAATGTAATGTAATGCAATGCTATCTATCTAGCTCTCCCTCTATACTTCCTTTTGGATAAACAGACATATTAGGCAAGCATTTTGGAGCTTTCACCTAAATAACTACAGGTGGTGAGATAAGCTGCACAATATAATTGACCTTTCAGTATATTGTTGCACACACACCATCTATTTAGCAAATGCCCTTGTTATCAACAGCAGCCTTTTAAACTCACCTGAGCTAACAGGTATGTGAGCTGGTTACTCTGCTGCGCTTAAAATTTCTTTTTTGGTTTGCTACAATGCCTTTTCTGAAACGTTGTCTCCCTCTGCTGGAACACTGACTTCTTTCATTTAATGCCTGCAGACTATAAAAGAGAAACCAACCCAAAAAGTTTGGTTGATTAGTCTGTGGCATTCTTTTAAACTGTTGCTTATGGCGGTCTCTGTGAGCTTCTCAGTGACATTCAGCCATCCAGGTATCCTGCCTGCAGTAGACGGAATGTGGCAATGGAACGCTGGCTGCGCGTGTCATAATAGGCTCTGAGCCTTTATATACCTGCGCACAGCAGCAGCCACCTTCAGTCTGCTGCTGGACAGCCAGCAGCAGCAGCAGGAGAGGTAATTAATCAGCAACCCTCCTGCTAAGGGTAGACAGCTGCTCGTTCCACCCCCCCCCCCCGCCTTAATTGGTTCTCCTCCCTTCCAACGGTGTTGAGGCGGGTGGGAACAGCCGGGGGTTGAGGGTACTGTGCTAAAAGAGGTGGAGTTATGCAGATCTAAAACGCGTGGATTGCAGCAGCAGCAAGCCGAAAAGTGCAGGCATGTGAGGGATCTAGAGGTTGACAGCATGTCTTCTTAACGGGAGTCCAGGTGGCCATCTCCACAAATGGACTTTTCAGAATCCTTGGGTGGCACCGTAGTCGGAAACCAATTCTGGTTATCGCTTCTCGGCCTTTTGGCTAAGATCAAGTGTAGTATCTGTTCTTATCAGTTTAATATCTGATACGTCCCCTATCTGGGGACCATATATAAAATGGATTTTTAGAACAGGGAGATGGAAAAAGAGCTTGCTCTGTCCACTCCACGCATTGACCTGGTATTGCAGTATCTCCAGGACCGGTGCACCCCTTCTTTAATGCAGTTTCTAAAATCAGAAAGAATTGAATTCAATGCTTTTTGTTCATTTTGCTTGTTTGTCGGATTTTGGGATGGACTCTTTGGCTTTGCTTTTCTTCTCCTCATTGGATTTTTCATGTTAAAAGTTGCAGAAGCCAGATGACAAGCTCATTTTGGTTCAACTTCAGCAACTGTGCATTGCATTGCCATGTAATGTAATGTAATGCAATGCTATCTATCTAGCTCTCCCTCTATACTTCCTTTTGGATAAACAGACATATTAGGCAAGCATTTTGGAGCTTTCACCTAAATAACTACAGGTGGTGAGATAAGCTGCACAATATAATTGACCTTTCAGTATATTGTTGCACACACACCATCTATTTAGCAAATGCCCTTGTTATCAACAGCAGCCTTTTAAACTCACCTGAGCTAACAGGTATGTGAGCTGGTTACTCTGCTGCGCTTAAAATTTCTTTTTTGGTTTGCTACAATGCCTTTTCTGAAACGTTGTCTCCCTCTGCTGGAACACTGACTTCTTTCATTTAATGCCTGCAGACTATAAAAGAGAAACCAACCCAAAAAGTTTGGTTGATTAGTCTGTGGCATTCTTTTAAACTGTTGCTTATGGCGGTCTCTGTGAGCTTCTCAGTGACATTCAGCCATCCAGGTATCCCGCCTGCAGTAGACGGAATGTGGCAATGGAACGCTGGCTGCGCGTGTCATAATAGGCTCTGAGCCTTTATATACCTGCGCACAGCAGCAGCCACCTTCAGTCTGCTGCTGGACAGCCAGCAGCAGCAGGAGAGGTAATTAATCAGCAACCCTCCTGCTAAGGGTAGACAGCTGCTCGTTCCACCCCCCCCCCCCCCCCCGCCTTAATTGGTTCTCCTCCCTTCCAACGGTGTTGAGGCGGGTGGGAACAGCCGGGGGTTGAGGGTACTGTGCTAAAAGAGGTGGAGTTATGCAGATCTAAAACGCGTGGATTGCAGCAGCAGCAAGCCGAAAAGTGCAGGCATGTGAGGGATCTAGAGGTTGACAGCATGTCTTCTTAACGGGAGTCCAGGTGGCCATCTCCACAAATGGACTTTTCAGAATCCTTGGGTGGCACCGTAGTCGGAAACCAATTCTGGTTATCGCTTCTCGGCCTTTTGGCTAAGATAAAGTGTAGTATCTGTTCTTATCAGTTTAATATCTGATACGTCCCCTATCTGGGGACCATATATTAAATGGATTTTTAGAACAGGGAGATGGAAAAAGAGCTTGCTCTGTCCACTCCACGCATTGACCTGGTATTGCAGTATCTCCAGGACCGGTGCACCCCTTCTTTAATGCAGTTTCTAAAATCAGAAAGAATTGAATTCAATGCTTTTTGTTCATTTTGCTTGTTTGTCGGATTTTGGGATGGACTCTTTGGCTTTGCTTTTCTTCTCCTCATTGGATTTTTCATGTTAAAAGTTGCAGAAGCCAGATGACAAGCTCATTTTGGTTCAACTTCAGCAACTGTGCATTGCATTGCCATGTAATGTAATGTAATGCAATGCTATCTATCTAGCTCTCCCTCTATACTTCCTTTTGGATAAACAGACATATTAGGCAAGCATTTTGGAGCTTTCACCTAAATAACTACAGGTGGTGAGATAAGTTGCACAATATAATTGACCTTTCAGTATATTGTTGCACACACACCATCTATTTAGCAAATGCCCTTGTTATCAACAGCAGCCTTTTAAACTCACCTGAGCTAACAGGTATGTGAGCTGGTTACTCTGCTGCGCTTAAAATTTCTTTTTTGGTTTGCTACAATGCCTTTTCTGAAACGTTGTCTCCCTCTGCTGGAACACTGACTTCTTTCATTTAATACCTGCAGACTATAAAAGAGAAACCAACCCAAAAAGTTTGGTTGATTAGTCTGTGGCATTCTTTTAAACTGTTGCTTATGGCGGTCTCTGTGAGCTTCTCAGTGACATTCAGCCATCCAGGTATCCCGCCTGCAGTAGACGGAATGTGGCAATGGAACGCTGGCTGCGCGTGTCATAATAGGCTCTGAGCCTTTATATACCTGCGCACAGCAGCAGCCACCTTCAGTCTGCTGCTGGACAGCCAGCAGCAGCAGCAGCAGGAGAGGTAATTAATCAGCAACCCTCCTGCTAAGGGTAGACAGCTGCTCGTTCCACCCCCCCCCCCCCCCGCCTTAATTGGTTCTCCTCCCTTCCAACGGTGTTGAGGCGGGTGGGAACAGCCGGGGGTTGAGGGTACTGTGCTAAAAGAGGTGGAGTTATGCAGATCTAAAACGCGTGGATTGCAGCAGCAGCAAGCCGAAAAGTGCAGGCATGTGAGGGATCTAGAGGTTGACAGCATGTCTTCTTAACGGGAGTCCAGGTGGCCATCTCCACAAATGGACTTTTCAGAATCCTTGGGTGGCACCGTAGTCGGAAACCAATTCTGGTTATCGCTTCTCGGCCTTTTAGCTAAGATCAAGTGTAGTATCTGTTCTTATCAGTTTAATATCTGATACGTCCCCTATCTGGGGACCATATATTAAATGGATTTTTAGAACAGGGAGATGGAAAAAGAGCTTGCTCTGTCCACTCCACGCATTGACCTGGTATTGCAGTATCTCCAGGACCGGTGCACCCCTTCTTTAATGCAGTTTCTAAAATCAGAAAGAATTGAATTCAATGCTTTTTGTTCATTTTGCTTGTTTGTCGGATTTTGGGATGGACTCTTTGGCTTTGCTTTTCTTCTCCTCATTGGATTTTTCATGTTAAAAGTTGCAGAAGCCAGATGACAAGCTCATTTTGGTTCAACTTCAGCAACTGTGCATTGCATTGCCATGTAATGTAATGTAATGCAATGCTATCTATCTAGCTCTCCCTCTATACTTCCTTTTGGATAAACAGACATATTAGGCAAGCATTTTGGAGCTTTCACCTAAATAACTACAGGTGGTGAGATAAGCTGCACAATATAATTGACCTTTCAGTATATTGTTGCACACACACCATCTATTTAGCAAATGCCCTTGTTATCAACAGCAGCCTTTTAAACTCACCTGAGCTAACAGGTATGTGAGCTGGTTACTCTGCTGCGCTTAAAATTTCTTTTTTGGTTTGCTACAATGCCTTTTCTGAAACGTTGTCTCCCTCTGCTGGAACACTGACTTCTTTCATTTAATGCCTGCAGACTATAAAAGAGAAACCAACCCAAAAAGTTTGGTTGATTAGTCTGTGGCATTCTTTTAAACTGCTGCTTATGGCGGTCTCTGTGAGCTTCTCAGTGACATTCAGCCATCCAGGTATCCCGCCTGCAGTAGACGGAATGTGGCAATGGAACGCTGGCTGCGCGTGTCATAATAGGCTCTGAGCCTTTATATACCTGCGCACAGCAGCAGCCACCTTCAGTCTGCTGCTGGACAGCCAGCAGCAGCAGCAGCAGGAGAGGTAATTAATCAGCAACCCTCCTGCTAAGGGTAGACAGCTGCTCGTTCCACCCCCCCCCCGCCTTAATTGGTTCTCCTCCCTTCCAACGGTGTTGAGGCGGGTGGGAACAGCCGGGGGTTGAGGGTACTGTGCTAAAAGAGGTGGAGTTATGCAGATCTAAAACGCGTGGATTGCAGCAGCAGCAAGCCGAAAAGTGCAGGCATGTGAGGGATCTAGAGGTTGACAGCATGTCTTCTTAACGGGAGTCCAGGTGGCCATCTCCACAAATGGACTTTTCAGAATCCTTGGGTGGCACCGTAGTCGGAAACCAATTCTGGTTATCGCTTCTCGGCCTTTTGGCTAAGATCAAGTGTAGTATCTGTTCTTATCAGTTTAATATCTGATACGTCCCCTATCTGGGGACCATATATTAAATGGATTTTTAGAACAGGAAGATGGAAAAAGAGCTTGCTCTGTCCACTCCACGCATTGACCTGGTATTGCAGTATCTCCAGGACCGGTGCACCCCTTCTTTAATGCAGTTTCTAAAATCAGAAAGAATTGAATTCAATGCTTTTTGTTCATTTTGCTTGTTTGTCGGATTTTGGGATGGACTCTTTGGCTTTGCTTTTCTTCTCCTCATTGGATTTTTCATGTTAAAAGTTGCAGAAGCCAGATGACAAGCTCATTTTGGTTCAACTTCAGCAACTGTGCATTGCATTGCCATGTAATGTAATGTAATGCAATGCTATCTATCTAGCTCTCCCTCTATACTTCCTTTTGGATAAACAGACATATTAGGCAAGCATTTTGGAGCTTTCACCTAAATAACTACAGGTGGTGAGATAAGCTGCACAATATAATTGACCTTTCAGTATATTGTTGCACACACACCATCTATTTAGCAAATGCCCTTGTTATCAACAGCAGCCTTTTAAACTCACCTGAGCTAACAGGTATGTGAGCTGGTTACTCTGCTGCGCTTAAAATTTCTTTTTTGGTTTGCTACAATGCCTTTTCTGAAACGTTGTCTCCCTCTGCTGGAACACTGACTTCTTTCATTTAATGCCTGCAGACTATAAAAGAGAAACCAACCCAAAAAGTTTGGTTGATTAGTCTGTGGCATTCTTTTAAACTGTTGCTTATGGCGGTCTCTGTGAGCTTCTCAGTGACATTCAGCCATCCAGGTATCCCGCCTGCAGTAGACGGAATGTGGCAATGGAACGCTGGCTGCGCGTGTCATAATAGGCTCTGAGCCTTTATATACCTGCGCACAGCAGCAGCCACCTTCAGTCTGCTGCTGGACAGCCAGCAGCAGCAGCAGCAGGAGAGGTAATTAATCAGCAACCCTCCTGCTAAGGGTAGACAGCTGCTCGTTCCACCCCCCCCCCCCCACCTTAATTGGTTCTCCTCCCTTCCAACGGTGTTGAGGCGGGTGGGAACAGCCGGGGGTTGAGGGTACTGTGCTAAAAGAGGTGGAGTTATGCAGATCTAAAACGCGTGGATTGCAGCAGCAGCAAGCCGAAAAGTGCAGGCATGTGAGGGATCTAGAGGTTGACAGCATGTCTTCTTAACGGGAGTCCAGGTGGCCATCTCCACAAATGGACTTTTCAGAATCCTTGGGTGGCACCGTAGTCGGAAACCAATTCTGGTTATCGCTTCTCGGCCTTTTGGCTAAGATCAAGTGTAGTATCTGTTCTTATCAGTTTAATATCTGATACGTCCCCTATCTGGGGACCATATATTAAATGGATTTTTAGAACAGGGAGATGGAAAAAGAGCTTGCTCTGTCCACTCCACGCATTGACCTGGTATTGCAGTATCTCCAGGACCGGTGCACCCCTTCTTTAATGCAGTTTCTAAAATCAGAAAGAATTGAATTCAATGCTTTTTGTTCATTTTGCTTGTTTGTCGGATTTTGGGATGGACTCTTTGGCTTTGCTTTTCTTCTCCTCATTGGATTTTTCATGTTAAAAGTTGCAGAAGCCAGATGACAAGCTCATTTTGGTTCAACTTCAGCAACTGTGCATTGCATTGCCATGTAATGTAATGTAATGCAATGCTATCTATCTAGCTCTCCCTCTATACTTCCTTTTGGATAAACAGACATATTAGGCAAGCATTTTGGAGCTTTCACCTAAATAACTACAGGTGGTGAGATAAGCTGCACAATATAATTGACCTTTCAGTGTATTGTTGCACACACACCATCTATTTAGCAAATGCCCTTGTTATCAACAGCAGCCTTTTAAACTCACCTGAGCTAACAGGTATGTGAGCTGGTTACTCTGCTGCGCTTAAAATTTCTTTTTTGGTTTGCTACAATGCCTTTTCTGAAACGTTGTCTCCCTCTGCTGGAACACTGACTTCTTTCATTTAATGCCTGCAGACTATAAAAGAGAAACCAACCCAAAAAGTTTGGTTGATTAGTCTGTGGCATTCTTTTAAACTGTTGCTTATGGCGGTCTCTGTGAGCTTCTCAGTGACATTCAGCCATCCAGGTATCCCGCCTGCAGTAGACGGAATGTGGCAATGGAACGCCGGCTGCGCGTGTCATAATAGGCTCTGAGCCTTTATATACCTGCGCACAGCAGCAGCCACCTTCAGTCTGCTGCTGGACAGCCAGCAGCAGCAGCAGCAGGAGAGGTAATTAATCAGCAACCCTCCTGCTAAGGGTAGACAGCTGCTCGTTCCACCCCCCCCCCCACCTTAATTGGTTCTCCTCCCTTCCAACGGTGTTGAGGCGGGTGGGAACAGCCGGGGGTTGAGGGTACTGTGCTAAAAGAGGTGGAGTTATGCAGATCTAAAACGCGTGGATTGCAGCAGCAGCAAGCCGAAAAGTGCAGGCATGTGAGGGATCTAGAGGTTGACAGCATGTCTTCTTAACGGGAGTCCAGGTGGCCATCTCCACAAATGGACTTTTCAGAATCCTTGGGTGGCACCGTAGTCGGAAACCAATTCTGGTTATCGCTTCTCGGCCTTTTGGCTAAGATCAAGTGTAGTATCTGTTCTTATCAGTTTAATATCTGATACGTCCCCTATCTGGGGACCATATATTAAATGGATTTTTAGAACAGGGAGATGGAAAAAGAGCTTGCTCTGTCCACTCCACGCATTGACCTGGTATTGCAGTATCTCCAGGACCGGTGCACCCCTTCTTTAATGCAGTTTCTAAAATCAGAAAGAATTGAATTCAATGCTTTTTGTTCATTTTGCTTGTTTGTCGGATTTTGGGATGGACTCTTTGGCTTTGCTTTTCTTCTCTTCATTGGATTTTTCATGTTAAAAGTTGCAGAAGCCAGATGACAAGCTCATTTTGGTTCAACTTCAGCAACTGTGCATTGCATTGCCATGTAATGTAATGTAATGCAATGCTATCTATCTAGCTCTCCCTCTATACTTCCTTTTGGATAAACAGACATATTAGGCAAGCATTTTGGAGCTTTCACCTAAATAACTACAGGTGGTGAGATAAGCTGCACAATATAATTGACCTTTCAGTATATTGTTGCACACACACCATCTATTTAGCAAATGCCCTTGTTATCAACAGCAGCCTTTTAAACTCACCTGAGCTAACAGGTATGTGAGCTGGTTACTCTGCTGCGCTTAAAATTTCTTTTTTGGTTTGCTACAATGCCTTTTCTGAAACGTTGTCTCCCTCTGCTGGAACACTGACTTCTTTCATTTAATGCCTGCAGACTATAAAAGAGAAACCAACCCAAAAAGTTTGGTTGATTAGTCTGTGGCATTCTTTTAAACTGTTGCTTATGGCGGTCTCTGTGAGCTTCTCAGTGACATTCAGCCATCCAGGTATCCCACCTGCAGTAGACGGAATGTGGCAATGGAACGCTGGCTGCGCGTGTCATAATAGGCTCTGAGCCTTTATATACCTGCGCACAGCAGCAGCCACCTTCAGTCTGCTGCTGGACAGCCAGCAGCAGCAGCAGCAGGAGAGGTAATTAATCAGCAACCCTCCTGCTAAGGGTAGACAGCTGCTCGTTCCACCCCCCCCCGCCTTAATTGGTTCTCCTCCCTTCCAACGGTGTTGAGGCGGGTGGGAACAGCCGGGGGTTGAGGGTACTGTGCTAAAAGAGGTGGAGTTATGCAGATCTAAAACGCGTGGATTGCAGCAGCAGCAAGCCGAAAAGTGCAGGCATGTGAGGGATCTAGAGGTTGACAGCATGTCTTCTTAACGGGAGTCCAGGTGGCCATCTCCACAAATGGACTTTTCAGAATCCTTGGGTGGCACCGTAGTCGGAAACCAATTCTGGTTATCGCTTCTCGGCCTTTTGGCTAAGATCAAGTGTAGTATCTGTTCTTATCAGTTTAAGATCTGATACGTCCCCTATCTACGGACCATATATTAAATGGATTTTTAGAACAGGGAGATGGAAAAAGAGCTTGCTCTGTCCACTCCACGCATTGACCTGGTATTGCAGTATCTCCAGGACCGGTGCACCCCTTCTTTAATGCAGTTTCTAAAATCAGAAAGAATTGAATTCAATGCTTTTTGTTCATTTTGCTTGTTTGTCGGATTTTGGGATGGACTCTTTGGCTTTGCTTTTCTTCTCCTCATTGGATTTTTCATGTTAAAAGTTGCAGAAGCCAGATGACAAGCTCATTTTGGTTCAACTTCAGCAACTGTGCATTGCATTGCCATGTAATGTAATGTAATGCAATGCTATCTATCTAGCTCTCCCTCTATACTTCCTTTTGGATAAACAGACATATTAGGCAAGCATTTTGGAGCTTTCACCTAAATAACTACAGGTGGTGAGATAAGCTGCACAATATAATTGACCTTTCAGTATATTGTTGCACACACACCATCTATTTAGCAAATGCCCTTGTTATCAACAGCAGCCTTTTAAACTCACCTGAGCTAACAGGTATGTGAGCTGGTTACTCTGCTGCGCTTAAAATTTCTTTTTTGGTTTGCTACAATGCCTTTTCTGAAACGTTGTCTCCCTCTGCTGGAACACTGACTTCTTTCATTTAATGCCTGCAGACTATAAAAGAGAAACCAACCCAAAAAGTTTGGTTGATTAGTCTGTGGCATTCTTTTAAACTGTTGCTTATGGCGGTCTCTGTGAGCTTCTCAGTGACATTCAGCCATCCAGGTATCCCGCCTGCAGTAGACGGAATGTGGCAATGGAACGCTGGCTGCGCGTGTCATAATAGGCTCTGAGCCTTTATATACCTGCGCACAGCAGCAGCCACCTTCAGTCTGCTGCTGGACAGCCAGCAGCAGCAGCAGGAGAGGTAATTAATCAGCAACCCTCCTGCTAAGGGTAGACAGCTGCTCGTTCCACCCCCCCCCCCCGCCTTAATTGGTTCTCCTCCCTTCCAACGGTGTTGAGGCGGGTGGGAACAGCCGGGGGTTGAGGGTACTGTGATAAAAGAGGTGGAGTTATGCAGATCTAAAACGCGTGGATTGCAGCAGCAGCAAGCCGAAAAGTGCAGGCATGTGAGGGATCTAGAGGTTGACAGCATGTCTTCTTAACGGGAGTCCAGGTGGCCATCTCCACAAATGGACTTTTCAGAAT
Source organism: Phyllobates terribilis (assembly GCF_046119375.1). Classification (NCBI taxonomy): domain Eukaryota; kingdom Metazoa; phylum Chordata; class Amphibia; order Anura; family Dendrobatidae; genus Phyllobates; species Phyllobates terribilis. The sequence continues at coordinate 2,014,655 of NW_027362868.1, forward strand.
CCTTGGGTGGCACCGTAGTCGGAAACCAATTCTGGTTATCGCTTCTCGGCCTTTTGGCTAAGATCAAGTGTAGTATCTGTTCTTATCAGTTTAATATCTGATACGTCCCCTATCTGGGGACCATATATTAAATGGATTTTTAGAACAGGGAGATGGAAAAAGAGCTTGCTCTGTCCACTCCACGCATTGACCTGGTATTGCAGTATCTCCAGGACCGGTGCACCCCTTCTTTAATGCAGTTTCTAAAATCAGAAAGAATTGAATTCAATGCTTTTTGTTCATTTTGCTTGTTTGTCGGATTTTGGGATGGACTCTTTGGCTTTGCTTTTCTTCTCCTCATTGGATTTTTCATGTTAAAAGTTGCAGAAGCCAGATGACAAGCTCATTTTGGTTCAACTTCAGCAACTGTGCATTGCATTGCCATGTAATGTAATGTAATGCAATGCTATCTATCTAGCTCTCCCTCTATACTTCCTTTTGGATAAACAGACATATTAGGCAAGCATTTTGGAGCTTTCACCTAAATAACTACAGGTGGTGAGATAAGCTGCACAATATAATTGACCTTTCAGTATATTGTTGCACACACACCATCTATTTAGCAAATGCCCTTGTTATCAACAGCAGCCTTTTAAACTCACCTGAGCTAACAGGTATGTGAGCTGGTTACTCTGCTGCGCTTAAAATTTCTTTTTTGGTTTGCTACAATGCCTTTTCTGAAACGTTGTCTCCCTCTGCTGGAACACTGACTTCTTTCATTTAATGCCTGCAGACTATAAAAGAGAAACCAACCCAAAAAGTTTGGTTGATTAGTCTGTGGCATTCTTTTAAACTGTTGCTTATGGCGGTCTCTGTGAGCTTCTCAGTGACATTCAGCCATCCAGGTATCCCGCCTGCAGTAGACGGAATGTGGCAATGGAACGCTGGCTGCGCGTGTCATAATAGGCTCTGAGCCTTTATATACCTGCGCACAGCAGCAGCCACGTTCAGTCTGCTGCTGGACAGCCAGCAGCAGCAGCAGCAGGAGAGGTAATTAATCAGCAACCCTCCTGCTAAGGGTAGACAGCTGCTCGTTCCACCCCCCCCCCCGCCTTAATTGGTTCTCCTCCCTTCCAACGGTGTTGAGGCGGGTGGGAACAGCCGGGGGTTGAGGGTACTGTGCTAAAAGAGGTGGAGTTATGCAGATCTAAAACGCGTGGATTGCAGCAGCAGCAAGCCGAAAAGTGCAGGCATGTGAGGGATCTAGAGGTTGACAGCATGTCTTCTTAACGGGAGTCCAGGTGGCCATCTCCACAAATGGACTTTTCAGAATCCTTGGGTGGCACCGTAGTCGGAAACCAATTCTGGTTATCGCTTCTCGGCCTTTTGGCTAAGATCAAGTGTAGTATCTGTTCTTATCAGTTTAATATCTGATACGTCCCCTATCTGGGGACCATATATTAAATGGATTTTTAGAACAGGGAGATGGAAAAAGAGCTTGCTCTGTCCACTCCACGCATTGACCTGGTATTGCAGTATCTCCAGGACCGGTGCACCCCTTCTTTAATGCAGTTTCTAAAATCAGAAAGAATTGAATTCAATGCTTTTTGTTCATTTTGCTTGTTTGTCGGATTTTGGGATGGACTCTTTGGCTTTGCTTTTCTTCTCCTCATTGGATTTTTCATGTTAAAAGTTGCAGAAGCCAGATGACAAGCTCATTTTGGTTCAACTTCAGCAACTGTGCATTGCATTGCCATGTAATGTAATGTAATGCAATGCTATCTATCTAGCTCTCCCTCTATACTTCCTTTTGGATAAACAGACATATTAGGCAAGCATTTTGGAGCTTTCACCTAAATAACTACAGGTGGTGAGATAAGCTGCACAATATAATTGACCTTTCAGTATATTGTTGCACACACACCATCTATTTAGCAAATGCCCTTGTTATCAACAGCAGCCTTTTAAACTCACCTGAGCTAACAGGTATGTGAGCTGGTTACTCTGCTGCGCTTAAAATTTCTTTTTTGGTTTGCTACAATGCCTTTTCTGAAACGTTGTCTCCCTCTGCTGGAACACTGACTTCTTTCATTTAATGCCTGCAGACTATAAAAGAGAAACCAACCCAAAAAGTTTGGTTGATTAGTCTGTGGCATTCTTTTAAACTGTTGCTTATGGCGGTCTCTGTGAGCTTCTCAGTGACATTCAGCCATCCAGGTATCCCGCCTGCAGTAGACGGAATGTGGCAATGGAACGCCGGCTGCGCGTGTCATAATAGGCTCTGAGCCTTTATATACCTGCGCACAGCAGCAGCCACCTTCAGTCTGCTGCTGGACAGCCAGCAGCAGCAGCAGCAGGAGAGGTAATTAATCAGCAACCCTCCTGCTAAGGGTAGACAGCTGCTCGTTCCACCCCCCCCCCCGCCTTAATTGGTTCTCCTCCCTTCCAACGGTGTTGAGGCGGGTGGGAACAGCCGGGGGTTGAGGGTACTGTGCTAAAAGAGGTGGAGTTATGCAGATCTAAAACGCGTGGATTGCAGCAGCAGCAAGCCGAAAAGTGCAGGCATGTGAGGGATCTAGAGGTTGACAGCATGTCTTCTTAACGGGAGTCCAGGTGGCCATCTCCACAAATGGACTTTTCAGAATCCTTGGGTGGCACCGTAGTCGGAAACCAATTCTGGTTATCGCTTCTCGGCCTTTTGGCTAAGATCAAGTGTAGTATCTGTTCTTATCAGTTTAATATCTGATACGTCCCCTATCTGGGGACCATATATTAAATGGATTTTTAGAACAGGGAGATGGAAAAAGAGCTTGCTCTGTCCACTCCATGCATTGACCTGGTATTGCAGTATCTCCAGGACCGGTGCACCCCTTCTTTAATGCAGTTTCTAAAATCAGAAAGAATTGAATTCAATGCTTTTTGTTCATTTTGCTTGTTTGTCGGATTTTGGGATGGACTCTTTGGCTTTGCTTTTCTTCTCCTCATTGGATTTTTCATGTTAAAAGTTGCAGAAGCCAGATGACAAGCTCATTTTGGTTCAACTTCAGCAACTGTGCATTGCATTGCCATGTAATGTAATGTAATGCAATGCTATCTATCTAGCTCTCCCTCTATACTTCCTTTTGGATAAACAGACATATTAGGCAAGCATTTTGGAGCTTTCACCTAAATAACTACAGGTGGTGAGATAAGCTGCACAATATAATTGACCTTTCAGTATATTGTTGCACACACACCATCTATTTAGCAAATGCCCTTGTTATCAACAGCAGCCTTTTAAACTCACCTGAGCTAACAGGTATGTGAGCTGGTTACTCTGCTGCGCTTAAAATTTCTTTTTTGGTTTGCTACAATGCCTTTTCTGAAACGTTGTCTCCCTCTGCTGGAACACTGACTTCTTTCATTTAATGCCTGCAGACTATAAAAGAGAAACCAACCCAAAAAGTTTGGTTGATTAGTCTGTGGCATTCTTTTAAACTGTTGCTTATGGCGGTCTCTGTGAGCTTCTCAGTGACATTCAGCCATCCAGGTATCCCGCCTGCAGTAGACGGAATGTGGCAATGGAACGCTGGCTGCGCGTGTCATAATAGGCTCTGAGCCTTTATATACCTGCGCACAGCAGCAGCCACCTTCAGTCTGCTGCTGGACAGCCAGCAGCAGCAGCAGCAGGAGAGGTAATTAATCAGCAACCCTCCTGCTAAGGGTAGACAGCTGCTCGTTCCACCCCCCCCCCCGCCTTAATTGGTTCTCCTCCCTTCCAACGGTGTTGAGGCGGGTGGGAACAGCCGGGGGTTGAGGGTACTGTGCTAAAAGAGGTGGAGTTATGCAGATCTAAAACGCGTGGATTGCAGCAGCAGCAAGCCGAAAAGTGCAGGCATGTGAGGGATCTAGAGGTTGACAGCATGTCTTCTTAACGGGAGTCCAGGTGGCCATCTCCACAAATGGACTTTTCAGAATCCTTGGGTGGCACCGTAGTCGGAAACCAATTCTGGTTATCGCTTCTCGGCCTTTTGGCTAAGATCAAGTGTAGTATCTGTTCTTATCAGTTTAATATCTGATACGTCCCCTATCTGGGGACCATATATTAAATGGATTTTTAGAACAGGGAGATGGAAAAAGAGCTTGCTCTGTCCACTCCACGCATTGACCTGGTATTGCAGTATCTCCAGGACCGGTGCACCCCTTCTTTAATGCAGTTTCTAAAATCAGAAAGAATTGAATTCAATGCTTTTTGTTCATTTTGCTTGTTTGTCGGATTTTGGGATGGACTCTTTGGCTTTGCTTTTCTTCTCCTCATTGGATTTTTCATGTTAAAAGTTGCAGAAGCCAGATGACAAGCTCATTTTGGTTCAACTTCAGCAACTGTGCATTGCATTGCCATGTAATGTAATGTAATGCAATGCTATCTATCTAGCTCTCCCTCTATACTTCCTTTTGGATAAACAGACATATTAGGCAAGCATTTTGGAGCTTTCACCTAAATAACTACAGGTGGTGAGATAAGCTGCACAATATAATTGACCTTTCAGTATATTGTTGCACACACACCATCTATTTAGCAAATGCCCTTGTTATCAAGAGCAGCCTTTTAAACTCACCTGAGCTAACAGGTATGTGAGCTGGTTACTCTGCTGCGCTTAAAATTTCTTTTTTGGTTTGCTACAATGCCTTTTCTGAAACGTTGTCTCCCTCTGCTGGAACACTGACTTCTTTCATTTAATGCCTGCAGACTATAAAAGAGAAACCAACCCAAAAAGTTTGGTTGATTAGTCTGTGGCATTCTTTTAAACTGTTGCTTATGGCGGTCTCTGTGAGCTTCTCAGTGACATTCAGCCATCCAGGTATCCCGCCTGCAGTAGACGGAATGTGGCAATGGAACGCCGGCTGCGCGTGTCATAATAGGCTCTGAGCCTTTATATACCTGCGCACAGCAGCAGCCACCTTCAGTCTGCTGCTGGACAGCCAGCAGCAGCAGCAGCAGGAGAGGTAATTAATCAGCAACCCTCCTGCTAAGGGTAGACAGCTGCTCGTTCCACCCCCCCCCCCGCCTTAATTGGTTCTCCTCCCTTCCAACGGTGTTGAGGCGGGTGGGAACAGCCGGGGGTTGAGGGTACTGTGCTAAAAGAGGTGGAGTTATGCAGATCTAAAACGCGTGGATTGCAGCAGCAGCAAGCCGAAAAGTGCAGGCATGTGAGGGATCTAGAGGTTGACAGCATGTCTTCTTAACGGGAGTCCAGGTGGCCATCTCCACAAATGGACTTTTCAGAATCCTTGGGTGGCACCGTAGTCGGAAACCAATTCTGGTTATCGCTTCTCGGCCTTTTGGCTAAGATCAAGTGTAGTATCTGTTCTTATCAGTTTAATATCTGATACGTCCCCTATCTGGGGACCATATATTAAATGGATTTTTAGAACAGGGAGATGGAAAAAGAGCTTGCTCTGTCCACTCCACGCATTGACCTGGTATTGCAGTATCTCCAGGACCGGTGCACCCCTTCTTTAATGCAGTTTCTAAAATCAGAAAGAATTGAATTCAATGCTTTTTGTTCATTTTGCTTGTTTGTCGGATTTTGGGATGGACTCTTTGGCTTTGCTTTTCTTCTCCTCATTGGATTTTTCATGTTAAAAGTTGCAGAAGCCAGATGACAAGCTCATTTTGGTTCAACTTCAGCAGCTGTGCATTGCATTGCCATGTAATGTAATGTAATGCAATGCTATCTATCTAGCTCTCCCTCTATACTTCCTTTTGGATAAACAGACATATTAGGCAAGCATTTTGGAGCTTTCACCTAAATAACTACAGGTGGTGAGATAAGCTGCACAATATAATTGACCTTTCAGTATATTGTTGCACACACACCATCTATTTAGCAAATGCCCTTGTTATCAACAGCAGCCTTTTAAACTCACCTGAGCTAACAGGTATGTGAGCTGGTTACTCTGCTGCGCTTAAAATTTCTTTTTTGGTTTGCTACAATGCCTTTTCTGAAACGTTGTCTCCCTCTGCTGGAACACTGACTTCTTTCATTTAATGCCTGCAGACTATAAAAGAGAAACCAACCCAAAAAGTTTGGTTGATTAGTCTGTGGCATTCTTTTAAACTGTTGCTTATGGCGGTCTCTGTGAGCTTCTCAGTGACATTCAGCCATCCAGGTATCCCGCCTGCAGTAGACGGAATGTGGCAATGGAACGCTGGCTGCGCGTGTCATAATAGGCTCTGAGCCTTTATATACCTGCGCACAGCAGCAGCCACCTTCAGTCTGCTGCTGGACAGCCAGCAGCAGCAGCAGCAGGAGAGGTAATTAATCAGCAACCCTCCTGCTAAGGGTAGACAGCTGCTCGTTCCACCCCCCCCCCCGCCTTAATTGGTTCTCCTCCCTTCCAACGGTGTTGAGGCGGGTGGGAACAGCCGGGGGTTGAGGGTACTGTGCTAAAAGAGGTGGAGTTATGCAGATCTAAAACGCGTGGATTGCAGCAGCAGCAAGCCGAAAAGTGCAGGCATGTGAGGGATCTATAGGTTGACAGCATGTCTTCTTAACGGGAGTCCAGGTGGCCATCTCCACAAATGGACTTTTCAGAATCCTTGGGTGGCACCGTAGTCGGAAACCAATTCTGGTTATCGCTTCTCGGCCTTTTGGCTAAGATTAAGTGTAGTATCTGTTCTTATCAGTTTAATATCTGATACGTCCCCTATCTGGGGACCATACATTAAATGGATTTTTAGAACAGGGAGATGGAAAAAGAGCTTGCTCTGTCCACTCCACGCATTGACCTGGTATTGCTGTATCTCCAGGACCGGTGCACCCCTTCTTTAATGCAGTTTCTAAAATCAGAAAGAATTGAATTCAATGCTTTTTGTTCATTTTGCTTGTTTGTCGGATTTTGGGATGGACTCTTTGGCTTTGCTTTTCTTCTCCTCATTGGATTTTTCATGTTAAAAGTTGCAGAAGCCAGATGACAAGCTCATTTTGGTTCAACTTCAGCAACTGTGCATTGCATTGCCATGTAATGTAATGTAATGCAATGCTATCTATCTAGCTCTCCCTCTATACTTCCTTTTGGATAAACAGACATATTAGGCAAGCATTTTGGAGCTTTCACCTAAATAACTACAGGTGGTGAGATAAGCTGCACAATATAATTGACCTTTCAGTATATTGTTGCACACACACCATCTATTTAGCAAATGCCCTTGTTATCAACAGCAGCCTTTTAAACTCACCTGAGCTAACAGGTATGTGAGCTGGTTACTCTGCTGCGCTTAAAATTTCTTTTTTGGTTTGCTACAATGCCTTTTCTGAAACGTTGTCTCCCTCTGCTGGAACACTGACTTCTTTCATTTAATGCCTGCAGACTATAAAAGAGAAACCAACCCAAAAAGTTTGGTTGATTAGTCTGTGGCATTCTTTTAAACTGTTGCTTATGGCGGTCTCTGTGAGCTTCTCAGTGACATTCAGCCATCCAGGTATCCCGCCTGCAGTAGACGGAATGTGGCAATGGAACGCTGGCTGCGCGTGTCATAATAGGCTCTGAGTTTTATATACCTGCGCACAGCAGCAGCCACCTTCAGTCTGCTGCTGGACAGCCAGCAGCAGCAGCAGCAGGAGAGGTAATTAATCAGCAACCCTCCTGCTAAGGGTAGAGAGCTGCTCGTTCCACCCCCCCCCCCGCCTTAATTGGTTCTCCTCCCTTCCAACGGTGTTGAGGCGGGTGGGAACAGCCGGGGGTTGAGGGTACTGTGCTAAAAGAGGTGGAGTTATGCAGATCTAAAACGCGTGGATTGCAGCAGCAGCAAGCCGAAAAGTGCAGGCATGTGAGGGATCTAGAGGTTGACAGCATGTCTTCTTAACGGGAGTCCAGGTGGCCATCTCCACAAATGGACTTTTCAGAATCCTTGGGTGGCACCGTAGTCGGAAACCAATTCTGGTTATCGCTTCTCGGCCTTTTGGCTAAGATCAAGTGTAGTATCTGTTCTTATCAGTTTAATATCTGATACGTCCCCTATCTGGGGACCATATATTAAATGGATTTTTAGAACAGGGAGATGGAAAAAGAGCTTGCTCTGTCCACTCCACGCATTGACCTGGTATTGCAGTATCTCCAGGACCGGTGCACCCCTTCTTTAATGCAGTTTCTAAAATCAGAAAGAATTGAATTCAATGCTTTTTGTTCATTTTGCTTGTTTGTCGGATTTTGGGATGGACTCTTTGGCTTTGCTTTTCTTCTCCTCATTGGATTTTTCATGTTAAAAGTTGCAGAAGCCAGATGACAAGCTCATTTTGGTTCAACTTCAGCAACTGTGCATTGCATTGCCATGTAATGTAATGTAATACAATGCTATCTATCTAGCTCTCCCTCTATACTTCCTTTTGGATAAACAGACATATTAGGCAAGCATTTTGGAGCTTTCACCTAAATAACTACAGGTGGTGAGATAAGCTGCACAATATAATTGACCTTTCAGTATATTGTTGCACACACACCATCTATTTAGCAAATGCCCTTGTTATCAACAGCAGCCTTTTAAACTCACCTGAGCTAACAGGTATGTGAGCTGGTTACTCTGCTGCGCTTAAAATTTCTTTTTTGGTTTGCTACAATGCCTTTTCTGAAACGTTGTCTCCCTCTGCTGGAACACTGACTTCTTTCATTTAATGCCTGCAGACTATAAAAGAGAAACCAACCCAAAAAGTTTGGTTGATTAGTCTGTGGCATTCTTTTAAACTGTTGCTTATGGCGGTCTCTGTGAGCTTCTCAGTGACATTCAGCCATCCAGGTATCCCGCCTGCAGTAGACGGAATGTGGCAATGGAACGCTGGCTGCGCGTGTCATAATAGGCTCTGAGCCTTTATATACCTGCGCACAGCAGCAGCCACCTTCAGTCTGCTGCTGGACAGCCAGCAGCAGCAGCAGCAGGAGAGGTAATTAATCAGCAACCCTCCTGCTAAGGGTAGACAGCTGCTCGTTCCACCCCCCCCCCCCCGCCTTAATTGGTTCTCCTCCCTTCCAACGGTGTTGAGGCGGGTGGGAACAGCCGGGGGTTGAGGGTACTGTGCTAAAAGAGGTGGAGTTATGCAGATCTAAAACGCGTGGATTGCAGCAGCAGCAAGCCGAAAAGTGCAGGCATGTGAGGGATCTAGAGGTTGACAGCATGTCTTCTTAACGGGAGTCCAGGTGGCCATCTCCACAAATGGACTTTTCAGAATCCTTGGGTGGCACCGTAGTCGGAAACCAATTCTGGTTATCGCTTCTCGGCCTTTTGGCTAAGATCAAGTGTAGTATCTGTTCTTATCAGTTTAATATCTGATACGTCCCCTATCTGGGGACCATATATTAAATGGATTTTTAGAACAGGGAGATGGAAAAAGAGCTTGCTCTGTCCACTCCACGCATTGACCTGGTATTGCAGTATCTCCAGGACCGGTGCACCCCTTCTTTAATGCAGTTTCTAAAATCAGAAAGAATTGAATTCAATGCTTTTTGTTCATTTTGCTTGGTTGTCGGATTTTGGGATGGACTCTTTGGTTTTGCTTTTCTTCTCCTCATTGGATTTTTCATGTTAAAAGTTGCAGAAGCCAGATGACAAGCTCATTTTGGTTCAACTTCAGCAACTGTGCATTGCATTGCCATGTAATGTAATGTAATGCAATGCTATCTATCTAGCTCTCCCTCTATACTTCCTTTTGGATAAACAGACATATTAGGCAAGCATTTTGGAGCTTTCACCTAAATAACTACAGGTGGTGAGATAAGCTGCACAATATAATTGACCTTTCAGTATATTGTTGCACACACACCATCTATTTAGCAAATGCCCTTGTTATCAACAGCAGCCTTTTAAACTCACCTGAGCTAACAGGTATGTGAGCTGGTTACTCTGCTGCGCTTAAAATTTCTTTTTTGGTTTGCTACAATGCCTTTTCTGAAACGTTGTCTCCCTCTGCTGGAACACTGACTTCTTTCATTTAATGCCTGCAGACTATAAAAGAGAAACCAACCCAAAAAGTTTGGTTGATTAGTCTGTGGCATTCTTTTAAACTGTTGCTTATGGCGGTCTCTGTGAGCTTCTCAGTGACATTCAGCCATCCAGGTATCCCGCATGCAGTAGACGGAATGTGGCAATGGAACGCTGGCTGCGCGTGTCATAATAGGCTCTGAGCCTTTATATACCTGCGCACAGCAGCAGCCACCTTCAGTCTGCTGCTGGACAGCCAGCAGCAGCAGCAGCAGGAGAGGTAATTAATCAGCAACCCTCCTGCTAAGGGTAGACAGCTGCTCGTTCCACCCCCCCCCCCCGCCTTAATTGGTTCTCCTCCCTTCCAACGGTGTTGAGGCGGGTGGGAACAGCCGGGGGTTGAGGGTACTGTGCTAAAAGAGGTGGAGTTATGCAGATCTAAAACGCGTGGATTGCAGCAGCAGCAAGCCGAAAAGTGCAGGCATGTGAGGGATCTAGAGGTTGACAGCATGTCTTCTTAACGGGAGTCCAGGTGGCCATCTCCACAAATGGACTTTTCAGAATCCTTGGGTGGCACCGTAGTCGGAAACCAATTCTGGTTATCGCTTCTCGGCCTTTTGGCTAAGATCAAGTGTAGTATCTGTTCTTATCAGTTTAATATCTGATACGTCCCCTATCTGGGGACCATATATTAAATGGATTTTTAGAACAGGGAGATGGAAAAAGAGCTTTGCTCTGTCCACTCCACGCATTGACCTGGTATTGCAGTATCTCCAGGACCGGTGCACCCCTTCTTTAATGCAGTTTCTAAAATCAGAAAGAATTGAATTCAATGCTTTTTGTTCATTTTGCTTGTTTGTCGGATTTTGGGATGGACTCTTTGGCTTTGCTTTTCTTCTCCTCATTGGATTTTTCATGTTAAAAGTTGCAGAAGCCAGATGACAAGCTCATTTTGGTTCAACTTCAGCAACTGTGCATTGCATTGCCATGTAATGTAATGTAATGCAATGCTATCTATCTAGCTCTCCCTCTATACTTCCTTTTGGATAAACAGACATATTAGGCAAGCATTTTGGAGCTTTCACCTAAATAACTACAGGTGGTGAGATAAGCTGCACAATATAATTGACCTTTCAGTATATTGTTGCACACACACCATCTATTTAGCAAATGCCCTTGTTATCAACAGCAGCCTTTTAAACTCACCTGAGCTAACAGGTATGTGAGCTGGTTACTCTGCTGCGCTTAAAATTTCTTTTTTGGTTTGCTACAATGCCTTTTCTGAAACGTTGTCTCCCTCTTCTGGAACACTGACTTCTTTCATTTAATGCCTGCAGACTATAAAAGAGAAACCAACCCAAAAAGTTTGGTTGATTAGTCTGTGGCATTCTTTTAAACTGTTGCTTATGGCGGTCTCTGTGAGCTTCTCAGTGACATTCAGCCATCCAGGTATCCCGCCTGCAGTAGACGGAATGTGGCAATGGAACGCTGGCTGCGCGTGTCATAATAGGCTCTGAGCCTTTATATACCTGCGCACAGCAGCAGCCACCTTCAGTCTGCTGCTGGACAGCCAGCAGCAGCAGCAGCAGGAGAGGTAATTAATCAGCAACCCTCCTGCTAAGGGTAGACAGCTGCTCGTTCCACCCCCCCCCCCCCCGCCTTAATTGGTTCTCCTCCCTTCCAACGGTGTTGAGGCGGGTGGGAACAGCCGGGGGTTGAGGGTACTGTGCTAAAAGAGGTGGAGTTATGCAGATCTAAAACGCGTGGATTGCAGCAGCAGCAAGCCGAAAAGTGCAGGCATGTGAGGGATCTAGAGGTTGACAGCATGTCTTCTTAACGGGAGTCCAGGTGGCCATCTCCACAAATGGACTTTTCAGAATCCTTGGGTGGCACCGTAGTCGGAAACCAATTCTGGTTATCGCTTCTCGGCCTTTTGGCTAAGATCAAGTGTAGTATCTGTTCTTATCAGTTTAATATCTGATACGTCCCCTATCTGGGGACCATATATTAAATGGATTTTTAGAACAGGGAGATGGAAAAAGAGCTTGCTCTGTCCACTCCACGCATTGACCTGGTATTGCAGTATCTCCAGGACCGGTGCACCCCTTCTTTAATGCAGTTTCTAAAATCAGAAAGAATTGAATTCAATGCTTTTTGTTCATTTTGCTTGTTTGTCGGATTTTGGGATGGACTCTTTGGCTTTGCTTTTCTTCTCCTCATTGGATTTTTCATGTTAAAAGTTGCAGAAGCCAAATGACAAGCTCATTTTGGTTCAACTTCAGCAACTGTGCATTGCATTGCCATGTAATGTAATGTAATGCAATGCTATCTATCTAGCTCTCCCTCTATACTTCCTTTTGGATAAACAGACATATTAGGCAAGCATTTTGGAGCTTTCACCTAAATAACTACAGGTGGTGAGATAAGCTGCACAATATAATTGACCTTTCAGTATATTGTTGCACACACACCATCTATTTAGCAAATGCCCTTGTTATCAACAGCAGCCTTTTAAACTCACCTGAGCTAACAGGTATGTGAGCTGGTTACTCTGCTGCGCTTAAAATTTCTTTTTTGGTTTGCTACAATGCCTTTTCTGAAACGTTGTCTCCCTCTGCTGGAACACTGACTTCTTTCATTTAATGCCTGCAGACTATAAAAGAGAAACCAACCCAAAAAGTTTGGTTGATTAGTCTGTGGCATTCTTTTAAACTGTTGCTTATGGCGGTCTCTGTGAGCTTCTCAGTGACATTCAGCCATCCAGGTATCCCGCCTGCAGTAGACGGAATGTGGCAATGGAACGCTGGCTGCGCGTGTCATATTAGGCTCTGAGCCTTTATATACCTGCGCACAGCAGCAGCCACCTTCAGTCTGCTGCTGGACAGCCAGCAGCAGCAGCAGCAGGAGAGGTAATTAATCAGCAACCCTCCTGCTAAGGGTAGACAGCTGCTCGTTCCACCCCCCCCCCCGCCTTAATTGGTTCTCCTCCCTTCCAACGGTGTTGAGGCGGGTGGGAACAGCCGGGGGTTGAGGGTACTGTGCTAAAAGAGGTGGAGTTATGCAGATCTAAAACGCGTGGATTGCAGCAGCAGCAAGCCGAAAAGTGCAGGCATGTGAGGGATCTAGAGGTTGACAGCATGTCTTCTTAACGGGAGTCCAGGTGGCCATCTCCACAAATGGACTTTTCAGAATCCTTGGGTGGCACCGTAGTCGGAAACCAATTCTGGTTATCGCTTCTCGGCCTTTTGGCTAAGATCAAGTGTAGTATCTGTTCTTATCAGTTTAATATCTGATACGTCCCCTATCTGGGGACCATATATTAAATGGATTTTTAGAACAGGGAGATGGAAAAAGAGCTTGCTCTGTCCACTCCACGCATTGACCTGGTATTGCAGTATCTCCAGGACCGGTGCACCCCTTCTTTAATGCAGTTTCTAAAATCAGAAAGAATTGAATTCAATGCTTTTTGTTCATTTTGCTTGTTTGTCGGATTTTGGGATGGACTCTTTGGCTTTGCTTTTCTTCTCCTCATTGGATTTTTCATGTTAAAAGTTGCAGAAGCCAGATGACAAGCTCATTTTGGTTCAACTTCAGCAACTGTGCATTGCATTGCCATGTAATGTAATGTAATGCAATGCTATCTATCGAGCTCTCCCTCTATACTTCCTTTTGGATAAACAGACATATTAGGCAAGCATTTTGGAGCTTTCACCTAAATAACTACAGGTGGTGAGATAAGCTGCACAATATAATTGACCTTTCAGTATATTGTTGCACACACACCATCTATTTAGCAAATGCCCTTGTTATCAACAGCAGCCTTTTAAACTCACCTGAGCTAACAGGTATGTGAGCTGGTTACTCTGCTGCGCTTAAAATTTCTTTTTTGGTTTGCTACAATGCCTTTTCTGAAACGTTGTCTCCCTCTGCTGGAACACTGACTTCTTTCATTTAATGCCTGCAGACTATAAAAGAGAAACCAACCCAAAAAGTTTGGTTGATTAGTCTGTGGCATTCTTTTAAACTGTTGCTTATGGCGGTCTCTGTGAGCTTCTCAGTGACATTCAGCCATCCAGGTATCCCGCCTGCAGTAGACGGAATGTGGCAATGGAACGCTGGCTGCGCGTGTCATAATAGGCTCTGAGCCTTTATATACCTGCGCACAGCAGCAGCCACCTTCAGTCTGCTGCTGGACAGCCAGCAGCAGCAGCAGCAGGAGAGGTAATTAATCAGCAACCCTCCTGCTAAGGGTAGACAGCTGCTCGTTCCACCCCCCCCCCGCCTTAATTGGTTCTCCTCCCTTCCAACGGTGTTGAGGCGGGTGGGAACAGCCGGGGGTTGAGGGTACTGTGCTAAAAGAGGTGGAGTTATGCAGATCTAAAACGCGTGGATTGCAGCAGCAGCAAGCCGAAAAGTGCAGGCATGTGAGGGATCTAGAGGTTGACAGCATGTCTTCTTAACGGGAGTCCAGGTGGCCATCTCCACAAATGGACTTTTCAGAATCCTTGGGTGGCACCGTAGTCGGAAACCAATTCTGGTTATCGCTTCTCGGCCTTTTGGCTAAGATCAAGTGTAGTATCTGTTCTTATCAGTTTAATATCTGATACGTCCCCTATCTGGGGACCATATATTAAATGGATTTTTAGAACAGGGAGATGGAAAAAGAGCTTGCTCTGTCCACTCCACGCATTGACCTGGTATTGCAGTATCTCCAGGACCGGTGCACCCCTTCTTTAATGCAGTTTCTAAAATCAGAAAGAATTGAATTCAATGCTTTTTGTTCATTTTGCTTGTTTGTCGGATTTTGGGATGGACTCTTTGGCTTTGCTTTTCTTCTCCTCATTGGATTTTTCATGTTAAAAGTTGCAGAAGCCAGATGACAAGCTCATTTTGGTTCAACTTCAGCAACTGTGCATTGCATTGCCATGTAATGTAATGTAATGCAATGCTATCTATCTAGCTCTCCCTCTATACTTCCTTTTGGATAAACAGACATATTAGGCAAGCATTTTGGAGCTTTCACCTAAATAACTACAGGTGGTGAGATAAGCTGCACAATATAATTGACCTTTCAGTATATTGTTGCACACACACCATCTATTTAGCAAATGCCCTTGTTATCAACAGCAGCCTTTTAAACTCACCTGAGCTAACAGGTATGTGAGCTGGTTACTCTGCTGCGCTTAAAATTTCTTTTTTGGTTTGCTACAATGCCTTTTCTGAAACGTTGTCTCCCTCTGCTGGAACACTGACTTCTTTCATTTAATGCCTGCAGACTATAAAAGAGAAACCAACCCAAAAAGTTTGGTTGATTAGTCTGTGGCATTCTTTTAAACTGTTGCTTATGGCGGTCTCTGTGAGCTTCTCAGTGACATTCAGCCATCCAGGTATCCCGCCTGCAGTAGACGGAATGTGGCAATGGAACGCTGGCTGCGCGTGTCATAATAGGCTCTGAGCCTTTATATACCTGCTCACAGCAGCAGCCACCTTCAGTCTGCTGCTGGACAGCCAGCAGCAGCAGCAGCAGGAGAGGTAATTAATCAGCAACCCTCCTGCTAAGGGTAGACAGCTGCTCGTTCCACCCCCCCCCCGCCTTAATTGGTTCTCCTCCCTTCCAACGGTGTTGAGGCGGGTGGGAACAGCCGGGGGTTGAGGGTACTGTGCTAAAAGAGGTGGAGTTATGCAGATCTAAAACGCGTGGATTGCAGCAGCAGCAAGCCGAAAAGTGCAGGCATGTGAGGGATCTAGAGGTTGACAGCATGTCTTCTTAACGGGAGTCCAGGTGGCCATCTCCACAAATGGACTTTTCAGAATCCTTGGGTGGCACCGTAGTCGGAAACCAATTCTGGTTTTCGCTTCTCGGCCTTTTGGCTAAGATCAAGTGTAGTATCTGTTCTTATCAGTTTAATATCTGATATGTCCCCTATCTGGGGACCATATATTAAATGGATTTTTAGAACAGGGAGATGGAAAAAGAGCTTGCTCTGTCCACTCCACGCATTGACCTGGTATTGCAGTATCTCCAGGACCGGTGCACCCCTTCTTTAATGCAGTTTCTAAAATCAGAAAGAATTGAATTCAATGCTTTTTGTTCATTTTGCTTGTTTGTCGGATTTTGGGATGGACTCTTTGGCTTTGCTTTTCTTCTCCTCATTGGATTTTTCATGTTAAAAGTTGCAGAAGCCAGATGACAAGCTCATTTTGGTTCAACTTCAGCAACTGTGCATTGCATTGCCATGTAATGTAATGTAATGCAATGCTATCTATCTAGCTCTCCCTCTATACTTCCTTTTGGATAAACAGACATATTAGGCAAGCATTTTGGAGCTTTCACCTAAATAACTACAGGTGGTGAGATAAGCTGCACAATATAATTGACCTTTCAGTATATTGTTGCACACACACCATCTATTTAGCAAATGCCCTTGTTATCAACAGCAGCCTTTTAAACTCACCTGAGCTAACAAGTATGTGAGCTGGTTACTCTGCTGCGCTTAAAATTTCTTTTTTGGTTTGCTACAATGCCTTTTCTGAAACGTTGTCTCCCTCTGCTGGAACACTGACTTCTTTCATTTAATGCCTGCAGACTATAAAAGAGAAACCAACCCAAAAAGTTTGGTTGATTAGTCTGTGGCATTCTTTTAAACTGTTGCTTATGGCGGTCTCTGTGAGCTTCTCAGTGACATTCAGCCATCCAGGTATCCCGCCTGCAGTAGACGGAATGTGGCAATGGAACGCTGGCTGCGCGTGTCATAATAGGCTCTGAGCCTTTATATACCTGCGCACAGCAGCAGCCACCTTCAGTCTGCTGCTGGACAGCCAGCAGCAGCAGCAGCAGGAGAGGTAATTAATCAGCAACCCTCCTGCTAGGGTAGACAGCTGCTCGTTCCACCCCCCCCCCGCCTTAATTGGTTCTCCTCCCTTCCAACGGTGTTGAGGCGGGTGGGAACAGCCGGGGGTTGAGGGTACTGTGCTAAAAGAGGTGGAGTTATGCAGATCTAAAACGCGTGGATTGCAGCAGCAGCAAGCCGAAAAGTGCAGGCATGTGAGGGATCTAGAGGTTGACAGCATGTCTTCTTAACGGGAGTCCAGGTGGCCATCTCCACAAATGGACTTTTCAGAATCCTTGGGTGGCACCGTAGTCGGAAACCAATTCTGGTTATCGCTTCTCGGCCTTTTGGCTAAGATCAAGTGTAGTATCTGTTCTTATCAGTTTAATATCTGATACGTCCCCTATCTGGGGACCATATATTAAATGGATTTTTAGAACAGGGAGATGGAAAAAGAGCTTGCTCTGTCCACTGCACGCATTGACCTGGTATTGCAGTATCTCCAGGACCGGTGCACCCCTTCTTTAATGCAGTTTCTAAAATCAGAAAGAATTGAATTCAATGCTTTTTGTTCATTTTGCTTGTTTGTCGGATTTTGGGATGGACTCTTTGGCTTTGCTTTTCTTCTCCTCATTGGATTTTTCATGTTAAAAGTTGCAGAAGCCAGATGACAAGCTCATTTTGGTTCCACTTCAGCAACTGTGCATTGCATTGCCATGTAATGTAATGTAATGCAATGCTATCTATCTAGCTCTCCCTCTATACTTCCTTTTGGATAAACAGACATATTAGGCAAGCATTTTGGAGCTTTCACCTAAATAACTACAGGTGGTGAGATAAGCTGCACAATATAATTGACCTTTCAGTATATTGTTGCACACACACCATCTATTTAGCAAATGCCCTTGTTATCAACAGCAGCCTTTTAAACTCACCTGAGCTAACAGGTATGTGAGCTGGTTACTCTGCTGCGCTTAAAATTTCTTTTTTGGTTTGCTACAATGCCTTTTCTGAAACGTTGTCTCCCTCTGCTGGAACACTGACTTCTTTCATTTAATGCCTGCAGACTATAAAAGAGAAACCAACCCAAAAAGTTTGGTTGATTAGTCTGTGGCATTCTTTTAAACTGTTGCTTATGGCGGTCTCTGTGAGCTTCTCAGTGACATTCAGCCATCCAGGTATCCCGCCTGCAGTAGACGGAATGTGGCAATGGAACGCTGGCTGCGCGTGTCATAATAGGCTCTGAGCCTTTATATACCTGCGCACAGCAGCAGCCACCTTCAGTCTGCTGCTGGACAGCCAGCAGCAGCAGCAGCGGGAGAGGTAATTAATCAGCAACCCTCCTGCTAAGGGTAGACAGCTGCTCGTTCCACCCCCCCCCGCCTTAATTGGTTCTCCTCCCTTCCAACGGTGTTGAGGCGGGTGGGAACAGCCGGGGGTTGAGGGTACTGTGCTAAAAGAGGTGGAGTTATGCAGGTCTAAAACGCGTGGATTGCAGCAGCAGCAAGCCGAAAAGTGCAGGCATGTGAGGGATCTAGAGGTTGACAGCATGTCTTCTTAACGGGAGTCCAGGTGGCCATCTCCACAAATGGACTTTTCAGAATCCTTGGGTGGCACCGTAGTCGGAAACCAATTCTGGTTATCGCTTCTCGGCCTTTTGGCTAAGATCAAGTGTAGTATCTGTTCTTATCAGTTTAATATCTGATACGTCCCCTATCTGGGGACCATATATTAAATGGATTTTTAGAACAGGGAGATGGAAAAAGAGCTTGCTCTGTCCACTCCACGCATTGACCTGGTATTGCAGTATCTCCAGGACCGGTGCACCCCTTCTTTAATGCAGTTTCTAAAATCAGAAAGAATTGAATTCAATGCTTTTTGTTCATTTTGCTTGTTTGTCGGATTTTGGGATGGACTCTTTGGCTTTGCTTTTCTTCTCCTCATTGGATTTTTCATGTTAAAAGTTGCAGAAGCCAGATGACAAGCTCATTTTGGTTCAACTTCAGCAACTGTGCATTGCATTGCCATGTAATGTAATGTAATGCAATGCTATCTATCTAGCTCTCCCTCTATACTTCCTTTTGGATAAACAGACATATTAGGCAAGCATTTTGGAGCTTTCACCTAAATAACTACAGGTGGTGAGATAAGCTGCACAATATAATTGACCTTTCAGTATATTGTTGCACACACACCATCTATTTAGCAAATGCCCTTGTTATCAACAGCAGCCTTTTAAACTCACCTGAGCTAACAGGTATGTGAGCTGGTTACTCTGCTGCGCTTAAAATTTCTTTTTTGGTTTGCTACAATGCCTTTTCTGAAACGTTGTCTCCCTCTGCTGGAACACTGACTTCTTTCATTTAATGCCTGCAGACTATAAAAGAGAAACCAACCCAAAAAGTTTGGTTGATTAGTCTGTGGCATTCTTTTAAATTGTTGCTTATGGCGGTCTCTGTGAGCTTCTCAGTGACATTCAGCCATCCAGGTATCCCGCCTGCAGTAGACGGAATGTGGCAATGGAACGCTGGCTGCGCGTGTCATAATAGGCTCTGAGCCTTTATATACCTGCGCACAGCAGCAGCCACCTTCAGTCTGCTGCTGGACAGCCAGCAGCAGCAGCAGCAGGAGAGGTAATTAATCAGCAACCCTCCTGCTAAGGGTAGACAGCTGCTCGTTCCACCCCCCCCCCCCCGCCTTAATTGGTTCTCCTCCCTTCCAACGGTGTTGAGGCGGGTGGGAACAGCCGGGGGTTGAGGGTACTGTGCTAAAAGAGGTGGAGTTATGCAGATCTAAAACGCGTGGATTGCAGCAGCAGCAAGCCGAAAAGTGCAGGCATGTGAGGGATCTAGAGGTTGACAGCATGTCTTCTTAACGGGAGTCCAGGTGGCCATCTCCACAAATGGACTTTTCAGAATCCTTGGGTGGCACCGTAGTCGGAAACCAATTCTGGTTATCGCTTCTCGGCCTTTTGGCTAAGATCAAGTGTAGTATCTGTTCTTATCAGTTTAATATCTGATACGTCCCCTATCTGGGGACCATATATTAAATGGATTTTTAGAACAGGGAGATGGAAAAAGAGCTTGCTCTGTCCACTCCACGCATTGACCTGGTATTGCAGTATCTCCAGGACCGGTGCACCCCTTCTTTAATGCAGTTTCTAAAATCAGAAAGAATTGAATTCAATGCTTTTTGTTCATTTTGCTTGTTTGTCGGATTTTGGGATGGACTCTTTGGCTTTGCTTTTCTTCTCCTCATTGGATTTTTCATGTTAAAAGTTGCAGAAGCCAGATGACAAGCTCATTTTGGTTCAACTTCAGCAACTGTGCATTGCATTGCCATGTAATGTAATGTAATGCAATGCTATCTATCTAGCTCTCCCTCTATACTTCCTTTTGGATAAACAGACATATTAGGCAAGCATTTTGGAGCTTTCACCTAAATAACTACAGGTGGTGAGATAAGCTGCACAATATAATTGACCTTTCAGTATATTGTTGCACACACACCATCTATTTAGCAAATGCCCTTGTTATCAACAGCAGCCTTTTAAACTCACCTGAGCTAACAGGTATGTGAGCTGGTTACTCTGCTGCGCTTAAAATTTCTTTTTTGGTTTGCTACAATGCCTTTTCTGAAACGTTGTCTCCCTCTGCTGGAACACTGACTTCTTTCATTTAATGCCTGCAGACTATAAAAGAGAAACCAACCCAAAAAGTTTGGTTGATTAGTCTGTGGCATTCTTTTAAACTGTTGCTTATGGCGGTCTCTGTGAGCTTCTCAGTGACATTCAGCCATCCAGGTATCCCGCCTGCAGTAGACGGAATGTGGCAATGGAACGCTGGCTGCGCGTGTCATAATAGGCTCTGAGCCTTTATATACCTGCGCACAGCAGCAGCCACCTTCAGTCTTCTGCTGGACAGCCAGCAGCAGCAGCAGCAGGAGAGGTAATTAATCAGCAACCCTCCTGCTAAGGGTAGACAGCTGCTCGTTCCACCCCCCCCCCCCCGCCTTAATTGGTTCTCCTCCCTTCCAACGGTGTTGAGGCGGGTGGGAACAGCCGGGGGTTGAGGGTACTGTGCTAAAAGAGGTGGAGTTATGCAGATCTAAAACGCGTGGATTGCAGCAGCAGCAAGCCGAAAAGTGCAGGCATGTGAGGGATCTAGAGGTTGACAGCATGTCTTCTTAACGGGAGTCCAGGTGGCCATCTCCACAAATGGACTTTTCAGAATCCTTGGGTGGCACCGTAGTCGGAAACCAATTCTGGTTATCGCTTCTCGGCCTTTTGGCTAAGATCAAGTGTAGTATCTGTTCTTATCAGTTTAATATCTGATACGTCCCCTATCTGGGGACCATATATTAAATGGATTTTTAGAACAGGGAGATGGAAAAAGAGCTTGCTCTGTCCACTCCACGCATTGACCTGGTATTGCAGTATCTCCAGGACCGGTGCACCCCTTCTTTAATGCAGTTTCTAAAATCAGAAAGAATTGAATTCAATGCTTTTTGTTCATTTTGCTTGTTTGTCGGATTTTGGGATGGACTCTTTGGCTTTGCTTTTCTTCTCCTCATTGGATTTTTCATGTTAAAAGTTGCAGAAGCCAGATGACAAGCTCATTTTGGTTCAACTTCAGCAACTGTGCATTGCATTGCCATGTAATGTAATGTAATGCAATGCTATCTATCTAGCTCTCCCTCTATACTTCCTTTTGGATAAACAGACATATTAGGCAAGCATTTTGGAGCTTTCACCTAAATAACTACAGGTGGTGAGATAAGCTGCACAATATAATTGACCTTTCAGTATATTGTTGCACACACACCATCTATTTAGCAAATGCCCTTGTTATCAACAGCAGCCTTTTAAACTCACCTGAGCTAACAGGTATGTGAGCTGGTTACTCTGCTGCGCTTAAAATTTCTTTTTTGGTTTGCTACAATGCCTTTTCTGAAACGTTGTCTCCCTCTGCTGGAACACTGACTTCTTTCATTTAATGCCTGCAGACTATAAAAGAGAAACCAACCCAAAAAGTTTGGTTGATTAGTCTGTGGCATTCTTTTAAACTGTTGCTTATGGCGGTCTCTGTGAGCTTCTCAGTGACATTCAGCCATCCAGGTATCCCGCCTGCAGTAGACGGAATGTGGCAATGGAACGCTGGCTGCGCGTGTCATAATAGGCTCTGAGCCTTTATATACCTGCGCACAGCAGCAGCCACCTTCAGTCTGCTGCTGGACAGCCAGCAGCAGCAGCAGCAGGAGAGGTAATTAATCAGCAACCCTCCTGCTAAGGGTAGACAGCTGCTCGTTCCACCCCCCCCCCGCCTTAATTGGTTCTCCTCCCTTCCAACGGTGTTGAGGCGGGTGGGAACAGCCGGGGGTTGAGGGTACTGTGCTAAAAGAGGTGGAGTTATGCAGATCTAAAACGCGTGGATTGCAGCAGCAGCAAGCCGAAAAGTGCAGGCATGTGAGGGATCTAGAGGTTGACAGCATGTCTTCTTAACGGGAGTCCAGGTGGCCATCTCCACAAATGGACTTTTCAGAATCCTTGGGTGGCACCGTAGTCGGAAACCAATTCTGGTTATCGCTTCTCGGCCTTTTGGTTAAGATCAAGTGTAGTATCTGTTCTTATCAGTTTAATATCTGATACGTCCCCTATCTGGGGACCATATATTAAATGGATTTTTAGAACAGGGAGATGGAAAAAGAGCTTGCTCTGTCCACTCCACGCATTGACCTGGTATTGCAGTATCTCCAGGACCGGTGCACACCTTCTTTAATGCAGTTTCTAAAATCAGAAAGAATTGAATTCAATGCTTTTTGTTCATTTTGCTTGTTTGTCGGATTTTGGGATGGACTCTTTGGCTTTGCTTTTCTTCTCCTCATTGGATTTTTCATGTTAAAAGTTGCAGAAGCCAGATGACAAGCTCATTTTGGTTCAACTTCAGCAACTGTGCATTGCATTGCCATGTAATGTAATGTAATGCAATGCTATCTATCTAGCTCTCCCTCTATACTTCCTTTTGGATAAACAGACATATTAGGCAAGCATTTTGGAGCTTTCACCTAAATAACTACAGGTGGTGAGATAAGCTGCACAATATAATTGACCTTTCAGTATATTGTTGCACACACACCATCTATTTAGCAAATGCCCTTGTTATCAACAGCAGCCTTTTAAACTCACCTGAGCTAACAGGTATGTGAGCTGGTTACTCTGCTGCGCTTAAAATTTCTTTTTTGGTTTGCTACAATGCCTTTTCTGAAACGTTGTCTCCCTCTGCTGGAACACTGACTTCTTTCATTTAATGCCTGCAGACTATAAAAGAGAAACCAACCCAAAAAGTTTGGTTGATTAGTCTGTGGCATTCTTTTAAACTGTTGCTTATGGCGGTCTCTGTGAGCTTCTCAGTGACATTCAGCCATCCAGGTATCCCGCCTGCAGTAGACGGAATGTGGCAATGGAACGCTGGCTGCGCGTGTCATAATAGGCTCTGAGCCTTTATATACCTGCGCACAGCAGCAGCCACCTTCAGTCTGCTGCTGGACAGCCAGCAGCAGCAGCAGCAGGAGAGGTAATTAATCAGCAACCCTCCTGCTAAGGGTAGACAGCTGCTCGTTCCACCCCCCCCCCCCGCCTTAATTGGTTCTCCTCCCTTCCAACGGTGTTGAGGCGGGTGGGAACAGCCGGGGGTTGAGGGTACTGTGCTAAAAGAGGTGGAGTTATGCAGATCTAAAACACGTGGATTGCAGCAGCAGCAAGCCGAAAAGTGCAGGCATGTGAGGGATCTAGAGGTTGACAGCATGTCTTCTTAACGGGAGTCCAGGTGGCCATCTCCACAAATGGACTTTTCAGAATCCTTGGGTGGCACCGTAGTCGGAAACCAATTCTGGTTATCGCTTCTCGGCCTTTTGGCTAAGATCAAGTGTAGTATCTGTTCTTATCAGTTTAATATCTGATACGTCCCCTATCTGGGGACCATATATTAAATGGATTTTTAGAACAGGGAGATGGAAAAAGAGCTTGCTCTGTCCACTCCATGCATTGACCTGGTATTGCAGTATCTCCAGGACCGGTGCACCCCTTCTTTAATGCAGTTTCTAAAATCAGAAAGAATTGAATTCAATGCTTTTTGTTCATTTTGCTTGTTTGTCGGATTTTGGGATGGACTCTTTGGCTTTGCTTTTCTTCTCCTCATTGGATTTTTCATGTTAAAAGTTGCAGAAGCCAGATGACAAGCTCATTTTGGTTCAACTTCAGCAACTGTGCATTGCATTGCCATGTAATGTAATGTAATGCAATGCTATCTATCTAGCTCTCCCTCTATACTTCCTTTTGGATAAACAGACATATTAGGCAAGCATTTTGGAGCTTTCACCTAAATAACTACAGGTGGTGAGATAAGCTGCACAATATAATTGACCTTTCAGTATATTGTTGCACACACACCATCTATTTAGCAAATGCCCTTGTTATCAACAGCAGCCTTTTAAACTCACCTGAGCTAACAGGTATGTGAGCTGGTTACTCTGCTGCGCTTAAAATTTCTTTTTTGGTTTGCTACAATGCCTTTTCTGAAACGTTGTCTCCCTCTGCTGGAACACTGACTTCTTTCATTTAATGCCTGCAGACTATAAAAGAGAAACCAACCCAAAAAGTTTGGTTGATTAGTCTGTGGCATTCTTTTAAACTGTTGCTTATGGCGGTCTCTGTGAGCTTCTCAGTGACATTCAGCCATCCAGGTATCCCGCCTGCAGTAGACGGAATGTGGCAATGGAACGCTGGCTGCGCGTGTCATAATAGGCTCTGAGCCTTTATATACCTGCGCACAGCAGCAGCCACCTTCAGTCTGCTGCTGGACAGCCAGCAGCAGCAGCAGCAGGAGAGGTAATTAATCAGCAACCCTCCTGCTAAGGGTAGACAGCTGCTCGTTCCACCCCCCCCGCCTTAATTGGTTCTCCTCCCTTCCAACGGTGTTGAGGCGGGTGGGAACAGCCGGGGGTTGAGGGTACTGTGCTAAAAGAGGTGGAGTTATGCAGATCTAAAACGCGTGGATTGCAGCAGCAGCAAGCCGAAAAGTGCAGGCATGTGAGGGATCTAGAGGTTGACAGCATGTCTTCTTAACGGGAGTCCAGGTGGCCATCTCCACAAATGGACTTTTCAGAATCCTTGGGTGGCACCGTAGTCGGAAACCAATTCTGGTTATCGCTTCTCGGCCTTTTGGCTAAGATCAAGTGTAGTATCTGTTCTTATCAGTTTAATATCTGATACGTCCCCTATCTGGGGACCATATATTAAATGGATTTTTAGAACAGGGAGATGGAAAAAGAGCTTGCTCTGTCCACTCCACGCATTGACCTGGTATTGCAGTATCTCCAGGACCGGTGCACCCCTTCTTTAATGCAGTTTCTAAAATCAGAAAGAATTGAATTCAATGCTTTTTGTTCATTTTGCTTGTTTGTCGGATTTTGGGATGGACTCTTTGGCTTTGCTTTTCTTCTCCTCATTGGATTTTTCATGTTAAAATTTGCAGAAGCCAGATGACAAGCTCATTTTGGTTCAACTTCAGCAACTGTGCATTGCATTGCCATGTAATGTAATGTAATGCAATGCTATCTATCTAGCTCTCCCTCTATACTTCCTTTTGGATAAACAGACATATTAGGCAAGCATTTTGGAGCTTTCACCTAAATAACTACAGGTGGTGAGATAAGCTGCACAATATAATTGACCTTTCAGTATATTGTTGCACACACACCATCTATTTAGCAAATGCCCTTGTTATCAACAGCAGCCTTTTAAACTCACCTGAGCTAACAGGTATGTGAGCTGGTTACTCTGCTGCGCTTAAAATTTCTTTTTTGGTTTGCTACAATGCCTTTTCTGAAACGTTGTCTCCCTCTGCTGGAACACTGACTTCTTTCATTTAATGCCTGCAGACTATAAAAGAGAAACCAACCCAAAAAGTTTGGTTGATTAGTCTGTGGCATTCTTTTAAACTGTTGCTTATGGCGGTCTCTGTGAGCTTCTCAGTGACATTCAGCCATCCAGGTATCCCGCCTGCAGTAGACGGAATGTGGCAATGGAACGCTGGCTGCGCGTGTCATAATAGGCTCTGAGCCTTTATATACCTGCGCACAGCAGCAGCCACCTTCAGTCTGCTGCTGGACAGCCAGCAGCAGCAGCAGGAGAGGTAATTAATCAGCAACCCTCCTGCTAAGGGTAGACAGCTGCTCGTTCCACCCCCCCCCCCGCCTTAATTGGTTCTCCTCCCTTCCAACGGTGTTGAGGCGGGTGGGAACAGCCGGGGGTTGAGGGTACTGTGCTAAAAGAGGTGGAGTTATGCAGATCTAAAACGCGTGGATTGCAGCAGCAGCAAGCCGAAAAGTGCAGGCATGTGAGGGATCTAGAGGTTGACAGCATGTCTTCTTAACGGGAGTCCAGGTGGCCATCTCCACAAATGGACTTTTCAGAATCCTTGGGTGGCACCGTAGTCGGAAACCAATTCTGGTTATCGCTTCTCGGCCTTTTGGCTAAGATCAAGTGTAGTATCTGTTCTTATCAGTTTAATATCTGATACGTCCCCTATCTGGGGACCATATATTAAATGGATTTTTAGAACAGGGAGATGGAAAAAGAGCTTGCTCTGTCCACTCCACGCATTGACCTGGTATTGCAGTATCTCCAGGACCGGTGCACCCCTTCTTTAATGCAGTTTCTAAAATCAGAAAGAATTGAATTCAATGCTTTTTGTTCATTTTGCTTGTTTGTCGGATTTTGGGATGGACTCTTTGGCTTTGCTTTTCTTCTCCTCATTGGATTTTTCATGTTAAAAGTTGCAGAAGCCAGATGACAAGCTCATTTTGGTTCAACTTCAGCAACTGTGCATTGCATTGCCATGTAATGTAATGTAATGCAATGCTATCTATCTAGCTCTCCCTCTATACTTCCTTTTGGATAAACAGACATATTAGGCAAGCATTTTGGAGCTTTCACCTAAATAACTACAGGTGGTGAGATAAGCTGCACAATATAATTGACCTTTCAGTATATTGTTGCACACACACCATCTATTTAGCAAATGCCCTTGTTATCAACAGCAGCCTTTTAAACTCACCTGAGCTAACAGGTATGTGAGCTGGTTACTCTGCTGCGCTTAAAATTTCTTTTTTGGTTTGCTACAATGCCTTTTCTGAAACGTTGTCTCCCTCTGCTGGAACACTGACTTCTTTCATTTAATGCCTGCAGACTATAAAAGAGAAACCAACCCAAAAAGTTTGGTTGATTAGTCTGTGGCATTCTTTTAAACTGTTGCTTATGGCGGTCTCTGTGAGCTTCTCAGTGACATTCAGCCATCCAGGTATCCCGCCTGCAGTAGACGGAATGTGGCAATGGAACGCTGGCTGCGCGTGTCATAATAGGCTCTGAGCCTTTATATACCTGCGCACAGCAGCAGCCACCTTCAGTCTGCTGCTGGACAGCCAGCAGCAGCAGCAGCAGCAGGAGAGGTAATTAATCAGCAACCCTCCTGCTAAGGGTAGACAGCTGCTCGTTCCACCCCCCCCCCGCCTTAATTGGTTCTGCTCCCTTCCAACGGTGTTGAGGCGGGTGGGAACAGCCGGGGGTTGAGGGTACTGTGCTAAAAGAGGTGGAGTAATGCAGATCTAAAACGCGTGGATTGCAGCAGCAGCAAGCCGAAAAGTGCAGGCATGTGAGGGATCTAGAGGTTGACAGCATGTCTTCTTAACGGGAGTCCAGGTGGCCATCTCCACAAATGGACTTTTCAGAATCCTTGGGTGGCACCGTAGTCGGAAACCAATTCTGGTTATCGCTTCTCGGCCTTTTGGCTAAGATCAAGTGTAGTATCTGTTCTTATCAGTTTAATATCTGATACGTCCCCTATCTGGGGACCATATATTAAATGGATTTTTAGAACAGGGAGATGGAAAAAGAGCTTGCTCTGTCCACTCCACGCATTGACCTGGTATTGCAGTATCTCCAGGACCGGTGCACCCCTTCTTTAATGCAGTTTCTAAAATCAGAAAGAATTGAATTCAATGCTTTTTGTTCATTTTGCTTGTTTGTCGGATTTTGGGATGGACTCTTTGGCTTTGCTTTTCTTCTCCTCATTGGATTTTTCATGTTAAAAGTTGCAGAAGCCAGATGACAAGCTCATTTTGGTTCAACTTCAGCAACTGTGCATTGCATTGCCATGTAATGTAATGTAATGCAATGCTATCTATCTAGCTCTCCCTCTATACTTCCTTTTGGATAAACAGACATATTAGGCAAGCATTTTGGAGCTTTCACCTAAATAACTACAGGTGGTGAGATAAGCTGCACAATATAATTGACCTTTCAGTATATTGTTGCACACACACCATCTATTTAGCAAATGCCCTTGTTATCAACAGCAGCCTTTTAAACTCACCTGAGCTAACAGGTATGTGAGCTGGTTACTCTGCTGCGCTTAAAATTTCTTTTTTGGTTTGCTACAATGCCTTTTCTGAAACGTTGTCTCCCTCTGCTGGAACACTGACTTCTTTCATTTAATGCCTGCAGACTATAAAAGAGAAACCAACCCAAAAAGTTTGGTTGATTAGTCTGTGGCATTCTTTTAAACTGTTGCTTATGGCGGTCTCTGTGAGCTTCTCAGTGACATTCAGCCATCCAGGTATCCCGCCTGCAGTAGACGGAATGTGGCAATGGAACGCTGGCTGCGCGTGTCATAATAGGCTCTGAGCCTTTATATACCTGCGCACAGCAGCAGCCACCTTCAGTCTGCTGCTGGACAGCCAGCAGCAGCAGCAGCAGGAGAGGTAATTAATCAGCAACCCTCCTGCTAAGGGTAGACAGCTGCTCGTTCCACCCCCCCCTCCCCGCCTTAATTGGTTCTCCTCCCTTCCAACGGTGTTGAGGCGGGTGGGAACAGCCGGGGGTTGAGGGTACTGTGCTAAAAGAGGTGGAGTTATGCAGATCTAAAACGCGTGGATTGCAGCAGCAGCAAGCCGAAAAGTGCAGGCATGTGAGGGATCTAGAGGTTGACAGCATGTCTTCTTAACGGGAGTCCAGGTGGCCATCTCCACAAATGGACTTTTCAGAATCCTTGGGTGGCACCGTAGTCGGAAACCAATTCTGGTTATCGCTTCTCGGCCTTTTGGCTAAGATCAAGTGTAGTATCTGTTCTTATCAGTTTAATATCTGATACGTCCCCATCTGGGGACCATATATTAAATGGATTTTTAGAACAGGGAGATGGAAAAAGAGCTTGCTCTGTCCACTCCACGCATTGACCTGGTATTGCAGTATCTCCAGGACCGGTGCACCCCTTCTTTAATGCAGTTTCTAAAATCAGAAAGAATTGAATTCAATGCTTTTTGTTCATTTTGCTTGTTTGTCGGATTTTGGGATGGACTCTTTGGCTTTGCTTTTCTTCTCCTCATTGGATTTTTCATGTTAAAAGTTGCAGAAGCCAGATGACAAGCTCATTTTGGTTCAACTTCAGCAACTGTGCATTGCATTGCCATGTAATGTAATGTAATGCAATGCTATCTATCTAGCTCTCCCTCTATACTTCCTTTTGGATAAACAGACATATTAGGCAAGCATTTTGGAGCTTTCACCTAAATAACTACAGGTGGTGAGATAAGCTGCACAATATAATTGACCTTTCAGTATATTGTTGCACACACACCATCTATTTAGCAAATGCCCTTGTTATCAACAGCAGCCTTTTAAACTCACCTGAGCTAACAGGTATGTGAGCTGGTTACTCTGCTGCGCTTAAAATTTCTTTTTTGGTTTGCTACAATGCCTTTTCTGAAACGTTGTCTCCCTCTGCTGGAACACTGACTTCTTTCATTTAATGCCTGCAGACTATAAAAGAGAAACCAACCCAAAAAGTTTGGTTGATTAGTCTGTGGCATTCTTTTAAACTGTTGCTTATGGCGGTCTCTGTGAGCTTCTCAGTGACATTCAGCCATCCAGGTATCCCGCCTGCAGTAGACGGAATGTGGCAATGGAACGCTGGCTGCGCGTGTCATAATAGGCTCTGAGCCTTTATATACCTGCGCACAGCAGCAGCCACCTTCAGTCTGCTGCTGGACAGCCAGCAGCAGCAGCAGCAGGAGAGGTAATTAATCAGCAACCCTCCTGCTAAGGGTAGACAGCTGCTCGTTCCACCCCCCCCCCGCCTTAATTGGTTCTCCTCCCTTCCAACGGTGTTGAGGCGGGTGGGAACAGCCGGGGGTTGAGGGTACTGTGCTAAAAGAGGTGGAGTTATGCAGATCTAAAACGCGTGGATTGCAGCAGCAGCAAGCCGAAAAGTGCAGGCATGTGAGGGATCTAGAGGTTGACAGCATGTCTTCTTAACGGGAGTCCAGGTGGCCATCTCCACAAATGGACTTTTCAGAATCCTTGGGTGGCACCGTAGTCGGTAACCAATTCTGGTTATCGCTTCTCGGCCTTTTGGCTAAGATCAAGTGTAGTATCTGTTCTTATCAGTTTAATATCTGATACGTCCCCTATCTGGGGACCATATATTAAATGGATTTTTAGAACAGGGAGATGGAAAAAGAGCTTGCTCTGTCCACTCCACGCATTGACCTGGTATTGCAGTATCTCCAGGACCGGTGCACCCCTTCTTTAATGCAGTTTCTAAAATCAGAAAGAATTGAATTCAATGCTTTTTGTTCATTTTGCTTGTTTGTCGGATTTTGGGATGGACTCTTTGGCTTTGCTTTTCTTCTCCTCATTGGATTTTTCATGTTAAAAGTTGCAGAAGCCAGATGACAAGCTCATTTTGGTTCAACTTCAGCAACTGTGCATTGCATTGCCATGTAATGTAATGTAATGCAATGCTATCTATCTAGCTCTCCCTCTATACTTCCTTTTGGATAAACAGACATATTAGGCAAGCATTTTGGAGCTTTCACCTAAATAACTACAGGTGGTGAGATAAGCTGCACAATATAATTGACCTTTCAGTATATTGTTGCACACACACCATCTATTTAGCAAATGCCCTTGTTATCAACAGCAGCCTTTTAAACTCACCTGAGCTAACAGGTATGTGAGCTGGTTACTCTGCTGCGCTTAAAATTTCTTTTTTGGTTTGCTACAATGCCTTTTCTGAAACGTTGTCTCCCTCTGCTGGAACACTGACTTCTTTCATTTAATGCCTGCAGACTATAAAAGAGAAACCAACCCAAAAAGTTTGGTTGATTAGTCTGTGGCATTCTTTTAAACTGTTGCTTATGGCGGTCTCTGTGAGCTTCTCAGTGACATTCAGCCATCCAGGTATCCCGCCTGCAGTAGACGGAATGTGGCAATGGAACGCTGGCTGCGCGTGTCATAATAGGCTCTGAGCCTTTATATACCTGCGCACAGCAGCAGCCACCTTCAGTCTGCTGCTGGACAGCCAGCAGCAGCAGCAGGAGAGGTAATTAATCAGCAACCCTCCTGCTAAGGGTAGACAGCTGCTCGTTCCACCCCCCCCCCCGCCTTAATTGGTTCTCCTCCCTTCCAACGGTGTTGAGGCGGGTGGGAACAGCCGGGGGTTGAGGGTACTGTGCTAAAAGAGGTGGAGTTATGCAGATCTAAAACGCGTGGATTGCAGCAGCAGCAAGCCGAAAAGTGCAGGCATGTGAGGGATCTAGAGGTTGACAGCATGTCTTCTTAACGGGAGTCCAGGTGGCCATCTCCACAAATGGACTTTTCAGAATCCTTGGGTGGCACCGTAGTCGGAAACCAATTCTGGTTATCGCTTCTCGGCCTTTTGGCTAAGATCAAGTGTAGTATCTGTTCTTATCAGTTTAATATCTGATACGTCCCCTATCTGGGGACCATATATTAAATGGATTTTTAGAACAGGGAGATGGAAAAAGAGCTTGCTCTGTCCACTCCACGCATTGACCTGGTATTGCAGTATCTCCAGGACCGGTGCACCCCTTCTTTAATGCAGTTTCTAAAATCAGAAAGAATTGAATTCAATGCTTTTTGTTCATTTTGCTTGTTTGTCGGATTTTGGGATGGACTCTTTGGCTTTGCTTTTCTTCTCCTCATTGGATTTTTCATGTTAAAAGTTGCAGAAGCCAGATGACAAGCTCATTTTGGTTCAACTTCAGCAACTGTGCATTGCATTGCCATGTAATGTAATGTAATGCAATGCTATCTATCTAGCTCTCCCTCTATACTTCCTTTTGGATAAACAGACATATTAGGCAAGCATTTTGGAGCTTTCACCTAAATAACTACAGGTGGTGAGATAAGCTGCACAATATAATTGACCTTTCAGTATATTGTTGCACACACACCATCTATTTAGCAAATGCCCTTGTTATCAACAGCAGCCTTTTAAACTCACCTGAGCTAACAGGTATGTGAGCTGGTTACTCTGCTGCGCTTAAAATTTCTTTTTTGGTTTGCTACAATGCCTTTTCTGAAACGTTGTCTCCCTCTGCTGGAACACTGACTTCTTTCATTTAATGCCTGCAGACTATAAAAGAGAAACCAACCCAAAAAGTTTGGTTGATTAGTCTGTGGCATTCTTTTAAACTGTTGCTTATGGCGGTCTCTGTGAGCTTCTCAGTGACATTCAGCCATCCAGGTATCCCGCCTGCAGTAGACGGAATGTGGCAATGGAACGCTGGCTGCGCGTGTCATAATAGGCTCTGAGCCTTTATATACCTGCGCACAGCAGCAGCCACCTTCAGTCTGCTGCTGGACAGCCAGCAGCAGCAGCAGCAGGAGAGGTAATTAATCAGCAACCCTCCTGCTAAGGGTAGACAGCTGCTCGTTCCACCCCCCCCCCCGCCTTAATTGGTTCTCCTCCCTTCCAACGGTGTTGAGGCGGGTGGGAACAGCCGGGGGTTGAGGGTACTGTGCTAAAAGAGGTGGAGTTATGCAGATCTAAAACGCGTGGATTGCAGCAGCAGCAAGCCGAAAAGTGCAGGCATGTGAGGGATCTAGAGGTTGACAGCATGTCTTCTTAACGGGAGTCCAGGTGGCCATCTCCACAAATGGACTTTTCAGAATCCTTGGGTGGCACCGTAGTCGGAAACCAATTCTGGTTATCGCTTCTCGGCCTTTTGGCTAAGATCAAGTGTAGTATCTGTTCTTATCAGTTTAATATCTGATACGTCCCCTATCTGGGGACCATATATTAAATGGATTTTTAGAACAGGGAGATGGAAAAAGAGCTTGCTCTGTCCACTCCACGCATTGACCTGGTATTGCAGTATCTCCAGGACCGGTGCACCCCTTCTTTAATGCAGTTTCTAAAATCAGAAAGAATTGAATTCAATGCTTTTTGTTCATTTTGCTTGTTTGTCGGATTTTGGGATGGACTCTTTGGCTTTGCTTTTCTTCTCCTCATTGGATTTTTCATGTTAAAAGTTGCAGAAGCCAGATGACAAGCTCATTTTGGTTCAACTTCAGCAACTGTGCATTGCATTGCCATGTAATGTAATGTAATGCAATGCTATCTATCTAGCTCTCCCTCTATACTTCCTTTTGGATAAACAGACATATTAGGCAAGCATTTTGGAGCTTTCACCTAAATAACTACAGGTGGTGAGATAAGCTGCACAATATAATTGACCTTTCAGTATATTGTTGCACACACACCATCTATTTAGCAAATGCCCTTGTTATCAACAGCAGCCTTTTAAACTCACCTGAGCTAACAGGTATGTGAGCTGGTTACTCTGCTGCGCTTAAAATTTCTTTTTTGGTTTGCTACAATGCCTTTTCTGAAACGTTGTCTCCCTCTGCTGGAACACTGACTTCTTTCATTTAATGCCTGCAGACTATAAAAGAGAAACCAACCCAAAAAGTTTGGTTGATTAGTCTGTGGCATTCTTTTAAACTGTTGCTTATGGCGGTCTCTGTGAGCTTCTCAGTGACATTCAGCCATCCAGGTATCCCGCCTGCAGTAGACGGAATGTGGCAATGGAACGCTGGCTGCGCGTGTCATAATAGGCTCTGAGCCTTTATATACCTGCGCACAGCAGCAGCCACCTTCAGTCTGCTGCTGGACAGCCAGCAGCAGCAGCAGCAGGAGAGGTAATTAATCAGCAACCCTCCTGCTAAGGGTAGACAGCTGCTCGTTCCACCCCCCCCCCCCGCCTTAATTGGTTCTCCTCCCTTCCAACGGTGTTGAGGCGGGTGGGAACAGCCGGGGGTTGAGGGTACTGTGCTAAAAGAGGTGGAGTTATGCAGATCTAAAACACGCGGATTGCAGCAGCAGCAAGCCGAAAAGTGCAGGCATGTGAGGGATCTAGAGGTTGACAGCATGTCTTCTTAACGGGAGTCCAGGTGGCCATCTCCACAAATGGACTTTTCAGAATCCTTGGGTGGCACCGTAGTCGGAAACCAATTCTGGTTATCGCTTCTCGGCCTTTTGGCTAAGATCAAGTGTAGTATCTTTCGAAAAGGCGGTTTTGGATGTTGGCAGCCCTAGTAGATTGATACATTATGCACACTGGGGTTTAGGCGCTTGTTAGTACGCCAGGTGGCTAATATAGTCATCTGGTGGAAAGCATGGCCCCCCAGGATCGACGCCATTGGGCCGGGGAAGATCGAAAGCCCGAAGTGTGAAGTGCCCCAGGAGTGGTGACCCTGGGGTGCCTTAACTCACTGGGATTGGGAACCCCACTTGAGTTTATGGCACATTTGCACTAGCACTTCAATATTTCTTTCTTCACACACACCCTTATTCCGGGCCTTCTGGCCTTAGGATGGGGAATTTTTCAATTCCCGGTCGAAGGTCCGGGCAGTATTATACTGTGAAACCTTCACTATTTATTTAATTTCTTTGTCACTGTGTGTCCACTTATTCACGTGTGTCACGTCCTACTAGGATTTTGTCGGGATGCGGTTCCCTTACGGGTTCCTCTCTTGGCAGGTCTAGGGGGGGAGTGTGTGGCCATCAGGTTCCGCTCCCCCCTGAACCCCCCTGGCTCTCCTCTTTCGGGAGGAGAGCGTTGTTGGCTCCCCTCTTCCGGGAGGGGAGCACAGTCTTTGGCTCCCAGTGCCTTGCTCGGGTGAGAACTCGGGCAGGTGCTGGGGGTAAGATTGGGTCGCCTCTGGCTCCGGCTGGAGGTGGCTATTTGTCCCTGTTCCTCGCTGTGGCCTTCTGGCTCGGAGGGACGGGGAATGGTTTGGGGGACCCTTCTCCTTTTGGAGAGGGTTTCAAGAAGACCAGCATCCTAGTGCACTTTTTTTGTGGCACTTGTCACTTTTTTAAGCGCACTCGGGTTTTGTACACGAATTCGGGCTTTCGATAAAAAAAAAAAAAAAAATCTGTTCTTATCAGTTTAATATCTGATACGTCCCCTATCTGGGGACCATATATTAAATGGATTTTTAGAACAGGGAGATGGAAAAAGAGCTTGCTCTGTCCACTCCACGCATTGACCTGGTATTGCAGTATCTCCAGGACCGGTGCACCCCTTCTTTAATGCAGTTTCTAAAATCAGAAAGAATTGAATTCAATGCTTTTTGTTCATTTTGCTTGTTTGTCGGATTTTGGGATGGACTCTTTGGCTTTGCTTTTCTTCTCCTCATTGGATTTTTCATGTTAAAAGTTGCAGAAGCCAGATGACAAGCTCATTTTGGTTCAACTTCAGCAACTGTGCATTGCATTGCCATGTAATGTAATGTAATGCAATGCTATCTATCTAGCTCTCCCTCTATACTTCCTTTTGGATAAACAGACATATTAGGCAAGCATTTTGGAGCTTTCACCTAAATAACTACAGGTGGTGAGATAAGCTGCATAATATAATTGACCTTTCAGTATATTGTTGCACACACACCATCTATTTAGCAAATGCCCTTGTTATCAACAGCAGCCTTTTAAACTCACCTGAGCTAACAGGTATGTGAGCTGGTTACTCTGCTGCGCTTAAAATTTATTTTTTGGTTTGCTACAATGCCTTTTCTGAAACTTTGTCTCCCTCTGCTGGAACACTGACTTCTTTCATTTAATGCCTGCAGACTATAAAAGAGAAACCAACCCAAAAAGTTTGGTTGATTAGTCTGTGGCATTCTTTTAAACTGTTGCTTATGGCGGTCTCTGTGAGCTTCTCAGTGACATTCAGCCATCCAGGTATCCCGCCTGCAGTAGACGGAATGTGGCAATGGAACGTTGGCTGCGCGTGTCATAATAGGCTCTGAGCCTTTATATACCTGCGCACAGCAGCAGCCACCTTCAGTCTGCTGCTGGACAGCCAGCAGCAGCAGCAGCAGGAGAGGTAATTAATCAGCAACCCTCCTGCTAAGGGTAGACAGCTGCTCGTTCCACCCCCCCCCCCGCCTTAATTGGTTCTCCTCCCTTCCAACGGTGTTGAGGCGGGTGGGAACAGCCGGGGGTTGAGGGTACTGTGCTAAAAGAGGTGGAGTTATGCAGATCTAAAACGCGTGGATTGCAGCAGCAGCAAGCCGAAAAGTGCAGGCATGTGAGGGATCTAGAGGTTGACAGCATGTCTTCTTAACGGGAGTCCAGGTGGCCATCTCCACAAATGGACTTTTCAGAATCCTTGGGTGGCACCGTAGTCGGAAACCAATTCTGGTTATCGCTTCTCGGCCTTTTGGCTAAGATCAAGTGTAGTATCTGTTCTTATCAGTTTAATATCTGATACGTCCCCTATCTGGGGACCATATATTAAATGGATTTTTAGAACAGGGAGATGGAAAAAGAGCTTGCTCTGTCCACTCCACGCATTGACCTGGTATTGCAGTATCTCCAGGACCGGTGCACCCCTTCTTTAATGCAGTTTCTAAAATCAGAAAGAATTGAATTCAATGCTTTTTGTTCATTTTGCTTGTTTGTCGGATTTTGGGATGGACTCTTTGGCTTTGCTTTTCTTCTCCTCATTGGATTTTTCATGTTAAAAGTTGCAGAAGCCAGATGACAAGCTCATTTTGGTTCAACTTCAGCAACTGTGCATTGCATTGCCATGCAATGTAATGTAATGCAATGCTATCTATCTAGCTCTCCCTCTATACTTCCTTTTGGATAAACAGACATATTAGGCAAGCATTTTGGAGCTTTCACCTAAATAACTACAGGTGGTGAGATAAGCTGCACAATATAATTGACCTTTCAGTATATTGTTGCACACACACCATCTATTTAGCAAATGCCCTTGTTATCAACAGCAGCCTTTTAAACTCACCTGAGCTAACAGGTATGTGAGCTGGTTACTCTGCTGCGCTTAAAATTTCTTTTTTGGTTTGCTACAATGCCTTTTCTGAAACGTTGTCTCCCTCTGCTGGAACACTGACTTCTTTCATTTAATGCCTGCAGACTATAAAAGAGAAACCAACCCAAAAAGTTTGGTTGATTAGTCTGTGGCATTCTTTTAAACTGTTGCTTATGGCGGTCTCTGTGAGCTTCTCAGTGACATTCAGCCATCCAGGTATCCCGCCTGCAGTAGACGGAATGTGGCAATGGAACGCTGGCTGCGCATGTCATAATAGGCTCTGAGCCTTTATATACCTGCGCACAGCAGCAGCCACCTTCAGTCTGCTGCTGCTGGACAGCCAGCAGCAGCAGCAGCAGGAGAGGTAATTAATCAGCAACCCTCCTGCTAAGGGTAGACAGCTGCTCGTTCCACCCCCCCCCCCGCCTTAATTGGTTCTCCTCCCTTCCAACGGTGTTGAGGCGGGTGGGAACAGCCGGGGGCTGAGGGTACTGTGCTAAAAGAGGTGGAGTTATGCAGATCTAAAACGCGTGGATTGCAGCAGCAGCAAGCCGAAAAGTGCAGGCATGTGAGGGATCTAGAGGTTGACAGCATGTCTTCTTAACGGGAGTCCAGGTGGCCATCTCCACAAATGGACTTTTCAGAATCCTTGGGTGGCACCGTAGTCGGAAACCAAATCTGGTTATCGCTTCTCGGCCTTTTGGCTAAGATCAAGTGTAGTATCTGTTCTTATCAGTTTAATATCTGATACGTCCCCTATCTGGGGACCATATATTAAATGGATTTTTAGAACAGGGAGATGGAAAAAGAGCTTGCTCTGTTCACTCCATGCATTGACCTGGTATTGCAGTATCTCCAGGACCGGTGCACCCCTTCTTTAATGCAGTTTCTAAAATCAGAAAGAATTGAATTCAATGCTTTTTGTTCATTTTGCTTGTTTGTCGGATTTTGGGATGGACTCTTTGGCTTTGCTTTTCTTCTCCTCATTGGATTTTTCATGTTAAAAGTTGCAGAAGCCAGATGACAAGCTCATTTTGGTTCAACTTCAGCAACTGTGCATTGCATTGCCATGTAATGTAATGTAATGCAATGCTATCTATCTAGCTCTCCCTCTATACTTCCTTTTGGATAAACAGACATATTAGGCAAGCATTTTGGAGCTTTCACCTAAATAACTACAGGTGGTGAGATAAGCTGCACAATATAATTGACCTTTCAGTATATTGTTGCACACACACCATCTATTTAGCAAATGCCCTTGTTATCAACAGCAGCCTTTTAAACTCACCTGAGCTAACAGGTATGTGAGCTGGTTACTCTGCTGCGCTTAAAATTTCTTTTTTGGTTTGCTACAATGCCTTTTCTGAAACGTTGTCTCCCTCTGCTGGAACACTGACTTCTTTCATTTAATGCCTGCAGACTATAAAAGAGAAACCAACCCAAAAAGTTTGGTTGATTAGTCTGTGGCATTCTTTTAAACTGTTGCTTATGGCGGTCTCTGTGAGCTTCTCAGTGACATTCAGCCATCCAGGTATCCCACCTGCAGTAGACGGAATGTGGCAATGGAACGCTGGCTGCGCGTGTCATAAAAGGCTCTGAGCCTTTATATACCTGCGCACAGCAGCAGCCACCTTCAGTCTGCTGCTGGACAGCCAGCAGCAGCAGCAGCAGGAGAGGTAATTAATCAGCAACCCTCCTGCTAAGGGTAGACAGCTGCTCGTTCCACCCCCCCCCCCCGCCTTAATTGGTTCTCCTCCCTTCCAACGGTGTTGAGGCGGGTGGGAACAGCCGGGGGTTGATTGTACTGTGCTAAAAGAGGTGGAGTTATGCAGATCTAAAACGCGTGGATTGCAGCAGCAGCAAGCCGAAAAGTGCAGGCATGTGAGGGATCTAGAGGTTGACAGCATGTCTTCTTAACGGGAGTCCAGGTGGCCATCTCCACAAATGGACTTTTCAGAATCCTTGGGTGGCACCGTAGTCGGAAACCAATTCTGGTTATCGCTTCTCGGCCTTTTGGCTAAGATCAAGTGTAGTATCTGTTCTTATCAGTTTAATATCTGATACGTCCCCTATCTGGGGACCATATATTAAATGGATTTTTAGAACAGGGAGATGGAAAAAGAGCTTGCTCTGTCCACTCCACGCATTGACCTGGTATTGCAGTATCTCCAGGACCGGTGCACCCCTTCTTTAATGCAGTTTCTAAAATCAGAAAGAATTGAATTCAATGCTTTTTGTTCATTTTGCTTGTTTGTCGGATTTTGGGATGGACTCTTTGGCTTTGCTTTTCTTCTCCTCATTGGATTTTTCATGTTAAAAGTTGCAGAAGCCAGATGACAAGCTCATTTTGGTTCAACTTCAGCAACTGTGCATTGCATTGCCATGTAATGTAATGTAATGCAATGCTATCTATCTAGCTCTCCCTCTATACTTCCTTTTGGATAAACAGACATATTAGGCAAGCATTTTGGAGCTTTCACCTAAATAACTACAGGTGGTGAGATAAGCTGCACAATATAATTGACCTTTCAGTATATTGTTGCACACACACCATCTATTTAGCAAATGCCCTTGTTATCAACAGCAGCCTTTTAAACTCACCTGAGCTAACAGGTATGTGAGCTGGTTACTCTGCTGCGCTTAAAATTTCTTTTTTGGTTTGCTACAATGCCTTTTCTGAAACGTTGTCTCCCTCTGCTGGAACACTGACTTCTTTCATTTAATGCCTGCAGACTATAAAAGAGAAACCAACCCAAAAAGTTTGGTTGATTAGTCTGTGGCATTCTTTTAAACTGTTGCTTATGGCGGTCTCTGTGAGCTTCTCAGTGACATTCAGCCATCCAGGTATCCCGCCTGCAGTAGACGGAATGTGGCAATGGAACGCTGGCTGCGCGTGTCATAATAGGCTCTGAGCCTTTATATACCTGCGCACAGCAGCAGCCACCTTCAGTCTGCTGCTGAACAGCCAGCAGCAGCAGCAGCAGGAGAGGTAATTAATCAGCAACCCTCCTGCTAAGGGTAGACAGCTGCTCGTTCCACCCCCCCCCCGCCTTAATTGGTTCTCCTCCCTTCCAACGGTGTTGAGGCGGGTGGGAACAGCCGGGGGTTGAGGGTACTGTGCTAAAAGAGGTGGAGTTATGCAGATCTAAAACGCGTGGATTGCAGCAGCAGCAAGCCGAAAAGTGCAGGCATGTGAGGGATCTAGAGGTTGACAGCATGTCTTCTTAACGGGAGTCCAGGTGGCCATCTCCACAAATGGACTTTTCAGAATCCTTGGGTGGCACCGTAGTCGGAAACCAATTCTGGTTATTGCTTCTTGGCCTTTTGGCTCAGATCAAGTGTCTGGACATCAGGTTCCTTGAGTGCTAGCCCTCGGCCTTCCAGCATCGCCACTCCGGTGGCTTAAGCTGGATGCTGCTATAGGGGGAGAGTGAGGAGGAAACGGGAAGGCGATTTCCGTGGCTGACTATGGGAGTCAAGCTGAAATTTGCTGGGACCGGGGACCCCCGGGTCAAGAATGGATTTCGCATTGAGATTTCCGAGGAGAAGAAGGGACATTTTTCCATGTCCTACCTGGTGAATGCCATCTTCTATGAAGCATTGAAGATTAAGAAGTCGGACATTCTTTGCCTGCAGGAATTTAGAAGTCATGGAAGGTATGTGCTGGTTCTTTCTACTATGGCTGCTTGCCAAAATCTTTATAGAACCTTGAAAGGCCATACTGAGAACTCCCTCCTAGATGGACTCACTTTTACTGTCCTCTATTCAAAGGGGGATGTTCCTGTTGTTGTGTTTATGCACAATCCCTTTATCCCCCAGGAGGACATTACTTTATTCTTGAGGAGGCATTGTACTTATGTGCATTTTTCCCACAAGATCTCGAATGAAGAAGGCTTGTGGACTGGCAAATACAAGTACTTTGTTCGTTTTGCTACAGACCCCGAGGGGCCAGGGGGCATACATTATCCTCCTATGTGTTTCTCTATTGGGAGAGACACTGGTTTCTTGTACTTTCCTGATGCTCCTTTTTTCTGCAGAAGATGTAACAAGTATGGTCATGTCCAGGAGTCCTGCAGGTATCCGCCAACCTGCAGGAGGTGTAACACGTCTGGTCATATGGCGAAAGACTGCAAGAACCAGGTAAAGTGTGATGCTTGTGGTGAGGAGGGGCATGTTCTTAGGCAGTGTCAAGCTAGAACCACTCCTAAGTCTTTTGCTCAAGTGGTCGCGGAGGGGCCTGCTGTTCCTTCGACTTCTACTAGGGTTCCACAAGGTCCCCTTCCGGATGTCGGGGAGGCAACTGCTCCCCAAGAGGAAGAGGATGGCACTCAGATGGACGACATATTTGAAGATGCCCAGCTTCAGCCTCCTGCATCAGGAGGCTTTGACATGGTGATTCCAGAGGTGATGTCACCTTTCCCTCCCCAGTTTGGTGTCCGTGGTGAGGGGGAAATGGACTTGTCCAATTCTCCTGTCATATCTTGGTGCAATACTGCTTCAGAGGAGATCGGGGGCGGTGGCCAAGGGGACTTGTCTGCTGTCCGTTTCTCTGATGAGGAGGATCCTGATGTGGTCAAGAAGAAGCCAAGGACTGAGTGTTCATCCATTGCTGCCGTGTGTGATAGCCCGGTGGACTCTCGTGCTTACCCGTCAGATGTATTTTCTCCTGACATTGTTACATTTGGCATTCAGCCAGATGGTAATAGCTTTGCTTTGCTTGATGAAGGTTGAGTTGATGTTTTCTTTCTTTTTTTTTCAGGTTATGTGTGATCCCCTTTAGTTATGCCGCATCATTCTGGATGGGACATTGTGTCCCTTAATGTTAGGCAAATTAGATCTCTTACCCGAAGAACAACAGTTCTGGATTATCTAAAGGGTTTGAGTGCAGATGTCTATTGTCTACAAGAGTGTGGGATTACTGAATCTCGAGGGGATAAGGACTGGCCTTATGGCCAGTATGTTTGGTCGGGGTCCAGCTTTAACAAAAATGATGGTGTGGGGATTTTAGTTGGTAATAAGAATATTACTATTGATAGTTACACGGTTGTGGAGGTGGGTCGCTGCATTATTGTTTTTTTGAGTTATAGGGGGTGGAAGGTTAGAATGATTAATTTATATTGTCCTACTAAAAAAGAGGAGCGGCTTGCTCTTCTTGAGAAATTGAGTTTTTTTCTCCCTGGAAAAATTCCTACAGTTTTTGTTGGTGACTGTAATTGTGTCACAGAAGGTAATGTGGACATTACGGGAAAAAAGTTATCTCAACTTATTTCTGATTTTTCTTTCTTAGACGCTGCAATACTTGAGTATGGCATTCCACCACCGCCTACATATTATGCTGACCGTGGTAATATTTCATCAAGAATAGATAGGATGTTATTTTCCAAAAATATGGTTTGTTCAAGTTATGTTCAACATAAGGTACCTTTTTCTGATCATGAGTGTTTGCGTGGAGTTTTTAGTGCGAATGGGGACATGGTGTTTGGGGGTGGGGTTTGGAAATTGAATACGAGGTTGTTGGAGGATGAGGAGGTGATGAGTGAGTTGGAGAAAAGGTATGCAAGTTGGAGGTGGCGTAAGCGTGATTTTGGTAGTGTGCTTGAATGGTGGGATTGGGTGAAATTACAGTTAAAAACTTTCTTTAAAAAATGGGGCTACAAAAAAGCTGCCAGATATCGTAATAGATTTAATGACTTAAGTAGACGGATTGATTGGTTGCGTGGGTGTGTTAGGAAAGGAATGGATATGTCTGATCAGCTTGAGGTTGCTAAGAATGAGTTAAAATGTCTTCTGGATGAAAAAGGTAAAGAGATTATTTACCGTACCAAGTTAGAGCATTTGGAAAAGAATGAAAAGTGCACCAGGTACTTTTTTAAAAAAATGAATGGAAGGAAGTTGGATTTGAGTG
Source organism: Phyllobates terribilis (assembly GCF_046119375.1). Classification (NCBI taxonomy): domain Eukaryota; kingdom Metazoa; phylum Chordata; class Amphibia; order Anura; family Dendrobatidae; genus Phyllobates; species Phyllobates terribilis. The sequence goes on from NW_027362868.1 coordinate 2,057,529, forward strand.
AAGTGGTAGGTGAAGATGGATCTAGTGTGGTTGGGAAGAATGTGTTGAATGAGGTGAATGGCTTCTATAGTAAGTTGTACGATGAGAAATGGATTGATCCTGGACTTGTGTCGCATGTATTGAGTGGTATGGAGAAGAGACTTGGTTCGGATGAATGTGATGCTTTGTGTGAGGATGTTATTTTGGATGAGGTGAGGAATGTTGTTATGAGTGCTAAAAAGAATAAGACGCCTGGGAAGGATGGGTTGCCTGTGGAGCTGTATGTGAAAGCTTGGGAGTTTTTGGGTAAGGACTTGACTGAGGTTTGTAGGTATATGTGGATGAATGGTGTTTTGTGTGACAGTATGAAAGAGGGTATAGTGGTTCTTGTGTTTAAGAAGGGTGAGAAAAAGCGTTTGGAGAACTGGAGACCCATATCATTGCTTAACGCTGATTATAAGGTCTACAGTAAATTGTTAGCAAATCGTATGCGTGAGGTGATTGGTAGGGTTGTGGAGGATGACCAAGTGTGTGCCGTGCCTGGTCGGAGTATAAGTGATAATTTGTTATTGTTAAGGGATATGCTTGGGGATTGTAAGACTAGAAAGCAGAAGTGTATGGTGTTAGCAATTGATTTCGAAAAGGCTTTTGATAGAGTTTCGCATGTGTTTCTGTTTAAAGTATTGGAGAGGATGGGTTTCCCTAGGGTTTTTCTGAATGGAGTTAAGTCTTTATATGATTATGTGTCAAGTGAGTTTTTAGTGAATGGATGGTTGTCTGACAAAGTGATGATTAGGTCTGGTGTAAGACAGGGGTGCCCTATGTCCCCTGTCTTGTTTGTATGTGTGATTGAGCCTTTGCTGTGTTTAGTGAGACGTGAGAAAATGATGAGAGGATTGTTAGTGCCTGGGAGTGGTGGTAAGCATGTGAAGGTGTTAGGTTACATGGATGATGTTGTGATGGTGAGTGAAAGTATGGCTTCAATGATTAGGGTGAGGTTGCTTTTGGATTTTTTCTGTGGTGCATCAGGTTTTAGAGTTAACTGGACTAAGTGTAGTTTCAAATGCTTTGGAGATGACAGTATTCGTATGGAAGGTGTTAAGTATGAGGAGAGTGCAATTAAGATTTTAGGGGTATTTTTCAATGATGATCTGAAAGGAAATGAGAGTTGGGACGAGTGTGGTATGCGTGTTGAGCGAAAACTGAATTTTTGGAGAATGAGAGATCTTTCTTTGCGGGGCAAAGTTCTAGTTATCAAAGCAGTGATCTTACCCATTCTGCTTTTTGTGGCCATATTTTTTCCATCCCCTTTTAGGAAAGTGAAGAGAGTTGAGAAAATGATTTTTTCTTTTTTCTGGTGCAGCAAGATGGAGAAGCTGAAGAGGGAAAGCCTTTATAAGGCCTGCCAGCATGGTGGTTTGGGATTTCCTAATGTTGAGGTTTTTTTAGGGCTCCATTATATTAAGACGATTGTGGTATTGTTGGGTAAAGGTAATAAGGGTGCATGTATGGCAAGTTATTCTGCAGGATGGATGTTGTATGGGTTAGGTTGGAGAAAGAGGGATGCGAGAGTGCCTGTGTCTTTTAAGTGTCCGGTGTGGTATGAGGTGATTGAAAAGTTTGTCAAGAAGTATGATTTGCTGAGTGTGCCGGCGGATGAGTTTAGAATGACTAAGAGGGTGTATAGGAAATTGTGTGCAAATGAGGTCGAGTCTAATATTGTTGGTTTGAGAGGGAATGAGGTTGCGGATGCTTGGAGAAAGTTGGGTATGTATGGGATGTCCAACAAACAGAAGGATGTAGTGTGGATGGCGTTTCACAATATTCTTCCAGTGAGGGACGTTCAAAAGAAGAGAGGTTTGATTATGTCGGATGTTTGTCCAAGAGATGGATGTAATGGTTGTGAGACGGTTATGCATCTGATGTGGAATTGTAATTTTGCGCAAGACGTGTGGAAATGTGTAGGGGGGTTGTGTAGGAGTTTGGCGGGAGTGACTTTTGTGGATTGGCGTGTGGTTATGTTTGGTATTGGTGCAAGTGGACGTGTAAAGGAGAGAGTTTTGTGGTTAATTATGGCTTGTGTGTTAGAAAGTTTGTGGGATGTGAGGAATCTTTGTGTATTCAAAAGGAAATCAATTACAGTAAATGAATGTATTAGGATTATTCTTTCTAGGCTATTTTTGATTTACAAGATGGATAGTAGTAGCGGTGGTGGAACAGATGCCGAGGGAATATGGAAATTTAAAAAGTGGAGGCATATTGTAGAATTTCAGTGATCTTTTGGTTTATATTAATAAGATGTTCTTCTTTCTGTAATATTAGGTTACTTTATGCTTAATAAATATGGCCATGATGATGAGAAGTTTTTTTTTTTGCAACAGTTTTGGTATATCCTACTGATTTGCTATAAAACTAACCTGAATGGTTAAAAAAAAAAAAAAAAAAAAAAAAAATCTGTTCTTATCAGTTTAATATCTGATACATCCCCTATCTGGGGACCATATATTAAATGGATTTTTAGAACAGGGAGATGGAAAAAGAGCTTGCTCTGTCCACTCCACGCATTGACCTGGTATTGCAGTATCTCCAGGACCGGTGCACCCCTTCTTTAATGCAGTTTCTAAAATCAGAAAGAATTGAATTCAATGCTTTTTGTTCATTTTGCTTGTTTGTCGGATTTTGGGATGGACTCTTTGGCTTTGCTTTTCTTCTCCTCATTGGATTTTTCATGTTAAAAGTTGCAGAAGCCAGATGACAAGCTCATTTTGGTTCAACTTCAGCAACTGTGCATTGCATTGCCATGTAATGTAATGTAATGCAATGCTATCTATCTAGCTCTCCCTCTATACTTCCTTTTGGATAAACAGACATATTAGGCAAGCATTTTGGAGCTTTCAACTAAATAACTACAGGTGGTGAGATAAGCTGCACAATATAATTGACCTTTCAGTATATTGTTGCACACACACCATCTATTTAGCAAATGCCCTTGTTATCAACAGCAGCCTTTTAAACTCACCTGAGCTAACAGGTATGTGAGCTGGTTACTCTGCTGCGCTTAAAATTTCCTTTTTGGTTTGCTACAATGCCTTTTCTGAAACGTTGTCTCCCTCTGCTGGAACACTGACTTCTTTCATTTAATGCCTGCAGACTATAAAAGAGAAACCAACCCAAAAAGTTTGGTTGATTAGTCTGTGGCATTCTTTTAAACTGTTGCTTATGGCGGTCTCTGTGAGCTTCTCAGTGACATTCAGCCATCCAGGTATCCCGCCTGCAGTAGACGGAATGTGGCAATGGAACGCTGGCTGCGCGTGTCATAATAGGCTCTGAGCCTTTATATACCTGCGCACAGCAGCAGCCACCTTCAGTCTGCTGCTGGACAGCCAGCAGCAGCAGCAGCAGGAGAGGTAATTAATCAGCAACCCTCCTGCTAAGGGTAGACAGCTGCTCTTTCCACTCCCACCCCTGCCTTAATTGGTTCTCCTCCCTTCCAACGGTGTTGAGGCGGGTGGGAACAGCCGGGGGTTGAGGGTACTGTGCTAAAAGAGGTGGAGTTATGCAGATCTAAAACGCGTGGATTGCAGCAGCAGCAAGCCAAAAAGTGCAGGCATGTGAGGGATCTAGAGGTTGACAGCATGTCTTCTTAACGGGAGTCCAGGTGGCCATCTCCACAAATGGACTTTTCAGAATCCTTGGGTGGCACCGTAGTCGGAAACCAATTCTGGTTATCGCTTCTCGGCCTTTTGGCTAAGATCAAGTGTAGTATCTGTTCTTATCAGTTTAATATCTGATACGTCCCCTATCTGGGGACCATATATTAAATGGATTTTTAGAACAGGGAGATGGAAAAAGAGCTTGCTCTGTCCACTCCACGCATTGACCTGGTATTGCAGTATCTCCAGGACCGGTGCACCCCTTCTTTAATGCAGTTTCTAAAATCAGAAAGAATTGAATTCAATGCTTTTTGTTCATTTTGCTTGTTTGTCAGATTTTGGGATGGACTCTTTGGCTTTGCTTTTCTTCTCCTCATTGGATTTTTCATGTTAAAAGTTGCAGAAGCCAGATGACAAGCTCATTTTGGTTCAACTTCAGCAACTGTGCATTGCATTGCCATGTAATGTAATGTAATGCAATTCTATCTATCTAGCTCTCCCTCTATACTTCCTTTTGGATAAACAGACATATTAGGCAAGCATTTTGGAGCTTTCACCTAAATAACTACAGGTGGTGAGATAAGCTGCACAATATAATTGACCTTTCAGTATATTGTTGCACACACACCATCTATTTAGCAAATGCCCTTGTTATCAACAGCAGCCTTTTAAACTCACCTGAGCTAACAGGTATGTGAGCTGGTTACTCTGCTGCGCTTAAAATTTCTTTTTTGGTTTGCTACAATGCCTTTTCTGAAACGTTGTCTCCCTCTGCTGGAACACTGACTTCTTTCATTTAATGCCTGCAGACTATAAAAGAGAAACCAACCCAAAAAGTTTGGTTGATTAGTCTGTGGCATTCTTTTAAACTGTTGCTTATGGCGGTCTCTGTGAGCTTCTCAGTGACATTCAGCCATCCAGGTATCCCGCCTGCAGTAGACGGAATGTGGCAATGGAACGCTGGCTGCGCGTGTCATAATAGGCTCTGAGCCTTTATATACCTGCGCACAGCAGCAGCCACCTTCATTCTGCTGCTGGACAGCCAGCAGCAGCAGCAGCAGGAGAGGTAATTAATCAGCAACCCTCCTGCTAAGGGTAGACAGCTGCTCGTTCCACCCCCCCCCGCCTTAATTGGTTCTCCTCCCTTCCAACGGTGTTGAGGCGGGTGGGAACAGCCGGGGGTTGAGGGTACTGTGCTAAAAGAGGTGGAGTTATGCAGATCTAAAACGCGTGGATTGCAGCAGCAGCAAGCCGAAAAGTGCAGGCATGTGAGGGATCTAGAGGTTGACAGCATGTCTTCTTAACGGGAGTCCAGGTGGCCATCTCCACAAATGGACTTTTCAGAATCCTTGGGTGGCACCGTAGTCGGAAACCAATTCTGGTTATCGCTTCTCGGCCTTTTGGCTAAGATCAAGTGTAGTATCTGTTCTTATCAGTTTAATATCTGATACGTCCCCTATCTGGGGACCATATATTAAATGGATTTTTAGAACAGGGAGATGGAAAAAGAGCTTGCTCTGTCCACTCCACGCATTGACCTGGTATTGCAGTATCTCCAGGACCGGTGCACCCCTTCTTTAATGCAGTTTCTAAAATCAGAAAGAATTGAATTCAATGCTTTTTGTTCATTTTGCTTGTTTGTCGGATTTTGGGATGGACTCTTTGGCTTTGCTTTTCTTCTCCTCATTGGATTTTTCATGTTAAAAGTTGCAGAAGCCAGATGACAAGCTCATTTTGGTTCAACTTCAGCAACTGTGCATTGCATTGCCATGTAATGTAATGTAATGCAATGCTATCTATCTAGCTCTCCCTCTATACTTCCTTTTGGATAAACAGACATATTAGGCAAGCATTTTGGAGCTTTCACCTAAATAACTACAGGTGGTGAGATAAGCTGCACAATATAATTGACCTTTCAGTATATTGTTGCACACACACCATCTATTTAGCAAATGCCCTTGTTATCAACAGCAGCCTTTTAAACTCACCTGAGCTAACAGGTATGTGAGCTGGTTACTCTGCTGCGCTTAAAATTTCTTTTTTGGTTTGCTACAATGCCTTTTCTGAAACGTTGTCTCCCTCTGCTGGAACACTGACTTCTTTCACTTAATGCCTGCAGACTATAAAAGAGAAACCAACCCAAAAAGTTTGGTTGATTAGTCTGTGGCATTCTTTTAAACTGTTGCTTATAGCGGTCTCTGTGAGCTTCTCAGTGACATTCAGCCATCCAGGTATCCCGCCTGCAGTAGACGGAATGTGGCAATGGAACGCTGGCTGCGCGTGTCATAATAGGCTCTGAGCCTTTATATACCTGCGCACAGCAGCAGCCACCTTCAGTCTGCTGCTGGACAACCAGCAGCAGCAGCAGCAGGAGAGGTAATTAATCAGCAACCCTCCTGCTAAGGGTAGACAGCTGCTCGTTCCACCCCCCCCCCCGCCTTAATTGGTTCTCCTCCCTTCCAACGGTGTTGAGGCGGGTGGGAACAGCCGGGGGTTGAGGGTACTGTGCTAAAAGAGGTGGAGTTATGCAGATCTAAAACGCGTGGATTGCAGCAGCAGCAAGCCGAAAAGTGCAGGCATGTGAGGGATCTAGAGGTTGACAGCATGTCTTCTTAACGGGAGTCCAGGTGGCCATCTCCACAAATGGACTTTTCAGAATCCTTGGGTGGCACCGTAGTCGGAAACCAATTCTGGTTATCGCTTCTCGGCCTTTTGGCTAAGATCAAGTGTAGTATCTGTTCTTATCAGTTTAATATCTGATACGTCCCCTATCTGGGGACCATATATTAAATGGATTTTTAGAACAGGGAGATGGAAAAAGAGCTTGCTCTGTCCACTCCACGCATTGACCTGGTATTGCAGTATCTCCAGGACCGGTGCACCCCTTCTTTAATGCAGTTTCTAAAATCAGAAAGAATTGAATTCAATGCTTTTTGTTCATTTTGCTTGTTTGTCGGATTTTGGGATGGACTCTTTGGCTTTGCTTTTCTTCTCCTCATTGGATTTTTCATGTTAAAAGTTGCAGAAGCCAGATGACAAGCTCATTTTGGTTCAACTTCAGCAACTGTGCATTGCATTGCCATGTAATGTAATGTAATGCAATGCTATCTATCTAGCTCTCCCTCTATACTTCCTTTTGGATAAACAGACATATTAGGCAAGCATTTTGGAGCTTTCACCTAAATAACTACAGGTGGTGAGATAAGCTGCACAATATAATTGACCTTTCAGTATATTGTTGCACACACACCATCTATTTAGCAAATGCCCTTGTTATCAACAGCAGCCTTTTAAACTCACCTGAGCTAACAGGTATGTGAGCTGGTTACTCTGCTGCGCTTAAAATTTCTTTTTTGGTTTGCTACAATGCCTTTTCTGAAACGTTGTCTCCCTCTGCTGGAACACTGACTTCTTTCATTTAATGCCTGCAGACTATAAAAGAGAAACCAACCCAAAAAGTTTGGTTGATTAGTCTGTGGCATTCTTTTAAACTGTTGCTTATGGCGGTCTCTGTGAGCTTCTCAGTGACATTCAGCCATCCAGGTATCCCGCCTGCAGTAGACGGAATGTGGCAATGGAACGCTGGCTGCGCGTGTCATAATAGGCTCTGAGCCTTTATATACCTGCTCACAGCAGCAGCCACCTTCAGTCTGCTGCTGGACAGCCAGCAGCAGCAGCAGCAGGAGAGGTAATTAATCAGCAACCCTCCTGCTAAGGGTAGACAGCTGCTCTTTCCACTCCCATCCCTGCCTTAATTGGTTCTCCTCCCTTCCAACGGTGTTGAGGCGGGTGGGAACAGCCGGGGGTTGAGGGTACTGTGCTAAAAGAGGTGGAGTTATGCAGATCTAAAACGCGTGGATTGCAGCAGCAGCAAGCCGAAAAGTGCAGGCATGTGAGGGATCTAGAGGTTGACAGCATGTCTTCTTAACGGGAGTCCAGGTGGCCATCTCCACAAATGGACTTTTCAGAATCCTTGGGTGGCACCGTAGTCGGAAACCAATTCTGGTTATCGCTTCTCGGCCTTTTGGCTAAGATCAAGTGTAGTATCATTTGAAAAGGCAGTTTTGTCCTTGGGCTGCCCTAGTAAATTGATGCATATTACACACTGGTTTGGTGCACTTGTTAGTACGCCAGGTGGCTCATAGAGTTATCTGATGGAAAACATGGCCCTCCAGGATCGAAGTCACTAGTCTGGGTAAGTGTGAGGGCTTTGGAGCAATGTGCCCCAGGAGTAGGCGCCCTGGTGGGAGTCCAAGCTTACTGGGACTGGGAACCCCAGAAAGACTTGGCTTCGTAGCACGCCGCACCTTTGCCAATCATACTTTCTGAGCAACCCCCCCTATTCCTGGCCTCCGGGCTAGGAAGGGGAATTTTTATAAACCCGGTCGGAGGTCCGGTCAGCTTTGGGCTGAGAAACCAACACAGGCTCCAGCTCCACTAGGGTGGCAGCCTAGATGGAAGCTGGGAGCACGAAAACGGCTCTTCTCCGGCTTCGGCTAGGGAGAGCATCGGAGATCCCTGACCCTTGCTGTGGCCTTCTGGCTCGGAGGGATGGGGATGGTTTATTGGGGACCCTCTCCTCCGGGAAGGGTCCACATGAATCCTCGCCTCGTGCGCTGTTTTGGTGTGACTTCGGTCACATTTTTCAGTGCCTTGGATGCAGCTTCAATCAAAAAATCTGTTCTTATCAGTTTAATATCTGATACGTCCCCTATCTGGGGACCATATATTAAATGGATTTTTAGAACAGGGAGATGGAAAAAGAGCTTGCTCTGTCCACTCCACGCATTGACCTGGTATTGCAGTATCTCCAGGACCGGTGCACCCCTTCTTTAATGCAGTTTCTAAAATCAGAAAGAATTGAATTCAATGCTTTTTGTTCATTTTGCTTGTTTGTCAGATTTTGGGATGGACTCTTTGGCTTTGCTTTTCTTCTCCTCATTGGATTTTTCATGTTAAAAGTTGCAGAAGCCAGATGACAAGCTCATTTTGGTTCAACTTCAGCAACTGTGCATTGCATTGCCATGTAATGTAATGTAATGAAATGCTATCTATCTAGCTCTCCCTCTATACTTCCTTTTGGATAAACAGACATATTAGGCAAGCATTTTGGAGCTTTCACCTAAATAACTACAGGTGGTGAGATAAGCTGCACAATATAATTGACCTTTCAGTATATTGTTGCACACACACCATCTATTTAGCAAATGCCCTTGTTATCAACAGCAGCCTTTTAAACTCACCTGAGCTAACAGGTATGTGAGCTGGTTACTCTGCTGCGCTTAAAATTTCTTTTTTGGTTTGCTACAATGCCTTTTCTGAAACGTTGTCTCCCTCTGCTGGAACACTGACTTCTTTCATTTAATGCCTGCAGACTATAAAAGAGAAACCAACCCAAAAAGTTTGGTTGATTAGTCTGTGGCATTCTTTTAAACTGTTGCTTATGGCGGTCTCTGTGAGCTTCTCAGTGACATTCAGCCATCCAGGTATCCCGCCTGCAGTAGACGGAATGTGGCAATGGAACGCTGGCTGCGCGTGTCATAATAGGCTCTGAGCCTTTATATACCTGCGCACAGCAGCAGCCACCTTCAGTCTGTTGCTGGACAGCCAGCAGCAGCAGCAGCAGGAGAGGTAATTAATCAGCAACCCTCCTGCTAAGGGTAGACAGCTGCTCGTTCCACCCCCCCCCCGCCTTAATTGGTTCTCCTCCCTTCCAACGGTGTTGAGGCGGGTGGGAACAGCCGGGGGTTGAGGGTACTGTGCTAAAAGAGGAGGAGTTATGCAGATCTAAAACGCGTGGATTGCAGCAGCAGCAAGCCGAAAAGTGCAGGCATGTGAGGGATCTAGAGGTTGACAGCATGTCTTCTTAACGGGAGTCCAGGTGGCCATCTCGACAAATGGACTTTTCAGAATCCTTGGGTGGCACCGTAGTCGGAAACCAATTCTGGTTATCGCTTCTCGGCCTTTTGGCTAAGATCAAGTGTAGTATCTGTTCTTATCAGTTTAATATCTGATACGTCCCCTATCTGGGGACCATATATTAAATGGATTTTTAGAACAGGGAGATGGAAAAAGAGCTTGCTCTGTCCACTCCACGCATTGACCTGGTATTGCAGTATCTCCAGGACCGGTGCACCCCTTCTTTAATGCAGTTTCTAAAATCAGAAAGAATTGAATTCAATGCTTTTTGTTCATTTTGCTTGTTTGTCGGATTTTGGGATGGACTCTTTGGCTTTGCTTTTCTTCTCCTCATTGGATTTTTCATGTTAAAAGTTGCAGAAGCCAGATGACAAGCTCATTTTGGTTCAACTTCAGCAACTGTGCATTGCATTGCCATGTAATGTAATGTAATGCAATGCTATCTATCTAGCTCTCCCTCTATACTTCCTTTTGGATAAACAGACATATTAGGCAAGCATTTTGGAGCTTTCACCTAAATAACTACAGGTGGTGAGATAAGCTGCACAATATAATTGACCTTTCAGTATATTGTTGCACACACACCATCTATTTAGCAAATGCCCTTGTTATCAACAGCAGCCTTTTAAACTCACCTGAGCTAACAGGTATGTGAGCTGGTTACTCTGCTGCGCTTAAAATTTCTTTTTTGGTTTGCTACAATGCCTTTTCTGAAACGTTGTCTCCCTCTGCTGGAACACTGACTTATTTCATTTAATGCCTGCAGACTATAAAAGAGAAACCAACCCAAAAATTTTGGTTGATTAGTCTGTGGCATTCTTTTAAACTGTTGCTTATGGCGGTCTCTGTGAGCTTCTCAGTGACATTCAGCCATCCAGGTATCCCGCCTGCAGTAGACGGAATGTGGCAATGGAACGCTGGCTGCGCGTGTCATAATAGGCTCTGAGCCTTTATATACCTGCGCACAGCAGCAGCCACCTTCAGTCTGCTGCTGGACAGCCAGCAGCAGCAGCAGCAGGAGAGGTAATTAATCAGCAACCCTCCTGCTAAGGGTAGACAGCTGCTCGTTCCACCCCCCCCCCCGCCTTAATTGGTTCTCCTCCCTTCCAACGGTGTTGAGGCGGGTGGGAACAGCCGGGGGTTGAGGGTACTGTGCTAAAAGAGGTGGAGTTATGCAGATCTAAAACGCGTGGATTGCAGCAGCAGCAAGCCGAAAAGTGCAGGCATGTGAGGGATCTAGAGGTTGACAGCATGTCTTCTTAACGGGAGTCCAGGTGGCCATCTCCACAAATGGACTTTTCAGAATCCTTGGGTGGCACCGTAGTCGGAAACCAATTCTGGTTATCGCTTCTCGGCCTTTTGGCTAAGATCAAGTGTAGTATCTGTTCTTTTAAGAACACAAGAGCTACGATCTACACTTGACGAGAGCGATCGAACTCGGAAGGAGAAGAGCTTCGGAGCCCAGCTGACATCGGAGAAGGAAGGCGGATATCGGTGGGAGGAAGAAGCTCTAAAGAATCCAGAAGAAGACGAAGACTCGGAGAAGAATCGGGCTGTCCTGTGGAATCTTCGAGGAAGAAAATCATCGAGACAAAGACCTTTCGGGGAATTTGTCCAGAACACGACGGGAGAAGAATCTGCATATCTCCACCCATTCCGGGAAGAGTTCCAGATCCAGCTCCAAGAAGTAACTGCAGGAGGAAAGCCATGGCAAGCGCTGCGAGGAAGGCCGAAAAGAAGAGCCTGGAGCAGGGGACAGCCAGGAGGGCCCAGCCAGGAGCCGATTCTGACCCCAAGGACTCTGCCTCCACGACTGGCCAGCAGAAGGGACCCCAGAAGCCCCGCCACGAAGCTCCAGCCCTGGAGCCATGGATGCGGCAGACGGTGGCCCTGAAGCTGAAGGAAGTGGATGGGAGGGTGACGGACATGTCCTCGGACGTGTTCTGCCAGAAGATGCTGCTGGATCGAGGCTTCTCCAGGTCGGACACCCTCAGCATCCAGACCTTCTTGACGGGGATCTTCTTCGTCACCTTCGCCACTGTGAACACCTGCAGGAGGTTCTGGGAAATGGTAAGCGCAAAAGGACCGGATAATTCTTTCTCTGCCTTTACAGGTAGCTGCCCTATCCAGAGGGACGAAAGGAGGATCACGGTCTCCATGCGCAACCCGCACACCCCAGGCCAAGACATCTGTACCTTCCTGAGACGCTTCTGTTTGGTTGTGAAGGAACCCTCTCACATCCTGAATGGACTCGGCTTCTGGACAGGTAAGTGGTCGGTGACCGTTAGACTTCACAGGGACCTGGCGTACTCAGACGGACTTCGGCACCTGCCCCCGACATTCTCCCTGGGCAACTCCTACGGCCTCATCTATTACCCGGACATGCCGCGGAACTGCAGGAGATGCGGCAAGAACGGCCACGAGATGAAGGACTGCAAGGAGGATGCCTGCAGGATTTGTCGAGTGACGGGACACAGCTCGAAGGACTGCCCGAAGAAGACGTCCTGCAACCTGTGTGGGCTGGCGGCTCATCTGTACAAGGATTGCCCCAAGCGTGAGAGATCCTGGGCATCGGTGGTTGCGACGACCCCAGCTCCGGAGGACAAGGCCCCGACGACCAGGCCTGTGAAGGTCAAGGACGCGACGACCAAGGCCCCAGCGGCCAAAGCCGAGACGACCAAGGCCAAAGCGGTCAAGGAGTCGGTGGCCAAAGCCCCAGCGACGGTCCCAGCAGCTCTGAAGCAGAAGAAAAAGTCAAAGGAGGGTAAGAGTTCTGTCACCCCTCTCTCGATCCCTCCCCCTGCCACCCCCGTCCAATCCCCCCCCACCCCGGCCACCCCTGCTGAGGATTCCACTTCCTCTTCCTCCTTCCCCTACTCCTCAGCAGGTGTCCTTTCCCCTGCCCCGGCAGCCACTCTCCCTCCCCAGACCATGGTAGCGGTGGAATTAACCTTTCCTCCACCCGCCGCTATCTATTCCGAGGAGGATTTTCCCCTTCTTGTCTCCCCAGTTCCAACCCGGGGAAAGAGGAAGGTGGAGGACAGCCCTGCTACTGAATCCTCCAAAAAGAAGATTCTGGATTTCGTAGGCGAAAAGGAGGATACCCTCCCTGAGCCAGAAGAGATGGAGCACATGGTTGAGACCCTGGTGGCCGAGCCAGAAGAGGAGGAACTGGTGGTCGCCGAGATCGAGGCCGCGCTGCTTGACCAGATGGAGGAAGAGGGCCTGCTGGTGATCCCGTCACCAGCAGTCAACACCGACGAGGGACCACCCGACCGGAATGGTAACTAAGGTGTATTGCCTGCGCTAACTTTTTCTTTTTTTCCCTACATGATGGCTAATATTAACTTATTTTCCATTAATGTCAGGAGCATCAAGGACAAGTTCAGACGTCAGACTATTTATGCCTTCCTTACTTCCCAGTTGTGTGATGTTTATATGTTGCAGGAATGTTCCCTTCCCTCCTCTAGGTCCTTCAAACATCTGGCCAGGGAGTGGTCCCACGGTCCATCCTACTGGTCCGGTGGGGGTGACTGCAAGTCTGCGGGGGTCGCAATTCTGATCAGGGGGGGCGCATTCACGCTTGAGTCCGTCCAGGAGCTCATCTGCGGCAGGGCTCTTGTTGTAGATGGCAACTGGGCGGGAGAACCTGTCAGGTTCATCAACGTGTATGCGTCCCCACTGAAGAATGAGCGTTTGGAGCTTTTCCAGACCCTGCGGCTTCAGCTTGCCACCACCAGGACCTTAGTGATGGCCGGGGATTTCAACTGCCCCATCGAGGAGGATGGTCGTAGTTCTGGCACATCTGCCAAGTTGGACATCACGTCCAAGCTGCTCATCGAGATGGTAACCGAGGCCTCTCTTCAGGACGTGGTGGGCTCCATGGGGAGAGGCTCCACGAACTATTCGTGGAGCCGACCCGATGGCTCACTCCGCTCCAGGATTGACTTTGTGTTCACCTCTCGGGCAGTCAGGCAGAGTAGGCACTCGATGGTCCCCTGCTTCTTCTCCGACCACAGAGCCATTCACTTACAAGGTGTCCTCGGCGATGGTTTTCCGTCCGGCCCCGGCTCCTGGAAGCTGAATTGTGCTCTGCTGGCTCAGGATGAAGTCGTGGAGGAGCTGAGAGCAGCCTACGCAATGTGGCAGTCCTACAAGGGTAGCTTCCAAACAGTCTCTGATTGGTGGGAATATGTTAAACTTGAGTTTCGCTGTTTCTTTCAGGCCAAGGGTCGACAACAGGCGTGTGAGAAGAGGAGGGACTTCAGAGGGCTGCAGCGCGAGCTGCGATCGCTGCAGGACCTTCTTCACTGCGGCTGGGACGTGAGGGAGGAGCTGGAGGAGACCAAGAAGAGCCTGAAAAGGCACTTTGAGGAGGAGTCCAAGCGAATCGTCTTCCGTTCCAAAGTGGAGAATCTGGAGAAGGGTGAGAAATGTAACTCATTCTTTTTCAGGAAACTTCATGCCGGTCACACGCCCCTGAACGAGCTGCGAGACGAGAGCGGAAACATGCGACGTGGGAAGGAGGACGTGATGAGGGTCGTCAGAGACTTCTACAGCGAACTCTACTCCCACAAGACTACCAACCCCAACGCTGCTGATAAGTTCCTGTCAGGTATCACTAACCATCTTGATCCTGCAGGCACGGCAGCCTTGGACAAACCTCTGATGGTGGGCGAATTGCTCTCTGCCGCTAAATCCTTTAGGACCGGCAGGACCCCGGGCAGTGATGGTCTTCCAGCGGAGCTCTATGTAGCGCTGGGAGACCTCATCTGTCCGGACCTGTTGGACCTGTACGAGGAGATGGTGGTGGAGGGTAGAATGCCTCCATCTTTGAGGGAAGGAATGGTCACGATCCTGTACAAGCGGAAGGGAGAGAGGTGCGACCTGAGGAATTGGCGTCCCATCACTCTGCTCAACGTGGACTACAAGATCCTGGCCAAGACGATGGCGACACGACTTAAGACGGTCATCGGACGGATCATCCACCCGGACCAGACCTGCGGCATCCCTGGACGTCGCATCGCAGACAGCCTCGCTCTCGTGCGGGACACGGTCGAGTAGATCAAGGTCCGCCGCGCACACGCGGCCCTGGTCTCCTTGGATCAGGAGAAGGCCTTCGACCGGGTTTCCCACGAGTTCATGGGCCGAGCTCTGCACCGGTTAGGTTTGGGTAACATGTTTTGTTCGTATGTCCGTCTGATGTATTTTGATATCCACAGCTCGGTGTTGGTGAACGGCTGGAAGACTGACCCCTTCCCTGTCCTCTCTGGGGTCAGACAAGGCTGCCCTCTATCACCTCTTCTTTTTGTTTGTGTTATAGAACTCTTCGCAGAGGCTATCCGGCAGAATGGAGAGATCAGAGGGATCACCGCACCGGGTCCGGGACGACACGAGGTCAAGTGCTCGCTCTACATGGACGACGTCACCGTCTTCTGCGCTGATCGTGGTTCAGTCGACGCCCTCGTCCAGACGTGTGAGAGGTTCGGCCGGGCTTCAGGGGCCAAAGTCAACTGCAGGAAGTCGGAAGCCATGCTCTTCGGGGATTGGCAGCCGGCCTCCTCCGCCCCCTTCCCCTTCAACATTCAACCGGATTTCCTCAAGGTGCTGGGAGTCTGGTTCGGGAAGGAAGGAGCGGCCCTCAAGTCCTGGCAAGAACGCTTGGCCAAGGTGAAGCAACGGATCGGACTCTGGAGCCTCAGACACCTCACTTGTGAGGGTAAGGCACTCGTCCTGCGTAATGAGGTCCTGCCCGTCTTGCAGTACACGGCGCAGGCCTGGCCCCCACACGTCACTGTGTGCAGGGCCATTACCAGGACAGTGTTTCACTTTGTCTGGGGATCCAAGATGGACAGAGTCAGGCGGGCCGTCATGTACAAGGAGCCTCGCAAGGGTGGGAAGGGCGTTCCAGATATCCCCACCCTCCTGCGATCCTCTTTTGTGTGTGATTGTGTCCGCCGGACTTTGCAAGTCAAGAATGGCTCCGCGGGCAGGTCCATGTCTCGCTTCTTCCTGCTTCCTCTTTGGAGGCGACTCGGCTGGGACAAGTGGGACAGCTCCTTCCCCTACAACTGGACGACGCCATGGTTCTACGGAGACGTCGTTCGATTTGTGGGGGAACATCAACTGGAGGGACTCAAGCCCGACTTGTGGAAGCCCAAAACTATCCACAAGCTCATCAGAGCCAAGGATGACGTGGAGAATATCACAGGACTTCACCAGGACACGCTGGAGACTGTGTGGACAAATGTGTCGTCTGACAGGCTGACCAACGGGCACAAGGACTTGTCGTAGATGGCGATTCAGGGCGGACTGCCCGTCCGGTCATTCATGCATGCCCGGAACCTGTGCAAGACCCGGTACTGCCCAAGGTGCCCCTTCGTGGAGGAAACATCTTTGCACACTTTTTGGGACTGCGGATTTGCACAGCGCCTGTTGACTGCCCTTGAGGACGACCTGAGGAACTCTGTCCCCAGGGCGAGCCTATCGCACCATTCTGTGCTTTACGGACTCTTCCCTGGGGTTCATACCGTCGGAGCCATCCAGGAGGCTTGGCGCCTTATGAACTGCTTCAAGGATGCCGTTTGGGTCGCCAGGAACCGGCTCATCTTGAGGAGGGAGAGGATGTCCATCCAGGACTGCCGCAGGCTGATCCACAGCCTGCTCAGAGACTATTACATCGTGGACGGTCCGGAGGACGAGGATGAGGACTAAACCCCTCCTCCCCCTCTCCCCTTATGTGTCTTGTCTTTCAATAAAGCTTCGGGCCTGTGATTTTCCCTTCCCCATCCCCTTTTTCCCAATCCCCATCCCCTATCACGGTTCGTCGTACTGTATTGATTGACATGCTTTTTCTTTCAGATTGAGTGTTTTGTGTAGCATAGGGGTGTGATGTGTCTAGTTAGTGTGTCGTATCCTCATGCTATGTAAATATGATGTAGAATTCTGTGTGTACTGGGCTGCGGCACTGTACACTGTCTGTTAACTTATTTTTTGTGCTAATAAAAGATATATTCAATCAAAAAAAAAAAAAAAAAAAAAAAAAATCTGTTCTTATCAGTTTAATATCTGATACGTCCCCTATCTGGGGACCATATATTAAATGGATTTTTAGAACAGGGAGATGGAAAAAGAGCTTGCTCTGTCCACTCCACGCATTGACCTGGTATTGCAGTATCTCCAGGACCGGTGCACCCCTTCTTTAATGCAGTTTCTAAAATCAGAAAGAATTGAATTCAATGCTTTTTGTTCATTTTGCTTGTTTGTCGGATTTTGGGATGGACTCTTTGGCTTTGCTTTTCTTCTCCTCATTGGATTTTTCATGTTAAAAGTTGCAGAAGCCAGATGACAAGCTCATTTTGGTTCAACTTCAGCAACTGTGCATTGCATTGCCATGTAATGTAATGTAATGCAATGCTATCTATCTAGCTCTCCCTCTATACTTCCTTTTGGATAAACAGACATATTAGGCAAGCATTTTGGAGCTTTCACCTAAATAACTACAGGTGGTGAGATAAGCTGCACAATATAATTGACCTTTCAGTATATTGTTGCACACACACCATCTATTTAGCAAATGCCCTTGTTATCAACAGCAGCCTTTTAAACTCACCTGAGCTAACAGGTATGTGAGCTGGTTACTCTGCTGCGCTTAAAATTTCTTTTTTGGTTTGCTACAATGCCTTTTCTGAAACGTTGTCTCCCTCTGCTGGAACACTGACTTCTTTCATTTAATGCCTGCAGACTATAAAAGAGAAACCAACCCAAAAAGTTTGGTTGATTAGTCTGTGGCATTCTTTTAAACTGTTGCTTATGGCGGTCTCTGTGAGCTTCTCAGTGACATTCAGCCATCCAGGTATCCCGCCTGCAGTAGACGGAATGTGGCAATGGAACGCTGGCTGCGCGTGTCATAATAGGCTCTGAGCCTTTATATACCTGCGCACAGCAGCAGCCACCTTCAGTCTGCTGCTGGACAGCCAGCAGCAGCAGCAGCAGGAGAGGTAATTAATCAGCAACCCTCCTGCTAAGGGTAGACAGCTGCTCGTTCCACCCCCCCCCGCCTTAATTGATTCTCCTCCCTTCCAACGGTGTTGAGGCGGGTGGGAACAGCCGGGGGTTGAGGGTACTGTGCTAAAAGAGGTGGAGTTATGCAGATCTAAAACGCGTGGATTGCAGCAGCAGCAAGCCGAAAAGTGCAGGCATGTGAGGGATCTAGAGGTTGACAGCATGTCTTCTTAACGGGAGTCCAGGTGGCCATCTCCACAAATGGACTTTTCAGAATCCTTGGGTGGCACCGTAGTCGGAAACCAATTCTGGTTATCGCTTCTCGGCCTTTTGGCTAAGATCAAGTGTAGTATCTGTTCTTATCAGTTTAATATCTGATACGTCCCCTATCTGGGGACCATATATTAAATGGATTTTTAGAACAGGGAGATGGAAAAAGAGCTTGCTCTGTCCACTCCACGCATTGACCTGGTATTGCAGTATCTCCAGGACCGGTGCACCCCTTCTTTAATGCAGTTTCTAAAATCAGAAAGAATTGAATTCAATGCTTTTTGTTCATTTTGCTTGTTTGTCGGTTTTTGGGATGGACTCTTTGGCTTTGCTTTTCTTCTCCTCATTGGATTTTTCATGTTAAAAGTTGCAGAAGCCAGATGACAAGCTCATTTTGGTTCAACTTCAGCAACTGTGCATTGCATTGCCATGTAATGTAATGTAATGCAATGCTATCTATCTAGCTCTCCCTCTATACTTCCTTTTGGATAAACAGACATATTAGGCAAGCATTTTGGAGCTTTCACCTAAATAACTACAGGTGGTGAGATAAGCTGCACAATATAATTGACCTTTCAGTATATTGTTGCACACACACCATCTATTTAGCAAATGCCCTTGTTATCAACAGCAGCCTTTTAAACTCACCTGAGCTAACAGGTATGTGAGCTGGTTACTCTGCTGCGCTTAAAATTTCTTTTTTGGTTTGCTACAATGCCTTTTCTGAAACGTTGTCTCCCTCTGCTGGAACACTGACTTCTTTCATTTAATGCCTGCAGACTATAAAAGAGAAACCAACCCAAAAAGTTTGGTTGATTAGTCTGTGGCATTCTTTTAAACTGTTGCTTATGGCGGTCTCTGTGAGCTTCTCAGTGACATTCAGCCATCCAGGTATCCCGCCTGCAGTAGACGGAATGTGGCAATGGAACGCTGGCTGCGCGTGTCATAATAGGCTCTGAGCCTTTATATACCTGCGCACAGCAGCAGCCACCTTCAGTCTGCTGCTGGACAGCCAGCAGCAGCAGCAGCAGGAGAGGTAATTAATCAGCAACCCTCCTGCTAAGGGTAGACAGCTGCTCGTTCCACCCCCCCCCCCGCCTTAATTGGTTCTCCTCCCTTCCAACGGTGTTGAGGCGGGTGGGAACAGCCGGGGGTTGAGGGTACTGTGCTAAAAGAGGTGGAGTTATGCAGATCTAAAACGCGTGGATTGCAGCAGCAGCAAGCCGAAAAGTGCAGGCATGTGAGGGATCTAGAGGTTGACAGCATGTCTTCTTAACGGGAGTCCAGGTGGCCATCTCCACAAATGGACTTTTCAGAATCCTTGGGTGGCACCGTAGTCGGAAACCAATTCTGGTTATCGCTTCTCGGCCTTTTGGCTAAGATCAAGTGTAGTATCTGTTCTTATCAGTTTAATATCTGATACGTCCCCTATCTGGGGACCATATATTAAATGGATTTTTAGAACAGGGAGATGGAAAAAGAGCTTGCTCTGTCCACTCCACGCATTGACCTGGTATTGCAGTATCTCCAGGACCGGTGCACCCCTTCTTTAATGCAGTTTCTAAAATCAGAAAGAATTGAATTCAATGCTTTTTGTTCATTTTGCTTGTTTGTCGGATTTTGGGATGGACTCTTTGGCTTTGCTTTTCTTCTCCTCATTGGATTTTTCATGTTAAAAGTTGCAGAAGCCAGATGACAAGCTCATTTTGGTTCAACTTCAGCAACTGTGCATTGCATTGCCATGTAATGTAATGTAATGCAATGCTATCTATCTAGCTCTCCCTCTATACTTCCTTTTGGATAAACAGACATATTAGGCAAGCATTTTGGAGCTTTCACCTAAATAACTACAGGTGGTGAGATAAGCTGCACAATATAATTGACCTTTCAGTATATTGTTGCACACACACCATCTATTTAGCAAATGCCCTTGTTATCAACAGCAGCCTTTTAAACTCACCTGAGCTAACAGGTATGTGAGCTGGTTACTCTGCTGCGCTTAAAATTTCTTTTTTGGTTTGCTACAATGCCTTTTCTGAAACGTTGTCTCCCTCTGCTGGAACACTGACTTCTTTCATTTAATGCCTGCAGACTATAAAAGAGAAACCAACCCAAAAAGTTTGGTTGATTAGTCTGTGGCATTCTTTTAAACTGTTGCTTATGGCGGTCTCTGTGAGCTTCTCAGTGACATTCAGCCATCCAGGTATCCCGCCTGCAGTAGACGGAATGTGGCAATGGAACGCTGGCTGCGCGTGTCATAATAGGCTCTGAGCCTTTATATACCTGCGCACAGCAGCAGCCACCTTCAGTCTGCTGCTGGACAGCCAGCAGCAGCAGCAGCAGGAGAGGTAATTAATCAGCAACCCTCCTGCTAAGGGTAGACAGCTGCTCGTTCCACCCCCCCCCCCGCTTTAATTGGTTCTCCTCCCTTCCAACGGTGTTGAGGCGGGTGGGAACAGCCGGGGGTTGAGGGTACTGTGCTAAAAGAGGTGGAGTTATGCAGATCTAAAACGCGTGGATTGCAGCAGCAGCAAGCCGAAAAGTGCAGGCATGTGAGGGATCTAGAGGTTGACAGCATGTCTTCTTAACGGGAGTCCAGGTGGCCATCTCCACAAATGGACTTTTCAGAATCCTTGGGTGGCACCGTAGTCGGAAACCAATTCTGGTTATCGCTTCTCGGCCTTTTGGCTAAGATCAAGTGTAGTATCTGTTCTTATCAGTTTAATATCTGATACGTCCCCTATCTGGGGACCATATATTAAATGGATTTTTAGAACAGGGAGATGGAAAAAGAGCTTGCTCTGTCCACTCCACGCATTGACCTGGTATTGCAGTATCTCCAGGACCGGTGCACCCCTTCTTTAATGCAGTTTCTAAAATCAGAAAGAATTGAATTCAATGCTTTTTGTTCATTTTGCTTGTTTGTCGGATTTTGGGATGGACTCTTTGGCTTTGCTTTTCTTCTCCTCATTGGATTTTTCATGTTAAAAGTTGCAGAAGCCAGATGACAAGCTCATTTTGGTTCAACTTCAGCAACTGTGCATTGCATTGCCATGTAATGTAATGTAATGCAATGCTATCTATCTAGCTCTCCCTCTATACTTCCTTTTGGATAAACAGACATATTAGGCAAGCATTTTGGAGCTTTCACCTAAATAACTACAGGTGGTGAGATAAGCTGCACAATATAATTGACCTTTCAGTATATTGTTGCACACACACCATCTATTTAGCAAATGCCCTTGTTATCAACAGCAGCCTTTTAAACTCACCTGAGCTAACAGGTATGTGAGCTGGTTACTCTGCTGCGCTTAAAATTTCTTTTTTGGTTTGCTACAATGCCTTTTCTGAAACGTTGTCTCCCTCTGCTGGAACACTGACTTCTTTCATTTAATGCCTGCAGACTATAAAAGAGAAACCAACCCAAAAAGTTTGGTTGATTAGTCTGTGGCATTCTTTTAAACTGTTGCTTATGGCGGTCTCTGTGAGCTTCTCAGTGACATTCAGCCATCCAGGTATCCCGCCTGCAGTAGACGGAATGTGGCAATGGAACGCTGGCTGCGCGTGTCATAATAGGCTCTGAGCCTTTATATACCTGCGCACAGCAGCAGCCACCTTCAGTCTGCTGCTGGACAGCCAGCAGCAGCAGCAGCAGGAGAGGTAATTAATCAGCAACCCTCCTGCTAAGGGTAGACAGCTGCTCGTTCCACCCCCCCCCCCGCTTTAATTGGTTCTCCTCCCTTCCAACGGTGTTGAGGCGGGTGGGAACAGCCGGGGGTTGAGGGTACTGTGCTAAAAGAGGTGGAGTTATGCAGATCTAAAACGCGTGGATTGCAGCAGCAGCAAGCCGAAAAGTGCAGGCATGTGAGGGATCTAGAGGTTGACAGCATGTCTTCTTAACGGGAGTCCAGGTGGCCATCTCCACAAATGGACTTTTCAGAATCCTTGGGTGGCACCGTAGTCGGAAACCAATTCTGGTTATCGCTTCTCGGCCTTTTGGCTAAGATCAAGTGTAGTATCTGTTCTTATCAGTTTAATATCTGATACGTCCCCTATCTGGGGACCATATATTAAATGGATTTTTAGAACAGGGAGATGGAAAAAGAGCTTGCTCTGTCCACTCCACGCATTGACCTGGTATTGCAGTATCTCCAGGACCGGTGCACCCCTTCTTTAATGCAGTTTCTAAAATCAGAAAGAATTGAATTCAATGCTTTTTGTTCATTTTGCTTGTTTGTCGGATTTTGGGATGGACTCTTTGGCTTTGCTTTTCTTCTCCTCATTGGATTTTTCATGTTAAAAGTTGCAGAAGCCAGATGACAAGCTCATTTTGGTTCAACTTCAGCAACTGTGCATTGCATTGCCATGTAATGTAATGTAATGCAATGCTATCTATCTAGCTCTCCCTCTATACTTCCTTTTGGATAAACAGACATATTAGGCAAGCATTTTGGAGCTTTCACCTAAATAACTACAGGTGGTGAGATAAGCTGCACAATATAATTGACCTTTCAGTATATTGTTGCACACACACCATCTATTTAGCAAATGCCCTTGTTATCAACAGCAGCCTTTTAAACTCACCTGAGCTAACAGGTATGTGAGCTGGTTACTCTGCTGCGCTTAAAATTTCTTTTTTGGTTTGCTACAATGCCTTTTCTGAAACGTTGTCTCCCTCTGCTGGAACACTGACTTCTTTCATTTAATGCCTGCAGACTATAAAAGAGAAACCAACCCAAAAAGTTTGGTTGATTAGTCTGTGGCATTCTTTTAAACTGTTGCTTATGGCGGTCTCTGTGAGCTTCTCAGTGACATTCAGCCATCCAGGTATCCCGCCTGCAGTAGACGGAATGTGGCAATGGAACGCTGGCTGCGCGTGTCATAATAGGCTCTGAGCCTTTATATACCTGCGCACAGCAGCAGCCACCTTCAGTCTGCTGCTGGACAGCCAGCAGCAGCAGCAGCAGGAGAGGTAATTAATCAGCAACCCTCCTGCTAAGGGTAGACAGCTGCTCGTTCCACCCCCCCCCCGCCTTAATTGGTTCTCCTCCCTTCCAACGGTGTTGAGGCGGGTGGGAACAGCCGGGGGTTGAGGGTAATGTGCTAAAAGAGGTGGAGTTATGCAGATCTAAAACGCGTGGATTGCAGCAGCAGCAAGCCGAAAAGTGCAGGCATGTGAGGGATCTAGAGGTTGACAGCATGTCTTCTTAACGGGAGTCCAGGTGGCCATCTCCACAAATGGACTTTTCAGAATCCTTGGGTGGCACCGTAGTCGGAAACCAATTCTGGTTATCACTTCTCGGCCTTTTGGCTTAGATCAAGTGTAGTATCTGTTCTTATCAGTTTAATATCTGATACGTCCCCTATCTGGGGACCATATATTAAATGGATTTTTAGAACAGGGAGATGGAAAAAGAGCTTGCTCTGTCCACTCCACGCATTGACCTGGTATTGCAGTATCTCCAGGACCGGTGCACCCCTTCTTTAATGCAGTTTCTAAAATCAGAAAGAATTGAATTCAATGCTTTTTGTTCATTTTGCTTGTTTGTCGGATTTTGGGATGGACTCTTTGGCTTTGCTTTTCTTCTCCTCATTGGATTTTTCATGTTAAAAGTTGCAGAAGCCAGATGACAAGCTCATTTTGGTTCAACTTCAGCAACTGTGCATTGCATTGCCATGTAATGTAATGTAATGCAATGCTATCTATCTAGCTCTCCCTCTATACTTCCTTTTGGATAAACAGACATATTAGGCAAGCATTTTGGAGCTTTCACCTAAATAACTACAGGTGGTGAGATAAGCTGCACAATATAATTGACCTTTCAGTATATTGTTGCACACACACCATCTATTTAGCAAATGCCCTTGTTATCAACAGCAGCCTTTTAAACTCACCTGAGCTAACAGGTATGTGAGCTGGTTACTCTGCTGCGCTTAAAATTTCTTTTTTGGTTTGCTACAATGCCTTTTCTGAAACGTTGTCTCCCTCTGCTGGAACACTGACTTCTTTCATTTAATGCCTGCAGACTATAAAAGAGAAACCAACCCAAAAAGTTTGGTTGATTAGTCTGTGGCATTCTTTTAAACTGTTGCTTATGGCGGTCTCTGTGAGCTTCTCAATGACATTCAGCCATCCAGGTATCCCGCCTGCAGTAGACGGAATGTGGCAATGGAACGCTGGCTGCGCGTGTCATAATAGGCTCTGAGCCTTTATATACCTGCGCACAGCAGCAGCCACCTTCAGTCTGCTGCTGGACAGCCAGCAGCAGCAGCAGCAGGAGAGGTAATTAATCAGCAACCCTCCTGCTAAGGGTAGACAGCTGCTCGTTCCACCCCCCCCCCGCCTTAATTGGTTCTCCTCCCTTCCAACGGTGTTGAGGCGGGTGGGAACAGCCGGGGGTTGAGGGTAATGTGCTAAAAGAGGTGGAGTTATGCAGATCTAAAACGCGTGGATTGCAGCAGCAGCAAGCCGAAAAGTGCAGGCATGTGAGGGATCTAGAGGTTGACAGCATGTCTTCTTAACGGGAGTCCAGGTGGCCATCTCCACAAATGGACTTTTCAGAATCCTTGGGTGGCACCGTAGTCGGAAACCAATTCTGGTTATCGCTTCTCGGCCTTTTGGCTAAGATCAAGTGTAGTATCTGTTCTTATCAGTTTAATATCTGATACGTCCCCTATCTGGGGACCATATATTAAATGGATTTTTAGAACAGGGAGATGGAAAAAGAGCTTGCTCTGTCCACTCCACGCATTGACCTGGTATTGCAGTATCTCCAGGACCGGTGCACCCCTTCTTTAATGCAGTTTCTAAAATCAGAAAGAATTGAATTCAATGCTTTTTGTTCATTTTGCTTGTTTGTCGGATTTTGGGATGGACTCTTTGGCTTTGCTTTTCTTCTCCTCATTGGATTTTTCATGTTAAAAGTTGCAGAAGCCAGATGACAAGCTCATTTTGGTTCAACTTCAGTAACTGTGCATTGCATTGCCATGTAATGTAATGTAATGCAATGCTATCTATCTAGCTCTCCCTCTATACTTCCTTTTGGATAAACAGACATATTAGGCAAGCATTTTGGAGCTTTCACCTAAATAACTACAGGTGGTGAGATAAGCTGCACAATATAATTGACCTTTCAGTATATTGTTGCACACACACCATCTATTTAGCAAATGCCCTTGTTATCAACAGCAGCCTTTTAAACTCACCTGAGCTAACAGGTATGTGAGCTGGTTACTCTGCTGCGCTTAAAATTTCTTTTTTGGTTTGCTACAATGCCTTTTCTGAAACGTTGTCTCCCTCTGCTGGAACACTGACTTCTTTCATTTAATGCC
The DNA here is from genome assembly GCF_046119375.1 of Phyllobates terribilis. NCBI lineage: Eukaryota > Metazoa > Chordata > Amphibia > Anura > Dendrobatidae > Phyllobates > Phyllobates terribilis. The sequence continues at coordinate 2,082,686 of NW_027362868.1, forward strand.
TGCAGACTATAAAAGAGAAACCAACCCAAAAAGTTTGGTTGATTAGTCTGTGGCATTCTTTTAAACTGTTGCTTATGGCGGTCTCTGTGAGCTTCTCAGTGACATTCAGCCATCCAGGTATACCGCCTGCAGTAGACGGAATGTGGCAATGGAACGCTGGCTGCGCGCGTCATAGTAGGCTCTGAGCCTTTATATACCTGCGCACAGCAGCAGCCACCTTCAGTCTGCTGCTGGACAGCCAGCAGCAGCAGCAGGAGAGGTAATTAATCAGCAACCCTCCTGCTAAGGGTAGACAGCTGCTCGTTCCACCCCCCCCCCGCCTTAATTGGTTCTCCTCCCTTCCAACGGTGTTGAGGCGGGTGGGAACAGCCGGGGGTTGAGGGTACTGTGCTAAAAGAGGTGGAGTTATGCAGATCTAAAACGCGTGGATTGCAGCAGCAGCAAGCCGAAAAGTGCAGGCATGTGAGGGATCTAGAGGTTGACAGCATGTCTTCTTAACGGGAGTCCAGGTGGCCATCTCCACAAATGGACTTTTCAGAATCCTTGGGTGGCACCGTAGTCGGAAACCAATTCTGGTTATTGCTTCTCGGCCTTTTGGCTAAGATCAAGTGTAGTATCTGTTCTTATCAGTTTAATATCTGATACGTCCCCTATCTGGGGACCATATATTAAATGGATTTTTAGAACAGGGAGATGGAAAAAGAGCTTGCTCTGTCCACTCCACGCATTGACCTGGTATTGCAGTATCTCCAGGACCGGTGCACCCCTTCTTTAATGCAGTTTCTAAAATCAGAAAGAATTGAATTCAATGCTTTTTGTTCATTTTGCTTGTTTGTCGGATTTTGGGATGGACTCTTTGGCTTTGCTTTTCTTCTCCTCATTGGATATTTCATGTTAAAAGTTGCAGAAGCCAGATGAAAAAGCTCATTTTGGTTCAACTTCAGCAACTGTGCATTGCATTGCCATGTAATGTAATGTAATGCAATGCTATCTATCTAGCTCTCCCTCTATACTTCCTTTTGGATAAACAGACATATTAGGCAAGCATTTTGGAGCTTTCACCTAAATAACTACAGGTGGTGAGATAAGCTGCACAATATAATTGACCTTTCAGTATATTGTTGCACACACACCATCTATTTAGCAAATGCCCTTGTTATCAACAGCAGCCTTTTAAACTCACCTGAGCTAACAGGTATGTGAGCTGGTTACTCTGCTGCGCTTAAAATTTCTTTTTTGGTTTGCTACAATGCCTTTTCTGAAACGTTGTCTCCCTCTGCTGGAACACTGACTTCTTTCATTTAATGCCTGCAGACTATAAAAGAGAAACCAACCCAAAAAGTTTGGTTGATTAGTCTGTGGCATTCTTTTAAACTGTTGCTTATGGCGGTCTCTGTGAGCTTCTCAGTGACATTCAGCCATCCAGGTATCCCGCCTGCAGTAGACGGAATGTGGCAATGGAACGCTGGCTGCGCGTGTCATAATAGGCTCTGAGCCTTTATATACCTGCGCACAGCAGCAGCCACCTTCAGTCTGCTGCTGGACAGCCAGCAGCAGCAGCAGCAGGAGAGGTAATTAATCAGCAACCCTCCTGCTAAGGGTAGACAGCTGCTCGTTCCACCCCCCCCCGCCTTAATTGGTTCTCCTCCCTTCCAACGGTGTTGAGGCGGGTGGGAACAGCCGGGGGTTGAGGGTACTGTGCTAAAAGAGGTGGAGTTATGCAGATCTAAAACGCGTGGATTGCAGCAGCAGCAAGCCGAAAAGTGCAGGCATGTGAGGGATCTAGAGGTTGACAGCATGTCTTCTTAACGGGAGTCCAGGTGGCCATCTCCACAAATGGACTTTTCAGAATCCTTGGGTGGCACCGTAGTCGGAAACCAATTCTGGTTATCGCTTCTCGGCCTTTTGGCTAAGATCAAGTGTAGTATCTGTTCTTATCAGTTTAATATCTGATACGTCCCCTATCTGGGGACCATATATTAAATGGATTTTTAGAACAGGGAGATGGAAAAAGAGCTTGCTCTGTCCACTCCACGCATTGACCTGGTATTGCAGTATCTCCAGGACCGGTGCACCCCTTCTTTAATGCAGTTTCTAAAATCAGAAAGAATTGAATTCAATGTTTTTTGTTCATTTTGCTTGTTTGTCGGATTTTGGGATGGACTCTTTGGCTTTGCTTTTCTTCTCCTCATTGGATTTTTCATGTTAAAAGTTGCAGAAGCCAGATGACAAGCTCATTTTGGTTCAACTTCAGCAACTGTGCATTGCATTGCCATGTAATGTAATGTAATGCAATGCTATCTATCTAGCTCTCCCTCTATACTTCCTTTTGGATAAACAGACATATTAGGCAAGCATTTTGGAGCTTTCACCTAAATAACTACAGGTGGTGAGATAAGCTGCACAATATAATTGACCTTTCAGTATATTGTTGCACACACACCATCTATTTAGCAAATGCCCTTGTTATCAACAGCAGCCTTTTAAACTCACCTGAGCTAACAGGTATGTGAGCTGGTTACTCTGCTGCGCTTAAAATTTCTTTTTTGGTTTGCTACAATGCCTTTTCTGAAACGTTGTCTCCCTCTGCTGGAACACTAACTTCTTTCATTTAATGCCTGCAGACTATAAAAGAGAAACCAACCTAAAAAGTTTGGTTGATTAGTCTGTGGCATTCTTTTAAACTGTTGCTTATGGCGGTCTCTGTGAGCTTCTCAGTGACATTCAGCCATCCAGGTATCCCGCCTGCAGTAGACGGAATGTGGCAATGGAACGCTGGCTGCGCGTGTCATAATAGGCTCTGAGCCTTTATATACCTGCGCACAGCAGCAGCCACCTTCAGTCTGCTGCTGGACAGCCAGCAGCAGCAGCAGCAGGATAGGTAATTAATCAGCAACCCTCCTGCTAAGGGTAGACAGCTGCTCGTTCCACCCCCCCCCCGCCTTAATTGGTTCTCCTCCCTTCCAACGGTGTTGAGGCGGGTGGGAACAGCCGGGGGTTGAGGGTACTGTGCTAAAAGAGGTGGAGTTATGCAGATCTAAAACGCGTGGATTGCAGCAGCAGCAAGCCGAAAAGTGCAGGCATGTGAGGGATCTAGAGGTTGACAGCATGTCTTCTTAACGGGAGTCCAGGTGGCCATCTCCACAAATGGACTTTTCAGAATCCTTGGGTGGCACCGTAGTCGGAAACCAATTCTGGTTATCGCTTCTCGGCCTTTTGGCTAAGATCAAGTGTAGTATCTGTTCTTATCAGTTTAATATCTGATACGTCCCCTATCTGGGGACCATATATTAAATGGATTTTTAGAACAGGGAGATGGAAAAAGAGCTTGCTCTGTCCACTCCACGCATTGACCTGGTATTGCAGTATCTCCAGGACCGGTGCACCCCTTCTTTAATGCAGTTTCTAAAATCAGAAAGAATTGAATTCAATGCTTTTTGTTCATTTTGCTTGTTTGTCGGATTTTGGGATGGACTCTTTGGCTTTGCTTTTCTTCTCCTCATTGGATTTTTCATGTTAAAAGTTGCAGAAGCCAGATGACAAGCTCATTTTGGTTCAACTTCAGCAACTGTGCATTGCATTGCCATGTAATGTAATGTAATGCAATGCTATCTATCTAGCTCTCCCTCTATACTTCCTTTTGGATAAACAGACATATTAGGCAAGCATTTTGGAGCTTTCACCTAAATAACTACAGGTGGTGAGATAAGCTGCACAATATAATTGACCTTTCAGTATATTGTTGCACACACACCATCTATTTAGCAAATGCCCTTGTTATCAACAGCAGCCTTTTAAACTCACCTGAGCTAACAGGTATGTGAGCTGGTTACTCTGCTGCGCTTAAAATTTCTTTTTTGGTTTGCTACAATGCCTTTTCTGAAACGTTGTCTCCCTCTGCTGGAACACTGACTTCTTTCATTTAATGCCTGCAGACTATAAAAGAGAAACCAACCCAAAAAGTTTGGTTGATTAGTCTGTGGCATTCTTTTAAACTGTTGCTTATGGCGGTCTCTGTGAGCTTCTCAGTGACATTCAGCCATCCAGGTATCCCGCCTGCAGTAGACGGAATGTGGCAATGGAACGCTGGCTGCGCGTGTCATAATAGGCTCTGAGCCTTTATATACCTGCGCACAGCAGCAGCCACCTTCAGTCTGCTGCTGGACAGCCAGCAGCAGCAGCAGCAGGAGAGGTAATTAATCAGCAACCCTCCTGCTAACGGTAGACAGCTGCTCGTTCCACCCCCCCCCCGCCTTAATTGGTTCTCCTCCCTTCCAACGGTGTTGAGGCGGGTGGGAACAGCCGGGGGTTGAGGGTACTGTGCTAAAAGAGGTGGAGTTATGCAGATCTAAAACGCGTGGATTGCAGCAGCAGCAAGCCGAAAAGTGCAGGCATGTGAGGGATCTAGAGGTTGACAGCATGTCTTCTTAACGGGAGTCCAGGTGGCCATCTCCACAAATGGACTTTTCAGAATCCTTGGGTGGCACCGTAGTCGGAAACCAATTCTGGTTATCGCTTCTCGGCCTTTTGGCTAAGATCAAGTGTAGTATCTGTTCTTATCAGTTTAATATCTGATACGTCCCCTATCTGGGGACCATATATTAAATGGATTTTTAGAACAGGGAGATGGAAAAAGAGCTTGCTCTGTCCACTCCACGCATTGACCTGGTATTGCAGTATCTCCAGGACCGGTGCACCCCTTCTTTAATGCAGTTTCTAAAATCAGAAAGAATTGAATTCAATGCTTATTGTTCATTTTGCTTGTTTGTCGGATTTTGGGATGGACTCTTTGGCTTTGCTTTTCTTCTCCTCATTGGATTTTTCATGTTAAAAGTTGCAGAAGCCAGATGACAAGCTCATTTTGGTTCAACTTCAGCAACTGTGCATTGCATTGCCATGTAATGTAATGTAATGCAATGCTATCTATCTAGCTCTCCCTCTATACTTCCTCATGGATAAACAGACATATTAGGCAAGCATTTTGGAGCTTTCACCTAAATAACTACAGGTGGTGAGATAAGCTGCACAATATAATTGACCTTTCAGTATATTGTTGCACACACACCATCTATTTAGCAAATGCCCTTGTTATCAACAGCAGCCTTTTAAACTCACCTGAGCTAACAGGTATGTGAGCTGGTTACTCTGCTGCGCTTAAAATTTCTTTTTTGGTTTGCTACAATGCCTTTTCTGAAACGTTGTCTCCCTCTGCTGGAACACTGACTTCTTTCATTTAATGCCTGCAGACTATAAAAGAGAAACCAACCCAAAAAGTTTGGTTGATTAGTCTGTGGCATTCTTTTAAACTGTTGCTTATGGCGGTCTCTGTGAGCTTCTCAGTGACATTCAGCCATCCAGGTATCCCGCCTGCAGTAGACGGAATGTGGCAATGGAACGCTGGCTGCGCGTGTCATATTAGGCTCTGAGCCTTTATATACCTGCGCACAGCAGCAGCCACCTTCATTCTGCTGCTGGACAGCCAGCAGCAGCAGCAGCAGGAGAGGTAATTAATCAGCAACCCTCCTGCTAAGGGTAGACAGCTGCTCGTTCCACCCCCCCCTGCCTTAATTGGTTCTCCTCCCTTCCAACGGTGTTGAGGCGGGTGGGAACAACCGGGGGTTGAGGGTACTGTGCTAAAAGAGGTGGAGTTATGCAGATCTAAAACGCGTGGATTGCAGCAGCAGCAAGCCGAAAAGTGCAGGCATGTGAGGGATCTAGAGGTTGACAGCATGTCTTCTTAACGGGAGTCCAGGTGGCCATCTCCACAAATGGACTTTTCAGAATCCTTGGGTGGCACCGTAGTCGGAAACCAATTCTGGTTATCGCTTCTCGGCCTTTTGGCTAAGATCAAGTGTAGTATCTTTTGAAAAGGCAGTTTTGTCCTTGGGCTGCCCTAGTAAATTGATGCATATTACACACTGGTTTGGTGCACTTGTTAGTACGCCAGGTGGCTCATAGAGTTATCTGATGGAAAACATGGCCCTCCAGGATCGAAGTCACTAGGCTGGGTAAGTGTGAGGGCTTTGGAGCAATGTTCCCCAGGAGTAGGCGCCCTGGTGGGAGTCCAAGCTTACTGGGACTGGGAACCCCAGAAAGACTTGGCTTCGTAGCACGCCGCACCTTTGCCAATCATACTTTCTGAGCAACCCCCCCTATTCCTGGCCTCCGGGCTAGGAAGGGGAATTTTTATAAACCCGGTCGGAGGTCCGGTCAGCTTTGGGCTGAGAAACCAACACAGGCTCCAGCTCCACTAGGGTGGCAGCCTAGATGGAAGCTGGGAGCACGAAAACGGCTCTTCTCCGGCTTCGGCTAGGGAGAGCATCGGAGATCCCTGACCCTCGCTGTGGCCTTCTGGCTCGGAGGGATGGGGATGGTTTATTGGGGACCCTCTCCTCCGGGAAGGGTCCACATGAATCCTCGCCTCGTGCGCTGTTTTGGTGTGACTTCGGTCAGATTTTTCAGTGCCTTGGATGCAGCTTCAATCAAAAAATCTGTTCTTATCAGTTTAATATCTGATACGTCCCCTATCTGGGGACCATATATTAAATGGATTTTTAGAACAGGGAGATGGAAAAAGAGCTTGCTCTGTCCACTCCACGCATTGACCTGGTATTGCAGTATCTCCAGGACCGGTGCACCCCTTCTTTAATGCAGTTTCTAAAATCAGAAAGAATTGAATTCAATGCTTTTTGTTCATTTTGCTTGTTTGTCGGATTTTGGGATGGACTCTTTGGCTTTGCTTTTCTTCTCCTCATTGGATTTTTCATGTTAAAAGTTGCAGAAGCCAGATGACAAGCTCATTTTGGTTCAACTTCAGCAACTGTGCATTGCATTGCCATGTAATGTAATGTAATGCAATGCTATCTATCTAGCTCTCCCTCTATACTTCCTTTTGGATAAACAGACATATTAGGCAAGCATTTTGGAGCTTTCACCTAAATAACTACAGGTGGTGAGATAAGCTGCACAATATAATTGACCTTTCAGTATATTGTTGCACACACACCATCTATTTAGCAAATGCCCTTGTTATCAACAGCAGCCTTTTAAACTCACCTGAGCTAACAGGTATGTGAGCTGGTTACTCTGCTGCGCTTAAAATTTCTTTTTTGGTTTGCTACAATGCCTTTTCTGAAACGTTGTCTCCCTCTGCTGGAACACTGACTTCTTTCATTTAATGCCTGCAGACTATAAAAGAGAAACCAACCCAAAAAGTTTGGTTGATTAGTCTGTGGCATTCTTTCAAACTGTTGCTTATGGCGGTCTCTGTGAGCTTCTCAGTGACATTCAGCCATCCAGGTATCCCGCCTGCAGTAGACGGAATGTGGCAATGGAACGCTGGCTGCGCGTGTCATAATAGGCTCTGAGCCTTTATATACCTGCGCACAGCAGCAGCCACCTTCAGTCTGCTGCTGGACAGCCAGCAGCAGCAGCAGCAGGAGAGGTAATTAATCAGCAACCCTCCTGCTAAGGGTAGACAGCTGCTCGTTCCACCCCCCCCCCCCGCCTTAATTGGTTCTCCTCCCTTCCAACGGTGTTGAGGCGGGTGGGAACAGCCGGGGGTTGAGGGTACTGTGCTAAAAGAGGTGGAGTTATGCAGATCTAAAACGCGTTGATTGCAGCAGCAGCAAGCCGAAAAGTGCAGGCATGTGAGGGATCTAGAGGTTGACAGCATGTCTTCTTAACGGGAGTCCAGGTGGCCATCTCCACAAATGGACTTTTCAGAATCCTTGGGTGGCACCGTAGTCGGAAACCAATTCTGGTTATCGCTTCTCGGCCTTTTGGCTAAGATCAAGTGTAGTATCTGTTCTTATCAGTTTAATATCTGATACGTCCCCTATCTGGGGACCATATATTAAATGGATTTTTAGAACAGGGAGATGGAAAAAGAGCTTGCTCTGTCCACTCCACGCATTGACCTGGTATTGCAGTATCTCCAGGACCGGTGCACCCTTTCTTTAATGCAGTTTCTAAAATCAGAAAGAATTGAATTCAATGCTTTTTGTTCATTTTGCTTGTTTGTCGGATTTTGGGATGGACTCTTTGGCTTTGCTTTTCTTCTCCTCATTGGATTTTTCATGTTAAAAGTTGCAGAAGCCAGATGACAAGCTCATTTTGGTTCAACTTCAGCAACTGTGCATTGCATTGCCATGTAATGTAATGTAATGCAATGCTATCTATCTAGCTCTCCCTCTATACTTCCTTTTGGATAAACAGACATATTAGGCAAGCATTTTGGAGCTTTCACCTAAATAACTACAGGTGGTGAGATAAGCTGCACAATATAATTGACCTTTCAGTATATTGTTGCACACACACCATCTATTTAGCAAATGCCCTTGTTATCAACAGCAGCCTTTTAAACTCACCTGAGCTAACAGGTATGTGAGCTGGTTACTCTGCTGCGCTTAAAATTTCTTTTTTGGTTTGCTACAATGCCTTTTCTTAAACGTTGTCTCCCTCTGCTGGAACACTGACTTCTTTCATTTAATGCCTGCAGACTATAAAAGAGAAACCAACCCAAAAAGTTTGGTTGATTAGTCTGTGGCATTCTTTTAAACTGTTGCTTATGGCGGTCTCTGTGAGCTTCTCAGTGACATTCAGCCATCCAGGTATCCCGCCTGCAGTAGACGGAATGTGGCAATGGAACGCTGGCTGCGCGTGTCATAATAGGCTCTGAGCCTTTATATACCTGCGCACAGCAGCAGCCACCTTCAGTCTGCTGCTGGACAGCCAGCAGCAGCAGCAGCAGGAGAGGTAATTAATCAGCAACCCTCCTGCTAAGGGTAGACAGCTGCTCGTTCCACCCCCCCCCGCCTTAATTGGTTCTCCTCCCTTCCAACGGTGTTGAGGCGGGTGGGAACAGCCGGGGGTTGAGGGTACTGTGCTAAAAGAGGTGGAGTTATGCAGATCTAAAACGCGTGGATTGCAGCAGCAGCAAGCCGAAAAGTGCAGGCATGTGAGGGATCTAGAGGTTGACAGCATGTCTTCTTAACGGGAGTCCAGGTGGCCATCTCCACAAATGGACTTTTCAGAATCCTTGGGTGGCACCGTAGTCGGAAACCAATTCTGGTTATCGCTTCTCGGCCTTTTGGCTAAGATCAAGTGTAGTATCTGTTCTTATCAGTTTAATATCTGATACGTCCCCTATCTGGGGACCATATATTAAATGGATTTTTAGAACAGGGAGATGGAAAAAGAGCTTGCTCTGTCCACTCCACGCATTGACCTGGTATTGCAGTATCTCCAGGACCGGTGCACCCCTTCTTTAATGCAGTTTCTAAAATCAGAAAGAATTGAATTCAATGCTTTTTGTTCATTTTGCTTGTTTGTCGGATTTTGGGATGGACTCTTTGGCTTTGCTTTTCTTCTCCTCATTGGATTTTTCATGTTAAAAGTTGCAGAAGCCAGATGACAAGCTCATTTTGGTTCAACTTCAGCAACTGTGCATTGCATTGCCATGTAATGTAATGTAATGCAATGCTATCTATCTAGCTCTCCCTCTATACTTCCTTTTGGATAAACAGACATATTAGGCAAGCATTTTGGAGCTTTCACCTAAATAACTACAGGTGGTGAGATAAGCTGCACAATATAATTGACCTTTCAGTATATTGTTGCACACACACCATCTATTTAGCAAATGCCCTTGTTATCAACAGCAGCCTTTTAAACTCACCTGAGCTAACAGGTATGTGAGCTGGTTACTCTGCTGCGCTTAAAATTTCTTTTTTGGTTTGCTACAATGCCTTTTCTGAAACGTTGTCTCCCTCTGCTGGAACACTGACTTCTTTCATTTAATGCCTGCAGACTATAAAAGAGAAACCAACCCAAAAAGTTTGGTTGATTAGTCTGTGGCATTCTTTTAAACTGTTGCTTATGGCGGTCTCTGTGAGCTTCTCAGTGACATTCAGCCATCCAGGTATCCCGCCTGCAGTAGACGGAATGTGGCAATGGAACGCTGGCTGCGCGTGTCATAATAGGCTCTGAGCCTTTATATACCTGCGCACAGCAGCAGCCACCTTCAGTCTGCTGCTGGACAGCCAGCAGCAGCAGCAGCAGGAGAGGTAATTAATCAGCAACCCTCCTGCTAAGGGTAGACAGCTGCTCGTTCCACCCCCCCCCCGCCTTAATTGGTTCTCCTCCCTTCCAACGGTGTTGAGGCGGGTGGGAACAGCCGGGGGTTGAGGGTACTGTGCTAAAAGAGGTGGAGTTATGCAGATCTAAAACGCGTGGATTGCAGCAGCAGCAAGCCGAAAAGTGCAGGCATGTGAGGGATCTAGAGGTTGACAGCATGTCTTCTTAACGGGAGTCCAGGTGGCCATCTCCACAAATGGACTTTTCAGAATCCTTGGGTGGCACCGTAGTCGGAAACCAATTCTGGTTATCGCTTCTCGGCCTTTTGGCTAAGATCAAGTGTAGTATCTGTTCTTATCAGTTTAATATCTGATACATCCCCTATCTGGGGACCATATATTAAATGGATTTTTAGAACAGGGAGATGGAAAAAGAGCTTGCTCTGTCCACTCCACGCATTGACCTGGTATTGCAGTATCTCCAGGACCGGTGCACCCCTTCTTTAATGCAGTTTCTAAAATCAGAAAGAATTGAATTCAATGCTTTTTGTTCATTTTGCTTGTTTGTCGGATTTTGGGATGGACTCTTTGGCTTTGCTTTTCTTCTCCTCATTGGATTTTTCATGTTAAAAGTTGCAGAAGCCAGATGACAAGCTCATTTTGGTTCAACTTCAGCAACTGTGCATTGCATTGCCATGTAATGTAATGTAATGCAATGCTATCTATCTAGCTCTCCCTCTATACTTCCTTTTGGATAAACAGACATATTAGGCAAGCATTTTGGAGCTTTCACCTAAATAACTACAGGTGGTGAGATAAGCTGCACAATATAATTGACCTTTCAGTATATTGTTGCACACACACCATCTATTTAGCAAATGCCCTTGTTATCAACAGCAGCCTTTTAAACTCACCTGAGCTAACAGGTATGTGAGCTGGTTACTCTGCTGCGCTTAAAATTTCTTTTTTGGTTTGCTACAATGCCTTTTCTGAAACGTTGTCTCCCTCTGCTGGAACACTGACTTCTTTCATTTAATGCCTGCAGACTATAAAAGAGAAACCAACCCAAAAAGTTTGGTTGATTAGTCTGTGGCATTCTTTTAAACTGTTGCTTATGGCGGTCTCTGTGAGCTTCTCAGTGACATTCAGCCATCCAGGTATCCCGCCTGCAGTAGACGGAATGTGGCAATGGAACGCTGGCTGCGCGTGTCATAATAGGCTCTGAGCCTTTATATACCTGCGCACAGCAGCAGCCACCTTCAGTCTGCTGCTGGACAGCCAGCAGCAGCAGCAGCAGGAGAGGTAATTAATCAGCAACCCTCCTGCTAAGGGTAGACAGCTGCTCGTTCCACCCCCCCCCCCCCGCCTTAATTGGTTCTCCTCCCTTCCAACGGTGTTGAGGCGGGTGGGAACAGCCGGGGGTTGAGGGTACTGTGCTAAAAGAGGTGGAGTTATGCAGATCTAAAACGCGTGGATTGCAGCAGCAGCAAGCCGAAAAGTGCAGGCATGTGAGGGATCTAGAGGTTGACAGCATGTCTTCTTAACGGGAGTCCAGGTGGCCATCTCCACAAATGGACTTTTCAGAATCCTTGGGTGGCACCGTAGTCGGAAACCAATTCTGGTTATCGCTTCTCGGCCTTTTGGCTAAGATCAAGTGTAGTATCTGTTCTTATCAGTTTAATATCTGATACGTCCCCTATCTGGGGACCATATATTAAATGGATTTTTAGAACAGGGAGATGGAAAAAGAGCTTGCTCTGTCCACTCCACGCATTGACCTGGTATTGCAGTATCTCCAGGACCGGTGCACCCCTTCTTTAATGCAGTTTCTAAAATCAGAAAGAATTGAATTCAATGCTTTTTGTTCATTTTGCTTGTTTGTCGGATTTTGGGATGGACTCTTTGGCTTTGCTTTTCTTCTCCTCATTGGATTTTTCATGTTAAAAGTTGCAGAAGCCAGATGACAAGCTCATTTTGGTTCAACTTCAGCAACTGTGCATTGCATTGCCATGTAATGTAATGTAATGCAATGCTATCTATCTAGCTCTCCCTCTATACTTCCTTTTGGATAAACAGACATATTAGGCAAGCATTTTGGAGCTTTCACCTAAATAACTACAGGTGGTGAGATAAGCTGCACAATATAATTGACCTTTCAGTATATTGTTGCACACACACCATCTATTTAGCAAATGCCCTTGTTATCAACAGCAGCCTTTTAAACTCACCTGAGCTAACAGGTATGTGAGCTGGTTACTCTGCTGCGCTTAAAATTTCTTTTTTGGTTTGCTACAATGCCTTTTCTGAAACGTTGTCTCCCTCTGCTGGAACACTGACTTCTTTCATTTAATGCCTGCAGACTATAAAAGAGAAACCAACCCAAAAAGTTTGGTTGATTAGTCTGTGGCATTCTTTTAAACTGTTGCTTATGGCGGTCTCTGTGAGCTTCTCAGTGACATTCAGCCATCCAGGTATCCCGCCTGCAGTAGACGGAATGTGGCAATGGAACGCTGGCTGCGCGTGTCATAATAGGCTCTGAGCCTTTATATACCTGCGCACAGCAGCAGCCACCTTCAGTCTGCTGCTGGACAGCCAGCAGCAGCAGCAGCAGGAGAGGTAATTAATCAGCAACCCTCCTGCTAAGGGTAGACAGCTGCTCGTTCCACCCCCCCCCCGCCTTAATTGGTTCTCCTCCCTTCCAACGGTGTTGAGGCGGGTGGGAACAGCCGGGGGTTGAGGGTACTGTGCTAAAAGAGGTGGAGTTATGCAGATCTAAAACGCGTGGATTGCAGCAGCAGCAAGCCGAAAAGTGCAGGCATGTGAGGGATCTAGAGGTTGACAGCATGTCTTCTTAACGGGAGTCCAGGTGGCCATCTCCACAAATGGACTTTTCAGAATCCTTGGGTGGCACCGTAGTCGGAAACCAATTCTGGTTATCGCTTCTCGGCCTTTTGGCTAAGATCAAGTGTAGTATCTGTTCTTATCAGTTTAATATCTGATACATCCCCTATCTGGGGACCATATATTAAATGGATTTTTAGAACAGGGAGATGGAAAAAGAGCTTGCTCTGTCCACTCCACGCATTGACCTGGTATTGCAGTATCTCCAGGACCGGTGCACCCCTTCTTTAATGCAGTTTCTAAAATCAGAAAGAATTGAATTCAATGCTTTTTGTTCATTTTGCTTGTTTGTCGGATTTTGGGATGGACTCTTTGGCTTTGCTTTTCTTCTCCTCATTGGATTTTTCATGTTAAAAGTTGCAGAAGCCAGATGACAAGCTCATTTTGGTTCAACTTCAGCAACTGTGTATTGCATTGCCATGTAATGTAATGTAATGCAATGCTATCTATCTAGCTCTCCCTCTATACTTCCTTTTTGATAAACAGACATATTAGGCAAGCATTTTGGAGCTTTCACCTAAATAACTACAGGTGGTGAGATAAGCTGCACAATATAATTGACCTTTCAGTATATTGTTGCACACACACCATCTATTTAGCAAATGCCCTTGTTATCAACAGCAGCCTTTTAAACTCACCTGAGCTAACAGGTATGTGAGCTGGTTACTCTGCTGCGCTTAAAATTTATTTTTTGGTTTGCTACAATGCCTTTTCTGAAACGTTGTCTCCCTCTGCTGGAACACTGACTTCTTTCATTTAATGCCTGCAGACTATAAAAGAGAAACCAACCCAAAAAGTTTGGTTGATTAGTCTGTGGCATTCTTTTAAACTGTTGCTTATGGCGGTCTCTGTGAGCTTCTCAGTGACATTCAGCCATCCAGGTATCCCGCCTGCAGTAGACGGAATGTGGCAATGGAACGCTGGCTGCGCGTGTCATAATAGGCTCTGAGCCTTTATATACCTGCGCACAGCAGCAGCCACCTTCAGTCTGCTGCTGGACAGCCAGCAGCAGCAGCAGCAGGAGAGGTAATTAATCAGCAACCCTCCTGCTAAGGGTAGACAGCTGCTCGTTCCACCCCCCCCCCCGCCTTAATTGGTTCTCCTCCCTTCCAACGGTGTTGAGGCGGGTGGGAACAGCCGGGGGTTGAGGGTACTGTGCTAAAAGAGGTGGAGTTATGCAGATCTAAAACGCGTTGATTGCAGCAGCAGCAAGCCGAAAAGTGCAGGCATGTGAGGGATCTAGAGGTTGACAGCATGTCTTCTTAACGGGAGTCCAGGTGGCCATCTCCACAAATGGACTTTTCAGAATCCTTGGGTGGCACCGTAGTCGGAAACCAATTCTGGTTATCGCTTCTCGGCCTTTTGGCTAAGATCAAGTGTAGTATCTGTTCTTATCAGTTTAATATCTGATACGTCCCCTATCTGGGGACCATATATTAAATGGATTTTTAGAACAGGGAGATGGAAAAAGAGCTTGCTCTGTCCACTCCACGCATTGACCTGGTATTGCAGTATCTCCAGGACCGGTGCACCCTTTCTTTAATGCAGTTTCTAAAATCAGAAAGAATTGAATTCAATGCTTTTTGTTCATTTTGCTTGTTTGTCGGATTTTGGGATGGACTCTTTGGCTTTGCTTTTCTTCTCCTCATTGGATTTTTCATGTTAAAAGTTGCAGAAGCCAGATGACAAGCTCATTTTGGTTCAACTTCAGCAACTGTGCATTGCATTGCCATGTAATGTAATGTAATGCAATGCTATCTATCCAGCTCTCCCTCTATATTTCCTTTTGGATAAACAGACATATTAGGCAAGCATTTTGGAGCTTTCACCTAAATAACTACAGGTGGTGAGATAAGCTGCACAATATAATTGACCTTTCAGTATATTGTTGCACACACACCATCTATTTAGCAAATGCCCTTGTTATCAACAGCAGCCTTTTAAACTCACCTGAGCTAACAGGTATGTGAGCTGGTTACTCTGCTGCGCTTAAAATTTCTTTTTTGGTTTGCTACAATGCCTTTTCTGAAACGTTGTCTCCCTCTGCTGGAACACTGACTTCTTTCATTTAATGCTGCAGACTATAAAAGAGAAACCAACCCAAAAAGTTTGGTTGATTAGTCTGTGGCATTCTTTTAAACTGTTGCTTATGGCGGTCTCTGTGAGCTTCTCAGTGACATTCAGCCATCCAGGTATCCCGCCTGCAGTAGACGGAATGTGGCAATGGAACGCTGGCTGCGCGTGTCATAATAGGCTCTGAGCCTTTATATACCTGCGCACAGCAGCAGCCACCTTCAGTCTGCTGCTGGACAGCCAGCAGCAGCAGCAGCAGGAGAGGTAATTAATCAGCAACCCTCCTGCTAAGGGTAGACAGCTGCTCGTTCCACCCCCCCCCCGCCTTAATTGGTTCTCCTCCCTTCCAACGGTGTTGAGGCGGGTGGGAACAGCCGGGGGTTGAGGGTACTGTGCTAAAAGAGGTGGAGTTATGCAGATCTAAAACGCGTGGATTGCAGCAGCAGCAAGCCGAAAAGTGCAGGCATGTGAGGGATCTAGAGGTTGACAGCATGTCTTCTTAACGGGAGTCCAGGTGGCCATCTCCACAAATGGACTTTTCAGAATCCTTGGGTGGCACCGTAGTCGGAAACCAATTCTGGTTATCGCTTCTCGGCCTTTTGGCTAAGATCAAGTGTAGTATCTGTTCTTATCAGTTTAATATCTGATACGTCCCCTATCTGGGGACCATATATTAAATGGATTTTTAGAACAGGGAGATGGAAAAAGAGCTTGCTCTGTCCACTCCACGCATTGACCTGGTATTGCAGTATCTCCAGGACCGGTGCACCCCTTCTTTAATGCAGTTTCTAAAATCAGAAAGAATTGAATTCAATGCTTTTTGTTCATTTTGCTTGTTTGTCGGATTTTGGGATGGACTCTTTGGCTTTGCTTTTCTTCTCCTCATTGGATTTTTCATGTTAAAAGTTGCAGAAGCCAGATGACAAGCTCATTTTGGTTCAACTTCAGCAACTGTGCATTGCATTGCCATGTAATGTAATGTAATGCAATGCTATCTATCTAGCTCTCCCTCTATACTTCCTTTTGGATAAACAGACATATTAGGCAAGCATTTTGGAGCTTTCACCTAAATAACTACAGGTGGTGAGATAAGCTGCACAATATAATTGACCTTTCAGTATATTGTTGCACACACACCATCTATTTAGCAAATGCCCTTGTTATCAACAGCAGCCTTTTAAACTCACCTGAGCTAACAGGTATGTGAGCTGGTTACTCTGCTGCGCTTAAAATTTCTTTTTTGGTTTGCTACAATGCCTTTTCTGAAACGTTGTCTCCCTCTGCTGGAACACTGACTTCTTTCATTTAATGCCTGCAGACTATAAAAGAGAAACCAACCCAAAAAGTTTGGTTGATTAGTCTGTGGCATTCTTTTAAACTGTTGCTTATGGCGGTCTCTGTGAGCTTCTCAGTGACATTCAGCCATCCAGGTATCCCGCCTGCAGTAGACGGAATGTGGCAATGGAACGCTGGCTGCGCGTGTCATAATAGGCTCTGAGCCTTTATATACCTGCGCACAGCAGCAGCCACCTTCAGTCTGCTGCTGGACAGCCAGCAGCAGCAGCAGCAGGAGAGGTAATTAATCAGCAACCCTCCTGCTAAGGGTAGACAGCTGCTCGTTCCACCCCCCCCCCCCCCGCCTTAATTGGTTCTCCTCCCTTCCAACGGTGTTGAGGCGGGTGGGAACAGCCGGGGGTTGAGGGTACTGTGCTAAAAGAGGTGGAGTTATGCAGATCTAAAACGCGTGGATTGCAGCAGCAGCAAGCCGAAAAGTGCAGGCATGTGAGGGATCTAGAGGTTGACAGCATGTCTTCTTAACGGGAGTCCAGGTGGCCATCTCCACAAATGGACTTTTCAGAATCCTTGGGTGGCACCGTAGTCGGAAACCAATTCTGGTTATCGCTTCTCGGCCTTTTGGCTAAGATCAAGTGTAGTATCTGTTCTTATCAGTTTAATATCTGATACATCCCCTATCTGGGGACCATATATTAAATGGATTTTTAGAACAGAGAAATGGAAAAAGAGCTTGCTCTGTCCACTCCATGCATTGACCTGGTATTGCAGTATCTCCAGGACCGGTGCACCCCTTCTTTAATGCAGTTTCTAAAATCAGAAAGAATTGAATTCAATGTTTTTTGTTCATTTTGCTTGTTTGTCGGATTTTGGGATGGACTCTTTGGCTTTGCTTTTCTTCTCCTCATTGGATTTTTCATGTTAAAAGTTGCAGAAGCCAGATGACAAGCTCATTTTGGTTCAACTTCAGCAACTGTGCATTGCATTGCCATGTAATGTAATGTAATGCAATGCTATCTATCTAGCTCTCCCTCTATACTTCCTTTTGGATAAACAGACATATTAGGCAAGCATTTTGGAGCTTTCACCTAAATAACTACAGGTGGTGAGATAAGCTGCACTATATAATTGACCTTTCAGTATATTGTTGCACACACACCATCTATTTAGCAAATGCCCTTGTTATCAACAGCAGCCTTTTAAACTCACCTGAGCTAACAGGTATGTGAGCTGGTTACTCTGCTGCGCTTAAAATTTCTTTTTTGGTTTGCTACAATGCCTTTTCTGAAACGTTGTCTCCCTCTGCTGGAACACTGACTTCTTTCATTTAATGCCTGCAGACTATAAAAGAGAAACCAACCCAAAAAGTTTGGTTGATTAGTCTGTGGCATTCTTTTAAACTGTTGCTTATGGCGGTCTCTGTGAGCTTCTCAGTGACATTCAGCCATCCAGGTATCCCGCCTGCAGTAGACAGAATGTGGCAATGGAACGCTGGCTGCGCGTGTCATAATAGGCTCTGAGCCTTTATATACCTGCGCACAGCAGCAGCCACCTTCAGTCTGCTGCTGGACAGCCAGCAGCAGCAGCAGGAGAGGTAATTAATCAGCAACCCTCCTGCTAAGGGTAGACAGCTGCTCGTTCCACCCCCCCCCCGCCTTAATTGGTTCTCCTCCCTTCCAACGGTGTTGAGGCGGGTGGGAACAGCCGGGGGTTGAGGGTACTGTGCTAAAAGAGGTGGAGTTATGCAGATCTAAAACGCGTGGATTGCAGCAGCAGCAAGCCGAAAAGTGCAGGCATGTGAGGGATCTAGAGGTTGACAGCATGTCTTCTTAACGGGAGTCCAGGTGGCCATCTCCACAAATGGACTTTTCAGAATCCTTGGGTGGCACCGTAGTCGGAAACCAATTCTGGTTATCGCTTCTCGGCCTTTTGGCTAAGATCAAGTGTAGTATCTGTTCTTATCAGTTTAATATCTGATACGTCCCCTATCTGGGGACCATATATTAAATGGATTTTTAGAACAGGGAGATGGAAAAAGAGCTTGCTCTGTCCACTCCACGCATTGACCTGGTATTGCAGTATCTCCAGGACCGGTGCACCCCTTCTTTAATGCAGTTTCTAAAATCAGAAAGAATTGAATTCAATGCTTTTTGTTCATTTTGCTTGTTTGTCGGATTTTGGGATGGACTCTTTGGCTTTGCTTTTCTTCTCCTCATTGGATTTTTCATGTTAAAAGTTGCAGAAGCCAGATGACAAGCTCATTTTGGTTCAACTTCAGCAACTGTGCATTGCATTGCCATGTAATGTAATGTAATGCAATGCTATCTATCTAGCTCTCCCTCTATATTTCCTTTTGGATAAACAGACATATTAGGCAAGCATTTTGGAGCTTTCACCTAAATAACTACAGGTGGTGAGATAAGCTGCACAATATAATTGACCTTTCAGTATATTGTTGCACACACACCATCTATTTAGCAAATGCCCTTGTTATCAACAGCAGCCTTTTAAACTCACCTGAGCTAACAGGTATGTGAGCTGGTTACTCTGCTGCGCTTAAAATTTCTTTTTTGGTTTGCTACAATGCCTTTTCTGAAACGTTGTCTCCCTCTGCTGGAACACTGACTTCTTTCATTTAATGCCTGCAGACTATAAAAGAGAAACCAACCCAAAAAGTTTGGTTGATTAGTCTGTGGCATTCTTTTAAACTGTTGCTTATGGCGGTCTCTGTGAGCTTCTCAGTGACATTCAGCCATCCAGGTATCCCGCCTGCAGTAGACGGAATGTGGCAATGGAACGCTGGCTGCGCGTGTCATAATAGGCTCTGAGCCTTTATATACCTGCGCACAGCAGCAGCCACCTTCAGTCTGCTGCTGGACAGCCAGCAGCAGCAGCAGCAGGAGAGGTAATTAATCAGCAACCCTCCTGCTAAGGGTAGACAGCTGCTCGTTCCACCCCCCCCCGCCTTAATTGGTTCTCCTCCCTTCCAACGGTGTTGAGGCGGGTGGGAACAGCCGGGGGTTGAGGGTACTGTGCTAAAAGAGGTGGAGTTATGCAGATCTAAAACGCGTGGATTGCAGCAGCAGCAAGCCGAAAAGTGCAGGCATGTAAGGCATCTAGAGGTTGACAGCATGTCTTCTTAACGGGAGTCCAGGTGGCTATCTCCACAAATGGACTTTTCAGAATCCTTGGGTGGCACCGTAGTCGGAAACCAATTCTGGTTATCGCTTCTCGGCCTTTTGGCTAAGATCAAGTGTAGTATCTGTTCTTATCAGTTTAATATCTGATACGTCCCCTATCTGGGGACCATATATTAAATGGATTTTTAGAACAGGGAGATGGAAAAAGAGCTTGCTCTGTCCACTCCACGCATTGACCTGGTATTGCAGTATCTCCAGGACCGGTGCACCCCTTCTTTAATGCAGTTTCTAAAATCAGAAAGAATTGAATTCAATGCTTTTTGTTCATTTTGCTTGTTTGTCGGATTTTGGGATGGACTCTTTGGCTTTGCTTTTCTTCTCCTCATTGGATTTTTCATGTTAAAAGTTGCAGAAGCCAGATGACAAGCTCATTTTGGTTCAACTTCAGCAACTGTGCATTGCATTGCCATGTAATGTAATGTAATGCAATGCTATCTATCTAGCTCTCCCTCTATCCTTCCTTTTGGATAAACAGACATATTAGGCAAGCATTTTGGAGCTTTCACCTAAATAACTACAGGTGGTGAGATAAGCTGCACAATATAATTGACCTTTCAGTATATTGTTGCACACACACCATCTATTTAGCAAATGCCCTTGTTATCAACAGCAGCCTTTTAAACTCACCTGAGCTAACAGGTATGTGAGCTGGTTACTCTGCTGCGCTTAAAATTTCTTTTTTGGTTTGCTACAATGCCTTTTCTGAAACGTTGTCTCCCTCTGCTGGAACACTGACTTCTTTCATTTAATGCCTGCAGACTATAAAAGAGAAACCAACCCAAAAAGTTTGGTTGATTAGTCTGTGGCATTCTTTTAAACTGTTGCTTATGGCGGTCTCTGTGAGCTTCTCAGTGACATTCAGCCATCCAGGTATCCCGCCTGCAGTAGACGGAATGTGGCAATGGAACGCTGGCTGCGCGTGTCATAATAGGCTCTGAGCCTTTATATACCTGCGCACAGCAGCAGCCACCTTCAGTCTGCTGCTGGACAGCCAGCAGCAGCAGCAGCAGGAGAGGTAATTAATCAGCAACCCTCCTGCTAAGGGTAGACAGCTGCTCGTTCCACCCCCCCCCCCGCCTTAATTGGTTCTCCTCCCTTCCAACGGTGTTGAGGCGGGTGGGAACAGCCGGGGGTTGAGGGTACTGTGCTAAAAGAGGTGGAGTTATGCAGATCTAAAACGCGTGGATTGCAGCAGCAGCAAGCCGAAAAGTGCAGGCATGTGAGGGATCTAGAGGTTGACAGCATGTCTTCTTAACGGGAGTCCAGGTGGCCATCTCCACAAATGGACTTTTCAGAATCCTTGGGTGGCACCGTAGTCGGAAACCAATTCTGGTTATCGCTTCTCGGCCTTTTGGCTAAGATCAAGTGTAGTATCTGTTCTTATCAGTTTAATATCTGATACGTCCCCTATCTGGGGACCATATATTAAATGGATTTTTAGAACAGGGAGATGGAAAAAGAGCTTGCTCTGTCCACTCCACGCATTGACCTGGTATTGCAGTATCTCCAGGACCGGTGCACCCCTTCTTTAATGCAGTTTCTAAAATCAGAAAGAATTGAATTCAATGCTTTTTGTTCATTTTGCTTGTTTGTCGGATTTTGGGATGGACTCTTTGGCTTTGCTTTTCTTCTCCTCATTGGATTTTTCATGTTAAAAGTTGCAGAAGCCAGATGACAAGCTCATTTTGGTTCAACTTCAGCAACTGTGCATTGCATTGCCATGTAATGTAATGTAATGCAATGCTATCTATCTAGCTCTCCCTCTATACTTCCTTTTGGATAAACAGACATATTAGGCAAGCATTTTGGAGCTTTCACCTAAATAACTACAGGTGGTGAGATAAGCTGCACAATATAATTGACCTTTCAGTATATTGTTGCACACACACCATCTATTTAGCAAATGCCCTTGTTATCAACAGCAGCCTTTTAAACTCACCTGAGCTAACAGGTATGTGAGCTGGTTACTCTGCTGCGCTTAAAATTTCTTTTTTGGTTTGCTACAATGCCTTTTCTGAAACGTTGTCTCCCTCTGCTGGAACACTGACTTCTTTCATTTAATGCCTGCAGACTATAAAAGAGAAACCAACCCAAAAAGTTTGGTTGATTAGTCTGTGGCATTCTTTTAAACTGTTGCTTATGGCGGTCTCTATGAGCTTCTCAGTGACATTCAGCCATCCAGGTATCCCGCCTGCAGTAGACGGAATGTGGCAATGGAACGCTGGCTGCGCGTGTCATAATAGGCTCTGAGCCTTTATATACCTGCGCACAGCAGCAGCCACCTTCAGTCTGCTGCTGGACAGCCAGCAGCAGCAGCAGCAGGAGAGGTAATTAATCAGCAACCCTCCTGCTAAGGGTAGACAGCTGCTCGTTCCACCCCCCCCCGCCTTAATTGGTTCTCCTCCCTTCCAACGGTGTTGAGGCGGGTGGGAACAGCCGGGGGTTGAGGGTACTGTGCTAAAAGAGGTGGAGTTATGCAGATCTAAAACGCGTGGATTGCAGCAGCAGCAAGCCGAAAAGTGCAGGCATGTGAGGGATCTAGAGGTTGACAGCATGTCTTCTTAACGGGAGTCCAGGTGGCCATCTCCACAAATGGACTTTTCAGAATCCTTGGGTGGCACCGTAGTCGGAAACCAATTCTGGTTATCGCTTCTCGGCCTTTTGGCTAAGATCAAGTGTAGTATCTGTTCTTATCAGTTTAATATCTGATACGTCCCCTATCTGGGGACCATATATTAAATGGATTTTTAGAACAGGGAGATGGAAAAAGAGCTTGCTCTGTCCACTCCACGCATTGACCTGGTATTGCAGTATCTCCAGGACCGGTGCACCCCTTCTTTAATGCAGTTTCTAAAATCAGAAAGAATTGAATTCAATGCTTTTTGTTCATTTTGCTTGTTTGTCGGATTTTGGGATGGACTCTTTGGCTTTGCTTTTCTTCTCCTCATTGGATTTTTCATGTTAAAAGTTGCAGAAGCCAGATGACAAGCTCATTTTGGTTCAACTTCAGCAACTGTGCATTGCATTGCCATGTAATGTAATGTAATGCAATGCTATCTATCTAGCTCTCCCTCTATCCTTCCTTTTGGATAAACAGACATATTAGGCAAGCATTTTGGAGCTTTCACCTAAATAACTACAGGTGGTGAGATAAGCTGCACAATATAATTGACCTTTCAGTATATTGTTGCACACACACCATCTATTTAGCAAATGCCCTTGTTATCAACAGCAGCCTTTTAAACTCACCTGAGCTAACAGGTATGTGAGCTGGTTACTCTGCTGCGCTTAAAATTTCTTTTTTGGTTTGCTACAATGCCTTTTCTGAAACGTTGTCTCCCTCTGCTGGAACACTGACTTCTTTCATTTAATGCCTGCAGACTATAAAAGAGAAACCAACCCAAAAAGTTTGGTTGATTAGTCTGTGGCATTCTTTTAAACTGTTGCTTATGGCGGTCTCTGTGAGCTTCTCAGTGACATTCAGCCATCCAGGTATCCCGCCTGCAGTAGACGGAATGTGGCAATGGAACGCTGGCTGCGCGTGTCATAATAGGCTCTGAGCCTTTATATACCTGCGCACAGCAGCAGCCACCTTCAGTCTGCTGCTGGACAGCCAGCAGCAGCAGCAGCAGGAGAGGTAATTAATCAGCAACCCTCCTGCTAAGGGTAGACAGCTGCTCGTTCCACCCCCCTCCCCGCCTTAATTGGTTCTCCTCCCTTCCAACGGTGTTGAGGCGGGTGGGAACAGCCGGGGGTTGAGGGTACTGTGCTAAAAGAGGTGGTGTTATGCAGATCTAAAACGCGTGGATTGCAGCAGCAGCAAGCCGAAAAGTGCAGGCATGTGAGGGATCTAGAGGTTGACAGCATGTCTTCTTAACGGGAGTCCAGGTGGCCATCTCCACAAATGGACTTTTCAGAATCCTTGGGTGGCACCGTAGTCGGAAACCAATTCTGGTTATCGCTTCTCGGCCTTTTGGCTAAGATCAAGTGTAGTATCTGTTCTTATCAGTTTAATATCTGATACGTCCCCTATCTGGGGACCATATATTAAATGGATTTTTAGAACAGGGAGATGGAAAAAGAGCTTGCTCTGTCCACTCCACGCATTGACCTGGTATTGCAGTATCTCCAGGACCGGTGCACCCCTTCTTTAATGCAGTTTCTAAAATCAGAAAGAATTGAATTCAATGCTTTTTGTTCATTTTGCTTGTTTGTCGGATTTTGGGATGGACTCTTTGGCTTTGCTTTTCTTCTCCTCATTGGATTTTTCATGTTAAAAGTTGCAGAAGCCAGATGACAAGCTCATTTTGGTTCAACTTCAGCAACTGTGCATTGCATTGCCATGTAATGTAATGTAATGCAATGCTATCTATCTAGCTCTCCCTCTATACTTCCTTTTGGATAAACAGACATATTAGGCAAGCATTTTGGAGCTTTCACCTAAATAACTACAGGTGGTGAGATAAACTGCACAATATAATTGACCTTTCAGTATATTGTTGCACACACACCATCTATTTAGCAAATGCCCTTGTTATCAACAGCAGCCTTTTAAACTCACCTGAGCTAACAGGTATGTGAGCTGGTTACTCTGCTGCGCTTAAAATTTCTTTTTTGGTTTGCTA
Source organism: Phyllobates terribilis (assembly GCF_046119375.1). Lineage (NCBI taxonomy): Eukaryota > Metazoa > Chordata > Amphibia > Anura > Dendrobatidae > Phyllobates > Phyllobates terribilis. The sequence continues at coordinate 2,106,854 of NW_027362868.1, forward strand.
CAATGCCTTTTCTGAAACGTTGTCTCCCTCTGCTGGAACACTGACTTCTTTCATTTAATGCCTGCAGACTATAAAAGAGAAACCAACCCAAAAAGTTTGGTTGATTAGTCTGTGGCATTCTTTTAAACTGTTGCTTATGGCGGTCTCTGTGAGCTTCTCAGTGACATTCAGCCAACCAGGTATCCCGCCTGCAGTAGACGGAATGTGGCAATGGAACGCTGGCTGCGCGTGTCATAATAGGCTCTGAGCCTTTATATACCTGCGCACAGCAGCAGCCACCTTCAGTCTGCTGCTGGACAGCCAGCAGCAGCAGCAGCAGGAGAGGTAATTAATCAGCAACCCTCCTGCTAAGGGTAGACAGCTGCTCGTTCCACCCCCCCCCCCGCCTTAATTGGTTCTCCTCCCTTCCAACGGTGTTGAGGCGGGTGGGAACAGCCGGGGGTTGAGGGTACTGTGCTAAAAGAGGTGGAGTTATGCAGATCTAAAACGCGTGGATTGCAGCAGCAGCAAGCCGAAAAGTGCAGGCATGTGAGGGATCTAGAGGTTGACAGCATGTCTTCTTAACGGGAGTCCAGGTGGCCATCTCCACAAATGGACTTTTCAGAATCCTTGGGTGGCACCGTAGTCGGAAACCAATTCTGGTTATCGCTTCTCGGCCTTTTGGCTAAGATCAAGTGTAGTATCTGTTCTTATCAGTTTAATATCTGATACGTCCCCTATCTGGGGACCATATATTAAATGGATTTTTAGAACAGGGAGATGGAAAAAGAGCTTGCTCTGTCCACTCCACGCATTGACCTGGTATTGCAGTATCTCCAGGACCGGTGCACCCCTTCTTTAATGCAGTTTCTAAAATCAGAAAGAATTGAATTCAATGCTTTTTGTTCATTTTGCTTGTTTGTCAGATTTTGGGATGGACTCTTTGGCTTTGCTTTTCTTCTCCTCATTGGATTTTTCATGTTAAAAGTTGCAGAAGCCAGATGACAAGCTCATTTTGGTTCAACTTCAGCAACTGTGCATTGCATTGCCATGTAATGTAATGTAATGCAATGCTATCTATCTAGCTCTCCCTCTATACTTCCTTTTGGATAAACAGACATATTAGGCAAGCATTTTGGAGCTTTCACCTAAATAACTACAGGTGGTGAGATAAGCTGCACAATATAATTGACCTTTCAGTATATTGTTGCACACACACCATCTATTTAGCAAATGCCCTTGTTATCAACAGCAGCCTTTTAAACTCACCTGAGCTAACAGGTATGTGAGCTGGTTACTCTGCTGCGCTTAAAATTTCTTTTTTGGTTTGCTACAATGCCTTTTCTGAAACGTTGTCTCCCTCTGCTGGAACACTGACTTCTTTCATTTAATGCCTGCAGACTATAAAAGAGAAACCAACCCAAAAAGTTTGGTTGATTAGTCTGTGGCATTCTTTTAAACTGTTGCTTATGGCGGTCTCTGTGAGCTTCTCAGTGACATTCAGCCATCCAGGTATCCCGCCTGCAGTAGACGGAATGTGGCAATGGAACGCTGGCTGCGCGTGTCATAATAGGCTCTGAGCCTTTATATACCTGCGCACAGCAGCAGCCACCTTCAGTCTGCTGCTGGACAGCCAGCAGCAGCAGCAGCAGGAGAGGTAATTAATCAGCAACCCTCCTGCTAAGGGTAGACAGCTGCTCGTTCCACCCCCCCCGCCTTAATTGGTTCTCCTCCCTTCCAACGGTGTTGAGGCGGGTGGGAACAGCCGGGGGTTGAGGGTACTGTGCTAAAAGAGGTGGAGTTATGCAGATCTAAAACGCGTGGATTGCAGCAGCAGCAAGCCGAAAAGTGCAGGCATGTAAGGGATCTAGAGGTTGACAGCATGTCTTCTTAACGGGAGTCCAGGTGGCCATCTCCACAAATGGACTTTTCAGAATCCTTGGGTGGCACCGTAGTCGGAAACCAATTCTGGTTATCGCTTCTCGGCCTTTTGGCTAAGATCAAGTGTAGTATCTGTTCTTATCAGTTTAATATCTGATACGTCCCCTATCTGGGGACCATATATTAAATGGATTTTTAGAACAGGGAGATGGAAAAAGAGCTTGCTCTGTCCACTCCACGCATTGACCTGGTATTGCAGTATCTCCAGGACCGGTGCACCCCTTCTTTAATGCAGTTTCTAAAATCAGAAAGAATTGAATTCAATGCTTTTTGTTCATTTTGCTTGTTTGTCGGATTTTGGGATGGACTCTTTGGCTTTGCTTTTCTTCTCCTCATTGGATTTTTCATGTTAAAAGTTGCAGAAGCCAGATGACAAGCTCATTTTGGTTCAACTTCAGCAACTGTGCATTGCATTGCCATGTAATGTAATGTAATGCAATGCTATCTATCTTGCTCTCCCTCTAAGCTTCCTTTTGGATAAACAGACATATTAGGCAAGCATTTTGGAGCTTTCACCTAAATAACTACAGGTGGTGAGATAAGCTGCACAATATAATTGACCTTTCAGTATATTGTTGCACACACACCATCTATTTAGCAAATGCCCTTGTTATCAACAGCAGCCTTTTAAACTCACCTGAGCTAACAGGTATGTGAGCTGGTTACTCTGCTGCGCTTAAAATTTCTTTTTTGGTTTGCTACAATGCCTTTTCTGAAACGTTGTCTCCCTCTGCTGGAACACTGACTTCTTTCATTTAATGCCTGCAGACTATAAAAGAGAAACCAACCCAAAAAGTTTGGTTGATTAGTCTGTGGCATTCTTTTAAACTGTTGCTTATGGCGGTCTCTGTGAGCTTCTCAGTGACATTCAACCATCCAGGTATCCCGCCTGCAGTAGACGGAATGTGGCAATGGAACGCTGGCTGCGCGTGTCATAATAGGCTCTGAGCCTTTATATACCTGCGCACAGCAGCAGCCACCTTCAGTCTGCTGCTGGACAGCCAGCAGCAGCAGCAGGAGAGGTAATTAATCAGCAACCCTCCTGCTAAGGGTAGACAGCTGCTCGTTCCACCCCCCCCCCGCCTTAATTGGTTCTCCTCCCTTCCAATGGTGTTGAGGCGGGTGGGTACAGCCGGGGGTTGAGGGTACTGTGCTAAAAGAGGTGGAGTTATGCAGATCTAAAACGCGTGGATTGCAGCAGCAGCAAGCCGAAAAGTGCAGGCATGTGACGGATCTAGAGGTTGACAGCATGTCTTCTTAACGGGAGTCCAGGTGGCCATCTCCACAAATGGACTTTTCAGAATCCTTGGGTGGCACCGTAGTCGGAAACCAATTCTGGTTATCGCTTCTCGGCCTTTTGGCTAAGATCAAGTGTAGTATCTGTTCTTTTAAGAACACAAGAGCTACGATCTACACTTGACGAGAGCGATCGAACTCGGAAGGAGAAGAGCTTCGGAGCCCAGCTGACATCGGAGAAGGAAGGCGGATATCGGTGGGAGGAAGAAGCTCTAAAGAATCCAGAAGAAGACGAAGACTCGGAGAAGAATCGGGCTGTCCTGTGGAATCTTCGAGTAAGAAAATCATCGAGACAAAGACCTTTCGGGGAATTTGTCCAGAACACGACGGGAGAAGAATCTGCATAGCTCCACCCATTTCGGGAAGAGCTCCAGATCCAGCTCCAAGAAGTAACTGCAGGAGGAAAGCCATGGCAAGCGCTGCGAGGAAGGCCGAAAAGAAGAGCCTGGAGCAGGGGACAGCCAGGAGGGCCCAGCCAGGAGCCGATTCTGACCCCAAGGACTCTGCCTCCACGACTGGCCAGCAGAAGGGACCCCAGAAGCCCCGCCACGAAGCTCCAGCCCTGGAGCCATGGATGCGGCAGACGGTGGCCCTGAAACTGAAGGAAGTGGATGGGAGGGTGCCGGACATGTCCTCGGACGTGTTCTGCCAGAAGATGCTGCTGGATCGAGGCTTCTCCAGGTCGGACACCCTCAGCATCCAGACCTTCTTGACGGGGATCTTCTTCGTCACCTTCGCCACTGTGAACACCTGCAGGAGGTTCTGGGAAATGGTAAGCGCAAAAGGACCGGATAATTCTTTCTCTGCCTTTACAGGTAGCTGCCCTATCCAGAGAGACGAAAGGAGGATCACGGTCTCCATGCGCAACCCGCACACCCCAGGCCAAGACATCTGTACCTTCCTGAGACGCTTCTGTTTGGTTGTGAAGGAACCCTCTCACATCCTGAATGGACTCGGCTTCTGGACAGGTAAGTGGTCGGTGACTGTTAGACTTCACAGGGACCTGGCGTACTCAGACGGACTTCGGCACCTGCCCCCGACATTCTCCCTGGGCAACTCCTACGGCCTCATCTATTACCCGGACATGCCTCGGAACTGCAGGAAATGCGGCAAGAACGGCCACGAGATGAAGGACTGCAAGGAGGATGCCTGCAGGATTTGTCGAGTGACGGGACACAGCTCGAAAGACTGCCCGAAGAAGACGTCATGCAACCTGTGTGGGCTGGCGGCTCATCTGTACAAGGATTGCCCCAAGCGTGAGAGATCCTGGGCATCGGTGGTTGCGACGACCCCAGCTCCGGAGGACAAGGCCCCGACGACCAGGTCTGTGAAGGTCAAGGACGCGACGACCAAGGCCCCAGCGGCCAAGGCCGAGACGACCAAGGCCAAAGCGGTCAAGGAGTCGGTGGCCAAAGCCCCAGCGACGGTCCCAGCAGCTCCGAAGCAGAAGAAAAAGTCAAAGGAGGGTAAGAGTTCTGTCACCCCTCTCTCGATCCCTCCCCCTGCCACCCCCGTCCAATCCCCCCCCACCCCGGCCACCCCTGCTGAGGATTCCACTTCCTCTTCCTCCTTCCCCTACTCCTCAGCAGGTGTCCTTTCCCCTGCCCCAGCAGCCACTCTCCCTCCCCAGACCATGGTAGCGGTGGAATTAACCTTTCCTCCACCTGCCGCTATCTATTCCGAGGAGGATTTTCCCCTTCTTGTCTCCCCAGTTCCAACCCGGGGAAAGAGGAAGGTGGAGGACAGCCCTGCTACTGAATCCTCCAAAAAGAAGATTCTGGATTTCGTAGGCGAAAAGGAGGATACCCTCCCTGAGCCAGAAGAGATGGAGCACATGGTTGAGACCCTGGTGGCCGAGCCAGAAGAGGAGGAACTGGTGGTTGCCGAGATCGAGGCCGCGCTGCTTGACCAGATGGAGGAAGAGGGCCTGCTGGTGATCCCGTCACCAGCAGTCAACACCGACGAGGGACCACCCGACCGGAGTGGTAACTAAGGTGTATTGCCTGCGCTAACTTTTTCTTTTTTCCCTACATGATGGATAATATTAACTTATTTTCCATTAATGTCAGGAGCATCAAGGACAAGTTCAGACGTCAGACTATTTATGCCTTCCTTACTTCCCAGTTGTGTGATGTTTATATGTTGCAGGAATGTTCCCTTCCCTCCTCTAGGTCCTTCAAACATCTGGCCAGGGAGTGGTCCCACGGTCCATCCTACTGGTCCGGTGGGGGTGACTGCAAGTCTGCGGGGGTCGCAATTCTGATCAGGGGGGGCGCATTCACGCTTGAGTCCATCCAGGAGCTCATCTGCGGCAGGGCTCTTGTTGTAGATGGCAACTGGGCGGGAGAACCTGTCAGGTTCATCAACGTGTATGCGTCCCCACTGAAGAATGAGCGTTTGGAGCTTTTCCAGACCCTGCGGCTTCAGCTTGCCACCACCAGGACCTTAGTGATGGCCGGGGATTTCAACTGCCCCATCGAGGAGGATGGTCGTAGTTCTGGCACATCTGCCAAGTTGGACATCACGTCCAAGCTGCTCATCGAGATGGTAACCGAGGCCTCTCTTCAGGACGTGGTGGGCTCCATGGGGAGAGGCTCCACGAACTATTCGTGGAGCCGACCCGATGGCTCACTCCGCTCCAGGATTGACTTTGTGTTCACCTCTCGGGCAGTCAGGCAGAGTAGGCACTCGATGGTCCCCTGCTTCTTCTCCGACCACAGAGCCATTCACTTACAAGGTGTCCTCGGCGACGGTTTTCCGTCCGGCCCCGGCTCCTGGAAGCTGAATTGTGCTCTGCTGGCTCAGGATGAAGTCGTGGAGGAGCTGAGAGCAGCCTACGCAATGTGGCAGTCCTACAAGGGTAGCTTCCAAACAGTCTCTGATTGGTGGGAATATGTTAAACTTGAGTTTCGCTGTTTCTTTCAGGCCAAGGGTCGACAACAGGCATGTGAGAAGAGGAGGGACTTTAGAGGGCTGCAGCGCGAGCTGCGGTCGCTGCAGGACCTTCTTCACTGCGGCTGGGACGTGAGGGAGGAGCTGGAGGAGACCAAGAAGAGCCTGAAAAGGCACTTTGAGGAGGAGTCCAAGCGAATCGTCTTCCGTTCCAAAGTGGAGAATCTGGAGAAGGGTGAGAAATGTAACTCATTCTTTTTCAGGAAACTTCATGCCGGTCACACGCCCCTGAACGAACTGCGAGACGAGAGTGGAAACATGCGACGTGGGAAGGAGGACGTGATGAGGGTCGTCAGCGACTTCTACAGCGAACTCTACTCCCACAAGACTACCGACCCCGACGCTGCTGATAAGTTCCTGTCAGGTATCACTAACCATCTTGATCCTGCAGGCACGGCAGCCTTGGACAAACCTCTGATGGTGGGCGAATTGCTCTCTGCCGCTAAATCCTTTAGGACCGGCAGGACCCCGGGCAGTGATGGTCTTCCAGCGGAGCTCTATGTAGCGCTGGGAGACCTCATCTGTCCGGACCTGTTGGACCTGTACGAGGAGATGGTGGTGGAGGGTAGAATGCCTCCATCTTTGAGGGAAGGAATGGTCACGATCCTGTACAAGCGGAAGGGAGAGCGGTGCGACCTGAGGAATTGGCGTCCCATCACTCTGCTCAACGTGGACTACAAGATCCTGGCCAAGACGATGGCGACACGACTTAAGACGGTCATCGGACGGATCATCCACCCGGACCAGACCTGCGGCATCCCTGGACGTCGCATCGCAGACAGCCTCGCTCTCGTGCGGGACACGGTCGAGTACATCAAGGTCCGCCGCGCACACGCGGCCCTGGTCTCCTTGGATCAGGAGAAGGCCTTCGACCGGGTTTCCCACGAGTTCATGGGCCGAGCTCTGCACCGGTTAGGTTTGGATAACATGTTTTGTTCGTATGTCCGTTTGATGTATTTTGATATCCACAGCTCGGTGTTGGTGAAAGGCTGGAAGACTGACCCCTTCCCTGTCCTCTCTGGGGTCAGACAAGGCTGCCCTCTATCACCTCTTCTTTTTGTTTGTGTTATAGAACTCTTCGCAGAGGCTATCCGGCAGAATGGAGAGATCAGAGGGATCACCGCACCGGGTCCGGGACGACACGAGGTCAAGTGCTCGCTCTACATGGACGACGTCACCGTCTTCTGCGCTGATCGTGGTTCAGTCGACGCCCTCGTCCAGACGTGTGAGAGGTTCGGCCGGGCTTCAGGGGCCAAAGTCAACTGCAGGAAGTCGGAAGCCATGCTCTTCGGGGATTGGCAGCCGGCCTCCTCCGCCCCCTTCCCCTTCAACATTCAACCGGATTTCCTCAAGGTGCTGGGAGTCTGGTTCGGGAAGGAAGGAGCGGCCCTCAAGTCCTGGCAAGAACGCTTGGCCAAGGTGAAGCAACGGATCGGACTCTGGAGCCTCAGACACCTCACTTGTGAGGGTAAGGCACTCGTCCTGCGTAATGAGGTCCTGCCCGTCTTGCAGTACACGGCGCAGGCCTGGCCCCCACACGTCACTGTGTGCAGGGCCATTACCAGGACAGTGTTTCACTTTGTCTGGGGATCCAAGATGGACAGAGTCAGGCGGGCCGTCATGTACAAGGAGCCTCGCAAGGGTGGGAAGGGCGTTCCAGATATCCCCACCCTCCTGCGATCCTCTTTTGTGTGTGATTGTGTCCGCCGGACTTTGCAAGTCAAGAATGGCTCCGCGGGCAGGTCCATGTCTCGCTTCTTCCTGCTTCCTCTTTGGAGGAGACTCGGCTGGGACAAGTGGGACAGCTCCTTCCCCTACAACTGGACGACGCCATGGTTCTACGGAGACGTCGTTCGATTTGTGGGGGAACATCAACTGGAGGGACTCAAGCCCGACTTGTGGAAGCCCAAAACTATCCACAAGCTCATCAGAGCCAAGGATGACGTGGAGAACATCACAGGACTTCACCAGGACACGCTGGAGACTGTGTGGACAAATGTGTCGTCTGACAGGCTGACCAACGGGCACAAGGACTTGTCGTGGATGGCGATTCAGGGCGGACTGCCCGTCCGGTCATTCATGCATGCCCGGAACCTGTGCAAGACCCGGTACTGCCCAAGGTGCCCCTTCGTGGAGGAAACATCATTGCACACTTTTTGGGACTGCGGATTTGCACAGCGCCTGTTGACTGCCCTTGAGGACGACCTGAGGAACTCTGTCCTCAGGGCGAGCCTATCGCACCATTCTGTGCTTTACGGACTCTTCCCTGGGGTTCATACCGTCGGAGCCATCCAGGAGGCTTGGCGCCTTATGAACTGCTTCAAGGATGCCGTTTGGGTCGCCAGGAACCGGCTCATCTTGAGGAGGGAGAGGATGTCCATCCAGGACTGCCGCAGGCTGATCCACAGTCTGCTCAAAGACTATTCCATGTGGACGGTCCGGAGGACGAGGATGAGGACTAAACCCCTCCTCCCCCTCTCCCCTTATGTGTCTTGTCTTTCAATAAAGCTTCGGGCCTGTGATTTTCCCCTCCCCATCCCCTTTTTCCCAATCCCCATCCCTTATCACGGTTCGTCGTACTGTATTGATTGACATGCTTTTTCTTTCAGATTGAGTGTTTTGTGTAGCATAGGGGTGTGATGTGTCTAGTTAGTGCGTCGTATCCTCATGCTATGTAAATATGATGTAGAATTCTGTGTGTACTGGGCTGCGGCACTGTACACTGTCTGTTAACTTATTTTTTGTGCTAATAAAAGATATATTCAATCAAAAAATCTGTTCTTATCAGTTTAATATCTGATACGTCCCCTATCTGGGGACCATATATTAAATGGATTTTTAGAACAGGGAGATGGAAAAAGAGCTTGCTCTGTCCACTCCACGCATTGACCTGGTATTGCAGTATCTCCAGGACCGGTGCACCCCTTCTTTAATGCAGTTTCTAAAATCAGAAAGAATTGAATTCAATGCTTTTTGTTCATTTTGCTTGTTTGTCGGATTTTGGGATGGACTCTTTGGCTTTGCTTTTCTTCTCCTCATTGGATTTTTCATGTTAAAAGTTGCAGAAGCCAGATGACAAGCTCATTTTGGTTCAACTTCAGCAACTGTGCATTGCATTGCCATGTAATGTAATGTAATGCAATGCTATCTATCTAGCTCTCCCTCTATACTTCCTTTTGGATAAACAGACATATTAGGCAAGCATTTTGGAGCTTTCACCTAAATAACTACAGGTGGTGAGATAAGCTGCACAATATAATTGACCTTTCAGTATATTGCTGCACACACACCATCTATTTAGCAAATGCCCTTGTTATCAACAGCAGCCTTTTAAACTCACCTGAGCTAACAGGTATGTGAGCTGGTTACTCTGCTGCGCTTAAAATTTCTTTTTTGGTTTGCTACAATGCCTTTTCTGAAACGTTGTCTCCCTCTGCTGGAACACTGACTTCTTTCATTTAATGCCTGCAGACTATAAAAGAGAAACCAACCCAAAAAGTTTGGTTGATTAGTCTGTGGCATTCTTTTAAACTGTTGCTTATGGCGGTCTCTGTGAGCTTCTCAGTGACATTCAGCCATCCAGGTATCCCGCCTGCAGTAGACGGAATGTGGCAATGGAACGCTGGCTGCGCGTGTCATAATAGGCTCTGAGCCTTTATATACCTGCGCACAGCAGCAGCCACCTTCAGTCTGCTGCTGGACAGCCAGCAGCAGCAGCAGCAGGAGAGGTAATTAATCAGCAACCCTCCTGCTAAGGGTAGACAGCTGCTCGTTCCACCCCCCCCCCCGCCTTAATTGGTTCTCCTCCCTTCCAACGGTGTTGAGGCGGGTGGGAACAGCCGGGGGTTGAGGGTACTGTGCTAAAAGAGGTGGAGTTATGCAGATCTAAAACGCGTGGATTGCAGCAGCAGCAAGCCGAAAAGTGCAGGCATGTGAGGGATCTAGAGGTTGACAGCATGTCTTCTTAACGGGAGTCCAGGTGGCCATCTCCACAAATGGACTTTTCAGAATCCTTGGGTGGCACCGTAGTCGGAAACCAATTCTGGTTATCGCTTCTCGGCCTTTTGGCTAAGATCAAGTGTAGTATCTGTTCTTATCAGTTTAATATCTGATACGTCCCCTATCTGGGGACCATATATTAAATGGATTTTTAGAACAGGGAGATGGAAAAAGAGCTTGCTCTGTCCACTCCACGCATTGACCTGGTATTGCAGTATCTCCAGGACCGGTGCACCCCTTCTTTAATGCAGTTTCTAAAATCAGAAAGAATTGAATTCAATGCTTTTTGTTCATTTTGCTTGTTTGTCGGATTTTGGGATGGACTCTTTGGCTTTGCTTTTCTTCTCCTCATTGGATTTTTCATGTTAAAAGTTGCAGAAGCCAGATGACAAGCTCATTTTGGTTCAACTTCAGCAACTGTGCATTGCATTGCCATGTAATGTAATGTAATGCAATGCTATCTATCTAGCTCTCCCTCTATACTTCCTTTTGGATAAACAGACATATTAGGCAAGCATTTTGGAGCTTTCACCTAAATAACTACAGGTGGTGAGATAAGCTGCACAATATAATTGACCTTTCAGTATATTGTTGCACACACACCATCTATTTAGCAAATGCCCTTGTTATCAACAGCAGCCTTTTAAACTCACCTGAGCTAACAGGTATGTGAGCTGGTTACTCTGCTGCGCTTAAAATTTCTTTTTTGGTTTGCTACAATGCCTTTTCTGAAACGTTGTCTCCCTCTGCTGGAACACTGACTTCTTTCATTTAATGCCTGCAGACTATAAAAGAGAAACCAACCCAAAAAGTTTGGTTGATTAGTCTGTGGCATTCTTTTAAACTGTTGCTTATGGCGGTCTCTGTGAGCTTCTCAGTGACATTCAGCCATCCAGGTATCCCGCCTGCATTAGACGGAATGTGGCAATGGAACGCTGGCTGCGCGTGTCATAATAGGCTCTGAGCCTTTATATACCTGCGCACAGCAGCAGCCACCTTCAGTCTGCTGCTGGACAGCCAGCAGCAGCAGCAGCAGGAGAGGTAATTAATCAGCAACCCTCCTGCTAAGGGTAGACAGCTGCTCGTTCCACCCCCCCCCCCGCCTTAATTGGTTCTCCTCCCTTCCAACGGTGTTGAGGCGGGTGGGAACAGCCGGGGGTTGAGGGTACTGTGCTAAAAGAGGTGGAGTTATGCAGATCTAAAACGCGTGGATTGCAGCAGCAGCAAGCCGAAAAGTGCAGGCATGTGAGGGATCTAGAGGTTGACAGCATGTCTTCTTAACGGGAGTCCAGGTGGCCATCTCCACAAATGGACTTTTCAGAATCCTTGGGTGGCACCGTAGTCGGAAACCAATTCTGGTTATCGCTTCTCGGCCTTTTGGCTAAGATCAAGTGTAGTATCTGTTCTTATCAGTTTAATATCTGATACGTCCCCTATCTGGGGACCATATATTAAATGGATTTTTAGAACAGGGAGATGGAAAAAGAGCTTGCTCTGTCCACTCCACGCATTGACCTGGTATTGCAGTATCTCCAGGACCGGTGCACCCCTTCTTTAATGCAGTTTCTAAAATCAGAAAGAATTGAATTCAATGCTTTTTGTTCATTTTGCTTGTTTGTCGGATTTTGGGATGGACTCTTTGGCTTTGCTTTTCTTCTCCTCATTGGATTTTTCATGTTAAAAGTTGCAGAAGCCAGATGACAAGCTCATTTTGGTTCAACTTCAGCAACTGTGCATTGCATTGCCATGTAATGTAATGTAATGCAATGCTATCTATCTAGCTCTCCCTCTATACTTCCTTTTGGATAAACAGACATATTAGGCAAGCATTTTGGAGCTTTCACCTAAATAACTACAGGTGGTGAGATAAGCTGCACAATATAATTGACCTTTCAGTATATTGTTGCACACACACCATCTATTTAGCAAATGCCCTTGTTATCAACAGCAGCCTTTTAAACTCACCTGAGCTAACAGGTATGTGAGCTGGTTACTCTGCTGCGCTTAAAATTTCTTTTTTGGTTTGCTACAATGCCTTTTCTGAAACGTTGTCTCCCTCTGCTGGAACACTGACTTCTTTCATTTAATGCCTGCAGACTATAAAAGAGAAACCAACCCAAAAAGTTTGGTTGATTAGTCTGTGGCATTCTTTTAAACTGTTGCTTATGGCGGTCTCTGTGAGCTTCTCAGTGACATTCAGCCATCCAGGTATCCCGCCTGCAGTAGACGGAATGTGGCAATGGAACGCTGGCTGCGCGTGTCATAATAGGCTCTGAGCCTTTATATACCTGCGCACAGCAGCAGCCACCTTCAGTCTGCTGCTGGACAGCCAGCAGCAGCAGCAGCAGCAGGAGAGGTAATTAATCAGCAACCCTCCTGCTAAGGGTAGACAGCTGCTCGTTCCACCCCCCCCCCCGCCTTAATTGGTTCTCCTCCCTTCCAACGGTGTTGAGGCGGGTGGGAACAGCCGGGGGTTGAGGGTACTGTGCTAAAAGAGGTGGAGTTATGCAGATCTAAAACGCCTGGATTGCAGCAGCAGCAAGCCGAAAAGTGCAGGCATGTGAGGGATCTAGAGGTTGACAGCATGTCTTCTTAACGGGAGTCCAGGTGGCCATCTCCACAAATGGACTTTTCAGAATCCTTGGGTGGCACCGTAGTCGGAAACCAATTCTGGTTATCGCTTCTCGGTCTTTTGGCTAAGATCAAGTGTAGTATCTGTTCTTATCAGTTTAATATCTGAAACGTCCCCTATCTGGGGACCATATATTAAATGGATTTTTAGAACAGGGAGATGGAAAAAGAGCTTGCTCTGTCCACTCCACGCATTGACCTGGTATTGCAGTATCTCCAGGACCGGTGCACCCCTTCTTTAATGCAGTATCTAAAATCAGAAAGAATTGAATTCAATGCTTTTTGTTCATTTTGCTTGTTTGTCGGATTTTGGGATGGACTCTTTGGCTTTGCTTTTCTTCTCCTCATTGGATTTTTCATGTTAAAAGTTGCAGAAGCCAGATGACAAGCTCATTTTGGTTCAACTTCAGCAACTGTGCATTGCATTGCCATGTAATGTAATGTAATGCAATGCTATCTATCTAGCTCTCCCTCTATACTTCCTTTTGGATAAACAGACATATTAGGCAAGCATTTTGGAGCTTTCACCTAAATAACTACAGGTGGTGAGATAAGCTGCACAATATAATTGACCTTTCAGTATATTGTTGCACACACACCATCTATTTAGCAAATGCCCTTGTTATCAACAGCAGCCTTTTAAACTCACCTGAGCTAACAGGTATGTGAGCTGGTTACTCTGCTGCGCTTAAAATTTCTTTTTTGGTTTGCTACAATGCCTTTTCTGAAACGTTGTCTCCCTCTGCTGGAACACTGACTTCTTTCATTTAATGCCTGCAGACTATAAAAGAGAAACCAACCCAAAAAGTTTGGTTGATTAGTCTGTGGCATTCTTTTAAACTGTTGCTTATGGCGGTCTCTGTGAGCTTCTCAGTGACATTCAGCCATCCAGGTATCCCGCCTGCAGTAGACGGAATGTGGCAATGGAACGCTGGCTGCGCGTGTCATAATAGGCTCTGAGCCTTTATATACCTGCGCACAGCAGCAGCCACCTTCAGTCTGCTGCTGGACAGCCAGCAGCAGCAGCAGCAGGAGAGGTAATTAATCAGCAACCCTCCTGCTAAGGGTAGACAGCTGCTCGTTCCACCCCCCCCCCCCGCCTTAATTGGTTCTCCTCCCTTCCAACGGTGTTGAGGCGGGTGGGAACAGCCGGGGGTTGAGGGTACTGTGCTAAAAGAGGTGGAGTTATGCAGATCTAAAACGCGTGGATTGCAGCAGCAGCAAGCCGAAAAGTGCAGGCATGTGAGGGATCTAGAGGTTGACAGCATGTCTTCTTAACGGGAGTCCAGGTGGCCATCTCCACAAATGGACTTTTCAGAATCCTTGGGTGGCACCGTAGTCGGAAACCAATTCTGGTTATCGCTTCTCGGCCTTTTGGCTAAGATCAAGTGTAGTATCTGTTCTTATCAGTTTAATATCTGATACGTCCCCTATCTGGGGACCATATATTAAATGGATTTTTAGAACAGGGAGATGGAAAAAGAGCTTGCTCTGTCCACTCCACGCATTGACCTGGTATTGCAGTATCTCCAGGACCGGTGCACCCCTTCTTTAATGCAGTTTCTAAAATCAGAAAGAATTGAATTCAATGCTTTTTGTTCATTTTGCTTGTTTGTCGGATTTTGGGATGGACTCTTTGGCTTTGCTTTTCTTCTCCTCATTGGATTTTTCATGTTAAAAGTTGCAGAAGCCAGATGACAAGCTCATTTTGGTTCAACTTCAGCAACTGTGCATTGCATTGCCATGTAATGTAATGTAATGCAATGCTATCTATCTAGCTCTCCCTCTATACTTCCTTTTGGATAAACAGACATATTAGGCAAGCATTTTGGAGCTTTCACCTAAATAACTACAGGTGGTGAGATAAGCTGCACAATATAATTGACCTTTCAGTATATTGTTGCACACACACCATCTATTTAGCAAATGCCCTTGTTATCAACAGCAGCCTTTTAAACTCACCTGAGCTAACAGGTATGTGAGCTGGTTACTCTGCTGCGCTTAAAATTTCTTTTTTGGTTTGCTACAATGCCTTTTCTGAAACGTTGTCTCCCTCTGCTGGAACACTGACTTCTTTCATTTAATGCCTGCAGACTATAAAAGAGAAACCAACCCAAAAAGTTTGGTTGATTAGTCTGTGGCATTCTTTTAAACTGTTGCTTATGGCGGTCTCTGTGAGCTTCTCAGTGACATTCAGCCATCCAGGTATCCCGCCTGCATTAGACGGAATGTGGCAATGGAACGCTGGCTGCGCGTGTCATAATAGGCTCTGAGCCTTTATATACCTGCGCACAGCAGCAGCCACCTTCAGTCTGCTGCTGGACAGCCAGCAGCAGCAGCAGCAGGAGAGGTAATTAATCAGCAACCCTCCTGCTAAGGGTAGACAGCTGCTCGTTCCACCCCCCCCCCGCCTTAATTGGTTCTCCTCCCTTCCAACGGTGTTGAGGCGGGTGGGAACAGCCGGGGGTTGAGGGTACTGTGCTAAAAGAGGTGGAGTTATGCAGATCTAAAACGCGTGGATTGCAGCAGCAGCAAGCCGAAAAGTGCAGGCATGTGAGGGATCTAGAGGTTGACAGCATGTCTTCTTAACGGGAGTCCAGGTGGCCATCTCCACAAATGGACTTTTCAGAATCCTTGGGTGGCACCGTAGTCGGAAACCAATTCTGGTTATCGCTTCTCGGCCTTTTGGCTAAGATCAAGTGTAGTATCTGTTCTTATCAGTTTAATATCTGATACGTCCCCTATCTGGGGACCATATATTAAATGGATTTTTAGAACAGGGAGATGGAAAAAGAGCTTGCTCTGTCCACTCCACGCATTGACCTGGTATTGCAGTATCTCCAGGACTGGTGCACCCCTTCTTTAATGCAGTTTCTAAAATCAGAAAGAATTGAATTCAATGCTTTTTGTTCATTTTGCTTGTTTGTCGGATTTTGGGATGGACTCTTTGGCTTTGCTTTTCTTCTCCTCATTGGATTTTTCATGTTAAAAGTTGCAGAAGCCAGATGACAAGCTCATTTTGGTTCAACTTCAGCAACTGTGCATTGCATTGCCATGTAATGTAATGTAATGCAATGCTATCTATCTAGCTCTCCCTCTATACTTCCTTTTGGATAAACAGACATATTAGGCAAGCATTTTGGAGCTTTCACCTAAATAACTACAGGTGGTGAGATAAGCTGCACAATATAATTGACCTTTCAGTATATTGTTGCACACACACCATCTATTTAGCAAATGCCCTTGTTATCAACAGCAGCCTTTTAAACTCACCTGAGCTAACAGGTATGTGAGCTGGTTACTCTGCTGCGCTTAAAATTTCTTTTTTGGTTTGCTACAATGCCTTTTCTGAAACGTTGTCTCCCTCTGCTGGAACACTGACTTCTTTCATTTAATGCCTGCAGACTATAAAAGAGAAACCAACCCAAAAAGTTTGGTTGATTAGTCTGTGGCATTCTTTTAAACTGTTGCTTATGGCGGTCTCTGTGAGCTTCTCAGTGACATTCAGCCATCCAGGTATCCCGCCTGCAGTAGACGGAATGTGGCAATGGAACGCTGGCTGCGCGTGTCATAATAGGCTCTGAGCCTTTATATACCTGCGCACAGCAGCAGCCACCTTCAGTCTGCTGCTGGACAGCCAGCAGCAGCAGCAGCAGCAGGAGAGGTAATTAATCAGCAACCCTCCTGCTAAGGGTAGACAGCTGCTCGTTCCACCCCCCCCCCCGCCTTAATTGGTTCTCCTCCCTTCCAACGGTGTTGAGGCGGGTGGGAACAGCCGGGGGTTGAGGGTACTGTGCTAAAAGAGGTGGAGTTATGCAGATCTAAAACGCCTGGATTGCAGCAGCAGCAAGCCGAAAAGTGCAGGCATGTGAGGGATCTAGAGGTTGACAGCATGTCTTCTTAACGGGAGTCCAGGTGGCCATCTCCACAAATGGACTTTTCAGAATCCTTGGGTGGCACCGTAGTCGGAAACCAATTCTGGTTATCGCTTCTCGGTCTTTTGGCTAAGATCAAGTGTAGTATCTGTTCTTATCAGTTTAATATCTGAAACGTCCCCTATCTGGGGACCATATATTAAATGGATTTTTAGAACAGGGAGATGGAAAAAGAGCTTGCTCTGTCCACTCCACGCATTGACCTGGTATTGCAGTATCTCCAGGACCGGTGCACCCCTTCTTTAATGCAGTATCTAAAATCAGAAAGAATTGAATTCAATGCTTTTTGTTCATTTTGCTTGTTTGTCGGATTTTGGGATGGACTCTTTGGCTTTGCTTTTCTTCTCCTCATTGGATTTTTCATGTTAAAAGTTGCAGAAGCCAGATGACAAGCTCATTTTGGTTCAACTTCAGCAACTGTGCATTGCATTGCCATGTAATGTAATGTAATGCAATGCTATCTATCTAGCTCTCCCTCTATACTTCCTTTTGGATAAACAGACATATTAGGCAAGCATTTTGGAGCTTTCACCTAAATAACTACAGGTGGTGAGATAAGCTGCACAATATAATTGACCTTTCAGTATATTGTTGCACACACACCATCTATTTAGCAAATGCCCTTGTTATCAACAGCAGCCTTTTAAACTCACCTGAGCTAACAGGTATGTGAGCTGGTTACTCTGCTGCGCTTAAAATTTCTTTTTTGGTTTGCTACAATGCCTTTTCTGAAACGTTGTCTCCCTCTGCTGGAACACTGACTTCTTTCATTTAATGCCTGCAGACTATAAAAGAGAAACCAACCCAAAAAGTTTGGTTGATTAGTCTGTGGCATTCTTTTAAACTGTTGCTTATGGCGGTCTCTGTGAGCTTCTCAGTGACATTCAGCCATCCAGGTATCCCGCCTGCAGTAGACGGAATGTGGCAATGGAACGCTGGCTGCGCGTGTCATAATAGGCTCTGAGCCTTTATATACCTGCGCACAGCAGCAGCCACCTTCAGTCTGCTGCTGGACAGCCAGCAGCAGCAGCAGCAGGAGAGGTAATTAATCAGCAACCCTCCTGCTAAGGGTAGACAGCTGCTCGTTCCACCCCCCCCCCCGCCTTAATTGGTTCTCCTCCCTTCCAACGGTGTTGAGGCGGGTGGGAACAGCCGGGGGTTGAGGGTACTGTGCTAAAAGAGGTGGAGTTATGCAGATCTAAAACGCGTGGATTGCAGCAGCAGCAAGCCGAAAAGTGCAGGCATGTGAGGGATCTAGAGGTTGACAGCATGTCTTCTTAACGGGAGTCCAGGTGGCCATCTCCACAAATGGACTTTTCAGAATCCTTGGGTGGCACCGTAGTCGGAAACCAATTCTGGTTATCGCTTCTCGGCCTTTTGGCTAAGATCAAGTGTAGTATCTGTTCTTATCAGTTTAATATCTGATACGTCCCCTATCTGGGGACCATATATTAAATGGATTTTTAGAACAGGGAGATGGAAAAAGAGCTTGCTCTGTCCACTCCACGCATTGACCTGGTATTGCAGTATCTCCAGGACCGGTGCACCCCTTCTTTAATGCAGTTTCTAAAATCAGAAAGAATTGAATTCAATGCTTTTTGTTCATTTTGCTTGTTTGTCGGATTTTGGGATGGACTCTTTGGCTTTGCTTTTCTTCTCCTCATTGGATTTTTCATGTTAAAAGTTGCAGAAGCCAGATGACAAGCTCATTTTGGTTCAACTTCAGCAACTGTGCATTGCATTGCCATGTAATGTAATGTAATGCAATGCTATCTATCTAGCTCTCCCTCTATACTTCCTTTTGGATAAACAGACATATTAGGCAAGCATTTTGGAGCTTTCACCTAAATAACTACAGGTGGTGAGATAAGCTGCACAATATAATTGACCTTTCAGTATATTGTTGCACACACACCATCTATTTAGCAAATGCCCTTGTTATCAACAGCAGCCTTTTAAACTCACCTGAGCTAACAGGTATGTGAGCTGGTTACTCTGCTGCGCTTAAAATTTCTTTTTTGGTTTGCTACAATGCCTTTTCTGAAACGTTGTCTCCCTCTGCTGGAACACTGACTTCTTTCATTTAATGCCTGCAGACTATAAAAGAGAAACCAACCCAAAAAGTTTGGTTGATTAGTCTGTGGCATTCTTTTAAACTGTTGCTTATGGCGGTCTCTGTGAGCTTCTCAGTGACATTCAGCCATCCAGGTATCCCGCCTGCATTAGACGGAATGTGGCAATGGAACGCTGGCTGCGCGTGTCATAATAGGCTCTGAGCCTTTATATACCTGCGCACAGCAGCAGCCACCTTCAGTCTGCTGCTGGACAGCCAGCAGCAGCAGCAGCAGGAGAGGTAATTAATCAGCAACCCTCCTGCTAAGGGTAGACAGCTGCTCGTTCCACCCCCCCCCCGCCTTAATTGGTTCTCCTCCCTTCCAACGGTGTTGAGGCGGGTGGGAACAGCCGGGGGTTGAGGGTACTGTGCTAAAAGAGGTGGAGTTATGCAGATCTAAAACGCGTGGATTGCAGCAGCAGCAAGCCGAAAAGTGCAGGCATGTGAGGGATCTAGAGGTTGACAGCATGTCTTCTTAACGGGAGTCCAGGTGGCCATCTCCACAAATGGACTTTTCAGAATCCTTGGGTGGCACCGTAGTCGGAAACCAATTCTGGTTATCGCTTCTCGGCCTTTTGGCTAAGATCAAGTGTAGTATCTGTTCTTATCAGTTTAATATCTGATACGTCCCCTATCTGGGGACCATATATTAAATGGATTTTTAGAACAGGGAGATGGAAAAAGAGCTTGCTCTGTCCACTCCACGCATTGACCTGGTATTGCAGTATCTCCAGGACTGGTGCACCCCTTCTTTAATGCAGTTTCTAAAATCAGAAAGAATTGAATTCAATGCTTTTTGTTCATTTTGCTTGTTTGTCGGATTTTGGGATGGACTCTTTGGCTTTGCTTTTCTTCTCCTCATTGGATTTTTCATGTTAAAAGTTGCAGAAGCCAGATGACAAGCTCATTTTGGTTCAACTTCAGCAACTGTGCATTGCATTGCCATGTAATGTAATGTAATGCAATGCTATCTATCTAGCTCTCCCTCTATACTTCCTTTTGGATAAACAGACATATTAGGCAAGCATTTTGGAGCTTTCACCTAAATAACTACAGGTGGTGAGATAAGCTGCACAATATAATTGACCTTTCAGTATATTGTTGCACACACACCATCTATTTAGCAAATGCCCTTGTTATCAACAGCAGCCTTTTAAACTCACCTGAGCTAACAGGTATGTGAGCTGGTTACTCTGCTGCGCTTAAAATTTCTTTTTTGGTTTGCTACAATGCCTTTTCTGAAACGTTGTCTCCCTCTGCTGGAACACTGACTTCTTTCATTTAATGCCTGCAGACTATAAAAGAGAAACCAACCCAAAAAGTTTGGTTGATTAGTCTGTGGCATTCTTTTAAACTGTTGCTTATGGCGGTCTCTGTGAGCTTCTCAGTGACATTCAGCCATCCAGGTATCCCGCCTGCAGTAGACGGAATGTGGCAATGGAACGCTGGCTGCGCGTGTCATAATAGGCTCTGAGCCTTTATATACCTGCGCACAGCAGCAGCCACCTTCAGTCTGCTGCTGGACAGCCAGCAGCAGCAGCAGCAGCAGGAGAGGTAATTAATCAGCAACCCTCCTGCTAAGGGTAGACAGCTGCTCGTTCCACCCCCCCCCCCCGCCTTAATTGGTTCTCCTCCCTTCCAACGGTGTTGAGGCGGGTGGGAACAGCCGGGGGTTGAGGGTACTGTGCTAAAAGAGGTGGAGTTATGCAGATCTAAAACGCCTGGATTGCAGCAGCAGCAAGCCGAAAAGTGCAGGCATGTGAGGGATCTAGAGGTTGACAGCATGTCTTCTTAACGGGAGTCCAGGTGGCCATCTCCACAAATGGACTTTTCAGAATCCTTGGGTGGCACCGTAGTCGGAAACCAATTCTGGTTATCGCTTCTCGGTCTTTTGGCTAAGATCAAGTGTAGTATCTGTTCTTATCAGTTTAATATCTGAAACGTCCCCTATCTGGGGACCATATATTAAATGGATTTTTAGAACAGGGAGATGGAAAAAGAGCTTGCTCTGTCCACTCCACGCATTGACCTGGTATTGCAGTATCTCCAGGACCGGTGCACCCCTTCTTTAATGCAGTATCTAAAATCAGAAAGAATTGAATTCAATGCTTTTTGTTCATTTTGCTTGTTTGTCGGATTTTGGGATGGACTCTTTGGCTTTGCTTTTCTTCTCCTCATTGGATTTTTCATGTTAAAAGTTGCAGAAGCCAGATGACAAGCTCATTTTGGTTCAACTTCAGCAACTGTGCATTGCATTGCCATGTAATGTAATGTAATGCAATGCTATCTATCTAGCTCTCCCTCTATACTTCCTTTTGGATAAACAGACATATTAGGCAAGCATTTTGGAGCTTTCACCTAAATAACTACAGGTGGTGAGATAAGCTGCACAATATAATTGACCTTTCAGTATATTGTTGCACACACACCATCTATTTAGCAAATGCCCTTGTTATCAACAGCAGCCTTTTAAACTCACCTGAGCTAACAGGTATGTGAGCTGGTTACTCTGCTGCGCTTAAAATTTCTTTTTTGGTTTGCTACAATGCCTTTTCTGAAACGTTGTCTCCCTCTGCTGGAACACTGACTTCTTTCATTTAATGCCTGCAGACTATAAAAGAGAAACCAACCCAAAAAGTTTGGTTGATTAGTCTGTGGCATTCTTTTAAACTGTTGCTTATGGCGGTCTCTGTGAGCTTCTCAGTGACATTCAGCCATCCAGGTATCCCGCCTGCAGTAGACGGAATGTGGCAATGGAACGCTGGCTGCGCGTGTCATAATAGGCTCTGAGCCTTTATATACCTGCGCACAGCAGCAGCCACCTTCAGTCTGCTGCTGGACAGCCAGCAGCAGCAGCAGCAGGAGAGGTAATTAATCAGCAACCCTCCTGCTAAGGGTAGACAGCTGCTCGTTCCACCCCCCCCCCGCCTTAATTGGTTCTCCTCCCTTCCAACGGTGTTGAGGCGGGTGGGAACAGCCGGGGGTTGAGGGTACTGTGCTAAAAGAGGTGGAGTTATGCAGATCTAAAACGCGTGGATTGCAGCAGCAGCAAGCCGAAAAGTGCAGGCATGTGAGGGATCTAGAGGTTGACAGCATGTCTTCTTAACGGGAGTCCAGGTGGCCATCTCCACAAATGGACTTTTCAGAATCCTTGGGTGGCACCGTAGTCGGAAACCAATTCTGGTTATCGCTTCTCGGCCTTTTGGCTAAGATCAAGTGTAGTATCTGTTCTTATCAGTTTAATATCTGATACGTCCCCTATCTGGGGACCATATATTAAATGGATTTTTAGAACAGGGAGATGGAAAAAGAGCTTGCTCTGTCCACTCCACGCATTGACCTGGTATTGCAGTATCTCCAGGACCGGTGCACCCCTTCTTTAATGCAGTTTCTAAAATCAGAAAGAATTGAATTCAATGCTTTTTGTTCATTTTGCTTGTTTGTCGGATTTTGGGATGGACTCTTTGGCTTTGCTTTTCTTCTCCTCATTGGATTTTTCATGTTAAAAGTTGCAGAAGCCAGATGACAAGCTCATTTTGGTTCAACTTCAGCAACTGTGCATTGCATTGCCATGTAATGTAATGTAATGCAATGCTATCTATCTAGCTCTCCCTCTATACTTCCTTTTGGATAAACAGACATATTAGGCAAGCATTTTGGAGCTTTCACCTAAATAACTACAGGTGGTGAGATAAGCTGCACAATATAATTGACCTTTCAGTATATTGTTGCACACACACCATCTATTTAGCAAATGCCCTTGTTATCAACAGCAGCCTTTTAAACTCACCTGAGCTAACAGGTATGTGAGCTGGTTACTCTGCTGCGCTTAAAATTTCTTTTTTGGTTTGCTACAATGCCTTTTCTGAAACGTTGTCTCCCTCTGCTGGAACACTGACTTCTTTCATTTAATGCCTGCAGACTATAAAAGAGAAACCAACCCAAAAAGTTTGGTTGATTAGTCTGTGGCATTCTTTTAAACTGTTGCTTATGGCGGTCTCTGTGAGCTTCTCAGTGACATTCAGCCATCCAGGTATCCCGCCTGCATTAGACGGAATGTGGCAATGGAACGCTGGCTGCGCGTGTCATAATAGGCTCTGAGCCTTTATATACCTGCGCACAGCAGCAGCCACCTTCAGTCTGCTGCTGGACAGCCAGCAGCAGCAGCAGCAGGAGAGGTAATTAATCAGCAACCCTCCTGCTAAGGGTAGACAGCTGCTCGTTCCACCCCCCCCCCGCCTTAATTGGTTCTCCTCCCTTCCAACGGTGTTGAGGCGGGTGGGAACAGCCGGGGGTTGAGGGTACTGTGCTAAAAGAGGTGGAGTTATGCAGATCTAAAACGCGTGGATTGCAGCAGCAGCAAGCCGAAAAGTGCAGGCATGTGAGGGATCTAGAGGTTGACAGCATGTCTTCTTAACGGGAGTCCAGGTGGCCATCTCCACAAATGGACTTTTCAGAATCCTTGGGTGGCACCGTAGTCGGAAACCAATTCTGGTTATCGCTTCTCGGCCTTTTGGCTAAGATCAAGTGTAGTATCTGTTCTTATCAGTTTAATATCTGATACGTCCCCTATCTGGGGACCATATATTAAATGGATTTTTAGAACAGGGAGATGGAAAAAGAGCTTGCTCTGTCCACTCCACGCATTGACCTGGTATTGCAGTATCTCCAGGACTGGTGCACCCCTTCTTTAATGCAGTTTCTAAAATCAGAAAGAATTGAATTCAATGCTTTTTGTTCATTTTGCTTGTTTGTCGGATTTTGGGATGGACTCTTTGGCTTTGCTTTTCTTCTCCTCATTGGATTTTTCATGTTAAAAGTTGCAGAAGCCAGATGACAAGCTCATTTTGGTTCAACTTCAGCAACTGTGCATTGCATTGCCATGTAATGTAATGTAATGCAATGCTATCTATCTAGCTCTCCCTCTATACTTCCTTTTGGATAAACAGACATATTAGGCAAGCATTTTGGAGCTTTCACCTAAATAACTACAGGTGGTGAGATAAGCTGCACAATATAATTGACCTTTCAGTATATTGTTGCACACACACCATCTATTTAGCAAATGCCCTTGTTATCAACAGCAGCCTTTTAAACTCACCTGAGCTAACAGGTATGTGAGCTGGTTACTCTGCTGCGCTTAAAATTTCTTTTTTGGTTTGCTACAATGCCTTTTCTGAAACGTTGTCTCCCTATGCTGGAACACTGACTTCTTTCATTTAATGCCTGCAGACTATAAAAGAGAAACCAACCCAAAAAGTTTGGTTGATTAGTCTGTGGCATTCTTTTAAACTGTTGCTTATGGCGGTCTCTGTGAGCTTCTCAGTGACACATTCAGCCATCCAGGTATCCCGCCTGCAGTAGACGGAATGTGGCAATGGAACGCTGGCTGCGCGCTGTCATAATAGGCTCTGAGCCTTTATATACCTGCGCACAGCAGCAGCCACCTTCAGTCTGCTGCTGGACAGCCAGCAGCAGCAGCAGCAGCAGGAGAGGTAATTAATCAGCAAACCCTCCTGCTAAGGGTAGACAGCTGCTCGTTCCACCCCCCCCCCCGCCTTAATTGGTTCTCCTCCCTTCCAACGGTGTTGAGGCGGGTGGGAACAGCGGGGGTTGAGGGTACTGTGCTAAAAGAGGTGGAGTTATGCAGATCTAAAACGCGTGGATTGCAGCAGCAGCAAGCCGAAAAGTGCAGGCATGTGAGGGATCTAGAGGTTGACAGCATGTCTTCTTAACGGAGTCCAAGTGGCCATCTCCACAAATGGACTTTTCAGAATCCTTGGGTGGCACCGTAGTCGGAAACCAATTCTGGTTATCGCTTCTCGGCCTTTTGGCTAAGATCAAGTGTAGTATCTGTTCTTATCAGTTTAATATCTGATACGTCCCCTATCTGGGGACCATATATTAAATGGATTTTTAGAACAGGGAGATGGAAAAAGAGCTTGCTCTGTCCACTCCACGCATTGACCTGGTATTGCAGTATCTCCAGGACCGGTGCACCCCTTCTTTAATGCAGTTTCTAAAATCAGAAAGAATTGAATTCAATGCTTTTTGTTCATTTTGCTTGTTTGTCGGATTTTGGGATGGACTCTTTGGCTTTGCTTTTCTTCTCCTCATTGGATTTTTCATGTTAAAAGTTGCAGAAGCCAGATGACAAGCTCATTTTGGTTCAACTTCAGCAACTGTGCATTGCATTGCCATGTAATGTAATGTAATGCAATGCTATCTATCTAGCTCTCCCTCTATACTTCCTTTTGGATAAACAGACATATTAGGCAAGCATTTTGGAGCTTTCACCTAAATAACTACAGGTGGTGAGATAAGCTGCACAATATAATTGACCTTTCAGTATATTGTTGCACACACACCATCTATTTAGCAAATGCCCTTGTTATCAACAGCAGCCTTTTAAACTCACCTGAGCTAACAGGTATGTGAGCTGGTTACTCTGCTGCGCTTAAAATTTCTTTTTTGGTTTGCTACAATGCCTTTTCTGAAACGTTGTCTCCCTCTGCTGGAACACTGACTTCTTTCATTTAATGCCTGCAGACTATAAAAGAGAAACCAACCCAAAAAGTTTGGTTGATTAGTCTGTGGCATTCTTTTAAAACTGTTGCTTATGGCGGTCTCTGTGAGCTTCTCAGTGAC
Organism: Phyllobates terribilis; assembly: GCF_046119375.1. Lineage (NCBI taxonomy): Eukaryota > Metazoa > Chordata > Amphibia > Anura > Dendrobatidae > Phyllobates > Phyllobates terribilis. The sequence goes on from NW_027362868.1 coordinate 2,132,348, forward strand.
ATTCAGCCATCCAGGTATCCCGCCTGCAGTAGACGGAATGTGGCAATGGAACGCTGGCTGCGCGTGTCATAATAGGCTCTGAGCCTTTATATACCTGCGCACAGCAGCAGCCACCTTCAGTCTGCTGCTGGACAGCCAGCAGCAGCAGCAGCAGGAGAGGTAATTAATCAGCAACCCTCCTGCTAAGGGTAGACAGCTGCTCGTTCCACCCCCCCCCCAGCCTTAATTGGTTCTCCTCCCTTCCAACGGTGTTGAGGCGGGTGGGAACAGCCGGGGGTTGAGGGTACTGTGCTAAAAGAGGTGGAGTTATGCAGATCTAAAACGCGTGGATTGCAGCAGCAGCAAGCCGAAAAGTGCAGGCATGTGAGGGATCTAGAGGTTGACAGCATGTCTTCTTAACGGGAGTCCAAGTGGGCCATCTCCACAAATGGACTTTTCAGAATCCTTGGGTGGCACCGTAGTCGGAAACCAATTCTGGTTATCGCTTCTCGGCCTTTGGCTAAGATCAAGTGTAGTATCTGTTCTTATCAGTTTAATATCTGATACGTCCCCTATCTGGGGACCATATATTAAATGGATTTTAGAACAGGGAGATGGAAAAAGAGCTTGCTCTGTCCACTCCACGCATTGACCTGGTATTGCAGTATCTCCAGGACCGGTGCACCCCTTCTTTAATGTAGTTTCTAAAATCAGAAAGAATTGAATTCAATGCTTTTTGTTCATTTTGCTTGTTTGTCGGATTTTGGGATGGACTCTTTGGCTTTGCTTTTCTTCTCCTCATTGGATTTTTCATGTTAAAAGTTGCAGAAGCCAGATGACAAGCTCATTTTGGTTCAACTTCAGCAACTGTGCATTGCATTGCCATGTAATGTAATGTAATGCAATGCTATCTATCTAGCTCTCCCTCTATACTTCCTTTTGGATAAACAGACATATTAGGCAAGCATTTTGGAGCTTTCACCTAAATAACTACAGGTGGTGAGATAAGCTGCACAATATAATTGACCTTTCAGTATATTGTTGCACACACACCATCTATTTAGCAAATGCCCTTGTTATCAACAGCAGCCTTTTAAACTCACCTGAGCTAACAGGTATGTGAGCTGGTTACTCTGCTGCGCTTAAAATTTCTTTTTTGGTTTGCTACAATGCCTTTTCTGAAACGTTGTCTCCCTCTGCTGGAACACTGACTTCTTTCATTTAATGCCTGCAGACTATAAAAGAGAAACCAACCCAAAAAGTTTGGTTGATTAGTCTGTGGCATTCTTTTAACTGTTGCTTATGGCGGTCTCTGTGAGCTTCTCAGTGACATTCAGCCATCCAGGTATCCCGCCTGCAGTAGACGGAATGTGGCAATGGAACGCTGGCTGCGCGTGTCATAATAGGCTCTGAGCCTTTATATACCTGCGCACAGCAGCAGCCACCTTCAGTCTGCTGCTGGACAGCCAGCAGCAGCAGCAGCAGGAGAGGTAATTAATCAGCAACCCTCCTGCTAAGGGTAGACAGCTGCTCGTTCCACCCCCCCCCCCCCGCCTTAATTGGTTCTCCTCCCTTCCAACGGTGTTGAGGCGGGTGGGAACAGCCGGGGGTTGAGGGTACTGTGCTAAAAGAGGTGGAGTTATGCAGATCTAAAACGCGTGGATTGCAGCAGCAGCAAGGCCGAAAAGTGCAGGCATGTGAGGGATCTAGAGGTTGACAGCATGTCTTCTTAACGGGAGTCCAGGTGGCCATCTCCACAAATGGACTTTTCAGAATCCTTGGGTGGCACCGTAGTCGGAAACCAATTCTGGTTATCGCTTCTCGGCCTTTTGGCTAAGATCAAGTGTAGTATCTGTTCTTATCAGTTTAATATCTGATACGTCCCCTATCTGGGGACCATATATTAAATGGATTTTTAGAACAGGGAGATGGAAAAGAGCTTGCTCTGTCCACTCCACGCATTGACCTGGTATTGCAGTATCTCCAGGACCGGTGCACCCCTTCTTTAATGCAGTTTCTAAAATCAGAAAGAATTGAATTCAATGCTTTTTGTTCATTTTGCTTGTTTGTCGGATTTTGGGATGGACTCTTTGGCTTTGCTTTTCTTCTCCTCATTGGATTTTTCATGTTAAAAGTTGCAGAAGCCAGATGACAAGCTCATTTTGGTTCAACTTCAGCAAACTGTGCATTGCATTGCCATGTAATGTAATGTAATGCAATGCTATCTATCTAGCTCTCCCTCTATACTTCCTTTTGGATAAACAGACATATTAGGCAAGCATTTTGGAGCTTTCACCTAAATAACTACAGGTGGTGAGATAAGCTGCACAATATAATTGACCTTTCAGTATATTGTTGCACACACACCATCTATTTAGCAAATGCCCTTGTTATCAACAGCAGCCTTTTAAACTCACCTGAGCTAACAGGGTATGTGAGATGGTTACTCTGCTGCGCTTAAAATTTCTTTTTTGGTTTGCTACAATGCCTTTTCTGAAACGTTGTCTCCCTCTGCTGGAACACTGACTTCTTTCATTTAATGCCTGCAGACTATAAAAGAGAAACCAACCCAAAAAGTTTGGTTGATTAGTCTGTGGCATTCTTTTAAACTGTTGCTTATGGCGGTCTCTGTGAGCTTCTCAGTGACATTCAGCCATCCAGGTATCCCGCCTGCAGTAGACGGAATGTGGCAATGGAACGCTGGCTGCGCGTGTCATAATAGGCTCTGAGCCTTTATATACCTGCGCACAGCAGCAGCCACCTTCAGTCTGCTGCTGGACAGCCAGCAGCAGCAGCAGCAGGAGAGGTAATTAATCAGCAACCCTCCTGCTAAGGGTAGACAGCTGCTCGTTCCACCCCCCCCCCCCGCCTTAATTGGTTCTCCTCCCTTCCAACGGTGTTGAGGCGGGTGGGAACAGCCGGGGGTTGAGGGTACTGTGCTAAAAGAGGTGGAGTTATGCAGATCTAAAACGCGTGGATTGCAGCAGCAGCAAGCCGAAAAGTGCAGGCATGTGAGGGATCTAGAGGTTGACAGCATGTCTTCTTAACGGGAGTCCAGGTGGCCATCTCCACAAATGGACTTTTCAGAATCCTTGGGTGGCACCGTAGTCGGAAACCAATTCTGGTTATCGCTTCTCGGCCTTTTGGCTAAGATCAAGTGTAGTATCTGTTCTTATCAGTTTAATATCTGATACGTCCCCTATCTGGGGACCATATATTAAATGGATTTTTAGAACAGGGAGATGGAAAAAGAGCTTGCTCTGTCCACTCCACGCATTGACCTGGTATTGCAGTATCTCCAGGACCGGTGCACCCCTTCTTTAATGCAGTTTCTAAAATCAGAAAGAATTGAATTCAATGCTTTTTGTTCATTTTGCTTGTTTGTCGGATTTTGGGATGGACTCTTTGGCTTTGCTTTTCTTCTCCTCATTGGATTTTTCATGTTAAAAGTTGCAGAAGCCAGATGACAAGCTCATTTTGGTTCAACTTCAGCACTGTGCATTGCATTGCCATGTAATGTAATGTAATGCAATGCTATCTATCTAGCTCTCCCTCTATACTTCCTTTTGGATAAACAGACATATTAGGCAAGCATTTTGGAGCTTTCACCTAAATAACTACAGGTGGTGAGATAAGCTGCACAATATAATTGACCTTTCAGTATATTGTTGCACACACACCATCTATTTAGCAAATGCCCTTGTTATCAACAGCAGCCTTTTAAACTCACCTGAGCTAACAGGTATGTGAGCTGGTTACTCTGCTGCGCTTAAAATTTCTTTTTTGGTTTGCTACAATGCCTTTTCTGAAACGTTGTCTCCCTCTGCTGGAACACTGACTTCTTTCATTTAATGCCTGCAGACTATAAAAGAGAAACCAACCCAAAAAGTTGGTTGATTAGTCTGTGGCATTCTTTTAAACTGTTGCTTATGGCGGTCTCTGTGAGCTTCTCAGTGACATTCAGCCATCCAGGTATCCCGCCTGGCAGTAGACGGAATGTGGCAATGGAACGCTGGCTGCGCGTGTCATAATAGGCTCTGAGCCTTTATATACCTGCGCACAGCAGCAGCCACCTTCAGTCTGCTGCTGGACAGCCAGCAGCAGCAGCAGCAGGAGAGGTAATTAATCAGCAACCCTCCTGCTAAGGGTAGACAGCTGCTCGTTCCACCCCCCCCCGCCTTAATTGGTTCTCCTCCCTTCCAACGGTGTTGAGGCGGGTGGGAACAGCCGGGGGTTGAGGGTACTGTGCTAAAAGAGGTGGAGTTATGCAGATCTAAAACGCGTGGATTGCAGCAGCAGCAAGCCGAAAAGTGCAGGCATGTGAGGGATCTAGAGGTTGACAGCATGTCTTCTTAACGGGAGTCCAGGTGGCCATCTCCACAAATGGACTTTTCAGAATCCTTGGGTGGCACCGTAGTCGGAAACCAATTCTGGTTATCGCTTCTCGGCCTTTTGGCTAAGATCAAGTGTAGTATCTGTTCTTATCAGTTTAATATCTGATACGTCCCCTATCTGGGGACCATATATTAAATGGATTTTTAGAACAGGGAGATGGAAAAAGAGCTTGCTCTGTCCACTCCACGCATTGACCTGGTATTGCAGTATCTCCAGGACCGGTGCACCCCTTCTTTAATGCAGTTTCTAAAATCAGAAAGAATTGAATTCAATGCTTTTTGTTCATTTTGCTTGTTTGTCGGATTTTGGGATGGACTCTTTGGCTTTGCTTTTCTTCTCCTCATTGGATTTTTCATGTTAAAAGTTGCAGAAGCCAGATGACAAGCTCATTTTGGTTCAACTTCAGCAACTGTGCATTGCATTGCCATGTAATGTAATGTAATGCAATGCTATCTATCTAGCTCTCCCTCTATACTTCCTTTTGGATAAACAGACATATTAGGCAAGCATTTTGGAGCTTTCACCTAAATAACTACAGGTGGTGAGATAAGCTGCACAATATAATTGACCTTTCAGTATATTGTTGCACACACACCATCTATTTAGCAAATGCCCTTGTTATCAACAGCAGCCTTTTAAACTCACCTGAGCTAACAGGTATGTGAGCTGGTTACTCTGCTGCGCTTAAAATTTCTTTTTTGGTTTGCTACAATGCCTTTTCTGAAACGTTGTCTCCCTCTGCTGGAACACTGACTTCTTTCATTTAATGCCTGCAGACTATAAAAGAGAAACCAACCCAAAAAGTTTGGTTGATTAGTCTGTGGCATTCTTTTAAACTGTTGCTTATGGCGGTCTCTGTGAGCTTCTCAGTGACATTCAGCCATCCAGGTATCCCGCCTGCAGTAGACGGAATGTGGCAATGGAACGCTGGCTGCGCGTGTCATAATAGGCTCTGAGCCTTTATATACCTGCGCACAGCAGCAGCCACCTTCAGTCTGCTGCTGGACAGCCAGCAGCAGCAGCAGCAGGAGAGGTAATTAATCAGCAACCCTCCTGCTAAGGGTAGACAGCTGCTCGTTCCACCCCCCCCCCCCGCCTTAATTGGTTCTCCTCCCTTCCAACGGTGTTGAGGCGGGTGGGAACAGCCGGGGGTTGAGGGTACTGTGCTAAAAGAGGTGGAGTTATGCAGATCTAAAACGCGTGGATTGCAGCAGCAGCAAGCCGAAAAGTGCAGGCATGTGAGGGATCTAGAGGTTGACAGCATGTCTTCTTAACGGGAGTCCAGGTGGCCATCTCCACAAATGGACTTTTCAGAATCCTTGGGTGGCACCGTAGTCGGAAACCAATTCTGGTTATCGCTTCTCGGCCTTTTGGCTAAGATCAAGTGTAGTATCTGTTCTTATCAGTTTAATATCTGATACGTCCCCTATCTGGGGACCATATATTAAATGGATTTTTAGAACAGGGAGATGGAAAAAGAGCTTGCTCTGTCCACTCCACGCATTGACCTGGTATTGCAGTATCTCCAGGACCGGTGCACCCCTTCTTTAATGCAGTTTCTAAAATCAGAAAGAATTGAATTCAATGCTTTTTGTTCATTTTGCTTGTTTGTCGGATTTTGGGATGGACTCTTTGGCTTTGCTTTTCTTCTCCTCATTGGATTTTTCATGTTAAAAGTTGCAGAAGCCAGATGACAAGCTCATTTTGGTTCAACTTCAGCAACTGTGCATTGCATTGCCATGTAATGTAATGTAATGCAATGCTATCTATCTAGCTCTCCCTCTATACTTCCTTTTGGATAAACAGACATATTAGGCAAGCATTTTGGAGCTTTCACCTAAATAACTACAGGTGGTGAGATAAGCTGCACAATATAATTGACCTTTCAGTATATTGTTGCACACACACCATCTATTTAGCAAATGCCCTTGTTATCAACAGCAGCCTTTTAAACTCACCTGAGCTAACAGGTATGTGAGCTGGTTACTCTGCTGCGCTTAAAATTTCTTTTTTGGTTTGCTACAATGCCTTTTCTGAAACGTTGTCTCCCTCTGCTGGAACACTGACTTCTTTCATTTAATGCCTGCAGACTATAAAAGAGAAACCAACCCAAAAAGTTTGGTTGATTAGTCTGTGGCATTCTTTTAAACTGTTGCTTATGGCGGTCTCTGTGAGCTTCTCAGTGACATTCAGCCATCCAGGTATCCCGCCTGCAGTAGACGGAATGTGGCAATGGAACGCTGGCTGCGCGTGTCATAATAGGCTCTGAGCCTTTATATACCTGCGCACAGCAGCAGCCACCTTCAGTCTGCTGCTGGACAGCCAGCAGCAGCAGCAGCAGGAGAGGTAATTAATCAGCAACCCTCCTGCTAAGGGTAGACAGCTGCTCGTTCCACCCCCCCCCCCCCGCCTTAATTGGTTCTCCTCCCTTCCAACGGTGTTGAGGCGGGTGGGAACAGCCGGGGGTTGAGGGTACTGTGCTAAAAGAGGTGGAGTTATGCAGATCTAAAACGCGTGGATTGCAGCAGCAGCAAGCCGAAAAGTGCAGGCATGTGAGGGATCTAGAGGTTGACAGCATGTCTTCTTAACGGGAGTCCAGGTGGCCATCTCCACAAATGGACTTTTCAGAATCCTTGGGTGGCACCGTAGTCGGAAACCAATTCTGGTTATCGCTTCTCGGCCTTTTGGCTAAGATCAAGTGTAGTATCTGTTCTTATCAGTTTAATATCTGATACGTCCCCTATCTGGGGACCATATATTAAATGGATTTTTAGAACAGGGAGATGGAAAAAGAGCTTGCTCTGTCCACTCCACGCATTGACCTGGTATTGCAGTATCTCCAGGACCGGTGCACCCCTTCTTTAATGCAGTTTCTAAAATCAGAAAGAATTGAATTCAATGCTTTTTGTTCATTTTGCTTGTTTGTCGGATTTTGGGATGGACTCTTTGGCTTTGCTTTTCTTCTCCTCATTGGATTTTTCATGTTAAAAGTTGCAGAAGCCAGATGACAAGCTCATTTTGGTTCAACTTCAGCAACTGTGCATTGCATTGCCATGTAATGTAATGTAATGCAATGCTATCTATCTAGCTCTCCCTCTATACTTCCTTTTGGATAAACAGACATATTAGGCAAGCATTTTGGAGCTTTCACCTAAATAACTACAGGTGGTGAGATAAGCTGCACAATATAATTGACCTTTCAGTATATTGTTGCACACACACCATCTATTTAGCAAATGCCCTTGTTATCAACAGCAGCCTTTTAAACTCACCTGAGCTAACAGGTATGTGAGCTGGTTACTCTGCTGCGCTTAAAATTTCTTTTTTGGTTTGCTACAATGCCTTTTCTGAAACGTTGTCTCCCTCTGCTGGAACACTGACTTCTTTCATTTAATGCCTGCAGACTATAAAAGAGAAACCAACCCAAAAAGTTTGGTTGATTAGTCTGTGGCATTCTTTTAAACTGTTGCTTATGGCGGTCTCTGTGAGCTTCTCAGTGACATTCAGCCATCCAGGTATCCCGCCTGCAGTAGACGGAATGTGGCAATGGAACGCTGGCTGCGCGTGTCATAATAGGCTCTGAGCCTTTATATACCTGCGCACAGCAGCAGCCACCTTCAGTCTGCTGCTGGACAGCCAGCAGCAGCAGCAGCAGGAGAGGTAATTAATCAGCAACCCTCCTGCTAAGGGTAGACAGCTGCTCGTTCCACCCCCCCCCGCCTTAATTGGTTCTCCTCCCTTCCAACGGTGTTGAGGCGGGTGGGAACAGCCGGGGGTTGAGGGTACTGTGCTAAAAGAGGTGGAGTTATGCAGATCTAAAACGCGTGGATTGCAGCAGCAGCAAGCCGAAAAGTGCAGGCATGTGAGGGATCTAGAGGTTGACAGCATGTCTTCTTAACGGGAGTCCAGGTGGCCATCTCCACAAATGGACTTTTCAGAATCCTTGGGTGGCACCGTAGTCGGAAACCAATTCTGGTTATCGCTTCTCGGCCTTTTGGCTAAGATCAAGTGTAGTATCTGTTCTTATCAGTTTAATATCTGATACGTCCCCTATCTGGGGACCATATATTAAATGGATTTTTAGAACAGGGAGATGGAAAAAGAGCTTGCTCTGTCCACTCCACGCATTGACCTGGTATTGCAGTATCTCCAGGACCGGTGCACCCCTTCTTTAATGCAGTTTCTAAAATCAGAAAGAATTGAATTCAATGCTTTTTGTTCATTTTGCTTGTTTGTCGGATTTTGGGATGGACTCTTTGGCTTTGCTTTTCTTCTCCTCATTGGATTTTTCATGTTAAAAGTTGCAGAAGCCAGATGACAAGCTCATTTTGGTTCAACTTCAGCAACTGTGCATTGCATTGCCATGTAATGTAATGTAATGCAATGCTATCTATCTAGCTCTCCCTCTATACTTCCTTTTGGATAAACAGACATATTAGGCAAGCATTTTGGAGCTTTCACCTAAATAACTACAGGTGGTGAGATAAGCTGCACAATATAATTGACCTTTCAGTATATTGTTGCACACACACCATCTATTTAGCAAATGCCCTTGTTATCAACAGCAGCCTTTTAAACTCACCTGAGCTAACAGGTATGTGAGCTGGTTACTCTGCTGCGCTTAAAATTTCTTTTTTGGTTTGCTACAATGCCTTTTCTGAAACGTTGTCTCCCTCTGCTGGAACACTGACTTCTTTCATTTAATGCCTGCAGACTATAAAAGAGAAACCAACCCAAAAAGTTTGGTTGATTAGTCTGTGGCATTCTTTTAAACTGTTGCTTATGGCGGTCTCTGTGAGCTTCTCAGTGACATTCAGCCATCCAGGTATCCCGCCTGCAGTAGACGGAATGTGGCAATGGAACGCTGGCTGCGCGTGTCATAATAGGCTCTGAGCCTTTATATACCTGCGCACAGCAGCAGCCACCTTCAGTCTGCTGCTGGACAGCCAGCAGCAGCAGCAGCAGGAGAGGTAATTAATCAGCAACCCTCCTGCTAAGGGTAGACAGCTGCTCGTTCCACCCCCCCCCCCCGCCTTAATTGGTTCTCCTCCCTTCCAACGGTGTTGAGGCGGGTGGGAACAGCCGGGGGTTGAGGGTACTGTGCTAAAAGAGGTGGAGTTATGCAGATCTAAAACGCGTGGATTGCAGCAGCAGCAAGCCGAAAAGTGCAGGCATGTGAGGGATCTAGAGGTTGACAGCATGTCTTCTTAACGGGAGTCCAGGTGGCCATCTCCACAAATGGACTTTTCAGAATCCTTGGGTGGCACCGTAGTCGGAAACCAATTCTGGTTATCGCTTCTCGGCCTTTTGGCTAAGATCAAGTGTAGTATCTGTTCTTATCAGTTTAATATCTGATACGTCCCCTATCTGGGGACCATATATTAAATGGATTTTTAGAACAGGGAGATGGAAAAAGAGCTTGCTCTGTCCACTCCACGCATTGACCTGGTATTGCAGTATCTCCAGGACCGGTGCACCCCTTCTTTAATGCAGTTTCTAAAATCAGAAAGAATTGAATTCAATGCTTTTTGTTCATTTTGCTTGTTTGTCGGATTTTGGGATGGACTCTTTGGCTTTGCTTTTCTTCTCCTCATTGGATTTTTCATGTTAAAAGTTGCAGAAGCCAGATGACAAGCTCATTTTGGTTCAACTTCAGCAACTGTGCATTGCATTGCCATGTAATGTAATGTAATGCAATGCTATCTATCTAGCTCTCCCTCTATACTTCCTTTTGGATAAACAGACATATTAGGCAAGCATTTTGGAGCTTTCACCTAAATAACTACAGGTGGTGAGATAAGCTGCACAATATAATTGACCTTTCAGTATATTGTTGCACACACACCATCTATTTAGCAAATGCCCTTGTTATCAACAGCAGCCTTTTAAACTCACCTGAGCTAACAGGTATGTGAGCTGGTTACTCTGCTGCGCTTAAATTTCTTTTTTGGTTTGCTACAATGCCTTTTCTGAAACGTTGTCTCCCTCTGCTGGAACACTGACTTCTTTCATTTAATGCCTGCAGACTATAAAAGAGAAACCAACCCAAAAAGTTTGGTTGATTAGTCTGTGGCATTCTTTTAAACTGTTGCTTATGGCGGTCTCTGTGAGCTTCTCAGTGACATTCAGCCATCCAGGTATCCCGCCTGCAGTAGACGGAATGTGGCAATGGAACGCTGGCTGCGCGTGTCATAATAGGCTCTGAGCCTTTATATACCTGCGCACAGCAGCAGCCACCTTCAGTCTGCTGCTGGACAGCCAGCAGCAGCAGCAGCAGGAGAGGTAATTAATCAGCAACCCTCCTGCTAAGGGTAGACAGCTGCTCGTTCCACCCCCCCCCGCCTTAATTGGTTCTCCTCCCTTCCAACGGTGTTGAGGCGGGTGGGAACAGCCGGGGGTTGAGGGTACTGTGCTAAAAGAGGTGGAGTTATGCAGATCTAAAACGCGTGGATTGCAGCAGCAGCAAGCCGAAAAGTGCAGGCATGTGAGGGATCTAGAGGTTGACAGCATGTCTTCTTAACGGGAGTCCAGGTGGCCATCTCCACAAATGGACTTTTCAGAATCCTTGGGTGGCACCGTAGTCGGAAACCAATTCTGGTTATCGCTTCTCGGCCTTTTGGCTAAGATCAAGTGTAGTATCTGTTCTTATCAGTTTAATATCTGATACGTCCCCTATCTGGGGACCATATATTAAATGGATTTTTAGAACAGGGAGATGGAAAAAGAGCTTGCTCTGTCCACTCCATGCATTGACCTGGTATTGCAGTATCTCCAGGACCGGTGCACCCCTTCTTTAATGCAGTTTCTAAAATCAGAAAGAATTGAATTCAATGCTTTTTGTTCATTTTGCTTGTTTGTCGGATTTTGGGATGGACTCTTTGGCTTTGCTTTTCTTCTCCTCATTGGATTTTTCATGTTAAAAGTTGCAGAAGCCAGATGACAAGCTCATTTTGGTTCAACTTCAGCAACTGTGCATTGCATTGCCATGTAATGTAATGTAATGCAATGCTATCTATCTAGCTCTCCCTCTATACTTCCTTTTGGATAAACAGACATATTAGGCAAGCATTTTGGAGCTTTCACCTAAATAACTACAGGTGGTGAGATAAGCTGCACAATATAATTGACCTTTCAGTATATTGTTGCACACACACCATCTATTTAGCAAATGCCCTTGTTATCAACAGCAGCCTTTTAAACTCACCTGAGCTAACAGGTATGTGAGCTGGTTACTCTGCTGCGCTTAAAATTTCTTTTTTGGTTTGCTACAATGCCTTTTCTGAAACGTTGTCTCCCTCTGCTGGAACACTGACTTCTTTCATTTAATGCCTGCAGACTATAAAAGAGAAACCAACCCAAAAAGTTTGGTTGATTAGTCTGTGGCATTCTTTTAAACTGTTGCTTATGGCGGTCTCTGTGAGCTTCTCAGTGACATTCAGCCATCCAGGTATCCCGCCTGCAGTAGACGGAATGTGGCAATGGAACGCTGGCTGCGCGTGTCATAATAGGCTCTGAGCCTTTATATACCTGCGCACAGCAGCAGCCACCTTCAGTCTGCTGCTGGACAGCCAGCAGCAGCAGGAGAGGTAATTAATCAGCAACCCTCCTGCTAAGGGTAGACAGCTGCTCGTTCCACCCCCCCCCCGCCTTAATTGGTTCTCCTCCCTTCCAACGGTGTTGAGGCGGGTGGGAACAGCCGGGGGTTGAGGGTACTGTGCTAAAAGAGGTGGAGTTATGCAGATCTAAAACGCGTGGATTGCAGCAGCAGCAAGCCGAAAAGTGCAGGCATGTGAGGGATCTAGAGGTTGACAGCATGTCTTCTTAACGGGAGTCCAGGTGGCCATCTCCACAAATGGACTTTTCAGAATCCTTGGGTGGCACCGTAGTCGGAAACCAATTCTGGTTATCGCTTCTCGGCCTTTTGGCTAAGATCAAGTGTAGTATCTGTTCTTATCAGTTTAATATCTGATACGTCCCCTATCTGGGGACCATATATTAAATGGATTTTTAGAACAGGGAGATGGAAAAAGAGCTTGCTCTGTCCACTCCACGCATTGACCTGGTATTGCAGTATCTCCAGGACCGGTGCACCCCTTCTTTAATGCAGTTTCTAAAATCAGAAAGAATTGAATTCAATGCTTTTTGTTCATTTTGCTTGTTTGTCGGATTTTGGGATGGACTCTTTGGCTTTGCTTTTCTTCTCCTCATTGGATTTTTCATGTTAAAAGTTGCAGAAGCCAGATGACAAGCTCATTTTGGTTCAACTTCAGCAACTGTGCATTGCATTGCCATGTAATGTAATGTAATGCAATGCTATCTATCTAGCTCTCCCTCTATACTTCCTTTTGGATAAACAGACATATTAGGCAAGCATTTTGGAGCTTTCACCTAAATAACTACAGGTGGTGAGATAAGCTGCACAATATAATTGACCTTTCAGTATATTGTTGCACACACACCATCTATTTAGCAAATGCCCTTGTTATCAACAGCAGCCTTTTAAACTCACCTGAGCTAACAGGTATGTGAGCTGGTTACTCTGCTGCGCTTAAAATTTCTTTTTTGGTTTGCTACAATGCCTTTTCTGAAACGTTGTCTCCCTCTGCTGGAACACTGACTTCTTTCATTTAATGCCTGCAGACTATAAAAGAGAAACCAACCCAAAAAGTTTGGTTGATTAGTCTGTGGCATTCTTTTAAACTGTTGCTTATGGCGGTCTCTGTGAGCTTCTCAGTGACATTCAGCCATCCAGGTATCCCGCCTGCAGTAGACAGAATGTGGCAATGGAACGCTGGCTGCGCGTGTCATAATAGGCTCTGAGCCTTTATATACCTGCGCACAGCAGCAGCCACCTTCAGTCTGCTGCTGGACAGCCAGCAGCAGCAGCAGGAGAGGTAATTAATCAGCAACCCTCCTGCTAAGGGTAGACAGCTGCTCGTTCCACCCCCCCCCCCGCCTTAATTGGTTCTCCTCCCTTCCAACGGTGTTGAGGCGGGTGGGAACAGCCGGGGGTTGAGGGTACTGTGCTAAAAGAGGTGGAGTTATGCAGATCTAAAACACGTGGATTGCAGCAGCAGCAAGCCGAAAAGTGCAGGCATGTGAGGGATCTAGAGGTTGACAGCATGTCTTCTTAACGGGAGTCCAGGTGGCCATCTCCACAAATGGACTTTTCAGAATCCTTGGGTGGCACCGTAGTCGGAAACCAATTCTGGTTATCGCTTCTCGGCCTTTTGGCTAAGATCAAGTGTAGTATCTGTTCTTATCAGTTTAATATCTGATACGTCCCCTATCTGGGGACCATATATTAAATGGATTTTTAGAACAGGGAGATGGAAAAAGAGCTTGCTCTGTCCACTCCACGCATTGACCTGGTATTGCAGTATCTCCAGGACCGGTGCACTCCTTCTTTAATGCAGTTTCTAAAATCAGAAAGAATTGAATTCAATGCTTTTTGTTCATTTTGCTTGTTTGTCGGATTTTGGGATGGACTCTTTGGCTTTGCTTTTCTTCTCCTCATTGGATTTTTCATGTTAAAAGTTGCAGAAGCCAGATGACAAGCTCATTTTGGTTCAACTTCAGCAACTGTGCATTGCATTGCCATGTAATGTAATGTAATGCAATGCTATCTATCTAGCTCTCCCTCTATACTTCCTTTTGGATAAACAGACATATTAGGCAAGCATTTTGGAGCTTTCACCTAAATAACTACAGGTGGTGAGATAAGCTGCACAATATAATTGACCTTTCAGTATATTGTTGCACACACACCATCTATTTAGCAAATGCCCTTGTTATCAACAGCAGCCTTTTAAACTCACCTGAGCTAACAGGTATGTGAGCTGGTTACTCTGCTGCGCTTAAAATTTATTTTTTGGTTTGCTACAATGCCTTTTCTGAAACGTTGTCTCCCTCTGCTGGAACACTGACTTCTTTCATTTAATGCCTGCAGACTATAAAAGAGAAACCAACCCAAAAAGTTTGGTTGATTAGTCTGTGGCATTCTTTTAAACTGTTGCTTATGGCGGTCTCTGTGAGCTTCTCAGTGACATTCAGCCATCCAGGTATCCCGCCTGCAGTAGACGGAATGTGGCAATGGAACGCTGGCTGCACGTGTCATAATAGGCTCTGAGCCTTTATATACCTGCGCACAGCAGCAGCCACCTTCAGTCTGCTGCTGGACAGTCAGCAGCAGCAGCAGCAGGAGAGGTAATTAATCAGCAACCCTCCTGCTAAGGGTAGACAGCTGCTCGTTCCACCCCCCCCCGCCTTAATTGGTTCTCCTCCCTTCCAACGGTGTTGAGGCGGGTGGGAACAGCCGGGGGTTGAGGGTACTGTGCTAAAAGAGGTGGAGTTATGCAGATCTAAAACGCGTGGATTGCAGCAGCAGCAAGCCGAAAAGTGCAGGCATGTGAGGGATCTAGAGGTTGACAGCATGTCTTCTTAACGGGAGTCCAGGTGGCCATCTCCACAAATGGACTTTTCAGAATCCTTGGGTGGCACCGTAGTCGGAAACCAATTCTGGTTATCGCTTCTCGGCCTTTTGGCTAAGATCAAGTGTAGTATCTGTTCTTATCAGTTTAATATCTGATACGTCCCCTATCTGGGGACCATATATTAAATGGATTTTTAGAACAGGGAGATGGAAAAAGAGCTTGCTCTGTCCACTCCACGCATTGACCTGGTATTGCAGTATCTCCAGGACCGGTGCACCCCTTCTTTAATGCAGTTTCTAAAATCAGAAAGAATTGAATTCAATGCTTTTTGTTCATTTTGCTTGTTTGTCGGATTTTGGGATGGACTCTTTGGCTTTGCTTTTCTTCTCCTCATTGGATTTTTCATGTTAAAAGTTGCAGAAGCCAGATGACAAGCTCATTTTGGTTCAACTTCAGCAACTGTGCATTGCATTGCCATGTAATGTAATGTAATGCAATGCTATCTATCTAGCTCTCCCTCTATACTTCCTTTTGGATAAACAGACATATTAGGCGAGCATTTTGGAGCTTTCACCTAAATAACTACAGGTGGTGAGATAAGCTGCACAATATAATTGACCTTTCAGTATATTGTTGCACACACACCATCTATTTAGCAAATGCCCTTGTTATCAACAGCAGCCTTTTAAACTCACCTGAGCTAACAGGTATGTGAGCTGGTTACTCTGCTGCGCTTAAAATTTCTTTTTTGGTTTGCTACAATGCCTTTTCTGAAACGTTGTCTCCCTCTGCTGGAACACTGACTTCTTTCATTTAATGCCTGCAGACTATAAAAGAGAAACCAACCCAAAAAGTTTGGTTGATTAGTCTGTGGCATTCTTTTAAACTGTTGCTTATGGCGGTCTCTGTGAGCTTCTCAGTGACATTCAGCCATCCAGGTATCCCGCCTGCAGTAGACGGAATGTGGCAATGGAACGCTGGCTGCGCGTGTCATAATAGGCTCTGAGCCTTTATATACCTGCGCACAGCAGCAGCCACCTTCAGTCTGCTGCTGGACAGCCAGCAGCAGCAGCAGCAGGAGAGGTAATTAATCAGCAACCCTCCTGCTAAGGGTAGACAGCTGCTCGTTCCACCCCCCCCCGCCTTAATTGGTTCTCCTCCCTTCCAACGGTGTTGAGGCGGGTGGGAACAGCCGGGGGTTGAGGGTACTGTGCTAAAAGAGGTGGAGTTATGCAGATCTAAAACGCGTGGATTGCAGCAGCAGCAAGCCGAAAAGTGCAGGCATGTGAGGGATCTAGAGGTTGACAGCATGTCTTCTTAACGGGAGTCCAGGTGGCCATCTCCACAAATGGACTTTTCAGAATCCTTGGGTGGCACCGTAGTCGGAAACCAATTCTGGTTATCGCTTCTCGGCCTTTTGGCTAAGATCAAGTGTAGTATCTGTTCTTATCAGTTTAATATCTGATACGTCCCCTATCTGGGGACCATATATTAAATGGATTTTTAGAACAGGGAGATGGAAAAAGAGCTTGCTCTGTCCACTCCACGCATTGACCTGGTATTGCAGTATCTCCAGGACCGGTGCACCCCTTCTTTAATGCAGTTTCTAAAATCAGAAAGAATTGAATTCAATGCTTTTTGTTCATTTTGCTTGTTTGTCGGATTTTGGGATGGACTCTTTGGCTTTGCTTTTCTTCTCCTCATTGGATTTTTCATGTTAAAAGTTGCAGAAGCCAGATGACAAGCTCATTTTGGTTCAACTTCAGCAACTGTGCATTGCATTGCCATGTAATGTAATGTAATGCAATGCTATCTATCTAGCTCTCCCTCTATACTTCCTTTTGGATAAACAGACATATTAGGCAAGCATTTTGGAGCTTTCACCTAAATAACTACAGGTGGTGAGATAAGCTGCACAATATAATTGACCTTTCAGTATATTGTTGCACACACACCATCTATTTAGCAAATGCCCTTGTTATCAACAGCAGCCTTTTAAACTCACCTGAGCTAACAGGTATGTGAGCTGGTTACTCTGCTGCGCTTAAAATTTCTTTTTTGGTTTGCTACAATGCCTTTTCTGAAACGTTGTCTCCCTCTGCTGGAACACTGACTTCTTTCATTTAATGCCTGCAGACTATAAAAGAGAAACCAACCCAAAAAGTTTGGTTGATTAGTCTGTGGCATTCTTTTAAACTGTTGCTTATGGCGGTCTCTGTGAGCTTCTCAGTGACATTCAGCCATCCAGGTATCCCGCCTGCAGGAGACGGAATGTGGCAATGGAACGCTGGCTGCGCGTGTCATAATAGGCTCTGAGCCTTTATATACCTGCGCACAGCAGCAGCCACCTTCAGTCTGCTGCTGGACAGCCAGCAGCAGCAGCAGCAGGAGAGGTAATTAATCAGCAACCCTCCTGCTAAGGGTAGACAGCTGCTCGTTCCACCCCCCCCCCCCGCCTTAATTGGTTCTCCTCCCTTCCAACGGTGTTGAGGCGGGTGGGAACAGCCGGGGGTTGAGGGTACTGTGCTAAAAGAGGTGGAGTTATGCAGATCTAAAACGCGTGGATTGCAGCAGCAGCAAGCCGAAAAGTGCAGGCATGTGAGGGATCTAGAGGTTGACAGCATGTCTTCTTAACGGGAGTCCAGGTGGCCATCTCCACAAATGGACTTTTCAGAATCCTTGGGTGGCACCGTAGTCGGAAACCAATTCTGGTTATCGCTTCTCGGCCTTTTGGCTAAGATCAAGTGTAGTATCTGTTCTTATCAGTTTAATATCTGATACGTCCCCTATCTGGGGACTATATATTAAATGGATTTTTAGAACAGGGAGATGGAAAAAGAGCTTGCTCTGTCCACTCCACGCATTGACCTGGTATTGCAGTATCTCCAGGACCGGTGCACCCCTTCTTTAATGCAGTTTCTAAAATCAGAAAGAATTGAATTCAATGCTTTTTGTTCATTTTGCTTGTTTGTCGGATTTTGGGATGGACTCTTTGGCTTTGCTTTTCTTCTCCTCATTGGATTTTTCATGTTAAAAGTTGCAGAAGCCAGATGACAAGCTCATTTTGGTTCAACTTCAGCAACTGTGCATTGCATTGCCATGTAATGTAATGTAATGCAATGCTATCTATCTAGCTCTCCCTCTATACTTCCTTTTGGATAAACAGACATATTAGGCAAGCATTTTGGAGCTTTCACCTAAATAACTACAGGTGGTGAGATAAGCTGCACAATATAATTGACCTTTCAGTATATTGTTGCACACACACCATCTATTTAGCAAATGCCCTTGTTATCAACAGCAGCCTTTTAAACTCACCTGAGCTAACAGGTATGTGAGCTGGTTACTCTGCTGCGCTTAAAATTTCTTTTTTGGTTTGCTACAATGCCTTTTCTGAAACGTTGTCTCCCTCTGCTGGAACACTGACTTCTTTCATTTAATGCCTGCAGACTATAAAAGAGAAACCAACCCAAAAAGTTTGGTTGATTAGTCTGTGGCATTCTTTTAAACTGTTGCTTATGGCGGTCTCTGTGAGCTTCTCAGTGACATTCAGCCATCCAGGTATCCCGCCTGCAGTAGACGGAATGTGGCAATGGAACGCTGGCTGCGCGTGTCATAATAGGCTCTGAGCCTTTATATACCTGCGCACAGCAGCAGCCACCTTCAGTCTGCTGCTGGACAGCCAGCAGCAGCAGCAGCAGGAGAGGTAATTAATCAGCAACCCTCCTGCTAAGGGTAGACAGCTGCTCGTTCCACCCCCCCCCGCCTTAATTGGTTCTCCTCCCTTCCAACGGTGTTGAGGCGGGTGGGAACAGCCGGGGGTTGAGGGTACTGTGCTAAAAGAGGTGGAGTTATGCAGATCTAAAACGCGTGGATTGCAGCAGCAGCAAGCCGAAAAGTGCAGGCATGTGAGGGATCTAGAGGTTGACAGCATGTCTTCTTAACGGGAGTCCAGGTGGCCATCTCCACAAATGGACTTTTCAGAATCCTTGGGTGGCACCGTAGTCGGAAACCAATTCTGGTTATCGCTTCTCGGCCTTTTGGCTAAGATCAAGTGTAGTATCTGTTCTTATCAGTTTAATATCTGATACGTCCCCTATCTGGGGACCATATATTAAATGGATTTTTAGAACAGGGAGATGGAAAAAGAGCTTGCTCTGTCCACTCCATGCATTGACCTGGTATTGCAGTATCTCCAGGACCGGTGCACCCCTTCTTTAATGCAGTTTCTAAAATCAGAAAGAATTGAATTCAATGCTTTTTGTTCATTTTGCTTGTTTGTCGGATTTTGGGATGGACTCTTTGGCTTTGCTTTTCTTCTCCTCATTGGATTTTTCATGTTAAAAGTTGCAGAAGCCAGATGACAAGCTCATTTTGGTTCAACTTCAGCAACTGTGCATTGCATTGCCATGTAATGTAATGTAATGCAATGCTATCTATCTAGCTCTCCCTCTATACTTCCTTTTGGATAAACAGACATATTAGGCAAGCATTTTGGAGCTTTCACCTAAATAACTACAGGTGGTGAGATAAGCTGCACAATATAATTGACCTTTCAGTATATTGTTGCACACACACCATCTATTTAGCAAATGCCCTTGTTATCAACAGCAGCCTTTTAAACTCACCTGAGCTAACAGGTATGTGAGCTGGTTACTCTGCTGCGCTTAAAATTTCTTTTTTGGTTTGCTACAATGCCTTTTCTGAAACGTTGTCTCCCTCTGCTGGAACACTGACTTCTTTCATTTAATGCCTGCAGACTATAAAAGAGAAACCAACCCAAAAAGTTTGGTTGATTAGTCTGTGGCATTCTTTTAAACTGTTGCTTATGGCGGTCTCTGTGAGCTTCTCAGTGACATTCAGCCATCCAGGTATCCCGCCTGCAGTAGACGGAATGTGGCAATGGAACGCTGGCTGCGCGTGTCATAATAGGCTCTGAGCCTTTATATACCTGCGCACAGCAGCAGCCACCTTCAGTCTGCTGCTGGACAGCCAGCAGCAGCAGGAGAGGTAATTAATCAGCAACCCTCCTGCTAAGGGTAGACAGCTGCTCGTTCCACCCCCCCCCCCGCCTTAATTGGTTCTCCTCCCTTCCAACGGTGTTGAGGCGGGTGGGAACAGCCGGGGGTTGAGGGTACTGTGCTAAAAGAGGTGGAGTTATGCAGATCTAAAACGCGTGGATTGCAGCAGCAGCAAGCCGAAAAGTGCAGGCATGTGAGGGATCTAGAGGTTGACAGCATGTCTTCTTAACGGGAGTCCAGGTGGCCATCTCCACAAATGGACTTTTCAGAATCCTTGGGTGGCACCGTAGTCGGAAACCAATTCTGGTTATCGCTTCTCGGCCTTTTGGCTAAGATCAAGTGTAGTATCTGTTCTTATCAGTTTAATATCTGATACGTCCCCTATCTGGGGACCATATATTAAATGGATTTTTAGAACAGGGAGATGGAAAAAGAGCTTGCTCTGTCCACTCCACGCATTGACCTGGTATTGCAGTATCTCCAGGACCGGTGCACCCCTTCTTTAATGCAGTTTCTAAAATCAGAAAGAATTGAATTCAATGCTTTTTGTTCATTTTGCTTGTTTGTCGGATTTTGGGATGGACTCTTTGGCTTTGCTTTTCTTCTCCTCATTGGATTTTTCATGTTAAAAGTTGCAGAAGCCAGATGACAAGCTCATTTTGGTTCAACTTCAGCAACTGTGCATTGCATTGCCATGTAATGTAATGTAATGCAATGCTATCTATCTAGCTCTCCCTCTATACTTCCTTTTGGATAAACAGACATATTAGGCAAGCATTTTGGAGCTTTCACCTAAATAACTACAGGTGGTGAGATAAGCTGCACAATATAATTGACCTTTCAGTATATTGTTGCACACACACCATCTATTTAGCAAATGCCCTTGTTATCAACAGCAGCCTTTTAAACTCACCTGAGCTAACAGGTATGTGAGCTGGTTACTCTGCTGCGCTTAAAATTTCTTTTTTGGTTTGCTACAATGCCTTTTCTGAAACGTTTTCTCCCTCTGCTGGAACACTGACTTCTTTCATTTAATGCCTGCAGACTATAAAAGAGAAACCAACCCAAAAAGTTTGGTTGATTAGTCTGTGGCATTCTTTTAAACTGTTGCTTATGGCGGTCTCTGTGAGCTTCTCAGTGACATTCAGCCATCCAGGTATCCCGCCTGCAGTAGACAGAATGTGGCAATGGAACGCTGGCTGCGCGTGTCATAATAGGCTCTGAGCCTTTATATACCTGCGCACAGCAGCAGCCACCTTCAGTCTGCTGCTGGACAGCCAGCAGCAGCAGCAGGAGAGGTAATTAATCAGCAACCCTCCTGCTAAGGGTAGACAGCTGCTCGTTCCACCCCCCCCCCGCCTTAATTGGTTCTCCTCCCTTCCAACGGTGTTGAGGCGGGTGGGAACAGCCGGGGGTTGAGGGTACTGTGCTAAAAGAGGTGGAGTTATGCAGATCTAAAACACGTGGATTGCAGCAGCAGCAAGCCGAAAAGTGCAGGCATGTGAGGGATCTAGAGGTTGACAGCATGTCTTCTTAACGGGAGTCCAGGTGGCCATCTCCACAAATGGACTTTTCAGAATCCTTGGGTGGCACCGTAGTCGGAAACCAATTCTGGTTATCGCTTCTCGGCCTTTTGGCTAAGATCAAGTGTAGTATCTGTTCTTATCAGTTTAATATCTGATACGTCCCCTATCTGGGGACCATATATTAAATGGATTTTTAGAACAGGGAGATGGAAAAAGAGCTTGCTCTGTCCACTCCACGCATTGACCTGGTATTGCAGTATCTCCAGGACCGGTGCACTCCTTCTTTAATGCAGTTTCTAAAATCAGAAAGAATTGAATTCAATGCTTTTTGTTCATTTTGCTTGTTTGTCGGATTTTGGGATGGACTCTTTGGCTTTGCTTTTCTTCTCCTCATTGGATTTTTCATGTTAAAAGTTGCAGAAGCCAGATGACAAGCTCATTTTGGTTCAACTTCAGCAACTGTGCATTGCATTGCCATGTAATGTAATGTAATGCAATGCTATCTATCTAGCTCTCCCTCTATACTTCCTTTTGGATAAACAGACATATTAGGCAAGCATTTTGGAGCTTTCACCTAAATAACTACAGGTGGTGAGATAAGCTGCACAATATAATTGACCTTTCAGTATATTGTTGCACACACACCATCTATTTAGCAAATGCCCTTGTTATCAACAGCAGCCTTTTAAACTCACCTGAGCTAACAGGTATGTGAGCTGGTTACTCTGCTGCGCTTAAAATTTATTTTTTGGTTTGCTACAATGCCTTTTCTGAAACGTTGTCTCCCTCTGCTGGAACACTGACTTCTTTCATTTAATGCCTGCAGACTATAAAAGAGAAACCAACCCAAAAAGTTTGGTTGATTAGTCTGTGGCATTCTTTTAAACTGTTGCTTATGGCGGTCTCTGTGAGCTTCTCAGTGACATTCAGCCATCCAGGTATCCCGCCTGCAGTAGACGGAATGTGGCAATGGAACGCTGGCTGCACGTGTCATAATAGGCTCTGAGCCTTTATATACCTGCGCACAGCAGCAGCCACCTTCAGTCTGCTGCTGGACAGTCAGCAGCAGCAGCAGCAGGAGAGGTAATTAATCAGCAACCCTCCTGCTAAGGGTAGACAGCTGCTCGTTCCACCCCCCCCCCGCCTTAATTGGTTCTCCTCCCTTCCAACGGTGTTGAGGCGGGTGGGAACAGCCGGGGGTTGAGGGTACTGTGCTAAAAGAGGTGGAGTTATGCAGATCTAAAACGCGTGGATTGCAGCAGCAGCAAGCCGAAAAGTGCAGGCATGTGAGGGATCTAGAGGTTGACAGCATGTCTTCTTAACGGGAGTCCAGGTGGCCATCTCCACAAATGGACTTTTCAGAATCCTTGGGTGGCACCGTAGTCGGAAACCAATTCTGGTTATCGCTTCTCGGCCTTTTGGCTAAGATCAAGTGTAGTATCTGTTCTTATCAGTTTAATATCTGATACGTCCCCTATCTGGGGACCATATATTAAATGGATTTTTAGAACAGGGAGATGGAAAAAGAGCTTGCTCTGTCCACTCCACGCATTGACCTGGTATTGCAGTATCTCCAGGACCGGTGCACCCCTTCTTTAATGCAGTTTCTAAAATCAGAAAGAATTGAATTCAATGCTTTTTGTTCATTTTGCTTGTTTGTCGGATTTTGGGATGGACTCTTTGGCTTTGCTTTTCTTCTCCTCATTGGATTTTTCATGTTAAAAGTTGCAGAAGCCAGATGACAAGCTCATTTTGGTTCAACTTCAGCAACTGTGCATTGCATTGCCATGTAATGTAATGTAATGCAATGCTATCTATCTAGCTCTCCCTCTATACTTCCTTTTGGATAAACAGACATATTAGGCAAGCATTTTGGAGCTTTCACCTAAATAACTACAGGTGGTGAGATAAGCTGCACAATATAATTGACCTTTCAGTATATTGTTGCACACACACCATCTATTTAGCAAATGCCCTTGTTATCAACAGCAGCCTTTTAAACTCACCTGAGCTAACAGGTATGTGAGCTGGTTACTCTGCTGCGCTTAAAATTTCTTTTTTGGTTTGCTACAATGCCTTTTCTGAAACGTTGTCTCCCTCTGCTGGAACACTGACTTCTTTCATTTAATGCCTGCAGACTATAAAAGAGAAACCAACCCAAAAAGTTTGGTTGATTAGTCTGTGGCATTCTTTTAAACTGTTGCTTATGGCGGTCTCTGTGAGCTTCTCAGTGACATTCAGCCATCCAGGTATCCCGCCTGCAGTAGACGGAATGTGGCAATGGAACGCTGGCTGCGCGTGTCATAATAGGCTCTGAGACTTTATATACCTGCGCACAGCAGCAGCCACCTTCAGTCTGCTGCTGGACAGCCAGCAGCAGCAGCAGCAGGAGAGGTAATTAATCAGCAACCCTCCTGCTAAGGGTAGACAGCTGCTCGTTCCACCCCCCCCGCCTTAATTGGTTCTCCTCCCTTCCAACGGTGTTGAGGCGGGTGGGAACAGCCGGGGGTTGAGGGTACTGTGCTAAAAGAGGTGGAGTTATGCAGATCTAAAACGCGTGGATTGCAGCAGCAGCAAGCCGAAAAGTGCAGGCATGTGAGGGATCTAGAGGTTGACAGCATGTCTTCTTAACGGGAGTCCAGGTGGCCATCTCCACAAATGGACTTTTCAGAATCCTTGGGTGGCACCGTAGTCGGAAACCAATTCTGGTTATCGCTTCTCGGCCTTTTGGCTAAGATCAAGTGTAGTATCTGTTCTTATCAGTTTAATATCTGATACGTCCCCTATCTGGGGACCATATATTAAATGGATTTTTAGAACAGGGAGATGGAAAAAGAGCTTGCTCTGTCCACTCCACGCATTGACCTGGTATTGCAGTATCTCCAGGACCGGTGCACCCCTTCTTTAATGCAGTTTCTAAAATCAGAAAGAATTGAATTCAATGCTTTTTGTTCATTTTGCTTGTTTGTCGGATTTTGGGATGGACTCTTTGGCTTTGCTTTTCTTCTCCTCATTGGATTTTTCATGTTAAAAGTTGCAGAAGCCAGATGACAAGCTCATTTTGGTTCAACTTCAGCAACTGTGCATTGCATTGCCATGTAATGTAATGTAATGCAATGCTATCTATCTAGCTCTCCCTCTATACTTCCTTTTGGATAAACAGACATATTAGGCAAGCATTTTGGAGCTTTCACCTAAATTACTACAGGTGGTGAGATAAGCTGCACAATATAATTGACCTTTCAGTATATTGTTGCACACACACCATCTATTTAGCAAATGCCCTTGTTATCAACAGCAGCCTTTTAAACTCACCTGAGCTAACAGGTATGTGAGCTGGTTACTCTGCTGCGCTTAAAATTTCTTTTTTGGTTTGCTACAATGCCTTTTCTGAAACGTTGTCTCCCTCTGCTGGAACACTGACTTCTTTCATTTAATGCCTGCAGACTATAAAAGAGAAACCAACCCAAAAAGTTTGGTTGATTAGTCTGTGGCATTCTTTTAAACTGTTGCTTATGGCGGTCTCTGTGAGCTTCTCAGTGACATTCAGCCATCCAGGTATCCCGCCTGCAGTAGACGGAATGTGGCAATGGAACGCTGGCTGCGCGTGTCATAATAGGCTCTGAGCCTTTATATACCTGCGCACAGCAGCAGCCACCTTCAGTCTGCTGCTGGACAGCCAGCAGCAGCAGCAGCAGGAGAGGTAATTAATCAGCAACCCTCCTGCTAAGGGTAGACAGCTGCTCGTTCCACCCCCCCCCCCGCCTTAATTGGTTCTCCTCCCTTCCAACGGTGTTGAGGCGGGTGGGAACAGCCGGGGGTTGAGGTTAATGTGCTAAAAGAGGTGGAGTTATGCAGATCTAAAACGCGTGGATTGCAGCAGCAGCAAGCCGAAAAGTGCAGGCATGTGAGGGATCTAGAGGTTGACAGCATGTCTTCTTAACGGGAGTCCAGGTGGCCATCTCCACAAATGGACTTTTCAGAATCCTTGGGTGGCACCGTAGTCGGAAACCAATTCTGGTTATCGCTTCTCGGCCTTTTGGCTAAGATCAAGTGTAGTATCTGTTCTTATCAGTTTAATATCTGATACGTCCCCTATCTGGGGACCATATATTAAATGGATTTTTAGAACAGGGAGATGGAAAAAGAGCTTGCTCTGTCCACTCCACGCATTGACCTGGTATTGCAGTATCTCCAGGACCGGTGCACCCCTTCTTTAATGCAGTTTCTAAAATCAGAAAGAATTGAATTCAATGCTTTTTGTTCATTTTGCTTGTTTGTCGGATTTTGGGATGGACTCTTTGGCTTTGCTTTTCTTCTCCTCATTGGATTTTTCATGTTAAAAGTTGCAGAAGCCAGATGACAAGCTCATTTTGGTTCAACTTCAGCAACTGTGCATTGCATTGCCATGTAATGTAATGTAATGCAATGCTGTCTATCTAGCTCTCCCTCTATACTTCCTTTTGGATAAACAGACATATTAGGCAAGCATTTTGGAGCTTTCACCTAAATAACTACAGGTGGTGAGATAAGCTGCACAATATAATTGACCTTTCAGTATATTGTTGCACACACACCATCTATTTAGCAAATGCCCTTGTTATCAACAGCAGCCTTTTAAACTCACCTGAGCTAACAGGTATGTGAGCTGGTTACTCTGCTGCGCTTAAAATTTCTTTTTTGGTTTGCTACAATGCCTTTTCTGAAACGTTGTCTCCCTCTGCTGGAACACTGACTTCTTTCATTTAATGCCTGCAGACTATAAAAGAGAAACCAACCCAAAAAGTTTGGTTGATTAGTCTGTGGCATTCTTTTAAACTGTTGCTTATGGCGGTCTCTGTGAGCTTCTCAGTGACATTCAGCCATCCAGGTATCCCGCCTGCAGTAGACGGAATGTGGCAATGGAACGCTGGCTGCGCGTGTCATAATAGGCTCTGAGCCTTTATATACCTGCGCACAGCAGCAGCCACCTTCAGTCTGCTGCTGGACAGCCAGCAGCAGCAGCAGGAGAGGTAATTAATCAGCAACCCTCCTGCTAAGGGTAGACAGCTGCTCGTTCCACCCCCCCCCCCGCCTTAATTGGTTCTCCTCCCTTCCAACGGTGTTGAGGCGGGTGGGAACAGCCGGGGGTTGAGGGTACTGTGCTAAAAGAGGTGGAGTTATGCAGATCTAAAACGCGTGGATTGCAGCAGCAGCAAGCCGAAAAGTGCAGGCATGTGAGGGATCTAGAGGTTGACAGCATGTCTTCTTAACGGGAGTCCAGGTGGCCATCTCCACAAATGGACTTTTCAGAATCCTTGGGTGGCACCGTAGTCGGAAACCAATTCTGGTTATCGCTTCTCGGCCTTTTGGCTAAGATCAAGTGTAGTATCTGTTCTTATCAGTTTAATATCTGATACGTCCCCTATCTGGGGACCATATATTAAATGGATTTTTAGAACAGGGAGATGGAAAAAGAGCTTGCTCTGTCCACTCCACGCATTGACCTGGTATTGCAGTATCTCCAGGACCGGTGCACCCCTTCTTTAATGCAGTTTCTAAAATCAGAAAGAATTGAATTCAATGCTTTTTGTTCATTTTGCTTGTTTGTCGGATTTTGGGATGGACTCTTTGGCTTTGCTTTTCTTCTCCTCATTGGATTTTTCATGTTAAAAGTTGCAGAAGCCAGATGACAAGCTCATTTTGGTTCAACTTCAGCAACTGTGCATTGCATTGCCATGTAATGTAATATAATGCAATGCTATCTATCTAGCTCTCCCTCTATACTTCCTTTTGGATAAACAGACATATTAGGCAAGCATTTTGGATCTTTCACCTAAATAACTGCAGGTGGTGAGATAAGCTGCACAATATAATTGACCTTTCAGTATATTGTTGCACACACACCATCTATTTAGCAAATGCCCTTGTTATCAACAGCAGCCTTTTAAACTCACCTGAGCTAACAGGTATGTGAGCTGGTTACTCTGCTGCGCTTAAAATTTCTTTTTTGGTTTGCTACAATGCCTTTTCTGAAACGTTGTCTCCCTCTGCTGGAACACTGACTTCTTTCATTTAATGCCTGCAGACTATAAAAGAGAAACCAACCCAAAAAGTTTGGTTGATTAGTCTGTGGCATTCTTTTAAACTGTTGCTTATGGCGGTCTCTGTGAGCTTCTCAGTGACATTCAGCCATCCAGGTATCCCGCCTGCAGTAGACGGAATGTGGCAATGGAACGCTGGCTGCGCGTGTGATAATAGGCTCTGAGCCTTTATATACCTGCGCACAGCAGCAGCCACCTTCAGTCTGCTGCTGGACAGCCAGCAGCAGCAGCAGCAGGAGAGGTAATTAATCAGCAACCCTCCTGCTAAGGGTAGACAGCTGCTCGTTCCACCCCCCCCCCCGCCTTAATTGGTTCTCCTCCCTTCCAACGGTGTTGAGGCGGGTGGGAACAGCCGGGGGTTGAGGGTACTGTGCTAAAAGAGGTGGAGTTATGCAGATCTAAAACGCGTGGATTGCAGCAGCAGCAAGCCGAAAAGTGCAGGCATGTGAGGGATCTAGAGGTTGACAGCATGTCTTCTTAACGGGAGTCCAGGTGGCCATCTCCACAAATGGACTTTTCAGAATCCTTGGGTGGCACCGTAGTCGGAAACCAATTCTGGTTATCGCTTCTCGGCCTTTTGGCTAATATCAAGTGTTGTATCTGTTCTTATCAGTTTAATATCTGATACGTCCTCTATCTGGGGACCATATATTAAATGGATTTTTAGAACAGGGAGATGGAAAAAGAGCTTGCTCTGTCCACTCCACGCATTGACCTGGTATTGCAGTATCTCCAGGACCGGTGCACCCCTTCTTTAATGCAGTTTCTAAAATCAGAAAGAATTGAATTCAATGCTTTTTGTTCATTTTGCTTGTTTGTCGGATTTTGGGATGGACTCTTTGGCTTTGCTTTTCTTCTCCTCATTGGATTTTTCATGTTAAAAGTTGCAGAAGCCAGATGACAAGCTCATTTTGGTTCAACTTCAGCAACTGTGCATTGCATTGCCATGTAATGTAATGTAATGCAATGCTATCTATCTAGCTCTCCCTCTATACTTCCTTTTGGATAAACAGACATATTAGGCAAGCATTTTGGAGCTTTCACCTAAATAACTACAGGTGGTGAGATAAGCTGCACAATATAATTGACCTTTCAGTATATTGTTGCACACACACCATCTATTTAGCAAATGCCCTTGTTATCAACAGCAGCCTTTTAAACTCACCTGAGCTAACAGGTATGTTAGCTGGTTACTCTGCTGCGCTTAAAATTTCTTTTTTGGTTTGCTACAATGCCTTTTCTGAATCGTTGTCTCCCTCTGCTGGAACACTGACTTCTTTCATTTAATGCCTGCAGACTATAAAAGAGAAACCAACCCAAAAAGTTTGGTTGATTAGTCTGTGGCATTCTTTTAAACTGTTGCTTATGGCGGTCTCTGTGAGCTTCTCAGTGACATTCAGCCATCCAGGTATCCCGCCTGCAGTAGACGGAATGTGGCAATGGAACGCTGGCTGCGCGTGTCATAATAGGCTCTGAGCCTTTATATACCTGCGCACAGCAGCAGCCACCTTCAGTCTGCTGCTGGACAGCCAGCAGCAGCAGCAGCAGGAGAGGTAATTAATCAGCAACCCTCCTGCTAAGGGTAGACAGCTGCTCGTTCCACCCCCCCCCCCGCCTTAATTGGTTCTCCTCCCTTCCAACGGTGTTGAGGCGGGTGGGAACAGCCGGGGGTTGAGGGTACTGTGCTAAAAGAGGTGGAGTTATGCAGATCTAAAACGCGTGGATTGCAGCAGCAGCAAGCCGAAAAGTGCAGGCATGTGAGGGATCTAGAGGTTGACAGCATGTCTTCTTAACGGGAGTCCAGGTGGCCATCTCCACAAATGGACTTTTCAGAATCCTTGGGTGGCACCGTAGTCAGAAACCAATTCTGGTTATCGCTTCTCGGCCTTTTGGCTAAGATCAAGTGTAGTATCTGTTCTTATCAGTTTAATATCTGATACGTCCCCTATCTGGGGACCATATATTAAATGGATTTTTAGAACAGGGAGATGGAAAAAGAGCTTGCTCTGTCCACTCCACGCATTGACCTGGTATTGCAGTATCTCCAGGACCGGTGCACCCCTTCTTTAATGCAGTTTCTAAAATCAGAAAGAATTGAATTCAATGCTTTTTGTTCATTTTGCTTGTTTGTCGGATTTTGGGATGGACTCTTTGGCTTTGCTTTTCTTCTCCTCATTGGATTTTTCATGTTAAAAGTTGCAGAAGCCAGATGACAAGCTCATTTTGGTTCAACTTCAGCAACTGTGCATTGCATTGCCATGTAATGTAATGTAATGCAATGCTATCTATCTAGCTCTCCCTCTATACTTCCTTTTGGATAAACAGACATATTAGGCAAGCATTTTGGAGCTTTCACCTAAATAACTACAGGTGGTGAGATAAGCTGCACAATATAATTGACCTTTCAGTATATTGTTGCACACACACCATCTATTTAGCAAATGCCCTTGTTATCAACAGCAGCCTTTTAAACTCACCTGAGCTAACAGGTATGTGAGCTGGTTACTCTGCTGCGCTTAAAATTTCTTTTTTGGTTTGCTACAATGCCTTTTCTGAAACGTTGTCTCCCTCTGCTGGAACACTGACTTCTTTCATTTAATGCCTGCAGACTATAAAAGAGAAACCAACCCAAAAAGTTTGGTTGATTAGTCTGTGGCATTCTTTTAAACTGTTGCTTATGGCGGTCTCTGTGAGCTTCTCAGTGACATTCAGCCATCCAGGTATCCCGCCTGCAGTAGACGGAATGTGGCAATGGAACGCTGGCTGCGCGTGTCATAATAGGCTCTGAGCCTTTATATACCTGCGCACAGCAGCAGCCACCTTCAGTCTGCTGCTGGACAGCCAGCAGCAGCAGCAGCAGGAGAGGTAATTAATCAGCAACCCTCCTGCTAAGGGTAGACAGCTGCTCGTTCCACCCCCCCCCCGCCTTAATTGGTTCTCCTCCCTTCCAACGGTGTTGAGGCGGGTGGGAACAGCCGGGGGTTGAGGGTACTGTGCTAAAAGAGGTGGAGTTATGCAGATCTAAAACGCGTGGATTGCAGCAGCAGCAAGCCGAAAAGTGCAGGCATGTGAGGGATCTAGAGGTTGACAGCATGTCTTCTTAACGGGAGTCCAGGTGGCCATCTCCACAAATGGACTTTTCAGAATCCTTGGGTGGCACCGTAGTCGGAAACCAATTCTGGTTATCGCTTCTCGGCCTTTTGGCTAAGATCAAGTGTAGTATCTGTTCTTATCAGTTTAATATCTGATACGTCCCCTATCTGGGGACCATATATTAAATGGATTTTTAGAACAGGGAGATGGAAAAAGAGCTTGCTCTGTCCACTCCACGCATTGACCTGGTATTGCAGTATCTCCAGGACCGGTGCACCCCTTCTTTAATGCAGTTTCTAAAATCAGAAAGAATTGAATTCAATGCTTTTTGTTCATTTTGCTTGTTTGTCGGATTTTGGGATGGACTCTTTGGCTTTGCTTTTCTTCTCCTCATTGGATTTTTCATGTTGAAAGTTGCAGAAGCCAGATGACAAGCTCATTTTGGTTCAACTTCAGCAACTGTGCATTGCATTGCCATGTAATGTAATGTAATGCAATGCTATCTATCTAGCTCTCCCTCTATACTTCCTTTTGGATAAACAGACATATTAGGCAAGCATTTTGGAGCTTTCACCTAAATAACTACAGGTGGTGAGATAAGCTGCACAATATAATTGACCTTTCAGTATATTGTTGCACACACACCATCTATTTAGCAAATGCCCTTGTTATCAACAGCAGCCTTTTAAACTCACCTGAGCTAACAGGTATGTGAGCCGGTTACTCTGCTGCGCTTAAAATTTCTTTTTGGTTTGCTACAATGCCTTTTCTGAAACGTTGTCTCCCTCTGCTGGAACACTGACTTCTTTCATTTAATGCCTGCAGACTATAAAAGAGAAACCAACCCAAAAAGTTTGGTTGATTAGTCTGTGGCATTCTTTTAAACTGTTGCTTATGGCGGTCTCTGTGAGCTTCTCAGTGACATTCAGCCATCCAGGTATCCCGCCTGCAGTAGACGGAATGTGGCAATGGAACGCTGGCTGCGGGTGTCATAATAGGCTCTGAGCCTTTATATACCTGCGCACAGCAGCAGCCACCTTCAGTCTGCTGCTGGACAGCCAGCAGCAGCAGCAGCAGGAGAGGTAATTAATCAGCAACCCTCCTGCTAAGGGTAGACAGCTGCTCGTTCCACCCCCCCCCCCGCCTTAATTGGTTCTCCTCCCTTCCAACGGTGTTGAGGCGGGTGGGAACAGCCGGGGGTTGAGGGTACTGTGCTAAAAGAGGTGGAGTTATGCAGATCTAAAACGCGTGGATTGCAGCAGCAGCAAGCCGAAAAGTGCAGGCATGTGAGGGATCTAGAGGTTGACAGCATGTCTTCTTAACGGGAGTCCAGGTGGCCATCTCCACAAATGGACTTTTCAGAATCCTTGGGTGGCACCGTAGTCGGAAACCAATTCTGGTTATCGCTTCTCGGCCTTTTGGCTAAGATCAAGTGTAGTATCTGTTCTTATCAGTTTAATATCTGATACGTCCCCTATCTGGGGACCATATATTAAATGGATTTTTAGAACAGGGAGATGGAAAAAGAGCTTGCTCTGTCCACTCCACGCATTGTCCTGGTATTGCAGTATCTCCAGGACCGGTGCACCCCTTCTTTAATGCAGTTTCTAAAATCAGAAAGAATTGAATTCAATGCTTTTTGTTCATTTTGCTTGTTTGTCGGATTTTGGGATGGACTCTTTGGCTTTGCTTTTCTTCTCTTCATTGGATTTTTCATGTTAAAAGTTGCAGAAGCCAGATGACAAGCTCATTTTGGTTCAACTTCAGCAACTGTTCATTGCATTGCCATGTAATGTAATGTAATGCAATGCTATCTATCTAGCTCTCCCTCTATACTTCCTTTTGGATAAACAGACATATTAGGCAAGCATTTTGGAGCTTTCACCTAAATAACTACAGGTGGTGAGATAAGCTGCACAATATAATTGACCTTTCAGTATATTGTTGCACACACACCATCTATTTAGCAAATGCCCTTGTTATCAACAGCAGCCTTTTAAACTCACCTGAGCTAACAGGTATGTGAGCCGGTTACTCTGCTGCGCTTAAAATTTCTTTTTTGGTTTGCTACAATGCCTTTTCTGAAACGTTGTCTCCCTCTGCTGGAACACTGACTTCTTTCATTTAATGCCTGCAGACTATAAAAGAGAAACCAACCCAAAAAGTTTGGTTGATTAGTCTGTGGCATTCTTTTAAACTGTTGCTTATGGCGGTCTCTGTGAGCTTCTCAGTGACATTCAGCCATCCAGGTATCCCGCCTGCAGTAGACGGAATGTGGCAATGGAACGCTGGCTGCGCGTGTCATAATAGGCTCTGAGCCTTTATATACCTGCGCACAGCAGCAGCCACCTTCAGTCTGCTGCTGGACAGCCAGCAGCAGCAGCAGCAGGAGAGGTAATTAATCAGCAACCCTCCTGCTAAGGGTAGACAGCTGCTCGTTCCACCCCCCCCCGCCTTAATTGGTTCTCCTCCCTTCCAACGGTGTTGAGGCGGGTGGGAACAGCCGGGGGTTGAGGGTACTGTGCTAAAAGAGGTGGAGTTATGCAGATCTAAAACGCGTGGATTGCAGCAGCAGCAAGCCGAAAAGTGCAGGCATGTGAGGGATCTAGAGGTTGACAGCATGTCTTCTTAACGGGAGTCCAGGTGGCCATCTCCACAAATGGACTTTTCAGAATCCTTGGGTGGCACCGTAGTCGGAAACCAATTCTGGTTATCGCTTCTCGGCCTTTTGGCTAAGATCAAGTGTAGTATCTGTTCTTATCAGTTTAATATCTGATACGTCCCCTATCTGGGGACCATATATTAAATGGATTTTTAGAACAGGGAGATGGAAAAAGAGCTTGCTCTGTCCACTCCACGCATTGACCTGGTATTGCAGTATCTCCAGGACCGGTGCACCCCTTCTTTAATGCAGTTTCTAAAATCAGAAAGAATTGAATTCAATGCTTTTTCTTCATTTTGCTTGTTTGTCGGATTTTGGGATGGACTCTTTGGCTTTGCTTTTCTTCTCCTCATTGGATTTTTCATGTTAAAAGTTGCAGAAGCCAGATGACAAGCTCATTTTGGTTCAACTTCAGCAACTGTGCATTGCATTGCCATGTAATGTAATGTAATGCAATGCTATCTATCTAGCTCTCCCTCTATACTTCCTTTTGGATAAACAGACATATTAGGCAAGCATTTTGGAGCTTTCACCTAAATAACTACAGGTGGTGAGATAAGCTGCACAATATAATTGACCTTTCAGTATATTGTTGCACACACACCATCTATTTAGCAAATGCCCTTGTTATCAACAGCAGCCTTTTAAACTCACCTGAGCTAACAGGTATGTGAGCTGGTTACTCTGCTGCGCTTAAAATTTCTTTTTTGGTTTGCTACAATGCCTTTTCTGAAACGTTGTCTCCCTCTGCTGGAACACTGACTTCTTTCATTTAATGCCTGCAGACTATAAAAGAGAAACCAACCCAAAAAGTTTGGTTGATTAGTCTGTGGCATTCTTTTAAACTGTTGCTTATGGCGGTCTCTGTGAGCTTCTCAGTGACATTCAGCCATCCAGGTATCCCGCCTGCAGTAGACGGAATGTGGCAATGGAACGCTGGCTGCGCGTGTCATAATAGGCTCTGAGCCTTTATATACCTGCGCACAGCAGCAGCCACCTTCAGTCTGCTGCTGGACAGCCAGCAGCAGCAGCAGCAGGAGAGGTAATTAATCAGCAACCCTCCTGCTAAGGGTAGACAGCTGCTCGTTCCACCCCCCCCCCCGCCTTAATTGGTTCTCCTCCCTTCCAACGGTGTTGAGGCGGGTGGGAACAGCCGGGGGTTGAGGGTACTGTGCTAAAAGAGGTGGAGTTATGCAGATCTAAAACGCGTGGATTGCAGCAGCAGCAAGCCGAAAAGTGCAGGCATGTGAGGGATCTAGAGGTTGACAGCATGTCTTCTTAACGGGAGTCCAGGTGGCCATCTCCACAAATGGACTTTTCAGAATCCTTGGGTGGCACCGTAGTCGTAAACCAATTCTGGTTATCGCTTCTCGGCCTTTTGGCTAAGATCAAGTGTAGTATCTGTTCTTATCAGTTTAATATCTGATACGTCCCCTATCTGGGGACCATATATTAAATGGATTTTTAGAACAGGGAGATGGAAAAAGAGCTTGCTCTGTCCACTCCACGCATTGACCTGGTATTGCAGTATCTCCAGGACCGGTGCACCCCTTCTTTAATGCAGTTTCTAAAATCAGAAAGAATTGAATTCAATGCTTTTTGTTCATTTTGCTTGTTTGTCGGATTTTGGGATGGACTCTTTGGCTTTGCTTTTCTTCTCCTCATTGGATTTTTCATGTTAAAAGTTGCAGAAGCCAGATGACAAGCTCATTTTGGTTCAACTTCAGCAACTGTGCATTGCATTGCCATGTAATGTAATGTAATGCAATGCTATCTATCTAGCTCTCCCTCTATACTTCCTTTTGGATAAACAGACATATTAGGCAAGCATTTTGGAGCTTTCACCTAAATAACTACAGGTGGTGAGATAAGCTGCACAATATAATTGACCTTTCAGTATATTGTTGCACACACACCATCTATTTAGCAAATGCCCTTGTTATCAACAGCAGCCTTTTAAACTCACCTGAGCTAACAGGTATGTGAGCTGGTTACTCTGCTGCGCTTAAAATTTCTTTTTTGGTTTGCTACAATGCCTTTTCTGAAACGTTGTCTCCCTCTGCTGGAACACTGACTTCTTTCATTTAATGCCTGCAGACTATAAAAGAGAAACCAACCCAAAAAGTTTGGTTGATTAGTCTGTGGCATTCTTTTAAACTGTTGCTTATGGCGGTCTCTGTGAGCTTCTCAGTGACATTCAGCCATCCAGGTATCCCGCCTGCAGTAGACGGAATGTGGCAATGGAACGCTGGCTGCGCGTGTCATAATAGGCTCTGAGCCTTTATATACCTGCGCACAGCAGCAGCCACCTTCAGTCTGCTGCTGGACAGCCAGCAGCAGCAGCAGCAGGAGAGGTAATTAATCAGCAACCCTCCTGCTAAGGGTAGACAGCTGCTCGTTCCACCCCCCCCCCCCCCCCGCCTTAATTGGTTCTCCTCCCTTCCAACGGTGTTGAGGCGGGTGGGAACAGCCGGGGGTTGAGGGTACTGTGCTAAAAGAGGTGGAGTTATGCAGATCTAAAACGCGTGGATTGCAGCAGCAGCAAGCCGAAAAGTGCAGGCATGTGAAGGATCTAGAGGTTGACAGCATGTCTTCTTAACGGGAGTCCAGGTGGCCATCTCCACAAATGGACTTTTCAGAATCCTTGGGTGGCACCGTAGTCGGAAACCAATTCTGGTTATCGCTTCTCGGCCTTTTGGCTAAGATCAAGTGTAGTATCTGTTCTTATCAGTTTAATATCTGATACGTCCCCTATCTGGGGACCATATATTAAATGGATTTTTAGAACAGGGAGATGGAAAAAGAGCTTGCTCTGTCCACTCCACGCATTGACCTGGTATTGCAGTATCTCCAGGACCGGTGCACCCCTTCTTTAATGCAGTTTCTAAAATCAGAAAGAATTGAATTCAATGCTTTTTGTTCATTTTGCTTGTTTGTCGGATTTTGGGATGGACTCTTTGGCTTTGCTTTTCTTCTCCTCATTGGATTTTTCATGTTAAAAGTTGCAGAAGCCAGATGACAAGCTCATTTTGGTTCAACTTCAGCAACTGTGCATTGCATTGCCATGTAATGTAATGTAATGCAATGCTATCTATCTAGCTCTCCCTCTATACTTCCTTTTGGATAAACAGACATATTAGGCAAGCATTTTGGAGCTTTCACCTAAATAACTACAGGTGGTGAGATAAGCTGCACAATATAATTGACCTTTCAGTATATTGTTGCACACACACCATCTATTTAGCAAATGCCCTTGTTATCAACAGCAGCCTTTTAAACTCACCTGAGCTAACAGGTATGTGAGCTGGTTACTCTGCTGCGCTTAAAATTTCTTTTTTGGTTTGCTACAATGCCTTTTCTGAAACGTTGTCTCCCTCTGCTGGAACACTGACTTCTTTCATTTAATGCCTGCAGACTATAAAAGAGAAACCAACCCAAAAAGTTTGGTTGATTAGTCTGTGGCATTCTTTTAAACTGTTGCTTATGGCGGTCTCTGTGAGCTTCTCAGTGACATTCAGCCATCCAGGTATCCCGCCTGCAGTAGACGGAATGTGGCAATGGAACGCTGGCTGCGCGTGTCATAATAGGCTCTGAGCCTTTATATACCTGCGCACAGCAGCAGCCACCTTCAGTCTGCTGCTGGACAGCCAGCAGCAGCAGCAGCAGGAGAGGTAATTAATCAGCAACCCTCCTGCTAAGGGTAGACAGCTGCTCGTTCCACCCCCCCCCCCCCCGCCTTAATTGGTTCTCCTCCCTTCCAACGGTGTTGAGGCGGGTGGGAACAGCCGGGGGTTGAGGGTACTGTGCTAAAAGAGGTGGAGTTATGCAGATCTAAAACGCGTGGATTGCAGCAGCAGCAAGCCGAAAAGTGCAGGCATGTGAGGGATCTAGAGGTTGACAGCATGTCTTCTTAACGGGAGTCCAGGTGGCCATCTCCACAAATGGACTTTTCAGAATCCTTGGGTGGCACCGTAGTCGGAAACCAATTCTGGTTATCGCTTCTCGGCCTTTTGGCTAAGATCAAGTGTAGTATCTGTTCTTATCAGTTTAATATCTGATACGTCCCCTATCTGGGGACCATATATTAAATGGATTTTTAGAACAGGGAGATGGAAAAAGAGCTTGCTCTGTCCACTCCACGCATTGACCTGGTATTGCAGTATCTCCAGGACCGGTGCACCCCTTCTTTAATGCAGTTTCTAAAATCAGAAAGAATTGAATTCAATGCTTTTTGTTCATTTTGCTTGTTTGTCGGATTTTGGGATGGACTCTTTGGCTTTGCTTTTCTTCTCCTCATTGGATTTTTCATGTTAAAAGTTGCAGAAGCCAGATGACAAGCTCATTTTGGTTCAACTTCAGCAACTGTGCATTGCATTGCCATGTAATGTAATGTAATGCAATGCTATCTATCTAGCTCTCCCTCTATACTTCCTTTTGGATAAACAGACATATTAGGCAAGCATTTTGGAGCTTTCACCTAAATAACTACAGGTGGTGAGATAAGCTGCACAATATAATTGACCTTTCAGTATATTGTTGCACACACACCATCTATTTAGCAAATGCCCTTGTTATCAACAGCAGCCTTTTAAACTCACCTGAGCTAACAGGTATGTGAGCTGGTTACTCTGCTGCGCTTAAAATTTCTTTTTTGGTTTGCTACAATGCCTTTTCTGAAACGTTGTCTCCCTCTGCTGGAACACTGACTTCTTTCATTTAATACCTGCAGACTATAAAAGAGAAACCAACCCAAAAAGTTTGGTTGATTAGTCTGTGGCATTCTTTTAAACTGTTGCTTATGGCGGTCTCTGTGAGCTTCTCAGTGACATTCAGCCATCCAGGTATCCCGCCTGCAGTAGACGGAATGTGGCAATGGAACGCTGGCTGCGCGTGTCATAATAGGCTCTGAGCCTTTATATACCTGCGCACAGCAGCAGCCACCTTCAGTCTGCTGCTGGACAGCCAGCAGCAGCAGCAGCAGGAGAGGTAATTAATCAGCAACCCTCCTGCTAAGGGTAGACAGCTGCTCGTTCCACCCCCCCCCCGCCTTAATTGGTTCTCCTCCCT
Source organism: Phyllobates terribilis (assembly GCF_046119375.1). Lineage (NCBI taxonomy): Eukaryota > Metazoa > Chordata > Amphibia > Anura > Dendrobatidae > Phyllobates > Phyllobates terribilis. The sequence goes on from NW_027362868.1 coordinate 2,170,607, forward strand.
TCCAACGGTGTTGAGGCGGGTGGGAACAGCCGGGGGTTGAGGGTACTGTGCTAAAAGAGGTGGAGTTATGCAGATCTAAAACGCGTGGATTGCAGCAGCAGCAAGCCGAAAAGTGCAGGCATGTGAGGGATCTAGAGGTTGACAGCATGTCTTCTTAACGGGAGTCCAGGTGGCCATCTCCACAAATGGACTTTTCAGAATCCTTGGGTGGCACCGTAGTCGGAAACCAATTCTGGTTATCGCTTCTCGGCCTTTTGGCTAAGATCAAGTGTAGTATCTGTTCTTATCAGTTTAATATCTGATACGTCCCCTATCTGGGGACCATATATTAAATGGATTTTTAGAACAGGGAGATGGAAAAAGAGCTTGCTCTGTCCACTCCACGCATTGACCTGGTATTGCAGTATCTCCAGGACCGGTGCACCCCTTCTTTAATGCAGTTTCTAAAATCAGAAAGAATTGAATTCAATGCTTTTTGTTCATTTTGCTTGTTTGTCGGATTTTGGGATGGACTCTTTGGCTTTGCTTTTCTTCTCCTCATTGGATTTTTCATGTTAAAAGTTGCAGAAGCCAGATGACAAGCTCATTTTGGTTCAACTTCAGCAACTGTGCATTGCATTGCCATGTAATGTAATGTAATGCAATGCTATCTATCTAGCTCTCCCTCTATGCTTCCTTTTGGATAAACAGACATATTAGGCAAGCATTTTGGAGCTTTCACCTAAATAACTACAGGTGGTGAGATAAGCTGCACAATATAATTGACCTTTCAGTATATTGTTGCACACACACCATCTATTTAGCAAATGCCCTTGTTATCAACAGCAGCCTTTTAAACTCACCTGAGCTAACAGGTATGTGAGCTGGTTACTCTGCTGCGCTTAAAATTTCTTTTTTGGTTTGCTACAATGCCTTTTCTGAAACGTTGTCTCCCTCTGCTGGAACACTGACTTCTTTCATTTAATGCCTGCAGACTATAAAAGAGAAACCAACCCAAAAAGTTTGGTTGATTAGTCTGTGGCATTCTTTTAAACTGTTGCTTATGGCGGTCTCTGTGAGCTTCTCAGTGACATTCAGCCATCCAGGTATCCCGCCTGCAGTAGACGGAATGTGGCAATGGAACGCTGGCTGCGCGTGTCATAATAGGCTCTGAGCCTTTATATACCTGCGCACAGCAGCAGCCACCTTCAGTCTGCTGCTGGACAGCCAGCAGCAGCAGCAGCAGGAGAGGTAATTAATCAGCAACCCTCCTGCTAAGGGTAGACAGCTGCTCGTTCCACCCCCCCCCGCCTTAATTGGTTCTCCTCCCTTCCAACGGTGTTGAGGCGGGTGGGAACAGCCGGGGGTTGAGGGTACTGTGCTAAAAGAGGTGGAGTTATGCAGATCTAAAACGCGTGGATTGCAGCAGCAGCAAGCCGAAAAGTGCAGGCATGTGAGGGATCTAGAGGTTGACAGCATGTCTTCTTAACGGGAGTCCAGGTGGCCATCTCCACAAATGGACTTTTCAGAATCCTTGGGTGGCACCGTAGTCGGAAACCAATTCTGGTTATCGCTTCTCGGCCTTTTGGCTAAGATCAAGTGTAGTATCTGTTCTTATCAGTTTAATATCTGATACGTCCCCTATCTGGGGACCATATATTAAATGGATTTTTAGAACAGGGAGATGGAAAAAGAGCTTGCTCTGTCCACTCCACGCATTGACCTGGTATTGCAGTATCTCCAGGACCGGTGCACCCCTTCTTTAATGCAGTTTCTAAAATCAGAAAGAATTGAATTCAATGCTTTTTGTTCATTTTGCTTGTTTGTCGGATTTTGGGATGGACTCTTTGGCTTTGCTTTTCTTCTCCTCATTGGATTTTTCATGTTAAAAGTTGCAGAAGCCAGATGACAAGCTCATTTTGGTTCAACTTCAGCAACTGTGCATTGCATTGCCATGTAATGTAATGTAATGCAATGCTATCTATCTAGCTCTCCCTCTATACTTCCTTTTGGATAAACAGACATATTAGGCAAGCATTTTGGAGCTTTCACCTAAATAACTACAGGTGGTGAGATAAGCTGCACAATATAATTGACCTTTCAGTATATTGTTGCACACACACCATCTATTTAGCAAATGCCCTTGTTATCAACAGCAGCCTTTTAAACTCACCTGAGCTAACAGGTATGTGAGCTGGTTACTCTGCTGCGCTTAAAATTTCTTTTTTGGTTTGCTACAATGCCTTTTCTGAAACGTTGTCTCCCTCTGCTGGAACACTGACTTCTTTCATTTAATGCCTGCAGACTATAAAAGAGAAACCAACCCAAAAAGTTTGGTTGATTAGTCTGTGGCATTCTTTTAAACTGTTGCTTATGGCGGTCTCTGTGAGCTTCTCAGTGACATTCAGCCATCCAGGTATCCCGCCTGCAGTAGACGGAATGTGGCAATGGAACGCTGGCTGCGCGTGTCATAATAGGCTCTGAGCCGTTATATACCTGCGCACAGCAGCAGCCACCTTCAGTCTGCTGCTGGACAGCCAGCAGCAGCAGCAGCAGGAGAGGTAATTAATCAGCAACCCTCCTGCTAAGGGTAGACAGCTGCTCGTTCCACCCCACCCCCGCCTTAATTGGTTCTCCTCCCTTCCAACGGTGTTGAGGCGGGTGGGAACAGCCGGGGGTTGAGGGTACTGTGCTAAAAGAGGTGGAGTTATGCAGATCTAAAACGCGTGGATTGCAGCAGCAGCAAGCCGAAAAGTGCAGGCATGTGAGGGATCTAGAGGTTGACAGCATGTCTTCTTAACGGGAGTCCAGGTGGCCATCTCCACAAATGGACTTTTCAGAATCCTTGGGTGGCACCGTAGTCGGAAACCAATTCTGGTTATCGCTTCTCGGCCTTTTGGCTAAGATCAAGTGTAGTATCTGTTCTTATCAGTTTAATATCTGATACGTCCCCTATCTGGGGACCATATATTAAATGGATTTTTAGAACAGGGAGATGGAAAAAGAGCTTGCTCTGTCCACTCCACGCATTGACCTGGTATTGCAGTATCTCCAGGACCGGTGCACCCCTTCTTTAATGCAGTTTCTAAAATCAGAAAGAATTGAATTCAATGCTTTTTGTTCATTTTGCTTGTTTGTCGGATTTTGGGATGGACTCTTTGGCTTTGCTTTTCTTCTCCTCATTGGATTTTTCATGTTAAAAGTTGCAGAAGCCAGATGACAAGCTCATTTTGGTTCAACTTCAGCAACTGTGCATTGCATTGCCATGTAATGTAATGTAATGCAATGCTATCTATCTAGCTCTCCCTCTATACTTCCTTTTGGATAAACAGACATATTAGGCAAGCATTTTGGAGCTTTCACCTAAATAACTACAGGTGGTGAGAAAAGCTGCACAATATAATTGACCTTTCAGTATATTGTTGCACACACCATCTATTTAGCAAATGCCCTTGTTATCAACAGCAGCCTTTTAAACTCACCTGAGCTAACAGGTATGTGAGCTGGTTACTCTGCTGCGCTTAAAATTTCTTTTTTGGTTTGCTACAATGCCTTTTCTGAAACGTTGTCTCCCTCTGCTGGAACACTGACTTCTTTCATTTAATGCCTGCAGACTATAAAAGAGAAACCAACCCAAAAAGTTTGGTTGATTAGTCTGTGACATTCTTTTAAACTGTTGCTTATGGCGGTCTCTGTGAGCTTCTCAGTGACATTCAGCCATCCAGGTATCCCGCCTGCAGTAGACGGAATGTGGCAATGGAACGCTGGCTGCGCGTGTCATAATAGGCTCTGAGCCTTTATATACCTGCGCACAGCAGCAGCCACCTTCAGTCTGCTGCTGGACAGCCAGCAGCAGCAGCAGCAGGAGAGGTAATTAATCAGCAACCCTCCTGCTAAGGGTAGACAGCTGCTCGTTCCACCCCCCCCCCGCCTTAATTGGTTCTCCTCCCTTCCAACGGTGTTGAGGCGGGTGGGAACAGCCGGGGGTTGAGGGTACTGTGCTAAAAGAGGTGGAGTTATGCAGATCTAAAACGCGTGGATTGCAGCAGCAGCAAGCCGAAAAGTGCAGGCATGTGAGGGATCTAGAGGTTGACAGCATGTCTTCTTAACGGGAGTCCAGGTGGCCATCTCCACAAATGGACTTTTCAGAATCCTTGGGTGGCACCGTAGTCGGAAACCAATTCTGGTTATCGCTTCTCGGCCTTTTGGCTAAGATCAAGTGTAGTATCTGTTCTTATCAGTTTAATATCTGATACGTTCCCTATCTGGGGACCATATATTAAATGGATTTTTAGAACAGGGAGATGGAAAAAGAGCTTGCTCTGTCCACTCCACGCATTGACCTGGTATTGCAGTATCTCCAGGACCGGTGCACCCCTTCTTTAATGCAGTTTCTAAAATCAGAAAGAATTGAATTCAATGCTTTTTGTTCATTTTGCTTGTTTGTCGGATTTTGGGATGGACTCTTTGGCTTTGCTTTTCTTCTCCTCATTGGATTTTTCATGTTAAAAGTTGCAGAAGCCAGATGACAAGCTCATTTTGGTTCAACTTCAGCAACTGTGCATTGCATTGCCATGTAATGTAATGTAATGCAATGCTATCTATCTAGCTCTCCCTCTATACTTCCTTTTGGATAAACAGACATATTAGGCAAGCATTTTGGAGCTTTCCCCTAAATAACTACAGGTGGTGAGATAAGCTGCACAATATAATTGACCTTTCAGTATATTGTTGCACACACACCATCTATTTAGCAAATGCCCTTGTTATCAACAGCAGCCTTTTAAACTCACCTGAGCTAACAGGTATGTGAGCTGGTTACTCTGCTGCGCTTAAAATTTCTTTTTTGGTTTGCTACAATGCCTTTTCTGAAACGTTGTCTCCCTCTGCTGGAACACTGACTTCTTTCATTTAATGCCTGCAGACTATAAAAGAGAAACCAACCCAAAAAGTTTGGTTGATTAGTCTGTGGCATTCTTTTAAACTGTTGCTTATGGCGGTCTCTGTGAGCTTCTCAGTGACATTCAGCCATCCAGGTATCCCGCCTGCAGTAGACGGAATGTGGCAATGGAACGCTGGCTGCGCGTGTCATAATAGGCTCTGAGCCTTTATATACCTGCGCACAGCAGCAGCCACCTTCAGTCTGCTGCTGGACAGCCAGCAGCAGCAGCAGGAGAGGTAATTAATCAGCAACCCTCCTGCTAAGGGTAGACAGCTGCTCGTTCCACCCCCCCCCGCCTTAATTGGTTCTCCTCCCTTCCAACGGTGTTGAGGCGGGTGGGAACAGCCGGGGGTTGAGGGTACTGTGCTAAAAGAGGTGGAGTTATGCAGATCTAAAACGCGTGGATTGCAGCAGCAGCAAGCCGAAAAGTGCAGGCATGTGAGGGATCTAGAGGTTGACAGCATGTCTTCTTAACGGGAGTCCAGGTGGCCATCTCCACAAATGGACTTTTCAGAATCCTTGGGTGGCACCGTAGTCGGAAACCAATTCTGGTTATCGCTTCTCGGCCTTTTGGCTAAGATCAAGTGTAGTATCTGTTCTTATTAGTTTAATATCTGATACGTCCCCTATCTGGGGACCATATATTAAATGGATTTTTAGAACAGGGAGATGGAAAAAGAGCTTGCTCTGTCCACTCCACGCATTGACCTGGTATTGCAGTATCTCCAGGACCGGTGCACCCCTTCTTTAATGCAGTTTCTAAAATCAGAAAGAATTGAATTCAATGCTTTTTGTTCATTTTGCTTGTTTGTCGGATTTTGGGATGGACTCTTTGGCTTTGCTTTTCTTCTCCTCATTGGATTTTTCATGTTAAAAGTTGCAGAAGCCAGATGACAAGCTCATTTTGGTTCAACTTCAGCAACTGTGCATTGCATTGCCATGTAATGTAATGTAATGCAATGCTATCTATCTAGCTCTCCCTCTATACTTCCTTTTGGATAAACAGACATATTAGGCAAGCATTTTGGAGCTTTCACCTAAATAACTACAGGTGGTGAGATAAGCTGCACAATATAATTGACCTTTCAGTATATTGTTGCACACACACCATCTATTTAGCAAATGCCCTTGTTATCAACAGCAGCCTTTTAAACTCACCTGAGCTAACAGGTATGTGAGCTGGTTACTCTGCTGCGCTTAAAATTTCTTTTTTGGTTTGCTACAATGCCTTTTCTGAAACGTTGTCTCCCTCTGCTGGAACACTGACTTCTTTCATTTAATGCCTGCAGACTATAAAAGAGAAACCAACCCAAAAAGTTTGGTTGATTAGTCTGTGGCATTCTTTTAAACTGTTGCTTATGGCGGTCTCTGTGAGCTTCTCAGTGACATTCAGCCATCCAGGTATCCCGCCTGCAGTAGACGGAATGTGGCAATGGAACGCTGGCTGCGCGTGTCATAATAGGCTCTGAGCCTTTATATACCTGCGCACAGCAGCAGCCACCTTCAGTCTGCTGCTGGACAGCCAGCAGCAGCAGCAGCAGGAGAGGTAATTAATCAGCAACCCTCCTGCTAAGGGTAGACAGCTGCTCGTTCCACCCCCCCCCCGCCTTAATTGGTTCTCCTCCCTTCCAACGGTGTTGAGGCGGGTGGGAACAGCCGGGGGTTGAGGGTACTGTGCTAAAAGAGGTGGAGTTATGCAGATCTAAAACGCGTGGATTGCAGCAGCAGCAAGCCGAAAAGTGCAGGCATGTGAGGGATCTAGAGGTTGACAGCATGTCTTCTTAACGGGAGTCCAGGTGGCCATCTCCACAAATGGACTTTTCAGAATCCTTGGGTGGCACCGTAGTCGGAAACCAATTCTGGTTATCGCTTCTCGGCCTTTTGGCTAAGATCAAGTGTAGTATCTGTTCTTATCAGTTTAATATCTGATACGTCCCCTATCTGGGGACCATATATTAAATGGATTTTTAGAACAGGGAGATGGAAAAAGAGCTTGCTCTGTCCACTCCACGCATTGACCTGGTATTGCAGTATCTCCAGGACCGGTGCACCCCTTCTTTAATGCAGTTTCTAAAATCAGAAAGAATTGAATTCAATGCTTTTTGTTCATTTTGCTTGTTTGTCGGATTTTGGGATGGACTCTTTGGCTTTGCTTTTCTTCTCCTCATTGGATTTTTCATGTTAAAAGTTGCAGAAGCCAGATGACAAGCTCATTTTGGTTCAACTTCAGCAACTGTGCATTGCATTGCCATGTAATGTAATGTAATGCAATGCTATCTATCTAGCTCTCCCTCTATACTTCCTTTTGGATAAACAGACATATTAGGCAAGCATTTTGGAGCTTTCACCTAAATAACTACAGGTGGTGAGATAAGCTGCACAATATAATTGACCTTTCAGTATATTGTTGCACACACACCATCTATTTAGCAAATGCCCTTGTTATCAACAGCAGCCTTTTAAACTCACCTGAGCTAACAGGTATGTGAGCTGGTTACTCTGCTGCGCTTAAAATTTCTTTTTTGGTTTGCTACAATGCCTTTTCTGAAACGTTGTCTCCCTCTGCTGGAACACTGACTTCTTTCATTTAATGCCTGCAGACTATAAAAGAGAAACCAACCCAAAAAGTTTGGTTGATTAGTCTGTGGCATTCTTTTAAACTGTTGCTTATGGCGGTCTCTGTGAGCTTCTCAGTGACATTCAGCCATCCAGGTATCCCGCCTGCAGTAGACGGAATGTGGCAATGGAACGCTGGCTGCGCGTGTCATAATAGGCTCTGAGCCTTTATATACCTGCGCACAGCAGCAGCCACCTTCAGTCTGCTGCTGGACAGCCAGCAGCAGCAGCAGCAGGAGAGGTAATTAATCAGCAACCCTCCTGCTAAGGGTAGACAGCTGCTCGTTCCACCCCCCCCCGCCTTAATTGGTTCTCCTCCCTTCCAACGGTGTTGAGGCGGGTGGGAACAGCCGGGGGTTGAGGGTACTGTGCTAAAAGAGGTGGAGTTATGCAGATCTAAAACGCGTGGATTGCAGCAGCAGCAAGCCGAAAAGTGCAGGCATGTGAGGGATCTAGAGGTTGACAACATGTCTTCTTAACGGGAGTCCAGGTGGCCATCTCCACAAATGGACTTTTCAGAATCCTTGGGTGGCACCATAGTCGGAAACCAATTCTGGTTATCGCTTCTCGGCCTTTTGGCTAAGATCAAGTGTAGTATCTGTTCTTATCAGTTTAATATCTGATACGTCCTCTATCTGGGGACCATATATTAAATGGATTTTTAGAACAGGGAGATGGAAAAAGAGCTTGCTCTGTCCACTCCACGCATTGACCTGGTATTGCAGTATCTCCAGGACCGGTGCACCCCTTCTTTAATGCAGTTTCTAAAATCAGAAAGAATTGAATTCAATGCTTTTTGTTCATTTTGCTTGTTTGTCGGATTTTGGGATGGACTCTTTGGCTTTGCTTTTCTTCTCCTCATTGGATTTTTCATGTTAAAAGTTGCAGAAGCCAGATGACAAGCTCATTTTGGTTCAACTTCAGCAACTGTGCATTGCATTGCCATGTAATGTAATGTAATGCAATGCTATCTATCTAGCTCTCCCTCTATACTTCCTTTTGGATAAACAGACATATTAGGCAAGCATTTTGGAGCTTTCACCTAAATAACTACAGGTGGTGAGATAAGCTGCACAATATAATTGACCTTTCAGTATATTGTTGCACACACACCATCTATTTAGCAAATGCCCCTGTTATCAACAGCAGCCTTTTAAACTCACCTGAGCTAACAGGTATGTGAGCTGGTTACTCTGCTGCGCTTAAAATTTCTTTTTTGGTTTGCTACAATGCCTTTTCTGAAACGTTGTCTCCCTCTGCTGGAACACTGACTTCTTTCATTTAATGCCTGCAGACTATAAAAGAGAAACCAACCCAAAAAGTTTGGTTGATTAGTCTGTGGCATTCTTTTAAACTGTTGCTTATGGCGGTCTCTGTGAGCTTCTCAGTGACATTCAGCCATCCAGGTATCCCGCCTGCAGTAGACGGAATGTGGCAATGGAACGCTGGCTGCGTGTGTCATAATAGGCTCTGAGCCTTTATATACCTGCGCACAGCAGCAGCCACCTTCAGTCTGCTGCTGGACAGCCAGCAGCAGCAGCAGCAGGAGAGGTAATTAATCAGGAACCCTCCTGCTAAGGGTAGACAGCTGCTCGTTCCACCCCCCCCCCGCCTTAATTGGTTCTCCTCCCTTCCAACGGTGTTGAGGCGGGTGGGAACAGCCGGGGGTTGAGGGTACTGTGCTAAAAGAGGTGGAGTTATGCAGATCTAAAACGCGTGGATTGCAGCAGCAGCAAGCCGAAAAGTGCAGGCATGTGAGGGATCTAGAGGTTGACAGCATGTCTTCTTAACGGGAGTCCAGGTGGCCATCTCCACAAATGGACTTTTCAGAATCCTTGGGTGGCACCGTAGTCGGAAACCAATTCTGGTTATCGCTTCTCGGCCTTTTGGCTAAGATCAAGTGTAGTATCTGTTCTTATCAGTTTAATATCTGATACGTCCCCTATCTGGGGACCATATATTAAATGGATTTTTAGAACAGGGAGATGGAAAAAGAGCTTGCTCTGTCCACTCCACGCATTGACCTGGTATTGCAGTATCTCCAGGACCGGTGCACCCCTTCTTTAATGCAGTTTCTAAAATCAGAAAGAATTGAATTCAATGCTTTTTGTTCATTTTGCTTGTTTGTCGGATTTTGGGATGGACTCTTTGGCTTTGCTTTTCTTCTCCTCATTGGATTTTTCATGTTAAAAGTTGCAGAAGCCAGATGACAAGCTCATTTTGGTTCAACTTCAGCAACTGTGCATTGCATTGCCATGTAATGTAATGTAATGCAATGCTATCTATCTAGCTCTCCCTCTATACTTCCTTTTGGATAAACAGACATATTAGGCAAGCATTTTGGAGCTTTCACCTAAATAACTACAGGTGGTGAGATAAGCTGCACAATATAATTGACCTTTCAGTATATTGTTGCACACACACCATCTATTTAGCAAATGCCCTTGTTATCAACAGCAGCCTTTTAAACTCACCTGAGCTAACAGGTATGTGAGCTGGTTACTCTGCTGCGCTTAAAATTTCTTTTTTGGTTTGCTACAATGCCTTTTCTGAAACGTTGTCTCCCTCTGCTGGAACACTGACTTCTTTCATTTAATGCCTGCAGACTATAAAAGAGAAACCAACCCAAAAAGTTTGGTTGATTAGTCTGTGGCATTCTTTTAAACTGTTGCTTATGGCGGTCTCTGTGAGCTTCTCAGTGACATTCAGCCATCCAGGTATCCCGCCTGCAGTAGACGGAATGTGGCAATGGAACGCTGGCTGCGCGTGTCATAATAGGCTCTGAGCCTTTATATACCTGCGCACAGCAGCAGCCACCTTCAGTCTGCTGCTGGACAGCCAGCAGCAGCAGCAGCAGGAGAGGTAATTAATCAGCAACCCTCCTGCTAAGGGTAGACAGCTGCTCGTTCCACCCCCCCCCCCGCCTTAATTGGTTCTCCTCCCTTCCAACGGTGTTGAGGCGGGTGGGAACAGCCGGGGGTTGAGGGTACTGTGCTAAAAGAGGTGGAGTTATGCAGATCTAAAACGCGTGGATTGCAGCAGCAGCAAGCCGAAAAGTGCAGGCATGTGAGGGATCTAGAGGTTGACAGCATGTCTTCTTAACGGGAGTCCAGGTGGCCATCTCCACAAATGGACTTTTCAGAATCCTTGGGTGGCACCGTAGTCGGAAACCAATTCTGGTTATCGCTTCTCGGCCTTTTGGCACGATCTATCAGGTTTACCTGTGTGGTCTTGCCTGTGAGGTGCTCTTGGTACCCTTTTTCTCGGCCTGGGGGGATCGTTCCTCTTCGGAGGGACTTAACCCCCCTGCTGCTATTGGGAGGAAGGATTAGTCCGGGAGCAACGGGAAGGGATCCCATGAACACTTGCGCCTTTCAGAGAGAAGAGTCGGTACGTTCCTGAGTGAAGGATGCCGGCAACGCTCACATATTCATCGGGTGATGCCCGGATGCGGAACACCGTGAGGATTGAAGTTGGAGCAGCATCGAGGATGGAGAAGAATTTGGACTACATCTGCCATAGGATTCTTCTTGGAGTTCTGGAGTTTCGGCGGGAAGACATATTCTGCTTCCAGGACAACGAGTACAAGGGGACATACACCATCACCTTCAAGAGCCAGGGATGCTGTCAGCAACTCGTACAAAAGGTAAACGAGAAAAACTACTTAGATGAATTGGATGGACTAACCTTTTGTCTCTTGTATGCTTATGACGAGATCCCCATCGTGGTGCATTTCCCGAACCCCTTTGTGGAAGCTGCAGACATCTCGACCTACCTTACCCGCTATTGTGATGATCTGAGATACCTGGGTACTGTGAAGAATGCGGTAGGCTTCTGGTGCGGCAAGAGAAGGTATATGGCCCGTCTAAAGAGGGACCTTAGTGGAGTGGGAGGAATGCTACACCCTCCCTCAACCTTCGTAATCGGTAAGAGCAGAGGCTACTTATTTTATCCTGGAATGCCAGTATGTTGCAGGAACTGTGGACAAATGGGTCATACCCAAACGTCCTGCACGGGCAGGAAAGTAGACCGCTGCAATAATTGCAGCTGTTACGGACATTTAATGAAGGACTGTCCCGCTGGGAGGAAATGTAATCTCTGCGGTGAGGCGGGGCACATGTTCCAAGGATGCCCCAACAGGACCAGGACCAGGACCTACGCAGAAGCTGCATCTTCTGAAGCTGAGCCGATGCGCCCACCGGTCTTCACTGGCAAGCCGGCGTCGGAGGGCGGTTCGAAGGGCGAGAAGGCTGGGATGGAGCAGGGAGCCGGAGGCCCCTCTGGGGCGGCACCTGCATCGAAGTCCCTTAACGATGGGAGGACCTCGCATGGACCCGAGCGGGGGGGTCCTCCTTCTGGGAGGGTATCCTCCGTATCGATGGTTCCCGATACCGATCCTGTTGGGCTGGAGGGTGGTGCCCCTGTGCGGTTGGCTACAGGGGACCACGCAGCGATGGCCTCAGGATCTTCCAGGGCGATTAGCCAGCCAGATGAGGGGGCTTTGCTTCTAGGTGGCGAACATCAGGAAATCTGTGTTGCTGATCTTGTCCTGATGGACCAGTCTCCCCCCCTGGAGGAGGTGGAGGAAGAGGAGGACTGCACCAGTGACCTAGTGGAGTCTGCCCCGAAAAAGAGACGGAATGTCGAAGCCCCAGCGTCTCCTTGAATGTGGCTGGGAACCGTGACCTACGAGGGGGCAACCGCCGGCTCACAGAATATCGAGTCGTTTGGGTCCTCTAGCCCGGATGTCCTGGAGCAATTTGATATACAGGGCTTTGAGTCAGGTGTCCTCATGGAAGATCCACCACCCTGACCTATGAATGCCCACATTAAGACTTGTCTCACTGAATGTGAGGTCATTAAAGAGCCCAGTTCGTAGGGCTGCTCTATTCAAGTATTTAGAAACCACTGACTTTGACATATGTTTATTACAGGAATGCGGGATACAACATGCACTAAATTATAATGATATCAAGACAGATTGGAGACTGGGGCCCTCCATCTGGTCTGGCTCCAATGACAACAAGTCAGCGGGGGTGGGCTTCCTCTGTCGTGGGAGAAATATTACTATAAATGCTGTCACAGAAATAGTACCAGGCAGAGTGGTTTTAGTGCATTTTAAATTTAATGGTTTTACCCTACGTGTAATGAATATTTATGCTCCCCCTGATAAGCAAGAGAGAATTAATTTATTTGGGATATTGCTATTGTACTGTACTGGGTCATCTCCCCTGATCGTAGGGGGTGATTTTAATTGTCTTTGTGCTAGTGAACAACGAGCAGGGGGGTGACCCTCTACGCAAATTGGATAAGTCATGTCATCTATTGAAAGATTTTATAACTGATTTTAAATTATGCGATGCGTGGAGGTCACTCCTGCCGACGGACCCTGGTTATACGTGGTCCGGAAGAGGGGTGTCCTCCAGGATCGATTTTATTTTCCTATCAGATGATTTTAACCCTGTAAAATGTGTTTTAACATCAAATATATTTTCTGACCATAAGGGCTTGGAGGTGCATCTAGAATACCGGGATGAACAGAGGGTCAACAGGGGCCTCTGGCGTCTAAGTACTTACCTGCTGGAGGACCCTCTGATTCGACAAGACTTTGGTAAAGCCTGTCAAGCCTGGCGACGACAAAAACCTTCTGATGCCCCTATGGTAACCTGGTGGGAAAATTTGAAAAAAAAAGTCAGAATGTTTTTTATAAAAGCAGGGAGACGTAAAGCTAGAGAGAAAAAAAGATGTTTTAGTGATCTTAACACCAAACTACAAACACTTTTTAAATTCAAAGAGCTAGGGGTGGAGGTGGGAGATGATATTGCTAGCCTAAAAACTGAAATTCAGAACTGCATAGACACAAAGGGGAAAGAAATTATTTTTAACTCTAGAGTGCAGCACTTGGAGGAGGGGGAGAAGTGCTCTCGCTTCTTCTTCAAAAAAGTCATGGATAAAAGAGAAGTGATCACAAATCTAGAGGGTGAAACATCTATGCAGGGAATGTTGAATGCTACTTTTAACTTTTATAAGCATCTTTTTAGTAAAAAGTGTATAGATGAGTCCTTTTTATCTGATGCTCTTAATGATCTCGATTTTAAGTTAAATTTTACGGACCAGGAGTTTTTAGAACGCGATATTTTTTTAGAGGAATTATTTTATGTTTTTAAAAGTTTCTCTAAGGGTAAAGCACCTGGGTGTGACGGACTACCTGTAGAATTTTACCTTACTTTTTGGGACATTTTAAAAGAGGACCTTTTTATGCTTTTTAAAGAAGTTTTTATTTGTGAACAGTTGCCATTTTCGTGGAGGAGAGGAGTGGTGTCTTTGATATATAAAAAAGGTGACCGCAGTACTCTAGCGAATTGGAGACCCATAACTCTCCTAAATGTTGATTACAAGGTACTTGCTAAGGTGGTTGCAGACCGGCTCAGGAGTGTCATTGCCAAACTAATCCAGCCTGAGCAGGTTTGTAGTGTACCAGGCAGAAGTATTTCAGAGGTTTTAAACGTATTAAGGGATGTAATTTGGTATTCCAGAGACCGGGGTCAAAATGTAGCTCTTTTAGCCCTAGATTTTGAAAAAGCTTTCGATAGAGTCTCTCATAGATTTCTTTTTAGAGTTTTAAAAAGAATGGGTATCCCTAATATGCTTTTAAATTGTATTAAGATTTTATATAAAAATAGTTTTAGTCAAATTTCTCTTAATGGCTTTTTAACAGATGGAGTTCCCCTTGAGTCCGGAGTGAAGCAGGGATGCCCCTTGTCGCCCATCCTGTTCATCTGCGCCATGGAGCCCCTGCTGAGCGCAATAAGGAAAGACAAAGTGATTAGAGGGGTTCCTGTTCCTGGCGGAGGTGGCAGTGATGTGAGAGTCTTTGGCTACATGGATGACGTGACGGTTGTGTGCGTGGACCCTGCTTCCCTCCGGAGGGCGGTGTTGCGCATTGATTTTTTTTCCCAGGCATCCGGTTTTAAACTTAATTTAAATAAATCTGAATGTCTGACTTTGGGATCCTGGGACACCGCCCAACTCCCGCAGCTCACAATAAAACGAGACAATGTAAAAATTCTTGGAGTTGTTTTTAACGAGGAGAATGTGGGAACTCAAAGCTGGGAGAATGTCATAGAAAAAATGTCAAAGAAAATATCATTTTGGGGTTTGAGGTCCCTAACAATGGAGGGGAAAATTTTAATTATAAAATCAGTGTTGTTACCCCTCATACTGTATATAGCTATGGTGTACCCCCCCTCTGATGTTTTAATTAAAAAAATGACTAGGATGATCTTTATGTTTTTATGGAACTCCAAAATGGAAAGATTAAGGCGAGAAATAATGAGGAAGAATAAAATGAACGGCGGAAGGGATGTCCCCGACTTACATATTTATTTGTATTTAAATTATTTCTGCTTTTGTTTCAAACATTTTAATGGTAATAGTGCGCTAAGTTATTTTTTAAAATATACTTGTGGGATGATTTTTAAAAGATGGTTTAAGTTGTCGTTGAATTCCCCTGTTTTACTATGCCCCCCCAAACACCAAGCAATCTTAGAAAAGACTGTTCGATTTTATAGCCTTGGTGATTTTAATATGGACATTTTTAAAGACCGCAAGAAGCTTTTATCTTTTCTGAGGAGGAATGAAGATGTGACCCCCATAGTAAATTTCTCAGAAGAGAGATCGAAGCAAGTTTGGAAGAATGTCTTCGGGAAATTCTTAGCAAATGGACATAAGGACATCGCATGGATGGTGGTCCACCAGTGCCTCCCCACCAGAGAGTTTCAACACAGGAGAGGCCTGGTGGCCAGAGCCAAATGCCCCAGAGACTCATGTGTTAATGACGAAACCACCTTGCACCTTATGTGGAATTGCCCATTTGCACAGGAACTTTGGAACAAAGTTGGGATTCTTTTAAAATGGACTTGCGGTTTAAGAGATTTTAACCATGAATATGTTTTATATGGCCTTTTTAAATGTCCGACCCCTCAACAGTATTGTATATGTTGGTGTATGATTAACTGTTTTAAAGACGCCCTTTGGAAGGCACGCAATATCTTACTTTTTAAACGTGATGCTATTTCTGTGAAGGATTGTCTTAAAATTGCTTTTAGCCAGATGTATATTTATTACTTGAGGGATGTCAAATGTATTGGGAGGAGGGATGCTAATCGTATATGGGGTTTTTATGGGTGGAATTCTGTGTTTTAATAATGTACTGTTTGTGTTGTTGTTTTTGACTGTAAACCATCTTTTACGCATTAATAAATTATGTTGAAACCTGATCTGTTCTTATCAGTTTAATATCTGATACGTCCCCTATCTGGGGACCATATATTAAATGGATTTTTAGAACAGGGAGATGGAAAAAGAGCTTGCTCTGTCCACTCCACGCATTGAACTGGTATTGCAGTATCTCCAGGACCGGTGCACCCCTTCTTTAATGCAGTTTCTAAAATCAGAAAGAATTGAATTCAATGCTTTTTGTTCATTTTGCTTGTTTGTCGGATTTTGGGATGGACTCTTTGGCTTTGCTTTTCTTCTCCTCATTGGATTTTTCATGTTAAAAGTTGCAGAAGCCAGATGACAAGCTCATTTTGGTTCAACTTCAGCAACTGTGCATTGCATTGCCATGTAATGTAATGTAATGCAATGCTATCTATCTAGCTCTCCCTCTATACTTCCTTTTGGATAAACAGACATATTAGGCAAGCATTTTGGAGCTTTCACCTAAATAACTACAGGTGGTGAGATAAGCTGCACAATATAATTGACCTTTCAGTATATTGTTGCACACACACCATCTATTTAGCAAATGCCCTTGTTATCAACAGCAGCCTTTTAAACTCACCTGAGCTAACAGGTATGTGAGCTGGTTACTCTGCTGCGCTTAAAATTTCTTTTTTGGTTTGCTACAATGCCTTTTCTGAAACGTTGTCTCCCTCTGCTGGAACACTGACTTCTTTCATTTAATGCCTGCAGACTATAAAAGAGAAACCAACCCAAAAAGTTTGGTTGATTAGTCTGTGGCATTCTTTTAAATTGTTGCTTATGGCGGTCTCTGTGAGCTTCTCAGTGACATTCAGCCATCCAGGTATCCCGCCTGCAGTAGACGGAATGTGGCAATGGAACGCTGGCTGCGCGTGTCATAATAGGCTCTGAGCCTTTATATACCTGCGCACAGCAGCAGCCACCTTCAGTCTGCTGCTGGACAGCCAGCAGCAGCAGCAGCAGGAGAGGTAATTAATCAGCAACCCTCCTGCTAAGGGTAGACAGCTGCTCGTTCCACCCCCCCCCGCCTTAATTGGTTCTCCTCCCTTCCAACGGTGTTGAGGCGGGTGGGAACAGCCGGGGGTTGAGGGTACTGTGCTAAAAGAGGTGGAGTTATGCAGATCTAAAACGCGTGGATTGCAGCAGCAGCAAGCCGAAAAGTGCAGGCATGTGAGGGATCTAGAGGTTGACAGCATGTCTTCTTAACGGGAGTCCAGGTGGCCATCTCCACAAATGGACTTTTCAGAATCCTTGGGTGGCACCGTAGTCGGAAACCAATTCTGGTTATCGCTTCTCGGCCTTTTGGCTAAGATCAAGTGTAGTATCTGTTCTTATCAGTTTAATATCTGATACGTCCCCTATCTGGGGACCATATATTAAATGGATTTTTAGAACAGGGAGATGGAAAAAGAGCTTGCTCTGTCCACTCCACGCATTGACCTGGTATTGCAGTATCTCCAGGACCGGTGCACCCCTTCTTTAATGCAGTTTCTAAAATCAGAAAGAATTGAATTCAATGCTTTTTGTTCATTTTGCTTGTTTGTCGGATTTTGGGATGGACTCTTTGGCTTTGCTTTTCTTCTCCTCATTGGATTTTTCATGTTAAAAGTTGCAGAAGCCAGATGACAAGCTCATTTTGGTTCAACTTCAGCAACTGTGCATTGCATTGCCATGTAATGTAATGTAATGCAATGCTATCTATCTAGCTCTCCCTCTATACTTCCTTTTGGATAAACAGACATATTAGGCAAGCATTTTGGAGCTTTCACCTAAATAACTACAGGTGGTGAGATAAGCTGCACAATATAATTGACCTTTCAGTATATTGTTGCACACACACCATCTATTTAGCAAATGCCCTTGTTATCAACAGCAGCCTTTTAAACTCACCTGAGCTAACAGGTATGTGAGCTGGTTACTCTGCTGCGCTTAAAATTTCTTTTTTGGTTTGCTACAATGCCTTTTCTGAAACGTTGTCTCCCTCTGCTGGAACACTGACTTCTTTCATTTAATGCCTGCAGACTATAAAAGAGAAACCAACCCAAAAAGTTTGGTTGATTAGTCTGTGGCATTCTTTTAAACTGTTGCTTATGGCGGTCTCTGTGAGCTTCTCAGTGACATTCAGCCATCCAGGTATCCCGCCTGCAGTAGACGGAATGTGGCAATGGAACGCTGGCTGCGCGTGTCATAATAGGCTCTGAGCCTTTATATACCTGCGCACAGCAGCAGCCACCTTCAGTCTGCTGCTGGACAGCCAGCAGCAGCAGCAGGAGAGGTAATTAATCAGCAACCCTCCTGCTAAGGGTAGACAGCTGCTCGTTCCACCCCCCCCCCCGCCTTAATTGGTTCTCCTCCCTTCCAACGGTGTTGAGGCGGGTGGGAACAGCCGGGGGTTGAGGATACTGTGCTAAAAGAGGTGGAGTTATGCAGATCTAAAACGCGTGGATTGCAGCAGCAGCAAGCCGAAAAGTGCAGGCATGTGAGGGATCTAGAGGTTGACAGCATGTCTTCTTAACGGGAGTCCAGGTGGCCATCTCCACAAATGGACTTTTCAGAATCCTTGGGTGGCACCGTAGTCGGAAACCAATTCTGGTTATCGCTTCTCGGCCTTTTGGCTAAGATCAAGTGTAGTATCTGTTCTTATCAGTTTAATATCTGATACGTCCCCTATCTGGGGACCATATATTAAATGGATTTTTAGAACAGGGAGATGGAAAAAGAGCTTGCTCTGTCCACTCCACGCATTGACCTGGTATTGCAGTATCTCCAGGACCGGTGCACCCCTTCTTTAATGCAGTTTCTAAAATCAGAAAGAATTGAATTCAATGCTTTTTGTTCATTTTGCTTGTTTGTCGGATTTTGGGATGGACTCTTTGGCTTTGCTTTTCTTCTCCTCATTGGATTTTTCATGTTAAAAGTTGCAGAAGCCAGATGACAAGCTCATTTTGGTTCAACTTCAGCAACTGTGCATTGCATTGCCATGTAATGTAATGTAATGCAATGCTATCTATCTAGCTCTCCCTCTATACTTCCTTTTGGATAAACAGACATATTAGGCAAGCATTTTGGAGCTTTCACCTAAATAACTACAGGTGGTGAGATAAGCTGCACAATATAATTGACCTTTCAGTATATTGTTGCACACACACCATCTATTTAGCAAATGCCCTTGTTATCAACAGCAGCCTTTTAAACTCACCTGAGCTAACAGGTATGTGAGCTGGTTACTCTGCTGCGCTTAAAATTTCTTTTTTGGTTTGCTACAATGCCTTTTCTGAAACGTTGTCTCCCTCTGCTGGAACATTGACTTCTTTCATTTAATGCCTGCAGACTATAAAAGAGAAACCAACCCAAAAAGTTTGGTTGATTAGTCTGTGGCATTCTTTTAAACTGTTGCTTATGGCGGTCTCTGTGAGCTTCTCAGTGACATTCAGCCATCCAGGTATCCCGCCTGCAGTAGACGGAATGTGGCAATGGAACGCTGGCTGCGCGTGTCATAATAGGCTCTGAGCCTTTATATACCTGCGCACAGCAGCAGCCACCTTCAGTCTGCTGCTGGACAGCCAGCAGCAGCAGCAGCAGGAGAGGTAATTAATCAGCAACCCTCCTGCTAAGGGTAGACAGCTGCTCGTTCCACCCCCCCCCCGCCTTAATTGGTTCTCCTCCCTTCCAACGGTGTTGAGGCGGGTGGGAACAGCCGGGGGTTGAGGGTACTGTGCTAAAAGAGGTGGAGTTATGCAGATCTAAAACGCGTGGATTGCAGCAGCAGCAAGCCGAAAAGTGCAGGCATGTGAGGGATCTAGAGGTTGACAGCATGTCTTCTTAACGGGAGTCCAGGTGGCCATCTCCACAAATGGACTTTTCAGAATCCTTGGGTGGCACCGTAGTCGGAAACCAATTCTGGTTATCGCTTCTCGGCCTTTTGGCTAAGATCAAGTGTAGTATCTGTTCTTATCAGTTTAATATCTGATACGTCCCCTATCTGGGGACCATATATTAAATGGATTTTTAGAACAGGGAGATGGAAAAAGAGCTTGCTCTGTCCACTCCACGCATTGACCTGGTATTGCAGTATCTCCAGGACCGGTGCACCCCTTCTTTAATGCAGTTTCTAAAATCAGAAAGAATTGAATTCAATGCTTTTTGTTCATTTTGCTTGTTTGTCGGATTTTGGGATGGACTCTTTGGCTTTGCTTTTCTTCTCCTCATTGGATTTTTCATGTTAAAAGTTGCAGAAGCCAGATGACAAGCTCATTTTGGTTCAACTTCAGCAACTGTGCATTGCATTGCCATGTAATGTAATGTAATGCAATGCTATCTATCTAGCTCTCCCTCTATACTTCCTTTTGGATAAACAGACATATTAGGCAAGCATTTTGGAGCTTTCACCTAAATAACTACAGGTGGTGAGATAAGCTGCACAATATAATTGACCTTTCAGTATATTGTTGCACACACACCATCTATTTAGCAAATGCCCTTGTTATCAACAGCAGCCTTTTAAACTCACCTGAGCTAACAGGTATGTGAGCTGGTTACTCTGCTGCGCTTAAAATTTCTTTTTTGGTTTGCTACAATGCCTTTTCTGAAACGTTGTCTCCCTCTGCTGGAACACTGACTTCTTTCATTTAATGCCTGCAGACTATAAAAGAGAAACCAACCCAAAAAGTTTGGTTGATTAGTCTGTGGCATTCTTTTAAACTGTTGCTTATTGCGGTCTCTGTGAGCTTCTCAGTGACATTCAGCCATCCAGGTATCCCGCCTGCAGTAGACGGAATGTGGCAATGGAACGCTGGCTGCGCGTGTCATAATAGGCTCTGAGCCTTTATATACCTGCGCACAGCAGCAGCCACCTTCAGTCTGCTGCTGGACAGCCAGCAGCAGCAGCAGCAGGAGAGGTAATTAATCAGCAACCCTCCTGCTAAGGGTAGACAGCTGCTCGTTCCACCCCCCCCCGCCTTAATTGGTTCTCCTCCCTTCCAACGGTGTTGAGGCGGGTGGGAACAGCCGGGGGTTGAGGGTACTGTGCTAAAAGAGGTGGAGTTATGCTGATCTAAAACGCGTGGATTGCAGCAGCAGCAAGCCGAAAAGTGCAGGCATGTGAGGGATCTAGAGGTTGACAGCATGTCTTCTTAACGGGAGTCCAGGTGGCCATCTCCACAAATGGACTTTTCAGAATCCTTGGGTGGCACCGTAGTCGGAAACCAATTCTGGTTATCGCTTCTCGGCCTTTTGGCTAAGATCAAGTGTAGTATCTGTTCTTATCAGTTTAATATCTGATACGTCCCCTATCTGGGGACCATATATTAAATGGATTTTTAGAACAGGGAGATGGAAAAAGAGCTTGCTCTGTCCACTCCACGCATTGACCTGGTATTGCAGTATCTCCAGGACCGGTGCACCCCTTCTTTAATGCAGTTTCTAAAATCAGAAAGAATTGAATTCAATGCTTTTTGTTCATTTTGCTTGTTTGTCGGATTTTGGGATGGACTCTTTGGCTTTGCTTTTCTTCTCCTCATTGGATTTTTCATGTTAAAAGTTGCAGAAGCCAGATGACAAGCTCATTTTGGTTCAACTTCAGCAACTGTGCATTGCATTGCCATGTAATGTAATGTAATGCAATGCTATCTATCTAGCTCTCCCTCTATACTTCCTTTTGGATAAACAGACATATTAGGCAAGCATTTTGGAGCTTTCACCTAAATAACTACAGGTGGTGAGATAAGCTGCACAATATAATTGACCTTTCAGTATATTGTTGCACACACACCATCTATTTAGCAAATGCCCTTGTTATCAACAGCAGCCTTTTAAACTCACCTGAGCTAACAGGTATGTGAGCTGGTTACTCTGCTGCGCTTAAAATTTCTTTTTTGGTTTGCTACAATGCCTTTTCTGAAACGTTGTCTCCCTCTGCTGGAACACTGACTTCTTTCATTTAATGCCTGCAGACTATAAAAGAGAAACCAACCCAAAAAGTTTGGTTGATTAGTCTGTGGCATTCTTTTAAACTGTTGCTTATGGCGGTCTCTGTGAGCTTCTCAGTGACATTCAGCCATCCAGGTATCCCGCCTGCAGTAGACGGAATGTGGCAATGGAACGCTGGCTGCGCGTGTCATAATAGGCTCTGAGCCTTTATATACCTGCGCACAGCAGCAGCCACCTTCAGTCTGCTGCTGGACAGCCAGCAGCAGCAGCAGCAGGAGAGGTAATTAATCAGCAACCCTCCTGCTAATTGTAGACAGCTGCTCGTTCCACCCCCCCCCCCGCCTTAATTGGTTCTCCTCCCTTCCAACGGTGTTGAGGCGGGTGGGAACAGCCGGGGGTTGAGGGTACTGTGCTAAAAGAGGTGGAGTTATGCAGATCTAAAACGCGTGGATTGCAGCAGCAGCAAGCCGAAAAGTGCAGGCATGTGAGGGATCTAGAGGTTGACAGCATGTCTTCTTAACGGGAGTCCAGGTGGCCATCTCCACAAATGGACTTTTCAGAATCCTTGGGTGGCACCGTAGTCGGAAACCAATTCTGGTTATCGCTTCTCGGCCTTTTGGCTAAGATCAAGTGTAGTATCTGTTCTTATCAGTTTAATTTCTGATACGTCCCCTATCTGGGGACCATATATTAAATGGATTTTTAGAACAGGGAGATGGAAAAAGAGCTTGCTCTGTCCACTCCACGCATTGACCTGGTATTGCAGTATCTCCAGGACCGGTGCACCCCTTCTTTAATGCAGTTTCTAAAATCAGAAAGAATTGAATTCAATGCTTTTTGTTCATTTTGCTTGTTTGTCGGATTTTGGGATGGACTCTTTGGCTTTGCTTTTCTTCTCCTCATTGGATTTTTCATGTTAAAAGTTGCAGAAGCCAGATGACAAGCTCATTTTGGTTCAACTTCAGCAACTGTGCATTGCATTGCCATGTAATGTAATGTAATGCAATGCTATCTATCTAGCTCTCCCTCTATACTTCCTTTTGGATAAACAGACATATTAGGCAAGCATTTTGGAGCTTTCACCTAAATAACTACAGGTGGTGAGATAAGCTGCACAATATAATTGACCTTTCAGTATATTGTTGCACACACACCATCTATTTAGCAAATGCCCTTGTTATCAACAGCAGCCTTTTAAACTCACCTGAGCTAACAGGTATGTGAGCTGGTTACTCTGCTGCGCTTAAAATTTCTTTTTTGGTTTGCTACAATGCCTTTTCTGAAACGTTGTCTCCCTCTGCTGGAACACTGACTTCTTTCATTTAATGCCTGCAGACTATAAAAGAGAAACCAACCCAAAAAGTTTGGTTGATTAGTCTGTGGCATTCTTTTAAACTGTTGCTTATGGCGGTCTCTGTGAGCTTCTCAGTGACATTCAGCCATCCAGGTATCCCGCCTGCAGTAGACGGAATGTGGCAATGGAACGCTGGCTGCGCGTGTCATAATAGGCTCTGAGCCTTTATATACCTGCGCACAGCAGCAGCCACCTTCAGTCTGCTGCTGGACAGCCAGCAGCAGCAGCAGCAGGAGAGGTAATTAATCAGCAACCCTCCTGCTAAGGGTAGACAGCTGCTCGTTCCACCCCCCCCCCCGCCTTAATTGGTTCTCCTCCCTTCCAACGGTGTTGAGGCGGGTGGGAACAGCCGGGGGTTGAGGGTACTGTGCTAAAAGAGGTGGAGTTATGCAGATCTAAAACGCGTGGATTGCAGCAGCAGCAAGCCGAAAAGTGCAGGCATGTGAGGGATCTAGAGGTTGACAGCATGTCTTCTTAACGGGAGTCCAGGTGGCCATCTCCACAAATGGACTTTTCAGAATCCTTGGGTGGCACCGTAGTCGGAAACCAATTCTGGTTATCGCTTCTCGGCCTTTTGGCTAAGATCAAGTGTAGTATCTGTTCTTATCAGTTTAATATCTGATACGTCCCCTATCTGGGGACCATATATTAAATGGATTTTTAGAACAGGGAGATGGAAAAAGAGCTTGCTCTGTCCACTCCACACATTGACCTGGTATTGCAGTATCTCCAGGACCGGTGCACCCCTTCTTTAATGCAGTTTCTAAAATCAGAAAGAATTGAATTCAATGCTTTTTGTTCATTTTGCTTGTTTGTCGGATTTTGGGATGGACTCTTTGGCTTTGCTTTTCTTCTCCTCATTGGATTTTTCATGTTAAAAGTTGCAGAAGCCAGATGACAAGCTCATTTTGGTTCAACTTCAGCAACTGTGCATTGCATTGCCATGTAATGTAATGTAATGCAATGCTATCTATCTAGCTCTCCCTCTATACTTCCTTTTGGATAAACAGACATATTAGGCAAGCATTTTGGAGCTTTCACCTAAATAACTACAGGTGGTGAGATAAGCTGCACAATATAATTGACCTTTCAGTATATTGTTGCACACACACCATCTATTTAGCAAATGCCCTTGTTATCAACAGCAGCCTTTTAAACTCACCTGAGCTAACAGGTATGTGAGCTGGTTACTCTGCTGCGCTTAAAATTTCTTTTTTAATTTGCTACAATGCCTTTTCTGAAACGTTGTCTCCCTCTGCTGGAACACTGACTTCTTTCATTTAATGCCTGCAGACTATAAAAGAGAAACCAACCCAAAAAGTTTGGTTGATTAGTCTGTGGCATTCTTTTAAACTGTTGCTTATGGCGGTCTCTGTGAGCTTCTCAGTGACATTCAGCCATCCAGGTATCCCGCCTGCAGTAGACGGAATGTGGCAATGGAACGCTGGCTGCGCGTGTCATAATAGGCTCTGAGCCTTTATATACCTGCGCACAGCAGCAGCCACCTTCAGTCTGCTGCTGGACAGCCAGCAGCAGCAGCAGCAGGAGAGGTAATTAATCAGCAACCCTCCTGCTAAGGGTAGACAGCTCTGCTCGTTTCACCCCCCCCCCCCGCCTTAATTGGTTCTCCTCCCTTCCAACGGTGTTGAGGCGGGTGGGAACAGCCGGGGGTTGAGGGTACTGTGCTAAAAGAGGTGGAGTTATGCAGATCTAAAACGCGTGGATTGCAGCAGCAGCAAGCCGAAAAGTGCAGGCATGTGAGGGATCTAGAGGTTGACAGCATGTCTTCTTAACGGGAGTCCAGGTGGCCATCTCCACAAATGGACTTTTCAGAATCCTTGGGTGGCACCGTAGTCGGAAACCAATTCTGGTTATCGCTTCTCGGCCTTTTGGCTAAGATCAAGTGTAGTATCTGTTCTTATCAGTTTAATATCTGATACGTCCCCTATCTGGGGACCATATATTAAATGGATTTTTAGAACAGGGAGATGGAAAAAGAGCTTGCTCTGTCCACTCCACACATTGACCTGGTATTGCAGTATCTCCAGGACCGGTGCACCCCTTCTTTAATGCAGTTTCTAAAATCAGAAAGAATTGAATTCAATGCTTTTTGTTCATTTTGCTTGTTTGTCGGATTTTGGGATGGACTCTTTGGCTTTGCTTTTCTTCTCCTCATTGGATTTTTCATGTTAAAAGTTGCAGAAGCCAGATGACAAGCTCATTTTGGTTCAACTTCAGCAACTGTGCATTGCATTGCCATGTAATGTAATGTAATGCAATGCTATCTATCTAGCTCTCCCTCTATACTTCCTTTTGGATAAACAGACATATTAGGCAAGCATTTTGGAGCTTTCACCTAAATAACTACAGGTGGTGAGATAAGCTGCACAATATAATTGACCTTTCAGTATATTGTTGCACACACACCATCTATTTAGCAAATGCCCTTGTTATCAACAGCAGCCTTTTAAACTCACCTGAGCTAACAGGTATGTGAGCTGGTTACTCTGCTGCGCTTAAAATTTCTTTTTTAATTTGCTACAATGCCTTTTCTGAAACGTTGTCTCCCTCTGCTGGAACACTGACTTCTTTCATTTAATGCCTGCAGACTATAAAAGAGAAACCAACCCAAAAAGTTTGGTTGATTAGTCTGTGGCATTCTTTTAAACTGTTGCTTATGGCGGTCTCTGTGAGCTTCTCAGTGACATTCAGCCATCCAGGTATCCCGCCTGCAGTAGACGGAATGTGGCAATGGAACGCTGGCTGCGCGTGTCATAATAGGCTCTGAGCCTTTATATACCTGCGCACAGCAGCAGCCACCTTCAGTCTGCTGCTGGACAGCCAGCAGCAGCAGCAGCAGGAGAGGTAATTAATCAGCAACCCTCCTGCTAAGGGTAGACAGCTCTGCTCGTTTCACCCCCCCCCCCCGCCTTAATTGGTTCTCCTCCCTTCCAACGGTGTTGAGGCGGGTGGGAACAGCCGGGGGTTGAGGGTACTGTGCTAAAAGAGGTGGAGTTATGCAGATCTAAAACGCGTGGATTGCAGCAGCAGCAAGCCGAAAAGTGCAGGCATGTGAGGGATCTAGAGGTTGACAGCATGTCTTCTTAACGGGAGTCCAGGTGGCCATCTCCACAAATGGACTTTTCAGAATCCTTGGGTGGCACCGTAGTCGGAAACCAATTCTGGTTATCGCTTCTCGGCCTTTTGGCTAAGATCAAGTGTAGTATCTGTTCTTATCAGTTTAATATCTGATACGTCCCCTATCTGGGGACCATATATTAAATGGATTTTTAGAACAGGGAGATGGAAAAAGAGCTTGCTCTGTCCACTCCACGCATTGACCTGGTATTGCAGTATCTCCAGGACCGGTGCACCCCTTCTTTAATGCAGTTTCTAAAATAAGAAAGAATTGAATTCAATGCTTTTTGTTCATTTTGCTTGTTTGTCGGATTTTGGGATGGACTCTTTGGCTTTGCTTTTCTTCTCCTCATTGGATTTTTCATGTTAAAAGTTGCAGAAGCCAGATGACAAGCTCATTTTGGTTCAACTTCAGCAACTGTGCATTGCATTGCCATGTAATGTAATGTAATGCAATGCTATCTATCTAGCTCTCCCTCTATACTTCCTTTTGGATAAACAGACATATTAGGCAAGCATTTTGGAGCTTTCACCTAAATAACTACAGGTGGTGAGATAAGCTGCACAATATAATTGACCTTTCAGTATATTGTTGCACACACACCATCTATTTAGCAAATGCCCTTGTTATCAACAGCAGCCTTTTAAACTCACCTGAGCTAACAGGTATGTGAGCTGGTTACTCTGCTGCGCTTAAAATTTCTTTTTTGGTTTGCTACAATGCCTTTTCTGAAACGTTGTCTCCCTCTGCTGGAACACTGACTTCTTTCATTTAATGCCTGCAGACTATAAAAGAGAAACCAACCCAAAAAGTTTGGTTGATTAGTCTGTGGCATTCTTTTAAACTGTTGCTTATGGCGGTCTCTGCGAGCTTCTCAGTGACATTCAGCCATCCAGGTATCCCGCCTGCAGTAGACGGAATGTGGCAATGGAACGCTGGCTGCGCGTGTCATAATAGGCTCTGAGCCTTTATATACCTGCGCACAGCAGCAGCCACCTTCAGTCTGCTGCTGGACAGCCAGCAGCAGCAGCAGCAGGAGAGGTAATTAATCAGCAACCCTCCTGCTAAGGGTAGACAGCTGCTCGTTCCACCCCCCCCCCCGCCTTAATTGGTTCTCCTCCCTTCCAACGGTGTTGAGGCGGGTGGGAACAGCCGGGGGTTGAGGGTACTGTGCTAAAAGAGGTGGAGTTATGCAGATCTAAAACGCGTGGATTGCAGCAGCAGCAAGCCGAAAAGTGCAGGCATGTGAGGGATCTAGAGGTTGACAGCATGTCTTCTTAACGGGAGTCCAGGTGGCCATCTCCACAAATGGACTTTTCAGAATCCTTGGGTGGCACCGTAGTCGGAAACCAATTCTGGTTATCGCTTCTCGGCCTTTTGGCTAAGATCAAGTGTAGTATCTGTTCTTATCAGTTTAATATCTGATACGTCCCCTATCTGGGGACCATATATTAAATGGATTTTTAGAACAGGGAGATGGAAAAAGAGCTTGCTCTGTCCACTCCACGCATTGACCTGGTATTGCAGTATCTCCAGGACCGGTGCACCCCTTCTTTAATGCAGTTTCTAAAATCAGAAAGAATTGAATTCAATGCTTTTTGTTCATTTTGCTTGTTTGTCGGATTTTGGGATGGACTCTTTGGCTTTGCTTTTCTTCTCCTCATTGGATTTTTCATGTTAAAAGTTGCAGAAGCCAGATGACAAGCTCATTTTGGTTCAACTTCAGCAACTGTGCATTGCATTGCCATGTAATGTAATGTAATGCAATGCTATCTATCTAGCTCTCCCTCTATACTTCCTTTTGGATAAACAGACATATTAGGCAAGCATTTTGGAGCTTTCACCTAAATAACTACAGGTGGTGAGATAAGCTGCACAATATAATTGACCTTTCAGTATATTGTTGCACACACACCATCTATTTAGCAAATGCCCTTGTTATCAACAGCAGCCTTTTAAACTCACCTGAGCTAACAGGTATGTGAGCTGGTTACTCTGCTGCGCTTAAAATTTCTTTTTTGGTTTGCTACAATGCCTTTTCTGAAACGTTGTCTCCCTCTGCTGGAACACTGACTTCTTTCATTTAATGCCTGCAGACTATAAAAGAGAAACCAACCCAAAAAGTTTGGTTGATTAGTCTGTGGCATTCTTTTAAACTGTTGCTTATGGCGGTCTCTGTGAGCTTCTCAGTGACATTCAGCCATCCAGGTATCCCGCCTGCAGTAGACGGAATGTGGCAATGGAACGCTGGCTGCGCGTGTCATAATAGGCTCTGAGCCTTTATATACCTGCGCACAGCAGCAGCCACCTTCAGTCTGCTGCTGGACAGCCAGCAGCAGCAGCAGCAGGAGAGGTAATTAATCAGCAACCCTCCTGCTAAGGGTAGACAGCTGCTCGTTCCACCCCCCCCCCGCCTTAATTGGTTCTCCTCCCTTCCAACGGTGTTGAGGCGGGTGGGAACAGCCGGGGGTTGAGGGTACTGTGCTAAAAGAGGTGGAGTTATGCAGATCTAAAACGCGTGGATTGCAGCAGCAGCAAGCCGAAAAGTGCAGGCATGTGAGGGATCTAGAGGTTGACAGCATGTCTTCTTAACGGGAGTCCAGGTGGCCATCTCCACAAAAGGACTTTTCAGAATCCTTGGGTGGCACCGTAGTCGGAAACCAATTCTGGTTATCGCTTCTCGGCCTTTTGGCTGCGATCTAGTGTTGGTTTTACTGGCATTGGTTGTAGTTGGAAGGTGCCTGGGGTACCCCGCCTCTTGGCCTTGGGTTCGGGTCCCACTCTTGTAGTGGGGCTTAGGCCCTTGCTGCTATAAGGAGGTGGGCTTAGTCCCTGGGCAACGGGTTGCGATCCCAGCTGTACAGTCCTAGGATTGTTCAGCGACTCCTTAGTTGCGGAAATCCCCCATTATTGGTTGCGGAAATCCCCGTTTTCCTGTTGCGGAAATCCTTGTTTCACCATGGATTCAGATCCAGGTGAAATTCCGACCTATGCCCGGTTACGGCATACGGTGCGGTTTTACTTCCATGAGGGAGGTAAAGATAACAGAGGTTTACGTTTTATTGTGGATGATCTTCTTGTGAAATTTTTTTCAATCCAGAAATCCGAGATCCTGGCAATCCAAGACTACCCGAAGCGTGGTGTATACGATGTCACATTCACTGAAAAAGGTATCCACCAAGATTTTTGCCGTAAAATGAATGATCCTGATATAATTTACCAGAGAAAGCCAATCTTTAAAGGTGTTAAAATTGTCGAACATGAATTAGATGTGATAAAAACTGTAATTGTTAAAATTTACTCTCCTTATACAAAAGAAAGCGATGTTATTTCATTTTTATCCAATTATTTCAGCAAAGTGGTAAGCCATGGAAAAGTTATGAATGAGTGCGGAGTTTGGGCGTGTAAGTGGAAATTTACGGTGACATGTATTAAGGACCCTTCAAGTCCGGGGGGTATAAGACTTCCCCCAGCACGTTTTAGAATTGGAAACACGAATGGTGACCTCTTTTTTAATGGGATGCCAGCATTCTGTAGGAAATGCAAAAAATACGGCCATTCTAACTGTGACATTACTTGTGTAGCCTGTGGGAGCAAAGACCATAAAACTGAAAATTGTACAACTGGAATTTTTTGTAGCAACTGTGTTTCCAGAGGTCATGCTTTTTCTCATTGTCCTTTTAGGAATACCTCAAAGAGAGCTCAAGCTGGGCAAACAGAGAGACCTTCACCCCCTGAACCAGAAAAGCCCTCACCCCCTGACCAACCCTCGGCTGGTTCGGACAAGCCCGCGGAGGAGAATGAGGGGGAGAGTATGGAAATACCGACCGAGGATGGTGAGCCATGGTGTACTGTTGGAAACTCGAAGCAAAAGAGGGAACGGCGTGGTAACCCACAAACAGAAACCCCTGCGGAGGGACCGAGGGTGGGTGCTACAGGCCAATCCTCACCTTCGAATCCTCCTGGGAATACTCAAGGGCGCGAACAGTCTGGGCCAAAAAAACGCAGGTTGCACGGAGTGGATAGGGCACCTAAGGAAGTACCCCCACCGGAACCCCCGGATGGAAGTGGGAAACCTCAAACGGTGCCTTTACAGGGTGAGGAGGTTGCCAATGTCCCACCCCCTTCAGAAATGGAGGGGGAGATGGAGATGGCTGACTCAGTGATCCTGGAAACTCCTGAAAATAAGTGGTCAACGTCTGAGACGCATGTGCTCGATACGATTCCCCCAGATGGTGCCTCGATAGGGGTCCAAATGGGGGTTCGTGAGCAAAGAGGCAGGCAATACGACCAAGCAGAGTTGGACAGAATGGAACAAGAGTATATCCTGGGAGGTCTACGGTCTGGGACACTAACAGATGAGGAGTCCTCCGTGACGGGCTCTCTGTTGACGATCAATGATCCCTCATCTCCTGGAATAGAAATATAAACCAGCTGAGGTAAGAGTTTGAAAGAATGCTAAATTTCCTTTTTTTCTCTTATGGCAGGGATCAGTGGTTTTTCTCTTAACGCTAGAGGGTTGAAAACTAAGACCAGAAGAGTTGCTCTCTTTGATTTTTTATCCTCTCTAACAGCCACAGTTTTCTTTTTACAGGAATGCTGCATCCCACACAGTTTAAATTATACAGAATATGAGACTGATTGGGCACATGGACCCTCAGTATGGTCAGGATCAAACGGGTCCAGGTCAGCAGGGGTCGCCATTCTTTTTAAAGGGAATGTTTTTATTGACTCTGTTCAAGAGGTTTTACCAGGTAGAATTTTATTAGTAAAAGCTTTTATTGATGGTTTTAAATGGCAATTTTTAAACTTTTATGGAGCCACAGATAAGCAAGAAAGAGCTGATATGTTGAATATGTTACCCTTATTTATTAATGATTCTGTCCCTCTTATTTTATCAGGAGATTTTAACTGCATTTTAGGTGGAGAAAAAAGGTTCTCAAGCTCCACAAGTAGGAATTATGATAAAACGTCTTTTATGTTAAAAAATGTCATACAAGATTTTAATTTAACAGATGTTTTTAAGGAGTGTAATAAAGACTTGCCTGCAGAGGAATGGGTAACCTGGAGCAACGTGAATTGTAGCTCCAGGATTGATTTTATTTTCTGCTCTAAAAATGTATTGCCTTTTAAATGTGAGCTTTTATCTAATGTTTTTTCTGATCACAAACTTTTATCCTTTTATGTGAAATGTAATGATTTTAAGAAAAAAGGAAAAGGTACCTGGAAGTTAAACATTTCCCTTTTAGAAGACCCCCAAGTTTTATCTGATTTTACTGAATTTTATTTACATTTTAAAAGAATAAGAGACCCCCATATCCCTATAAGTAGGTGGTGGGAAAAGATGAAAAAGAACATAAGAGATTTTTTTATGAAGGTTGGGGTCCAGAAAGCTAGAGAGAAAAGAGAATTTTATTGGCAACTCAACACTAGATTGGAGACCTTATATAAATTGAAGAGCCATGAGATTGAAGTAGATAAACAAATTAGTGACTTAAAAAGTGAAATTCAGCATACCTTGGAACAGAGAGGTAAAGAGTTAATTTTCCATGCAAAGGTCCAACATGTTGAAAATAATGAAACCTGTTCACGATATTTTTTTAAATGTATGGTGAAAAATCGTGTTTTTATTGAATCAATGGAAGGTAAACAAGACATAGAGGGTGTTTTAGCTAAAGTGCATGAATTTTATTCCGAGCTTTTTAACACAAAATCTGTTGATGACCATTTTATGAAAAGTACTTTGGATGAAATTACAACTGTTTTAGACCCTGTCTCACAAGATGTTTTATTACAGAGTCTAACTGAAGATGAGATATCTGAGACCATAAGAAGCTTTAAGTCTGGTAAAGTACCGGGGCCTGATGGTATACCCATAGAATTTTATAAGGTTTTTTATGATATTTTACAGGAGGATTTATTTTATGTTTTTAGTGAGGTTTTAATACAAAAACCCTACCGAACTCCTGGAAGAAAGGTGAGGTCTCCCTTATATACAAAAAGGAAGACAAAACGCAACTAAGAAATTGGAGACCTATCACCCTTCTAAATTGTGATTACAAAATAATGGCAAAAATTTGTGCAAATAGACTTAAAAAGGTAATAGGTAACATAATCCACCCAAACCAAGTGTGTGGCATACCAGGAAGGAGTGTTTGGGAAAATTTGAATCTAATCAAAGATGTAATAGATGACACAAAGTCGAGGGGAAATAAGCTGGCGGTCCTGTCTCTCGACTTTGAAAAAGCATTTGATAGAGTGTCACACCAATTCCTTTTTAATGTTTTAGCTAAAATGGGTATACCAGAAGGTTTTTTATGCTCTCTCAAAGCATTTTATCATGGTTGCACTAGTAAGGTTTTAGTAAATGGTTTTAAGACAAGTGATGTGTTTTTAAATTCTGGTGTAAAACAAGGTTGCCCTCTGTCCCCCTTGTTATTTATTTGTGCCCTTGAACCCCTACTCAGTGTCTTAAGGAGAGACAAGCAAATCCGAGGCGTCCATTTGCCAGGTGGGGGAGGGCTAGAAGCAAAAGTTACTGGATATATGGATGATGTAGCCATAACATGTAAAGATGCCCTGTCTATCCGGAAAACACTACGGCAAGTGGAATACTTCTGTGGTGGATCTGGTTTTAAAGTAAATTTTAATAAAAGCTGTATTTTAAATGTGGGGAATATGATTTTAAATGATGTACCGGTTCCTGAATGTGACTCTGTAAAGATTCTAGGTGTGATTTTTAACGAAACAAACAAAGGTAAAGAAAGCTGGGATCTTGTGGCACAAAAGGTAAATCAAAAACTATGTATGTGGAGGTTGAGGAAATTAACAATGGAAGGGAAGGTACTAGTTATAAAAATGGTAATTGTGCCTTTGTTATTGTACTTAAGTTTGGTGTTCCCCCCCCCCACACATACCTTTACGAAAATAATCAAAGCTTGTTTCACTTTTTTCTGGAGCTCCAAGATGGAGAAATTGAAAAGAGAGTTAGTGGTCAAGCCTAAAGAGAAAGGCGGTAAAGATTTCCCCGATTTTAGAGCTTTTGTTTTAATAAGATTTTTTGTTTTATGTTTTAATGCACTGTCGAAAAATAGTTATTGGTCATATTTTATCCGTTTTAACACAGGTTATTTTATGAAACGTCATGGATGGTTTGAAACAGTTTTAAGTTCCCCATATGCTCTTAATACACCAGAAAGCTATAAGATTTTAGGAACTATTGTAAACACGTATGACTTAAAAGGGAAAAGTGCAGAAGACTTAAGAGATAGCAAAATGACTTTAAATGGTTTCAAACAAAAGGAATCAATTGTACAGATTGGGAATTTTAATGATAATAAATGTACTGACATATGGAAAGTTATTAATGAACCCTATCTTTTTAATTCCCAGAAGGACCTGGCCTGGAGCTGTGTGCATGATTGTCTTCCATGTCGGGCATTCCAACACCGAAGAGGACTCGTGAGAACTGCCAGATGTCCAAGACAAAGATGCCTCGGAGATGAGACTGTTTTACATGTTTTATGGACTTGTCACTTTGCACGACAAACATGGACTACAATATTTCCCTTGCTTCAAAAAATGACAAACATTAAGGATCTTACTTTTGAAACTGTCTTATTTGGTCGTGTGGAGTGCCCCAACGCCAGCAAGAGGATCATCGCATGGAAGACAATCAGTACCATCAAAGAAGCTCTATGGAAGGCCAGGAACATCCTTCTTTTTAAACACGATGTTTTATCTGTGAAAGATGTTTTAGAGTTGGCTTTCAGTGAAATGTATATGTATTATTTATTGGATAAAAAGAGAAATGTAATTTTATCAAAACAATGGCTGGTAAAAGAATGGAACACAGCAATCTAAACACATTGTCTGTATTTTAATGTAATTTTATTGCCTTATTGAACTGAAATCAATTTATGTACGAATGTATTTTAAAATGTAATGATTTTATGTTCATATCTAATGTATTGTAATTAAGTTTTATCCAATAAACGGGTGTGCCTATGTTTGGGTACATTCCAAGTCAAAAAAATCTGTTCTTATCAGTTTAATATCTGATACGTCCCCTATCTGGGGACCATATATTAAATGGATTTTTAGAACAGGGAGATGGAAAAAGAGCTTGCTCTGTCCACTCCACGCA
Organism: Phyllobates terribilis; assembly: GCF_046119375.1. Taxonomy (NCBI): domain Eukaryota; kingdom Metazoa; phylum Chordata; class Amphibia; order Anura; family Dendrobatidae; genus Phyllobates; species Phyllobates terribilis. The sequence goes on from NW_027362868.1 coordinate 2,204,976, forward strand.
TTGACCTGGTATTGCAGTATCTCCAGGACCGGTGCACCCCTTCTTTAATGCAGTTTCTAAAATCAGAAAGAATTGAATTCAATGCTTTTTGTTCATTTTGCTTGTTTGTCGGATTTTGGGATGGACTCTTTGGCTTTGCTTTTCTTCTCCTCATTGGATTTTTCATGTTAAAAGTTGCAGAAGCCAGATGACAAGCTCATTTTGGTTCAACTTCAGCAACTGTGCATTGCATTGCCATGTAATGTAATGTAATGCAATGCTATCTATCTAGCTCTCCCTCTATACTTCCTTTTGGATAAACAGACATATTAGGCAAGCATTTTGGAGCTTTCACCTAAATAACTACAGGTGGTGAGATAAGCTGCACAATATAATTGACCTTTCAGTATATTGTTGCACACACACCATCTATTTAGCAAATGCCCTTGTTATCAACAGCAGCCTTTTAAACTCACCTGAGCTAACAGGTATGTGAGCTGGTTACTCTGCTGCGCTTAAAATTTCTTTTTTGGTTTGCTACAATGCCTTTTCTGAAACGTTGTCTCCCTCTGCTGGAACACTGACTTCTTTCATTTAATGCCTGCAGACTATAAAAGAGAAACCAACCCAAAAAGTTTGGTTGATTAGTCTGTGGCATTCTTTTAAACTGTTGCTTATGGCGGTCTCTGTGAGCTTCTCAGTGACATTCAGCCATCCAGGTATCCCGCCTGCAGTAGACGGAATGTGGCAATGGAACGCTGGCTGCGCGTGTCATAATAGGCTCTGAGCCTTTATATACCTGCGCACAGCAGCAGCCACCTTCAGTCTGCTGCTGGACAGCCAGCAGCAGCAGCAGCAGGAGAGGTAATTAATCAGCAACCCTCCTGCTAAGGGTAGACAGCTGCTCGTTCCACCCCCCCCCCGCCTTAATTGGTTCTCCTCCCTTCCAACGGTGTTGAGGCGGGTGGGAACAGCCGGGGGTTGAGGGTACTGTGCTAAAAGAGGTGGAGTTATGCAGATCTAAAACGCGTGGATTGCAGCAGCAGCAAGCCGAAAAGTGCAGGCATGTGAGGGATCTAGAGGTTGACAGCATGTCTTCTTAACGGGAGTCCAGGTGGCCATCTCCACAAATGGACTTTTCAGAATCCTTCGGTGGCACCGTAGTCGGAAACCAATTCTGGTTATCGCTTCTCGGCCTTTTGGCTAAGATCAAGTGTAGTATCTGTTCTTATCAGTTTAATATCTGATACGTCCCCTATCTGGGGACCATATATTAAATGGATTTTTAGAACAGGGAGATGGAAAAAGAGCTTGCTCTGTCCACTCCACGCATTGACCTGGTATTGCAGTATCTCCAGGACCGGTGCACCCCTTCTTTAATGCAGTTTCTAAAATCAGAAAGAATTGAATTCAATGCTTTTTGTTCATTTTGCTTGTTTGTCGGATTTTGGGATGGACTCTTTGGCTTTGCTTTTCTTCTCCTCATTGGATTTTTCATGTTAAAAGTTGCAGAAGCCAGATGACAAGCTCATTTTGGTTCAACTTCAGCAACTGTGCATTGCATTGCCATGTAATGTAATGTAATGCAATGCTATCTATCTAGCTCTCCCTCTATACTTCCTTTTGGATAAACAGACATATTAGGCAAGCATTTTGGAGCTTTCACCTAAATAACTACAGGTGGTGAGATAAGCTGCACAATATAATTGACCTTTCAGTATATTGTTGCACACACACCATCTATTTAGCAAATGCCCTTGTTATCAACAGCAGCCTTTTAAACTCACCTGAGCTAACAGGTATGTGAGCTGGTTACTCTGCTGCGCTTAAAATTTCTTTTTTGGTTTGCTACAATGCCTTTTCTGAAACGTTGTCTCCCTCTGCTGGAACACTGACTTCTTTCATTTAATGCCTGCAGACTATAAAAGAGAAACCAACCCAAAAAGTTTGGTTGATTAGTCTGTGGCATTCTTTTAAACTGTTGCTTATGGCGGTCTCTGTGAGCTTCTCAGTGACATTCAGCCATCCAGGTATCCCGCCTGCAGTAGACGGAATGTGGCAATGGAACGCTGGCTGCGCGTGTCATAATAGGCTCTGAGCCTTTATATACCTGCGCACAGCAGCAGCCACCTTCAGTCTGCTGCTGGACAGCCAGCAGCAGCAGCAGCAGGAGAGGTAATTAATCAGCAACCCTCCTGCTAAGGGTAGACAGCTGCTCGTTCCACCCCCCCCCCCGCCTTAATTGGTTCTCCTCCCTTCCAACGGTGTTGAGGCGGGTGGGAACAGCCGGGGGTTGAGGGTACTGTGCTAAAAGAGGTGGAGTTATGCAGATCTAAAACGCGTGAATTGCAGCAGCAGCAAGCCGAAAAGTGCAGGCATGTGAGGGATCTAGAGGTTGACAGCATGTCTTCTTAACGGGAGTCCAGGTGGCCATCTCCACAAATGGACTTTTCAGAATCCTTGGGTGGCACCGTAGTCGGAAACCAATTCTGGTTATCGCTTCTCGGCCTTTTGGCTAAGATCAAGTGTAGTATCTGTTCTTATCAGTTTAATATCTGATACGTCCCCTATCTGGGGACCATATATTAAATGGATTTTTAGAACAGGGAGATGGAAAAAGAGCTTGCTCTGTCCACTCCACGCATTGACCTGGTATTGCAGTATCTCCAGGACCGGTGCACCCCTTCTTTAATGCAGTTTCTAAAATCAGAAAGAATTGAATTCAATGCTTTTTGTTCATTTTGCTTGTTTGTCGGATTTTGGGATGGACTCTTTGGCTTTGCTTTTCTTCTCCTCATTGGATTTTTCATGTTAAAAGTTGCAGAAGCCAGATGACAAGCTCATTTTGGTTCAACTTCAGCAACTGTGCATTGCATTGCCATGTAATGTAATGTAATGCAATGCTATCTATCTAGCTCTCCCTCTATACTTCCTTTTGGATAAACAGACATATTAGGCAAGCATTTTGGAGCTTTCACCTAAATAACTACAGGTGGTGAGATAAGCTGCACAATATAATTGACCTTTCAGTATATTGTTGCACACACACCATCTATTTAGCAAATGCCCTTGTTATCAACAGCAGCCTTTTAAACTCACCTGAGCTAACAGGTATGTGAGCTGGTTACTCTGCTGCGCTTAAAATTTCTTTTTTGGTTTGCTACAATGCCTTTTCTGAAACGTTGTCTCCCTCTGCTGGAACACTGACTTCTTTCATTTAATGCCTGCAGACTATAAAAGAGAAACCAACTCAAAAAGTTTGGTTGATTAGTCTGTGGCATTCTTTTAAACTGTTGCTTATGGCGGTCTCTGTGAGCTTCTCAGTGACATTCAGCCATCCAGGTATCCCGCCTGCAGTAGACGGAATGTGGCAATGGAACGCTGGCTGCGCGTGTCATAATAGGCTCTGAGCCTTTATATACCTGCGCACAGCAGCAGCCACCTTCAGTCTGCTGCTGGACAGCCAGCAGCAGCAGCAGCAGGAGAGGTAATTAATCAGCAACCCTCCTGCTAAGGGTAGACAGCTGCTCGTTCCACCCCCCCCCGCCTTAATTGGTTCTCCTCCCTTCCAACGGTGTTGAGGCGGGTGGGAACAGCCGGGGGTTGAGGGTACTGTGCTAAAAGAGGTGGAGTTATGCAGATCTAAAACGCGTGGATTGCAGCAGCAGCAAGCCGAAAAGTGCAGGCATGTGAGGGATCTAGAGGTTGACAGCATGTCTTCTTAACGGGAGTCCAGGTGGCCATCTCCACAAATGGACTTTTCAGAATCCTTGGTTGGCACCGTAGTCGGAAACCAATTCTGGTTATCGCTTCTCGGCCTTTTGGCTAAGATCAAGTGTAGTATCTGTTCTTATCAGTTTAATATCTGATACGTCCCCTATCTGGGGACCATATATTAAATGGATTTTTAGAACAGGGAGATGGAAAAAGAGCTTGCTCTGTCCACTCCACGCATTGACCTGGTATTGCAGTATCTCCAGGACCGGTGCACCCCTTCTTTAATGCAGTTTCTAAAATCAGAAAGAATTGAATTCAATGCTTTTTGTTCATTTTGCTTGTTTGTCGGATTTTGGGATGGACTCTTTGGCTTTGCTTTTCTTCTCCTCATTGGATTTTTCATGTTAAAAGTTGCAGAAGCCAGATGACAAGCTCATTTTGGTTCAACTTCAGCAACTGTGCATTGCATTGCCATGTAATGTAATGTAATGCAATGCTATCTATCTAGCTCTCCCTCTATATTTCCTTTTGGATAAACAGACATATTAGGCAAGCATTTTGGAGCTTTCACCTAAATAAGTACAGGTGGTGAGATAAGCTGCACAATATAATTGACCTTTCAGTATATTGTTGCACACACACCATCTATTTAGCAAATGCCCTTGTTATCAACAGCAGCCTTTTAAACTCACCTGAGCTAACAGGTATGTGAGCTGGTTACTCTGCTGCGCTTAAAATTTCTTTTTTGGTTTGCTACAATGCCTTTTCTGAAACGTTGTCTCCCTCTGCTGGAACACTGACTTCTTTCATTTAATGCCTGCAGACTATAAAAGAGAAACCAACCCAAAAATTTTGGTTGATTAGTCTGTGGCATTCTTTTAAACTGTTGCTTATGGCGGTCTCTGTGAGCTTCTCAGTGACATTCAGCCATCCAGGTATCCCGCCTGCAGTAGACGGAATGTGGCAATGGAACGCTGGCTGCGCGTGTCATAATAGGCTCTGAGCCTTTATATACCTGCGCACAGCAGCAGCCACCTTCAGTCTGCTGCTGGACAGCCAGCAGCAGCAGCAGCAGGAGAGATAATTAATCAGCAACCCTCCTGCTAAGGGTAGACAGCTGCTCGTTCCACCCCCCCCCCCCCGCCTTAATTGGTTCTCCTCCCTTCCAACGGTGTTGAGGCGGGTGGGAACAGCCGGGGGTTGAGGGTACTGTGCTAAAAGAGGTGGAGTTATGCAGATCTAAAATGCGTGGATTGCAGCAGCAGCAAGCCAAAAAGTGCAGGCATGTGAGGGATCTAGAGGTTGACAGCATGTCTTCTTAACGGGAGTCCAGGTGGCCATCTCCACAAATGGACTTTTCAGAATCCTTGGGTGGCACCGTAGTCGGAAACCAATTCTGGTTATCGCTTCTCGGCCTTTTGGCTAAGATCAAGTGTAGTATCTGTTCTTATCAGTTTAATATCTGATACGTCCCCTATCTGGGGACCATATATTAAATGGATTTTTAGAACAGGGAGATGGAAAAAGAGCTTGCTCTGTCCACTCCACGCATTGACCTGGTATTGCAGTATCTCCAGGACCGGTGCACCCCTTCTTTAATGCAGTTTCTAAAATCAGAAAGAATTGAATTCAATGCTTTTTGTTCATTTTGCTTGTTTGTCGGATTTTGGGATGGACTCTTTGGCTTTGCTTTTCTTCTCCTCATTGGATTTTTCATGTTAAAAGTTGCAGAAGCCAGATGACAAGCTCATTTTGGTTCAACTTCAGCAACTGTGCATTGCATTGCCATGTAATGTAATGTAATGCAATGCTATCTATCTAGCTCTCCCTCTATACTTCCTTTTGGATAAACAGACATATTAGGCAAGCATTTTGGAGCTTTCACCTAAATAACTACAGGTGGTGAGATAAGCTGCACAATATAATTGACCTTTCAGTATATTGTTGCACACACACCATCTATTTAGCAAATGCCCTTGTTATCAACAGCAGCCTTTTAAACTCACCTGAGCTAACAGGTATGTGAGCTGGTTACTCTGCTGCGCTTAAAATTTCTTTTTTGGTTTGCTACAATGCCTTTTCTGAAACGTTGTCTCCCTCTGCTGGAACACTGACTTCTTTCATTTAATGCCTGCAGACTATAAAAGAGAAACCAACCCAAAAAGTTTGGTTGATTAGTCTGTGGCATTCTTTTAAACTGTTGCTTATGGCGGTCTCTGTGAGCTTCTCAGTGACATTCAGCCATCCAGGTATCCCGCCTGCAGTAGACGGAATGTGGCAATGGAACGCTGGCTGCGCGTGTCATAATAGGCTCTGAGCCTTTATATACCTGCACACAGCAGCAGCCACCTTCAGTCTGCTGCTGGACAGCCAGCAGCAGCAGCAGCAGGAGAGGTAATTAATCAGCAACCCTCCTGCTAAGGGTAGACAGCTGCTCGTTCCACCCCCCCCCCCGCCTTAATTGGTTCTCCTCCCTTCCAACGGTGTTGAGGCGGGTGGGAACAGCCGGGGGTTGAGGGTACTGTGCTAAAAGAGGTGGAGTTATGCAGATCTAAAACGCGTGGATTGCAGCAGCAGCAAGCCGAAAAGTGCAGGCATGTGAGGGATCTAGAGGTTGACAGCATGTCTTCTTAACGGGAGTCCAGGTGGCCATCTCCACAAATGGACTTTTCAGAATCATTGGGTGGCACCGTAGTCGGAAACCAATTCTGGTTATCGCTTCTCGGCCTTTTGGCTAAGATCAAGTGTAGTATCTGTTCTTATCAGTTTAATATCTGATACGTCCCCTATCTGGGGACCATATATTAAATGGATTTTTAGAACAGGGAGATGGAAAAAGAGCTTGCTCTGTCCACTCCACGCATTGACCTGGTATTGCAGTATCTCCAGGACCGGTGCACCCCTTCTTTAATGCAGTTTCAAAAATCAGAAAGAATTGAATTCAATGCTTTTTGTTCATTTTGCTTGTTTGTCGGATTTTGGGATGGACTCTTTGGCTTTGATTTTCTTCTCCTCATTGGATTTTTCATGTTAAAAGTTGCAGAAGCCAGATGACAAGCTCATTTTGGTTCAACTTCAGCAACTGTGCATTGCATTGCCATGTAATGTAATGTAATGCAATGCTATCTATCTAGCTCTCCCTCTATACTTCCTTTTGGATAAACAGACATATTAGGCAAGCATTTTGGAGCTTTCACCTAAATAACTACAGGTGGTGAGATAAGCTGCACAATATAATTGACCTTTCAGTATATTGTTGCACACACACCATCTATTTAGCAAATGCCCTTGTTATCAACAGCAGCCTTTTAAACTCACCTGAGCTAACAGGTATGTGAGCTGGTTACTCTGCTGCGCTTAAAATTTCTTTTTTGGTTTGCTACAATGCCTTTTCTGAAACGTTGTCTCCCTCTGCTGGAACATTGACTTCTTTCATTTAATGCCTGCAGACTATAAAAGAGAAACCAACCCAAAAAGTTTGGTTGATTAGTCTGTGGCATTCTTTTAAACTGTTGCTTATGGCGGTCTCTGTGAGCTTCTCAGTGACATTCAGCCATCCAGGTATCCCGCCTGCAGTAGACGGAATGTGGCAATGGAACGCTGGCTGCGCGTGTCATAATAGGCTCTGAGCCTTTATATACCTGCGCACAGCAGCAGCCACCTTCAGTCTGCTGCTGGACAGCCAGCAGCAGCAGCAGCAGGAGAGGTAATTAATCAGCAACCCTCCTGCTAAGGGTAGACAGCTGCTCGTTCCACCCCCCCCCCGCCTTAATTGGTTCTCCTCCCTTCCAACGGTGTTGAGGCGGGTGGGAACAGCCGGGGGTTGAGGGTACTGTGCTAAAAGAGGTGGAGTTATGCAGATCTAAAACGCGTGGATTGCAGCAGCAGCAAGCCGAAAAGTGCAGGCATGTGAGGGATCTAGAGGTTGACAGCATGTCTTCTTAACGGGAGTCCAGGTGGCCATCTCCACAAATGGACTTTTCAGAATCCTTCGGTGGCACCGTAGTCGGAAACCAATTCTGGTTATCGCTTCTCGGCCTTTTGGCTAAGATCAAGTGTAGTATCTGTTCTTATCAGTTTAATATCTGATACGTCCCCTATCTGGGGACCATATATTAAATGGATTTTTAGAACAGGGAGATGGAAAAAGAGCTTGCTCTGTCCACTCCACGCATTGACCTGGTATTGCAGTATCTCCAGGACCGGTGCACCCCTTCTTTAATGCAGTTTCTAAAATCAGAAAGAATTGAATTCAATGCTTTTTGTTCATTTTGCTTGTTTGTCGGATTTTGGGATGGACTCTTTGGCTTTGCTTTTCTTCTCCTCATTGGATTTTTCATGTTAAAAGTTGCAGAAGCCAGATGACAAGCTCATTTTGGTTCAACTTCAGCAACTGTGCATTGCATTGCCATGTAATGTAATGTAATGCAATGCTATCTATCTAGCTCTCCCTCTATACTTCCTTTTGGATAAACAGACATATTAGGCAAGCATTTTGGAGCTTTCACCTAAATAACTACAGGTGGTGAGATAAGCTGCACAATATAATTGACCTTTCAGTATATTGTTGCACACACACCATCTATTTAGCAAATGCCCTTGTTATCAACAGCAGCCTTTTAAACTCACCTGAGCTAACAGGTATGTGAGCTGGTTACTCTGCTGCGCTTAAAATTTCTTTTTTGGTTTGCTACAATGCCTTTTCTGAAACGTTGTCTCCCTCTGCTGGAACACTGACTTCTTTCATTTAATGCCTGCAGACTATAAAAGAGAAACCAACCCAAAAAGTTTGGTTGATTAGTCTGTGGCATTCTTTTAAACTGTTGCTTATGGCGGTCTCTGTGAGCTTCTCAGTGACATTCAGCCATCCAGGTATCCCGCCTGCAGTAGACGGAATGTGGCAATGGAACGCTGGCTGCGCGTGTCATAATAGGCTCTGAGCCTTTATATACCTGCGCACAGCAGCAGCCACCTTCAGTCTGCTGCTGGACAGCCAGCAGCAGCAGCAGCAGGAGAGGTAATTAATCAGCAACCCTCCTGCTAAGGGTAGACAGCTGCTCGTTCCACCCCCCCCCCGCCTTAATTGGTTCTCCTCCCTTCCAACGGTGTTGAGGCGGGTGGGAACAGCCGGGGGTTGAGGGTACTGTGCTAAAAGAGGTGGAGTTATGCAGATCTAAAACGCGTGGATTGCAGCAGCAGCAAGCCGAAAAGTGCAGGCATGTGAGGGATCTAGAGGTTGACAGCATGTCTTCTTAACGGGAGTCCAGGTGGCCATCTCCACAAATGGACTTTTCAGAATCCTTCGGTGGCACCGTAGTCGGAAACCAATTCTGGTTATCGCTTCTCGGCCTTTTGGCTAAGATCAAGTGTAGTATCTGTTCTTATCAGTTTAATATCTGATACGTCCCCTATCTGGGGACCATATATTAAATGGATTTTTAGAACAGGGAGATGGAAAAAGAGCTTGCTCTGTCCACTCCACGCATTGACCTGGTATTGCAGTATCTCCAGGACCGGTGCACCCCTTCTTTAATGCAGTTTCTAAAATCAGAAAGAATTGAATTCAATGCTTTTTGTTCATTTTGCTTGTTTGTCGGATTTTGGGATGGACTCTTTGGCTTTGCTTTTCTTCTCCTCATTGGATTTTTCATGTTAAAAGTTGCAGAAGCCAGATGACAAGCTCATTTTGGTTCAACTTCAGCAACTGTGCATTGCATTGCCATGTAATGTAATGTAATGCAATGCTATCTATCTAGCTCTCCCTCTATACTTCCTTTTGGATAAACAGACATATTAGGCAAGCATTTTGGAGCTTTCACCTAAATAACTACAGGTGGTGAGATAAGCTGCACAATATAATTGACCTTTCAGTATATTGTTGCACACACACCATCTATTTAGCAAATGCCCTTGTTATCAACAGCAGCCTTTTAAACTCACCTGAGCTAACAGGTATGTGAGCTGGTTACTCTGCTGCGCTTAAAATTTCTTTTTTGGTTTGCTACAATGCCTTTTCTGAAACGTTGTCTCCCTCTGCTGGAACACTGACTTCTTTCATTTAATGCCTGCAGACTATAAAAGAGAAACCAACCCAAAAAGTTTGGTTGATTAGTCTGTGGCATTCTTTTAAACTGTTGCTTATGGCGGTCTCTGTGAGCTTCTCAGTGACATTCAGCCATCCAGGTATCCCGCCTGCAGTAGACGGAATGTGGCAATGGAACTCTGGCTGCGCGTGTCATAATAGGCTCTGAGCCTTTATATACCTGCGCACAGCAGCAGCCACCTTCAGTCTGCTGCTGGACAGCCAGCAGCAGCAGCAGGAGAGGTAATTAATCAGCAACCCTCCTGCTAAGGGTAGACAGCTGCTCGTTCCACCCCCCCCCCCCGCCTTAATTGGTTCTCCTCCCTTCCAACGGTGTTGAGGCGGGTGGGAACAGCCGGGGGTTGAGGGTACTGTGCTAAAAGAGGTGGAGTTATGCAGATGTAAAACGCGTGGATTGCAGCAGCAGCAAGCCGAAAAGTGCAGGCATGTGAGGGATCTAGAGGTTGACAGCATGTCTTCTTAACGGGAGTCCAGGTGGCCATCTCCACAAATGGACTTTTCAGAATCCTTGGGTGGCACCGTAGTCGGAAACCAATTCTGGTTATCGCTTCTCGGCCTTTTGGCTAAGATCAAGTGTAGTATCTGTTCTTATCAGTTTAATATCTGATACGTCCCCTATCTGGGGACCATATATTAAATGGATTTTTAGAACAGGGAGATGGAAAAAGAGCTTGCTCTGTCCACTCCACGCATTGACCTGGTATTGCAGTATCTCCAGGACCGGTGCACCCCTTCTTTAATGCAGTTTCTAAAATCAGAAAGAATTGAATTCAATGCTTTCTGTTCATTTTGCTTGTTTGTCGGATTTTGGGATGGACTCTTTGGCTTTGCTTTTCTTCTCCTCATTGGATTTTTCATGTTAAAAGTTGCAGAAGCCAGATGACAAGCTCATTTTGGTTCAACTTCAGCAACTGTGCATTGCATTGCCATGTAATGTAATGTAATGCAATGCTATCTATCTAGCTCTCCCTCTATACTTCCTTTTGGATAAACAGACATATTAGGCAAGCATTTTGGAGCTTTCACCTAAATAACTACAGGTGGTGAGATAAGCTGCACAATATAATTGACCTTTCAGTATATTGTTGCACACACACCATCTATTTAGCAAATGCCCTTGTTATCAACAGCAGCCTTTTAAACTCACCTGAGCTAACAGGTATGTGAGCTGGTTACTCTGCTGCGCTTAAAATTTCTTTTTTGGTTTGCTACAATGCCTTTTCTGAAACGTTGTCTCCCTCTGCTGGAACACTGACTTCTTTCATTTAATGCCTGCAGACTATAAAAGAGAAACCAACCCAAAAAGTTTGGTTGATTAGTCTGTGGCATTCTTTTAAACTGTTGCTTATGGCGGTCTCTGTGAGCTTCTCAGTGACATTCAGCCATCCAGGTATCCCGCCTGCAGTAGACGGAATGTGGCAATGGAACGCTGGCTGCGCGTGTCATAATAGGCTCTGAGCCTTTATATACCTGCGCACAGCAGCAGCCACCTTCAGTCTGCTGCTGGACAGCCAGCAGCAGCAGCAGGAGAGATAATTAATCAGCAACCCTCCTGCTAAGGGTAGACAGCTGCTCGTTCCACCCCCCCCCCCCCGCCTTAATTGGTTCTCCTCCCTTCCAACGGTGTTGAGGCGGGTGGGAACAGCCGGGGGTTGAGGGTACTGTGCTAAAAGAGGTGGAGTTATGCAGATCTAAAACGCGTGGATTGCAGCAGCAGCAAGCCAAAAAGTGCAGGCATGTGAGGGATCTAGAGGTTGACAGCATGTCTTCTTAACGGGAGTCCAGGTGGCCATCTCCACAAATGGACTTTTCAGAATCCTTGGGTGGCACCGTAGTCGGAAACCAATTCTGGTTATCGCTTCTCGGCCTTTTGGCTAAGATCAAGTGTAGTATCTGTTCTTATCAGTTTAATATCTGATACGTCCCCTATCTGGGGACCATATATTAAATGGATTTTTAGAACAGGGAGATGGAAAAAGAGCTTGCTCTGTCCACTCCACGCATTGACCTGGTATTGCAGTATCTCCAGGACCGGTGCACCCCTTCTTTAATGCAGTTTCTAAAATCAGAAAGAATTGAATTCAATGCTTTTTGTTCATTTTGCTTGTTTGTCGGATTTTGGGATGGACTCTTTGGCTTTGCTTTTCTTCTCCTCATTGGATTTTTCATGTTAAAAGTTGCAGAAGCCAGATGACAAGCTCATTTTGGTTCAACTTCAGCAACTGTGCATTGCATTGCCATGTAATGTAATGTAATGCAATGCTATCTATCTAGCTCTCCCTCTATACTTCCTTTTGGATAAACAGACATATTAGGCAAGCATTTTGGAGCTTTCACCTAAATAACTACAGGTGGTGAGATAAGCTGCACAATATAATTGACCTTTCAGTATATTGTTGCACACACACCATCTATTTAGCAAATGCCCTTGTTATCAACAGCAGCCTTTTAAACTCACCTGAGCTAACAGGTATGTGAGCTGGTTACTCTGCTGCGCTTAAAATTTCTTTTTTGGTTTGCTACAATGCCTTTTCTGAAACGTTGTCTCCCTCTGCTGGAACACTGACTTCTTTCATTTAATGCCTGCAGACTATAAAAGAGAAACCAACCCAAAAAGTTTGGTTGATTAGTCTGTGGCATTCTTTTAAACTGTTGCTTATGGCGGTCTCTGTGAGCTTCTCAGTGACATTCAGCCATCCAGGTATCCCGCCTGCAGTAGACGGAATGTGGCAATGGAACGCTGGCTGCGCGTGTCATAATAGGCTCTGAGCCTTTATATACCTGCGCACAGCAGCAGCCACCTTCAGTCTGCTGCTGGACAGCCAGCAGCAGCAGCAGCAGGAGAGGTAATTAATCAGCAACCCTCCTGCTAAGGGTAGACAGCTGCTCGTTCCACCCCCCCCCCCCGCCTTAATTATTTCTCCTCCCTTCCAACGGTGTTGAGGCGGGTGGGAACAGCCGGGGGTTGAGGGTACTGTGCTAAAAGAGGTGGAGTTATGCAGATCTAAAACGCGTGGATTGCAGCAGCAGCAAGCCGAAAAGTGCAGGCATGTGAGGGATCTAGAGGTTGACAGCATGTCTTCTTAACGGGAGTCCAGGTGGCCATCTCCACAAATGGACTTTTCAGAATCCTTGGGTGGCACCGTAGTCGGAAACCAATTCTGGTTATCGCTTCTCGGCCTTTTGGCTAAGATCAAGTGTAGTATCTGTTCTTATCAGTTTAATATCTGATACGTCCCCTATCTGGGGACCATATATTAAATGGATTTTTAGAACAGGGAGATGGAAAAAGAGCTTGCTCTGTCCACTCCACGCATTGACCTGGTATTGCAGTATCTCCAGGACCGGTGCACCCCTTCTTTAATGCAGTTTCTAAAATCAGAAAGAATTGAATTCAATGCTTTTTGTTCATTTTGCTTGTTTGTCGGATTTTGGGATGGACTCTTTGGCTTTGCTTTTCTTCTCCTCATTGGATTTTTCATGTTAAAAGTTGCAGAAGCCAGATGACAAGCTCATTTTGGTTCAACTTCAGCAACTGTGCATTGCATTGCCATGTAATGTAATGTAATGCAATGCTATCTATCTAGCTCTCCCTCTATACTTCCTTTTGGATAAACAGACATATTAGGCAAGCATTTTGGAGCTTTCACCTAAATAACTACAGGTGGTGAGATAAGCTGCACAATATAATTGACCTTTCAGTATATTGTTGCACACACACCATCTATTTAGCAAATGCCCTTGTTATCAACAGCAGCCTTTTAAACTCACCTGAGCTAACAGGTATGTGAGCTGGTTACTCTGCTGCGCTTAAAATTTCTTTTTTGGTTTGCTACAATGCCTTTTCTGAAACGTTGTCTCCCTCTGCTGGAACACTGACTTCTTTCATTTAATGCCTGCAGACTATAAAAGAGAAACCAACCCAAAAAGTTTGGTTGATTAGTCTGTGGCATTCTTTTAAACTGTTGCTTATGGCGGTCTCTGTGAGCTTCTCAGTGACATTCAGCCATCCAGGTATCCCGCCTGCAGTAGACGGAATGTGGCAATGGAACGCTGGCTGCGCGTGTCATAATAGGCTCTGAGCCTTTATATACCTGCGCACAGCAGCAGCCACCTTCAGTCTGCTGCTGGACAGCCAGCAGCAGCAGCAGCAGGAGAGGTAATTAATCAGCAACCCTCCTGCTAAGGGTAGACAGCTGCTCGTTCCACCCCCCCCCCCCCGCCTTAATTGGTTCTCCTCCCTTCCAACGGTGTTGAGGCGGGTGGGAACAGCCGGGGGTTGAGGGTACTGTGCTAAAAGAGGTGGAGTTATGCAGATCTAAAACGCGTGGATTGCAGCAGCAGCAAGCCGAAAAGTGCAGGCATGTGAGGGATCTAGAGGTTGACAGCATGTCTTCTTAACGGGAGTCCAGGTGGCCATCTCCACAAATGGACTTTTCAGAATCCTTGGGTGGCACCGTAGTCGGAAACCAATTCTGGTTATCGCTTCTCGGCCTTTTGGCTAAGATCAAGTGTAGTATCTGTTCTTATCAGTTTAATATCTGATACGTCCCCTATCTGGGGACCATATATTAAATGGATTTTTAGAACAGGGAGATGGAAAAAGAGCTTGCTCTGTCCACTCCACGCATTGACCTGGTATTGCAGTATCTCCAGGACCGGTGCACCCCTTCTTTAATGCAGTTTCTAAAATCAGAAAGAATTGAATTCAATGCTTTTTGTTCATTTTGCTTGTTTGTCGGATTTTGGGATGGACTCTTTGGCTTTGCTTTTCTTCTCCTCATTGGATTTTTCATGTTAAAAGTTGCAGAAGCCAGATGACAAGCTCATTTTGGTTCAACTTCAGCAACTGTGCATTGCATTGCCATGTAATGTAATGTAATGCAATGCTATCTATCTAGCTCTCCCTCTATACTTCCTTTTGGATAAACAGACATATTAGGCAAGCATTTTGGAGCTTTCACCTAAATAACTACAGGTGGTGAGATAAGCTGCACAATATAATTGACCTTTCAGTATATTGTTGCACACACACCATCTATTTAGCAAATGCCCTTGTTATCAACAGCAGCCTTTTAAACTCACCTGAGCTAACAGGTATGTGAGCTGGTTACTCTGCTGCGCTTAAAATTTCTTTTTTGGTTTGCTACAATGCCTTTTCTGAAACGTTGTCTCCCTCTGCTGGAACACTGACTTCTTTCATTTAATGCCTGCAGACTATAAAAGAGAAACCAACCCAAAAAGTTTGGTTGATTAGTCTGTGGCATTCTTTTAAACTGTTGCTTATGGCGGTCTCTGTGAGCTTCTCAGTGACATTCAGCCATCCAGGTATCCCGCCTGCAGTAGACGGAATGTGGCAATGGAACGCTGGCTGCGCGTGTCATAATAGGCTCTGAGCCTTTATATACCTGCGCACAGCAGCAGCCACCTTCAGTCTGCTGCTGGACAGCCAGCAGCAGCAGCAGGAGAGGTAATTAATCAGCAACCCTCCTGCTAAGGGTAGACAGCTGCTCGTTCCACCGCCCCCCCCCCCGCCTTAATTGGTTCTCCTCCCTTCCAACGGTGTTGAGGCGGGTGGGAACAGCCGGGGGTTGAGGGTACTGTGCTAAAAGAGGTGGAGTTATGCAGATCTAAAACGCGTGGATTGCAGCAGCAGCAAGCCGAAAAGTGCAGGCATGTGAGGGATCTAGAGGTTGACAGCATGTCTTCTTAACGGGAGTCCAGGTGGCCATCTCCACAAATGGACTTTTCAGAATCCTTGGGTGGCACCGTAGTCGGAAACCAAATCTGGTTATCGCTTCTCGGCCTTTTGGCTAAGATCAAGTGTAGTATCTGTTCTTATCAGTTTAATATCTGATACGTCCCCTATCTGGGGACCATATATTAAATGGATTTTTAGAACAGGGAGATGGAAAAAGAGCTTGCTCTGTCCACTCCATGCATTGACCTGGTATTGCAGTATCTCCAGGACCGGTGCACCCCTTCTTTAATGCAGTTTCTAAAATCAGAAAGAATTGAATTCAATGCTTTTTGTTCATTTTGCTTGTTTGTCGGATTTTGGGATGGACTCTTTGGCTTTGCTTTTCTTCTCCTCATTGGATTTTTCATGTTAAAAGTTGCAGAAGCCAGATGACAAGCTCATTTTGGTTCAACTTCAGCAACTGTGCATTGCATTGCCATGTAATGTAATGTAATGCAATGCTATCTATCTAGCTCTCCCTCTATACTTCCTTTTGGATAAACAGACATATTAGGCAAGCATTTTGGAGCTTTCACCTAAATAACTACAGGTGGTGAGATAAGCTGCACAATATAATTGACCTTTCAGTATATTGTTGCACACACACCATCTATTTAGCAAATGCCCTTGTTATCAACAGCAGCCTTTTAAACTCACCTGAGCTAACAGGTATGTGAGCTGGTTACTCTGCTGCGCTTAAAATTTCTTTTTTGGTTTGTTACAATGCCTTTTCTGAAACGTTGTCTCCCTCTGCTGGAACACTGACTTCTTTCATTTAATGCCTGCAGACTATAAAAGAGAAACCAACCCAAAAAGTTTGGTTGATTAGTCTGTGGCATTCTTTTAAACTGTTGCTTATGGCGGTCTCTGTGAGCTTCTCAGTGACATTCAGCCATCCAGGTATCCCGCCTGCAGTAGACGGAATGTGGCAATGGAACGCTGGCTGCGCGTGTCATAATAGGCTCTGAGCCTTTATATACCTGCGCACAGCAGCAGCCACCTTCAGTCTGCTGCTGGACAGCCAGCAGCAGCAGCAGCAGGAGAGGTAATTAATCAGCAACCCTCCTGCTAAGGGTAGACAGCTGCTCGTTCCACCCCCCCCCCCGCCTTAATTGGTTCTCCTCCCTTCCAACGGTGTTGAGGCGGGTGGGAACAGCCGGGGGTTGAGGGTACTGTGCTAAAAGAGGTGGAGTTATGCAGATCTAAAACGCGTGGATTGCAGCAGCAGCAAGCCGAAAAGTGCAGGCATGTGAGGGATCTAGAGGTTGACAGCATGTCTTCTTAACGGGAGTCCAGGTGGCCATCTCCACAAATGGACTTTTCAGAATCCTTGGGTGGCACCGTAGTCGGAAACCAATTCTGGTTATCGCTTCTCGGCCTTTTGGCTAAGATCAAGTGTAGTATCTGTTCTTATCAGTTTAATATCTGATACGTCCCCTATCTGGGGACCATATATTAAATGGATTTTTAGAACAGGGAGATGGAAAAAGAGCTTGCTCTGTCCACTCCACGCATTGACCTGGTATTGCAGTATCTCCAGGACCGGTGCACCCCTTCTTTAATGCAGTTTCTAAAATCAGAAAGAATTGAATTAAATGCTTTTTGTTCATTTTGCTTGTTTGTCGGATTTTGGGATGGACTCTTTGGCTTTGCTTCTCTTCTCCTCATTGGATTTTTCATGTTAAAAGTTGCAGAACCCAGATGACAAGCTCATTTTGGTTCAACTTCAGCAACTGTGCATTGCATTGCCATGTAATGTAATGTAATGCAATGCTATCTATCTAGCTCTCCCTCTATACTTCCTTTTGGATAAACAGACATATTAGGCAAGCATTTTGGAGCTTTCACCTAAATAACTACAGGTGGTGAGATAAGCTGCACAATATAATTGACCTTTCAGTATATTGTTGCACACACACCATCTATTTAGCAAATGCCCTTGTTATCAACAGCAGCCTTTTAAACTCACCTGAGCTAACAGGTATGTGAGCTGGTTACTCTGCTGCGCTTAAAATTTCTTTTTTGGTTTGCTACAATGCCTTTTCTGAAACGTTGTCTCCCTCTGCTGGAACACTGACTTCTTTCATTTAATGCCTGCAGACTATAAAAGAGAAACCAACCCAAAAAGTTTGGTTGATTAGTCTGTGGCATTCTTTTAAACTGTTGCTTATGGCGGTCTCTGTGAGCTTCTCAGTGACATTCAGCCATCCAGGTATCCCGCCTGCAGTAGACGGAATGTGGCAATGGAACGCTGGCTGCGCGTGTCATAATAGGCTCTGAGCCTTTATATACCTGCGCACAGCAGCAGCCACCTTCAGTCTGCTGCTGGACAGCCAGCAGCAGCAGCAGGAGAGGTAATTAATCAGCAACCCTCCTGCTAAGGGTAGACAGCTGCTCGTTCCACCCCCCCCCCCGCCTTAATTGGTTCTCCTCCCTTCCAACGGTGTTGAGGCGGGTGGGAACAGCCGGGGGTTGAGGGTACTGTGCTAAAAGAGGTGGAGTTATGCAGATCTAAAACGCGTGGATTGCAGCAGCAGCAAGCCAAAAAGTGCAGGCATGTGAGGGATCTAGAGGTTGACAGCATGTCTTCTTAACGGGAGTCCAGGTGGCCATCTCCACAAATGGACTTTTCAGAATCCTTGGGTGGCACCGTAGTCGGAAACCAATTCTGGTTATCGCTTCTCGACCTTTTGGCTAAGATCAAGTGTAGTATCTGTTCTTTTAAGAACACAAGAGCTACGATCTACACTTGACGAGAGCGATCGAACTCGGAAGGAGAAGAGCTTCGGAGCCCAGCTGACATCGGAGAAGGAAGGCGGATATCGGTGGGAGGAAGAAGCTCTAAAGAATCCAGAAGAAGACGAAGACTCGGAGAAGAATCGGGCTGTCCTGTGGAATCTTCGAGGAAGAAAATCATCGAGACAAAGACCTTTCGGGGAATTTGTCCAGAACACGACGGGAGAAGAATCTGCATAGCTCCACCCATTCCGGGAAGAGTTCCAGATCCAGCTCCAAGAAGTAACTGCAGGAGGAAAGCCATGGCAAGCGCTGCGAGGAAGGCTGAAAAGAAGAGCCTGGAGCAGGGGACAGCCAGGAGGGCCCAGCCAGGAGCCGATTCTGACCCCAAGGACTCTGCCTCCACGACTGGCCAGCAGAAGGGAAACCAGAAGCCCCGCCACGAAGCTCCAGCCCTGGAGCCATGGATGCGGCAGACGGTGGCCCTGAAGCTGAAGGAAGTGGATGGGAGGGTGCCGGACATGTCCTCGGACGTGTTCTGCCAGAAGATGCTGCTGGATCGAGGCTTCTCCAGGTCGGACACCCTCAGCATCCAGACCTTCTTGACGGGGATCTTCTTCGTCACCTTCGCCACTGTGAACACCTGCAGGAGGTTCTGGGAAATGGTAAGCGCAAAAGGACCGGATAATTCTTTCTCTGCCTTTACAGGTAGCTGCCCTATCCAGAGGGACGAAAGGAGGATCACGGTCTCCATGCGCAACCCGCACACCCCAGGCCAAGACATCTGTACCTTCCTGAGACGCTTCTGTTTGGTTGTGAAGGAACCCTCTCACATCCTGAATGGACTCGGCTTCTGGACAGGTAAGTGGTCGGTGACCGTTAGACTTCACAGGGACCTGGCGTACTCAGACGGACTTCGGCACCTGCCCCCGACATTCTCCCTGGGCAACTCCTACGGCCTCATCTATTACCCGGACATGCCGCGGAACTGCAGGAGATGCGGCAAGAACGGCCACGAGATGAAGGACTGCAAGGAGGATGCCTGCAGGATTTGTCGAGTGACGGGACACAGCTCGAAGGACTGCCCGAAGAAGACGTCCTGCAACCTGTGTGGGCTGGCGGCTCATCTATACAAGGATTGCCCCAAGCGTGAGAGATCCTGGGCATCGGTGGTTGCGACGACCCCAGCTCCGGAGGACAAGGCCCCGACGACCAGGCCTGTGAAGGTCAAGGACGCGACGACCAAGGCCCCAGCGGCCAAGGCCGAGACGACCAAGGCCAAAGCGGTCAAGGAGTTGGTGGCCAAAGCCCCAGCGACGGTCCCAACAGCTCCGAAGCAGAAGAAAAAGTCAAAGGAGGGTAAGAGTTCTGTCACCCCTCTCTCGATCCCTCCCCCTGCCACCCCCGTCCAATCCCCCCCCACCCCGGCCACCCCTGCTGAGGATTCCACTTCCTCTTCCTCCTTCCCCTACTCCTCAGCAGGTGTCCTTTCCCCTGCCCCGGCAGCCACTCTCCCTCCCCAGACCATGGTAGCGGTGGAATTAACCTTTCCTCCACCCGCCGCTATCTATTCCGAGGAGGATTTTCCCCTTCTTGTCTCCCCAGTTCCAACCCGGGGAAAGAGGAAGGTGGAGGACAGCCCTGCTACTGAATCCTCCAAAAAGAAGATTCTGGATTTCGTAGGCGAAAAGGAGGATACCCTCCCTGAGCCAGAAGAGATGGAGCACATGGTTGAGACCCTGGTGGCCGAGCCAGAAGAGGAGGAACTGGTGGTCGCCGAGATCGAGGCCGCGCTGCTTGACCAGATGGAGGAAGAGGGCCTGCTGGTGATCCCGTCACCAGCAGTCAACACCGACGAGGGACCACCCGACCGGAGTGGTAACTAAGGTGTATTGCCTGCGCTAACTTTTTCTTTTTTCCCTACATGATGGCTAATATTAAGTTATTTTCCATTAATGTCAGGAGCATCAAGGACAAGTTCAGACGTCAGACTATTTATGCCTTCCTTACTTCCCAGTTGTGTGATGTTTATATGTTGCAGGAATGTTCCCTTCCCTCCTCTAGGTCCTTCAAACATCTGGCCAGGGAGTGGTCCCACGGTCCATCCTACTGGTCCGGTGGGGGTGACTGCAAGTCTGCGGGGGTCGCAATTCTGATCAGGGGGGGCGCATTCACGCTTGAGTCCGTCCAGGAGCTCATCTGCGGCAGGGCTCTTGTTGTAGATGGCAACTGGGCAGGAGAACCTGTCAGGTTCATCAACGTGTATGCGTCCCCACTGAAGAATGAGCGTTTGGAGATTTTCCAGACCCTGCGGCTTCAGCTTGCCACCACCAGGACCTTAGTGATGGCCGGGGATTTCAACTGCCCCATCGAGGAGGATGGTCGTAGTTCTGGCACATCTGCCAAGTTGGACATCACGTCCAAGCTGCTCATCGAGATGGTAACCGAGGCCTCTCTTCAGGACGTGGTGGGCTCCATGGGGAGAGGCTCCACGAACTATTCGTGGAGCCGACCCGATGGCTCACTCCGCTCCAGGATTGACTTTGTGTTCACCTCTCGGGCAGTCAGGCAGAGTAGGCACTCGATGGTCCCCTGCTTCTTCTCCGACCACAGAGCCATTCACTTACAAGGTGTCCTCGGCGACGGTTTTCCGTCCGGCCCCGGCTCCTGGAAGCTGAATTGTGCTCTGCTGGCTCAGGATGAAGTCGTGGAGGAGCTGAGAGCAGCCTACGCAATGTGGCAGTCCTACAAGGGTAGCTTCCAAACAGTCTCTGATTGGTGGGAATATGTTAAACTTGAGTTTCGCTGTTTCTTTCAGGCCAAGGGTCGACAACAGGCGTGTGAGAAGAGGAGGGACTTCAGAGGGCTGCAGCGCGAGCTGCGGTCGCTGCAGGACCTTCTTCACTGCGGCTGGGACGTGAGGGAGGAGCTGGAGGAGACCAAGAAGAGCCTGAAAAGGCACTTTGAGGAGGAGTCCAAGCGAATCGTCTTCCGTTCCAAAGTGGAGAATCTGGAGAAGGGTGAGAAATGTAACTCATTCTTTTTCAGGAAACTTCATGCCGGTCACACGCCCCTGAACGAGCTGCGAGACGAGAGCGGAAACATGCGACGTGGGAAGGAGGACGTGATGAGGGTCGTCAGCGACTTCTACAGCGAACTCTACTCCCACAAGACTACCGACCCCGACGCTGCTGATAAGTTCCTGTCAGGTATCACTAACCATCTTGATCCTGCAGGCACGGCAGCCTTGGACAAACCTCTGATGGTGGGCGAATTGCTCTCTGCCGCTAAATCCTTTAGGACCGGCAGGACCCCGGGCAGTGATGGTCTTCCAGCGGAGCTCTATGTAGCGCTGGGAGACCTCATCTGTCCGGACCTGTTGGACCTGTACGAGGAGATGGCGGTGGAGGGTAGAATGCCTCCATCTTTGAGGGAAGGAATGGTCATGATCCTGTACAAGCGGAAGGGAGAGAGGTGCGACCTGAGGAATTGGCGTCCCATCACTCTGCTCAACGTGGACTACAAGATCCTGGCCAAGACGATGGCGACACGACTTAAGACGGTCATCGGACGGATCATCAAACCGGACCAGACCTGCGGCATCCCTGGACGTCGCATCGCAGACAGCCTCGCTCTCGTGCGGGACACGGTCGAGTACATCAAGGTCCGCCGCGCACACGCGGCCCTGGTCTCCTTGGATCAGGAGAAGGCCTTCGACCGGGTTTCCCACGAGTTCATGGGCCGAGCTCTGCACCGGTTAGGTTTGGGTAACATGTTTTGTTCGTATGTCCGTCTGATGTATTTTGATATCCACAGCTCGGTGTTGGTGAACGGCTGGAAGACTGACCCCTTCCCTGTCCTCTCTGGGGTCAGACAAGGCTGCCCTCTATCACCTCTTCTTTTTGTTTGTGTTATAGAACTCTTCGCAGAGGCTATCCGGCAGAATGGAGAGATCAGAGGGATCACCGCACCGGGTCCGGGACGACACGAGGTCAAGTGCTCGCTCTACATGGACGACGTCACCGTCTTCTGCGCTGATCGTGGTTCAGTCGACGCCCTCGTCCAGACGTGTGAGAGGTTCGGCCGGGCTTCAGGGGCCAAAGTCAACTGCAGGAAGTCGGAAGCCATGCTCTTCGGGGATTGGCAGCCGGCCTCCTCCGCCCCCTTCCCCTTCAACATTCAACCGGATTTCCTCAAGGTGCTGGGAGTCTGGTTCGGGAAGGAAGGAGCGGCCCTCAAGTCCTGGCAAGAACGCTTGGCCAAAGTGAAGCAACGGATCGGACTCTGGAGCCTCAGACACCTCACTTGTGAGGGTAAGGCACTCGTCCTGCGTAATGAGGTCCTGCCCGTCTTGCAGTACACGGCGCAGGCCTGGCCCCCACACGTCACTGTGTGCAGGGCCATTACCAGGACAGTGTTTCACTTTGTCTGGGGATCCAAGATGGACAGAGTCAGGCGGGCCGTCATGTACAAGGAGCCTCGCAAGGGTGGGAAGGGCGTTCCAGATATCCCCACCCTCCTGCGATCCTCTTTTGTGTGTGATTGTGTCCGCCGGACTTTGCAAGTCAAGAATGGCTCCGCGGGCAGGTCCATGTCTCGCTTCTTCCTGCTTCCTCTTTGGAGGCGACTCGGCTGGGACAAGTGGGACAGCTCCTTCCCCTACAACTGGACGACGCCATGGTTCTACGGAGACGTCGTTCGATTTGTGGGGGAACATCAACTGGAGGGACTCAAGCCCGACTTGTGGAAGCCCAAAACTATCCACAAGCTCATCAGAGCCAAGGATGACGTGGAGAACATCACAGGACTTCACCAGGACACGCTGGAGACTGTGTGGACAAATGTGTCGTCTGACAGGCTGACCAACGGGCACAAGGACTTGTCGTGGATGGCGATTCAGGGCGGACTGCCCGTCCGGTCATTCATGCATGCCCGGAACCTGTGCAAGACCCGGTACTGCCCAAGGTGCCCCTTCGTGGAGGAAACATCTTTGCACACTTTTTGGGACTGCGGATTTGCACAGCGCCTGTTGACTGCCCTTGAGGACGACCTGAGGAACTCTGTCCCCAGGGCGAGCCTATCGCACCATTCTGTGCTTTACGGACTCTTCCCTGGGGTTCATACCGTCGGAGCCATCCAGGAGGCTTGGCGCCTTATGAACTGCTTCAAGGATGCCGTTTGGGTCGCCAGGAACCGGCTCATCTTGAGGAGGGAGAGGATGTCCATCCAGGACTGCCGCAGGCTGATCCACAGCCTGCTCAGAGACTATTCCATCGTGGACGGTCCGGAGGACGAGGATGAGGACTAAACCCCTCCTCCCCCTCTCCCCTTATGTGTCTTGTCTTTCAATAAAGCTTCGGGCCTGTGATTTTCCCCTCCCCATCCCCTTTTTCCCAATCCCCATCCCTTATCACGATTCGTCGTACTGTATTGATTGACATGCTTTTTCTTTCAGATTGAGTGTTTTGTGTAGCATAGGGGTGTGATGTGTCTAGTTAGTGCGTCGTATCCTCATGCTATGTAAATATGATGTAGAATTCTGTGTGTACTGGGCTGCGGCACTGTACACTGTCTGTTAACTTATTTTTTGTGCTAATAAAAGATATATTCAATCAAAAAATCTGTTCTTATCAGTTTAATATCTGATACGTCCCCTATCTGGGGACCATATATTAAATGGATTTTTAGAACAGGGAGATGGAAAAAGAGCTTGCTCTGTCCACTCCACGCATTGACCTGGTATTGCAGTATCTCCAGGACCGGTGCACCCCTTCTTTAATGCAGTTTCTAAAATCAGAAAGAATTGAATTCAATGCTTTTTGTTCATTTTGCTTGTTTGTCGGATTTTGGGATGGACTCTTTGGCTTTGCTTTTCTTCTCCTCATTGGATTTTTCATGTTAAAAGTTGCAGAAGCCAGATGACAAGCTCATTTTGGTTCAACTTCAGCAACTGTGCATTGCATTGCCATGTAATGTAATGTAATGCAATGCTATCTATCTAGCTCTCCCTCTATACTTCCTTTTGGATAAACAGACATATTAGGCAAGCATTTTGGAGCTTTCACCTAAATAACTACAGGTGGTGAGATAAGCTGCACAATATAATTGACCTTTCAGTATATTGTTGCACACACACCATCTATTTAGCAAATGCCCTTGTTATCAACAGCAGCCTTTTAAACTCACCTGAGCTAACAGGTATGTGAGCTGGTTACTCTGCTGCGCTTAAAATTTCTTTTTTGGTTTGCTACAATGCCTTTTCTGAAACGTTGTCTCCCTCTGCTGGAACACTGACTTCTTTCATTTAATGCCTGCAGACTATAAAAGAGAAACCAACCCAAAAAGTTTGGTTGATTAGTCTGTGGCATTCTTTTAAACTGTTGCTTATGGCGGTCTCTGTGAGCTTCTCAGTGACATTCAGCCATCCAGGTATCCCGCCTGCAGTAGACGGAATGTGGCAATGGAACGCTGGCTGCGCGTGTCATAATAGGCTCTGAGCCTTTATATACCTGCGCACAGCAGCAGCCACCTTCAGTCTGCTGCTGGACAGCCAGCAGCAGCAGCAGCAGGAGAGGTAATTAATCAGCAACCCTCCTGCTAAGGGTAGACAGCTGCTCGTTCCACCCCCCCCCCGCCTTAATTGGTTCTCCTCCCTTCCAACGGTGTTGAGGCGGGTGGGAACAGCCGGGGGTTGAGGGTACTGTGCTAAAAGAGGTGGAGTTATGCAGATCTAAAACGCGTGGATTGCAGCAGCAGCAAGCCGAAAAGTGCAGGCATGTGAGGGATCTAGAGGTTGACAGCATGTCTTCTTAACGGGAGTCCAGGTGGCCATCTCCACAAATGGACTTTTCAGAATCCTTGGGTGGCACCGTAGTCGGAAACCAATTCTGGTTATCGCTTCTCGGCCTTTTGGCTAAGATCAAGTGTAGTATCTGTTCTTATCAGTTTAATATCTGATACGTCCCCTATCTGGGGACCATATATTAAATGGATTTTTAGAACAGGGAGATGGAAAAAGAGCTTGCTCTGTCCACTCCACGCATTGACCTGGTATTGCAGTATCTCCAGGACCGGTGCACCCCTTCTTTAATGCAGTTTCTAAAATCAGAAAGAATTGAATTCAATGCTTTTTGTTCATTTTGCTTGTTTGTCGGATTTTGGGATGGACTCTTTGGCTTTGCTTTTCTTCTCCTCATTGGATTTTTCATGTTAAAAGTTGCAGAAGCCAGATGACAAGCTCATTTTGGTTCAACTTCAGCAACTGTGCATTGCATTGCCATGTAATGTAATGTAATGCAATGCTATCTATCTAGCTCTCCCTCTATACTTCCTTTTGGATAAACAGACATATTAGGCAAGCATTTTGGAGCTTTCACCTAAATAACTACAGGTGGTGAGATAAGCTGCACAATATAATTGACCTTTCAGTATATTGTTGCACACACACCATCTATTTAGCAAATGCCCTTGTTATCAACAGCAGCCTTTTAAACTCACCTGAGCTAACAGGTATGTGAGCTGGTTACTCTGCTGCGCTTAAAATTTCTTTTTTGGTTTGCTACAATGCCTTTTCTGAAACGTTGTCTCCCTCTGCTGGAACACTGACTTCTTTCATTTAATGCCTGCAGACTATAAAAGAGAAACCAACCCAAAAAGTTTGGTTGATTAGTCTGTGGCATTCTTTTAAACTGTTGCTTATGGCGGTCTCTGTGAGCTTCTCAGTGACATTCAGCCATCCAGGTATCCCGCCTGCAGTAGACGGAATGTGGCAATGGAACGCTGGCTGCGCGTGTCATAATAGGCTCTGAGCCTTTATATACCTGCGCACAGCAGCAGCCACCTTCAGTCTGCTGCTGGACAGCCAGCAGCAGCAGCAGCAGGAGAGGTAATTAATCAGCAACCCTCCTGCTAAGGGTAGACAGCTGCTCGTTCCACCCCCCCCCCCCCGCCTTAATTGGTTCTCCTCCCTTCCAACGGTGTTGAGGCGGGTGGGAACAGCCGGGGGTTGAGGGTACTGTGCTAAAAGAGGTGGAGTTATGCAGATCTAAAACGCGTGGATTGCAGCAGCAGCAAGCCGAAAAGTGCAGGCATGTGAGGGATCTAGAGGTTGACAGCATGTCTTCTTAACGGGAGTCCAGGTGGCCATCTCCACAAATGGACTTTTCAGAATCCTTGGGTGGCACCGTAGTCGGAAACCAATTCTGGTTATCGCTTCTCGGCCTTTTGGCTAAGATCAAGTGTAGTATCTGTTCTTATCAGTTTAATATCTGATACGTCCCCTATCTGGGGACCATATATTAAATGGATTTTTAGAACAGGGAGATGGAAAAAGAGCTTGCTCTGTCCACTCCACGCATTGACCTGGTATTGCAGTATCTCCAGGACCGGTGCACCCCTTCTTTAATGCAGTTTCTAAAATCAGAAAGAATTGAATTCAATGCTTTTTGTTCATTTTGCTTGTTTGTCGGATTTTGGGATGGACTCTTTGGCTTTGCTTTTCTTCTCCTCATTGGATTTTTCATGTTAAAAGTTGCAGAAGCCAGATGACAAGCTCATTTTGGTTCAACTTCAGCAACTGTGCATTGCATTGCCATGTAATGTAATGTAATGCAATGCTATCTATCTAGCTCTCCCTCTATACTTCCTTTTGGATAAACAGACATACTAGGCAAGCATTTTGGAGCTTTCACCTAAATAACTACAGGTGGTGAGATAAGCTGCACAATATAATTGAACTTTCAGTATATTGTTGCACACACACCATCTATTTCGCAAATGCCCTTGTTATCAACAGCAGCCTTTTAAACTCACCTGAGCTAACAGGTATGTGAGCTGGTTACTCTGCTGCGCTTAAAATTTCTTTTTTGGTTTGCTACAATGCCTTTTCTGAAACGTTGTCTCCCTCTGCTGGAACACTGACTTCTTTCATTTAATGCCTGCAGACTATAAAAGAGAAACCAACCCAAAAAGTTTGGTTGATTAGTCTGTGGCATTCTTTTAAACTGTTGCTTATGGCGGTCTCTGTGAGCTTCTCAGTGACATTCAGCCATCCAGGTATCCCGCCTGCAGTAGACGGAATGTGGCAATGGAACGCTGGCTGCGCGTGTCATAATAGGCTCTGAGCCTTTATATACCTGCGCACAGCAGCAGCCACCTTCAGTCTGCTGCTGGACAGCCAGCAGCAGCAGCAGCAGGAGAGGTAATTAATCAGCAACCCTCCTGCTAAGGGTAGACAGCTGCTCGTTCCACCCCCCCCCCCGCCTTAATTGGTTCTCCTCCCTTCCAACGGTGTTGAGGCGGGTGGGAACAGCCGGGGGTTGAGGGTACTGTGCTAAAAGAGGTGGAGTTATGCAGATGTAAAACGCGTGGATTGCAGCAGCAGCAAGCCGAAAAGTGCAGGCATGTGAGGGATCTAGAGGTTGACAGCATGTCTTCTTAACGGGAGTCCAGGTGGCCATCTCCACAAATGGACTTTTCAGAATCCTTGGGTGGCACCGTAGTCGGAAACCAATTCTGGTTATCGCTTCTCGGCCTTTTGGCTAAGATCAAGTGTAGTATCTGTTCTTATCAGTTTAATATCTGATACGTCCCCTATCTGGGGACCATATATTAAATGGATTTTTAGAACAGGGAGATGGAAAAAGAGCTTGCTCTGTCCACTCCACGCATTGACCTGGTATTGCAGTATCTCCAGGACCGGTGCACCCCTTCTTTAATGCAGTTTCTAAAATCAGAAAGAATTGAATTCAATGCTTTTTGTTCATTTTGCTTGTTTGTCGGATTTTGGGATGGACTCTTTGGCTTTGCTTTTCTTCTCCTCATTGGATTTTTCATGTTAAAAGTTGCAGAAGCCAGATGACAAGCTCATTTTGGTTCAACTTCAGCAACTGTGCATTGCATTGCCATGTAATGTAATGTAATGCAATGCTATCTATCTAGCTCTCCCTCTATACTTCCTTTTGGATAAACAGACATATTAGGCAAGCATTTTGGAGCTTTCACCTAAATAACTACAGGTGGTGAGATAAGCTGCACAATATAATTGACCTTTCAGTATATTGTTGCACACACACCATCTATTTAGCAAATGCCCTTGTTATCAACAGCAGCCTTTTAAACTCACCTGAGCTAACAGGTATGTGAGCTGGTTACTCTGCTGCGCTTAAAATTTCTTTTTTGGTTTGCTACAATGCCTTTTCTGAAACGTTGTCTCCCTCTGCTGGAACACTGACTTCTTTCATTTAATGCCTGCAGACTATAAAAGAGAAACCAACCCAAAAAGTTTGGTTGATTAGTCTGTGGCATTCTTTTAAACTGTTGCTTATGGCGGTCTCTGTGAGCTTCTCAGTGACATTCAGCCATCCAGGTATCCCGCCTGCAGTAGACGGAATGTGGCAATGGAACGCTGGCTGCGCGTGTCATAATAGGCTCTGAGCCTTTATATACCTGCGCACAGCAGCAGCCACCTTCAGTCAGCTGCTGGACAGCCATCAGCAGCAGCAGCAGGAGAGGTAATTAATCAGCAACCCTCCTGCTAAGGGTAGACAGCTGCTCGTTCCACCCCCCCCCCACGCCTTAATTGGTTCTCCTCCCTTCCAACGGTGTTGAGGCGGGTGGGAACAGCCGGGGGTTGAGGGTACTGTGCTAAAAGAGGTGGAGTTATGCAGATCTAAAACGCGTGGATTGCAGCAGCAGCAAGCCGAAAAGTGCAGGCATGTGAGGGATCTAGAGGTTGACAGCATGTCTTCTTAACGGGAGTCCAGGTGGCCATCTCCACAAATGGACTTTTCAGAATCCTTGGGTGGCACCGTAGTCGGAAACCAATTCTGGTTATCACTTCTCGGCCTTTTGGCTAAGATCAAGTGTAGTATCTGTTCTTATCAGTTTAATATCTGATACGTCCCCTATCTGGGGACCATATATTAAATGGATTTTTAGAACAGGGAGATGGAAAAAGAGCTTGCTCTGTCCACTCCACGCATTGACCTGGTATTGCAGTACCTCCAGGACCGGTGCACCCCTTCTTTAATGCAGTTTCTAAAATCAGAAAGAATTGAATTCAATGCTTTTTGTTCATTTTGCTTGTTTGTCGGATTTTGGGATGGACTCTTTGGCTTTGCTTTTCTTCTCCTCATTGGATTTTTCATGTTAAAAGTTGCAGAAGCCAGATGACAAGCTCATTTTGGTTCAACTTCAGCAACTGTGCATTGCATTGCCATGTAATGTAATGTAATGCAATGCTATCTATCTAGCTCTCCCTCTATACTTCCTTTTGGATAAACAGACATATTAGGCAAGCATTTTGGAGCTTTCACCTAAATAACTACAGGTGGTGAGATAAGCTGCACAATATAATTGACCTTTCAGTATATTGTTGCACACACACCATCTATTTAGCAAATGCCCTTGTTATCAACAGCAGCCTTTTAAACTCACCTGAGCTAACAGGTATGTGAGCTGGTTACTCTGCTGCGCTTAAAATTTCTTTTTTGGTTTGCTACAATGCCTTTTCTGAAACGTTGTCTCCCTCTGCTGGAACACTGACTTCTTTCATTTAATGCCTGCAGACTATAAAAGAGAAACCAACCCAAAAAGTTTGGTTGATTAGTCTGTGGCATTCTTTTAAACTGTTGCTTATGGCGGTCTCTGTGAGCTTCTCAGTGACATTCAGCCATCCAGGTATCCCGCCTGCAGTAGACGGAATGTGGCAATGGAACGCTGGCTGCGCGTGTCATAATAGGCTCTGAGCCTTTATATACCTGCGCACAGCAGCAGCCACCTTCAGTCTGCTGCTGGACAGCCAGCAGCAGCAGCAGCAGGAGAGGTAATTAATCAGCAACCCTCCTGCTAAGGGTAGACAGCTGCTCGTTCCACCCCCCCCCCCCCCGCCTTAATTGGTTCTCCTCCCTTCCAACGGTGTTGAGGCGGGTGGGAATAGCCGGGGGTTGAGGGTACTGTGCTAAAAGAGGTGGAGTTATGCAGATCTAAAACGCGTGGATTGCAGCAGCAGCAAGCCGAAAAGTGCAGGCATGTGAGGGATCTAGAGGTTGACAGCATGTCTTCTTAACGGGAGTCCAGGTGGCCATCTCCACAAATGGACTTTTCAGAATCCTTGGGTGGCACCGTAGTCGGAAACCAATTCTGGTTATCGCTTCTCGGCCTTTTGGCTAAGATCAAGTGTAGTATCTGTTCTTATCAGTTTAATATCTGATACGTCCCCTATCTGGGGACCATATATTAAATGGATTTTTAGAACAGGGAGATGGAAAAAGAGCTTGCTCTGTCCACTCCACGCATTGACCTGGTATTGCAGTATCTCCAGGACCGGTGCACCCCTTCTTTAATGCAGTTTCTAAAATCAGAAAGAATTGAATTCAATGCTTTTTGTTCATTTTGCTTGTTTGTCGGATTTTGGGATGGACTCTTTGGCTTTGCTTTTCTTCTCCTCATTGGATTTTTCATGTTAAAAGTTGCAGAAGCCAGATGACAAGCTCATTTTGGTTCAACTTCAGCAACTGTGCATTGCATTGCCATGTAATGTAATGTAATGCAATGCTATCTATCTAGCTCTCCCTCTATACTTCCTTTTGGATAAACAGACATATTAGGCAAGCATTTTGGAGCTTTCACCTAAATAACTACAGGTGGTGAGATAAGCTGCACAATATAATTGACCTTTCAGTATATTGTTGCACACACACCATCTATTTAGCAAATGCCCTTGTTATCAACAGCAGCCTTTTAAACTCACCTGAGCTAACAGGTATGTGAGCTGGTTACTCTGCTGCGCTTAAAATTTCTTTTTTGGTTTGCTACAATGCCTTTTCTGAAACGTTGTCTCCCTCTGCTGGAACACTGACTTCTTTCATTTAATGCCTGCAGACTATAAAAGAGAAACCAACCCAAAAAGTTTGGTTGATTAGTCTGTGGCATTCTTTTAAACTGTTGCTTATGGCGGTCTCTGTGAGCTTCTCAGTGACATTCAGCCATCCAGGTATCCCGCCTGCGGTAGACGGAATGTGGCAATGGAACGCTGGCTGCGCGTGTCATAATAGGCTCTGAGCCTTTATATACCTGCGCACAGCAGCAGCCACCTTCAGTCTGCTGCTGGACAGCCAGCAGCAGCAGCAGCAGGAGAGGTAATTAATCAGCAACCCTCCTGCTAAGGGTAGACAGCTGCTCGTTCCACCCCCCCCCCCCGCCTTAATTGGTTCTCCTCCCTTCCAACGGTGTTGAGGCGGGTGGGAACAGCCGGGGGTTGAGGGTACTGTGCTAAAAGAGGTGGAGTTATGCAGATCTAAAACGCGTGGATTGCAGCAGCAGCAAGCCGAAAAGTGCAGGCATGTGAGGGATCTAGAGGTTGACAGCATGTCTTCTTAACGGGAGTCCAGGTGGCCATCTCCACAAATGGACTTTTCAGAATCCTTGGGTGGCACCGTAGTCGGAAACCAATTCTGGTTATCGCTTCTCGGCCTTTTGGCTAAGATCAAGTGTAGTATCTGTTCTTATCAGTTTAATATCTGATACGTCCCCTATCTGGGGACCATATATTAAATGGATTTTTAGAACAGGGAGATGGAAAAAGAGCTTGCTCTGTCCACTCCACGCATTGACCTGGTATTGCAGTATCTCCAGGACCGGTGCACCCCTTCTTTAATGCAGTTTCTAAAATCAGAAAGAATTGAATTCAATGCTTTTTGTTCATTTTGCTTGTTTGTCGGATTTTGGGATGGACTCTTTGGCTTTGCTTTTCTTCTCCTCATTGGATTTTTCATGTTAAAAGTTGCAGAAGCCAGATGACAAGCTCATTTTGGTTCAACTTCAGCAACTGTGCATTGCATTGCCATGTAATGTAATGTAATGCAATGCTATCTATCTAGCTCTCCCTCTATACTTCCTTTTGGATAAACAGACATATTAGGCAAGCATTTTGGAGCTTTCACCTAAATAACTACAGGTGGTGAGATAAGCTGCACAATATAATTGACCTTTCAGTATATTGTTGCACACACACCATCTATTTAGCAAATGCCCTTGTTATCAACAGCAGCCTTTTAAACTCACCTGAGCTAACAGGTATGTGAGCTGGTTACTCTGCTGCGCTTAAAATTTCTTTTTTGGTTTGCTACAATGCCTTTTCTGAAACGTTGTCTCCCTCTGCTGGAACACTGACTTCTTTCATTTAATGCCTGCAGACTATAAAAGAGAAACCAACCCAAAAAGTTTGGTTGATTAGTCTGTGGCATTCTTTTAAACTGTTGCTTATGGCGGTCTCTGTGAGCTTCTCAGTGACATTCAGCCATCCAGGTATCCCGCCTGCAGTAGACGGAATGTGGCAATGGAACGCTGGCTGCGCGTGTCATAATAGGCTCTGAGCCTTTATATACCTGCGCACAGCAGCAGCCACCTTCAGTCTGCTGCTGGACAGCCAGCAGCAGCAGCAGCAGGAGAGGTAATTAATCAGCAACCCTCCTGCTAAGGGTAGACAGCTGCTCGTTCCACCCCCCCCCGCCTTAATTGGTTCTCCTCCCTTCCAACGGTGTTGAGGCGGGTGGGAACAGCCGGGGGTTGAGGGTACTGTGCTAAAAAAGGTGGAGTTATGCAGATCTAAAACGCGTGGATTGCAGCAGCAGCAAGCCGAAAAGTGCAGGCATGTGAGGGATCTAGAGGTTGACAGCATGTCTTCTTAACGGGAGTCCAGGTGGCCATCTCCACAAATGGACTTTTCAGAATCCTTGGGTGGCACCGTAGTCGGAAACCAATTCTGGTTATCGCTTCTCGGCCTTTTGGCTAAGATCAAGTGTAGTATCTGTTCTTATCAGTTTAATATCTGATACGTCCCCTATCTGGGGACCATATATTAAATGGATTTTTAGAACAGGGAGATGGAAAAAGAGCTTGCTCTGTCCACTCCACGCATTGACCTGGTATTGCAGTATCTCCAGGACCGGTGCACCCCTTCTTTAATGCAGTTTCTAAAATCAGAAAGAATTGAATTCAATGCTTTTTGTTCATTTTGCTTGTTTGTCGGATTTTGGGATGGACTCTTTGGCTTTGCTTTTCTTCTCCTCATTGGATTTTTCATGATAAAAGTTGCAGAAGCCAGATGACAAGCTCATTTTGGTTCAACTTCAGCAACTGTGCATTGCATTGCCATGTAATGTAATGTAATGCAATGCTATCTATCTAGCTCTCCCTCTATACTTCCTTTTGGATAAACAGACATATTAGGCAAGCATTTTGGAGCTTTCACCTAAATAACTACAGGTGGTGAGATAAGCTGCACAATATAATTGACCTTTCAGTATATTGTTGCACACACACCATCTATTTAGCAAATGCCCTTGTTATCAACAGCAGCCTTTTAAACTCACCTGAGCTATCAGGTATGTGAGCTGGTTACTCTGCTGCGCTTAAAATTTCTTTTTTGGTTTGCTACAATGCCTTTTCTGAAACGTTGTCTCCCTCTGCTGGAACACTGACTTCTTTCATTTAATGCCTGCAGACTATAAAAGAGAAACCAACCCAAAAAGTTTGGTTGATTAGTCTGTGGCATTCTTTTAAACTGTTGCTTATGGCGGTCTCTGTGAGCTTCTCAGTGACATTCAGCCATCCAGGTATCCCGCCTGCAGTAGACGGAATGTGGCAATGGAACGCTGGCTGCGCGTGTCATAATAGGCTCTGAGCCTTTATATACCTGCGCACAGCAGCAGCCACCTTCAGTCTGCTGCTGGACAGCCAGCAGCAGCAGCAGCAGGAGAGGTAATTAATCAGCAACCCTCCTGCTAAGGGTAGACAGCTGCTCGTTCCACCCCCCCCCCCCGCCTTAATTGGTTCTCCTCCCTTCCAACGGTGTTGAGGCGGGTGGGAACAGCCGGGGGTTGAGGGTACTGTGCTAAAAGAGGTGGAGTTATGCAGATGTAAAACGCGTGGATTGCAGCAGCAGCAAGCCGAAAAGTGCAGGCATGTGAGGGATCTAGAGGTTGACAGCATGTCTTCTTAACGGGAGTCCAGGTGGCCATCTCCACAAATGGACTTTTCAGAATCCTTGGGTGGCACCGTAGTCGGAAACCAATTCTGGTTATCGCTTCTCGGCCTTTTGGCTAAGATCAAGTGTAGTATCTGTTCTTATCAGTTTAATATCTGATACGTCCCCTATCTGGGGAACATATATTAAATGGATTTTTAGAACAGGGAGATGGAAAAAGAGCTTGCTCTGTCCACTCCACGCATTGACCTGGTATTGCAGTATCTCCAGGACCGGTGCACCCCTTCTTTAATGCAGTTTCTAAAATCAGAAAGAATTGAATTCAATGCTTTTTGTTCATTTTGCTTGTTTGTCGGATTTTGGGATGGACTCTTTGGCTTTGCTTTTCTTCTCCTCATTGGATTTTTCATGTTAAAAGTTGCAGAAGCCAGATGACAAGCTCATTTTGGTTCAACTTCAGCAACTGTGCATTGCATTGCCATGTAATGTAATGTAATGCAATGCTATCTATCTAGCTCTCCCTCTATACTTCCTTTTGGATAAACAGACATATTAGGCAAGCATTTTGGAGCTTTCACCTAAATAACTACAGGTGGTGAGATAAGCTGCACAATATAATTGACCTTTCAGTATATTGTTGCACACACACCATCTATTTAGCAAATGCCCTTGTTATCAACAGCAGCCTTTTAAACTCACCTGAGCTAACAGGTATGTGAGCTGGTTACTCTGCTGCGCTTAAAATTTCTTTTTTGGTTTGCTACAATGCCTTTTCTGAAACGTTGTCTCCCTCTGCTGGAACACTGACTTCTTTCATTTAATGCCTGCAGACTATAAAAGAGAAACCAACCCAAAAAGTTTGGTTGATTAGTCTGTGGCATTCTTTTAAACTGTTGCTTATGGCGGTCTCTGTGAGCTTCTCAGTGACATTCAGCCATCCAGGTATCCCGCCTGCAGTAGACGGAATGTGGCAATGGAACGCTGGCTGCGCGTGTCATAATAGGCTCTGAGCCTTTATATACCTGCGCACAGCAGCAGCCACCTTCAGTCAGCTGCTGGACAGCCATCAGCAGCAGCAGCAGGAGAGGTAATTAATCAGCAACCCTCCTGCTAAGGGTAGACAGCTGCTCGTTCCACCCCCCCCCCCACGCCTTAATTGGTTCTCCTCCCTTCCAACGGTGTTGAGGCGGGTGGGAACAGCCGGGGGTTGAGGGTACTGTGCTAAAAGAGGTGGAGTTATGCAGATCTAAAACGCGTGGATTGCAGCAGCAGCAAGCCGAAAAGTGCAGGCATGTGAGGGATCTAGAGGTTGACAGCATGTCTTCTTAACGGGAGTCCAGGTGGCCATCTCCACAAATGGACTTTTCAGAATCCTTGGGTGGCACCGTAGTCGGAAACCAATTCTGGTTATCACTTCTCGGCCTTTTGGCTAAGATCAAGTGTAGTATCTGTTCTTATCAGTTTAATATCTGATACGTCCCCTATCTGGGGACCATATATTAAATGGATTTTTAGAACAGGGAGATGGAAAAAGAGCTTGCTCTGTCCACTCCACGCATTGACCTGGTATTGCAGTACCTCCAGGACCGGTGCACCCCTTCTTTAATGCAGTTTCTAAAATCAGAAAGAATTGAATTCAATGCTTTTTGTTCATTTTGCTTGTTTGTCGGATTTTGGGATGGACTCTTTGGCTTTGCTTTTCTTCTCCTCATTGGATTTTTCATGTTAAAAGTTGCAGAAGCCAGATGACAAGCTCATTTTGGTTCAACTTCAGCAACTGTGCATTGCATTGCCATGTAATGTAATGTAATGCAATGCTATCTATCTAGCTCTCCCTCTATACTTCCTTTTGGATAAACAGACATATTAGGCAAGCATTTTGGAGCTTTCACCTAAATAACTACAGGTGGTGAGATAAGCTGCACAATATAATTGACCTTTCAGTATATTGTTGCACACACACCATCTATTTAGCAAATGCCCTTGTTATCAACAGCAGCCTTTTAAACTCACCTGAGCTAACAGGTATGTGAGCTGGTTACTCTGCTGCGCTTAAAATTTCTTTTTTGGTTTGCTACAATGCCTTTTCTGAAACGTTGTCTCCCTCTGCTGGAACACTGACTTCTTTCATTTAATGCCTGCAGACTATAAAAGAGAAACCAACCCAAAAAGTTTGGTTGATTAGTCTGTGGCATTCTTTTAAACTGTTGCTTATGGCGGTCTCTGTGAGCTTCTCAGTGACATTCAGCCATCCAGGTATCCCGCCTGCAGTAGACGGAATGTGGCAATGGAACGCTGGCTGCGCGTGTCATAATAGGCTCTGAGCCTTTATATACCTGCGCACAGCAGCAGCCACCTTCAGTCTGCTGCTGGACAGCCAGCAGCAGCAGCAGCAGGAGAGGTAATTAATCAGCAACCCTCCTGCTAAGGGTAGACAGCTGCTCGTTCCACCCCCCCCCCCCCCGCCTTAATTGGTTCTCCTCCCTTCCAACGGTGTTGAGGCGGGTGGGAATAGCCGGGGGTTGAGGGTACTGTGCTAAAAGAGGTGGAGTTATGCAGATCTAAAACGCGTGGATTGCAGCAGCAGCAAGCCGAAAAGTGCAGGCATGTGAGGGATCTAGAGGTTGACAGCATGTCTTCTTAACGGGAGTCCAGGTGGCCATCTCCACAAATGGACTTTTCAGAATCCTTGGGTGGCACCGTAGTCGGAAACCAATTCTGGTTATCGCTTCTCGGCCTTTTGGCTAAGATCAAGTGTAGTATCTGTTCTTATCAGTTTAATATCTGATACGTCCCCTATCTGGGGACCATATATTAAATGGATTTTTAGAACAGGGAGATGGAAAAAGAGCTTGCTCTGTCCACTCCACGCATTGACCTGGTATTGCAGTATCTCCAGGACCGGTGCACCCCTTCTTTAATGCAGTTTCTAAAATCAGAAAGAATTGAATTCAATGCTTTTTGTTCATTTTGCTTGTTTGTCGGATTTTGGGATGGACTCTTTGGCTTTGCTTTTCTTCTCCTCATTGGATTTTTCATGTTAAAAGTTGCAGAAGCCAGATGACAAGCTCATTTTGGTTCAACTTCAGCAACTGTGCATTGCATTGCCATGTAATGTAATGTAATGCAATGCTATCTATCTAGCTCTCCCTCTATACTTCCTTTTGGATAAACAGACATATTAGGCAAGCATTTTGGAGCTTTCACCTAAATAACTACAGGTGGTGAGATAAGCTGCACAATATAATTGACCTTTCAGTATATTGTTGCACACACACCATCTATTTAGCAAATGCCCTTGTTATCAACAGCAGCCTTTTAAACTCACCTGAGCTAACAGGTATGTGAGCTGGTTACTCTGCTGCGCTTAAAATTTCTTTTTTGGTTTGCTACAATGCCTTTTCTGAAACGTTGTCTCCCTCTGCTGGAACACTGACTTCTTTCATTTAATGCCTGCAGACTATAAAAGAGAAACCAACCCAAAAAGTTTGGTTGATTAGTCTGTGGCATTCTTTTAAACTGTTGCTTATGGCGGTCTCTGTGAGCTTCTCAGTGACATTCAGCCATCCAGGTATCCCGCCTGCGGTAGACGGAATGTGGCAATGGAACGCTGGCTGCGCGTGTCATAATAGGCTCTGAGCCTTTATATACCTGCGCACAGCAGCAGCCACCTTCAGTCTGCTGCTGGACAGCCAGCAGCAGCAGCAGCAGGAGAGGTAATTAATCAGCAACCCTCCTGCTAAGGGTAGACAGCTGCTCGTTCCACCCCCCCCCCCGCCTTAATTGGTTCTCCTCCCTTCCAACGGTGTTGAGGCGGGTGGGAACAGCCGGGGGTTGAGGGTACTGTGCTAAAAGAGGTGGAGTTATGCAGATCTAAAACGCGTGGATTGCAGCAGCAGCAAGCCGAAAAGTGCAGGCATGTGAGGGATCTAGAGGTTGACAGCATGTCTTCTTAACGGGAGTCCAGGTGGCCATCTCCACAAATGGACTTTTCAGAATCCTTGGGTGGCACCGTAGTCGGAAACCAATTCTGGTTATCGCTTCTCGGCCTTTTGGCTAAGATCAAGTGTAGTATCTGTTCTTATCAGTTTAATATCTGATACGTCCCCTATCTGGGGACCATATATTAAATGGATTTTTAGAACAGGGAGATGGAAAAAGAGCTTGCTCTGTCCACTCCACGCATTGACCTGGTATTGCAGTATCTCCAGGACCGGTGCACCCCTTCTTTAATGCAGTTTCTAAAATCAGAAAGAATTGAATTCAATGCTTTTTGTTCATTTTGCTTGTTTGTCGGATTTTGGGATGGACTCTTTGGCTTTGCTTTTCTTCTCCTCATTGGATTTTTCATGTTAAAAGTTGCAGAAGCCAGATGACAAGCTCATTTTGGTTCAACTTCAGCAACTGTGCATTGCATTGCCATGTAATGTAATGTAATGCAATGCTATCTATCTAGCTCTCCCTCTATACTTCCTTTTGGATAAACAGACATATTAGGCAAGCATTTTGGAGCTTTCACCTAAATAACTACAGGTGGTGAGATAAGCTGCACAATATAATTGACCTTTCAGTATATTGTTGCACACACACCATCTATTTAGCAAATGCCCTTGTTATCAACAGCAGCCTTTTAAACTCACCTGAGCTAACAGGTATGTGAGCTGGTTACTCTGCTGCGCTTAAAATTTCTTTTTTGGTTTGCTACAATGCCTTTTCTGAAACGTTGTCTCCCTCTGCTGGAACACTGACTTCTTTCATTTAATGCCTGCAGACTATAAAAGAGAAACCAACCCAAAAAGTTTGGTTGATTAGTCTGTGGCATTCTTTTAAACTGTTGCTTATGGCGGTCTCTGTGAGCTTCTCAGTGACATTCAGCCATCCAGGTATCCCGCCTGCAGTAGACGGAATGTGGCAATGGAACGCTGGCTGCGCGTGTCATAATAGGCTCTGAGCCTTTATATACCTGCGCACAGCAGCAGCCACCTTCAGTCTGCTGCTGGACAGCCAGCAGCAGCAGCAGCAGGAGAGGTAATTAATCAGCAACCCTCCTGCTAAGGGTAGACAGCTGCTCGTTCCACCCCCCCCCGCCTTAATTGGTTCTCCTCCCTTCCAACGGTGTTGAGGCGGGTGGGAACAGCCGGGGGTTGAGGGTACTGTGCTAAAAAAGGTGGAGTTATGCAGATCTAAAACGCGTGGATTGCAGCAGCAGCAAGCCGAAAAGTGCAGGCATGTGAGGGATCTAGAGGTTGACAGCATGTCTTCTTAACGGGAGTCCAGGTGGCCATCTCCACAAATGGACTTTTCAGAATCCTTGGGTGGCACCGTAGTCGGAAACCAATTCTGGTTATCGCTTCTCGGCCTTTTGGCTAAGATCAAGTGTAGTATCTGTTCTTATCAGTTTAATATCTGATACGTCCCCTATCTGGGGACCATATATTAAATGGATTTTTAGAACAGGGAGATGGAAAAAGAGCTTGCTCTGTCCACTCCACGCATTGACCTGGTATTGCAGTATCTCCAGGACCGGTGCACCCCTTCTTTAATGCAGTTTCTAAAATCAGAAAGAATTGAATTCAATGCTTTTTGTTCATTTTGCTTGTTTGTCGGATTTTGGGATGGACTCTTTGGCTTTGCTTTTCTTCTCCTCATTGGATTTTTCATGATAAAAGTTGCAGAAGCCAGATGACAAGCTCATTTTGGTTCAACTTCAGCAACTGTGCATTGCATTGCCATGTAATGTAATGTAATGCAATGCTATCTATCTAGCTCTCCCTCTATACTTCCTTTTGGATAAACAGACATATTAGGCAAGCATTTTGGAGCTTTCACCTAAATAACTACAGGTGGTGAGATAAGCTGCACAATATAATTGACCTTTCAGTATATTGTTGCACACACACCATCTATTTAGCAAATGCCCTTGTTATCAACAGCAGCCTTTTAAACTCACCTGAGCTATCAGGTATGTGAGCTGGTTACTCTGCTGCGCTTAAAATTTCTTTTTTGGTTTGCTACAATGCCTTTTCTGAAACGTTGTCTCCCTCTGCTGGAACACTGACTTCTTTCATTTAATGCCTGCAGACTATAAAAGAGAAACCAACCCAAAAAGTTTGGTTGATTAGTCTGTGGCATTCTTTTAAACTGTTGCTTATGGCGGTCTCTGTGAGCTTCTCAGTGACATTCAGCCATCCAGGTATCCCGCCTGCAGTAGACGGAATGTGGCAATGGAACGCTGGCTGCGCGTGTCATAATAGGCTCTGAGCCTTTATATACCTGCGCACAGCAGCAGCCACCTTCAGTCTGCTGCTGGACAGCCAGCAGCAGCAGCAGCAGGAGAGGTAATTAATCAGCAACCCTCCTGCTAAGGGTAGACAGCTGCTCGTTCCACCCCCCCCCCCCCCGCCTTAATTGGTTCTCCTCCCTTCCAACGGTGTTGAGGCGGGTGGGAACAGCCGGGGGTTGAGGGTACTGTGCTAAAAGAGGTGGAGTTATGCAGATCTAAAACGCGTGGATTGCAGCAGCAGCAAGCCGAAAAGTGCAGGCATGTGAGGGATCTAGAGGTTGACAGCATGTCTTCTTAACGGGAGTCCAGGTGGACATCTCCACAAATGGACTTTTCAGAATCCTTGGGTGGCACCGTAGTCGGAAACCAATTCTGGTTATCGCTTCTCGGCCTTTTGGCTAAGATCAAGTGTAGTATCTGTTCTTATCAGTTTAATATCTGATACGTCCCCTATCTGGGGACCATATATTAAATGGATTTTTAGAACAGGGAGATGGAAAAAGAGCTTGTTCTGTCCACTCCACGCATTGACCTGGTATTGCAGTATCTCCAGGACCGGTGCACCCCTTCTTTAATGCAGTTTCTAAAATCAGAAAGAATTGAATTCAATGCTTTTTGTTCATTTTGCTTGTTTGTCGGATTTTGGGATGGACTCTTTGGCTTTGCTTTTCTTCTCCTCATTGGATTTTTCATGTTAAAGTTGCAGAAGCCAGATGACAAGCTCATTTTTGTTCAACTTCAGCAACTGTGCATTGCATTGCCATGTAATGTAATGTAATGCAATGCTATCTATCTAGCTCTCCCTCTATACTTCCTTTTGGATAAACAGACATATTAGGCAAGCATTTTGGAGCTTTCACCTAAATAACTACAGGTGGTGAGATAAGCTGCACAATATAATTGACCTTTCAGTATATTGTTGCACACACACCATCTATTTAGCAAATGCCCTTGTTATCAACAGCAGCCTTTTAAACTCACCTGAGCTAACAGGTATGTGAGCTGGTTACTCTGCTGCGCTTAAAATTTCTTTTTTGGTTTGCTACAATGCCTTTTCTGAAACGTTGTCTCCCTCTGCTGGAACACTGACTTCTTTCATTTAATGCCTGCAGACTATAAAAGAGAAACCAACCCAAAAAGTTTGGTTGATTAGTCTGTGGCATTCTTTTAAACTGTTGCTTATGGCGGTCTCTGTGAGCTTCTCAGTGACATTCAGCCATCCAGGTATCCCGCCTGCAGTAGACGGAATGTGGCAATGGAACGCTGGCTGCGCGTGTCATAATAGGCTCTGAGCCTTTATATACCTGCGCACAGCAGCAGCCACCTTCAGTCTGCTGCTGGACAGCCAGCAGCAGCAGCAGCAGGAGAGGTAATTAATCAGCAACCCTCCTGCTAAGGGTAGACAGCTGCTCGTTCCACCCCCCCCCCCCCGCCTTAATTGGTTCTCCTCCCTTCCAACGGTGTTGAGGCGGGTGGGAACAGCCGGGGGTTGAGGGTACTGTGCTAAAAGAGGTGGAGTTATGCAGATCTAAAACGCGTGGATTGCAGCAGCAGCAAGCCGAAAAGTGCAGGCATGTGAGGGATCTAGAGGTTGACAGCATGTCTTCTTAACGGGAGTCCAGGTGGCCATCTCCACAAATGGACTTTTCAGAATCCTTGGGTGGCACCGTAGTCGGAAACCAATTCTGGTTATCGCTTCTCGGCCTTTTGGCTAAGATCAAGTGTAGTATCTGTTCTTATCAGTTTAATATCTGATACGTCCCCTATCTGGGGACCATATATTAAATGGATTTTTAGAACAGGGAGATGGAAAAAGAGCTTGCTCTGTCCACTCCACGCATTGACCTGGTATTGCAGTATCTCCAGGACCGGTGCACCCCTTCTTTAATGCAGTTTCTAAAATCAGAAAGAATTGAATTCAATGCTTTTTGTTCATTTTGCTTGTTTGTCGGATTTTGGGATGGACTCTTTGGCTTTGCTTTTCTTCTCCTCATTGGATTTTTCATGTTAAAAGTTGCAGAAGCCAGATGACAAGCTCATTTTGGTTCAACTTCAGCAACTGTGCATTGCATTGCCATGTAATGTAATGTAATGCAATGCTATCTATCTAGCTCTCCCTCTATACTTCCTTTTGGATAAACAGACATATTAGGCAAGCATTTTGGAGCTTTCACCTAAATAACTACAGGTGGTGAGATAAGCTGCACAATATAATTGACCTTTCAGTATATTGTTGCACACACACCATCTATTTAGCAAATGCCCTTGTTATCAACAGCAGCCTTTTAAACTCACCTGAGCTAACAGGTATGTGAGCTGGTTACTCTGCTGCGCTTAAAATTTCTTTTTTGGTTTGCTACAATGCCTTTTCTGAAACGTTGTCTCCCTCTGCTGGAACACTGACTTCTTTCATTTAATGCCTGCAGACTATAAAAGAGAAACCAACCCAAAAAGTTTGGTTGATTAGTCTGTGGCATTCTTTTAAACTGTTGCTTATGGCGGTCTCTGTGAGCTTCTCAGTGACATTCAGCCATCCAGGTATCCCGCCTGCAGTAGACGGAATGTGGCAATGGAACGCTGGCTGCGCCTGTCATAATAGGCTCTGAGCCTTTATATACCTGCGCACAGCAGCAGCCACCTTCAGTCTGCTGCTGGACAGCCAGCAGCAGCAGCAGCAGGAGAGGTAATTAATCAGCAACCCTCCTGCTAAGGGTAGACAGCTGCTCGTTCCACCCCCCCCCCCGCCTTAATTGGTTCTCCTCCCTTCCAACGGTGTTGAGGCGGGTGGGAACAGCCGGGGGTTGAGGGTACTGTGCTAAAAGAGGTGGAGTTATGCAGATCTAAAACGCGTGGATTGCAGCAGCAGCAAGCCGAAAAGTGCAGGCATGTGAGGGATCTAGAGGTTGACAGCATGTCTTCTTAACGGGAGTCCAGGTGGCCATCTCCACAAATGGACTTTTC
This sequence comes from Phyllobates terribilis, assembly GCF_046119375.1. Lineage (NCBI taxonomy): Eukaryota > Metazoa > Chordata > Amphibia > Anura > Dendrobatidae > Phyllobates > Phyllobates terribilis. Next base: position 2,248,483 of record NW_027362868.1, read on the forward strand.
AGAATCCTTGGGTGGCACCGTAGTCGGAAACCAATTCTGGTTATCGCTTCTCGGCCTTTTGGCTAAGATCAAGTGTAGTATCTGTTCTTATCAGTTTAATATCTGATACGTCCCCTATCTGGGGACCATATATTAAATGGATTTTTAGAACAGGGAGATGGAAAAAGAGCTTGCTCTGTCCACTCCACGCATTGACCTGGTATTGCAGTATCTCCAGGACCGGTGCACCCCTTCTTTAATGCAGTTTCTAAAATCAGAAAGAATTGAATTCAATGCTTTTTGTTCATTTTGCTTGTTTGTCGGATTTTGGGATGGACTCTTTGGCTTTGCTTTTCTTCTCCTCATTGGATTTTTCATGTTAAAAGTTGCAGAAGCCAGATGACAAGCTCATTTTGGTTCAACTTCAGCAACTGTGCATTGCATTGCCATGTAATGTAATGTAATGCAATGCTATCTATCTAGCTCTCCCTCTATACTTCCTTTTGGATAAACAGACATATTAGGCAAGCATTTTGGAGCTTTCACCTAAATAACTACAGGTGGTGAGATAAGCTGCACAATAAAATTGACCTTTCAGTATATTGTTGCATACACACCATCTATTTAGCAAATGCCCTTGTTATCAACAGCAGCCTTTTAAACTCACCTGAGCTAACAGGTATGTGAGCTGGTTACTCTGCTGCGCTTAAAATTTCTTTTTTGGTTTGCTACAATGCCTTTTCTGAAACGTTGTCTCCCTCTGCTGGAACACTGACTTCTTTCATTTAATACCTGCAGACTATAAAAGAGAAACCAACCCAAAAAGTTTGGTTGATTAGTCTGTGGCATTCTTTTAAACTGTTGCTTATGGCGGTCTCTGTGAGCTTCTCAGTGACATTCAGCCATCCAGGTATCCCGCCTGCAGTAGACGGAATGTGGCAATGGAACGCTGGCTGCGCGTGTCATAATAGGCTCTGAGCCTTTATATACCTGCGCACAGCAGCAGCCACCTTCAGTCTGCTGCTGGACAGCCAGCAGCAGCAGCAGGAGAGGTAATTAATCAGCAACCCTCCTGCTAAGGGTAGACAGCTGCTCGTTCCACCCCCCCCCCCGCCTTAATTGGTTCTCCTCCCTTCCAACGGTGTTGAGGCGGGTGGGAACAGCCGGGGGTTGAGGGTACTGTGCTAAAAGAGGTGGAGTTATGCAGATCTAAAACGCGTGGATTGCAGCAGCAGCAAGCCGAAAAGTGCAGGCATGTGAGGGATCTAGAGGTTGACAGCATGTCTTCTTAACGGGAGTCCAGGTGGCCATCTCCACAAATGGACTTTTCAGAATCCTTGGGTGGCACCGTAGTCGGAAACCAATTCTGGTTATCGCTTCTCGGCCTTTTGGCTAAGATCAAGTGTAGTATCTGTTCTTATCAGTTTAATATCTGATACGTCCCCTATCTGGGGACCATATATTAAATGGATTTTTAGAACAGGGAGATGGAAAAAGAGCTTGCTCTGTCCACTCCACGCATTGACCTGGTATTGCAGTATCTCCAGGACCGGTGCACCCCTTCTTTAATGCAGTTTCTAAAATCAGAAAGAATTGAATTCAATGCTTTTTGTTCATTTTGCTTGTTTGTCGGATTTTGGGATGGACTCTTTGGCTTTGCTTTTCTTCTCCTCATTGGATTTTTCATGTTAAAAGTTGCAGAAGCCAGATGACAAGCTCATTTTGGTTCAACTTCAGCAACTGTGCATTGCATTGCCATGTAATGTAATGTAATGCAATGCTATCTATCTAGCTCTCCCTCTATACTTCCTTTTGGATAAACAGACATTTTATGCAAGCATTTTGGAGCTTTCACCTAAATAACTACAGGTGGTGAGATAAGCTGCACAATATAATTGACCTTTCAGTATATTGTTGCACACACACCATCTATTTAGCAAATGCCCTTGTTATCAACAGCAGCCTTTTAAACTCACCTGAGCTAACAGGTATGTGAGCTGGTTACTCTGCTGCGCTTAAAATTTCTTTTTTGGTTTGCTACAATGCCTTTTCTGAAACGTTGTCTCCCTCTGCTGGAACACTGACTTCTTTCATTTAATGCCTGCAGACTATAAAAGAGAAACCAACCCAAAAAGTTTGGTTGATTAGTCTGTGGCATTCTTTTAAACTGTTGCTTATGGCGGTCTCTGTGAGCTTCTCAGTGACATTCAGCCATCCAGGTATCCCGCCTGCAGTAGACGGAATGTGGCAATGGAACGCTGGCTGCGCGTGTCATAATAGGCTCTGAGCCTTTATATACCTGCGCACAGCAGCAGCCACCTTCAGTCTGCTGCTGGACAGCCAGCAGCAGCAGCAGCAGGAGAGGTAATTAATCAGCAACCCTCCTGCTAAGGGTAGACAGCTGCTCGTTCCACCCCCCCCCCCCGCCTTAATTGGTTCTCCTCCCTTCCAACGGTGTTGAGGCGGGTGGGAACAGCCGGGGGTTGAGGGTACTGTGCTAAAAGAGGTGGAGTTATGCAGATCTAAAACGCGTGGATTGCAGCAGCAGCAAGCCGAAAAGTGCAGGCATGTGAGGGATCTAGAGGTTGACAGCATGTCTTCTTAACGGGAGTCCAGGTGGCCATCTCCACAAATGGACTTTTCAGAATCCTTGGGTGGCACCGTAGTCGGAAACCAATTCTGGTTATCGCTTCTCGGCCTTTTGGCTAAGATCAAGTGTAGTATCTGTTCTTATCAGTTTAATATCTGATACGTCCCCTATCTGGGGACCATATATTAAATGGATTTTTAGAACAGGGAGATGGAAAAAGAGCTTGCTCTGTCCACTCCACGCATTGACCTGGTATTGCAGTATCTTCAGGACCGGTGCACCCCTTCTTTAATGCAGTTTCTAAAATCAGAAAGAATTGAATTCAATGCTTTTTGTTCATTTTGCTTGTTTGTCGGATTTTGGGATGGACTCTTTGGCTTTGCTTTTCTTCTCCTCATTGGATTTTTCATGTTAAAAGTTGCAGAAGCCACATGACAAGCTCATTTTGGTTCAACTTCAGCAACTGTGCATTGCATTGCCATGTAATGTAATGTAATGCAATGCTATCTATCTAGCTCTCCCTCTATACTTCCTTTTGGATAAACAGACATATTAGGCAAGCATTTTGGAGCTTTCACCTAAATAACTACAGGTGGTGAGATAAGCTGCACAATATAATTGACCTTTCAGTATATTGTTGCATACACACCATCTATTTAGCAAATGCCCTTGTTATCAACAGCAGCCTTTTAAACTCACCTGAGCTAACAGGTATGTGAGCTGGTTACTCTGCTGCGCTTAAAATTTCTTTTTTGGTTTGCTACAATGCCTTTTCTGAAACGTTGTCTCCCTCTGCTGGAACACTGACTTCTTTCATTTAATGCCTGCAGACTATAAAAGAGAAACCAACCCAAAAAGTTTGGTTGATTAGTCTGTGGCATTCTTTTAAACTGTTGCTTATGGCGGTCTCTGTGAGCTTCTCAGTGACATTCAGCCATCCAGGTATCCCGCCTGCAGTAGACGGAATGTGGCAATGGAACGCTGGCTGCGCGTGTCATAATAGGCTCTGAGCCTTTATATACCTGCGCACAGCAGCAGCCACCTTCAGTCTGCTGCTGGACAGCCAGCAGCAGCAGCAGCAGGAGAGGTAATTAATCAGCAACCCTCCTGCTAAGGGTAGACAGCTGCTCGTTCCACCCCCCCCCCCGCCTTAATTGGTTCTCCTCCCTTCCAACGGTGTTGAGGCGGGTGGGAACAGCCGGGGGTTGAGGGTACTGTGCTAAAAGAGGTGGAGTTATGCAGATCTAAAACGCGTGGATTGCAGCAGCAGCAAGCCGAAAAGTGCAGGCATGTGAGGGATCTAGAGGTTGACAGCATGTCTTCTTAACGGGAGTCCAGGTGGCCATCTCCACAAATGGACTTTTCAGAATCCTTGGGTGGCACCGTAGTCGGAAACCAATTCTGGTTATCGCTTCTCGGCCTTTTGGCTAAGATCAAGTGTAATATCTGTTCTTATCAGTTTAATATCTGATATGTCCCCTATCTGGGGACCATATATTAAATGGATTTTTAGAACAGGGAGATGGAAAAAGAGCTTGCTCTGTCCACTCCACGCATTGACCTGGTATTGCAGTATCTCCAGGACCGGTGCACCCCTTCTTTAATGCAGTTTCTAAAATCAGAAAGAATTGAATTCAATGCTTTTTGTTCATTTTGCTTGTTTGTCGGATTTTGGGATGGACTCTTTGGCTTTGCTTTTCTTCTCCTCATTGGATTTTTCATGTTAAAAGTTGCAGAAGCCAGATGACAAGCTCATTTTGGTTCAACTTCAGCAACTGTGCATTGCATTGCCATGTAATGTAATGTAATGCAATGCTATCTATCTAGCTCTCCCTCTATACTTCCTTTTGGATAAACAGACATATTAGGCAAGCATTTTGGAGCTTTCACCTAAATAACTACAGGTGGTGAGATAAGCTGCACAATATAATTGACCTTTCAGTATATTGTTGCACACACACCATCTATTTAGCAAATGCCCTTGTTATCAACAGCAGCCTTTTAAACTCACCTGAGCTAACAGGTATGTGAGCTGGTTACTCTGCTGCGCTTAAAATTTCTTTTTTGGTTTGCTACAATGCCTTTTCTGAAACGTTGTCTCCCTCTGCTGGAACACTGACTTCTTTCATTTAATGCCTGCAGACTATAAAAGAGAAACCAACCCAAAAAGTTTGGTTGATTAGTCTGTGGCATTCTTTTAAACTGTTGCTTATGGCGGTCTCTGTGAGCTTCTCAGTGACATTCAGCCATCCAGGTATCCCGCCTGCAGTAGACGGAATGTGGCAATGGAACGCTGGCTGCGCGTGTCATAATAGGCTCTGAGCCTTTATATACCTGCGCACAGCAGCAGCCACCTTCAGTCTGCTGCTGGACAGCCAGCAGCAGCAGCAGCAGGAGAGGTAATTAATCAGCAACCCTCCTGCTAAGGGTAGACAGCTGCTCGTTCCACCCCCCCCCCGCCTTAATTGGTTCTCCTCCCTTCCAACGGTGTTGAGGCGGGTGGGAACAGCCGGGGGTTGAGGGTACTGTGCTAAAAGAGGTGGAGTTATGCAGATCTAAAACGCGTGGATTGCAGCAGCAGCAAGCCGAAAAGTGCAGGCATGTGAGGGATCTAGAGGTTGACAGCATGTCTTCTTAACGGGAGTCCAGGTGGCCATCTCCACAAATGGACTTTTCAGAATCCTTGGGTGGCATCGTAGTCGGAAACCAATTCTGGTTATCGCTTCTCGGCCTTTTGGCTAAGATCAAGTGTAGTATCTGTTCTTATCAGTTTAATATCTGATACGTCCCCTATCTGGGGACCATATATTAAATGGATTTTTAGAACAGGGAGATGGAAAAAGAGCTTGCTCTGTCCACTCCACGCATTGACCTGGTATTGCAGTATCTCCAGGACCGGTGCACCCCTTCTTTAATGCAGTTTCTAAAATCAGAAAGAATTGAATTCAATGCTTTTTGTTCATTTTGCTTGTTTGTCGGATTTTGGGATGGACTCTTTGGCTTTGCTTTTCTTCTCCTCATTGGATTTTTCATGATAAAAGTTGCAGAAGCCAGATGACAAGCTCATTTTGGTTCAACTTCAGCAACTGTGCATTGCATTGCCATGTAATGTAATGTAATGCAATGCTATCTATCTAGCTCTCCCTCTATACTTCCTTTTGGATAAACAGACATATTAGGCAAGCATTTTGGAGCTTTCACCTAAATAACTACAGGTGGTGAGATAAGCTGCACAATATAATTGACCTTTCAGTATATTGTTGCACACACACCATCTATTTAGCAAATGCCCTTGTTATCAACAGCAGCCTTTTAAACTCACCTGAGCTATCAGGTATGTGAGCTGGTTACTCTGCTGCGCTTAAAATTTCTTTTTTGGTTTGCTACAATGCCTTTTCTGAAACGTTGTCTCCCTCTGCTGGAACACTGACTTCTTTCATTTAATGCCTGCAGACTATAAAAGAGAAACCAACCCAAAAAGTTTGGTTGATTAGTCTGTGGCATTCTTTTAAACTGTTGCTTATGGCGGTCTCTGTGAGCTTCTCAGTGACATTCAGCCATCCAGGTATCCCGCCTGCAGTAGACGGAATGTGGCAATGGAACGCTGGCTGCGCGTGTCATAATAGGCTCTGAGCCTTTATATACCTGCGCACAGCAGCAGCCACCTTCAGTCTGCTGCTGGACAGCCAGCAGCAGCAGCAGCAGGAGAGGTAATTAATCAGCAACCCTCCTGCTAAGGGTAGACAGCTGCTCGTTCCACCCCCCCCCCCCCGCCTTAATTGGTTCTCCTCCCTTCCAACGGTGTTGAGGCGGGTGGGAACAGCCGGGGGTTGAGGGTACTGTGCTAAAAGAGGTGGAGTTATGCAGATCTAAAACGCGTGGATTGCAGCAGCAGCAAGCCGAAAAGTGCAGGCATGTGAGGGATCTAGAGGTTGACAGCATGTCTTCTTAACGGGAGTCCAGGTGGACATCTCCACAAATGGACTTTTCAGAATCCTTGGGTGGCACCGTAGTCGGAAACCAATTCTGGTTATCGCTTCTCGGCCTTTTGGCTAAGATCAAGTGTAGTATCTGTTCTTATCAGTTTAATATCTGATACGTCCCCTATCTGGGGACCATATATTAAATGGATTTTTAGAACAGGGAGATGGAAAAAGAGCTTGTTCTGTCCACTCCACGCATTGACCTGGTATTGCAGTATCTCCAGGACCGGTGCACCCCTTCTTTAATGCAGTTTCTAAAATCAGAAAGAATTGAATTCAATGCTTTTTGTTCATTTTGCTTGTTTGTCGGATTTTGGGATGGACTCTTTGGCTTTGCTTTTCTTCTCCTCATTGGATTTTTCATGTTAAAGTTGCAGAAGCCAGATGACAAGCTCATTTTTGTTCAACTTCAGCAACTGTGCATTGCATTGCCATGTAATGTAATGTAATGCAATGCTATCTATCTAGCTCTCCCTCTATACTTCCTTTTGGATAAACAGACATATTAGGCAAGCATTTTGGAGCTTTCACCTAAATAACTACAGGTGGTGAGATAAGCTGCACAATATAATTGACCTTTCAGTATATTGTTGCACACACACCATCTATTTAGCAAATGCCCTTGTTATCAACAGCAGCCTTTTAAACTCACCTGAGCTAACAGGTATGTGAGCTGGCTACTCTGCTGCGCTTAAAATTTCTTTTTTGGTTTGCTACAATGCCTTTTCTGAAACGTTGTCTCCCTCTGCTGGAACACTGACTTCTTTCATTTAATGCCTGCAGACTATAAAAGAGAAACCAACCCAAAAAGTTTGGTTGATTAGTCTGTGGCATTCTTTTAAACTGTTGCTTATGGCGGTCTCTGTGAGCTTCTCAGTGACATTCAGCCATCCAGGTATCCCGCCTGCAGTAGACGGAATGTGGCAATGGAACGCTGGCTGCGCGTGTCATAATAGGCTCTGAGCCTTTATATACCTGCGCACAGCAGCAGCCACCTTCAGTCTGCTGCTGGACAGCCAGCAGCAGCAGCAGCAGGAGAGGTAATTAATCAGCAACCCTCCTGCTAAGGGTAGACAGCTGCTCGTTCCACCCCCCCCTCCCCGCCTTAATTGGTTCTCCTCCCTTCCAACGGTGTTGAGGCGGGTGGGAACAGCCGGGGGTTGAGGGTACTGTGCTAAAAGAGGTGGAGTTATGCAGATCTAAAACGCGTGGATTGCAGCAGCAGCAAGCCGAAAAGTGCAGGCATGTGAGGGATCTAGAGGTTGACAGCATGTCTTCTTAACGGGAGTCCAGGTGGCCATCTCCACAAATGGACTTTTCAGAATCCTTGGGTGGCACCGTAGTCGGAAACCAATTCTGGTTATCGCTTCTCGGCCTTTTGGCTAAGATCAAGTGTAGTATCTGTTCTTATCAGTTTAATATCTGATACGTCCCCTATCTGGGGACCATATATTAAATGGATTTTTAGAACAGGGAGATGGAAAAAGAGCTTGCTCTGTCCACTCCACGCATTGACCTGGTATTGCAGTATCTCCAGGACCGGTGCACCCCTTCTTTAATGCAGTTTCTAAAATCAGAAAGAATTGAATTCAATGCTTTTTGTTCATTTTGCTTGTTTGTCGGATTTTGGGATGGACTCTTTGGCTTTGCTTTTCTTCTCCTCATTGGATTTTTCATGTTAAAAGTTGCAGAAGCCAGATGACAAGCTCATTTTGGTTCAACTTCAGCAACTGTGCATTGCATTGCCATGTAATGTAATGTAATGCAATGCTATCTATCTAGCTCTCCCTCTATACTTCCTTTTGGATAAACAGACATATTAGGCAAGCATTTTGGAGCTTTCACCTAAATAACTACAGGTGGTGAGATAAGCTGCACAATATAATTGACCTTTCAGTATATTGTTGCACACACACCATCTATTTAGCAAATGCCCTTGTTATCAACAGCAGCCTTTTAAACTCACCTGAGCTAACAGGTATGTGAGCTGGTTACTCTGCTGCGCTTAAAATTTCTTTTTTGGTTTGCTACAATGCCTTTTCTGAAACGTTGTCTCCCTCTGCTGGAACACTGACTTCTTTCATTTAATGCCTGCAGACTATAAAAGAGAAACCAACCCAAAAAGTTTGGTTGATTAGTCTGTGGCATTCTTTTAAACTGTTGCTTATGGCGGTCTCTGTGAGCTTCTCAGTGACATTCAGCCATCCAGGTATCCCGCCTGCAGTAGACGGAATGTGGCAATGGAACGCTGGCTGCGCCTGTCATAATAGGCTCTGAGCCTTTATATACCTGCGCACAGCAGCAGCCACCTTCAGTCTGCTGCTGGACAGCCAGCAGCAGCAGCAGCAGGAGAGGTAATTAATCAGCAACCCTCCTGCTAAGGGTAGACAGCTGCTCGTTCCACCCCCCCCCCCCGCCTTAATTGGTTCTCCTCCCTTCCAACGGTGTTGAGGCGGGTGGGAACAGCCGGGGGTTGAGGGTACTGTGCTAAAAGAGGTGGAGTTATGCAGATCTAAAACGCGTGGATTGCAGCAGCAGCAAGCCGAAAAGTGCAGGCATGTGAGGGATCTAGAGGTTGACAGCATGTCTTCTTAACGGGAGTCCAGGTGGCCATCTCCACAAATGGACTTTTCAGAATCCTTGGGTGGCACCGTAGTCGGAAACCAATTCTGGTTATCGCTTCTCGGCCTTTTGGCTAAGATCAAGTGTAGTATCTGTTCTTATCAGTTTAATATCTGATACGTCCCCTATCTGGGGACCATATATTAAATGGATTTTTAGAACAGGGAGATGGAAAAAGAGCTTGCTCTGTCCACTCCACGCATTGACCTGGTATTGCAGTATCTCCAGGACCGGTGCACCCCTTCTTTAATGCAGTTTCTAAAATCAGAAAGAATTGAATTCAATGCTTTTTGTTCATTTTGCTTGTTTGTCGGATTTTGGGATGGACTCTTTGGCTTTGCTTTTCTTCTCCTCATTGGATTTTTCATGTTAAAAGTTGCAGAAGCCAGATGACAAGCTCATTTTGGTTCAACTTCAGCAACTGTGCATTGCATTGCCATGTAATGTAATGTAATGCAATGCTATCTATCTAGCTCTCCCTCTATACTTCCTTTTGGATAAACAGACATATTAGGCAAGCATTTTGGAGCTTTCACCTAAATAACTACAGGTGGTGAGATAAGCTGCACAATATAATTGACCTTTCAGTATATTGTTGCACACACACCATCTATTTAGCAAATGCCCTTGTTATCAACAGCAGCCTTTTAAACTCACCTGAGCTAACAGGTATGTGAGCTGGTTACTCTGCTGCGCTTAAAATTTCTTTTTTGGTTTGCTACAATGCCTTTTCTGAAACGTTGTCTCCCTCTGCTGGAACACTGACTTCTTTCATTTAATGCCTGCAGACTATAAAAGAGAAACCAACCCAAAAAGTTTGGTTGATTAGTCTGTGGCATTCTTTTAAACTGTTGCTTATGGCGGTCTCTGTGAGCTTCTCAGTGACATTCAGCCATCCAGGTATCCCGCCTGCAGTAGACGGAATGTGGCAATGGAACGCTGGCTGCGCGTGTCATAATAGGCTCTGAGCCTTTATATACCTGCGCACAGCAGCAGCCACCTTCAGTCTGCTGCTGGACAGCCAGCAGCAGCAGCAGCAGGAGAGGTAATTAATCAGCAACCCTCCTGCTAAGGGTAGACAGCTGCTCGTTCCACCCCCCCCCCCGCCTTAATTGGTTCTCCTCCCTTCCAACGGTGTTGAGGCGGGTGGGAACAGCCGGGGGTTGAGGGTACTGTGCTAAAAGAGGTGGAGTTATGCAGATCTAAAACGCGTGGATTGCAGCAGCAGCAAGCCGAAAAGTGCAGGCATGTGAGGGATCTAGAGGTTGACAGCATGTCTTCTTAACGGGAGTCCAGGTGGCCATCTCCACAAATGGACTTTTCAGAATCCTTGGGTGGCACCGTAGTCGGAAACCAATTCTGGTTATCGCTTCTCGGCCTTTTGGCTAAGATCAAGTGTAGTATCTGTTCTTATCAGTTTAATATCTGATACGTCCCCTATCTGGGGACCATATATTAAATGGATTTTTAGAACAGGGAGATGGAAAAAGAGCTTGCTCTGTCCACTCCACGCATTGACCTGGTATTGCAGTATCTCCAGGACCGGTGCACCCCTTCTTTAATGCAGTTTCTAAAATCAGAAAGAATTGAATTCAATGCTTTTTGTTCATTTTGCTTGTTTGTCGGATTTTGGGATGGACTCTTTGGCTTTGCTTTTCTTCTCCTCATTGGATTTTTCATGTTAAAAGTTGCAGAAGCCAGATGACAAGCTCATTTTGGTTCAACTTCAGCAACTGTGCATTGCATTGCCATGTAATGTAATGTAATGCAATGCTATCTATCTAGCTCTCCCTCTATACTTCCTTTTGGATAAACAGACATATTAGGCAAGCATTTTGGAGCTTTCACCTAAATAACTACAGGTGGTGAGATAAGCTGCACAATACAATTGACCTTTCAGTATATTGTTGCACACACACCATCTATTTAGCAAATGCCCTTGTTATCAACAGCAGCCTTTTAAACTCACCTGAGCTAACAGGTATGTGAGCTGGTTACTCTGCTGCGCTTAAAATTTCTTTTTTGGTTTGCTACAATGCCTTTTCTGAAACGTTGTCTCCCTCTGCTGGAACACTGACTTCTTTCATTTAATGCCTGCAGACTATAAAAGAGAAACCAACCCAAAAAGTTTGGTTGATTAGTCTGTGGCATTCTTTTAAACTGTTGCTTATGGCGGTCTCTGTGAGCTTCTCAGTGACATTCAGCCATCCAGGTATCCCGCCTGCAGTAGACGGAATGTGGCAATGGAACGCTGGCTGCGCGTGTCATAATAGGCTCTGAGCCTTTATATACCTGCGCACAGCAGCAGCCACCTTCAGTCTGCTGCTGGACAGCCAGCAGCAGCAGCAGCAGGAGAGGTAATTAATCAGCAACCCTCCTGCTAAGGGTAGACAGCTGCTCGTTCCACCCCCCCCCCCGCCTTAATTGGTTCTCCTCCCTTCCAACGGTGTTGAGGCGGGTGGGAACAGCCGGGGGTTGAGGGTACTGTGCTAAAAGAGGTGGAGTTATGCAGATCTAAAACGCGTGGATTGCAGCAGCAGCAAGCCGAAAAGTGCAGGCATGTGAGGGATCTAGAGGTTGACAGCATGTCTTCTTAACGGGAGTCCAGGTGGCCATCTCCACAAATGGACTTTTCAGAATCCTTGGGTGGCACCGTAGTCGGAAACCAATTCTGGTTATCGCTTCTCGGCCTTTTGGCTAAGATCAAGTGTAGTATCTGTTCTTATCAGTTTAATATCTGATACGTCCCCTATCTGGGGACCATATATTAAATGGATTTTTAGAACAGGGAGATGGAAAAAGAGCTTGCTCTGTCCACTCCACGCATTGACCTGGTATTGCAGTATCTTCAGGACCGGTGCACCCCTTCTTTAATGCAGTTTCTAAAATCAGAAAGAATTGAATTCAATGCTTTTTGTTCATTTTGCTTGTTTGTCGGATTTTGGGATGGACTCTTTGGCTTTGCTTTTCTTCTCCTCATTGGATTTTTCATGTTAAAAGTTGCAGAAGCCACATGACAAGCTCATTTTGGTTCAACTTCAGCAACTGTGCATTGCATTGCCATGTAATGTAATGTAATGCAATGCTATCTATCTAGCTCTCCCTCTATACTTCCTTTTGGATAAACAGACATATTAGGCAAGCATTTTGGAGCTTTCACCTAAATAACTATAGGTGGTGAGATAAGCTGCACAATATAATTGACCTTTCAGTATATTGTTGCATACACACCATCTATTTAGCAAATGCCCTTGTTATCAACAGCAGCCTTTTAAACTCACCTGAGCTAACAGGTATGTGAGCTGGTTACTCTGCTGCGCTTAAAATTTCTTTTTTGGTTTGCTACAATGCCTTTTCTGAAACGTTGTCTCCCTCTGCTGGAACACTGACTTCTTTCATTTAATACCTGCAGACTATAAAAGAGAAACCAACCCAAAAAGTTTGGTTGATTAGTCTGTGGCATTCTTTTAAACTGTTGCTTATGGCGGTCTCTGTGAGCTTCTCAGTGACATTCAGCCATCCAGGTATCCCGCCTGCAGTAGACGGAATGTGGCAATGGAACGCTGGCTGCGCGTGTCATAATAGGCTCTGAGCCTTTATATACCTGCGCACAGCAGCAGCCACCTTCAGTCTGCTGCTGGACAGCCAGCAGCAGCAGCAGCAGGAGAGGTAATTAATCAGCAACCCTCCTGCTAAGGGTAGACAGCTGCTCGTTCCACCCCCCCCCCCGCCTTAATTGGTTCTCCTCCCTTCCAACGGTGTTGAGGCGGGTGGGAACAGCCGGGGGTTGAGGGTACTGTGCTAAAAGAGGTGGAGTTATGCAGATCTAAAACGCGTGGATTGCAGCAGCAGCAAGCCGAAAAGTGCAGGCATGTGAGGGATCTAGAGGTTGACAGCATGTCTTCTTAACGGGAGTCCAGGTGGCCATCTCCACAAATGGACTTTTCAGAATCCTTGGGTGGCACCGTAGTCGGAAACCAATTCTGGTTATCGCTTCTCGGCCTTTTGGCTAAGATCAAGTGTAGTATCTGTTCTTATCAGTTTAATATCTGATACGTCCCCTATCTGGGGACCATATATTAAATGGATTTTTAGAACAGGGAGATGGAAAAAGAGCTTGCTCTGTCCACTCCACGCATTGACCTGGTATTGCAGTATCTTCAGGACCGGTGCACCCCTTCTTTAATGCAGTTTCTAAAATCAGAAAGAATTGAATTCAATGCTTTTTGTTCATTTTGCTTGTTTGTCGGATTTTGGGATGGACTCTTTGGCTTTGCTTTTCTTCTCCTCATTGGATTTTTCATGTTAAAAGTTGCAGAAGCCAGATGACAAGCTCATTTTGGTTCAACTTCAGCAACTGTGCATTGCATTGCCATGTAATGTAATGTAATGCAATGCTATCTATCTAGCTCTCCCTCTATACTTCCTTTTGGATAAACAGACATTTTATGCAAGCATTTTGGAGCTTTCACCTAAATAACTACAGGTGGTGAGATAAGCTGCACAATATAATTGACCTTTCAGTATATTGTTGCACACACACCATCTATTTAGCAAATGCCCTTGTTATCAACAGCAGCCTTTTAAACTCACCTGAGCTAACAGGTATGTGAGCTGGTTACTCTGCTGCGCTTAAAATTTCTTTTTTGGTTTGCTACAATGCCTTTTCTGAAACGTTGTCTCCCTCTGCTGGAACACTGACTTCTTTCATTTAATGCCTGCAGACTATAAAAGAGAAACCAACCCAAAAAGTTTGGTTGATTAGTCTGTGGCATTCTTTTAAACTGTTGCTTATGGCGGTCTCTGTGAGCTTCTCAGTGACATTCAGCCATCCAGGTATCCCGCCTGCAGTAGACGGAATGTGGCAATGGAACGCTGGCTGCGCGTGTCATAATAGGCTCTGAGCCTTTATATACCTGCGCACAGCAGCAGCCACCTTCAGTCTGCTGCTGGACAGCCAGCAGCAGCAGCAGCAGGAGAGGTAATTAATCAGCAACCCTCCTGCTAAGGGTAGACAGCTGCTCGTTCCACCCCCCCCCCCGCCTTAATTGGTTCTCCTCCCTTCCAACGGTGTTGAGGCGGGTGGGAACAGCCGGGGGTTGAGGGTACTGTGCTAAAAGAGGTGGAGTTATGCAGATCTAAAACGCGTGGATTGCAGCAGCAGCAAGCCGAAAAGTGCAGGCATGTGAGGGATCTAGAGGTTGACAGCATGTCTTCTTAACGGGAGTCCAGGTGGCCATCTCCACAAATGGACTTTTCAGAATCCTTGGGTGGCACCGTAGTCGGAAACCAATTCTGGTTATCGCTTCTCGGCCTTTTGGCTAAGATCAAGTGTAGTATCTGTTCTTATCAGTTTAATATCTGATACGTCCCCTATCTGGGGACCATATATTAAATGGATTTTTAGAACAGGGAGATGGAAAAAGAGCTTGCTCTGTCCACTCCACGCATTGACCTGGTATTGCAGTATCTCCAGGACCGGTGCACCCCTTCTTTAATGCAGTTTCTAAAATCAGAAAGAATTTAATTCAATGCTTTTTGTTCATTTTGCTTGTTTGTCGGATTTTGGGATGGACTCTTTGGCTTTGCTTTTCTTCTCCTCATTGGATTTTTCATGTTAAAAGTTGCAGAAGCCAGATGACAAGCTCATTTTGGTTCAACTTCAGCAACTGTGCATTGCATTGCCATGTAATGTAATGTAATGCAATGCTATCTATCTAGCTCTCCCTCTATACTTCCTTTTGGATAAACAGACATATTAGGCAAGCATTTTGGAGCTTTCACCTAAATAACTACAGGTGGTGAGATAAGCTGCACAATATAATTGACCTTTCAGTATATTGTTGCACACACACCATCTATTTAGCAAATGCCCTTGTTATCAACAGCAGCCTTTTAAACTCACCTGAGCTAACAGGTATGTGAGCTGGTTACTCTGCTGCGCTTAAAATTTCTTTTTTGGTTTGCTACAATGCCTTTTCTGAAACGTTGTCTCCCTCTGCTGGAACACTGACTTCTTTCATTTAATGCCTGCAGACTATAAAAGAGAAACCAACCCAAAAAGTTTGGTTGATTAGTCTGTGGCATTCTTTTAAACTGTTGCTTATGGCGGTCTCTGTGAGCTTCTCAGTGACATTCAGCCATCCAGGTATCCCGCCTGCAGTAGACGGAATGTGGCAATGGAACGCTGGCTGCGCGTGTCATAATAGGCTCTGAGCCTTTATATACCTGCGCACAGCAGCAGCCACCTTCAGTCTGCTGCTGGACAGCCAGCAGCAGCAGCAGCAGGAGAGGTAATTAATCAGCAACCCTCCTGCTAAGGGTAGACAGCTGCTCGTTCCACCCCCCCCCCGCCTTAATTGGTTCTCCTCCCTTCCAACGGTGTTGAGGCGGGTGGGAACAGCCGGGGGTTGAGGGTACTGTGCTAAAAGAGGTGGAGTTATGCAGATCTAAAACGCGTGGATTGCAGCAGCAGCAAGCCGAAAAGTGCAGGCATGTGAGGGATCTAGAGGTTGACAGCATGTCTTCTTAACGGGAGTCCAGGTGGCCATCTCCACAAATGGACTTTTCAGAATCCTTGGGTGGCATCGTAGTCGGAAACCAATTCTGGTTATCGCTTCTCGGCCTTTTGGCTAAGATCAAGTGTAGTATCTGTTCTTATCAGTTTAATATCTGATACGTCCCCTATCTGGGGACCATATATTAAATGGATTTTTAGAACAGGGAGATGGAAAAAGAGCTTGCTCTGTCCACTCCACGCATTGACCTGGTATTGCAGTATCTCCAGGACCGGTGCACCCCTTCTTTAATGCAGTTTCTAAAATCAGAAAGAATTGAATTCAATGCTTTTTGTTCATTTTGCTTGTTTGTCGGATTTTGGGATGGACTCTTTGGCTTTGCTTTTCTTGTCCTCATTGGATTTTTCATGTTAAAAGTTGCAGAAGCCAGATGACATGCTCATTTTGGTTCAACTTCAGCAACTGTGCATTGCATTGCCATGTAATGTAATGTAATGCAATGCTATCTATCTAGCTCTCCCTCTATACTTCCTTTTGGATAAACAGACATATTAGGCAAGCATTTTGGAGCTTTCACCTAAATAACTACAGGTGGTGAGATAAGCTGCACAATATAATTGACCTTTCAGTATATTGTTGCACACACACCATCTATTTAGCAAATGCCCTTGTTATCAACAGCAGCCTTTTAAACTCACCTGAGCTAACAGGTATGTGAGCTGGTTACTCTGCTGCGCTTAAAATTTCTTTTTTGGTTTGCTACAATGCCTTTTCTGAAACGTTGTCTCCCTCTGCTGGAACACTGACTTCTTTCATTTAATGCCTGCAGACTATAAAAGAGAAACCAACCCAAAAAGTTTGGTTGATTAGTCTGTGGCATTCTTTTAAACTGTTGCTTATGGCGGTCTCTGTGAGCTTCTCAGTGACATTCAGCCATCCAGGTATCCCGCCTGCAGTAGACGGAATGTGGCAATGGAACGCTGGCTGCGCGTGTCATAATAGGCTCTGAGCCTTTATATACCTGCGCACAGCAGCAGCCACCTTCAGTCTGCTGCTGGACAGCCAGCAGCAGCAGCAGCAGGAGAGGTAATTAATCAGCAACCCTCCTGCTAAGGGTAGACAGCTGCTCGTTCCACCCCCCCCCCGCCTTAATTGGTTCTCCTCCCTTCCAACGGTGTTGAAGCGGGTGGGAACAGCCGGGGGTTGAGGGTACTGTGCTAAAAGAGGTGGAGTTATGCAGATCTAAAATGCGTGGATTGCAGCAGCAGCAAGCCGAAAAGTGCAGGCATGTGAGGGATCTAGAGGTTGACAGCATGTCTTCTTAACGGGAGTCCAGGTGGCCATCTCCACAAATGGACTTTTCAGAATCCTTGGGTGGCACCGTGGTCGGAAACCAATTCTGGTTATCGCTTCTCGGCCTTTTGGCTAAGATCAAGTGTAGTATCTTTCGAAAAGGCGGTTTTGGATGTTGGCCGCCCTAGTAGATTGATACATTATGCACACTGGGGTTTAGGCGCTTGTTAGTACGCCAGGTGGCTAATATAGTCATCTGGTGGAAAGCATGGCCCCCCAGGATCGACGCCATTGGGCCGGGGAAGATCGAAAGCCCGAAGTGTGAAGTGCCCCAGGAGTGGTGACCCTGGGGTGCCTCAACTCACTGGGATTGGGAACCCCACTTGAGTTAATGGCACATTTGCACTAGCACTTCAATATTTCTTTCTTCACACATACCCTTATTCCGGGCCTTCTGGCCTTAGGATGGGGAATTTTTCAATTCCCGGTCGAAGGTCCGGGCAGTATTATACTGTGAAACCTTCACTATTTATTTAATTTTTTTTGTCACTGTGTGTCCACTTTTTCACGTGTGTCCACGTCCTTACTAGGATTTTGTCGGGATGCGGTTCCCTTACGGGTTCCTCTCTTGGCAGGTCTAGGGGGGGAGTGTGTGGCCATCAGGTTCCGCTCCCCCCTGAACCCCCCTGGCTCTTCTCTTTCTGGAGGAGAGCGTTGTTGGCTCCCCTCTTCCGGGAGGGGAGCACAGTCTTTGGCTCCCAGTGCCTTGCTCGGGTGAGAACTCGGGCAGGTGCTGGGGGTAAGATTGGGTCGCCTCTGGCTCCGGCTGGAGGTGGCTATTTGTCCCTGTTCCTCGCTGTGGCCTTCTGGCTCGGAGGGACGGGGAATGGTTTGGGGGACTCTTCTCCTTTTGGAGAGGGTTTCAAGAAGACCAGCATCCTAGTGCACTTTTTTTGTGGCACTTGTCACTTTTTTAAGCGCACTCGGGTTTTGTACACGAATTCGGGCTTTCGAAAAAAAAAAAAAATCTGTTCTTATCAGTTTAATATCTGATACGTCCCCTATCTGGGGACCATATATTAAATGGATTTTTAGAACAGGGAGATGGAAAAAGAGCTTGCTCTGTCCACTCCACGCATTGACCTGGTATTGCAGTATCTCCAGGACCGGTGCACCCCTTCTTTAATGCAGTTTCTAAAATCAGAAAGAATTGAATTCAATGCTTTTTGTTCATTTTGCTTGTTTGTCGGATTTTGGGATGGACTCTTTGGCTTTGCTTTTCTTCTCCTCATTGGATTTTTCATGTTAAAAGTTGCAGAAGCCAGATGACAAGCTCATTTTGGTTCAACTTCAGCAACTGTGCATTGCATTGCCATGTAATGTAATGTAATGCAATGCTATCTATCTAGCTCTCCCTCTATACTTCCTTTTGGATAAACAGACATATTAGGCAAGCATTTTGGAGCTTTCACCTAAATAACTACAGGTGGTGAGATAAGCTGCACAATATAATTGACCTTTCAGTATATTGTTGCACACACACCATCTATTTAGCAAATGCCCTTGTTATCAACAGCAGCCTTTTAAACTCACCTGAGCTAACAGGTATGTGAGCTGGTTACTCTGCTGCGCTTAAAATTTCTTTTTTGGTTTGCTACAATGCCTTTTCTGAAACGTTGTCTCCCTCTGCTGGAACACTGACTTCTTTCATTTAATGCCTGCAGACTATAAAAGAGAAACCAACCCAAAAAGTTTGGTTGATTAGTCTGTGGCATTCTTTTAAACTGTTGCTTATGGCGGTCTCTGTGAGCTTCTCAGTGACATTCAGCCATCCAGGTATCCCGCCTGCAGTAGACGGAATGTGGCAATGGAACGCTGGCTGCGCGTGTCATAATAGGCTCTGAGCCTTTATATACCTGCACACAGCAGCAGCCACCTTCAGTCTGCTGCTGGACAGCCAGCAGCAGCAGGAGAGGTAATTAATCAGCAACCCTCCTGCTAAGGGTAGACAGCTGCTCGTTCCACCCCCCCCCCCCCCCGCCTTAATTGGTTCTCCTCCCTTCCAACGGTGTTGAGGCGGGTGGGAACAGCCGGGGGTTGAGGGTACTGTGCTAAAAGAGGTGGAGTTATGCAGATCTAAAACGCGTGGATTGCAGCAGCAGCAAGCCGAAAAGTGCAGGCATGTGAGGGATCTAGAGGTTGACAGCATGTCTTCTTAACGGGAGTCCAGGTGGCCATCTCCACAAATGGACTTTTCAGAATCCTTGGGTGGCACCGTAGTCGGAAACCAATTCTGGTTATCGCTTCTCGGCCTTTTGGCTAAGATCAAGTGTAGTGTCTGTTCTTATCAGTTTAATATCTGATACGTCCCCTATCTGGGGACCATATATTAAATGGATTTTTAGAACAGGGAGATGGAAAAAGAGCTTGCTCTGTCCACTCCACGCATTGACCTGGTATTGCAGTATCTCCAGGACCGGTGCACCCCTTCTTTAATGCAGTTTCTAAAATCAGAAAGAATTGAATTCAATGCTTTTTGTTCATTTTGCTTGTTTGTCGGATTTTGGGATGGACTCTTTGGCTTTGCTTTTCTTCTCCTCATTGGATTTTTCATGTTAAAAGTTGCAGAAGCCAGATGACAAGCTCATTTTGGTTCAACTTCAGCAACTGTGCATTGCATTGCCATGTAATGTAATGTAATGCAATGCTATCTATCTAGCTCTCCCTCTATACTTCCTTTTGGATAAACAGACATATTAGGCAAGCATTTTGGAGCTTTCACCTAAATAACTACAGGTGGTGAGATAAGCTGCACAATATAATTGACCTTTCAGTATATTGTTGCACACACACCATCTATTTAGCAAATGCCCTTGTTATCAACAGCAGCCTTTTAAACTCACCTGAGCTAACAGGTATGTGAGCTGGTTACTCTGCTGCGCTTAAAATTTCTTTTTTGGTTTGCTACAATGCCTTTTCTGAAACGTTGTCTCCCTCTGCTGGAACACTGACTTCTTTCATTTAATGCCTGCAGACTATAAAAGAGAAACCAACCCAAAAAGTTTGGTTGATTAGTCTGTGGCATTCTTTTAAACTGTTGCTTATGGCGGTCTCTGTGAGCTTCTCAGTGACATTCAGCCATCCAGGTATCCCGCCTGCAGTAGACGGAATGTGGCAATGGAACGCTGGCTGCGCGTGTCATAATAGGCTCTGAGCCTTTATATACCTGCGCACAGCAGCAGCCACCTTCAGTCTGCTGCTGGACAGCCAGCAGCAGCAGCAGCAGGAGAGGTAATTAATCAGCAACCCTCCTGCTAAGGGTAGACAGCTGCTCGTTCCACCCCCCCCCCCCCCCGCCTTAATTGGTTCTCCTCCCTTCCAACGGTGTTGAGGCGGGTGGGAACAGCCGGGGGTTGAGGGTACTGTGCTAAAAGAGGTGGAGTTATGCAGATCTAAAACGCGTGGATTGCAGCAGCAGCAAGCCGAAAAGTGCAGGCATGTGAGGGATCTAGAGGTTGACAGCATGTCTTCTTAACGGGAGTCCAGGTGGCCATCTCCACAAATGGACTTTTCAGAATCCTTGGGTGGCACCGTAGTCGGAAACCAATTCTGGTTATCGCTTCTCGGCCTTTTGGCTAAGATCAAGTGTAGTATCTGTTCTTATCAGTTTAATATCTGATACGTCCCCTATCTGGGGACCATATATTAAATGGATTTTTAGAACAGGGAGATGGAAAAAGAGCTTGCTCTGTCCACTCCACGCATTGACCTGGTATTGCAGTATCTCCAGGACCGGTGCACCCCTTCTTTAATGCAGTTTCTAAAATCAGAAAGAATTGAATTCAATGCTTTTTGTTCATTTTGCTTGTTTGTCGGATTTTGGGATGGACTCTTTGGCTTTGCTTTTCTTCTCCTCATTGGATTTTTCATGTTAAAAGTTGCAGAAGCCAGATGACAAGCTCATTTTGGTTCAACTTCAGCAACTGTGCATTGCATTGCCATGTAATGTAATGTAATGCAATGCTATCTATCTAGCTCTCCCTCTATACTTCCTTTTGGATAAACAGACATATTAGGCAAGCATTTTGGAGCTTTCACCTAAATAACTACAGGTGGTGAGATAAGCTGCACAATATAATTGACCTTTCAGTATATTGTTGCACACACACCATCTATTTAGCAAATGCCCTTGTTATCAACAGCAGCCTTTTAAACTCACCTGAGCTAACAGGTATGTGAGCTGGTTACTCTGCTGCGCTTAAAATTTCTTTTTTGGTTTGCTACAATGCCTTTTCTGAAACGTTGTCTCCCTCTGCTGGAACACAGACTTGTTTCATTTAATGCCTGCAGACTATAAAAGAGAAACCAACCCAAAAAGTTTGGTTGATTAGTCTGTGGCATTCTTTTAAACTGTTGCTTATGGCGGTCTCTGTGAGCTTCTCAGTGACATTCAGCCATCCAGGTATCCCGCCTGCAGTAGACGGAATGTGGCAATGGAACGCTGGCTGCGCGTGTCATAATAGGCTCTGAGCCTTTATATACCTGCGCACAGCAGCAGCCACCTTCAGTCTGCTGCTGGACAGCCAGCAGCAGCAGCAGCAGGAGAGGTAATTAATCAGCAACCCTCCTGCTAAGGGTAGACAGCTGCTCGTTCCACCCCCCCCCCCGCCTTAATTGGTTCTCCTCCCTTCCAACGGTGTTGAGGCGGGTGGGAACAGCCGGGGGTTGAGGGTACTGTGCTAAAAGAGGTGGAGTTATGCAGATCTAAAACGCGTGGATTGCAGCAGCAGCAAGCCGAAAAGTGCAGGCATGTGAGGGATCTAGAGGTTGACAGCATGTCTTCTTAACGGGAGTCCAGGTGGCCATCTCCACAAATGGACTTTTCAGAATCCTTGGGTGGCACCGTAGTCGGAAACCAATTCTGGTTATCGCTTCTCGGCCTTTTGGCTAAGATCAAGTGTAGTATCTGTTCTTATCAGTTTAATATCTGATACGTCCCCTATCTGGGGACCATATATTAAATGGATTTTTAGAACAGGGAGATGGAAAAAGAGCTTGCTCTGTCCACTCCACGCATTGACCTGGTATTGCAGTATCTCCAGGACCGGTGCACCCCTTCTTTAATGCAGTTTCTAAAATCAGAAAGAATTGAATTCAATGCTTTTTGTTCATTTTGCTTGTTTGTCGGATTTTGGGATGGACTCTTTGGCTTTGCTTTTCTTCTCCTCATTGGATTTTTCATGTTAAAAGTTGCAGAAGCCAGATGACAAGCTCATTTTGGTTCAACTTCAGCAACTGTGCATTGCATTGCCATGTAATGTAATGTAATGCAATGCTATCTATCTAGCTCTCCCTCTATACTTCCTTTTGGATAAACAGACATATTAGGCAAGCATTTTGGAGCTTTCACCTAAATAACTACAGGTGGTGAGATAAGCTGCACAATATAATTGACCTTTCAGTATATTGTTGCACACACACCATCTATTTAGCAAATGCCCTTGTTATCAACAGCAGCCTTTTAAACTCACCTGAGCTAACAGGTATGTGAGCTGGTTACTCTGCTGCGCTTAAAATTTCTTTTTTGGTTTGCTACAATGCCTTTTCTGAAACGTTGTCTCCCTCTGCTGGAACACTGACTTCTTTCATTTAATGCCTGCAGACTATAAAAGAGAAACCAACCCAAAAAGTTTGGTTGATTAGTCTGTGGCATTCTTTTAAACTGTTGCTTATGGCGGTCTCTGTGAGCTTCTCAGTGACATTCAGCCATCCAGGTATCCCGCCTGCAGTAGACGGAATGTGGCAATGGAACGCTGGCTGCGCGTGTCATAATAGGCTCTGAGCCTTTATATACCTGCGCACAGCAGCAGCCACCTTCAGTCTGCTGCTGGACAGCCAGCAGCAGCAGCAGCAGGAGAGGTAATTAATCAGCAACCCTCCTGCTAAGGGTAGACAGCTGCTCGTTCCACCCCCCCCCGCCTTAATTGGTTCTCCTCCCTTCCAACGGTGTTGAGGCGGGTGGGAACAGCCGGGGGTTGAGGGTACTGTGCTAAAAGAGGTGGAGTTATGCAGATCTAAAACGCGTGGATTGCAGCAGCAGCAAGCCGAAAAGTGCAGGCATGTGAGGGATCTAGAGGTTGACAGCATGTCTTCTTAACGGGAGTCCAGGTGGCCATCTCCACAAATGGACTTTTCAGAATCCTTGGGTGGCACCGTAGTCGGAAACCAATTCTGGTTATCGCTTCTCGGCCTTTTGGCTAAGATCAAGTGTAGTATCTGTTCTTATTAGTTTAATATCTGATACGTCCCCTATCTGGGGACCATATATTAAATGGATTTTTAGAACAGGGAGATGGAAAAAGAGCTTGCTCTGTCCACTCCACGCATTGACCTGGTATTGCAGTATCTCCAGGACCGGTGCACCCCTTCTTTAATGCAGTTTCTAAAATCAGAAAGAATTGAATTCAATGCTTTTTGTTCATTTTGCTTGTTTGTCGGATTTTGGGATGGACTCTTTGGCTTTGCTTTTCTTCTCCTCATTGGATTTTTCATGTTAAAAGTTGCAGAAGCCAGATGACAAGCTCATTTTGGTTCAACTTCAGCAACTGTGCATTGCATTGCCATGTAATGTAATGTAATGCAATGCTATCTATCTAGCTCTCCCTCTATACTTCCTTTTGGATAAACAGACATATTAGGCAAGCATTTTGGAGCTTTCACCTAAATAACTACAGGTGGTGAGATAAGCTGCACAATATAATTGACCTTTCAGTATATTGTTGCACACACACCATCTATTTAGCAAATGCCCTTGTTATCAACAGCAGCCTTTTAAACTCACCTGAGGTAACAGGTATGTGAGCTGGTTACTCTGCTGCGCTTAAAATTTCTTTTTTGGTTTGCTACAATGCCTTTTCTGAAACGTTGTCTCCCTCTGCTGGAACTCTGACTTCTTTCATTTAATGCCTGCAGACTATAAAAGAGAAACCAACCCAAAAAGTTTGGTTGATTAGTCTGTGGCATTCTTTTAAACTGTTGCTTATGGCGGTCTCTGTGAGCTTCTCAGTGACATTCAGCCATCCAGGTATCCCGCCTGCAGTAGACGGAATGTGGCAATGGAACGCTGGCTGCGCGTGTCATAATAGGCTCTGAGCCTTTATATACCTGCGCACAGCAGCAGCCACCTTCAGTCTGCTGCTGGACAGCCAGCAGCAGCAGCAGCAGGAGAGGTAATTAATCAGCAACCCTCCTGCTAAGGGTAGACAGCTGCTCGTTCCACCCCCCCCCCCCCCCGCCTTAATTGGTTCTCCTCCCTTCCAACGGTGTTGAGGCGGGTGGGAACAGCCGGGGGTTGAGGGTACTGTGCTAAAAGAGGTGGAGTTATGCAGATCTAAAACGCGTGGATTGCAGCAGCAGCAAGCCGAAAAGTGCAGGCATGTGAGGGATCTAGAGGTTGACAGCATGTCTTCTTAACGGGAGTCCAGGTGGCCATCTCCACAAATGGACTTTTCAGAATCCTTGGGTGGCACCGTAGTCGGAAACCAATTCTGGTTATCGCTTCTCGGCCTTTTGGCTAAGATCAAGTGTAGTATCTGTTCTTATCAGTTTAATATCTGATACGTCCCCTATCTGGGGACCATATATTAAATGGATTTTTAGAACAGGGAGATGGAAAAAGAGCTTGCTCTGTCCACTCCACGCATTGACCTGGTATTGCAGTATCTCCAGGACCGGTGCACCCCTTCTTTAATGCAGTTTCTAAAATCAGAAAGAATTGAATTCAATGCTTTTTGTTCATTTTGCTTGTTTGTCGGATTTTGGGATGGACTCTTTGGCTTTGCTTTTCTTCTCCTCATTGGATTTTTCATGTTAAAAGTTGCAGAAGCCAGATGACAAGCTCATTTTGGTTCAACTTCAGCAACTGTGCATTGCATTGCCATGTAATGTAATGTAATGCAATGCTATCTATCTAGCTCTCCCTCTATACTTCCTTTTGGATAAACAGACATATTAGGCAAGCATTTTGGAGCTTTCACCTAAATAACTACAGGTGGTGAGATAAGCTGCACAATATAATTGACCTTTCAGTATATTGTTGCACACACACCATCTATTTAGCAAATGCCCTTGTTATCAACAGCAGCCTTTTAAACTCACCTGAGCTAACAGGTATGTGAGCTGGTTACGCTGCTGCGCTTAAAATTTCTTTTTTGGTTTGCTACAAAGCCTTTTCTGAAACGTTGTCTCCCTCTGCTGGAACACTGACTTCTTTCATTTAATGCCTGCAGACTATAAAAGAGAAACCAACCCAAAAAGTTTGGTTGATTAGTCTATGGCATTCTTTTAAACTGTTGCTTATGGCGGTCTCTGTGAGCTTCTCAGTGACATTCAGCCATCCAGGTATCCCGCCTGCAGTAGACGGAATGTGGCAATGGAACGCTGGCTGCGCGTGTCATAATAGGCTCTGAGCCTTTATATACCTGCGCACA
Source organism: Phyllobates terribilis (assembly GCF_046119375.1). Lineage (NCBI taxonomy): Eukaryota > Metazoa > Chordata > Amphibia > Anura > Dendrobatidae > Phyllobates > Phyllobates terribilis. The sequence goes on from NW_027362868.1 coordinate 2,273,957, forward strand.
GCAGCAGCCACCTTCAGTCTGCTGTTGGACAGCCAGCAGCAGCAGCAGCAGGAGAGGTAATTAATCAGCAACCCTCCTGCTAAGGGTAGACAGCTGCTCGTTCCACCCCCCCCCCCGCCTTAATTGGTTCTCCTCCCTTCCAACGGTGTTGAGGCGGGTGGGAACAGCCGGGGGTTGAGGGTACTGTGCTAAAAGAGGTGGAGTTATGCAGATCTAAAACGCGTGGATTGCAGCAGCAGCAAGCCGAAAAGTGCAGGCATGTGAGGGATCTAGAGGTTGACAGCATGTCTTCTTAACGGGAGTCCAGGTGGCCATCTCCACAAATGGACTTTTCAGAATCCTTGGGTGGCACCGTAGTCGGATACCAATTCTGGTTATCGCTTCTCGGCCTTTTGGCTAAGATCAAGTGTAGTATCTGTTCTTATCAGTTTAATATCTGATACGTCCCCTATCTGGGGACCATATATTAAATGGATTTTTAGAACAGGGAGATGGAAAAAGAGCTTGCTCTGTCCACTCCACGCATTGACCTGGTATTGCAGTATCTCCAGGACCGGTGCACCCCTTCTTTAATGCAGTTTCTAAAATCAGAAAGAATTGAATTCAATGCTTTTTGTTCATTTTGCTTGTTTGTCGGATTTTGGGATGGACTCTTTGGCTTTGCTTTTCTTCTCCTCATTGGATTTTTCATGTTAAAAGTTGCAGAAGCCAGATGACAAGCTCATTTTGGTTCAACTTCAGCAACTGTGCATTGCATTGCCATGTAATGTAATGTAATGCAATGCTATCTATCTAGCTCTCCCTCTATACTTCCTTTTGGATAAACAGACATATTAGGCAAGCATTTTGGAGCTTTCACCTAAATAACTACAGGTGGTGAGATAAGCTGCACAATATAATTGACCTTTCAGTATATTGTTGCACACACACCATCTATTTAGCAAATGCCCTTGTTATCAACAGCAGCCTTTTAAACTCACCTGAGCTAACAGGTATGTGAGCTGGTTACGCTGCTGCGCTTAAAATTTCTTTTTTGGTTTGCTACAAAGCCTTTTCTGAAACGTTGTCTCCCTCTGCTGGAACACTGACTTCTTTCATTTAATGCCTGCAGACTATAAAAGAGAAACCAACCCAAAAAGTTTGGTTGATTAGTCTATGGCATTCTTTTAAACTGTTGCTTATGGCGGTCTCTGTGAGCTTCTCAGTGACATTCAGCCATCCAGGTATCCCGCCTGCAGTAGACGGAATGTGGCAATGGAACGCTGGCTGCGCGTGTCATAATAGGCTCTGAGCCTTTATATACCTGCGCACAGCAGCAGCCACCTTCAGTCTGCTGTTGGACAGCCAGCAGCAGCAGCAGCAGGAGAGGTAATTAATCAGCAACCCTCCTGCTAAGGGTAGACAGCTGCTCGTTCCACCCCCCCCCCCGCCTTAATTGGTTCTCCTCCCTTCCAACGGTGTTGAGGCGGGTGGGAACAGCCAGGGGTTGAGGGTACTGTGCTAAAAGAGGTGGAGTTATGCAGATCTAAAACGCGTGGATTGCAGCAGCAGCAAGCCTAAAAGTGCAGGCATGTGAGGGATCTAGAGGTTGACAGCATGTCTTCTTAACGGGAGTCCAGGTGGCCATCTCCACAAATGGACTTTTCAGAATCCTTGGGTGGCACCGTAGTCGGAAACCAATTCTGGTTATCGCTTCTCGGCCTTTTGGCTAAGATCAAGTGTAGTATCTGTTCTTATCAGTTTAATATCTGATACGTCCCCTATCTGGGGACCATATATTAAATGGATTTTTAGAACAGGGAGATGGAAAAAGAGCTTGCTCTGTCCACTCCACGCATTGACCTGGTATTGCAGTATCTCCAGGACCGGTGCACCCCTTCTTTAATGCAGTTTCTAAAATCAGAAAGAATTGAATTCAATGCTTTTTGTTCATTTTGCTTGTTTGTCGGATTTTGGGATGGACTCTTTGGCTTTGCTTTTCTTCTCCTCATTGGATTTTTCATGTTAAAAGTTGCAGAAGCCAGATGACAAGCTCATTTTGGTTCAACTTCAGCAACTGTGCATTGCATTGCCATGTAATGTAATGTAATGCAATGCTATCTATCTAGCTCTCCCTCTATACTTCCTTTTGGATAAACAGACATATTAGGCAAGCATTTTGGAGCTTTCACCTAAATAACTACAGGTGGTGAGATAAGCTGCACAATATAATTGACCTTTCAGTATATTGTTGCACACACACCATCTATTTAGCAAATGCCCTTGTTATCAACAGCAGCCTTTTAAACTCACCTGAGCTAACAGGTATGTGAGCTGGTTACTCTGCTGCGCTTAAAATTTCTTTTTTGGTTTGCTACAATGCCTTTTCTGAAACGTTGTCTCCCTCTGCTGGAACACTGACTTCTTTCATTTAATGCCTGCAGACTATAAAAGAGAAACCAACCCAAAAAGTTTGGTTGATTAGTCTGTGGCATTCTTTTAAACTGTTGCTTATGGCGGTATCTGTGAGCTTCTCAGTGACATTCAGCCATCCAGGTATCCCGCCTGCAGTAGACGGAATGTGGCAATGGAACGCTGGCTGCGCATGTCATAATAGGCTCTGAGCCTTTATATACCTGCGCACAGCAGCAGCCACCTTCAGTCTGCTGCTGGACAGCCAGCAGCAGCAGCAGCAGGAGAGGTAATTAATCAGCAACCCTCCTGCTAAGGGTAGACAGCTGCTCGTTCCACCCCCCCCCCCCCCGCCTTAATTGGTTCTCCTCCCTTCCAACGGTGTTGAGGCGGGTGGGAACAGCCGGGGGTTGAGGGTACTGTGCTAAAAGAGGTGGAGTTATGCAGATCTAAAACGCGTGGATTGCAGCAGCAGCAAGCCGAAAAGTGCAGGCATGTGAGGGATCTAGAGGTTGACAGCATGTCTTCTTAACGGGAGTCCAGGTGGCCATCTGCACAAATGGACTTTTCAGAATCCTTGGGTGGCACCGTAGTCGGAAACCAATTCTGGTTATCGCTTCTCGGCCTTTTGGCTAAGATCAAGTGTAGTATCTGTTCTTATCAGTTTAATATCTGATACGTCCCCTATCTGGGGACCATATATTAAATGGATTTTTAGAACAGGGAGATGGAAAAAGAGCTTGCTCTGTCCACTCCACGCATTGACCTGGTATTGCAGTATCTCCAGGACCGGTGCACCCCTTCTTTAATGCAGTTTCTAAAATCAGAAAGAATTGAATTCAATGCTTTTTGTTCATTTTGCTTGTTTGTCGGATTTTGGGATGGACTCTTTGGCTTTGCTTTTCTTCTCCTCATTGGATTTTTCATGTTAAAAGTTGCAGAAGCCAGATGACAAGCTCATTTTGGTTCAACTTCAGCAACTGTGCATTGCATTGCCATGTAATGTAATGTAATGCAATGCTATCTATCTAGCTCTCCCTCTATACTTCCTTTTGGATAAACAGACATATTAGGCAAGCATTTTGGAGCTTTCACCTAAATAACTACAGGTGGTGAGATAAGCTGCACAATATAATTGACCTTTCAGTATATTGTTGCACACACACCATCTATTTAGCAAATGCCCTTGTTATCAACAGCAGCCTTTTAAACTCACCTGAGCTAACAGGTATGTGAGCTGGTTACTCTGCTGCGCTTAAAATTTCTTTTTTGGTTTGCTACAATGCCTTTTCTGAAACGTTGTCTCCCTCTGCTGGAACACTGACTTCTTTCATTTAATGCCTGCAGACTATAAAAGAGAAACCAACCCAAAAAGTTTGGTTGATTAGTCTGTGGCATTCTTTTAAACTGTTGCTTATGGCGGTCTCTGTGAGCTTCTCAGTGACATTCAGCCATCCAGGTATCCCGCCTGCAGTAGACGGAATGTGGCAATGGAACGCTGGCTGCGCGTGTCATAATAGGCTCTGAGCCTTTATATACCTGCGCACAGCAGCAGCCACCTTCAGTCTGCTGCTGGACAGCCAGCAGCAGCAGCAGCAGGAGAGGTAATTAATCAGCAACCCTCCTGCTAAGGGTAGACAGCTGCTCGTTCCACCCCCCCCCCGCCTTAATTGGTTCTCCTCCCTTCCAACGGTGTTGAGGCGGGTGGGAACAGCCGGGGGTTGAGGGTACTGTGCTAAAAGAGGTGGAGTTGTGCAGATCTAAAACGCGTGGATTGCAGCAGCAGCAAGCCGAAAAGTGCAGGCATGTGAGGGATCTAGAGGTTGACAGCATGTCTTCTTAACGGGAGTCCAGGTGGCCATCTCCACAAATGGACTTTTCAGAATCCTTGGGTGGCACCGTAGTCGGAAACCAATTCTGGTTATCGCTTCTCGGCCTTTTGGCTAAGATCAAGTGTAGTATCTGTTCTTATCAGTTTAATATCTGATACGTCCCCTATCTGGGGACCATATATTAAATGGATTTTTAGAACAGGGAGATGGAAAAAGAGCTTGCTCTGTCCACTCCACGCATTGACCTGGTATTGCAGTATCTCCAGGACCGGTGCACCCCTTCTTTAATGCAGTTTCTAAAATCAGAAAGAATTGAATTCAATGCTTTTTGTTCATTTTGCTTGTTTGTCGGATTTTGGGATGGACTCTTTGGCTTTGCTTTTCTTCTCCTCATTGGATTTTTCATGTTAAAAGTTGCAGAAGCCAGATGACAAGCTCATTTTGGTTCAACTTCAGCAACTGTGCATTGCATTGCCATGTAATGTAATGTAATGCAATGCTATCTATCTAGCTCTCCCTCTATACTTCCTTTTGGATAAACAGACATATTAGGCAAGCATTTTGGAGCTTTCACCTAAATAACTACAGGTGGTGAGATAAGCTGCACAATATAATTGACCTTTCAGTATATTGTTGCACACACACCATCTATTTAGCAAATGCCCTTGTTATCAACAGCAGCCTTTTAAACTCACCTGAGGTAACAGGTATGTGAGCTGGTTACTCTGCTGCGCTTAAAATTTCTTTTTTGGTTTGCTACAATGCCTTTTCTGAAACGTTGTCTCCCTCTGCTGGAACACTGACTTCTTTCATTTAATGCCTGCAGACTATAAAAGAGAAACCAACCCAAAAAGTTTGGTTGATTAGTCTGTGGCATTCTTTTAAACTGTTGCTTATGGCGGTATCTGTGAGCTTCTCAGTGACATTCAGCCATCCAGGTATCCCGCCTGCAGTAGACGGAATGTGGCAATGGAACGCTGGCTGCGCGTGTCATAATAGGCTCTGAGCCTTTATATACCTGCGCACAGCAGCAGCCACCTTCAGTCTGCTGCTGGACAGCCAGCAGCAGCAGCAGCAGGAGAGGTAATTAATCAGCAACCCTCCTGCTAAGGGTAGACAGCTGCTCGTTCCACCCCCCCCCCCCGCCTTAATTGGTTCTCCTCCCTTCCAACGGTGTTGAGGCGGGTGGGAACAGCCGGGGGTTGAGGGTACTGTGCTAAAAGAGGTGGAGTTATGCAGATCTAAAACGCGTGGATTGCAGCAGCAGCAAGCCGAAAAGTGCAGGCATGTGAGGGATCTAGAGGTTGACAGCATGTCTTCTTAACGGGAGTCCAGGTGGCCATCTGCACAAATGGACTTTTCAGAATCCTTGGGTGGCACCGTAGTCGGAAACCAATTCTGGTTATCGCTTCTCGGCCTTTTGGCTAAGATCAAGTGTAGTATCTGTTCTTATCAGTTTAATATCTGATACGTCCCCTATCTGGGGACCATATATTAAATGGATTTTTAGAACAGGGAGATGGAAAAAGAGCTTGCTCTGTCCACTCCACGCATTGACCTGGTATTGCAGTATCTCCAGGACCGGTGCACCCCTTCTTTAATGCAGTTTCTAAAATCAGAAAGAATTGAATTCAATGCTTTTTGTTCATTTTGCTTGTTTGTCGGATTTTGGGATGGACTCTTTGGCTTTGCTTTTCTTCTCCTCATTGGATTTTTCATGTTAAAAGTTGCAGAAGCCAGATGACAAGCTCATTTTGGTTCAACTTCAGCAACTGTGCATTGCATTGCCATGTAATGTAATGTAATGCAATGCTATCTATCTAGCTCTCCCTCTATACTTCCTTTTGGATAAACAGACATATTAGGCAAGCATTTTGGAGCTTTCACCTAAATAACTACAGGTGGTGAGATAAGCTGCACAATATAATTGACCTTTCAGTATATTGTTGCACACACACCATCTATTTAGCAAATGCCCTTGTTATCAACAGCAGCCTTTTAAACTCACCTGAGCTAACAGGTATGTGAGCTGGTTACTCTGCTGCGCTTAAAATTTCTTTTTTGGTTTGCTACAATGCCTTTTCTGAAACGTTGTCTCCCTCTGCTGGAACACTGACTTCTTTCATTTAATGCCTGCAGACTATAAAAGAGAAACCAACCCAAAAAGTTTGGTTGATTAGTCTGTGGCATTCTTTTAAACTGTTGCTTATGGCGGTATCTGTGAGCTTCTCAGTGACATTCAGCCATCCAGGTATCCCGCCTGCAGTAGACGGAATGTGGCAATGGAACGCTGGCTGCGCGTGTCATAATAGGCTCTGAGCCTTTATATACCTGCGCACAGCAGCAGCCACCTTCAGTCTGCTGCTGGACAGCCAGCAGCAGCAGCAGCAGGAGAGGTAATTAATCAGCAACCCTCCTGCTAAGGGTAGACAGCTGCTCGTTCCACCCCCCCCCCCCGCCTTAATTGGTTCTCCTCCCTTCCAACGGTGTTGAGGCGGGTGGGAACAGCCGGGGGTTGAGGGTACTGTGCTAAAAGAGGTGGAGTTATGCAGATCTAAAACGCGTGGATTGCAGCAGCAGCAAGCCGAAAAGTGCAGGCATGTGAGGGATCTAGAGGTTGACAGCATGTCTTCTTAACGGGAGTCCAGGTGGCCATCTGCACAAATGGACTTTTCAGAATCCTTGGGTGGCACCGTAGTCGGAAACCAATTCTGGTTATCGCTTCTCGGCCTTTTGGCTAAGATCAAGTGTAGTATCTGTTCTTATCAGTTTAATATCTGATACGTCCCCTATCTGGGGACCATATATTAAATGGATTTTTAGAACAGGGAGATGGAAAAAGAGCTTGCTCTGTCCACTCCACGCATTGACCTGGTATTGCAGTATCTCCAGGACCGGTGCACCCCTTCTTTAATGCAGTTTCTAAAATCAGAAAGAATTGAATTCAATGCTTTTTGTTCATTTTGCTTGTTTGTCGGATTTTGGGATGGACTCTTTGGCTTTGCTTTTCTTCTCCTCATTGGATTTTTCATGTTAAAAGTTGCAGAAGCCAGATGACAAGCTCATTTTGGTTCAACTTCAGCAACTGTGCATTGCATTGCCATGTAATGTAATGTAATGCAATGCTATCTATCTAGCTCTCCCTCTATACTTCCTTTTGGATAAACAGACATATTAGGCAAGCATTTTGGAGCTTTCACCTAAATAACTACAGGTGGTGAGATAAGCTGCACAATATAATTGACCTTTCAGTATATTGTTGCACACACACCATCTATTTAGCAAATGCCCTTGTTATCAACAGCAGCCTTTTAAACTCACCTGAGCTAACAGGTATGTGAGCTGGTTACTCTGCTGCGCTTAAAATTTCTTTTTTGGTTTGCTACAATGCCTTTTCTGAAACGTTGTCTCCCTCTGCTGGAACACTGACTTCTTTCATTTAATGCCTGCAGACTATAAAAGAGAAACCAACCCAAAAAGTTTGGTTGATTAGTCTGTGGCATTCTTTTAAACTGTTGCTTATGGCGGTCTCTGTGAGCTTCTCAGTGACATTCAGCCATCCAGGTATCCCGCCTGCAGTAGACGGAATGTGGCAATGGAACGCTGGCTGCGCGTGTCATAATAGGCTCTGAGCCTTTATATACCTGCGCACAGCAGCAGCCACCTTCAGTCTGCTGCTGGACAGCCAGCAGCAGCAGCAGCAGGAGAGGTAATTAATCAGCAACCCTCCTGCTAAGGGTAGACAGCTGCTCGTTCCACCCCCCCCGCCTTAATTGGTTCTCCTCCCTTCCAACGATGTTGAGGCGGGTGGGAACAGCCGGGGGTTGAGGGTACTGTGCTAAAAGAGGTGGAGTTATGCAGATCTAAAACGCGTGGATTGCAGCAGCAGCAAGCCGAAAAGTGCAGGCATGTGAGGGATCTAGAGGTTGACAGCATGTCTTCTTAACGGGAGTCCAGGTGGCCATCTCCACAAATGGACTTTTCAGAATCCTTGGGTGGCACCGTAGTCGGAAACCAATTCTGGTTATCGCTTCTCGGCCTTTTGGCTAAGATCAAGTGTAGTATCTGTTCTTATCAGTTTAATATCTGATACGTCCCCTATCTGGGGACCATATATTAAATGGATTTTTAGAACAGGGAGATGGAAAAAGAGCTTGCTCTGTCCACTCCACGCATTGACCTGGTATTGCAGTATCTCCAGGACCGGTGCACCCCTTCTTTAATGCAGTTTCTAAAATCAGAAAGAATTGAATTCAATGCTTTTTGTTCATTTTGCTTGTTTGTCGGATTTTGGGATGGACTCTTTGGCTTTGCTTTTCTTCTCCTCATTGGATTTTTCATGTTAAAAGTTGCAGAAGCCAGATGACAAGCTCATTTTGGTTCAACTTCAGCAACTGTGCATTGCATTGCCATGTAATGTAATGTAATGCAATGCTATCTATCTAGCTCTCCCTCTATACTTCCTTTTGGATAAACAGACATATTAGGCAAGCATTTTGGAGCTTTCACCTAAATAACTACAGGTGGTGAGATAAGCTGCACAATATAATTGACCTTTCAGTATATTGTTGCACACACACCATCTATTTAGCAAATGCCCTTGTTATCAACAGCAGCCTTTTAAACTCACCTGAGCTAACAGGTATGTGAGCTGGTTACTCTGCTGCGCTTAAAATTTCTTTTTTGGTTTGCTACAATGCCTTTTCTGAAACGTTGTCTCCCTCTGCTGGAACACTGACTTCTTTCATTTAATGCCTGCAGACTATAAAAGAGAAACCAACCCAAAAAGTTTGGTTGATTAGTCTGTGGCATTCTTTTAAACTGTTGCTTATGGCGGTCTCTGTGAGCTTCTCAGTGACATTCAGCCATCCAGGTATCCCGCCTGCAGTAGACGGAATGTGGCAATGGAACGCTGGCTGCGCGTGTCATAATAGGCTCTGAGCCTTTATATACCTGCGCACAGCAGCAGCCACCTTCAGTCTGCTGCTGGACAGCCAGCAGCAGCAGCAGCAGGAGAGGCAATTAATCAGCAACCCTCCTGCTAAGGGTAGACAGCTGCTCGTTCCACCCCCCCCCCCGCCTTAATTGGTTCTCCTCCCTTCCAACGGTGTTGAGGCGGGTGGGAACAGCCGGGGGTTGAGGGTACTGTGCTAAAAGAGGTGGAGTTATGCAGATCTAAAACGCGTGGAATGCAGCAGCAGCAAGCCGAAAAGTGCAGGCATGTGAGGGATCTAGAGGTTGACAGCATGTCTTCTTAACGGGAGTCCAGGTGGCCATCTCCACAAATGGACTTTTCAGAATCCTTGGGTGGCATCGTAGTCGGAAACCAATTCTGGTTATCGCTTCTCGGCCTTTTGGCTAAGATCAAGTGTAGTATCTGTTCTTATCAGTTTAATATCTGATACGTCCCCTATCTGGGGACCATATATTAAATGGATTTTTAGAACAGGGAGATGGATAAAGAGCTTGCTCTGTCCACTCCACGCATTGACCTGGTATTGCAGTATCTCCAGGACCGGTGCACCCCTTCTTTAATGCAGTTTCTAAAATCAGAAAGAATTGAATTCAATGCTTTTTTTTCATTTTGCTTGTTTTTCGGATTTTGGGATGGACTCTTTGGCTTTGCTTTTCTTCTCCTCATTGGATTTTTCATGTTAAAAGTTGCAGAAGCCAGATGACAAGCTCATTTTGGTTCAACTTCAGCAACTGTGCATTGCATTGCCTTGTAATGTAATGTAATGCAATGCTATCTATCTAGCTCTCCCTCTATACTTCCTTTTGGATAAACAGACATATTAGGCAAGCATTTTGGAGCTTTCACCTAAATAACTACAGGTGGTGAGATAAGCTGCACAATATAATTGACCTTTCAGTATATTGTTGCACACACACCATCTATTTAGCAAATGCCCTTGTTATCAACAGCAGCCTTTTAAACTCACCTGAGCTAACAGGTATGTGAGCTGGTTACTCTGCTGCACTTAAAATTTCTTTTTTGGTTTGCTACAATGCCTTTTCTGAAACGTTGTCTCCCTCTGCTGGAACACTGACTTCTTTCATTTAATGCCTGCAGACTATAAAAGAGAAACCAACACAAAAAGTTTGGTTGATTAGTCTGTGGCATTCTTTTAAACTGTTGCTTATGGCGGTCTCTGTGAGCTTCTCAGTGACATTCAGCCATCCAGGTATCCCGCCTGCAGTAGACGGAATGTGGCAATGGAACGCTGGCTGCGCGTGTCATAATAGGCTCTGAGCCTTTATATACCTGCGCACAGCAGCAGCCACCTTCAGTCTGCTGCTGGACAGCCAGCAGCAGCAGCAGCAGGAGAGGTAATTAATCAACAACCCTCCTGCTAAGGGTAGACAGCTGCTCGTTCCACCCCCCCCCCCGCCTTAATTGGTTCTCCTCCCTTCCAACGATGTTGAGGCGGGTGGGAACAGCCGGGGGTTGAGGGTACTGTGCTAAAAGAGGTGGAGTTATGCAGATCTAAAACGCGTGGATTGCAGCAGCAGCAAGCCGAAAAGTGCAGGCATGTGAGGAATCTAGAGGTTGACAGCATGTCTTCTTAACGGGAGTCCAGGTGGCCATCTCCACAAATGGACTTTTCAGAATCCTTGGGTGGCACCGTAGTCGGAAACCAATTCTGGTTATCGCTTCTCGGCCTTTTGGCTAAGATCAAGTGTAGTATCTGTTCTTATCAGTTTAATATCTGATACGTCCCCTATCTGGGGACCATATATTAAATGGATTTTTAGAACAGGGAGATGGAAAAAGAGCTTGCTCTGTCCACTCCACGCATTGACCTGGTATTGCAGTATCTCCAGGACCGGTGCACCCCTTCTTTAATGCAGTTTCTAAAATCAGAAAGAATTGAATTCAATGCTTTTTGTTCATTTTGCTTGTTTGTCGGATTTTGGGATGGACTCTTTGGCTTTGCTTTTCTTCTCCTCATTGGATTTTTCATGTTAAAAGTTGCAGAAGCCAGATGACAAGCTCATTTTGGTTCAACTTCAGCAACTGTGCATTGCATTGCCATGTAATGTAATGTAATGCAATGCTATCTATCTAGCTCTCCCTCTATACTTCCTTTTGGATAAACAGACATATTAGGCAAGCATTTTGGAGCTTTCACCTAAATAACTACAGGTGGTGAGATAAGCTGCACAATATAATTGACCTTTCAGTATATTGTTGCACACACACCATCTATTTAGCAAATGCCCTTGTTATCAACAGCAGCCTTTTAAACTCACCTGAGCTAACAGGTATGTGAGCTGGTTACTCTGCTGCGCTTAAAATTTCTTTTTTGGTTTGCTACAATGCCTTTTCTGAAACGTTGTCTCCCTCTGCTGGAACACTGACTTCTTTCATTTAATGCCTGCAGACTATAAAAGAGAAACCAACCCAAAAAGTTTGGTTGATTAGTTTGTGGCATTCTTTTAAACTGTTGCTTATGGCGGTCTCTGTGAGCTTCTCAGTGACATTCAGCCATCCAGGTATCCCGCCTGCAGTAGACGGAATGTGGCAATGGAACGCTGGCTGCGCGTGTCATAATAGGCTCTGAGCCTTTATATACCTGCGCACAGCAGCAGCCACCTTCAGTCTGCTGCTGGACAGCCAGCAGCAGCAGCAGGAGAGGTATGTAATCAGCAACCCTCCTGCTAAGGGTAGACAGCTGCTCGTTCCACCCCCCCCCCGCCTTAATTGGTTCTCCTCCCTTCCAACGGTGTTGAGGCGGGTGGGAACAGCCGGGGGTTGAGGGTACTGTGCTAAAAGAGGTGGAGTTATGCAGATCTAAAACGCGTGGATTGCAGCAGCAGCAAGCCGAAAAGTGCAGGCACGTGAGGGATCTAGAGGTTGACAGCATGTCTTCTTAACGGGAGTCCAGGTGGCCATCTCCACAAATGGACTTTTCAGAATCCTTGGGTGGCACCATAGTCGGAAACCAATTCTGGTTATCGCTTCTCGGCCTTTTGGCTAAGATCAAGTGTAGTATCTGTTCTTATCAGTTTAATATCTGATACGTCCCCTATCTGGGGACCATATATTAAATGGATTTTTAGAACAGGGAGATGGAAAAAGAGCTTGCTCTGTCCACTCCACGCATTGACCTGGTATTGCAGTATCTCCAGGACCGGTGCACCCCTTCTTTAATGCAGTTTCTAAAATCAGAAAGAATTGAATTCAATGCTTTTTGTTCATTTTGCTTGTTTGTCGGATTTTGGGATGGACTCTTTGGCTTTGCTTTTCTTCTCCTCATTGGATTTTTCATGTTAAAAGTTGCAGAAGCCAGATGACAAGCTCATTTTGGTTCAACTTCAGCAACTGTGCATTGCATTGCCATGTAATGTAATGTAATGCAATGCTATCTATCTAGCTCTCCCTCTATACTTCCTTTTGGATAAACAGACATATTAGGCAAGCATTTTGGAGCTTTCACCTAAATAACTACAGGTGGTGAGATAAGCTGCACAATATAATTGACCTTTCAGCATATTGTTGCACACACACCATCTATTTAGCAAATGCCCTTGTTATCAACAGCAGCCTTTTAAACTCACCTGAGCTAACAGGTATGTGAGCTGGTTACTCTGCTGCGCTTAAAATTTCTTTTTTGGTTTGCTACAATGCCTTTTCTGAAACGTTGTCTCCCTCTGCTGGAACACTGACTTCTTTCATTTAATGCCTGCAGACTATAAAAGAGAAACCAACCCAAAAAGTTTGGTTGATTAGTCTGTGGCATTCTTTTAAACTGTTGCTTATGGCGGTCTCTGTGAGCTTCTCAGTGACATTCAGCCATCCAGGTATCCCGCCTGCAGTAGACGGAATGTGGCAATGGAACGCTGGCTGCGCGTGTCATAATAGGCTCTGAGCCTTTATATACCTGCGCACAGCAGCAGCCACCTTCAGTCTGTGCTGGACAGCCAGCAGCAGCAGCAGCAGGAGAGGTAATTAATCAGCAACCCTCCTGCTAAGGGTAGACAGCTGCTCGTTCCACCCCCCCCCGCCTTAATTGGTTCTCCTCCCTTCCAACGGTGTTGAGGCGGGTGGGAACAGCCGGGGGTTGAGGGTACTGTGCTAAAAGAGGTGGAGTTATGCAGATCTAAAACGCGTGGATTGCAGCAGCAGCAAGCCGAAAAGTGCAGGCATGTGAGGGATCTAGAGGTTGACAGCATGTCTTCTTAACGGGAGTCCAGGTGGCCATCTCCACAAATGGACTTTTCAGAATCCTTGGGTGGCACCGTAGTCGGAAACCAATTCTGGTTATCGCTTCTCGGCCTTTTGGCTAAGATCAAGTGTAGTATCTGTTCTTATCAGTTTAATATCTGATACGTCCCCTATCTGGGGACCATATATTAAATGGATTTTTAGAACAGGGAGATGGAAAAAGAGCTTGCTCTGTCCACTCCACGCATTGACCTGGTATTGCAGTATCTCCAGGACCGGTGCACCCCTTCTTTAATGCAGTTTCTAAAATCAGAAAGAATTGAATTCAATGCTTTTTGTTCATTTTGCTTGTTTGTCGGATTTTGGGATGAACTCTTTGGCTTTGCTTTTCTTCTCCTCATTGGATTTTTCATGTTAAAAGTTGCAGAAGCCAGATGACAAGCTCATTTTGGTTCAACTTCAGCAACTGTGCATTGCATTGCCATGTAATGTAATGTATTGCAATGCTATCTATCTAGCTCTCCCTCTATACTTCCTTTTGGATAAACAGACATATTAGGCAAGCATTTTGGAGCTTTCACCTAAATAACTACAGGTGGTGAGATAAGCTGCACAATATAATTGACCTTTCAGTATATTGTTGCACACACACCATCTATTTAGCAAATGCCCTTGTTATCAACAGCAGCCTTTTAAACTCACCTGAGCTAACAGGTATGTGAGCTGGTTACTCTGCTGCGCTTAAAATTAATTTTTTGGTTTGCTACAATGCCTTTTCTGAAACGTTGTCTCCCTCTGCTGGAACACTGACTTCTTTCATTTAATGCCTGCAGACTATAAAAGAGAAACCAACCCAAAAAGTTTGGTTGATTAGTCTGTGGCATTCTTTTAAACTGTTGCTTATGGCGGTCTCTGTGAGCTTCTCAGTGACATTCAGCCATCCAGGTATCCCGCCTGCAGTAGACGGAATGTGGCAATGGAACGCTGGCTGCGCGTGTCATAATAGGCTCTGAGCCTTTATATACCTGCGCACAGCAGCAGCCACCTTCAGTCTGCTGCTGGACAGCCAGCAGCAGCAGCAGCAGGAGAGGTAATTAATCAGCAACCCTCCTGCTAAGGGTAGACAGCTGCTCGTTCCACCCCCCCCCCCCGCCTTAATTGGTTCTCCTCCCTTCCAACGGTGTTGAGGCGGGTGGGAACAGCCGGGGGTTGAGGGTACTGTGCTAAAAGAGGTGGAGTTATGCAGATCTAAAACGCGTGGATTGCAGCAGCAGCAAGCCGAAAAGTGCAGGCATGTGAGGGATCTAGAGGTTGACAGCATGTCTTCTTAACGGGAGTCCAGGTGGCCATCTCCACAAATGGACTTTTCAGAATCCTTGGGTGGCACCGTAGTCGGAAACCAATTCTGGTTATCGCTTCTCGGCCTTTTGGCTAAGATCAAGTGTAGTATCTGTTCTTATCAGTTTAATATCTGATACGTCCCCTATCTGGGGACCATATATTAAATGGATTTTTAGAACAGGGAGATGGAAAAAGAGCTTGCTCTGTCCACTCCACGCATTGACCTGGTATTGCAGTATCTCCAGGACCGGTGCACCCCTTCTTTAATGCAGTTTCTAAAATCAGAAAGAATTGAATTCAATGCTTTTTGTTCATTTTGCTTGTTTGTCGGATTTTGGGATGGACTCTTTGGCTTTGCTTTTCTTCTCCTCATTGGATTTTTCATGTTAAAAGTTGCAGAAGCCAGATGACAAGCTCATTTTGGTTCAACTTCAGCAACTGTGCATTGCATTGCCATGTAATGTAATGTAATGCAATGCTATCTATCTAGCTCTCCCTCTATACTTCCTTTTGGATAAACAGACATATTAGGCAAGCATTTTGGAGCTTTCACCTAAATAACTACAGGTGGTGAGATAAGCTGCACAATATAATTGACCTTTCAGTATATTGTTGCACACACACCATCTATTTAGCAAATGCCCTTGTTATCAACAGCAGCCTTTTAAACTCACCTGAGCTAACAGGTATGTGAGCTGGTTACTCTGCTGCGCTTAAAATTTCTTTTTTGGTTTGCTACAATGCCTTTTCTGAAACGTTGTCTCCCTCTGCTGGAACACTGACTTCTTTCATTTAATGCCTGCAGACTATAAAAGAGAAACCAACCCAAAAAGTTTGGTTGATTAGTTTGTGGCATTCTTTTAAACTGTTGCTTATGGCGGTCTCTGTGAGCTTCTCAGTGACATTCAGCCATCCAGGTATCCCGCCTGCAGTAGACGGAATGTGGCAATGGAACGCTGGCTGCGCGTGTCATAATAGGCTCTGAGCCTTTATATACCTGCGCACAGCAGCAGCCACCTTCAGTCTGCTGCTGGACAGCCAGCAGCAGCAGCAGGAGAGGTAATTAATCAGCAACCCTCCTGCTAAGGGTAGACAGCTGCTCGTTCCACCCCCCCCCCGCCTTAATTGGTTCTCCTCCCTTCCAACGGTGTTGAGGCGGGTGGGAACAGCCGGGGGTTGAGGGTACTGTGCTAAAAGAGGTGGAGTTATGCAGATCTAAAACGCGTGGATTGCAGCAGCAGCAAGCCGAAAAGTGCAGGCACGTGAGGGATCTAGAGGTTGACAGCATGTCTTCTTAACGGGAGTCCAGGTGGCCATCTCCACAAATGGACTTTTCAGAATCCTTGGGTGGCACCATAGTCGGAAACCAATTCTGGTTATCGCTTCTCGGCCTTTTGGCTAAGATCAAGTGTAGTATCTGTTCTTATCAGTTTAATATCTGATACGTCCCCTATCTGGGGACCATATATTAAATGGATTTTTAGAACAGGGAGATGGAAAAAGAGCTTGCTCTGTCCACTCCACGCATTGACCTGGTATTGCAGTATCTCCAGGACCGGTGCACCCCTTCTTTAATGCAGTTTCTAAAATCAGAAAGAATTGAATTCAATGCTTTTTGTTCATTTTGCTTGTTTGTCGGATTTTGGGATGGACTCTTTGGCTTTGCTTTTCTTCTCCTCATTGGATTTTTCATGTTAAAAGTTGCAGAAGCCAGATGACAAGCTCATTTTGGTTCAACTTCAGCAACTGTGCATTGCATTGCCATGTAATGTAATGTAATGCAATGCTATCTATCTAGCTCTCCCTCTATACTTCCTTTTGGATAAACAGACATATTAGGCAAGCATTTTGGAGCTTTCACCTAAATAACTACAGGTGGTGAGATAAGCTGCACAATATAATTGACCTTTCAGCATATTGTTGCACACACACCATCTATTTAGCAAATGCCCTTGTTATCAACAGCAGCCTTTTAAACTCACCTGAGCTAACAGGTATGTGAGCTGGTTACTCTGCTGCGCTTAAAATTTCTTTTTTGGTTTGCTACAATGCCTTTTCTGAAACGTTGTCTCCCTCTGCTGGAACACTGACTTCTTTCATTTAATGCCTGCAGACTATAAAAGAGAAACCAACCCAAAAAGTTTGGTTGATTAGTCTGTGGCATTCTTTTAAACTGTTGCTTATGGCGGTCTCTGTGAGCTTCTCAGTGACATTCAGCCATCCAGGTATCCCGCCTGCAGTAGACGGAATGTGGCAATGGAACGCTGGCTGCGCGTGTCATAATAGGCTCTGAGCCTTTATATACCTGCGCACAGCAGCAGCCACCTTCAGTCTGCTGCTGGACAGCCAGCAGCAGCAGCAGCAGGAGAGGTAATTAATCAGCAACCCTCCTGCTAAGGGTAGACAGCTGCTCGTTCCACCCCCCCCCCCCGCCTTAATTGGTTCTCCTCCCTTCCAACGGTGTTGAGGCGGGTGGGAACAGCCGGGGGTTGAGGGTACTGTGCTAAAAGAGGTGGAGTTATGCAGATCTAAAACGCGTGGATTGCAGCAGCAGCAAGCCGAAAAGTGCAGGCATGTGAGGGATCTAGAGGTTGACAGCATGTCTTCTTAACGGGAGTCCAGGTGGCCATCTCCACAAATGGACTTTTCAGAATCCTTGGGTGGCACCGTAGTCGGAAACCAATTCTGGTTATCGCTTCTCGGCCTTTTGGCTAAGATCAAGTGTAGTATCTGTTCTTATCAGTTTAATATCTGATACGTCCCCTATCTGGGGACCATATATTAAATGGATTTTTAGAACAGGGAGATGGAAAAAGAGCTTGCTCTGTCCACTCCACGCATTGACCTGGTATTGCAGTATCTCCAGGACCGGTGCACCCCTTCTTTAATGCAGTTTCTAAAATCAGAAAGAATTGAATTCAATGCTTTTTGTTCATTTTGCTTGTTTGTCGGATTTTGGGATGGACTCTTTGGCTTTGCTTTTCTTCTCCTCATTGGATTTTTCATGTTAAAAGTTGCAGAAGCCAGATGACAAGCTCATTTTGGTTCAACTTCAGCAACTGTGCATTGCATTGCCATGTAATGTAATGTAATGCAATGCTATCTATCTAGCTCTCCCTCTATACTTCCTTTTGGATAAACAGACATATTAGGCAAGCATTTTGGAGCTTTCACCTAAATAACTACAGGTGGTGAGATAAGCTGCACAATATAATTGACCTTTCAGTATATTGTTGCACACACACCATCTATTTAGCAAATGCCCTTGTTATCAACAGCAGCCTTTTAAACTCACCTGAGCTAACAGGTATGTGAGCTGGTTACTCTGCTGCGCTTAAAATTTATTTTTTGGTTTGCAACAATGCCTTTTCTGAAACGTTGTCTCCCTCTGCTGGAACACTGACTTCTTTCATTTAATGCCTGCAGACTATAAAAGAGAAACCAACCCAAAAAGTTTGGTTGATTAGTCTGTGGCATTCTTTTAAACTGTTGCTTATGGCGGTCTCTGTGAGCTTCTCAGTGACATTCAGCCATCCAGGTATCCCGCCTGCAGTAGACGGAATGTGGCAATGGAACGCTGGCTGCGCGTGTCATAATAGGCTCTGAGCCTTTATATACCTGCGCACAGCAGCAGCCACCTTCAGTCTGCTGCTGGACAGCCAGCAGCAGCAGCAGCAGCAGGAGAGGTAATTAATCAGCAACCCTCCTGCTAAGGGTAGACAGCTGCTCGTTCCACCCCCCCCCCCCCCGCCTTAATTGGTTCTCCTCCCTTCCAACGGTGTTGAGGCGGGTGGGAACAGCCGGGGGTTGAGGGTACTGTGCTAAAAGAGGTGGAGTTATGCAGATCTAAAACGCGTGGATTGCAGCAGCAGCAAGCCGAAAAGTGCAGGCATGTGAGGGATCTAGAGGTTGACAGCATGTCTTCTTAACGGGAGTCCAGGTGGCCATCTCCACAAATGGACTTTTCAGAATCCTTGGGTGGCACCGTAGTCGGAAACCAATTCTGGTTATCGCTTCTCGGCCTTTTGGCTAAGATCAAGTGTAGTATCTGTTCTTATCAGTTTAATATCTGATACGTCCCCTATCTGGGGACCATATATTAAATGGATTTTTAGAACAGGGAGAAGGAAAAAGAGCTTGCTCTGTCCACTCCACGCATTGACCTGGTATTGCAGTATCTCCAGGACCGGTGCACCCCTTCTTTAATGCAGTTTCTAAAATCAGAAAGAATTGAATTCAATGCTTTTTGTTCATTTTGCTTGTTTGTCGGATTTTGGGATGGACTCTTTGGCTTTGCTTTTCTTCTCCTCATTGGATTTTTCATGTTAAAAGTTGCAGAAGCCAGATGACAAGCTCATTTTGGTTCAACTTCAGCAACTGTGCATTGCATTGCCATGTAATGTAATGTAATGCAATGCTATCTATCTAGCTCTCCCTCTATACTTCCTTTTGGATAAACAGACATATTAGGCAAGCATTTTGGAGCTTTCACCTAAATAACTACAGGTGGTGAGATAAGCTGCACAATATAATTGACCTTTCAGTATATTGTTGCACACACACCATCTATTTAGCAAATGCCCTTGTTATCAACAGCAGCCTTTTAAACTCACCTGAGCTAACAGGTATGTGAGCTGGTTACTCTGCTGCGCTTAAAATTTCTTTTTTGGTTTGCTACAATGCCTTTTCTGAAACGTTGTCTCCCTCTGCTGCAACACTGACTTCTTTCATTTAATGCCTGCAGACTATAAAAGAGAAACCAACCCAAAAAGTTTGGTTGATTAGTCTGTGGCATTCTTTTAAACTGTTGCTTATGGCGGTCTCTGTGAGCTTCTCAGTGACATTCAGCCATCCAGGTATCCCGCCTGCAGTAGACGGAATGTGGCAATGGAACGCTGGCTGCGCGTGTCATAATAGGCTCTGAGCCTTTATATACCTGCGCACAGCAGCAGCCACCTTCAGTCTGCTGCTGGACAGCCAGCAGCAGCAGCAGCAGGAGAGGTAATTAATCAGCAACCCTCCTGCTAAGGGTAGACAGCTGCTCGTTCCACCCCCCCCCCCGCCTTAATTGGTTCTCCTCCCTTCCAACGGTGTTGAGGCGGGTGGGAACAGCCGGGGGTTGAGGGTACTGTGCTAAAAGAGGTGGAGTTATGCAGATCTAAAACGCGTGGATTGCAGCAGCAGCAAGCCGAAAAGTGCAGGCATGTGAGGGATCTAGAGGTTGACAGCATGTCTTCTTAACGGGAGTCCAGGTGGCCATCTCCACAAATGGACTTTTCAGAATCCTTGGGTGGCATCGTAGTCGGAAACCAATTCTGGTTATCGCTTCTCGGCCTTTTGGCTAAGATCAAGTGTAGTATCTGTTCTTATCAGTTTAATATCTGATACGTCCCCTATCTGGGGACCATATATTAAATGGATTTTTAGAACAGGGAGATGGAAAGAGAGCTTGCTCTGTCCACTCCACGCATTGACCTGGTATTGCAGTATCTCCAGGACCGGTGCACCCCTTCTTTAATGCAGTTTCTAAAATCAGAAAGAATTGAATTCAATGCTTTTTGTTCATTTTGCTTGTTTGTCGGATTTTGGGATGGACTCTTTGGCTTTGCTTTTCTTCTCCTCATTGGATTTTTCATGTTAAAAGTTGCAGAAGCCAGATGACAAGCTCATTTTGGTTCAACTTCAGCAACTGTGCATTGCATTGCCATGTAATGTAATGTAATGCAATGCTATCTATCTAGCTCTCCCTCTATACTTCCTTTTGGATAAACAGACATATTAGGCAAGCATTTTGGAGCTTTCACCTAAATAACTACAGGTGGTGAGATAAGCTGCACAATACAATTGACCTTTCAGTATATTGTTGCACACACACCATCTATTTAGCAAATGCCCTTGTTATCAACAGCAGCCTTTTAAACTCACCTGAGCTAACAGGTATGTGAGCTGGTTACTCTGCTGCGCTTAAAATTTCTTTTTTGGTTTGCTACAATGCCTTTTCTGAAACGTTGTCTCCCTCTGCTGGAACACTGACTTCTTTCATTTAATGCCTGCAGACTATAAAAGAGAAACCAACCCAAAAAGTTTGGTTGATTAGTCTGTGGCATTCTTTTAAACTGTTGCTTATGGCGGTCTCTGTGAGCTTCTCAGTGACATTCAGCCATCCAGGTATCCCGCCTGCAGTAGACGGAATGTGGCAATGGAACGCTGGCTGCGCGTGTCATAATAGGCTCTGAGCCTTTATTTACCTGCGCACAGCAGCAGCCACCTTCAGTCTGCTGCTGGACAGCCAGCAGCAGCAGCAGCAGGAGAGGTAATTAATCAGCAACCCTCCTGCTAAGGGTAGACAGCTGCTCGTTCCACCCCCCCCCGCCCCGCCTTAATTGGTTCTCCTCCCTTCCAACGGTGTTGAGGCGGGTGGGAACAGCCGGGGGTTGAGGGTACTGTGCTAAAAGAGGTGGAGTTATGCAGATCTAAAACGCGTGGATTGCAGCAGCAGCAAGCCGAAAAGTGCAGGCATGTGAGGGATCTAGAGGTTGACAGCATGTCTTCTTAACGGGAGTCCAGGTGGCCATCTCCACAAATGGACTTTTCAGAATCCTTGGGTGGCACCGTAGTCGGAAACCAATTCTGGTTATCGCTTCTCGGCCTTTTGGCTTAGATCAAGTGTAGTATCTGTTCTTATCAGTTTAATATCTGATACGTCCTCTATCTGGGGACCATATATTAAATGGATTTTTAGAACAGGGAGATGGAAAAAGAGCTTGCTCTGTCCACTCCACGCATTGACCTGGTATTGCAGTATCTCCAGGACCGGTGCACCCCTTCTTTAATGCAGTTTCTAAAATCAGAAAGAATTGAATTCAATGCTTTTTGTTCATTTTGCTTGTTTGTCGGATTTTGGGATGGACTCTTTGGCTTTGCTTTTCTTCTCCTCATTGGATTTTTCATGTTAAAAGTTGCAGAAGCCAGATGACAAGCTCATTTTGGTTCAACTTCAGCAACTGTGCATTGCATTGCCATGTAATGTAATGTAATGCAATGCTATCTATCTAGCTCTCCCTCTATACTTCCTTTTGGATAAACAGACATATTAGGCAAGCATTTTGGAGCTTTCACCTAAATAACTACAGGTGGTGAGATAAGCTGCACAATATAATTGACCTTTCAGTATATTGTTGCACACACACCATCTATTTAGCAAATGCCCTTGTTATCAACAGCAGCCTTTTAAACTCACCTGAGCTAACAGGTATGTGAGCTGGTTACTCTGCTGCGCTTAAAATTTATTTTTTGGTTTGCTACAATGCCTTTTCTGAAACGTTGTCTCCCTCTGCTGGAACACTGACTTCTTTCATTTAATGCCTGCAGACTATAAAAGAGAAACCAACCCAAAAAGTTTGGTTGATTAGTCTGTGGCATTCTTTTAAACTGTTGCTTATGGCGGTCTCTGTGAGCTTCGCAGTGACATTCAGCCATCCAGGTATCCCGCCTGCAGTAGACGGAATGTGGCAATGGAACGCTGGCTGCGCGTGTCATAATAGGCTCTGAGCCTTTATATACCTGCGCACAGCAGCAGCCACCTTCAGTCTGCTGCTGGACAGCCAGCAGCAGCAGCAGCAGGAGAGGTAATTAATCAGCAACCCTCCTGCTAAGGGTAGACAGCTGCTCGTTCCACCCCCCCCCCCGCCTTAATTGGTTCTCCTCCCTTCCAACGGTGTTGAGGCGGGTGGGAACAGCCGGGGGTTGAGGGTACTGTGCTAAAAGAGGTGGAGTTATGCAGATCTAAAACGCGTGGATTGCAGCAGCAGCAAGCCGAAAAGTGCAGGCATGTGAGGGATCTAGAGGTTGACAGCATGTCTTCTTAACGGGAGTCCAGGTGGCCATCTCCACAAATGGACTTTTCAGAATCCTTGGGTGGCACCGTAGTCGGAAACCAATTCTGGTTATCGCTTCTCGGCCTTTTGGCTAAGATCAAGTGTAGTATCTGTTCTTATCAGTTTAATATCTGATTAGAGATGAGCGGTGTTCGACTAGAACTGTTCGCCAATCTCAAATTCGAGCTGTTTTGGGCGGTGTTCGAGTTGTTCCACGAACCCGAACGATTTGCGAAAAATTCGGCTGTTCGAGGTTATGTTCGATAACTGTTCGTGCACCAAAAGCGTGTCCTGCATGTCTGGCGCTATTTAGAGCACCAATCATGCAGGGATTGTCTGCCACTCACTGTAATGCCGCAGCCATGGTGGTTGTGGCATTACAGTGATTGCCCAAATCGATGGGAACAGTGCCAACAGTGAAACATGAAAAGCCGGCAATTCATCAGCGGCATACACCGGTACCCGACAATTTAGAACCGAAAGAATAGAGCTTCACACATAGATTAGATAGATATAAACATGTCAGTCACATATATATGAAGTACAGTGACAGTGTTGCTTACTGTACTTGTCATTTAGCGTAAAGGATTTATCAAAAAAAATAATAGTGTTTTCATGCACCGTCTCTTTAAAAAAGCCGGCCGGCAATTCAGCAGCGGTACCCGACAATTTAGAATAGAAAGAATAGAGAATCACACATAGATTAGATAGATAGAAACATGTCAGCCACATATATATGAAGTACAGTGACAGTGTTGCTTACTGTACTTGTCATTTAGCGTAAAGGATTTATCAAAAAAAATAATAGTGTTTTCATGCACCGTCTCTTTAAAAAAGCCGGCGGGCAATTCAGCAGCGGTACCCGACAATTTATAACAGACAGAATAGAGCTTCACACATAGATTAGATAGATAGAAACATGTCAGCCACATATATATGAAGTACAGTGACAGTGTTGCTTACTGTACTTGTCATTTAGCGTAAAGGATTTATCAAAAAAAATAATAGTGTTTTCATGCACCGTCTCTTTAAAAAAGCCGGCGGGCAATTCAGCAGCGGTACCCGACAATTTATAACAGACAGAATAGAGCTTCACACATAGATTAGATAGATAGAAACATGTCAGTCACATATATATGAAGTACAGTGATAGTGTTGGTTACTGTACTTGTCATTTAGTATTAAAATAAAGGATTTATTATTAAGAAAATAGGCGTGGGGTTCCCCTTAATTTTAGGCTCTAGCGGAGGTTAAGCAGACGGCTGGGGCAGATGTTTGAAGCCTGGGAAGGGGGTAATACCCACGGAGCTTCCCAGGCTACTAATATCAGCCCCCAGCTGAATACATAGCCTTTACTAGCTATTAAAATGGGGGACCCCCCAAAAAAAATGACGTGGGGTCCCCCCTAATTTAATAGCTAGCAAAGGCTAGGCAGACAGCTGGGGGCTGATATTAATAGCCCAGGAAGGGAGCCATGAATATTGGCCCCCTCCCAGGCTAGAAACACCAGCCGTCAGCCGCCCCAGAAATGGCGCATTCATAGGATGCGCCAATTCTGGCACTTAGCCTCGCTCTTCCACGCTGCCCTGGTGCGGTGGCAGGGGGTAATAGGGTTGGGGTTGATGTCAGCTTATAATGCCAGCTGACATCAAGCCCAGGTTAGTAATGGAGAGGCGTCTATAAGACACCCCCATTACTAACCCCATAGTCAAAGTTAAAAAAAACACAAACACCCAGAATAAAGTCCTTTAATTGAAATAAAGACACAATCCTTTATTGTTCTAAATTAAACCATACTTACCGTCACGCCCATTCCAGCTGAAGCCAACGATCTCCTGCAATAAAAGAAAAATAATAAAGCAACCTCATCCTTACCTTTCCATGGTTCCCACGACAGCTTCAGCTCTGCTACATCGAGATGACAGGCTGGACCGCAGCAGAACGCTGCCATCCAGCCTGTCATCCCGCAGACACTGAGAAGCGCAGGCTTGCTTGCGCTGCTCAGCGTCTCTCTGTGACGACATCCAGATGAGCCGAGTTCATGTCCAATGAACTCGGCTCACCTCATGCACGTCACTGACAGCGTGGGAAAATTCTCACGCTGAAGCGGTGAGTGCAGGAAAATTTTCCCACGCTGTCAGTGACGTGCATAAGGTGAGCTCATGTCCAATGAACTCAGCTCACCTCCTGCACGTCACTGACAGCGTGGGAGAATTCTCCTGCACTCAGCGCTTCAGTGTGAGAATTCTCCCACGCTGAAGCGCTGAGTGCAGGAGAATTTTCCCACGCTGTCAGTGACGTGCATGAGGTGAGCCGAGTTCATTGGACATTAACTCGGCTCATCTGGATGCCCTCACAGAGAGACACTGTGGAGCGCAAGCAAGCCTGCGCTTCTCAGTGTCTGCGGGATGACAGGCTGGATGGCAGCGTTCTGCTGCGGTCCAGCCTGTCATCTCGATGTAGCAGAGCTGAAGCTGTCATGGGAACCATGGAAAGGTAAGGATGATGTTGCTTTATTATTTTTCTTTTATTTCAGGAGATCGTTGGCTTCAGCTGGAATGGGTGTGATGGTAAGTATGGTTTAATTTAGAACAATAAAGAATTGTGTCTTTATTTCAATTAAAGGACTTTTTTCTGGGTGTTGTGTTTTTTTTAAATACTTTACTAGAAATTCATGGTGGTCATGTCTAATATTGGCGTGACCCCATGAATTTCGGGCTTAGGGCCAGCTGATAATGCCAAGCTGGCCCTAACCCCTTTATTACCCAGTGAGCCACCGCATCAGGGCCCTGGATGAGTTGGGTACAGCGCCAGAAGATGGCGCTTCTATGAACGCGCCATTTTCCGGGATGGCTGCGGACTGCAATTTGCAGCGGGGGTGGCCCAGAAAGCTTGGGCCTCCCTGCGCTGCGGATTCCAGCCCCCAGCTGCCTAGTTGTATCTGGCTGGACACAAAAACAGGGCGAAGCCCCACGTCAATTTTCTTTAAATTATTTCATGAAATAATTAAGAAAAAAAGGGCTTCCCTATATTGTTGTGTCCGGCCAGGTACAAATAGGCAGCTGGTGGTTGGGGGCAGCCCGTTCCTGCCTGCTGTACCTGGCTGGACACAAATATAGTGCGAAGCCCCACGTCAATTTTTTTTAAATTATTTCATGAATTTCCTGAAATAATTTAAAAAAATTTAAGTGGGGCTTCGCACTATATTTGTGTCCAGCCAGGTACAGCAGGCAGGAACGGGCTGCCCCCATCCACCAGCTGCCTATTTGTACCTGGCCGGACACAACAATATAGGGAAGCCCTTTTTTTCTTAATTATTTCATGAATTTCATGAAATAATTAAAAAAAAAAGTACGTGGGGCTTCGCCCTATTTTTGTGTCCAGCCAGGTACAACTAGGCAGCTGGGGGCTGGAATCTGCAGCGCAGGGAGGCCCAAGCTTTCTGGGCCCCCCCCCGCTACAAATTGCAGTCCGCAGCCACCCCGGAAAATGGCGCTTTCATAGAAGCGCCATCTTCTGGCGCTGTGCCCAACTCATCCAGGGCCCTGGTGCGGTGGCTCACTGGGTAATAAAGGGGTTAGGGCCAGCTTGGTATTATCAGCTGGCCCCAAGCCCAAAATTCATGGGGTCACGCCAGTATTAGACATGACCGCCATGAATTTCTAGTAAAGTATTTAAAAAAAACACAACACCCAGAATAAAGTCCTTTAATTGAAATAAAGACACAATTCTTTATTGTTCTAAATTAAACCATACTTACCATCACACCCATTCCAGCTGAAGCCAACGATCTCCTGCAATAAAAGAAAAATAATAAACCAACCTCATCCTTACCTTTCCATGGTTCCCACGACAGCTTCAGCTCTGCTACATCGAGATGACTGGCTGGACCGCAGCAGAACGCTGCCATCCAGTCTGTCATCCCGCAGACACTGAGAAGCGCAGGCATGCTTGCGCTCCTCACTGTCTCGCTGTGACGGCATCCAGATGAGCCGAGGTCATATCCAATGAACTCGGCTCACCTCATGCACGTCACTGACAGCGTGGGAAAATTCTCACGCTGAAGTGCTGAGTGCAGGAGAATTCTCCCACGCTGTCAGTGATGTGCATGAGGTGAGCTCATGTCCAATGAACTCAGCTCACCTCCTGCACGTCACTGACAGCGTGGGAAAATTCTCCTGCAATCAGCGCTTCAGCGTGAGAATTTTCCCACGCTGTCAGTGACGTGCATGAGGTGAGCCGAGTTAATTGGACATGAACTCGGCTCTTCTGGATGTCGTCACAGAGAGACGCTGAGCAGCGCAAGCAAGCCTGCGCTTCTCAGTGTCTGCGGGATGACAGGCTGGATGGCAGCGTTCTGCTGCGGTCCAGCCTGTCATCTCGATGTAGCAGAGCTGAAGCTGTCGTGGGAACCATGGAAACGTAAGGATGAGGTTGCTTTATTATTTTTCTTTTATTGCAGGAGATCGTTGGCTTCAGCTGGAATGGGCGTGATGGTAAGTATGGTTTAATTTAGAACAATAAAGGATTGTGTCTTTATTTCAATTAAAGGACTTTATTCTGGGTGTTTGTGTTTTTTTTAACTTTGACTATGGGGTTAGTAATGGCGGTGTCTTATAGACGCCTCTACATTACTAACCTGGGCTTGATGTCAGCTGGCATTATAAGCTGACATCAACCCCAACCCTATTACCCCCTGCCACCGCACCAGGGCAGCGTGGAAGAGCGAGGCTAAGTGCCAGAATTGGCGCATCCTATGAATGCGCCATTTCTGGGGCGGCTGACGGCTGGTGTTTCTAGCCTGGGAGGGGGCCAATATTCATGGCTCCCTTCCTGGGCTATTAATATCAGCCCCCAGCTGTCTGCCTAGCCTTTGCTAGCTATTAAATTAGGGGGGACCCCACGTCATTTTTTTGGGGGGGTCCCCCATTTTAATAGCTAGTAAAGGCTATGTATTCAGCTGGGGGCTGATATTAGTAGCCTGGGAAGCTCCGTGGGTATTACCCCCTTCCCAGGCTTCAAACATCTGCCCCAGCCGTCTGCTTAACCTCCGCTAGAGCCTAAAATTAAGGGGAACCCCACGCCAATTTTTTTAATAATAAATCCTTTATTTTAATACTAAATGACAAGTACAGTAACCAACACTATCACTGTACTTCATATATATGTGACTGACATGTTTCTATCTATCTAATCTATGTGTGAAGCTCTATTCTGTCTGTTATAAATTGTCGGGTACCGCTGCTGAATTGCCGGCCGGCTTTTTTAAAGAGACAGTGCATGAAAACACTATTATTTTTTTAAATAAATCCTTTACACTAAATGACAAGTACAGTAAGCAACACTATCACTGTACTTATTATATATGTGACTGACATGTTTCTATCTATCTAATCTATGTGTGAAGCTCTATTCTTTCTGTTCCAAATTGTCGGGTACAGATGCTGAATTGCCGGCCGGCTTTTTTAAAGAGACGGTGCATGAAAACACTAATATTTTTTTTAATAAATCCTTTACACTAAATGACAAGTGCAGTAACCAACACTGTCACTGTGCTTCTTATATGTGTGACTGACATGTTTCTATCTATCTAATCTATGTGTGATGCTCTATTCCTTCTTGTCTAAATTGTCGGGTACCGGTGTATGCCGCTGCTGAATTTGCCGGCCGGCTTTTTTAAAGAGAGTGTCTTCTGAGCAGTTTGTCAGCTTTTGGACACCTTTGCAGGTGTTTTCTATGTGTTTCTATGTGTTTTTGTTTGCCTGCCATTGGTTTTAACGGTGTTCGACGGTGTTCTAAGGTGTTCGACGAACAGTTCGACGAACAGTTCTTCGAACATCCCGGTGTTCGACGAACCGAACCGAACCCGAACACTACGGGGGTGGCTCAACACTATATCTGATACGTCCCCTATCTGGGGACCATATATTAAATGGATTTTTAGAACAGGGAGATGGAAAAAGAGCTTGCTCTGTCCACTCCACGCATTGACCTGGTATTGCAGTATCTCCAGGACCGGTGCACCCCTTCTTTAATGCAGTTTCTAAAATCAGAAAGAATTGAATTCAATGCTTTTTGTTCATTTTGCTTGTTTGTCGGATTTTGGGATGGACTCTTTGGCTTTGCTTTTCTTCTCCTCATTGGATTTTTCATGTTAAAAGTTGCAGAAGCCAGATGACAAGCTCATTTTGGTTCAACTTCAGCAACTGTGCATTGCATTGCCATGTAATGTAATGTAATGCAATGCTATCTATCTAGCTCTCCCTCTATACTTCCTTTTGGATAAACAGACATATTAGGCAAGCATTTTGGAGCTTTCACCTAAATAACTACAGGTGGTGAGATAAGCTGCACAATATAATTGACCTTTCAGTATATTGTTGCACACACACCATCTATTTAGCAAATGCCCTTGTTATCAACAGCAGCCTTTTAAACTCACCTGAGCTAACAGGTATGTGAGCTGGTTACTCTGCTGCGCTTAAAATTTCTTTTTTGGTTTGCTACAATGCCTTTTCTGAAACGTTGTCTCCCTCTGCTGGAACACTGACTTCTTTCATTTAATGCCTGCAGACTATAAAAGAGAAACCAACCCAAAAAGTTTGGTTGATTAGTCTGTGGCATTCTTTTAAACTGTTGCTTATGGCGGTCTCTGTGAGCTTCTCAGTGACATTCAGCCATCCAGGTATCCCGCCTGCAGTAGACGGAATGTGGCAATGGAACGCTGGCTGCGCGTGTCATAATAGGCTCTGAGCCTTTATATACCTGCGCACAGCAGCAGCCACCTTCAGTCTGCTGCTGGACAGCCAGCAGCAGCAGCAGCAGGAGAGGTAATTAATCAGCAACCCTCCTGCTAAGGGTAGACAGCTGCTCGTTCCACCCCCCCCCCCGCCTTAATTGGTTCTCCTCCCTTCCAACGGTGTTGAGGCGGGTGGGAACAGCCGGGGGTTGAGGGTACTGTGCTAAAAGAGGTGGAGTTATGCAGATCTAAAACGCGTGGATTGCAGCAGCAGCAAGCCGAAAAGTGCAGGCATGTGAGGGATCTAGAGGTTGACAGCATGTCTTCTTAACGGGAGTCCAGGTGGCCATCTCCACAAATGGACTTTTCAGAATCATTGGGTGGCACCGTAGTCGGAAACCAATTCTGGTTATCGCTTCTCGGCCTTTTGGCTAAGATCAAGTGTAGTATCTTTCGAAAAGGCGGTTTTGGATGTTGGCCGCCCTAGTAGATTGATACATTATGCACACTGGGGTTTAGGTGCTTGTTAGTACGCCAGGTGGCTAATATAGTCATCTGGTGGAAAGCATGGCCCCCCAGGATCGACGCCATTGGGCCGGGGAAGATCGAAAGCCCGAAGTGTGAAGTGCCCCAGGAGTGGTGACCCTGGGGTGCCTTAACTCACTGGGATTGGGAACCCCACTTGAGTTTATGGCACATTTGCACAAGCACTTCAAATTTTCTTTCTTTGCACACACCCTTATTCCGGGCCTTCTGGTCTTAGGATGGGGAATTTTTCAATTCCCGGTCGAAGGTCCGGGCAGTATTATACTGTGAAACCTTCACTATTTATTTAATTTCTTTGTCACTGTGTGTCCACTTATTCACGTGTGTCACGTCCTACTAGGATTTTGTCGGGATGCGGTTCCCTTACGGGTTCCTCTCTTGGCAGGTCTAGGGGGGGAGTGTGTGGCCATCAGGTTCCGCTCCCCCCTGAACCCCCCTGGCTCTCCTGTTTCGGGAGGAGAGCGTTGTTGGCTCCCCTCTTCCGGGAGGGGAGCACAGTCTTTGGCTCCCAGTGCCTTGCTCGGGTGAGAACTCGGGCAGGTGCTGGGGGTAAGATTGGGTCGCCTCTGGCTTCGGCTGGAGGTGGCTTTTTGTCCCTGTTCCTCGCTGTGGCCTTTTGGCTCGGAGGGACGGGGAATGGTTTGGGGGACCCTTCTCCTTTTGGAGAGGGTTTCAAGAAGACCAGCATCCTAGTGCACTTTTTTTGTGGCATTTGTCACTTTTTTAAGCGCACTCGGGTTTTGTACACGAATTCGGGCTTTCGATAAAAAAAAAAAAATCTGTTCTTATCAGTTTAATATCTGATACGTCCCCTATCTGGGGACCATATATTAAATGGATTTTTAGAACAGGGAGATGGAAAAAGAGCTTGCTTTGTCCACTCCACTCATTGACCTGGTATTGCAGTATCTCCAGGACCGGTGCACCCCTTCTTTAATGCAGTTTCTAAAATCAGAAAGAATTGAATTCAATGCTTTTTGTTCATTTTGCTTGTTTGTCGGATTTTGGGATGGACTCTTTGGCTTTGCTTTTCTTCTCCTCATTGGATTTTTCATGTTAAAAGTTGCAGAAGCCAGATGACAAGCTCATTTTGGTTCAAGTTCAGCAACTGTGCATTGCATTGCCATGTAATGTAATGTAATGCAATGCTATCTATCTAGCTCTCCCTCTATACTTCCTTTTGGATAAACAGACATATTAGGCAAGCATTTTGGAGCTTTCACCTAAATAACTACAGGTGGTGAGATAAGCTGCACAATATAATTGACCTTTCAGTATAATGTTGCACACACACCATCTATTTAGCAAATGCCCTTGTTATCAACAGCAGCCTTTTAAACTCACCTGAGCTAACAGGTATGTGAGCTGGTTACTCTGCTGCGCTTAAAATTTCTTTTTTGGTTTGCTACAATGCCTTTTCTGAAACGTTGTCTCCCTCTGCTGGAACACTGACTTCTTTCATTTAATGCCTGCAGACTATAAAAGAGAAACCAACCCAAAAAGTTTGGTTGATTAGTCTGTGGCATTCTTTTAAACTGTTGCTTATGGCGGTCTCTGTGAGCTTCTCAGTGACATTCAGCCATCCAGGTATCCCGCCTGCAGTAGACGGAATGTGGCAATGGAACGCTGGCTGCGCGTGTCAAAATAGGCTCTGAGCCTTTATATACCTGCGCACAGCAGCAGCCACCTTCAGTCTGCTGCTGGACAGCCAGCAGCAGCAGCAGCAGGAGAGGTAATTAATCAGCAACCCTCCTGCTAAGGGTAGACAGCTGCTCGTTCCACCCCCCCCCCGCCTTAATTGGTTCTCCTCCCTTCCAACGGTGTTGAGGCGGGTGGGAACAGCCGGGGGTTGAGGGTACTGTGCTAAAAGAGGTGGAGTTATGCAGATCTAAAACGCGTGGATTGCAGCAGCAGCAAGCCGAAAAGTGCAGGCATGTGAGGGATCTAGAGGTTGACAGCATGTCTTCTTAACGGGAGTCCAGGTGGCCATCTCCACAAATGGACTTTTCAGAATCCTTGGGTGGCACCGTAGTCGGAAACCAATTCTGGTTATCGCTTCTCGGCCTTTTGGCTAAGATCAAGTGTAGTATCTGTTCTTATCAGTTTAATATCTGATACGTCCCCTATCTGGGGACCATATATTAAATGGATTTTTAGAACAGGGAGATGGAAAAAGAGCTTGCTCTGTCCACTCCACGCATTGACCTGGTATTGCAGTATCTCCAGGACCGGTGCACCCCTTCTTTAATGCAGTTTCTAAAATCAGAAAGAATTGAATTCAATGCTTTTTGTTCATTTTGCTTGTTTGTCGGATTTTGGGATGGACTCTTTGGCTTTGCTTTTCTTCTCCTCATTGGATTTTTCATGTTAAAAGTTGCAGAAGCCAGATGACAAGCTCATTTTGGTTCAACTTCAGCAACTGTGCATTGCATTGCCATGTAATGTAATGTAATGCAATGCTATCTATCTAGCTCTCCCTCTATACTTCCTTTTGGATAAACAGACATATTAGGCAAGCATTTTGGAGCTTTCACCTAAATAACTACAGGTGGTGAGATAAGCTGCACAATATAATTGACCTTTCAGTATATTGTTGCACACACACCATCTATTTAGCAAATGCCCTTGTTATCAACAGCAGCCTTTTAAACTCACCTGAGCTAACAGGTATGTGAGCTGGTTACTCTGCTGCGCTTAAAATTTCTTTTTTGGTTTGCTACAATGCCTTTTCTAAAACGTTGTCTCCCTCTGCTGGAACACTGACTTCTTTCATTTAATGCCTGCAGACTATAAAAGAGAAACCAACCCAAAAAGTTTGGTTGATTAGTCTGTGGCATTCTTTTAAACTGTTGCTTATGGCGGTCTCTGTGAGCTTCTCAGTGACATTCAGCCATCCAGGTATCCCGCCTGCAGTAGACGGAATGTGGCAATGGAACGCTGGCTGCGCGTGTCATAATAGGCTCTGAGCCTTTATATACCTGCGCACAGCAGCAGCCACCTTCAGTCTGCTGCTGGACAGCCAGCAGCAGCAGCAGCAGGAGAGGTAATTAATCAGCAACCCTCCTGCTAAGGGTAGACAGCTGCTCGTTCCACCCCCCCCCCCGCCTTAATTGGTTCTCCTCCCTTCCAACGGTGTTGAGGCGGGTGGGAACAGCCGGGGGTTGAGGGTACTGTGCTAAAAGAGGTGGAGTTATGCAGATCTAAAACGCGTGGATTGCAGCAGCAGCAAGCCGAAAAGTGCAGGCATGTGAGGGATCTAGAGGTTGACAGCATGTCTTCTTAACGGGAGTCCAGGTGGCCATCTCCACAAATGGACTTTTCAGAATCCTTGGGTGGCACCGTAGTCGGAAACCAATTCTGGTAATCGCTTCTCGGCCTTTTGGCTAAGATCAAGTGTAGTATCTGTTCTTATCAGTTTAATATCTGATACGTCCCCTATCTGGGGACCATATATTAAATGGATTTTTAGAACAGGGAGATGGAAAAAGAGCTTGCTCTGTCCACTCCACGCATTGACCTGGTATTGCAGTATCTCCAGGACCGGTGCACCCCTTCTTTAATGCAGTTTCTAAAATCAGAAAGAATTGAATTCAATGCTTTTTGTTCATTTTGCTTGTTTGTCGGATTTTGGGATGGACTCTTTTGCTTTGCTTTTCTTCTCCTCATTGGATTTTTCATGTTAAAAGTTGCAGAAGCCAGATGACAAGCTCATTTTGGTTCAACTTCAGCAACTGTGCATTGCATTGCCATGTAATGTAATGTAATGCAATGCTATCTATCTAGCTCTCCCTCTATACTTCCTTTTGGATAAACAGACATATTAGGCAAGCATTTTGGAGCTTTCACCTAAATAACTACAGGTGGTGAGATAAGCTGCACAATATAATTGACCTTTCAGTATATTGTTGCACACACACCATCTATTTAGCAAATGCCCTTGTTATCAACAGCAGCCTTTTAAACTCACCTGAGCTAACAGGTATGTGAGCTGGTTACTCTGCTGCGCTTAAAATTTCTTTTTTGGTTTGCTACAATGCCTTTTCTGAAACGTTGTCTCCCTCTGCTGGAACACTGACTTCTTTCATTTAATGCCTGCAGACTATAAAAGAGCAATCAACCCAAAAAGTTTGGTTGATTAGTCTGTGGCATTCTTTTATACTGTTGCTTATGGCGGTCTCTGTGAGCTTCTCAGTGACATTCAGCCATCCAGGTATCCCGCCTGCAGTAGACGGAATGTGGCAATGGAACGCTGGCTGCGCGTGTCATAATAGGCTCTGAGCCTTTATATACCTGCGCACAGCAGCAGCCACCTTCAGTCTGCTGCTGGACAGCCAGCAGCAGCAGCAGCAGGAGAGGTAATTAATCAGCAACCCTCCTGCTAAGGGTAGACAGCTGCTCGTTCCACCCCCCCCCCCCCGCCTTAATTGGTTCTCCTCCCTTCCAACGGTGTTGAGGCGGGTGGGAACAGCCGGGGGTTGAGGGTACTGTGCTAAAAGAGGTGGAGTTATGCAGATCTAAAACGCGTGGATTGCAGCAGCAGCAAGCCGAAAAGTGCAGGCATGTGAGGGATCTAGAGGTTGACAGCATGTCTTCTTAACGGGAGTCCAGGTGGCCATCTCCACAAATGGACTTTTCAGAATCCTTGGGTGGCACCGTAGTCGGAAACCAATTCTGGTTATCGCTTCTCGGCCTTTTGGCTAAGATCAAGTGTAGTATCTGTTCTTATCAGTTTAATATCTGATACGTCCCCTATCTGGGGACCATATATTAAATGGATTTTTAGAACAGGGAGATGGAAAAAGAGCTTGCTCTGTCCACTCCACGCATTGACCTGGTATTGCAGTATCTCCAGGACCGGTGCACCCCTTCTTTAATGCAGTTTCTAAAATCAGAAAGAATTGAATTCAATGCTTTTTGTTCATTTTGCTTGTTTTTCGGATTTTGGGATGGACTCTTTGGCTTTGCTTTTCTTCTCCTCATTGGATTTTTCATGTTAAAAGTTGCAGAAGCCAGATGACAAGCTCATTTTGGTTCAACTTCAGCAACTGTGCATTGCATTGCCATGTAATGTAATGTAATGCAATGCTATCTATCTAGCTCTCCCTCTATACTTCCTTTTGGATAAACAGACATATTAGGCAAGCATTTTGGAGCTTTCACCTAAATAACTACAGGTGGTGAGATAAGCTGCACAATATAATTGACCTTTCAGTATATTGTTGCACACACACCATCTATTTAGCAAATGCCCTTGTTATCAACAGCAGCCTTTTAAACTCACCTGAGCTAACAGGTATGTGAGCTGGTTACTCTGCTGCGCTTAAAATTTCTTTTTTGGTTTGCTACAATGCCTTTTCTGAAACGTTGTCTCCCTCTGCTGGAACACTGACTTCTTTCATTTAATGCCTGCAGACTATAAAAGAGAAACCAACCCAAAAAGTTTGGTTGATTAGTCTGTGGCATTCTTTTAAACTGTTGCTTATGGCAGTCTCTGTGAGCTTCTCAGTGACATTCAGCCATCCAGGTATCCCGCCTGCAGTAGACGGAATGTGGCAATGGAACGCTGGCTGCGCGTGTCATAATAGGCTCTGAGCCTTTATATACCTGCGCACAGCAGCAGCCACCTTCAGTCTGCTGCTGGACAGCCAGCAGCAGCAGCAGCAGCAGGAGAGGTAATTAATCAGCAACCCTCCTGCTAAGGGTAGACAGCTGCTCGTTCCACCCCCCCCCCCCCGCCTTAATTGGTTCTCCTCCCTTCCAACGGTGTTGAGGCGGGTGGGAACAGCCGGGGGTTGAGGGTACTGTGCTAAAAGAGGTGGAGTTATGCAGATCTAAAACGCGTGGATTGCAGCAGCAGCAAGCCGAAAAGTGCAGGCATGTGAGGGATCTAGAGGTTGACAGCATGTCTTCTTAACGGGAGTCCAGGTGGCCATCTCCACAAATGGACTTTTCAGAATCCTTGGGTGGCACCGTAGTCGGAAACCAATTCTGGTTATCGCTTCTCGGCCTTTTGGCTAAGATCAAGTGTAGTATCTGTTCTTATCAGTTTAATATCTGATACGTCCCCTATCTGGGGACCATATATTAAATGGATTTTTAGAACAGGGAGATGGAAAAAGAGCTTGCTCTGTCCACTCCACGCATTGACCTGGTATTGCAGTATCTCCAGGACCGGTGCACCCCTTCTTTAATGCAGTTTCTAAAATCAGAAAGAATTGAATTCAATGCTTTTTGTTCATTTTGCTTGTTTGTCGGATTTTGGGATGGACTCTTTGGCTTTGCTTTTCTTCTCTTCATTGGATTTTTCATGTTAAAAGTTGCAGAAGCCAGATGACAAGCTCATTTTGGTTCAACTTCAGCAACTGTGCATTGCATTGCCATGTAATGTAATGTAATGCAATGCTATCTATCTAGCTCTCCCTCTATACTTCCTTTTGGATAAACAGACATATTAGGCAAGCATTTTGGAGCTTTCACCTAAATAACTACAGGTGGTGAGATAAGCTGCACAATATAATTGACCTTTCAGTATATTGTTGCACACACACCATCTATTTAGCAAATGCCCTTGTTATCAACAGCAGCCTTTTAAACTCACCTGAGCTAACAGGTATGTGAGCTGGTTACTCTGCTGCGCTTAAAATTTCTTTTTTGGTTTGCTACAATGCCTTTTCTGAAACGTTGTCTCCCTCTGCTGGAACACTGACTTCTTTCATTTAATGCCTGCAGACTATAAAAGAGAAACCAACCCAAAAAGTTTGGTTGATTAGTCTGTGGCATTCTTTTAAACTGTTGCTTATGGCGGTCTCTGTGAGCTTCTCAGTGACATTCAGCCATCCAGGTATCCCGCCTGCAGTAGACGGAATGTGGCAATGGAACGCTGGCTGCGCGTGTCATAATAGGCTCTGAGCTTTTATATACCTGCGCACAGCAGCAGCCACCTTCAGTCTGCTGCTGGACAGCCAGCAGCAGCAGCAGCAGCAGGAGAGGTAATTAATCAGCAACCCTCCTGCTAAGGGTAGACAGCTGCTCGTTCCACCCCCCCCCCGCCTTAATTGGTTCTCCTCCCTTCCAACGGTGTTGAGGCGGGTGGGAACAGCCGGGGGTTGAGGGTACTGTGCTAAAAGAGGTGGAGTTATGCAGATCTAAAACGCGTGGATTGCAGCAGCAGCAAGCCGAAAAGTGCAGGCATGTGAGGGATCTAGAGGTTGACAGCATGTCTTCTTAACGGGAGTCCAGGTGGCCATCTCCACAAATGGACTTTTCAGAATCCTTGGGTGGCACCGTAGTCGGAAACCAATTCTGGTTATCGCTTCTCGGCCTTTTGGCTAAGATCAAGTGTAGTATCTGTTCTTATCAGTTTAATATCTGATACGTCCCCTATCTGGGGACCATATATTAAATGGATTTTTAGAACAGGGAGATGGAAAAAGAGCTTGCTCTGTCCACTCCACGCATTGACCTGGTATTGCAGTATCTCCAGGACCGGTGCACCCCTTCTTTAATGCAGTTTCTAAAATCAGAAAGAATTGAATTCAATGCTTTTTGTTCATTTTGCTTGTTTGTCGGATTTTGGGATGGACTCTTTGGCTTTGCTTTTCTTCTCCTCATTGGATTTTTCATGTTAAAAGTTGCAGAAGCCAGATGACAAGCTCATTTTGGTTCAACTTCAGCAACTGTGCATTGCATTGCCATGTAATGTAATGTAATGCAATGCTATCTATCTAGCTCTCCCTCTATACTTCCTTTTGGATAAACAGACATATTAGGCAAGCATTTTGGAGCTTTCACCTAAATAACTACAGGTGGTGAGATAAGCTGCACAATATAATTGACCTTTCAGTATATTGTTGCACACACACCATCTATTTAGCAAATGCCCTTGTTATCAACAGCAGCCTTTTAAACTCACCTGAGCTAACAGGTATGTGAGCTGGTTACTCTGCTGCGCTTAAAATTTCTTTTTTGGTTTGCTACAATGCCTTTTCTGAAACGTTGTCTCCCTCTGCTGGAACACTGACTTCTTTCATTTAATGCCTGCAGACTATAAAAGAGAAACCAACCCAAAAAGTTTGGTTGATTAGTCTGTGGCATTCTTTTAAACTGTTGCTTATGGCGGTCTCTGTGAGCTTCTCAGTGACATTCAGCCATCCAGGTATCCCGCCTGCAGTAGACGGAATGTGGCAATGGAACGCTGGCTG
Source organism: Phyllobates terribilis (assembly GCF_046119375.1). NCBI lineage: Eukaryota > Metazoa > Chordata > Amphibia > Anura > Dendrobatidae > Phyllobates > Phyllobates terribilis. The sequence goes on from NW_027362868.1 coordinate 2,312,053, forward strand.
CGCGTGTCATAATAGGCTCTGAGCCTTTATATACCTGCGCACAGCAGCAGCCACCTTCAGTCTGCTGCTGGACAGCCAGCAGCAGCAGCAGCAGGAGAGGTAATTAATCAGAAACCCTCCTGCTAAGGGTAGACAGCTGCTCGTTCCACCCCCCCCCTGACTTAATTGGTTCTCCTCCCTTCCAACGGTGTTGAGGCGGGTGGGAACAGCCGGGGGTTGAGGGTACTGTGCTAAAAGAGGTGGAGTTATGCAGATCTAAAACGCGTGGATTGCAGCAGCAGCAAGCCGAAAAGTGCAGGCATGTGAGGGATCTAGAGGTTGACAGCATGTCTTCTTAACGGGAGTCCAGGTGGCCATCTCCACAAATGGACTTTTCAGAATCCTTGGGTGGCACCGTAGTCGGAAACCAATTCTGGTTATCGCTTCTCGGCCTTTTGGCTAAGATCAAGTGTAGTATCTGTTCTTATCAGTTTAATATCTGATACGTCCCCTATCTGGGGACCATATATTAAATGGATTTTTAGAACAGGGAGATGGAAAAAGAGCTTGCTCTGTCCACTCCACGCATTGACCTGGTATTGCAGTATCTCCAGGACCGGTGCACCCCTTCTTTAATGCAGTTTCTAAAATCAGAAAGAATTGAATTCAATGCTTTTTGTTCGTTTTGCTTGTTTGTCGGATTTTGGGATGGACTCTTTGGCTTTGCTTTTCTTCTCCTCATTGGATTTTTCATGTTAAAAGTTGCAGAAGCCAGATGACAAGCTCATTTTGGTTCAACTTCAGCAACTGTGCATTGCATTGCCATGTAATGTAATGTAATGCAATGCTATCTATCTAGCTCTCCCTCTATACTTCCTTTTGGATAAACAGACATATTAGGCAAGCATTTTGGAGCTTTCACCTAAATAACTACAGGTGGTGAGATAAGCTGCACAATATAATTGACCTTTCAGTATATTGTTGCACACACACCATCTATTTAGCAAATGCCCTTGTTATCAACAGCAGCCTTTTAAACTCACCTGAGCTAACAGGTATGTGAGCTGGCTACTCTGCTGCGCTTAAAATTTCTTTTTTGGTTTGCTACAATGCCTTTTCTGAAACGTTGTCTCCCTCTGCTGGAACACTGACTTCTTTCATTTAATGCCTGCAGACTATAAAAGAGAAACCAACCCAAAAAGTTTGGTTGATTAGTCTGTGGCATTCTTTTAAACTGTTGCTTATGGCGGTCTCTGTGAGCTTCTCAGTGACATTCAGCCATCCAGGTATCCCGCCTGCAGTAGACGGAATGTGGCAATGGAACGCTGGCTGCGCGTGTCATAATAGGCTCTGAGCCTTTATATACCTGCGCACAGCAGCAGCCACCTTCAGTCTGCTGCTGGACAGCCAGCAGCAGCAGCAGCAGGAGAGGTAATTAATCAGAAACCCTCCTGCTAAGGGTAGACAGCTGCTCGTTCCACCCCCCCCCTGACTTAATTGGTTCTCCTCCCTTCCAACGGTGTTGAGGCGGGTGGGAACAGCCGGGGGTTGAGGGTACTGTGCTAAAAGAGGTGGAGTTATGCAGATCTAAAACGCGTGGATTGCAGCAGCAGCAAGCCGAAAAGTGCAGGCATGTGAGGGATCTAGAGGTTGACAGCATGTCTTCTTAACGGGAGTCCAGGTGGCCATCTCCACAAATGGACTTTTCAGAATCCTTGGGTGGCACCGTAGTCGGAAACCAATTCTGGTTATCGCTTCTCGGCCTTTTGGCTAAGATCAAGTGTAGTATCTGTTCTTATCAGTTTAATATCTGATACGTCCCCTATCTGGGGACCATATATTAAATGGATTTTTAGAACAGGGAGATGGAAAAAGAGCTTGCTCTGTCCACTCCACGCATTGACCTGGTATTGCAGTATCTCCAGGACCGGTGCACCCCTTCTTTAATGCAGTTTCTAAAATCAGAAAGAATTGAATTCAATGCTTTTTGTTCATTTTGCTTGTTTGTCGGATTTTGGGATGGACTCTTTGGCTTTGCTTTTCTTCTCCTCATTGGATTTTTCATGTTAAAAGTTGCAGAAGCCAGATGACAAGCTCATTTTGGTTCAACTTCAGCAACTGTGCATTGCATTGCCATGTAATGTAATGTAATGCAATGCTATCTATCTAGCTCTCCCTCTATACTTCCTTTTGGATAAACAGACATATTAGGCAAGCATTTTGGAGCTTTCACCTAAATAACTACAGGTGGTGAGATAAGCTGCACAATATAATTGACCTTTCAGTATATTGTTGCACACACACCATCTATTTAGCAAATGCCCTTGTTATCAACAGCAGCCTTTTAAACTCACCTGAGCTAACAGGTATGTGAGCTGGTTACTCTGCTGCGCTTAAAATTTCTTTTTTGGTTTGCTACAATGCCTTTTCTGAAACGTTGTCTCCCTCTGCTGGAACACTGACTTCTTTCATTTAATGCCTGCAGACTATAAAAGAGAAACCAACCCAAAAAGTTTGGTTGATTAGTCTGTGGCATTCTTTTAAACTGTTGCTTATGGCGGTCTCTGTGAGCTTCTCAGTGACATTCAGCCATCCAGGTATCCCGCCTGCAGTAGACGGAATGTGGCAATGGAACGCTGGCTGCGCGTGTCATAATAGGCTCTGAGCCTTTATATACCTGCGCACAGCAGCAGCCACCTTCAGTCTGCTGCTGGACAGCCAGCAGCAGCAGCAGCAGGAGAGGTAATTAATCAGCAACCCTCCTGCTAAGGGTAGACAGCTGCTCGTTCCACCCCCCCCCCGCCTTAATTGGTTCTCCTCCCTTCCAACAGTGTTGAGGCGGGTGGGAACAGCCGGGGGTTGAGGGTACTGTGCTAAAAGAGGTGGAGTTATGCAGATCTAAAACGCGTGGATTGCAGCAGCAGCAAGCCGAAAAGTGCAGGCATGTGAGGGATCTAGAGGTTGACAGCATGTCTTCTTAACGGGAGTCCAGGTGGCCATCTCCACAAATGGACTTTTCAGAATCCTTGGGTGGCACCGTAGTCGGAAACCAATTCTGGTTATCGCTTCTCGGCCTTTTGGCTAAGATCAAGTGTAGTATCTGTTCTTATCAGTTTAATATCTGATACGTCCCCTATCTGGGGACCATATATTAAATGGATTTTTAGAACAGGGAGATGGAAAAAGAGCTTGCTCTGTCCACTCCACGCATTGACCTGGTATTGCAGTATCTCCAGGACCGGTGCACCCCTTCTTTAATGCAGTTTCTAAAATCAGAAAGAATTGAATTCAATGCTTTTTGTTCATTTTGCTTGTTTGTCGGATTTTGGGATGGACTCTTTGGCTTTGCTTTTCTTCTCCTCATTGGATTTTTCATGTTAAAAGTTGCAGAAGCCAGATGACAAGCTCATTTTGGTTCAACTTCAGCAACTGTGCATTACATTGCCATGTAATGTAATGTAATGCAATGCTATCTATCTAGCTCTCCCTCTATACTTCCTTTTGGATAAACAGACATATTAGGCAAGCATTTTGGAGCTTTCACCTAAATAACTACAGGTGGTGAGATAAGCTGCACAATATAATTGACCTTTCAGTATATTGTTGCACACACACCATCTATTTAGCAAATGCCCTTGTTATCAACAGCAGCCTTTTAAACTCACCTGAGCTAACAGGTATGTGAGCTGGTTACTCTGCTGCGCTTAAAATTTCTTTTTTGGTTTGCTACAATGCCTTTTCTGAAACGTTGTCTCCCTCTGCTGGAACACTGACTTCTTTCATTTAATGCCTGCAGACTATAAAAGAGAAACCAACCCAAAAAGTTTGGTTGATTAGTCTGTGGCATTCTTTTAAACTGTTGCTTATGGCGGTCTCTGTGAGCTTCTCAGTGACATTCAGCCATCCAGGTATCCCGCCTGCAGTAGACGGAATGTGGCAATGGAACGCTGGCTGCGCGTGTCATAATAGGCTCTGAGCCTTTATATACCTGCGCACAGCAGCAGCCACCTTCAGTCTGCTGCTGGACAGCCAGCAGCAGCAGCAGCAGGAGAGGTAATTAATCAGCAACCCTCCTGCTAAGGGTAGACAGCTGCTCGTTCCACCCCCCCCCCCCGCCTTAATTGGTTCTCCTCCCTTCCAACGGTGTTGAGGCGGGTGGGAACAGCCGGGGGTTGAGGGTACTGTGCTAAAAGAGGTGGAGTTATGCAGATCTAAAACGCGTGGATTGCAGCAGCAGCAAGCCGAAAAGTGCAGGCATGTGAGGGATCTAGAGGTTGACAGCATGTCTTCTTAACGGGAGTCCAGGTGGCCATCTCCACAAATGGACTTTTCAGAATCCTTGGGTGGCACCGTAGTCGGAAACCAATTCTGGTTATCGCTTCTCGGCCTTTTGGCTAAGATCAAGTGTAGTATCTGTTCTTATCAGTTTAATATCTGATACGTCCCCTATCTGGGGACCATATATTAAATGGATTTTTAGAACAGGGAGATGGAAAAAGAGCTTGCTCTGTCCACTCCACGCATTGACCTGGTATTGCAGTATCTCCAGGACCGGTGCACCCCTTCTTTAATGCAGTTTCTAAAATCAGAAAGAATTGAATTCAATGCTTTTTGTTCATTTTGCTTGTTTGTCGGATTTTGGGATGGACTCTTTGGCTTTGCTTTTCTTCTCCTCATTGGATTTTTCATGTTAAAAGTTGCAGAAGCCAGATGACAAGCTCATTTTGGTTCAACTTCAGCAACTGTGCATTGCATTGCCATGTAATGTAATGTAATGCAATGCTATCTATCTAGCTCTCCCTCTATACTTCCTTTTGGATAAACAGACATATTAGGCAAGCATTTTGGAGCTTTCACCTAAATAACTACAGGTGGTGAGATAAGCTGCACAATATAATTGACCTTTCAGTATATTGTTGCACACACACCATCTATTTAGCAAATGCCCTTGTTATCAACAGCAGCCTTTTAAACTCACCTGAGCTAACAGGTATGTGAGCTGGTTACTCTGCTGCGCTTAAAATTTCTTTTTTGGTTTGCTACAATGCCTTTTCTGAAACGTTGTCTCCCTCTGCTGGAACACTGACTTCTTTCATTTAATGCCTGCAGACTATAAAAGAGAAACCAACCCAAAAAGTTTGGTTGATTAGTCTGTGGCATTCTTTTAAACTGTTGCTTATGGCGGTCTCTGTGAGCTTCTCAGTGACATTCAGCCATCCAGGTATCCCGCCTGCAGTAGACGGAATGTGGCAATGGAACGCTGGCTGCGCGTGTCATAATAGGCTCTGAGCCTTTATATACCTGCGCACAGCAGCAGCCACCTTCAGTCTGCTGCTGGACAGCCAGCAGCAGCAGCAGCAGGAGAGGTAATTAATCAGCAACCCTCCTGCTAAGGGTAGACAGCTGCTCGTTCCACCCCAGACCCCCCCCCCGCCTTAATTGGTTCTCCTCCCTTCCAACGGTGTTGAGGCGGGTGGGAACAGCCGGGGGTTGAGGGTACTGTGCTAAAAGAGGTGGAGTTATGCAGATCTAAAACGCGTGGATTGCAGCAGCAGCAAGCCGAAAAGTGCAGGCATGTGAGGGATCTAGAGGTTGACAGCATGTCTTCTTAACGGGAGTCCAGGTGGCCATCTCCACAAATGGACTTTTCAGAATCCTTGGGTGGCACCGTAGTCGGAAACCAATTCTGGTTATCGCTTCTCGGCCTTTTGGCTAAGATCAAGTGTAGTATCTGTTCTTATCAGTTTAATATCTGATACGTCCCCTATCTGGGGACCATATATTAAATGGATTTTTAGAACAGGGAGATGGAAAATGAGCTTGCTCTGTCCACTCCACGCATTGACCTGGTATTGCAGTATCTCCAGGACCGGTGCACCCCTTCTTTAATGCAGTTTCTAAAATCAGAAAGAATTGAATTCAATGCTTTTTGTTCATTTTGCTTGTTTGTCGGATTTTGGGATGGACTCTTTGGCTTTGCTTTTCTTCTCCTCATTGGATTTTTCATGTTAAAAGTTGCAGAAGCCAGATGACAAGCTCATTTTGGTTCAACTTCAGCAACTGTGCATTGCATTGCCATGTAATGTAATGTAATGCAATGCTATCTATCTAGCTCTCCCTCTATACTTCCTTTTGGATAAACAGACATATTAGGCAAGCATTTTGGAGCTTTCACCTAAATAACTACAGGTGGTGAGATAAGCTGCACAATATAATTGACCTTTCAGTATATTGTTGCACACACACCATCTATTTAGCAAATGCCCTTGTTATCAACAGCAGCCTTTTAAACTCACCTGAGCTAACAGGTATGTGAGCTGGTTACTCTGCTGCGCTTAAAATTTCTTTTTTGGTTTGCTACAATGCCTTTTCTGAAACGTTGTCTCCCTCTGCTGGAACACTGACTTCTTTCATTTAATGCCTGCAGACTATAAAAGAGAAACCAACCCAAAAAGTTTGGTTGATTAGTCTGTGGCATTCTTTTAAACTGTTGCTTATGGCGGTCTCTGTGAGCTTCTCAGTGACATTCAGCCATCCAGGTATCCCGCCTGCAGTAGACGGAATGTGGCAATGGAACGCTGGCTGCGCGTGTCATAATAGGCTCTGAGCCTTTATATACCTGCGCACAGCAGCAGCCACCTTCAGTCTGCTGCTGGACAGCCAGCAGCAGCAGCAGCAGGAGAGGTAATTAATCAGCAACCCTCCTGCTAAGGGTAGACAGCTGCTCGTTCCACCCCCCCCCCCGCCTTAATTGGTTCTCCTCCCTTCCAACGGTGTTGAGGCGGGTGGGAACAGCCGGGGGTTGAGGGTACTGTGCTAAAAGAGGTGGAGTTATGCAGATCTAAAACGCGTGGATTGCAGCAGCAGCAAGCCGAAAAGTGCAGGCATGTGAGGGATCTAGAGGTTGACAGCATGTCTTCTTAACGGGAGTCCAGGTGGCCATCTCCACAAATGGACTTTTCAGAATCCTTGGGTGGCACCGTAGTCGGAAACCAATTCTGGTTATCGCTTCTCGGCCTTTTGGCTAAGATCAAGAGTAGTATCTGTTCTTATCAGTTTAATATCTGATACGTCCCCTATCTGGGGACCATATATTAAATGGATTTTTAGAACAGGGAGATGGAAAAAGAGCTTGCTCTGTCCACTCCACGCATTGACCTGGTATTGCAGTATCTCCAGGACCGGTGCACCCCTTCTTTAATGCAGTTTCTAAAATCAGAAAGAATTGAATTCAATGCTTTTTGTTCATTTTGCTTGTTTGTCGGATTTTGGGATGGACTCTTTGGCTTTGCTTTTCTTCTCCTCATTGGATTTTTCATGTTAAAAGTTGCAGAAGCCAGATGACAAGCTCATTTTGGTTCAACTTCAGCAACTGTGCATTGCATTGCCATGTAATGTAATGTAATGCAATGCTATCTATCTAGCTCTCCCTCTATACTTCCTTTTGGATAAACAGACATATTAGGCAAGCATTTTGGAGCTTTCACCTAAATAACTACAGGTGGTGAGATAAGCTGCACAATATAATTGACCTTTCAGTATATTGTTGCACACACACCATCTATTTAGCAAATGCCCTTGTTATCAACAGCAGCCTTTTAAACTCACCTGAGCTAACAGGTATGTGAGCTGGTTACTCTGCTGCGCTTAAAATTTCTTTTTTGGTTTGCTACAATGCCTTTTCTGAAACGTTGTCTCCCTCTGCTGGAACACTGACTTCTTTCATTTAATGCCTGCAGACTATAAAAGAGAAACCAACCCAAAAAGTTTGGTTGATTAGTCTGTGGCATTCTTTTAAACTGTTGCTTATGGCGGTCTCTGTGAGCTTCTCAGTGACATTCAGCCATCCAGGTATCCCGCCTGCAGTAGACGGAATGTGGCAATGGAACGCTGGCTGCGCGTGTCATAATAGGCTCTGAGCCTTTATATACCTGCGCACAGCAGCAGCCACCTTCAGTCTGCTGCTGGACAGCCAGCAGCAGCAGCAGCAGGAGAGGTAATTAATCAGCAACCCTCCTGCTAAGGGTAGACAGCTGCTCGTTCCACCCCCCCCCCCGCCTTAATTGGTTCTCCTCCCTTCCAACGGTGTTGAGGCGGGTGGGAACAGCCGGGGGTTGAGGGTACTGTGCTAAAAGAGGTGGAGTTATGCAGATCTAAAACGCGTGGATTGCAGCAGCAGCAAGCCGAAAAGTGCAGGCATGTGAGGGATCTAGAGGTTGACAGCATGTCTTCTTAACGGGAGTCCAGGTGGCCATCTCCACAAATGGACTTTTCAGAATCCTTGGGTGGCACCGTAGTCGGAAACCAATTCTGGTTATCGCTTCTCGGCCTTTTGGCTAAGATCAAGAGTAGTATCTGTTCTTATCAGTTTAATATCTGATACGTCCCCTATCTGGGGACCATATATTAAATGGATTTTTAGAACAGGGAGATGGAAAAAGAGCTTGCTCTGTCCACTCCACGCATTGACCTGGTATTGCAGTATCTCCAGGACCGGTGCACCCCTTCTTTAATGCAGTTTCTAAAATCAGAAAGAATTGAATTCAATGCTTTTTGTTCATTTTGCTTGTTTGTCGGATTTTGGGATGGACTCTTTGGCTTTGCTTTTCTTCTCCTCATTGGATTTTTCATGTTAAAAGTTGCAGAAGCCAGATGACAAGCTCATTTTGGTTCAACTTCAGCAACTGTGCATTGCATTGCCATGTAATGTAATGTAATGCAATGCTATCTATCTAGCTCTCCCTCTATACTTCCTTTTGGATAAACAGACATATTAGGCAAGCATTTTGGAGCTTTCACCTAAATAACTACAGGTGGTGAGATAAGCTGCACAATATAATTGACCTTTCAGTATATTGTTGCACACACACCATCTATTTAGCAAATGCCCTTGTTATCAACAGCAGCCTTTTAAACTCACCTGAGCTAACAGGTATGTGAGCTGGTTACTCTGCTGCGCTTAAAATTTCTTTTTTGGTTTGCTACAATGCCTTTTCTGAAACGTTGTCTCCCTCTGCTGGAACACTGACTTCTTTCATTTAATGCCTGCAGACTATAAAAGAGAAACCAACCCAAAAAGTTTGGTTGATTAGTCTGTGGCATTCTTTTAAACTGTTGCTTATGGCGGTCTCTGTGAGCTTCTCAGTGACATTCAGCCATCCAGGTATCCCGCCTGCAGTAGACGGAATGTGGCAATGGAACGCTGGCTGCGCGTGTCATAATAGGCTCTGAGCCTTTATATACCTGCGCACAGCAGCAGCCACCTTCAGTCTGCTGCTGGACAGCCAGCAGCAGCAGCAGCAGGAGAGGTAATTAATCAGCAACCCTCCTGCTAAGGGTAGACAGCTGCTCGTTCCACCCCCCCCCCGCCTTAATTGGTTCTCCTCCCTTCCAACGGTGTTGAGGCGGGTGGGAACAGCCGGGGGTTGAGGGTACTGTGCTAAAAGAGGTGGAGTTATGCAGATCTAAAACGCGTGGATTGCAGCAGCAGCAAGCCGAAAAGTGCAGGCATGTGAGGGATCTAGAGGTTGACAGCATGTCTTCTTAACGGGAGTCCAGGTGGCCATCTCCACAAATGGACTTTTCAGAATCCTTGGGTGGCACCGTAGTCGGAAACCAATTCTGGTTATCGCTTCTCGGCCTTTTGGCTAAGATCAAGAGTAGTATCTGTTCTTATCAGTTTAATATCTGATACGTCCCCTATCTGGGGACCATATATTAAATGGATTTTTAGAACAGGGAGATGGAAAAAGAGCTTGCTCTGTCCACTCCACGCATTGACCTGGTATTGCAGTATCTCCAGGACCGGTGCACCCCTTCTTTAATGCAGTTTCTAAAATCAGAAAGAATTGAATTCAATGCTTTTTGTTCATTTTGCTTGTTTGTCGGATTTTGGGATGGACTCTTTGGCTTTGCTTTTCTTCTCCTCATTGGATTTTTCATGTTAAAAGTTGCAGAAGCCAGATGACAAGCTCATTTTGGTTCAACTTCAGCAACTGTGCATTGCATTGCCATGTAATGTAATGTAATGCAATGCTATCTATCTAGCTCTCCCTCTATACTTCCTTTTGGATAAACAGACATATTAGGCAAGCATTTTGGAGCTTTCACCTAAATAACTACAGGTGGTGAGATAAGCTGCACAATATAATTGACCTTTCAGTATATTGTTGCACACACACCATCTATTTAGCAAATGCCCTTGTTATCAACAGCAGCCTTTTAAACTCACCTGAGCTAACAGGTATGTGAGCTGGTTACTCTGCTGCGCTTAAAATTTCTTTTTTGGTTTGCTACAATGCCTTTTCTGAAACGTTGTCTCCCTCTGCTGGAACACTGACTTCTTTCATTTAATGCCTGCAGACTATAAAAGAGAAACCAACCCAAAAAGTTTGGTTGATTAGTCTGTGGCATTCTTTTAAACTGTTGCTTATGGCGGTCTCTGTGAGCTTCTCAGTGACATTCAGCCATCCAGGTATCCCGCCTGCAGTAGACGGAATGTGGCAATGGAACGCTGGCTGCGCGTGTCATAATAGGCTCTGAGCCTTTATATACCTGCGCACAGCAGCAGCCACCTTCAGTCTGCTGCTGGACAGCCAGCAGCAGCAGCAGCAGGAGAGGTAATTAATCAGCAACCCTCCTGCTAAGGGTAGACAGCTGCTCGTTCCACCCCAGACCCCCCCCCCGCCTTAATTGGTTCTCCTCCCTTCCAACGGTGTTGAGGCGGGTGGGAACAGCCGGGGGTTGAGGGTACTGTGCTAAAAGAGGTGGAGTTATGCAGATCTAAAACGCGTGGATTGCAGCAGCAGCAAGCCGAAAAGTGCAGGCATGTGAGGGATCTAGAGGTTGACAGCATGTCTTCTTAACGGGAGTCCAGGTGGCCATCTCCACAAATGGACTTTTCAGAATCCTTGGGTGGCACCGTAGTCGGAAACCAATTCTGGTTATCGCTTCTCGGCCTTTTGGCTAAGATCAAGTGTAGTATCTGTTCTTATCAGTTTAATATCTGATACGTCCCCTATCTGGGGACCATATATTAAATGGATTTTTAGAACAGGGAGATGGAAAAAGAGCTTGCTCTGTCCACTCCACGCATTGACCTGGTATTGCAGTATCTCCAGGACCGGTGCACCCCTTCTTTAATGCAGTTTCTAAAATCAGAAAGAATTAAATTCAATGCTTTTTGTTCATTTTGCTTGTTTGTCGGATTTTGGGATGGACTCTTTGGCTTTGCTTTTCTTCTCCTCATTGGATTTTTCATGTTAAAAGTTGCAGAAGCCAGATGACAAGCTCATTTTGGTTCAACTTCAGCAACTGTGCATTGCATTGCCATGTAATGTAATGTAATGCAATGCTATCTATCTAGCTCTCCCTCTATACTTCTTTTTGGATAAACAGACATATTAGGCAAGCATTTTGGAGCTTTCACCTAAATAACTACAGGTGGTGAGATAAGCTGCACAATATAATTGACCTTTCAGTATATTGTTGCACACACACCATCTATTTAGCAAATGCCCTTGTTATCAACAGCAGCCTTTTAAACTCACCTGAGCTAACAGGTATGTGAGCCGGTTACTCTGCTGCGCTTAAAATTTCTTTTTTGGTTTGCTACAATGCCTTTTCTGAAACGTTGTCTCCCTCTGCTGGAACACTGACTTCTTTCATTTAATGCCTGCAGACTATAAAAGAGAAACCAACCCAAAAAGTTTGGTTGATTAGTCTGTGGCATTCTTTTAAACTGTTGCTTATGGCGGTCTCTGTGAGCTTCTCAGTGACATTCAGCCATCCAGGTATCCCGCCTGCAGTAGACGGAATGTGGCAATGGAACGCTGGCTGCGCGTGTCATAATAGGCTCTGAGCCTTTATATACCTGCGCACAGCAGCAGCCACCTTCAGTCTGCTGCTGGACAGCCAGCAGCAGCAGCAGCAGGAGAGGTAATTAATCAGCAACCCTCCTGCTAAGGGTAGACAGCTGCTCGTTCCACCCTCCCCCGCCTTAATTGGTTCTCCTCCCTTCCAACGGTGTTGAGGCGGGTGGGAACAGCCGGGGGTTGAGGGTACTGTGCTAAAAGAGGTGGAGTTATGCAGATCTAAAACGCGTGGATTGCAGCAGCAGCAAGCCGAAAAGTGCAGGCATGTGAGGGATCTAGAGGTTGACAGCATGTCGTCTTAACGGGAGTCCAGGTGGCCATCTCCACAAATGGACTTTTCAGAATCCTTGGGTGGCACCGTAGTCGGAAACCAATTCTGGTTATCGCTTCTCGGCCTTTTGGCTAAGATCAAGTGTAGTATCTGTTCTTATCAGTTTAATATCTGATACGTCCCCTATCTGGGGACCATATATTAAATGGATTTTTAGAACAGGGAGATGGAAAAAGAGCTTGCTCTGTCCACTCCACGCATTGACCTGGTATTGCAGTATCTCCAGGACCGGTGCACCCCTTCTTTAATGCAGTTTCTAAAATCAGAAAGAATTGAATTCAATGCTTTTTGTTCATTTTGCTTGTTTGTCGGATTTTGGGATGGACTCTTTGGCTTTGCTTTTCTTCTCCTCATTGGATTTTTCATGTTAAAAGTTGCAGAAGCCAGATGACAAGCTCATTTTGGTTCAACTTCAGCAACTGTGCATTGCATTGCCATGTAATGTAATGTAATGCAATGCTATCTATCTAGCTCTCCCTCTATACTTCCTTTTGGATAAACAGACATATTAGGCAAGCATTTTGGAGCTTTCACCTAAATAACTACAGGTGGTGAGATAAGCTGCACAATATAATTGACCTTTCAGTATATTGTTGCACACACACCATCTATTTAGCAAATGCCCTTGTTATCAACAGCAGCCTTTTAAACTCACCTGAGCTAACAGGTATGTGAGCTGGTTACTCTGCTGCGCTTAAAATTTCTTTTTTGGTTTGCTACAATGCCTTTTCTGAAACGTTGTCTCCCTCTGCTGGAACACTGACTTCTTTCATTTAATGCCTGCAGACTATAAAAGAGAAACCAACCCAAAAAGTTTGGTTGATTAGTCTGTGGCATTCTTTTAAACTGTTGCTTATGGCGGTCTCTGTGAGCTTCTCAGTGACATTCAGCCATCCAGGTATCCCGCCTGCAGTAGACGGAATGTGGCAATGGAACGCTGGCTGCGCGTGTCATAATAGGCTCTGAGCCTTTATATACCTGCGCACAGCAGCAGCCACCTTCAGTCTGCTGCTGGACAGCCAGCAGCAGCAGCAGCAGGAGAGGTAATTAATCAGCAACCCTCCTGCTAAGGGTAGACAGCTGCTCGTTCCACCCCCCCCCCCCGCCTTAATTGGTTCTCCTCCCTTCCAACGGTGTTGAGGCGGGTGGGAACAGCCGGGGGTTGAGGGTACTGTGCTAAAAGAGGTGGAGTTATGCAGATCTAAAACGCGTGGATTGCAGCAGCAGCAAGCCGAAAAGTGCAGGCATGTGAGGGATCTAGAGGTTGACAGCATGTCTTCTTAACGGGAGTCCAGGTGGCCATCTCCACAAATGGACTTTTCAGAATCCTTGGGTGGCACCGTAGTCGGAAACCAATTCTGGTTATCGCTTCTCGGCCTTTTGGCTAAGATCAAGTGTAGTATCTGTTCTTATCAGTTTAATATCTGATACGTCCCCTATCTGGGGACCATATATTAAATGGATTTTTAGAACAGGGAGATGGAAAAAGAGCTTGCTCTGTCCACTCCACGCATTGACCTGGTATTGCAGTATCTCCAGGACCGGTGCACCCCTTCTTTAATGCAGTTTCTAAAATCAGAAAGAATTGAATTCAATGCTTTTTGTTCATTTTGCTTGTTTGTCGGATTTTGGGATGGACTCTTTGGCTTTGCTTTTCTTCTCCTCATTGGATTTTTCATGTTAAAAGTTGCAGAAGCCAGATGACAAGCTCATTTTGGTTCAACTTCAGCAACTGTGCATTGCATTGCCATGTGATGTAATGTAATGCAATGCTATCTATCTAGCTCTCCCTCTATACTTCCTTTTGGATAAACAGACATATTAGGCAAGCATTTTGGAGCTTTCACCTAAATAACTACAGGTGGTGAGATAAGCTGCACAATATAATTGACCTTTCAGTATATTGTTGCACACACACCATCTATTTAGCAAATGCCCTTGTTATCAACAGCAGCCTTTTAAACTCACCTGAGCTAACAGGTATGTGAGCTGGTTACTCTGCTGCGCTTAAAATTTCTTTTTTGGTTTGCTACAATGCCTTTTCTGAAACGTTGTCTCCCTCTGCTGGAACACTGACTTCTTTCATTTAATGCCTGCAGACTATAAAAGAGAAACCAACCCAAAAAGTTTGGTTGATTAGTCTGTGGCATTCTTTTAAACTGTTGCTTATGGCGGTCTCTGTGAGCTTCTCAGTGACATTCAGCCATCCAGGTATCCCGCCTGCAGTAGACGGAATGTGGCAATGGAACACTGGCTGCGCGTGTCATAATAGGCTCTGAGCCTTTATATACCTGCGCACAGCAGCAGCCACCTTCAGTCTGCTGCTGGACAGCCAGCAGCAGCAGCAGCAGGGGAGGTAATTAATCAGCAACCCTCCTGCTAAGGGTAGACAGCTGCTCGTTCCACCCCCCCCCCCCCCGCCTTAATTGGTTCTCCTCCCTTCCAACGGTGTTGAGGCGGGTGGGAACAGCCGGGGGTTGAGGGTACTGTGCTAAAAGAGGTGGAGTTATGCAGATCTAAAACGCGTGGATTGCAGCAGCAGCAAGCCGAAAAGTGCAGGCATGTGAGGGATCTAGAGGTTGACAGCATGTCTTCTTAACGGGAGTCCAGGTGGCCATCTCCACAAATGGACTTTTCAGAATCCTTGGGTGGCACCGTAGTCGGAAACCAATTCTGGTTATCGCTTCTCGGCCTTTTGGCTAAGATCAAGTGTAGTATCTGTTCTTATCAGTTTAATATCTGATACGTCCCCTATCTGGGGACCATATATTAAATGGATTTTTAGAACAGGGAGATGGAAAAAGAGCTTGCTCTGTCCACTCCATGCATTGACCTGGTATTGCAGTATCTCCAGGACCGGTGCACCCCTTCTTTAATGCAGTTTCTAAAATCAGAAAGAATTGAATTCAATGCTTTTTGTTCATTTTGCTTGTTTGTCGGATTTTGGGATGGACTCTTTGGCTTTGCTTTTCTTCTCCTCATTGGATTTTTCATGTTAAAAGTTGCAGAAGCCAGATGACAAGCTCATTTTGGTTCAACTTCAGCAACTGTGCATTGCATTGCCATGTAATGTAATGTAATGCAATGCTATCTATCTAGCTCTCCCTCTATACTTCCTTTTGGATAAACAGACATATTAGGCAAGCATTTTGGAGCTTTCACCTAAATAACTACAGGTGGTGAGATAAGATGCACAATATAATTGACCTTTCAGTATATTGTTGCACACACACCATCTATTTAGCAAATGCCCTTGTTATCAACAGCAGCCTTTTAAACTCACCTGAGCTAACAGGTATGTGAGCTGGTTACTCTGCTGCGCTTAAAATTTCTTTTTTGGTTTGCTACAATGCCTTTTCTGAAACGTTGTCTCCCTCTGCTGGAACACTGACTTCTTTCATTTAATGCCTGCAGACTATAAAAGAGAAACCAACCCAAAAAGTTTGGTTGATTAGTCTGTGGCATTCTTTTAAACTGTTGCTTATGGCGGTCTCTGTGAGCTTCTCAGTGACATTCAGCCATCCAGGTATCCCGCCTGCAGTAGACGGAATGTGGCAATGGAACGCTGGCTGCGCGTGTCATGATAGGCTCTGAGCCTTTATATACCTGCGCACAGCAGCAGCCACCTTCAGTCTGCTGCTGGACAGCCAGCAGCAGCAGCAGCGGGAGAGGTAATTAATCAGCAACCCTCCTGCTAAGGGTAGGCAGCTGCTCGTTCCACCCCCCCCCCCCGCCTTAATTGGTTCTCCTCCCTTCCAACGGTGTTGAGGCGGGTGGGAACAGCCGGGGGTTGAGGGTACTGTGCTAAAAGAGGTGGAGTTATGCAGATCTAAAACGCGTGGATTGCAGCAGCAGCAAGCCGAAAAGTGCAGGCATGTGAGGGATCTAGAGGTTGACAGCATGTCTTCTTAACGGGAGTCCAGGTGGCCATCTCCACAAATGGACTTTTCAGAATCCTTGGGTGGCACCGTAGTCGGAAACCAATTCTGGTTATCGCTTCTCGGCCTTTTGGCTAAGATCAAGTGTAGTATCTGTTCTTATCAGTTTAATATCTGATACGTCCCCTATCTGGGGACCATATATTAAATGGATTTTTAGAACAGGGAGATGGAAAAAGAGCTTGCTCTGTCCACTCCACGCATTGACCTGGTATTGCAGTATCTCCAGGACCGGTGCACCCCTTCTTTAATGCAGTTTCTAAAATCAGAAAGAATTGAATTCAATGCTTTTTGTTCATTTTGCTTGTTTGTCGGATTTTGGGATGGACTCTTTGGCTTTGCTTTTCTTCTCCTCATTGGATTTTTCATGTTAAAAGTTGCAGAAGCCAGATGACAAGCTCATTTTGGTTCAACTTCAGCAACTGTGCATTGCATTGCCATGTAATGTAATGTAATGCAATGCTATCTATCTAGCTCTCCCTCTATACTTCCTTTTGGATAAACAGACATATTAGGCAAGCATTTTGGAGCTTTCACCTAAATAACTACAGGTGGTGAGATAAGCTGCACAATATAATTGACCTTTCAGTATATTGTTGCACACACACCATCTATTTAGCAAATGCCCTTGTTATCAACAGCAGCCTTTTAAACTCACCTGAGCTAACAGGTATGTGAGCTGGTTACTCTGCTGCGTTTAAAATTTCTTTTTTGGTTTGCTACAATGCCTTTTCTGAAACGTTGTCTCCCTCTGCTGGAACACTGACTTCTTTCATTTAATGCCTGCAGACTATAAAAGAGAAACCAACCCAAAAAGTTTGGTTGATTAGTCTGTGGCATTCTTTTAAACTGTTGCTTATGGCGGTCTCTGTGAGCTTCTCAGTGACATTCAGCCATCCAGGTATCCCGCCTGCAGTAGACGGAATGTGGCAATGGAACGCTGGCTGCGCGTGTCATGATAGGCTCTGAGCCTTTATATACCTGCGCACAGCAGCAGCCACCTTCAGTCTGCTGCTGGACAGCCAGCAGCAGCAGCAGCGGGAGAGGTAATTAATCAGCAACCCTCCTGCTAAGGGTAGGCAGCTGCTCGTTCCACCCCCCCCCCCCCCCGCCTTAATTGGTTCTCCTCCCTTCCAACGGTGTTGAGGCGGGTGGGAACAGCCGGGGGTTGAGGGTACTGTGCTAAAAGAGGTGGAGTTATGCAGATCTAAAACGCGTGGATTGCAGCAGCAGCAAGCCGAAAAGTGCAGGCATGTGAGGGATCTAGAGGTTGACAGCATGTCTTCTTAACGGGAGTCCAGGTGGCCATCTCCACAAATGGACTTTTCAGAATCCTTGGGTGGCACCGTAGTCGGAAACCAATTCTGGTTATCGCTTCTCGGCCTTTTGGCTAAGATCAAGTGTAGTATCTGTTCTTATCAGTTTAATATCTGATACGTCCCCTATCTGGGGACCATATATTAAATGGATTTTTAGAACAGGGAGATGGAAAAAGAGCTTGCTCTGTCCACTCCATGCATTGACCTGGTATTGCAGTATCTCCAGGACCGGTGCACCCCTTCTTTAATGCAGTTTCTAAAATCAGAAAGAATTGAATTCAATGCTTTTTGTTCATTTTGCTTGTTTGTCGGATTTTGGGATGGACTCTTTGGCTTTGCTTTTCTTCTCCTCATTGGATTTTTCATGTTAAAAGTTGCAGAAGCCAGATGACAAGCTCATTTTGGTTCAACTTCAGCAACTGTGCATTGCATTGCCATGTAATGTAATGTAATGCAATGCTATCTATCTAGCTCTCCCTCTATACTTCCTTTTGGATAAACAGACATATTAGGCAAGCATTTTGGAGCTTTCACCTAAATAACTACAGGTGGTGAGATAAGCTGCACAATATAATTGACCTTTCAGTATATTGTTGCACACACACCATCTATTTAGCAAATGCCCTTGTTATCAACAGCAGCCTTTTAAACTCACCTGAGCTAACAGGTATGTGAGCTGGTTACTCTGCTGCGTTTAAAATTTCTTTTTTGGTTTGCTACAATGCCTTTTCTGAAACGTTGTCTCCCTCTGCTGGAACACTGACTTCTTTCATTTAATGCCTGCAGACTATAAAAGAGAAACCAACCCAAAAAGTTTGGTTGATTAGTCTGTGGCATTCTTTTAAACTGTTGCTTATGGCGGTCTCTGTGAGCTTCTCAGTGACATTCAGCCATCCAGGTATCCCGCCTGCAGTAGACGGAATGTGGCAATGGAACACTGGCTGCGCGTGTCATAATAGGCTCTGAGCCTTTATATACCTGCGCACAGCAGCAGCCACCTTCAGTCTGCTGCTGGACAGCCAGCAGCAGCAGCAGCAGGGGAGGTAATTAATCAGCAACCCTCCTGCTAAGGGTAGACAGCTGCTCGTTCCACCCCCCCCCCCCCGCCTTAATTGGTTCTCCTCCCTTCCAACGGTGTTGAGGCGGGTGGGAACAGCCGGGGGTTGAGGGTACTGTGCTAAAAGAGGTGGAGTTATGCAGATCTAAAACGCGTGGATTGCAGCAGCAGCAAGCCGAAAAGTGCAGGCATGTGAGGGATCTAGAGGTTGACAGCATGTCTTCTTAACGGGAGTCCAGGTGGCCATCTCCACAAATGGACTTTTCAGAATCCTTGGGTGGCACCGTAGTCGGAAACCAATTCTGGTTATCGCTTCTCGGCCTTTTGGCTAAGATCAAGTGTAGTATCTGTTCTTATCAGTTTAATATCTGATACGTCCCCTATCTGGGGACCATATATTAAATGGATTTTTAGAACAGGGAGATGGAAAAAGAGCTTGCTCTGTCCACTCCATGCATTGACCTGGTATTGCAGTATCTCCAGGACCGGTGCACCCCTTCTTTAATGCAGTTTCTAAAATCAGAAAGAATTGAATTCAATGCTTTTTGTTCATTTTGCTTGTTTGTCGGATTTTGGGATGGACTCTTTGGCTTTGCTTTTCTTCTCCTCATTGGATTTTTCATGTTAAAAGTTGCAGAAGCCAGATGACAAGCTCATTTTGGTTCAACTTCAGCAACTGTGCATTGCATTGCCATGTAATGTAATGTAATGCAATGCTATCTATCTAGCTCTCCCTCTATACTTCCTTTTGGATAAACAGACATATTAGGCAAGCATTTTGGAGCTTTCACCTAAATAACTACAGGTGGTGAGATAAGCTGCACAATATAATTGACCTTTCAGTATATTGTTGCACACACACCATCTATTTAGCAAATGCCCTTGTTATCAACAGCAGCCTTTTAAACTCACCTGAGCTAACAGGTATGTGAGCTGGTTACTCTGCTGCGCTTAAAATTTCTTTTTTGGTTTGCTACAATGCCTTTTCTGAAACGTTGTCTCCCTCTGCTGGAACACTGACTTCTTTCATTTAATGCCTGCAGACTATAAAAGAGAAACCAACCCAAAAAGTTTGGTTGATTAGTCTGTGGCATTCTTTTAAACTGTTGCTTATGGCGGTCTCTGTGAGCTTCTCAGTGACATTCAGCCATCCAGGTATCCCGCCTGCAGTAGACGGAATGTGGCAATGGAACGCTGGCTGCGCGTGTCATGATAGGCTCTGAGCCTTTATATACCTGCGCACAGCAGCAGCCACCTTCAGTCTGCTGCTGGACAGCCAGCAGCAGCAGCAGCGGGAGAGGTAATTAATCAGCAACCCTCCTGCTAAGGGTAGGCAGCTGCTCGTTCCACCCCCCCCCCCCCCGCCTTAATTGGTTCTCCTCCCTTCCAACGGTGTTGAGGCGGGTGGGAACAGCCGGGGGTTGAGGGTACTGTGCTAAAAGAGGTGGAGTTATGCAGATCTAAAACGCGTGGATTGCAGCAGCAGCAAGCCGAAAAGTGCAGGCATGTGAGGGATCTAGAGGTTGACAGCATGTCTTCTTAACGGGAGTCCAGGTGGCCATCTCCACAAATGGACTTTTCAGAATCCTTGGGTGGCACCGTAGTCGGAAACCAATTCTGGTTATCGCTTCTCGGCCTTTTGGCTAAGATCAAGTGTAGTATCTGTTCTTATCAGTTTAATATCTGATACGTCCCCTATCTGGGGACCATATATTAAATGGATTTTTAGAACAGGGAGATGGAAAAAGAGCTTGCTCTGTCCACTCCACGCATTGACCTGGTATTGCAGTATCTCCAGGACCGGTGCACCCCTTCTTTAATGCAGTTTCTAAAATCAGAAAGAATTGAATTCAATGCTTTTTGTTCATTTTGCTTGTTTGTCGGATTTTGGGATGGACTCTTTGGCTTTGCTTTTCTTCTCCTCATTGGATTTTTCATGTTAAAAGTTGCAGAAGCCAGATGACAAGCTCATTTTGGTTCAACTTCAGCAACTGTGCATTGCATTGCCATGTAATGTAATGTAATGCAATGCTATCTATCTAGCTCTCCCTCTATACTTCCTTTTGGATAAACAGACATATTAGGCAAGCATTTTGGAGCTTTCACCTAAATAACTACAGGTGGTGAGATAAGCTGCACAATATAATTGACCTTTCAGTATATTGTTGCACACACACCATCTATTTAGCAAATGCCCTTGTTATCAACAGCAGCCTTTTAAACTCACCTGAGCTAACAGGTATGTGAGCTGGTTACTCTGCTGCGTTTAAAATTTCTTTTTTGGTTTGCTACAATGCCTTTTCTGAAACGTTGTCTCCCTCTGCTGGAACACTGACTTCTTTCATTTAATGCCTGCAGACTATAAAAGAGAAACCAACCCAAAAAGTTTGGTTGATTAGTCTGTGGCATTCTTTTAAACTGTTGCTTATGGCGGTCTCTGTGAGCTTCTCAGTGACATTCAGCCATCCAGGTATCCCGCCTGCAGTAGACGGAATGTGGCAATGGAACGCTGGCTGCGCGTGTCATGATAGGCTCTGAGCCTTTATATACCTGCGCACAGCAGCAGCCACCTTCAGTCTGCTGCTGGACAGCCAGCAGCAGCAGCAGCGGGAGAGGTAATTAATCAGCAACCCTCCTGCTAAGGGTAGGCAGCTGCTCGTTCCACCCCCCCCCCCCCCGCCTTAATTGGTTCTCCTCCCTTCCAACGGTGTTGAGGCGGGTGGGAACAGCCGGGGGTTGAGGGTACTGTGCTAAAAGAGGTGGAGTTATGCAGATCTAAAACGCGTGGATTGCAGCAGCAGCAAGCCGAAAAGTGCAGGCATGTGAGGGATCTAGAGGTTGACAGCATGTCTTCTTAACGGGAGTCCAGGTGGCCATCTCCACAAATGGACTTTTCAGAATCCTTGGGTGGCACCGTAGTCGGAAACCAATTCTGGTTATCGCTTCTCGGCCTTTTGGCTAAGATCAAGTGTAGTATCTGTTCTTATCAGTTTAATATCTGATACGTCCCCTATCTGGGGACCATATATTAAATGGATTTTTAGAACAGGGAGATGGAAAAAGAGCTTGCTCTGTCCACTCCACGCATTGACCTGGTATTGCAGTATCTCCAGGACCGGTGCACCCCTTCTTTAATGCAGTTTCTAAAATCAGAAAGAATTGAATTCAATGCTTTTTGTTCATTTTGCTTGTTTGTCGGATTTTGGGATGGACTCTTTGGCTTTGCTTTTCTTCTCCTCATTGGATTTTTCATGTTAAAATTTGCAGAAGCCAGATGACAAGCTCATTTTGGTTCAACTTCAGCAACTGTGCATTGCATTGCCATGTAATGTAATGTAATGCAATGCTATCTATCTAGCTCTCCCTCTATACTTCCTTTTGGATAAACAGACATATTAGGCAAGCATTTTGGAGCTTTCACCTAAATAACTACAGGTGGTGAGATAAGCTGCACAATATAATTGACCTTTCAGTATATTGTTGCACACACACCATCTATTTAGCAAATGCCCTTGTTATCAACAGCAGCCTTTTAAACTCACCTGAGCTAACAGGTATGTGAGCTGGTTACTCTGCTGCGTTTAAAATTTCTTTTTTGGTTTGCTACAATGCCTTTTCTGAAACGTTGTCTCCCTCTGCTGGAACACTAACTTCTTTCATTTAATGCCTGCAGACTATAAAAGAGAAACCAACCCAAAAAGTTTGGTTGATTAGTCTGTGGCATTCTTTTAAACTGTTGCTTATGGCGGTCTCTGTGAGCTTCTCAGTGACATTCAGCCATCCAGGTATCCCGCCTGCAGTAGACGGAATGTGGCAATGGAACGCTGGCTGCGCGTGTCATAATAGGCTCTGAGCCTTTATATACCTGCGCACAGCAGCAGCCACCTTCAGTCTGCTGCTGGACAGCCAGCAGCAGCAGCAGCAGGAGAGGTAATTAATCAGCAACCCTCCTGCTAAGGGTAGACAGCTGCTCGTTCCACCCCCCCCCCCGCCTTAATTGGTTCTCCTCCCTTCCAACGGTGTTGAGGCGGGTGGGAACAGCCGGGGGTTGAGGGTACTGTGCTAAAAGAGGTGGAGTTATGCAGATCTAAAACGCGTGGATTGCAGCAGCAGCAAGCCGAAAAGTGCAGGCATGTGAGGGATCTAGAGGTTGACAGCATGTCTTCTTAACGGGAGTCCAGGTGGCCATCTCCACAAATGGACTTTTCAGAATCCATGGGTGGCACCGTACTCGGAAACCAATTCTGGTTATCGCTTCTCGGCCTTTTGGCTAAGATCAAGTGTAGTATCTGTTCTTATCAGTTTAATATCTGATACGTCCCCTATCTGGGGACCATATATTAAATGGATTTTTAGAACAGGGAGATGGAAAAAGAGCTTGCTCTGTCCACTCCACGCATTGACCTGGTATTGCAGTATCTCCAGGACCGGTGCACCCCTTCTTTAATGCAGTTTCTAAAATCAGAAAGAATTGAATTCAATGCTTTTTGTTCATTTTGCTTGTTTGTCGGATTTTGGGATGGACTCTTTGGCTTTGCTTTTCTTCTCCTCATTGGATTTTTCATGTTAAAAGTTGCAGAAGCCAGATGACAAGCTCATTTTGGTTCAACTTCAGCAACTGTGCATTGCATTGCCATGTAATGTAATGTAATGCAATGCTATCTATCTAGCTCTCCCTCTATACTTCCTTTTGGATAAACAGACATATTAGGCAAGCATTTTGGAGCTTTCACCTAAATAACTACAGGTGGTGAGATAAGCTGCACAATATAATTGACCTTTCAGTATATTGTTGCACACACACCATCTATTTAGCAAATGCCCTTGTTATCAACAGCAGCCTTTTAAACTCACCTGAGCTAACAGGTATGTGAGCTGGTTACTCTGCTGCGCTTAAAATTTCTTTTTTGGTTTGCTACAATGCCTTTTCTGAAACGTTGTCTCCCTCTGCTGGAACACTGACTTCTTTCATTTAATGCCTGCAGACTATAAAAGAGAAACCAACCCAAAAAGTTTGGTTGATTAGTCTGTGGCATTCTTTTAAACTGTTGCTTATGGCGGTCTCTGTGAGCTTCTCAGTGACATTCAGCCATCCAGGTATCCCGCCTGCAGTAGACGGAATGTGGCAATGGAACGCTGGCTGCGCGTGTCATAATAGGCTCTGAGCCTTTATATACCTGCGCACAGCAGCAGCCACCTTCAGTCTGCTGCTGGACAGCCAGCAGCAGCAGCAGCAGGAGAGGTAATTAATCAGCAACCCTCCTGCTAAGGGTAGACAGCTGCTCGTTCCACCCCCCCCCCCGCCTTAATTGGTTCTCCTCCCTTCCAACGGTGTTGAGGCGGGTGGGAACAGCCGGGGGTTGAGGGTACTGTGCTAAAAGAGGTGGAGTTATGCAGATCTAAAACGCGTGGATTGCAGCAGCAGCAAGCCGAAAAGTGCAGGCATGTGAGGGATCTAGAGGTTGACAGCATGTCTTCTTAACGGGAGTCCAGGTGGCCATCTCCACAAATGGACTTTTCAGAATCCTTGGGTGGCACCGTAGTCGGAAACCAATTCTGGTTATCGCTTCTCGGCCTTTTGGCTAAGATCAAGTGTAGTATCTGTTCTTATCAGTTTAATATCTGATACGTCCCCTATCTGGGGACCATATATTAAATGGATTTTTAGAACAGGGAGATGGAAAAAGAGCTTGCTCTGTCCACTCCACGCATTGACCTGGTATTGCAGTATCTCCAGGACCGGTGCACCCCTTCTTTAATGCAGTTTCTAAAATCAGAAAGAATTGAATTCAATGCTTTTTGTTCATTTTGCTTGTTTGTCGGATTTTGGGATGGACTCTTTGGCTTTGCTTTTCTTCTCCTCATTGGATTTTTCATGTGAAAAGTTGCAGAAGCCAGATGACAAGCTCATTTTGGTTCAACTTCAGCAACTGTGCATTGCATTGCCATGTAATGTAATGTAATGCAATGCTATCTATCTAGCTCTCCCTCTATACTTCCTTTTGGATAAACAGACATATTAGGCAAGCATTTTGGAGCTTTCACCTAAATAACTACAGGTGGTGAGATAAGCTGCACAATATAATTGACCTTTCAGTATATTGTTGCACACACACCATCTATTTAGCAAATGCCCTTGTTATCAACAGCAGCCTTTTAAACTCACCTGAGCTAACAGGTATGTGAGCTGGTTACTCTGCTGCGCTTAAAATTTCTTTTTTGGTTTGCTACAATGCCTTTTCTGAAACGTTGTCTCCCTCTGCTGGAACACTGACTTCTTTCATTTAATGCCTGCAGACTATAAAAGAGAAACCAACCCAAAAAGTTTGGTTGATTAGTCTGTGGCATTCTTTTAAACTGTTGCTTATGGCGGTCTCTGTGAGCTTCTCAGTGACATTCAGCCATCCAGGTATCCCGCCTGCAGTAGACGGAATGTGGCAATGGAACGCTGGCTGCGCGTGTCATAATAGGCTCTGAGCCTTTATATACCTGCGCACAGCAGCAGCCACCTTCAGTCTGCTGCTGGACAGCCAGCAGCAGCAGCAGCAGGAGAGGTAATTAATCAGCAACCCTCCTGCTAAGGGTAGACAGCTGCTCGTTCCACCCCCCCCCCGCCTTAATTGGTTCTCCTCCCTTCCAACGGTGTTGAGACGGGTGGGAACAGCCGGGGGTTGAGGGTACTGTGCTAAAAGAGGTGGAGTTATGCAGATCTAAAACGCGTGGATTGCAGCAGCAGCAAGCCGAAAAGTGCAGGCATGTGAGGGATCTAGAGGTTGACAGCATGTCTTCTTAACGGGAGTCCAGGTGGCCATCTCCACAAATGGACTTTTCAGAATCCTTGGGTGGCACCGTAGTCGGAAACCAATTCTGGTTATCGCTTCTCGGCCTTTTGGCTAAGATCAAGTGTAGTATCTGTTCTTATCAGTTTAATATCTGACACGTCCCCTATCTGGGGACCATATATTAAATGGATTTTTAGAACAGGGAGATGGAAAAAGAGCTTGCTCTGTCCACTCCACGCATTGACCTGGTATTGCAGTATCTCCAGGACCGGTGCACCCCTTCTTTAATGCAGTTTCTAAAATCAGAAAGAATTGAATTCAATGCTTTTTGTTCATTTTGCTTGTTTGTCGGATTTTGGGATGGACTCTTTGGCTTTGCTTTTCTTCTCCTCATTGGATTTTTCATGTTAAAAGTTGCAGAAGCCAGATGACAAGCTCATTTTGGTTCAACTTCAGCAACTGTGCATTGCATTGCCATGTAATGTAATGTAATGCAATGCTATCTATCTAGCTCTCCCTCTATACTTCCTTTTGGATAAACAGACATATTAGGCAAGCATTTTGGAGCTTTCACCTAAATAACTACAGGTGGTGAGATAAGCTGCACAATATAATTGACCTTTCAGTATATTGTTGCACACACACCATCTATTTAGCAAATGCCCTTGTTATCAACAGCAGCCTTTTAAACTCACCTGAGCTAACAGGTATGTGAGCTGGTTACTCTGCTGCGCTTAAAATTTCTTTTTTGGTTTGCTACAATGCCTTTTCTGAAACGTTGTCTCCCTCTGCTGGAACACTGACTTCTTTCATTTAATGCCTGCAGACTATAAAAGAGAAACCAACCCAAAAAGTTTGGTTGATTAGTCTGTGGCATTCTTTTAAACTGTTGCTTATGGCGGTCTCTGTGAGCTTCTCAGTGACATTCAGCCATCCAGGTATCCCGCCTGCAGTAGACGGAATGTGGCAATGGAACGCTGGCTGCGCGTGTCATAATAGGCTCTGAGCCTTTATATACCTGCGCACAGCAGCAGCCACCTTCAGTCTGCTGCTGGACAGCCAGCAGCAGCAGCAGCAGGAGAGGTAATTAATCAGCAACCCTCCTGCTAAGGGTGGACAGCTGCTCGTTCCACCCCCCCCCCCCCCCGCCTTAATTGGTTCTCCTCCCTTCCAACGGTGTTGAGGCGGGTGGGAACAGCCGGGGGTTGAGGGTACTGTGCTAAAAGAGGTGGAGTTATGCAGATCTAAAACGCGTGGATTGCAGCAGCAGCAAGCCGAAAAGTGCAGGCATGTGAGGGATCTAGAGGTTGACAGCATGTCTTCTTAATGGGAGTCCAGGTGGCCATCTCCACAAATGGACTTTTCAGAATCCTTGGGTGGCACCGTAGTCGGAAACCAATTCTGGTTATCGCTTCTCGGCCTTTTGGCTAAGATCAAGTGTAGTATCTGTTCTTATCAGTTTAATATCTGATACGTCCCCTATCTGGGGACCATATATTAAATGGATTTTTAGAACAGGGAGATGGAAAAAGAGCTTGCTCTGTCCACTCCACGCATTGACCTGGTATTGCAGTATCTCCAGGACCGGTGCACCCCTTCTTTAATGCAGTTTCTAAAGTCAGAAAGAATTGAATTCAATGCTTTTTGTTCATTTTGCTTGTTTGTCGGATTTTGGGATGGACTCTTTGGCTTTGCTTTTCTTCTCCTCATTGGATTTTTCATGTTAAAAGTTGCAGAAGCCAGATGACAAGCTCATTTTGGTTCAACTTCAGCAACTGTGCATTGCATTGCCATGTAATGTAATGTAATGCAATGCTATCTATCTAGCTCTCCCTATATACTTCCTTTTGGATAAACAGACATATTAGGCAAGCATTTTGGAGCTTTCACCTAAATAACTACAGGTGGTGAGATAAGCTGCACAATATAATTGACCTTTCAGTATATTGTTGCACACACACCATCTATTTAGCAAATGCCCTTGTTATCAACAGCAGCCTTTTAAACTCACCTGAGCTAACAGGTATGTGAGCTGGTTACTCTGCTGCGCTTAAAATTTCTTTTTTGGTTTGCTACAATGCCTTTTCTGAAACGTTGTCTCCCTCTGCTGGAACACTGACTTCTTTCATTTAATGCCTGCAGACTATAAAAGAGAAACCAACCCAAAAAGTTTGGTTGATTAGTCTGTGGCATTCTTTTAAACTGTTGCTTATGGCGGTCTCTGTGAGCTTCTCAGTGACATTCAGCCATCCAGGTATCCCGCCTGCAGTAGACGGAATGTGGCAATGGAACGCTGGCTGCGCGTGTCATAATAGGCTCTGAGCCTTTATATACCTGCGCACAGCAGCAGCCACCTTCAGTCTGCTGCTGGACAGCCAGCAGCAGCAGCAGCAGGAGAGGTAATTAATCAGCAACCCTCCTGCTAAGGGTAGACAGCTGCTCGTTCCACCCCCCCCCCCGCCTTAATTGGTTCTCCTCCCTTCCAACGGTGTTGAGACGGGTGGGAACAGCCGGGGGTTGAGGGTACTGTGCTAAAAGAGGTGGAGTTATGCAGATCTAAAACGCGTGGATTGCAGCAGCAGCAAGCCGAAAAGTGCAGGCATGTGAGGGATCTAGAGGTTGACAGCATGTCTTCTTAACGGGAGTCCAGGTGGCCATCTCCACAAATGGACTTTTCAGAATCCTTGGGTGGCACCGTAGTCGGAAACCAATTCTGGTTATCGCTTCTCGGCCTTTTGGCTAAGATCAAGTGTAGTATCTGTTCTTATCAGTTTAATATCTGATACGTCCCCTATCTGGGGACCATATATTAAATGGATTTTTAGAACAGGGAGATGGAAAAAGAGCTTGCTCTGTCCACTCCACGCATTGACCTGGTATTGCAGTATCTCCAGGACCGGTGCACCCCTTCTTTAATGCAGTTTCTAAAATCAGAAAGAATTGAATTCAATGCTTTTTGTTCATTTTGCTTGTTTGTCGGATTTTGGGATGGACTCTTTGGCTTTGCTTTTCTTCTCCTCATTGGATTTTTCATGTTAAAAGTTGCAGAAGCCAGATGACAAGCTCATTTTGGTTCAACTTCAGCAACTGTGCATTGCATTGCCATGTAATGTAATGTAATGCAATGCTATCTATCTAGCTCTCCCTCTATACTTCCTTTTGGATAAACAGACATATTAGGCAAGCATTTTGGAGCTTTCACCTAAATAACTACAGGTGGTGAGATAAGCTGCACAATATAATTGACCTTTCAGTATATTGTTGCACACACACCATCTATTTAGCAAATGCCCTTGTTATCAACAGCAGCCTTTTAAACTCACCTGAGCTAACAGGTATGTGAGCTGGTTACTCTGCTGCGCTTAAAATTTCTTTTTTGGTTTGCTACAATGCCTTTTCTGAAACGTTGTCTCCCTCTGCTGGAACACTGACTTCTTTCATTTAATGCCTGCAGACTATAAAAGAGAAACCAACCCAAAAAGTTTGGTTGATTAGTCTGTGGCATTCTTTTAAACTGTTGCTTATGGCGGTCTCTGTGAGCTTCTCAGTGACATTCAGCCATCCAGGTATCCCGCCTGCAGTAGACGGAATGTGGCAATGGAACGCTGGCTGCGCGTGTCATAATAGGCTCTGAGCCTTTATATACCTGCGCACAGCAGCAGCCACCTTCAGTCTGCTGCTGGACAGCCAGCAGCAGCAGCAGCAGGAGAGGTAATTAATCAGCAACCCTCCTGCTAAGGGTAGACAGCTGCTCGTTCCACCCCCCCCCGCCTTAATTGGTTCTCCTCCCTTCCAACGGTGTTGAGACGGGTGGGAACAGCCGGGGGTTGAGGGTACTGTGCTAAAAGAGGTGCAGTTATGCAGATCTAAAACGCGTGGATTGCAGCAGCAGCAAGCCGAAAAGTGCAGGCATGTGAGGGATCTAGAGGTTGACAGCATGTCTTCTTAACGGGAGTCCAGGTGGCCATCTCCACAAATGGACTTTTCAGAATCCTTGGGTGGCACCGTAGTCGGAAACCAATTCTGGTTATCGCTTCTCGGCCTTTTGGCTAAGATCAAGTGTAGTATCTGTTCTTATCAGTTTAATATCTGATACGTCCCCTATCTGGGGACCATATATTAAATGGATTTTTAGAACAGGGAGATGGAAAAAGAGCTTGCTCTGTCCACTCCACGCATTGACCTGGTATTGCAGTATCTCCAGGACCGGTGCACCCCTTCTTTAATGCAGTTTCTAAAATCAGAAAGAATTGAATTCAATGCTTTTTGTTCATTTTGCTTGTTTGTCGGATTTTGGGATGGACTCTTTGGCTTTGCTTTTCTTCTCCTCATTGGATTTTTCATGTTAAAAGTTGCAGAAGCCAGATGACAAGCTCATTTTGGTTCAACTTCAGCAACTGTGCATTGCATTGCCATGTAATGTAATGTAATGCAATGCTATCTATCTAGCTCTCCCTCTATACTTCCTTTTGGATAAACAGGCATATTAGGCAAGCATTTTGGAGCTTTCACCTAAATAACTACAGGTGGTGAGATAAGCTGCACAATATAATTGACCTTTCAGTATATTGTTGCACACACACCATCTATTTAGCAAATGCCCTTGTTATCAACAGCAGCCTTTTAAACTCACCTGAGCTAACAGGTATGTGAGCTGGTTACTCTGCTGCGCTTAAAATTTCTTTTTTGGTTTGCTACAATGCCTTTTCTGAAACGTTGTCTCCCTCTGCTGGAACACTGACTTCTTTCATTTAATGCCTGCAGACTATAAAAGAGAAACCAACCCAAAAAGTTTGGTTGATTAGTCTGTGGCATTCTTTTAAACTGTTGCTTATGGCGGTTTCTGTGAGCTTCTCAGTGACATTCAGCCATCCAGGTATCCCGCCTGCAGTAGACGGAATGTGGCAATGGAACGCTGGCTGCGCGTGTCATAATAGGCTCTGAGCCTTTATATACCTGCGCACAGCAGCAGCCACCTTCAGTCTGCTGCTGGACAGCCAGCAGCAGCAGCAGCAGGAGAGGTAATTAATCAGCAACCCTCCTGCTAAGGGTAGACAGCTGCTCGTTCCACCCCCCCCCCCGCCTTAATTGGTTCTCCTCCCTTCCAACGGTGTTGAGGCGGGTGGGAACAGCCGGGGGTTGAGGGTACTGTGCTAAAAGAGGTGGAGTTATGCAGATCTAAAACGCGTGGATTGCAGCAGCAGCAAGCCGAAAAGTGCAGGCATGTGAGGGATCTAGAGGTTGACAGCATGTCTTCTTAACGGGAGTCCAGGTGGCCATCTCCACAAATGGACTTTTCAGAATCCTTGGGTGGCACCGTAGTCGGAAACCAATTCTGGTTATCGCTTCTCGGCCTTTTGGCTAAGATCAAGTGTAGTATCTTTCGAAAAGGCGGTTTTGGATGTTGGCCGCCCTAGTAGATTGATACATTATGCACACTGGGGTTTAGGCGCTTGTTAGTACGCCAGGTGGCTAATATAGTCATCTGGTGGAAAGCATGGCCCCCATAATCGACGCCATTGGGCCGGGGAAGATCGAAAGCCCGAAGTGTGAAGTGCCCCAGGAGTGGTGACCCTGGGGTGCCTAAACTCACTGGGATTGGGAACCCCACTTGAGTTTATGGCACATTTGCACAAGCACTTCAAATTTTCTTTCTTCGCACACACCCTTATTCCGGGCCTTCTGGCCTTAGGATGGGGAATTTTTCAATTCCCGGTCGAAGGTCCGGGCAGTATTATACTGTGAAACCTTCACTATTTCTTTAATTTCTTTGTCACTGTGTGTCCACTTATTCACGTGTGTCACGTCCTACTAGGATTTTGTCGGGATGCGGTTCCCTTACGGGTTCCTCTCTTGGCAGGTCTAGGGGGGGAGTGTGTGGCCATCAGGTTCCGCTCCCCCCTGAACCCCCCTGGCTCTCCTCTTTCGGGAGGAGAGCGTTGTTGGCTCCCCTCTTCCGGGAGGGGAGCACAGTCTTTGGCTCCCAGTGCCATGCTCGGGTGAGAACTCGGGCAGGTGCTGGGGGTAAGATTGGGTCGCCTCTGGCTTCGGCTGGAGGTGGCTTTTTGTCCCTGTTCCTCGCTGTGGCCTTTTGGCTCGAAGGGACGGGGAATGGTTTGGGGGACCCTTCTCCTTTTGGAGAGGGTTTCAAGAAGACCAGCATCCTAGTGCACTTTTTTTGTGGCACTTGTCACTTTTTTAAGCGCACTCGGGTTTTGTACACGAATTCGGGCTTTCGATAAAAAAAAAAAAAAAAAAAAATCTGTTCTTATCAGTTTAATATCTGATACGTCCCTATCTGGGGACCATATATTAAATGGATTTTTAGAACAGGGAGATGGAAAAAGAGCTTGCTCTGTCCACTCCACGCATTGACCTGGTATTGCAGTATCTCCAGGACCGGTGCACCCCTTCTTTAATGCAGTTTCTAAAATCAGAAAGAATTGAATTCAATGCTTTTTGTTCATTTTGCTTGTTTGTCGGATTTTGGGATGGACTCTTTGGCTTTGCTTTTCTTCTCCTCATTGGATTTTTCATGTTAAAAGTTGCAGAAGCCAGATGACAAGCTCATTTTGGTTCAACTTCAGCAACTGTGCATTGCATTGCCATGTAATGTAATGTAATGCAATGCTATCTATCTAGCTCTCCCTCTATACTTCCTTTTGGATAAACAGACATATTAGGCAAGCATTTTGGAGCTTTCACCTAAATAACTACAGGTGGTGAGATAAGCTGCACAATATAATTGACCTTTCAGTATATTGTTGCACACACACCATCTATTTAGCAAATGCCCTTGTTATCAACAGCAGCCTTTTAAACTCACCTGAGCTAACAGGTATGTGAGCTGGTTACTCTGCTGCGCTTAAAATTTCTTTTTTGGTTTGCTACAATGCCTTTTCTGAAACGTTGTCTCCCTCTGCTGGAACACTGACTTCTTTCATTTAATGCCTGCAGACTATAAAAGAGAAACCAACCCAAAAAGTTTGGTTGATTAGTCTGTGGCATTCTTTTAAACTGTTGCTTATGGCGGTCTCTGTGAGCTTCTCAGTGACATTCAGCCATCCAGGTATCCCGCCTGCAGTAGACGGAATGTGGCAATGGAACGCTGGCTGCGCGTGTCATAATAGGCTCTGAGCCTTAATATACCTGCGCACAGCAGCAGCCACCTTCAGTCTGCTGCTGAACAGCCAGCAGCAGCAGCAGCAGGAGAGGTAATTAATCAGCAACCCTCCTGCTAAGGGTAGACAGCTGCTCGTTCCACCCCCCCCCCCCGCCTTAATTGGTTCTCCTCCCTTCCAACGGTGTTGAGGCGGGTGGGAACAGCCGGGGGTTGAGGGTACTGTGCTAAAAGAGGTGGAGTTATGCAGATCTAAAACGCGTGGATTGCAGCAGCAGCAAGCCGAAAAGTGCAGGCATGTGAGGGATCTAGAGGTTGACAGCATGTCTTCTTAACGGGAGTCCAGGTGGCCATCTCCACAAATGGACTTTTCAGAATCCTTGGGTGGCACCGTAGTCGGAAACCAATTCTGGTTATCGCTTCTCGGCCTTTTGGCTAAGATCAAGTGTAGTATCTGTTCTTATCAGTTTAATATCTGATACGTCCCCTATCTGGGGACCATATATTAAATGGATTTTTAGAACAGGGAGATGGAAAAAGAGCTTGCTTTGTCCACTCCACGCATTGACCTGGTATTGCAGTATCTCCAGGACCGGTGCACCCCTTCTTTAATGCAGTTTCTAAAATCAGAAAGAATTGAATTCAATGCTTTTTGTTCATTTTGCTTGTTTGTCGGATTTTGGGATGGACTCTTTGGCTTTGCTTTTCTTCTCCTCATTGGATTTTTCATGTTAAAAGTTGCAGAAGCCAGATGACAAGCTCATTTTGGTTCAACTTCAGCAACTGTGCATTGCATTGCCATGTAATGTAATGTAATGCAATGCTATCTATCTAGCTCTCCCTCTATACTTCCTTTTGGATAAACAGACATATTAGGCAAGCATTTTGGAGCTTTCACCTAAATAACTACAGGTGGTGAGATAAGCTGCACAATATAATTGACCTTTCAGTATATTGTTGCACACACACCATCTATTTAGCAAATGCCCTTGTTATCAACAGCAGCCTTTTAAACTCACCTGAGCTAACAGGTATGTGAGCTGGTTACTCTGCTGCGCTTAAAATTTCTTTTTTGGTTTGCTACAATGCCTTTTCTGAAACGTTGTCTCCCTCTGCTGGAACACTGACTTCTTTCATTTAATGCCTGCAGACTATAAAAGAGAAACCAACCCAAAAAGTTTGGTTGATTAGTCTGTGGCATTCTTTTAAACTGTTGCTTATGGCGGTCTCTGTGAGCTTCTCAGTGACATTCAGCCATCCAGGTATCCCGCCTGCAGTAGACGGAATGTGGCAATGGAACGCTGGCTGCGCGTGTCATAATAGGCTCTGAGCCTTTATAAACCTGCGCACAGCAGCAGCCACCTTCAGTCTGCTGCTGGACAGCCAGCTGCAGCAGCAGCAGGAGAGGTAATTAATCAGCAACCCTCCTGCTAAGGGTAGACAGCTGCTCGTTCCACCCCCCCCCCGCCTTAATTGGTTCTCCTCCCTTCCAACGGTGTTGAGGCGGGTGGGAACAGCCGGGGGTTGAGGGTACTGTGCTAAAAGAGGTGGAGTTATGCAGATCTAAAACGCGTGGATTGCAGCAGCAGCAAGCCGAAAAGTGCAGGCATGTGAGGGATCTAGAGGTTGACAGCATGTCTTCTTAACGGGAGTCCAGGTGGCCATCTCCACAAATGGACTTTTCAGAATCCTTGGGTGGCACCGTAGTCGGAAACCAATTCTGGTTATCGCTTCTCGGCCTTTTGGCTAAGATCAAGTGTAGTATCTGTTCTTATCAGTTTAATATCTGATACGTCCCCTATCTGGGGACCATATATTAAATGGATTTTTAGAACAGGGAGATGGAAAAAGAGCTTGCTCTGTCCACTCCACGCATTGACCTGGTATTGCAGTATCTCCAGGACCGGTGCACCCCTTCTTTAATGCAGTTTCTAAAATCAGAAAGAATTGAATTCAATGCTTTTTGTTCATTTTGCTTGTTTGTCGGATTTTGGGATGGACTCTTTGGCTTTGCTTTTCTTCTCCTCATTGGATTTTTCATGTTAAAAGTTGCAGAAGCCAGATGACAAGCTCATTTTGGTTCAACTTCAGCAACTGTGCATTGCATTGCCATGTAATGTAATGTAATGCAATGCTATCTATCTAGCTCTCCCTCTATACTTCCTTTTGGATAAACAGACATATTAGGCAAGCATTTTGGAGCTTTCACCTAAATAACTACAGGTGGTGAGATAAGCTGCACAATATAATTGACCTTTCAGTATATTGTTGCACACACACCATCTATTTAGCAAATGCCCTTGTTATCAACAGCAGCCTTTTAAACTCACCTGAGCTAACAGGTATGTGAGCTGGTTACTCTGCTGCGCTTAAAATTTCTTTTTTGGTTTGCTACAATGCCTTTTCTGAAACGTTGTCTCCCTCTGCTGGAACACTGACTTCTTTCATTTAATGCCTGCAGACTATAAAAGAGAAACCAACCCAAAAAGTTTGGTTGATTAGTCTGTGGCATTCTTTTAAACTGTTGCTTATGGCGGTCTCTGTGAGCTTCTCAGTGACATTCAGCCATCCAGGTATCCCGCCTGCAGTAGACGGAATGTGGCAATGGAACGCTGGCTGCGCGTGTCATAATAGGCTCTGAGCCTTTATATACCTGCGCACAGCAGCAGCCACCTTCAGTCTGCTGCTGGACAGCCAGCAGCAGCAGCAGCAGGAGAGGTAATTAATCAGCAACCCTCCTGCTAAGGGTAGACAGCTGCTCGTTCCACCCCCCCCCCGCCTTAATTGGTTCTCCTCCCTTCCAACGGTGTTGAGGCGGGTGGGAACAGCCGGGGGTTGAGGGTACTGTGCTAAAAGAGGTGGAGTTATGCAGATCTAAAACGCGTGGATTGCAGCAGCAGCAAGCCGAAAAGTGCAGGCATGTGAGGGATCTAGAGGTTGACAGCATGTCTTCTTAACGGGAGTCCAGGTGGCCATCTCCACAAATGGACTTTTCAGAATCCTTGGGTGGCACCGTAGTCGGAAACCAATTCTGGTTATCGCTTCTCGGCCTTTTGGCTAAGATCAAGTGTAGTATCTGTTCTTATCAGTTTAATATCTGATACGTCCCCTATCTGGGGACCATATATTAAATGGATTTTTAGAACAGGGAGATGGAAAAAGAGCTTGCTCTGTCCACTCCACGCATTGACCTGGTATTGCAGTATCTCCAGGACCGGTGCACCCCTTCTTTAATGCAGTTTCTAAAATCAGAAAGAATTGAATTCAATGCTTTTTGTTCATTTTGCTTGTTTGTCGGATTTTGGGATGGACTCTTTGGCTTTGCTTTTCTTCTCCTCATTGGATTTTTCATGTTAAAAGTTGCAGAAGCCAGATGACAAGCTCATTTTGGTTCAACTTCAGCAACTGTGCATTGCATTGCCATGTAATGTAATGTAATGCAATGCTATCTATCTAGCTCTCCCTCTATACTTCCTTTTGGATAAACAGACATATTAGGCAAGCATTTTGGAGCTTTCACCTAAATAACTACAGGTGGTGAGACAAGCTGCACAATATAATTGACCTTTCAGTATATTGTTGCACACACACCATCTATTTAGCAAATGCCCTTGTTATCAACAGCAGCCTTTTAAACTCACCTGAGCTAACAGGTATGTGAGCTGGTTACTCTGCTGCGCTTAAAATTTCTTTTTTGGTTTGCTACAATGCCTTTTCTGAAACGTTGTCTCCCTCTGCTGGAACACTGACTTCTTTCATTTAATGCCTGCAGACTATAAAAGAGAAACCAACCCAAAAAGTTTGGTTGATTAGTCTGTGGCATTCTTTTAAACTGTTGCTTATGGCGGTCTCTGTGAGCTTCTCAGTGACATTCAGCCATCCAGGTATCCCGCCTGCAGTAGACGGAATGTGGCAATGGAACGCTGGCTGCGCGTGTCATAATAGGCTCTGAGCCTTTATATATCTGCGCACAGCAGCAGCCACCTTCAGTCTGCTGCTGGACAGCCAGCAGCAGCAGCAGCAGGAGAGGTAATTAATCAGCAACCCTCCTGCTAAGGGTAGACAGCTGCTCGTTCCCCCCCCCCCCCCGCCTTAATTGGTTCTCCTCCCTTCCAACGGTGTTGAGGCGGGTGGGAACAGCCGGGGGTTGAGGGTACTGTGCTAAAAGAGGTGGAGTTATGCAGATCTAAAACGCGTGGATTGCAGCAGCAGCAAGCCGAAAAGTGCAGGCATGTGAGGGATCTAGAGGTTGACAGCATGTCTTCTTAACGGGAGTCCAGGTGGCCATCTCCACAAATGGACTTTTCAGAATCCTTGGGTGGCACCGTAGTCGGAAACCAATTCTGGTTATCGCTTCTCGGCCTTTTGGCTAAGATCAAGTGTAGTATCTGTTCTTATCAGTTTAATATCTGATACGTCCCCTATCTGGGGACCATATATTAAATGGATTTTTAGAACAGGGAGATGGAAAAAGAGCTTGCTCTGTCCACTCCACGCATTGACCTGGTATTGCAGTATCTCCAGGACCGGTGCACCCCTTCTTTAATGCAGTTTCTAAAATCAGAAAGAATTGAATTCAATGCTTTTTGTTCATTTTGCTTGTTTGTCGGATTTTGGGATGGACTCTTTGGCTTTGCTTTTCTTCTCCTCATTGGATTTTTCATGTTAAAAGTTGCAGAAGCCAGATGACAAGCTCATTTTGGTTCAACTTCAGCAACTGTGCATTGCATTGCCATGTAATGTAATGTAATGCAATGCTATCTATCTAGCTTTCCCTCTATACTTCCTTTTGGATAAACAGACATATTAGGCAAGCATTTTGGAGCTTTCACCTAAATAACTACAGGTGGTGAGATAAGCTGCACAATATAATTGACCTTTCAGTATATTGTTGCACACACACCATCTATTTAGCAAATGCCCTTGTTATCAACAGCAGCCTTTTAAACTCACCTGAGCTAACAGGTATGTGAGCTGGTTACTCTGCTGCGCTTAAAATTTCTTTTTTGGTTTGCTACAATGCCTTTTCTGAAACGTTGTCTCCCTCTGCTGGAACACTGACTTCTTTCATTTAATGCCTGCAGACTATAAAAGAGAAACCAACCCAAAAAGTTTGGTTGATTAGTCTGTGGCATTCTTTTAAACTGTTGCTTATGGCGGTCTCTGTGAGCTTCTCAGTGACATTCAGCCATCCAGGTATCCCGCCTGCAGTAGACGGAATGTGGCAATGGAACGCTGGCTGCGCGTGTCATAATAGGCTCTGAGCCTTTATATACCTGCGCACAGCAGCAGCCACCTTCAGTCTGCTGCTGGACAGCCAGCAGCAGCAGCAGCAGGAGAGGTAATTAATCAGCAACCCTCCTGCTAAGGGTAGACAGCTGCTCGTTCCACCCCCCCCCCCCGCCTTAATTGGTTCTCCTCCCTTCCAACGGTGTTGAGGCGGGTGGGAACAGCCGGGGGTTGAGGGTACTGTGCTAAAAGAGGTGGAGTTATGCAGATCTAAAACGCGTGGATTGCAGCAGCAGCAAGCCGAAAAGTGCAGGCATGTGAGGGATCTAGAGGTTGACAGCATGTCTTCTTAACGGGAGTCCAGGTGGCCATCTCCACAAATGGACTTTTCAGAATCCTTGGGTGGCACCGTAGTCGGAAACCAATTCTGGTTATCGCTTCTCGGCCTTTTGGCTAAGATCAAGTGTAGTATCTGTTCTTATCAGTTTAATATCTGATACGTCCCCTATATGGGGACCATATATTAAATGGATTTTTAGAACAGGGAGATGGAAAAAGAGCTTGCTCTGTCCACTCCACGCATTGACCTGGTATTGCAGTATCTCCAGGACCGGTGCACCCCTTCTTTAATGCAGTTTCTAAAATCAGAAAGAATTGAATTCAATGCTTTTTGTTCATTTTGCTTGTTTGTCGGATTTTGGGATGGACTCTTTGGCTTTGCTTTTCTTCTCCTCATTGGATTTTTCATGTTAAAAGTTGCAGAAGCCAGATGACAAGCTCATTTTGGTTCAACTTCAGCAACTGTGCATTGCATTGCCATGTAATGTAATGTAATGCAATGCTATCTATCTAGCTCTCCCTCTATACTTCCTTTTGGATAAACAGACATATTAGGCAAGCATTTTGGAGCTTTCACCTAAATAACTACAGGTGGTGAGATAAGCTGCACAATATAATTGACCTTTCAGTATATTGTTGCACACACACCATCTATTTAGCAAATGCCCTTGTTATCAACAGCAGCCTTTTAAACTCACCTGAGCTAACAGGTATGTGAGCTGGTTACTCTGCTGCGCTTAAAATTTCTTTTTTGGTTTGCTACAATGCCTTTTCTGAAACGTTGTCTCCCTCTGCTGGAACACTGACTTCTTTCATTTAATGCCTGCAGACTATAAAAGAGAAACCAACCCAAAAAGTTTGGTTGATTAGTCTGTGGCATTCTTTTAAACTGTTGCTTATGGCGGTCTCTGTGAGCTTCTCAGTGACATTCAGCCATCCAGGTATCCCGCCTGCAGTAGACAGAATGTGGCAATGGAACGCTGGCTGCGCGTGTCATAATAGGCTCTGAGCCTTTATATACCTGCGCACAGCAGCAGCCACCTTCAGTCTGCTGCTGGACAGCCAGCAGCAGCAGCAGCAGGAGAGGTAATTAATCAGCAACCCTCCTGCTAAGGGTAGACAGCTGCTCGTTCCACCCCCCCCCGCCTTAATTGGTTCTCCTCCCTTCCAACGGTGTTGAGGCGGGTGGGAACAGCCGGGGGTTGAGGGTACTGTGCTAAAAGAGGTGGAGTTATGCAGATCTAAAACGCGTGGATTGCAGCAGCAGCAAGCCGAAAAGTGCAGGCATGTGAGGGATCTAGAGGTTGACAGCATGTCTTCTTAACGGGAGTCCAGGTGGCCATCTCCACAAATGGACTTTTCAGAATCCTTGGGTGGCACCGTAGTCGGAAACCAATTCTGGTTATCGCTTCTCGGCCTTTTGGCTAAGATCAAGTGTAGTATCTGTTCTTATCAGTTTAATATCTGATACGTCCCCTATCTGGGGACCATATATTAAATAGATTTTTAGAACAGGGAGATGGAAAAAGAGCTTGCTCTGTCCACTCCATGCATTGACCTGGTATTGCAGTATCTCCAGGACCGGTGCACCCCTTC
This sequence comes from Phyllobates terribilis, assembly GCF_046119375.1. Lineage (NCBI taxonomy): Eukaryota > Metazoa > Chordata > Amphibia > Anura > Dendrobatidae > Phyllobates > Phyllobates terribilis. The sequence continues at coordinate 2,351,616 of NW_027362868.1, forward strand.
TTTAATGCATTTTCTAAAATCAGAAAGAATTGAATTCAATGCTTTTTGTTCATTTTGCTTGTTTGTCGGATTTTGGGATGGACTCTTTGGCTTTGCTTTTCTTCTCCTCATTGGATTTTTCATGTTAAAAGTTGCAGAAGCCAGATGACAAGCTCATTTTGGTTCAACTTCAGCAACTGTGCATTGCATTGCCATGTAATGTAATGTAATGCAATGCTATCTATCTAGCTCTCCCTCTATACTTCCTTTTGGATAAACAGACATATTAGGCAAGCATTTTGGAGCTTTCACCTAAATAACTACAGGTGGTGAGATAAGCTGCACAATATAATTGACCTTTCAGTATATTGTTGCACACACACCATCTATTTAGCAAATGCCCTTGTTATCAACAGCAGCCTTTTAAACTCACCTGAGCTAACAGGTATGTGAGCTGGTTACTCTGCTGCGCTTAAAATTTCTTTTTTGGTTTGCTACAATGCCTTTTCTGAAACGTTGTCTCCCTCTGCTGGAACACTGACTTCTTTCATTTAATGCCTGCAGACTATAAAAGAGAAACCAACCCAAAAAGTTTGGTTGATTAGTCTGTGGCATTCTTTTAAACTGTTGCTTATGGCGGTCTCTGTGAGCTTCTCAGTGACATTCAGCCATCCAGGTATCCCGCCTGCAGTAGACGGAATGTGGCAATGGAACGCTGGCTGCGCGTGTCATAATAGGCTCTGAGCCTTTATATACCTGCGCACAGCAGCAGCCACCTTCAGTCTGCTGCTGGACAGCCAGCAGCAGCAGCAGGAGAGGTAATTAATCAGCAACCCTCCTGCTAAGGGTAGACAGCTGCTCGTTCCACCCCCCCCCCGCCTTAATTGGTTCTCCTCCCTTCCAACGGTGTTGAGGCGGGTGGGAACAGCCGGGGGTTGAGGGTACTGTGCTAAAAGAGGTGGAGTTATGCAGATCTAAAACGCGTGGATTGCAGCAGCAGCAAGCCGAAAAGTGCAGGCATGTGAGGGATCTAGAGGTTGACAGCATGTCTTCTTAACGGGAGTCCAGGTGGCCATCTCCACAAATGGACTTTTCAGAATCCTTGGGTGGCACCGTAGTCGGAAACCAATTCTGGTTATCGCTTCTCGGCCTTTTGGCTAAGATCAAGTGTAGTATCTGTTCTTATCAGTTTAATATCTGATACGTCCCCTATCTGGGGACCATATATTAAATGGATTTTTAGAACAGGGAGATGGAAAAAGAGCTTGCTCTGTCCACTCCACGCATTGACCTGGTATTGCAGTATCTCCAGGACCGGTGCACCCCTTCTTTAATGCAGTTTCTAAAATCAGAAAGAATTGAATTCAATGCTTTTTGTTCATTTTGCTTGTTTGTTGGATTTTGGGATGGACTCTTTGGCTTTGCTTTTCTTCTCCTCATTGGATTTTTCATGTTAAAAGTTGCAGAAGCCAGATGACAAGCTCATTTTGGTTCAACTTCAGCAACTGTGCATTGCATTGCCATGTAATGTAATGTAATGCAATGCTATCTATCTAGCTCTCCCTCTATACTTCCTTTTGGATAAACAGACATATTAGGCAAGCATTTTGGAGCTTTCACCTAAATAACTACAGGTGGTGAGATAAGCTGCACAATATAATTGACCTTTCAGTATATTGTTGCACACACACCATCTATTTAGCAAATGCCCTTGTTATCAACAGCAGCCTTTTAAACTCACCTGAGCTAACAGGTATGTGAGCTGGTTACTCTGCTGCGCTTAAAATTTCTTTTTTGGTTTGCTACAATGCCTTTTCTGAAACGTTGTCTCCCTCTGCTGGAACACTGACTTCTTTCATTTAATGCCTGCAGACTATAAAAGAGAAACCAACCCAAAAAGTTTGGTTGATTAGTCTGTGGCATTCTTTTAAACTGTTGCTTATGGCGGTCTCTGTGAGCTTCTCAGTGACATTCAGCCATCCAGGTATCCCGCCTGCAGTAGACGGAATGTGGCAATGGAACGCTGGCTGCGCGTGTCATAATAGGCTCTGAGCCTTTATATACCTGCGCACAGCAGCAGCCACCTTCAGTCTGCTGCTGGACAGCCAGCAGCAGCAGCAGGAGAGGTAATTAATCAGCAACCCTCCTGCTAAGGGTAGACAGCTGCTCGTTCCACCCCCCCCCCCCGCCTTAATTGGTTCTCCTCCCTTCCAACGGTGTTGAGGCGGGTGGGAACAGCCGGGGGTTGAGGGTACTGTGCTAACAGAGGTGGAGTTATGCAGATCTAAAACGCGTGGATTGCAGCAGCAGCAAGCCGAAAAGTGCAGGCATGTGAGGGATCTAGAGGTTGACAGCATGTCTTCTTAACGGGAGTCCAGGTGGCCATCTCCACAAATGGACTTTTCAGAATCCTTGGGTGGCACCGTAGTCGGAAACCAATTCTGGTTATCGCTTCTCGGTCTTTTGGCTAAGATCAAGTGTAGTATCTGTTCTTATCAGTTTAATATCTGATACGTCCCCTATCTGGGGACCATATATTAAATGGATTTTTAGAACAGGGAGATGGAAAAAGAGCTTGCTCTGTCCACTCCACGCATTGACCTGGTATTGCAGTATCTCCAGGACCGGTGCACCCCTTCTTTAATGCAGTTTCTAAAATCAGAAAGAATTGAATTCAATGCTTTTTGTTCATTTTGCTTGTTTGTCGGATTTTGGGATGGACTCTTTGGCTTTGCTTTTCTTCTCCTCATTGGATTTTTCATGTTAAAAGTTGCAGAAGCCAGATGACAAGCTCATTTTGGTTCAACTTCAGCAACTGTGCATTGCATTGCCATGTAATGTAATGTAATGCAATGCTATCTATCTAGCTCTCCCTCTATACTTCCTTTTGGATAAACAGACATATTATGCAAGCATTTTGGAGCTTTCACCTAAATAACTACAGGTGGTGAGATAAGCTGCACAATATAATTGACCTTTCAGTATATTGTTGCACACACACCATCTATTTAGCAAATGCCCTTGTTATCAACAGCAGCCTTTTAAACTCACCTGAGCTAACAGGTATGTGAGCTGGTTACTCTGCTGCGCTTAAAATTTCTTTTTTGGTTTGCTACAATGCCTTTTCTGAAACGTTGTCTCCCTCTGCTGGAACACTGACTTCTTTCATTTAATGCCTGCAGACTATAAAAGAGAAACCAACCCAAAAAGTTTGGTTGATTAGTCTGTGGCATTCTTTTAAACTGTTGCTTATGGCGGTCTCTGTGAGCTTCTCAGTGACATTCAGCCATCCAGGTATCCCGCCTGCAGTAGACGGAATGTGGCAATGGAACACTGGCTGCGCGTGTCATAATAGGCTCTGAGCCTTTATATACCTGCGCACAGCAGCAGCCACCTTCAGTCTGCTGCTGGACAGCCAGCAGCAGCAGCAGCAGGAGAGGTAATTAATCAGCAACCCTCCTGCTAAGGGTAGACAGCTGCTCGTTCCACCCCCCCCCCGCCTTAATTGGTTCTCCTCCCTTCCAACGGTGTTGAGGCGGGTGGGAACAGCCGGGGGTTGAGGGTACTGTGCTAAAAGAGGTGGAGTTATGCAGATCTAAAACGCGTGGATTGCAGCAGCAGCAAGCCGAAAAGTGCAGGCATGTGAGGGATCTAGAGGTTGACAGCATGTCTTCTTAACGGGAGTCCAGGTGGCCATCTCCACAAATGGACTTTTCAGAATCCTTGGGTGGCACCGTAGTCGGAAACCAATTCTGGTTATCGCTTCTCGGCCTTTTGGCTAAGATCAAGTGTAGTATCTGTTCTTATCAGTTTAATATCTGATACGTCCCCTATCTGGGGACCATATATTAAATGGATTTTTAGAACAGGGAGATGGAAAAAGAGCTTGCTCTGTCCACTCCACGCATTGACCTGGTATTGCAGTATCTCCAGGACCGGTGCACCCCTTCTTTAATGCAGTTTCTAAAATCAGAAAGAATTGAATTCAATGCTTTTTGTTCATTTTGCTTGTTTGTCGGATTTTGGGATGGACTCTTTGGCTTTGCTTTTCTTCTCCTCATTGGATTTTTCATGTTAAAAGTTGCAGAAGCCAGATGACAAGCTCATTTTGGTTCAACTTCAGCAACTGTGCATTGCATTGCCATGTAATGTAATGTAATGCAATGCTATCTATCTAGCTCTCCCTCTATACTTCCTTTTGGATAAACAGACATATTAGGCAAGCATTTTGGAGCTTTCACCTAAATAACTACAGGTGGTGAGATAAGCTGCACAATATAATTGACCTTTCAGTATATTGTTGCACACACACCATCTATTTAGCAAATGCCCTTGTTATCAACAGCAGCCTTTTAAACTCACCTGAGCTAACAGGTATGTGAGCTGGTTACTCTGCTGCGCTTAAAATTTCTTTTTTGGTTTGCTACAATGCCTTTTCTGAAACGTTGTCTCCCTCTGCTGGAACACTGACTTCTTTCATTTAATGCCTGCAGTCTATAAAAGAGAAACCAACCCAAAAAGTTTGGTTGATTAGTCTGTGGCATTCTTTTAAACTGTTGCTTATGGCGGTCTCTGTGAGCTTCTCAGTGACATTCAGCCATCCAGGTATCCCGCCTGCAGTAGACGGAATGTGGCAATGGAACGCTGGCTGCGCGTGTCATAATAGGCTCTGAGCCTTTATATACCTGCGCACAGCAGCAGCCACCTTCAGTCTGCTGCTGGACAGCCAGCAGCAGCAGCAGCAGGAGAGGTAATTAATCAGCAACCCTCCTGCTAAGGGTAGACAGCTGCTCGTTCCACCCCCCCCCCCCGCCTTAATTGGTTCTCCTCCCTTCCAACGGTGTTGAGGCGGGTGGGAACAGCCGGGGGTTGAGGGTACTGTGCTAAAAGAGGTGGAGTTATGCAGATCTAAAACGCGTGGATTGCAGCAGCAGCAAGCCGAAAAGTGCAGGCATGTGAGGGATCTAGAGGTTGACAGCATGTCTTCTTAACGGGAGTCCAGGTGGCCATCTCCACAAATGGACTTTTCAGAATCCTTGGGTGGCACCGTAGTCGGAAACCAATTCTGGTTATCGCTTCTCGGCCTTTTGGCTAAGATCAAGTGTAGTATCTGTTCTTATCAGTTTAATATCTGATACGTCCCCTATCTGGGGACCATATATTAAATGGATTTTTAGAACAGGGAGATGGAAAAAGAGCTTGCTCTGTCCACTCCACGCATTGACCTGGTATTGCAGTATCTCCAGGACCGGTGCACCCCTTCTTTAATGCAGTTTCTAAAATCAGAAAGAATTGAATTCAATGCTTTTTGTTCATTTTGCTTGTTTGTCGGATTTTGGGATGGACTCTTTGGCTTTGCTTTTCTTCTCCTCATTGGATTTTTCATGTTAAAAGTTGCAGAAGCCAGATGACAAGCTCATTTTGGTTCAACTTCAGCAACTGTGCATTGGATTGCCATGTAATGTAATGTAATGCAATGCTATCTATCTAGCTCTCCCTCTATACTTCCTTTTGGATAAACAGACATATTAGGCAAGCATTTTGGAGCTTTCACCTAAATAACTACAGGTGGTGAGATAAGCTGCACAATATAATTGACCTTTCAGTATATTGTTGCACACACACCATCTATTTAGCAAATGCCCTTGTTATCAACAGCAGCCTTTTAAACTCACCTGAGCTAACAGGTATGTGAGCTGGTTACTCTGCTGCGCTTAAAATTTCTTTTTTGGTTTGCTACAATGCCTTTTCTGAAACGTTGTCTCCCTCTGCTGGAACACTGACTTCTTTCATTTAATGCCTGCAGACTATAAAAGAGAAACCAACCCAAAAAGTTTGGTTGATTAGTCTGTGGCATTCTTTTAAACTGTTGCTTATGGCGGTCTCTGTGAGCTTCTCAGTGACATTCAGCCATCCAGGTATCCCGCCTGCAGTAGACGGAATGTGGCAATGGAACGCTGGCTGCGCGTGTCATAATAGGCTCTGAGCCTTTATATACCTGCGCACAGCAGCAGCCACCTTCAGTCTGCTGCTGGACAGCCAGCAGCAGCAGCAGCAGGAGAGGTAATTAATCAGCAACCCTCCTGCTAAGGGTAGACAGCTGCTCGTTCCACCCCCCCCCCCGCCTTAATTGGTTCTCCTCCCTTCCAACGGTGTTGAGGCGGGTGGGAACAGCCGGGGGTTGAGGGTACTGTGCTAAAAGAGGTGGAGTTATGCAGATCTAAAACGCGTGGATTGCAGCAGCAGCAAGCCGAAAAGTGCAGGCATGTGAGGGATCTAGAGGTTGACAGCATGTCTTCTTAACGGGAGTCCAGGTGGCCATCTCCACAAATGGACTTTTCAGAATCCTTGGGTGGCACCGTAGTCGGAAACCAATTCTGGTTATCGCTTCTCGGCCTTTTGGCTAAGATCAAGTGTAGTATCTGTTCTTATCAGTTTAATATCTGATACGTCCCCTATCTGGGGACCATATATTAAATGGATTTTTAGAACAGGGAGATGGAAAAAGAGCTTGCTCTGTCCACTCCACGCATTGACCTGGTATTGCAGTATCTCCAGGACCGGTGCACCCCTTCTTTAATGCAGTTTCTAAAATCAGAAAGAATTGAATTCAATGCTTTTTGTTCATTTTGCTTGTTTGTCGGATTTTGGGATGGACTCTTTGGCTTTGCTTTTCTTCTCCTCATTGGATTTTTCATGTTAAAAGTTGCAGAAGCCAGATGACAAGCTCATTTTGGTTCAACTTCAGCAACTGTGCATTGCATTGCCATGTAATGTAATGTAATGCAATGCTATCTATCTAGCTCTCCCTCTATACTTCCTTTTGGATAAACAGACATATTAGGCAAGCATTTTGGAGCTTTCACCTAAATAACTACAGGTGGTGAGATAAGCTGCACAATATAATTGACCTTTCAGTATATTGTTGCACACACACCATCTATTTAGCAAATGCCCTTGTTATCAACAGCAGCCTTTTAAACTCACCTGAGCTAACAGGTATGTGAGCTGGTTACTCTGCTGCGCTTAAAATTTCTTTTTTGGTTTGCTACAATGCCTTTTCTGAAACGTTGTCTCCCTCTGCTGGAACACTGACTTCTTTCATTTAATGCCTGCAGACTATAAAAGAGAAACCAACCCAAAAAGTTTGGTTGATTAGTCTGTGGCATTCTTTTAAACTGTTGCTTATGGCGGTCTCTGTGAGCTTCTCAGTGACATTCAGCCATCCAGGTATCCCGCCTGCAGTAGACGGAATGTGGCAATGGAACGCTGGCTGCGCGTGTCATAATAGGCACTGAGCCTTTATATACCTGCGCACAGCAGCAGCCACCTTCAATCTGCTGCTGGACAGCCAGCAGCAGCAGCAGCAGGAGAGGTAATTAATCAGCAACCCTCCTGCTAAGGGTAGACAGCTGCTCGTTCCACCCCCCCCCCCGCCTTAATTGGTTCTCCTCCCTTCCAACGGTGTTGAGGCGGGTGGGAACAGCCGGGGGTTGAGGGTACTGTGCTAAAAGAGGTGGAGTTATGCAGATCTAAAACGCATGGATTGCAGCAGCAGCAAGCCGAAAAGTACAGGCATGTGAGGGATCTAGAGGTTGACAGCATGTCTTCTTAACGGGATTCCAGGTGGCCATCTCCACAAATGGACTTTTCAGAATCCTTGGGTGGCACCGTAGTCGGAAACCAATTCTGGTTATCGCTTCTCGGCCTTTTGGCTAAGATTGGGTGTGGTGTTTAGGCATTGCATCTGGTCTTGGCTGATAGGTGTTTGGGGTACCCGGCTCCTTGGCCTGGGGGGATCGTCCCACCTTACGGTGGGGCTTCACCCCCCTGCTGCTATTAGGGAGCTGGCTTAGTCCCCTTACAACGTGTTGCGATCCCTTAAAAAGGCTCACGCCTTTTTTCTTTTCTTCTGTAGTTGGTACGCTTTCGTGGAAGGATGCCTGCTACAATTTCTTTTGCATCGGGAGAGCCCCGGATGAGGGACACAATCCGTATCGAGGTCTTGGAAAGTTTCAGAGAGCAGAAAGGTATCCGCTTCGTCTGCAATACCATCCTCCTTGGGATCCTGGAGTTCGACAGAGATGACATCTTTTGCTTCCAGGACAATGAACTCAAAGGTATTTATACCATCACTTTTAAGAACCAAGGATGCTGCCAACAGTTGGTCCAGAAGGTGAACGAGCATGGTTGGAGAGATGAGATGGATGGCCTGGTGTTTTCCCTGCTTTTCGTCCATGAGGAGGTACAAATAACAACGTATTTTCCCAACCCTTTTGTGGAGAGGCAGGACATCCAAACCTGTTTGAGCCGTCACTGTGATGAGGTGAGATACATTGGGCCTGTGAAGAACTCTGTTGGCTTCTGGGGTGGGAAGCGGAGGTTTCTTGTGCGGTTGCGGAAGGATCCCCAGGGCTATGGAGGAACACATCACCCCCCCTCTACTATCACTATCGGGAAAAGTCGGGGGTATTTATTTTATGCTGGCATGCCTATGTACTGTCGAAATTGTGGGAAAATGGGGCATGTCCAGAGCAATTGTGCAGAGTCCAAGGCATTCCGTTGTAATAACTGTGGTCTACTAGGACATTTATTTAAGGATTGCCCCCATAAGGATTCTTGCAACCTTTGTGGCGTGGACGGCCATATATTTCGGGAGTGCCCACTGAAGACCAAGACCCGAACATATGCGGAAGCTGCTGGAGGACCTATGCCACGGGAAGGACCAGTTCGTGTTCCGGAGACCAGTAAAGGACCTGAGCCTCGTCCTTCTGTTTCCACAACAGAGGAGGTGGCGGAGAAGGTCAAGGGCGCGAGGAAGGAGACGGAGAGGATGGAGCAGGAGTCGGGTCTCCCCCGTGGAGAGCCTCCTGTGGCGAAGTCCCAGAAAAAGGGCGGAGGGCGGACCACCCAAAGACCGGAGCAGAGGGACTCTCCCGTCAGGGAGAAGACCACTGCGTCGATGGTCCCTGGTGTGTTGGAGCAGGGCGCCCCCAATGAGTTGGCGGTGGGGGGCTCTGTGTCGAAGACCCCAGACATACCTAGGGACTCGTGCCAGCAGACCACGGTTCTTTGTCCAGCAGGTGGCAATGATGGTGAGGTTTTCATGTCTGACCTGGAGAGTCTTCAGGAAGTGAGAGGCCACACAGCAATAGCGGAGGATGACTGCACGAGCGACGTGATTGAGCCGTGTGGCAAAAAGTTGAGAGCGGACGATCCTCCGGCATTTAATCCAGACTCGCCTGATGTGTGCCTTGCCAGGGACGATATATGGCAACCCGGTTCCTCCGGGTATCCGATATCCGGTTCGGACCCCCAGAATATTCTCTGCTTCTCCTCAACACTCGAGAGCTTGACGGGGTCTGCAGGGGATATAATGGATGACTCCCCTCCCCCATGACACAAATGCCATCTATTAAGTGTCTCTCACTCAATGTGAGATCTTTAAAGAGCCCTGTCCGCAGGGCTGCTCTCTTTGATTTTTTCAAAACATTAGACTTTGATATTTGTTTCCTACAGGAATGCGGTCTGCAACACGGACTACGGTATAATGAGCTAAAGAAAGACTGGAAACTAGGGCCCTCCATTTGGTCCGGCTCTAATGAGAATAAATCAGCTGGTGTGGGTCTGCTCTGCCGAGGTAATGCTTTTATAATCTCCTCTGTCACTGAGATTGTGCCCGGCAGAGCTATATTAGTACATTTATGTTTTAATAATTTTAACTTTCGTGTTATAAATGTGTATGCCCCTCCAGATAAACAAGAGCGGATACAATTGTTTGAGATTTTACCGTTGTTCTGTGTAGGGTCATCTCCTCTTTTGGTAGCTGGGGACTTTAATTGCCTCAGTGTAAATGAGCGCCGAGGAGGAGGTGACCCAATCCGTAAATTAGATAAATCATGTTTTTTATTAAGTAATTTGCAGACAGATTTTAAGTTGCGCGATGCCTGGAGGTCGCTATCGCCGACGGACCCGGGATTTACGTGGTCCGGTCGGGGAGTGACCTCCAGGATCGATTTTATCTTTTTATCTGAAACTTTTAGCCCTGTATATTTTGTTTTAATTCCTAATTTATTTTCTGACCATAACATATTAAAATTAGAGATAGAATACCAGGGGGAACTAAAGGTGAATAGAGGGTTGTGGCGCCTGGGGGTACACCTATTGGAAGACCCCCTGGTAAGGTCAGATTTTATCAAAAAGTACCAACAATGGAGGCAGCTCAAACCCCCATATTTTAAAATGCTGTCCTGGTGGGAAGGGATTAAAGACAAGATCCAACATTTTTTTATCAGGGCTGGGAAGAGGAAGGCGAGGCAGAAGAAGCAGGGCTATGCAAATTTGAATACTAGACTGCAGACTCTCCTTAAATTCAAAGAGATAGGCTTAGAGGTGCATGATGATATTGTAAGCCTTAAAAATGAGATACAGTCATACCTTGAACAAAAAGGGAAGGAAATAATATTTAATTCTAAGGTGCAATTTTTAGAAGAAGGGGAAAAGTGTACACGTTTCTTTTTCAAAAAAGTGGTGGAGAGGAAAGAAACGATTACCTGCCTAGATGGAGATAGCACAATACAAGGTATGAAGAGGGTAGCTTTTAATTTTTATAGAAACCTTTTTAGCAAAAAAAGTGTTAATAATGTGTTTTTACAAGATGCTCTTAATGTCCTGGATTTTAGGCTAAATTCTGCAGATCAGGGGTTTTTAACAAAAGATATTACTTTAGAAGAACTTTTTAGTGTTTTTAAAAGTTTTTCAAGAGGGAAAGCCCCAGGAGCTGATGGCCTTCCTGTGGAATTTTATTTATCCTTTTGGGATATTTTAAAAGAGGATCTTTTAGCACTTTTTAAAGAGGTTTTTTTGTGTGATAAGTTACCCAAGTCATGGAGGAGGGGGATAGTGTCCTTAATATACAAGAAGAAGGGCGCTCGGGACGACCTCAAAAATTGGAGACCTATCACCCTCCTTAACATGGATTACAAGGCTTTAGCTAAGATTATTGCATGTCGTTTTAAAACTGTTATTAATGTGTTAATACAACCCGAACAAGTATGTGGTGTACCAGGGAGGAGTATTACAGAGACCCTAAATGCGATCAGAGACGTAATATGGTACAGTAAAGACAGGGATCAAGGGCTGGCCCTGTTGGCGCTAGACTTTGAGAAAGCGTTTGACAGGGTTTCTCATGAATATCTTTTTAAAGTTTTAAAACAAATGGCAATCCCAGACTGGTTTTTATCTCGCATTAAGAGTTTATATAATAATATGTTTTCACAAATCTCTGTCAATGGTTTTTTAACTGATTTTATCCCACTGGAATCCGGAGTGAAGCAGGGATGTCCATTATCCCCAATTCTGTTTATTTGCGCTATGGAACCCCTTTTATGCATGATCCGGAAAGACAAGGTAGTCCGGGGGGTTCCTGTCCCAGGAGGGGGAGGGGCTCAGGTTAAAGTGCTTGGATATATGGATGACGTGACGGCTATTTGCACTGATCCTGCTTCACTCCGGAGAGTAGTATTGTGCACCAATCTTTTTAGTCAAGCTTCTGGTTTTAAAATGAATTTTAATAAAACTGAGTGTTTGATTATGGGTGCCTGGGATAGAAATGACTTACCGACTGTTAATGTGAAATATGACAATGTGAAAATTTTAGGGGTTGTATTTGATGCATATAATGATGGGCTTGTGAGTTGGGGAGAGGTTCAAGATAAAATGGCAAAGAAACTTTCCTTTTGGACCCTGAGGAATCTTTCGATCGAAGGGAAAGTCCTTGTTATTAAATCTGATTTATTACCTATGATTTTATATATTGCCATGGTGTATCCTCCCTCTGACTTAATGCTAAAAAAACTAACTCGTTGTATTTTTATGTTTATATGGGGCTCTAAAATGGAAAAGCTTAAACGATCAGAAATGTATAAGAGAAAGCAGAATGGAGGAAAAGATGTTCCCGATCTTCGCCTGTTTTTATATGTAAATTTTTTCTGTTTTTGTTTTAAAGCTTTTAAGTCTGATAGTACTTTTGGCCTGTTTTTAAAATACACGTGTGGTTTTATCTTTAAGAGATGGTTTAGGCCATCCTTATCAGCGCCTGTTTTATTGTGTCCACCAAAGCACCTTATTATTTTAGAAAAAGTTGCAAAGACTCATAATTTAAAAGACCTTGGAGCTGACATCCTTCTGGACCGGAAGAAGCTATTTGTCCATTTGAGGAGAGAAGAAGAGACATCCCCAGTTTGCAACTACTCATGGAACAGATCCAAACGTGTGTGGAGGAATGTCTTCGGGAAGTTCCTCGCCAATGTCCATAAAGACCTTGCCTGGATGTCCGTCCACCAGTGCCTCCCAACCAGAGAATTCCAACACCGGAGAGGCCTGGTGGCACGGGCAAAATGCCCAAGAGACTCTTGCCATTGTGATGAGACCGTTATGCACCTTTTTTGGAACTGCACCTTTGCACAAGAACTCTGGGGGAAATTTGGGATTCTTTTAAAGTGGGTTTGCGGTTTAAAGGACTTTTATTATGAATATGTTTTATACGGACTTTTTAATTGCCCTACTGCATACCAATCTGAAATCTGCTGGTGTATAATAAACTGTGCCAAGAATGCAATTTGGAAAGCAAGGAATATTTTATTGTTTAATCGTGATTTTATTTCTGTGCTTGATTGTATTAAACTGGCTTTTAGTGAAATGTATGTTTATTATTTAAAAAATGTAAAAGATATGGGCAAGAAGGAAGCGAACCGTAGATGGTGCTTTTATATGTGGAATTCTATTTTATATTGATTATTCTCTGTAATGTATAATTGTCAAATGTTTTTATGGGTTTTTTTGTACTTGAAAGGTTTCGCATTGATTGTCTTGTAATCTGACTTATGTACAATAAAATTATGTTGAAACCTTATCTGTTCTTATCAGTTTAATATCTGATACGTCCCCTATCTGGGGACCATATATTAAATGGATTTTTAGAACAGGGAGATGGAAAAAGAGCTTGCTCTGTCCACTCCACGCATTGACCTGGTATTGCAGTATCTCCAGGACCGGTGCACCCCTTCTTTAATGCAGTTTCTAAAATCAGAAAGAATTGAATTCAATGCTTTTTGTTCATTTTGCTTGTTTGTCGGATTTTGGGATGGACTCTTTGGCTTTGCTTTTCTTCTCCTCATTGGATTTTTCATGTTAAAAGTTGCAGAAGCCAGATGACAAGCTCATTTTGGTTCAACTTCAGCAACTGTGCATTGCATTGCCATGTAATGTAATGTAATGCAATGCTATCTATCTAGCTCTCCCTCTATACTTCCTTTTGGATAAACAGACATATTAGGCAAGCATTTTGGAGCTTTCACCTAAATAACTACAGGTGGTGAGATAAGCTGCACAATATAATTGACCTTTCAGTATATTGTTGCACACACACCATCTATTTAGCAAATGCCCTTGTTATCAACAGCAGCCTTTTAAACTCACCTGAGCTAACAGGTATGTGAGCTGGTTACTCTGCTGCGCTTAAAATTTCTTTTTTGGTTTGCTACAATGCCTTTTCTGAAACGTTGTCTCCCTCTGCTGGAACACTGACTTCTTTCATTTAATGCCTGCAGACTATAAAAGAGAAACCAACCCAAAAAGTTTGGTTGATTAGTCTGTGGCATTCTTTTAAACTGTTGCTTATGGCGGTCTCTGTGAGCTTCTCAGTGACATTCAGCCATCCAGGTAACCCGCCTGCAGTAGACGGAATGTGGCAATGGAACGCTGGCTGCGCGTGTCATAATAGGCTCTGAGCCTTTATATACCTGCGCACAGCAGCAGCCACCTTCAGTCTGCTGCTGGACAGCCAGCAGCAGCAGCAGCAGGAGAGGTAATTAATCAGCAACCCTCCTGCTAAGGGTAGACAGCTGCTCGTTCCACCCCCCCCCCGCCTTAATTGGTTCTCCTCCCTTCCAACGGTGTTGAGGCGGGTGGGAACAGCCGGGGGTTGAGGGTACTGTGCTAAAAGAGGTGGAGTTATGCAGATCTAAAACGCGTGGATTGCAGCAGCAGCAAGCCAAAAAGTGCAGGCATGTGAGGGATCTAGAGGTTGACAGCATGTCTTCTTAACGGGAGTCCAGGTGGCCATCTCCACAAATGGACTTTTCAGAATCCTTGGGTGGCACCGTAGTCGGAAACCAATTCTGGTTATCGCTTCTCGGCCTTTTGGCTGAGACCAAGTGCTTCACAGCAGGAGGTTTCAGTTGAAGGGCACTCAGGTACCCCTCTCCTTGGCCTGGCAGGATCGTCCACTTCGGTGGGCTTCACCTGCCTGCTGCTATTAGGGAGAGGGATTAGTCCTAGGGTAACGGGCAGCGATCCCCCAGCCTTCAGGTGCTTTATCTCAAAGCTCTGAAGGTGCAGATTGCAGGCGGTTGCAATTTGCATTTTGTTGCGCCATACCATGGAGGTTGACCCCAACCTCGTGCCTCTATATGCGAGGCTTAAGAACACTATAAGGGTCCACTTTACGGCTGGTGGTTCCGATATGCGGAATCTGGGATATGTAGTCCAGGACGTGCTTGAGAAACTGCTCCACGTCAGAACCAACGAAATCCTTTCTATCCAGGATTATCCTCGACGTGGAGATTATGATGTAACCTTTACTGGCGAAGGTATTTTCAAAGATGTTTTGTCCAGAGTTAAGTCGGTAGAAAATAGCCCTGGTCTAAAAGGGATTCAGATCATCGAGCACGTCCTGGATGAGGTAAAAATGGTGGTTGTGAAAATCTTCTCACCCTTCATAACAGCACCAGAGGTTATTTCCTTTTTGTCAGTTTATTTTAAAAGTGTGAAATTGATTGGGAAAGTGTTGAATGAGTTTAACATCTGGACCTCAAAATGGAAGTTTTTAGTAAAATGTGAAAGAGACCCTAAATTCCCTGGAGGTGTGAGACTTCCTCCAGCTCGATTTAAAATAGGGCAAACTAATGGGGATTTTTTTTTCTCAGGAATGCCACTTTTCTGTAGGTATTGTGGTCTCTATGGGCACTCTAAGGATAGTTGTGGTGCCACTTGTAGAAATTGTGCCAGTACTGAACATGACACAAAGGAGTGCCCAAATGAAAAAAAATGCTCTTTTTGTCGGACACCTGGTCATTTCTATTTTTCTTGCCCTCACAGGTTCAGAGAGGATGAACAAAAACAAAAGGAGAAGTCCAAGACATCCGGGAATGGACGGGCCAATCAGACCACCCCTCAGGAGGAGGAACAACAACCTGGAGCCTCGGGAGGTGATAAGGGCGCTTCGACTAGTAACAATCCCTCCGAGTCAATGACAGGTAACTCACAGGAGCCCAGGAGCTGGCTGAAAGACCATAAGGAGGCTAAAAGGAAGGCTGAGAAAGATCATAAAGGGGCGGTCGGTAAGGCCAAAAAAGAGCGCCAAAAGGCTGACACCGAGCCCAAAATTCCCACTGGGTCTCACGAGAGCGAGGGCGGTACGTGGCACTTGGTGAGGTCTCATAATAAGAAAAAGAATGGTTCCGTGGAGGTGGCTAATAGGGAGGAGATGGATACATCCCCTCACGGGGGTGTAGACTCTGGAATCCCGAGGTCCCGGGGCTCTGCTGCCCCAGGTGGGGCCCCGAACCTGGCTGCCTCCGGGGACTCTGAGGCTCCGCCATGTGCGCAGCCTGCCCCTGTGTTACGACCCTCTGCGGGTCAGCAGGGGAGTGCGGAGCCTCTCGGAGACCCACCTGACGAGGATCTAAATGGTCAGCCTATGGAGACCCAGTGTAACCTTTCTCACAATATCCTTCCGAGCTACACCCCAGTAGCGTCGGGTCTTAATTTAAGTGAATGTTCCTTCTCCGATGATGAAGACTCTTTGATAACGGTGGATTCAGAAGAGGGCGTTGGTGAAAGTCCAAGTGGTCTGATCCGTCCATCGGATAGGTAAAGTCCAGTTTTTGTTTCTTCCTAACCATTTGCTATGATGGCTGACATTAGTGGTGTTTCCCTCAATGTGAGAGGCATAGGATCCAAGACCAGAAGAGCTACTGTTTTACATTTTTTAACCTGTTTTACAGCTTCTGTTTTCTTTTTACAAGAATGTCATATCCCTCATAAGATTTCTTACAAAAAATATAAGGAAGAGTGGAAACATGGTCCATCGGTCTGGTCTGGATCAAATGCAACCGGATCAGCCGGGGTAGCTATACTTTTTAAGGGAAATGTGTCTATTGATTTTATCCAAGATATTTTACCGGGTCGTATTCTTTTAGTTAAGGCTTTTATTGATGGGACAAGATGGCAGTTTTTAAATTTTTATGGGTCACCTGATAAAAATGAAAGGGCTGATATGCTGGAAATTTTACCTTTATTTATTAACATTTCTGAACCTTTTATCCTGGCAGGTGATTTTAATTGTATTTTAAAAGGCGAAAGCCGACGCTCCGGTTCCGTGAGTAGAAATTATGACAAAACGTCTGGAATGTTAAGCAATATTATAAATGATTGTAAATTAACTGATGTGTATAAAGAATGTAACAAGGATAGCCCTATAGACGCTGGTTTCACCTGGAGCAATTCTACATGTAGCTCCAGGATAGATTTTGTTTTAGGTTCAGAAAAAATACTGCCAGTGAAATGTGAAGTTTTAACTAATATTCTCTCAGATCACAAGGTTTTATCTTTTAGAGTGAGGATTAATGGAAAGAAGAAATGTGGTAAGAAATCTTGGAAATTGAATGTGTCCCTTTTAAAAGATCCACAAATTTTATCGGATTTTATTGAGTTTTATGTAAACTGTAGAAAAAGGAAAAACCCCAATATTTCTTTTAGCTCCTGGTGGGATAGAATGAAAATAAGCATTAAAGATTTCTTTATAAAGAAAAGCATACAAAAAGCTAAAGAAAAGTTTGAGATCTATAATTTTCTTAATATCAGGTTACAGACATTGTACAAATTCAAAGACAATGGTCTGGATGTAGGTAATGATATATTGAGTCTTAAAGGAGAAATTTCAAAGTGGTTGGAACAAAAAGGAAAAGAACTGATTTTTCGTTCAAAGGTAAAACACGTAGAAGAGGATGAGACTTGTTCCAGGTATTTTTTTAAGAAAAACAAACAGGCGAAAACAATAATTGATAACATAGATGGAGATAATAATATCAACGTTATATTGGATAAGGTAAATGTCTATTTTAATGATCTTTTTAATGTAAAAACTATAGACCATGATTTAATACACACTTTCCTGGGGGAGATCAAGTCCACCCTAGATGCTGATGCCCAAAGTTTTTTATCCCAACCTCTATGTGAGGAAGAGATTTTAGAAACCATGAAGAGTTTTAAAAATGGTAAAGTGCCGGGCCCTGATGGTATCCCCATAGAGTTTTATATAAGTTTTTATGATATTTTAAAAGATGATTTGTTTAATTTGTTTTCCGAAGTTTTTAATAATAAGGTTTTACTCAACTCATGGAAGAAAGGTGAGGTATCACTACTATACAAAAAAGGTGACAAAACGGATCTTAAAAACTGGAGGCCGATAACTCTTTTAAATAGTGATTACAAAATTATGGCTAAGATCTGTGCAAATCGGTTGAAAAAGGTGATACATAAAGTAATTCATGCAAATCAGGTATGCGGGGTACCTGGGCGTAGTATCTGGGACAATTTAAACCTGGTGAAAGATTGTATTGAAGATGTAAAAACCAGAAAGACAAAGATGTCAATCCTAGCGGTGGATTTTGAGAAAGCTTTTGACCGCGTGTCTCATTTTTATCTTTTTAAAGTTTTAGAAAAAATGGGCATTCCGGGTGGGTTTTTATTGTCTCTTAAAGCTTTTTATAATGATTGTACGAGTAAGATTTTAGTTAATGGTTTTAAAACAAAAGAGGTAGTTTTAAAATCAGGGGTGAAGCAGGGTTGCCCTTTGTCCCCCCTGCTTTTTATATGTGCTATAGAACCCCTTTTATGTACAATACGCCGTGATAAGCAAATATGTGGAGTACCCTTACCCGGAGGGAATGGTCTACAAGTTAAAGTTGTAAGCTATATGGATGATGTAGCAGTGTTTGGATGTGATGTACCTTCAATACAAAAAACGATAAGCCAAATTCAGTCTTTTTGTACAGTTTCCGGTTTTAAAATTAATCTTACTAAATGTAATATTTTAAATGTCGGGGGAATGAGTTTACATGATGTACCAATTGCAGTTACAGATTCCATTACTATTTTAGGTGTTTCTTTTAATGAATCTAATAATGGTTTTAATAGCTGGGATGCGGCAGCACAGAAAATTAATCAGAAAATCTGCATGTGGAATATGAGAAAGCTGTCAATGGAAGGTAAAGTTCTGATTGTAAAAATGGTGATATTACCTATCCTGTTATATCTTAGTTTGGTGTTCCCCCCTCCTACAAATTTGTTGAAACGAATTACAAAAGTATGTTTTACCTTTTTTTGGGGCTCAAAAATGGAGAAACTCAAAAGAGAAACTGTGACAAAGCCAAACGTTAAAGGTGGGAAAGATTTCCCTGTTTTAGATAAGTTTCTTTTAATACATTTTTTCTGTTTCTGTTTTAAAACCCTTTTTAAAGATAATTACCTTTCCTATTTTATGCGTTTTAACACTGGTTTTCTCATGAGAAGGTTTGGTTGGTTTGAAACGGTTTTATCCTTTCCTTATGCTTTTAACCTACCTGCACATTATGAGATTTTAAAGAAAATTATTCTTGATTTTAATTTGAATAAGAAACAGACAGGGGATCTATGTAACAGCAAGACACTACTCAAACAAATTAGTACTGATGTGACGTTGTGTGATATTGAACGTTATGATGATGACAAAACTGTACACATATGGAAAATGATTAACGCCCCTTATCTTTTTAATGTACAGAAAGACATGTCTTGGAGCTGCGCACACCACTGTCTTCCTTGCCGGGCATTCCAGTACAGAAGAGGTTTTGTGAGGTCTGCCATCTGCCCAAGAGAAGGTTGTCAAGAAGAAGAGACAGTGAAGCATCTTTTATGGACTTGTGCTTTTGCTAAAGAGTTCTGGAGAAGATTAATCCCCCTGCTGGAGAAAATGGTGGACCTCAAGGACTTTAATTTTGCATCAGTGTTATATGGTCTTCTGGAATGCCCAACAATGGACCAAAAAATAATGGCGTGGAAGACAGTGAATTGTGCCAAGATAGCGCTCTGGAATGCTAGAAATATTGCTGTTTTTAAACATGAAATGTTACCAGTAGATGATGTTTTAGCCTTTTGTAAAAGTGAAATGTACATATACTATTTATTGGACAGGAAAAAGAATGTAACGTTGGCAGGCAAATGGCTTTTTAACCTATGGAATATTTGAAGTCTTGTAAAATTTGCTGTGATGGAATTTTTATTTTTCTTTGAAGTCCCGAAAGTGTAATGTGGATGTAATGGTTTTATTTCTGTAATTTGTTAAATTTTAAATAAACGGTTTTTATCCCCATGTGGGGGATAGCCAAATTAAAAAAAAATCTGTTCTTATCAGTTTAATATCTGATACGTCCCCTATCTGGGGACCATATATTAAATGGATTTTTAGAACAGGGAGATGGAAAAAGAGCTTGCTCTGTCCACTCCACGCATTGACCTGGTATTGCAGTATCTCCAGGACCGGTGCACCCCTTCTTTAATGCAGTTTCTAAAATCAGAAAGAATTGAATTCAATGCTTTTTGTTCATTTTGCTTGTTTGTCGGATTTTGGGATGGACTCTTTGGCTTTGCTTTTCTTCTCCTCATTGGATTTTTCATGTTAAAAGTTGCAGAAGCCAGATGACAAGCTCATTTTGGTTCAACTTCAGCAACTGTGCATTGCATTGCCATGTAATGTAATGTAATGCAATGCTATCTATCTAGCTCTCCCTCTATACTTCCTTTTGGATAAACAGACATATTAGGCAAGCATTTTGGAGCTTTCACCTAAATAACTACAGGTGGTGAGATAAGCTGCACAATATAATTGACCTTTCAGTATATTGTTGCACACACACCATCTATTTAGCAAATGCCCTTGTTATCAACAGCAGCCTTTTAAACTCACCTGAGCTAACAGGTATGTGAGCTGGTTACTCTGCTGCGCTTAAAATTTCTTTTTTGGTTTGCTACAATGCCTTTTCTGAAACGTTGTCTCCCTCTGCTGGAACACTGACTTCTTTCATTTAATGCCTGCAGACTATAAAAGAGAAACCAACCCAAAAAGTTTGGTTGATTAGTCTGTGGCATTCTTTTAAACTGTTGCTTATGGCGGTCTCTGTGAGCTTCTCAGTGACATTCAGCCATCCAGGTATCCCGCCTGCAGTAGACGGAATGTGGCAATGGAACGCTGGCTGCGCGTGTCATAATAGGCACTGAGCCTTTATATACCTGCGCACAGCAGCAGCCACCTTCAGTCTGCTGCTGGACAGCCAGCAGCAGCAGCAGCAGGAGAGGTAATTAATCAGCAACCCTCCTGCTAAGGGTAGACAGCTGCTCGTTCCACCCCCCCCCCCCCGCCTTAATTTGTTCTCCTCCCTTCCAACGGTGTTGAGGCGGGTGGGAACAGCCGGGGGTTGAGGGTACTGTGCTAAAAGAGGTGGAGTTATGCAGATCTAAAACGCATGGATTGCAGCAGCAGCAAGCCGAAAAGTGCAGGCATGTGAGGGATCTAGAGGTTGACAGCATGTCTTCTTAACGGGAGTCCAGGTGGCCATCTCCACAAATGGACTTTTCAGAATCCTTGGGTGGCACCGTAGTCGGAAACCAATTCTGGTTATCGCTTCTCGGCCTTTTGGCTAAGATTGGGTGTGGTGTTTAGGCATTGCATCTGGTCTTGGCTGATAGGTGTTTGGGGTACCCGGCTCCTTGGCCTGGGGGGATCGTCCCACCTTACGGTGGGGCTTCACCCCCCTGCTGCTATTAGGGAGCTGGCTTAGTCCCCTTACAACGTGTTGCGATCCCTTAAAAAGGCTCACGCCTTTTTTCTTTTCTTCTGTAGTTGGTACGCTTTCGTGGAAGGATGCCTGCTACAATTTCTTTTGCATCGGGAGAGCCCCGGATGAGGAACACAATCCGTATCGAGGTCTTGGAAAGTTTCAGAGAGCAGAAAGGTATCCGCTTCGTCTGCAATACCATCCTCCTTGGGATCCTGGAGTTCGACAGAGATGACATCTTTTGCTTCCAGGACAATGAACTCAAAGGTATTTATACCATCACTTTTAAGAACCAAGGATGCTGCCAACAGTTGGTCCAGAAGGTGAACGAGCATGGTTGGAGAGATGAGATGGATGGCCTGGTGTTTTCCCTGCTTTTCGTCCATGAGGAGGTACAAATAACAACGTATTTTCCCAACCCTTTTGTGGAGAGGCAGGACATCCAAACCTGTTTGAGCCGTCACTGTGATGAGGTGAGATACATTGGGCCTGTGAAGAACTCTGTTGGCTTCTGGGGTGGGAAGCGGAGGTTTCTTGTGCGGTTGCGGAAGGATCCCCAGGGCTATGGAGGAACACATCACCCCCCCTCTACTATCACTATCGGGAAAAGTCGGGGGTATTTATTTTATGCTGGCATGCCTATGTACTGTCGAAATTGTGGGAAAATGGGGCATGTCCAGAGCAATTGTGCAGAGTCCAAGGCATTCCGTTGTAATAACTGTGGTCTACTAGGACATTTATTTAAGGATTGCCCCCATAAGGATTCTTGCAACCTTTGTGGCGTGGACGGCCATATATTTCGGGAGTGCCCACTGAAGACCAAGACCCGAACATATGCGGAAGCTGCTGGAGGACCTATGCCACGGGAAGGACCAGTTCGTGTTCCGGAGACCAGTAAAGGACCTGAGCCTCGTCCTTCTGTTTCCACAACAGAGGAGGTGGCGGAGAAGGTCAAGGGCGCGAGGAAGGAGACGGAGAGGATGGAGCAGGAGTCGGGTCTCCCCCGTGGAGAGCCTCCTGTGGCGAAGTCCCAGAAAAAGGGCGGAGGGCGGACCACCCAAAGACCGGAGCAGAGGGACTCTCCCGTCAGGGAGAAGACCACTGCGTCGATGGTCCCTGGTGTGTTGGAGCAGGGCGCCCCCAATGAGTTGGCGGTGGGGGGCTCTGTGTCGAAGACCCCAGACATACCTAGGGACTCGTGCCAGCAGACCACGGTTCTTTGTCCAGCAGGTGGCAATGATGGTGAGGTTTTCATGTCTGACCTGGAGAGTCTTCAGGAAGTGAGAGGCCACACAGCAATAGCGGAGGATGACTGCACGAGCGACGTGATTGAGACGTGTGGCAAAAAGTTGAGAGCGGACGATCCTCCGGCATTTAATCCAGACTCGCCTGATGTGTGCCTTGCCAGGGACGATATATGGCAACCCGGTTCCTCCGGGTATCCGATATCCGGTTCGGACCCCCAGAATATTCTCTGCTTCTCCTCAACACTCGAGAGCTTGACGGGGTCTGCAGGGGATATAATGGATGACTCCCCTCCCCCATGACACAAATGCCATCTATTAAGTGTCTCTCACTCAATGTGAGATCTTTAAAGAGCCCTGTCCGCAGGGCTGCTCTCTTTGATTTTTTCAAAACATTAGACTTTGATATTTGTTTCCTACAGGAATGCGGTCTGCAACACGGACTATGGTATAATGAGCTAAAGAAAGACTGGAAACTAGGGCCCTCCATTTGGTCCGGCTCTAATGAGAATAAATCAGCTGGTGTGGGTCTGCTCTGCCGAGGTAATGCTTTTATAATCTCCTCTGTCACTGAGATTGTGCCCGGCAGAGCTATATTAGTACATTTATGTTTTAATAATTTTAACTTTCGTGTTATAAATGTGTATGCCCCTCCAGATAAACAAGAGCGGATACAATTGTTTGAGATTTTACCGTTGTTCTGTGTAGGGTCATCTCCTCTTTTGGTAGCTGGGGACTTTAATTGCCTCAGTGTAAATGAGCGCCGAGGAGGAGGTGACCCAATCCGTAAATTAGATAAATCATGTTTTTTATTAAGTAATTGGCAGACAGATTTTAAGTTGCGCGATGCCTGGAGGTCGCTATCGCCGACGGACCCGGGATTTACGTGGTCCGGTCGGGGAGTGACCTCCAGGATCGATTTTATCTTTATATCTGAAACTTTTAGCCCTGTATATTTTGTTTTAATTCCTAATTTATTTTCTGACCATAACATATTAAAATTAGAGATAGAATACCAGGGGGAACTAAAGGTGAATAGAGGGTTGTGGCGCCTGGGGGTACACCTATTGGAAGACCCCCTGGTAAGGTCAGATTTTATCAAAAAGTACCAACAATGGAGGCAGCTCAAACCCCCATATTTTAAAATGCTGTCCTGGTGGGAAGGGATTAAAGACAAGATCCAACATTTTTTTATCAGGGCTGGGAAGAGGAAGGCGAGGCAGAAGAAGCAGGGCTATGCAAATTTGAATACTAGACTGCAGACTCTCCTTAAATTCAAAGAGATAGGCTTAGAGGTGCATGATGATATTGTAAGCCTTAAAAATGAGATACAGTCATACCTTGAACAAAAAGGGAAGGAAATAATATTTAATTCTAAGGTGCAATTTTTAGAAGAAGGGGAAAAGTGTACACGTTTCTTTTTCAAAAAAGTGGTGGAGAGGAAAGAAACGATTACCTGCCTAGATGGAGATAGCACAATACAAGGTATGAAGAGGGTAGCTTTTAATTTTTATAGAAACCTTTTTAGCAAAAAAAGTGTTAATAATGTGTTTTTACAAGATGCTCTTAATGTCCTGGATTTTAGGCTAAATTCTGCAGATCAGGGGTTTTTAACAAAAGATATTACTTTAGAAGAACTTTTTAGTGTTTTTAAAAGTTTTTCAAGAGGGAAAGCCCCAGGAGCTGATGGCCTTCCTGTGGAATTTTATTTATCCTTTTGGGATATTTTAAAAGAGAATCTTTTAGCACTTTTTAAAGAGGTTTTTTTGTGTGATAAGTTACCCAAGTCATGGAGGAGGGGGATAGTGTCCTTAATATACAAGAAGAAGGGCGCTCGGGACGACCTCAAAAATTGGAGACCTATCACCCTCCTTAACATGGATTACAAGGCTTTAGCTTAGATTATTGCATGTCGTTTTAAAACTGTTATTAATGTGTTAATACAACCCGAACAAGTATGTGGTGTACCAGGGAGGAGTATTACAGAGACCCTAAATGCGATCAGAGACGTAATATGGTACAGTAAAGACAGGGATCAAGGGCTGGCCCTGTTGGCGCTAGACTTCGAGAAAGCGTTTGACAGGGTTTCTCATGAATATCTTTTTAAAGTTTTAAAACAAATGGCAATCCCAGACTGGTTTTTATCTCGCATTAAGAGTTTATATAATAATATGTTTTCACAAATCTCTGTCAATGGTTTTTTAACTGATTTTATCCCACTGGAATCCGGAGTGAAGCAGGGATGTCCATTATCCCCAATTCTGTTTATTTGCGCTATGGAACCCCTTTTATGCATGATCCGGAAAGACAAGGTAGTCCGGGGGGTTCCTGTCCCAGGAGGGGGAGGGGCTCAGGTTAAAGTGCTTGGATATATGGATGACGTGACGGCTATTTGCACTGATCCTGCTTCACTCCGGAGAGTAGTATTGTGCACCAATCTTTTTAGTCAAGCTTCTGGTTTTAAAATGAATTTTAATAAAACTGAGTGTTTGATTATGGGTGCCTGGGATAGAAATGACTTACCGACTGTTAATGTGAAATATGACAATGTGAAAATTTTAGGGGTTGTATTTGATGCAAATAATGATGGGCTTGTGAGTTGGGGAGAGGTTCAAGATAAAATGGCAAAGAAACTTTCCTTTTGGACCCTGAGGAATCTTTCGATCGAAGGGAAAGTCCTTGTTATTAAATCTGTTTTATTACCTATGATTTTATATATTGCCATGGTGTATCCTCCCTCTGACTTAATGCTAAAAAAACTAACTCGTTGTATTTTTATGTTTATATGGGGCTCTAAAATGGAAAAGCTTAAACGATCAGAAATGTATAAGAGAAAGCAGAATGGAGGAAAAGATGTTCCCGATCTTCGCCTGTTTTTATATGTAAATTTTTTCTGTTTTTGTTTTAAAGCTTTTAAGTCTGATAGTACTTTTGGCCTGTTTTTAAAATACACGTGTGGTTTTATCTTTAAGAGATGGTTTAGGCCATCCTTATCAGCGCCTGTTTTGTTGTGTCCACCAAAGCACCTTATTATTTTAGAAAAAGTTGCAAAGACTCATAATTTAAAAGACCTTGGAGCTGACATCCTTCTGGACCGGAAGAAGCTATTTGTCCATTTGAGGAGAGAAGAAGAGACATCCCCAGTTTGCAACTACTCATGGAACAGATCCAAACGTGTGTGGAGGAATGTCTTCGGGAAGTTCCTCGCCAATGTCCATAAAGACCTTGCCTGGATGTCCGTCCACCAGTGCCTCCCAACCAGAGAATTCCAACACCGGAGAGGCCTGGTGGCACGGGCAAAATGCCCAAGAGACTCTTGCCATTGTGATGAGACCGTTATGCACCTTTTTTGGAACTGCACCTTTGCACAAGAACTCTGGGGGAAATTTGGGATTCTTTTAAAGTGGGTTTGCGGTTTAAAGGACTTTTATTATGAATATGTTTTATACGGACTTTTTAATTGCCCTACTGCATACCAATCTGAAATCTGCTGGTGTATAATAAACTGTGCCAAGAATGCAATTTGGAAAGCAAGGAATATTTTATTGTTTAATCGTGATTTTATTTCTGTGCTTGATTGTATTAAACTGGCTTTTAGTGAAATGTATGTTTATTATTTAAAAAATGTAAAAGATATGGGCAAGAAGGAAGCGAACCGTAGATGGTGCTTTTATATGTGGAATTCTATTTTATATTGATTATTGTCTGTAATGTATAATTGTCAAATGTTTTTATGGGTTTTTTTGTACTTGAAAGGTTTCGCATTGATTGTCTTGTAATCTGACTTATGTACAATAAAATTATGTTGAAACCTTATCTGTTCTTATCAGTTTAATATCTGATACGTCCCCTATCTGGGGACCATATATTAAATGGATTTTTAGAACAGGGAGATGGAAAAAGAGCTTGCTCTGTCCACTCCACGCATTGACCTGGTATTGCAGTATCTCCAGGACCGGTGCACCCCTTCTTTAATGCAGTTTCTAAAATCAGAAAGAATTGAATTCAATGCTTTTTGTTCATTTTGCTTGTTTGTCGGATTTTGGGATGGACTCTTTGGCTTTGCTTTTCTTCTCCTCATTGGATTTTTCATGTTAAAAGTTGCAGAAGCCAGATGACAAGCTCATTTTGGTTCAACTTCAGCAACTGTGCATTGCATTGCCATGTAATGTAATGTAATGCAATGCTATCTATCTAGCTCTCCCTCTATACTTCCTTTTGGATAAACAGACATATTAGGCAAGCATTTTGGAGCTTTCACCTAAATAACTACAGGTGGTGAGATAAGCTGCACAATATAATTGACCTTTCAGTATATTGTTGCACACACACCATCTATTTAGCAAATGCCCTTGTTATCAACAGCAGCCTTTTAAACTCACCTGAGCTAACAGGTATGTGAGCTGGTTACTCTGCTGCGCTTAAAATTTCTTTTTTGGTTTGCTACAATGCCTTTTCTGAAACGTTGTCTCCCTCTGCTGGAACACTGACTTCTTTCATTTAATGCCTGCAGACTATAAAAGAGAAACCAACCCAAAAAGTTTGGTTGATTAGTCTGTGGCATTCTTTTAAACTGTTGCTTATGGCGGTCTCTGTGAGCTTCTCAGTGACATTCAGCCATCCAGGTATCCCGCCTGCAGTAGACGGAATGTGGCAATGGAACGCTGGCTGCGCGTGTCATAATAGGCTCTGAGCCTTTATATACCTGCGCACAGCAGCAGCCACCTTCAGTCTGCTGCTGGACAGCCAGCAGCAGCAGCAGCAGGAGAGGTAATTAATCAGCAACCCTCCTGCTAAGGGTAGGCAGCTGCTCGTTCCACCCCCCCCCCCGCCTTAATTGGTTCTCCTCCCTTCCAACGGTGTTGAGGCAGGTGGGAACAGCCGGGGGTTGAGGGTACTGTGCTAAAAGAGGTGGAGTTATGCAGATCTAAAACGCGTGGATTGCAGCAGCAGCAAGCCGAAAAGTGCAGGCATGTGAGGGATCTAGAGGTTGACAGCATGTCTTCTTAACGGGAGTCCAGGTGGCCATCTCCACAAATGGACTTTTCAGAATCCTTGGGTGGCACCGTAGTCGGAAACCAATTCTGGTTATCGCTTCTCGGCCTTTTGGCTAAGATCAAGTGTAGTATCTGTTCTTATCAGTTTAATATCTGATACGTCCCCTATCTGGGGACCATATATTAAATGGATTTTTAGAACAGGGAGATGGAAAAAGAGCTTGCTCTGTCCACTCCACGCATTGACCTGGTATTGCAGTATCTCCAGGACCGGTGCACCCCTTCTTTAATGCAGTTTCTAAAATCAGAAAGAATTGAATTCAATGCTTTTTGTTCATTTTGCTTGTTTGTCGGATTTTGGGATGGACTCTTTGGCTTTGCTTTTCTTCTCCTCATTGGATTTTTCATGTTAAAAGTTGCAGAAGCCAGATGACAAGCTCATTTTGGTTCAACTTCAGCAACTGTGCATTGCATTGCCATGTAATGTAATGTAATGCAATGCTATCTATCTAGCTCTCCCTCTATACTTCCTTTTGGATAAACAGACATATTAGGCAAGCATTTTGGAACTTTCACCTAAATAACTACAGGTGGTGAGATAAGCTGCACAATATAATTGACCTTTCAGTATATTGTTGCACACACACCATCTATTTAGCAAATGCCCTTGTTATCAACAGCAGCCTTTTAAACTCACCTGAGCTAACAGGTATGTGAGCTGGATACTCTGCTGCGCTTAAAATTTCTTTTTTGGTTTGCTACAATGCCTTTTCTGAAACGTTGTCTCCCTCTGCTGGAACACTGACTTCTTTCATTTAATGCCTGCAGACTATAAAAGAGAAACCAACCCAAAAAGTTTGGTTGATTAGTCTGTGGCATTCTTTTAAACTGTTGCTTATGGCGGTCTCTGTGAGCTTCTCAGTGACATTCAGCCATCCAGGTATCCCGCCTGCAGTAGACGGAATGTGGCAATGGAACGCTGGCTGCGCGTGTCATAATAGGCTCTGAGCCTTTATATACCTGCGCACAGCAGCAGCCACCTTCAGTCTGCTGCTGGACAGCCAGCAGCAGCAGCAGCAGGAGAGGTAATTAATCAGCAACCCTCCTGCTAAGGGTAGACAGCTGCTCGTTCCACCCCCCCCCCGCCTTAATTGGTTCTCCTCCCTTCCAACGGTGTTGAGGCGGGTGGGAACAGCCGGGGGTTGAGGGTACTGTGCTAAAAGAGGTGGAGTTATGCAGATCTAAAACGCGTGGATTGCAGCAGCAGCAAGCCGAAAAGTGAAGGCATGTGAGGGATCTAGAGGTTGACAGCATGTCTTCTTAACGGGAGTCCAGGTGGCCATCTCCACAAATGGACTTTTCAGAATCCTTGGGTGGCACCGTAGTCGGAAACCAATTCTGGTTATCGCTTCTCGGCCTTTTGGCTAAGATCAAGTGTAGTATCTGTTCTTATCAGTTTAATATCTGATACGTCCCCTATCTGGGGACCATATATTAAATGGATTTTTAGAACAGGGAGATGGAAAAAGAGCTTGCTCTGTCCACTCCACGCATTGACCTGGTATTGCAGTATCTCCAGGACCGGTGCACCCCTTCTTTAATGCAGTTTCTAAAATCAGAAAGAATTGAATTCAATGCTTTTTGTTCATTTTGCTTGTTTGTCGGATTTTGGGATGGACTCTTTGGCTTTGCTTTTCTTCTCCTCATTGGATTTTTCATGTTAAAAGTTGCAGAAGCCAGATGACAAGCTCATTTTGGTTCAACTTCAGCAACTGTGCATTGCATTGCCATGTAATGTAATGTAATGCAATGCTATCTATCTAGCTCTCCCTCTATACTTCCTTTTGGATAAACAGACATATTAGGCAAGCATTTTGGAGCTTTCACCTAAATAACTACAGGTGGTGAGATAAGCTGCACAATATAATTGACCTTTCAGTATATTGTTGCACACACACCATCTATTTAGCAAATGCCCTTGTTATCAACAGCAGCCTTTTAAACTCACCTGAGCTAACAGGTATGTGAGCTGGTTACTCTGCTGCGCTTAAAATTTCTTTTTTGGTTTGCTACAATGCCTTTTCTGAAACGTTGTCTCCCTCTGCTGGAACACTGACTTCTTTCATTTAATGCCTGCAGACTATAAAAGAGAAACCAACCCAAAAAGTTTGGTTGATTAGTCTGTGGCATTCTTTTAAACTGTTGCTTATGGCGGTCTCTGTGAGCTTCTCAGTGACATTCAGCCATCCAGGTATCCCGCCTGCAGTAGACGGAATGTGGCAATGGAACGCTGGCTGCGCGTGTCATAATAGGCTCTGAGCCTTTATATACCTGCGCACAGCAGCAGCCACCTTCAGTCTGCTGCTGGACAGCCAGCAGCAGCAGCAGCAGGAGAGGTAATTAATCAGCAACCCTCCTGCTAAGGGTAGACAGCTGCTCGTTCCACCCCCCCCCCCCGCCTTAATTGGTTCTCCTCCCTTCCAACGGTGTTGAGGCGGGTGGGAACAGCCGGGGGTTGAGGGTACTGTGCTAAAAGAGGTGGAGTTATGCAGATCTAAAACGCGTGGATTGCAGCAGCAGCAAGCCGAAAAGTGCAGGCATGTGAGGGATCTAGAGGTTGACAGCATGTCTTCTTAACGGGAGTCCAGGTGGCCATCTCCACAAATGGACTTTTCAGAATCCTTGGGTGGCACCGTAGTCGGAAACCAATTCTGGTTATCGCTTCTCGGCCTTTTGGCTAAGATCAAGTGTAGTATCTGTTCTTATCAGTTTAATATCTGATACGTCCCCTATCTGGGGACCATATATTAAATGGATTTTTAGAACAGGGAGATGGAAAAAGAGCTTGCTCTGTCCACTCCACGCATTGACCTGGTATTGCAGTATCTCCAGGACCGGTGCACCCCTTCTTTAATGCAGTTTCTAAAATCAGAAAGAATTGAATTCAATGCTTTTTGTTCATTTTGCTTGTTTGTCGGATTTTGGGATGGACTCTTTGGCTTTGCTTTTCTTCTCCTCATTGGATTTTTCATGTTAAAAGTTGCAGAAGCCAGATGACAAGCTCATTTTGGTTCAACTTCAGCAACTGTGCATTGCATTGCCATGTAATGTAATGTAATGCAATGCTATCTACCTAGCTCTCCCTCTATACTTCCATTTGGATAAACAGACATATTAGGCAAGCATTTTGGAGCTTTCACCTAAATAACTACAGGTGGTGAGATAAGCTGCACAATATAATTGACCTTTCAGTATATTGTTGCACACACACCATCTATTTAGCAAATGCCCTTGTTATCAACAGCAGCCTTTTAAACTCACCTGAGCTAACAGGTATGTGAGCTGGTTACTCTGCTGCGCTTAAAATTTCTTTTTTGGTTTGCTACAATGCCTTTTCTGAAACGTTGTCTCCCTCTGCTGGAACACTGACTTCTTTCATTTAATGCCTGCAGACTATAAAAGAGAAACCAACCCAAAAAGTTTGGTTGATTAGTCTGTGGCATTCTTTTAAACTGTTGCTTATGGCGGTCTCTGTGAGCTTCTCAGTGACATTCAGCCATCCAGGTATCCCGCCTGCAGTAGACGGAATGTGGCAATGGAACGCTGGCTGCGCGTGTCATAATAGGCTCTGAGCCTTTATATACCTGCGCACAGCAGCAGCCACCTTCAGTCTGCTGCTGGACAGCCAGCAGCAGCAGCAGGAGAGGTAATTAATCAGCAACCCTCCTGCTAAGGGTAGACAGCTGCTCGTTCCACCCCCCCCCCCGCCTTAATTGGTTCTCCTCCCTTCCAACGGTGTTGAGGCGGGTGGGAACAGCCGGGGGTTGAGGGTACTGTGCTAAAAGAGGTGGAGTTATGCAGATCTAAAACGCGTGGATTGCAGCAGCAGCAAGCCGAAAAGTGCAGGCATGTGAGGGATCTAGAGGTTGACAGCATGTCTTCTTAACGGGAGTCCAGGTGGCCATCTCCACAAATGGACTTTTCAGAATCCTTGGGTGGCACCGTAGTCGGAAACCAATTCTGGTTATCGCTTCTCGGCCTTTTGGCTAAGATCAAGTGTAGTATCAGTTCTTATCAGTTTAATATCTGATACGTCCCCTATCTAGGGACCATATATTAAATGGATTTTTAGAACAGGGAGATGGAAAAAGAGCTTGCTCTGTCCACTCCACGCATTGACCTGGTATTGTAGTATCTCCAGGACCGGTGCACCCCTTCTTTAATGCAGTTTCTAAAATCAGAAAGAATTGAATTCAATGCTTTTTGTTCATTTTGCTTGTTTGTCGGATTTTGGGATGGACTCTTTGGCTTTGCTTTTCTTCTCCTCATTGGATTTTTCAAGTTAAAAGTTGCAGAAGCCAGATGACAAGCTTATTTTGGTTCAACTTCAGCAACTGTGCATTGCATTGCCATGTAATGTAATGTAATGCAATGCTATCTATCTAGCTCTCCCTCTATACTTCCTTTTGGATAAACAGACATATTAGGCAAGCATTTTGGAGCTTTCACCTAAATAACTACAGGTGGTGAGATAAGCTGCACAATATAATTGACCTTTCAGTATATTGTTGCACACACACCATCTATTTAGCAAATGCCCTTGTTATCAACAGCAGCCTTTTAAACTCACCTGAGCTAACAGGTATGTGAGCTGGTTACTCTGCTGCGCTTAAAATTTCTTTTTTGGTTTGCTACAATGCCTTTTCTGAAACGTTGTCTCCCTCTGCTGGAACACTGACTTCTTTCATTTAATGCCTGCAGACTATAAAAGAGAAACCAACCCAAAAAGTTTGGTTGATTAGTCTGTGGCATTCTTTTAAAC
Source organism: Phyllobates terribilis (assembly GCF_046119375.1). NCBI lineage: Eukaryota > Metazoa > Chordata > Amphibia > Anura > Dendrobatidae > Phyllobates > Phyllobates terribilis. The sequence goes on from NW_027362868.1 coordinate 2,383,594, forward strand.
TGTTGCTTATGGCGGTCTCTGTGAGCTTCTCAGTGACATTCAGCCATCCAGGTATCCCGCCTGCAGTAGACGGAATGTGGCAATGGAACGCTGGCTGCGCCTGTCATAATAGGCTCTGAGCCTTTATATACCTGCGCACAGCAGCAGCCACCTTCAGTCTGCTGCTGGACAGCCAGCAGCAGCAGCAGCAGGAGAGGTAATTAATCAGCAACCCTCCTGCTAAGGGTAGACAGCTGCTTGTTCCACCCCCCCCCCCGCCTTAATTGGTTCTCCTCCCTTCCAACGGTGTTGAGGCGGGTGGGAACAGCCGGGGGTTGAGGGTACTGTGCTAAAAGAGGTGGAGTTATGCAGATCTAAAACGCGTGGATTGCAGCAGCAGCAAGCCGAAAAGTGCAGGCATGTGAGGGATCTAGAGGTTGACAGCATGTCTTCTTAACGGGAGTCCAGGTGGCCATCTCCACAAATGGACTTTTCAGAATCCTTGGGTGGCACCGTAGTCGGAAACCAATTCTGGTTATCGCTTCTCGGCCTTTTGGCTAAGATCAAGTGTAGTATCTGTTCTTATCAGTTTAATATCTGATACGTCCCCTATCTGGGGACCATATATTAAATGGATTTTTAGAACAGGGAGATGGAAAAAGAGCTTGCTCTGTCCACTCCACGCATTGACCTGGTATTGCAGTATCTCCAGGACCGGTGCACCCCTTCTTTAATGCAGTTTCTAAAATCAGAAAGAATTGAATTCAATGCTTTTTGTTCATTTTGCTTGTTTGTCGGATTTTGGGATGGACTCTTTGGCTTTGCTTTTCTTCTCCTCATTGGATTTTTCATGTTAAAAGTTGCAGAAGCCAGATGACAAGCTCATTTTGGTTCAACTTCAGCAACTGTGCATTGCATTGCCATGTAATGTAATGTAATGCAATGCTATCTATCTAGCTCTCCCTCTATACTTCCTTTTGGATAAACAGACATATTAGGCAAGCATTTTGGAGCTTTCACCTAAATAACTACAGGTGGTGAGATAAGCTGCACAATATAATTGACCTTTCAGTATATTGTTGCACACACACCATCTATTTAGCAAATGCCCTTGTTATCAACAGCAGCCTTTTAAACTCACCTGAGCTAACAGGTATGTGAGCTGGATACTCTGCTGCGCTTAAAATTTCTTTTTTGGTTTGCTACAATGCCTTTTCTGAAACGTTGTCTCCCTCTGCTGGAACACTGACTTCTTTCATTTAATGCCTGCAGACTATAAAAGAGAAACCAACCCAAAAAGTTTGGTTGATTAGTCTGTGGCATTCTTTTAAACTGTTGCTTATGGCGGTCTCTGTGAGCTTCTCAGTGACATTCAGCCATCCAGGTATCCCGCCTGCAGTAGACGGAATGTGGCAATGGAACGCTGGCTGCGCGTGTCATAATAGGCTCTGAGCCTTTATATACCTGCGCACAGCAGCAGCCACCTTCAGTCTGCTGCTGGACAGCCAGCAGCAGCAGCAGCAGGAGAGGTAATTAATCAGCAACCCTCCTGCTAAGGGTAGACAGCTGCTCGTTCCACCCCCCCCCCGCCTTAATTGGTTCTCCTCCCTTCCAACGGTGTTGAGGCGGGTGGGAACAGCCGGGGGTTGAGGGTACTGTGCTAAAAGAGGTGGAGTTATGCAGATCTAAAACGCGTGGATTGCAGCAGCAGCAAGCCGAAAAGTGAAGGCATGTGAGGGATCTAGAGGTTGACAGCATGTCTTCTTAACGGGAGTCCAGGTGGCCATCTCCACAAATGGACTTTTCAGAATCCTTGGGTGGCACCGTAGTCGGAAACCAATTCTGGTTATCGCTTCTCGGCCTTTTGGCTAAGATCAAGTGTAGTATCTGTTCTTATCAGTTTAATATCTGATACGTCCCCTATCTGGGGACCATATATTAAATGGATTTTTAGAACAGGGAGATGGAAAAAGAGCTTGCTCTGTCCACTCCACGCATTGACCTGGTATTGCAGTATCTCCAGGACCGGTGCACCCCTTCTTTAATGCAGTTTCTAAAATCAGAAAGAATTGAATTCAATGCTTTTTGTTCATTTTGCTTGTTTGTCGGATTTTGGGATGGACTCTTTGGCTTTGCTTTTCTTCTCCTCATTGGATTTTTCATGTTAAAAGTTGCAGAAGCCAGATGACAAGCTCATTTTGGTTCAACTTCAGCAACTGTGCATTGCATTGCCATGTAATGTAATGTAATGCAATGCTATCTATCTAGCTCTCCCTCTATACTTCCTTTTGGATAAACAGACATATTAGGCAAGCATTTTGGAGCTTTCACCTAAATAACTACAGGTGGTGAGATAAGCTGCACAATATAATTGACCTTTCAGTATATTGTTGCACACACACCATCTATTTAGCAAATGCCCTTGTTATCAACAGCAGCCTTTTAAACTCACCTGAGCTAACAGGTATGTGAGCTGGTTACTCTGCTGCGCTTAAAATTTCTTTTTTGGTTTGCTACAATGCCTTTTCTGAAACGTTGTCTCCCTCTGCTGGAACACTGACTTCTTTCATTTAATGCCTGCAGACTATAAAAGAGAAACCAACCCAAAAAGTTTGGTTGATTAGTCTGTGGCATTCTTTTAAACTGTTGCTTATGGCGGTCTCTGTGAGCTTCTCAGTGACATTCAGCCATCCAGGTATCCCGCCTGCAGTAGACGGAATGTGGCAATGGAACGCTGGCTGCGCGTGTCATAATAGGCTCTGAGCCTTTATATACCTGCGCACAGCAGCAGCCACCTTCAGTCTGCTGCTGGACAGCCAGCAGCAGCAGCAGCAGGAGAGGTAATTAATCAGCAACCCTCCTGCTAAGGGTAGACAGCTGCTCGTTCCACCCCCCCCCCGCCTTAATTGGTTCTCCTCCCTTCCAACGGTGTTGAGGCAGGTGGGAACAGCCGGGGGTTGAGGGTACTGTGCTAAAAGAGGTGGAGTTATGCAGATCTAAAACGCGTGGATTGCAGCAGCAGCAAGCCGAAAAGTGCAGGCATGTGAGGGATCTAGAGGTTGACAGCATGTCTTCTTAACGGGAGTCCAGGTGGCCATCTCCACAAATGGACTTTTCAGAATCCTTGGGTGGCACCGTAGTCGGAAACCAATTCTGGTTATCGCTTCTCGGCCTTTTGGCTAAGATCAAGTGTAGTATCTGTTCTTATCAGTTTAATATCTGATACGTCCCCTATCTGGGGACCATATATTAAATGGATTTTTAGAACAGGGAGATGGAAAAAGAGCTTGCTCTGTCCACTCCACGCATTGACCTGGTATTGCAGTATCTCCAGGACCGGTGCACCCCTTCTTTAATGCAGTTTCTAAAATCAGAAAGAATTGAATTCAATGCTTTTTGTTCATTTTGCTTGTTTGTCGGATTTTGGGATGGACTCTTTGGCTTTGCTTTTCTTCTCCTCATTGGATTTTTCATGTTAAAAGTTGCAGAAGCCAGATGACAAGCTCATTTTGGTTCAACTTCAGCAACTGTGCATTGCATTGCCATGTAATGTAATGTAATGCAATGCTATCTATCTAGCTCTCCCTCTATACTTCCTTTTGGATAAACAGACATATTAGGCAAGCATTTTGGAGCTTTCACCTAAATAACTACAGGTGGTGAGATAAGCTGCACAATATAATTGACCTTTCAGTATATTGTTGCACACACACCATCTATTTAGCAAATGCCCTTGTTATCAACAGCAGCCTTTTAAACTCACCTGAGCTAACAGGTATGTGAGCTGGATACTCTGCTGCGCTTAAAATTTCTTTTTTGGTTTGCTACAATGCCTTTTCTGAAACGTTGTCTCCCTCTGCTGGAACACTGACTTCTTTCATTTAATGCCTGCAGACTATAAAAGAGAAACCAACCCAAAAAGTTTGGTTGATTAGTCTGTGGCATTCTTTTAAACTGTTGCTTATGGCGGTCTCTGTGAGCTTCTCAGTGACATTCAGCCATCCAGGTATCCCGCCTGCAGTAGACGGAATGTGGCAATGGAACGCTGGCTGCGCGTGTCATAATAGGCTCTGAGCCTTTATATACCTGCGCACAGCAGCAGCCACCTTCAGTCTGCTGCTGGACAGCCAGCAGCAGCAGCAGCAGGAGAGGTAATTAATCAGCAACCCTCCTGCTAAGGGTAGACAGCTGCTCGTTCCACCCCCCCCCCGCCTTAATTGGTTCTCCTCCCTTCCAACGGTGTTGAGGCGGGTGGGAACAGCCGGGGGTTGAGGGTACTGTGCTAAAAGAGGTGGAGTTATGCAGATCTAAAACGCGTGGATTGCAGCAGCAGCAAGCCGAAAAGTGAAGGCATGTGAGGGATCTAGAGGTTGACAGCATGTCTTCTTAACGGGAGTCCAGGTGGCCATCTCCACAAATGGACTTTTCAGAATCCTTGGGTGGCACCGTAGTCGGAAACCAATTCTGGTTATCGCTTCTCGGCCTTTTGGCTAAGATCAAGTGTAGTATCTGTTCTTATCAGTTTAATATCTGATACGTCCCCTATCTGGGGACCATATATTAAATGGATTTTTAGAACAGGGAGATGGAAAAAGAGCTTGCTCTGTCCACTCCACGCATTGACCTGGTATTGCAGTATCTCCAGGACCGGTGCACCCCTTCTTTAATGCAGTTTCTAAAATCAGAAAGAATTGAATTCAATGCTTTTTGTTCATTTTGCTTGTTTGTCGGATTTTGGGATGGACTCTTTGGCTTTGCTTTTCTTCTCCTCATTGGATTTTTCATGTTAAAAGTTGCAGAAGCCAGATGACAAGCTCATTTTGGTTCAACTTCAGCAACTGTGCATTGCATTGCCATGTAATGTAATGTAATGCAATGCTATCTATCTAGCTCTCCCTCTATACTTCCTTTTGGATAAACAGACATATTAGGCAAGCATTTTGGAGCTTTCACCTTAATAACTACAGGTGGTGAGATAAGCTGCACAATATAATTGACCTTTCAGTATATTGTTGCACACACACCATCTATTTAGCAAATGCCCTTGTTATCAACAGCAGCCTTTTAAACTCACCTGAGCTAACAGGTATGTGAGCTGGTTACTCTGCTGCGCTTAAAATTTCTTTTTTGGTTTGCTACAATGCCTTTTCTGAAACGTTGTCTCCCTCTGCTGGAACACTGACTTCTTTCATTTAATGCCTGCAGACTATAAAAGAGAAACCAACCCAAAAAGTTTGGTTGATTAGTCTGTGGCATTCTTTTAAACTGTTGCTTATGGCGGTCTCTGTGAGCTTCTCAGTGACATTCAGCCATCCAGGTATCCCGCCTGCAGTAGACGGAATGTGGCAATGGAACGCTGGCTGCGCGTGTCATAATAGGCTCTGAGCCTTTATATACCTGCGCACAGCAGCAGCCACCTTCAGTCTGCTGCTGGACAGCCAGCAGCAGCAGCAGCAGGAGAGGTAATTAATCAGCAACCCTCCTGCTAAGGGTAGACAGCTGCTCGTTCCACCCCCCCCCCCCGCCTTAATTGGTTCTCCTCCCTTCCAACGGTGTTGAGGCGGGTGGGAACAGCCGGGGGTTGAGGGTACTGTGCTAAAAGAGGTGGAGTTATGCAGATCTAAAACGCGTGGATTGCAGCAGCAGCAAGCCGAAAAGTGCAGGCATGTGAGGGATCTAGAGGTTGACAGCATGTCTTCTTAACGGGAGTCCAGGTGGCCATCTCCACAAATGGACTTTTCAGAATCCTTGGGTGGCACCGTAGTCGGAAACCAATTCTGGTTATCGCTTCTCGGCCTTTTGGCTAAGATCAAGTGTAGTATCTGTTCTTATCAGTTTAATATCTGATACGTCCCCTATCTGGGGACCATATATTAAATGGATTTTTAGAACAGGGAGATGGAAAAAGAGCTTGCTCTGTCCACTCCACGCATTGACCTGGTATTGCAGTATCTCCAGGACCGGTGCACCCCTTCTTTAATGCAGTTTCTAAAATCAGAAAGAATTGAATTCAATGCTTTTTGTTCATTTTGCTTGTTTGTCGGATTTTGGGATGGACTCTTTGGCTTTGCTTTTCTTCTCCTCATTGGATTTTTCATGTTAAAAGTTGCAGAAGCCAGATGACAAGCTCATTTTGGTTCAACTTCAGCAACTGTGCATTGCATTGCCATGTAATGTAATGTAATGCAATGCTATCTATCTAGCTCTCCCTCTATACTTCCTTTTGGATAAACAGACATATTAGGCAAGCATTTTGGAGCTTTCACCTAAATAACTACAGGTGGTGAGATAAGCTGCACAATATAATTGACCTTTCAGTATATTGTTGCACACACACCATCTATTTAGCAAATGCCCTTGTTATCAACAGCAGCCTTTTAAACTCACCTGAGCTAACAGGTATGTGAGCTGGATACTCTGCTGCGCTTAAAATTTCTTTTTTGGTTTGCTACAATGCCTTTTCTGAAACGTTGTCTCCCTCTGCTGGAACACTGACTTCTTTCATTTAATGCCTGCAGACTATAAAAGAGAAACCAACCCAAAAAGTTTGGTTGATTAGTCTGTGGCATTCTTTTAAACTGTTGCTTATGGCGGTCTCTGTGAGCTTCTCAGTGACATTCAGCCATCCAGGTATCCCGCCTGCAGTAGACGGAATGTGGCAATGGAACGCTGGCTGCGCGTGTCATAATAGGCTCTGAGCCTTTATATACCTGCGCACAGCAGCAGCCACCTTCAGTCTGCTGCTGGACAGCCAGCAGCAGCAGCAGCAGGAGAGGTAATTAATCAGCAACCCTCCTGCTAAGGGTAGACAGCTGCTCGTTCCACCCCCCCCCCGCCTTAATTGGTTCTCCTCCCTTCCAACGGTGTTGAGGCGGGTGGGAACAGCCGGGGGTTGAGGGTACTGTGCTAAAAGAGGTGGAGTTATGCAGATCTAAAACGCGTGGATTGCAGCAGCAGCAAGCCGAAAAGTGAAGGCATGTGAGGGATCTAGAGGTTGACAGCATGTCTTCTTAACGGGAGTCCAGGTGGCCATCTCCACAAATGGACTTTTCAGAATCCTTGGGTGGCACCGTAGTCGGAAACCAATTCTGGTTATCGCTTCTCGGCCTTTTGGCTAAGATCAAGTGTAGTATCTGTTCTTATCAGTTTAATATCTGATACGTCCCCTATCTGGGGACCATATATTAAATGGATTTTTAGAACAGGGAGATGGAAAAAGAGCTTGCTCTGTCCACTCCACGCATTGACCTGGTATTGCAGTATCTCCAGGACCGGTGCACCCCTTCTTTAATGCAGTTTCTAAAATCAGAAAGAATTGAATTCAATGCTTTTTGTTCATTTTGCTTGTTTGTCGGATTTTGGGATGGACTCTTTGGCTTTGCTTTTCTTCTCCTCATTGGATTTTTCATGTTAAAAGTTGCAGAAGCCAGATGACAAGCTCATTTTGGTTCAACTTCAGCAACTGTGCATTGCATTGCCATGTAATGTAATGTAATGCAATGCTATCTATCTAGCTCTCCCTCTATACTTCCTTTTGGATAAACAGACATATTAGGCAAGCATTTTGGAGCTTTCACCTTAATAACTACAGGTGGTGAGATAAGCTGCACAATATAATTGACCTTTCAGTATATTGTTGCACACACACCATCTATTTAGCAAATGCCCTTGTTATCAACAGCAGCCTTTTAAACTCACCTGAGCTAACAGGTATGTGAGCTGGTTACTCTGCTGCGCTTAAAATTTCTTTTTTGGTTTGCTACAATGCCTTTTCTGAAACGTTGTCTCCCTCTGCTGGAACACTGACTTCTTTCATTTAATGCCTGCAGACTATAAAAGAGAAACCAACCCAAAAAGTTTGGTTGATTAGTCTGTGGCATTCTTTTAAACTGTTGCTTATGGCGGTCTCTGTGAGCTTCTCAGTGACATTCAGCCATCCAGGTATCCCGCCTGCAGTAGACGGAATGTGGCAATGGAACGCTGGCTGCGCGTGTCATAATAGGCTCTGAGCCTTTATATACCTGCGCACAGCAGCAGCCACCTTCAGTCTGCTGCTGGACAGCCAGCAGCAGCAGCAGCAGGAGAGGTAATTAATCAGCAACCCTCCTGCTAAGGGTAGACAGCTGCTCGTTCCACCCCCCCCCCCCGCCTTAATTGGTTCTCCTCCCTTCCAACGGTGTTGAGGCGGGTGGGAACAGCCGGGGGTTGAGGGTACTGTGCTAAAAGAGGTGGAGTTATGCAGATCTAAAACGCGTGGATTGCAGCAGCAGCAAGCCGAAAAGTGCAGGCATGTGAGGGATCTAGAGGTTGACAGCATGTCTTCTTAACGGGAGTCCAGGTGGCCATCTCCACAAATGGACTTTTCAGAATCCTTGGGTGGCACCGTAGTCGGAAACCAATTCTGGTTATCGCTTCTCGGCCTTTTGGCTAAGATCAAGTGTAGTATCTGTTCTTATCAGTTTAATATCTGATACGTCCCCTATCTGGGGACCATATATTAAATGGATTTTTAGAACAGGGAGATGGAAAAAGAGCTTGCTCTGTCCACTCCACGCATTGACCTGGTATTGCAGTATCTCCAGGACCGGTGCACCCCTTCTTTAATGCAGTTTCTAAAATCAGAAAGAATTGAATTCAATGCTTTTTGTTCATTTTGCTTGTTTGTCGGATTTTGGGATGGACTCTTTGGCTTTGCTTTTCTTCTCCTCATTGGATTTTTCATGTTAAAAGTTGCAGAAGCCAGATGACAAGCTCATTTTGGTTCAACTTCAGCAACTGTGCATTGCATTGCCATGTAATGTAATGTAATGCAATGCTATCTATCTAGCTCTCCCTCTATACTTCCATTTGGATAAACAGACATATTAGGCAAGCATTTTGGAGCTTTCACCTAAATAACTACAGGTGGTGAGATAAGCTGCACAATATAATTGACCTTTCAGTATATTGTTGCACACACACCATCTATTTAGCAAATGCCCTTGTTATCAACAGCAGCCTTTTAAACTCACCTGAGCTAACAGGTATGTGAGCTGGTTACTCTGCTGCGCTTAAAATTTCTTTTTTGGTTTGCTACAATGCCTTTTCTGAAACGTTGTCTCCCTCTGCTGGAACACTGACTTCTTTCATTTAATGCCTGCAGACTATAAAAGAGAAACCAACCCAAAAAGTTTGGTTGATTAGTCTGTGGCATTCTTTTAAACTGTTGCTTATGGCGGTCTCTGTGAGCTTCTCAGTGACATTCAGCCATCCAGGTATCCCGCCTGCAGTAGACGGAATGTGGCAATGGAACGCTGGCTGCGCGTGTCATAATAGGCTCTGAGCCTTTATATACCTGCGCACAGCAGCAGCCACCTTCAGTCTGCTGCTGGACAGCCAGCAGCAGCAGCAGCAGGAGAGGTAATTAATCAGCAACCCTCCTGCTAAGGGTAGACAGCTGCTCGTTCCACCCCCCCCCCGCCTTAATTGGTTCTCCTCCCTTCCAACGGTGTTGAGGCGGGTGGGAACAGCCGGGGGTTGAGGGTACTGTGCTAAAAGAGGTGGAGTTATGCAGATCTTAAACGCGTGGATTGCAGCAGCAGCAAGCCGAAAAGTGCAGGCATGTGAGGGATCTAGAGGTTGACAGCATGTCTTCTTAACGGGAGTCCAGGTGGCCATCTCCACAAATGGACTTTTCAGAATCCTTGGGTGGCACCGTAGTCGGAAACCAATTCTGGTTATCGCTTCTCGGCCTTTTGGCTAAGATCAAGTGTAGTATCTGTTCTTATCAGTTTAATATCTGATACGTCCCCTATCTGGGGACCATATATTAAATGGATTTTTAGAACAGGGAGATGGAAAAAGAGCTTGCTCTGTCCACTCCACGCATTGACCTGGTATTGCAGTATCTCCAGGACCGGTGCACCCCTTCTTTAATGCAGTTTCTAAAATCAGAAAGAATTGAATTCAATGCTTTTTGTTCATTTTGCTTGTTTGTCGGATTTTGGGATGGACTCTTTGGCTTTGCTTTTCTTCTCCTCATTGGATTTTTCATGTTAAAAGTTGCAGAAGCCAGATGACAAGCTCATTTTGGTTCAACTTCAGCAACTGTGCATTGCATTGCCATGTAATGTAATGTAATGCAATGCTATCTATCTAGCTCTCCCTCTATACTTCCTTTTGGATAAACAGACATATTAGGCAAGCATTTTGGAGCTTTCACCTAAATAACTACAGGTGGTGAGATAAGCTGCACAATATAATTGACCTTTCAGTATATTGTTGCACACACACCATCTATTTAGCAAATGCCCTTGTTATCAACAGCAGCCTTTTAAACTCACCTGAGCTAACAGGTATGTGAGTTGGTTACTCTGCTGCGCTTAAAATTTCTTTTTTGGTTTGCTACAATGCCTTTTCTGAAACGTTGTCTCCCTCTGCTGGAACACTGACTTCTTTCATTTAATGCCTGCAGACTATAAAAGAGAAACCAACCCAAAAAGTTTGGTTGATTAGTCTGTGGCATTCTTTTAAACTGTTGCTTATGGCGGTCTCTGTGAGCTTCTCAGTGACATTCAGCCATCCAGGTATCCCGCCTGCAGTAGACGGAATGTGGCAATGGAACGCTGGCTGCGCATGTCATAATAGGCTCTGAGCCTTTATATACCTGCGCACAGCAGCAGCCACCTTCAGTCTGCTGCTGGACAGCCAGCAGCAGCAGCAGCAGGAGAGGTAATTAATCAGCAACCCCCCTGCTAAGGGTAGACAGCTGCTCGTTCCACCCCCCCCCCCGCCTTAATTGGTTCTCCTCCCTTCCAACGGTGTTGAGGCGGGTGGGAACAGCCGGGGGTTGAGGGTACTGTGCTAAAAGAGGTGGAGTTATGCAGATCTAAAACGCGTGGATTGCAGCAGCAGCAAGCCGAAAAGTGCAGGCATGTGAGGGATCTAGAGGTTGACAGCATGTCTTCTTAACGGGAGTCCAGGTGGCCATCTCCACAAATGGACTTTTCAGAATCCTTGGGTGGCACCGTAGTCGGAAACCAATTCTGGTTATCGCTTCTCGGCCTTTTGGCTAAGATCAAGTGTAGTATCATTTGAAAAGGCAGTTTTGTCCTTGGGCTGCCCTAGTAAATTGATGCATATTACACACTGGTTTGGTGCACTTGTTAGTACGCCAGGTGGCTCATAGAGTTATCTGATGGAAAACATGGCCCTCCAGGATCGAAGTCACTAGTTTGGGTAAGTGTGAGGGCTTTGGAGCAATGTGCCCCAGGAGTAGGCGCCCTGGTGGGAGTCCAAGCTTACTGGGACTGGGAACCCCAGAAAGACTTGGTTTCGTAGCACGCCGCACCTTTGCCAATCATACTTTCTGAGCAACCCCCCCTATTCCTGGCCTCCGGGCTATGAAGGGGAATTTTTATAAACCCGGTCGGAGGTCCGGTCAGCTTTGGGCTGAGAAACCAACACAGGCTCCAGCTCCACTAGGGTGGCAGCCTAGATGGAAGCTGGGAGCACGAAAACGGCTCTTCTCCGGCTTCGGCTAGGGAGAGCATCGGAGATCCCTGACCCTCGCTGAGGCCTTCTGGCTCGGAGGGATGGGGATGGTTTATTGGGGACCCTCTCCTCCGGGAAGGGTCCACATGAATCCTCGCCTCGTGCGCTGTTTTGGTGTGACTTCGGTCACATTTTTCAGTGCCTTGGATGCAGCTTCAATCAAAAAATCTGTTCTTATCAGTTTAATATCTGATATGTCCCCTATCTGGGGACCATATATTAAATGGATTTTTAGAACAGGGAGATGGAAAAAGAGCTTGCTCTGTCCACTCCACGCATTGACCTGGTATTGCAGTATCTCCAGGACCGGTGCACCCCTTCTTTAATGCAGTTTCTAAAATCAGAAAGAATTGAATTCAATGCTTTTTGTTCATTTTGCTTGTTTGTCGGATTTTGGGATGGACTCTTTGGCTTTGCTTTTCTTCTCCTCATTGGATTTTTCATGTTAAAAGTTGCAGAAGCCAGATGACAAGCTCATTTTGGTTCAACTTCAGCAACTGTGCATTGCATTGCCATGTAATGTAATGTAATGCAATGCTATCTATCTAGCTCTCCCTCTATACTTCCTTTTGGATAAACAGACATATTAGGCAAGCATTTTGGAGCTTTCACCTAAATAACTACAGGTGGTGAGATAAGCTGCACAATATAATTGACCTTTCAGTATATTGTTGCACACACACCATCTATTTAGCAAATGCCCTTGTTATCAACAGCAGCCTTTTAAACTCACCTGACCTAACAGGTATGTGAGCTGGTTACTCTGCTGCGCTTAAAATTTCATTTTTGGTTTGCTACAATGCCTTTTCTGAAACGTTGTCTCCCTCTGCTGGAACACTGACTTCTTTCATTTAATGCCTGCAGACTATAAAAGAGAAACCAACCCAAAAAGTTTGGTTGATTAGTCTGTGGCATTCTTTTAAACTGTTGCTTATGGCGGTCTCTGTGAGCTTCTCAGTGACATTCAGCCATCCAGGTATCCCGCCTGCAGTAGACGGAATGTGGCAATGGAACGCTGGCTGCGCGTGTCATAATAGGCTCTGAGCCTTTATATACCTGCGCACAGCAGCAGCCACCTTCAGTCTGCTGCTGGACAGCCAGCAGCAGCAGCAGCAGGAGAGGTAATTAATCAGCAACCCTCCTGCTAAGGGTAGACAGCTGCTCGTTCCACCCCCCCCCCCCCGCCTTAATTGGTTCTCCTCCCTTCCAACGGTGTTGAGGCGGGTGGGAACAGCCGGGGGTTGAGGGTACTGTGCTAAAAGAGGTGGAGTTATGCAGATCTAAAACGCGTGGATTGCAGCAGCAGCAAGCCGAAAAGTGCAGGCATGTGAGGGATCTAGAGGTTGACAGCATGTCTTCTTAACGGGAGTCCAGGTGGCCATCTCCACAAATGGACTTTTCAGAATCCTTGGGTGGCACCGTAGTCGGAAACCAATTCTGGTTTTCGCTTCTCGGCCTTTTGGCTAAGATCAAGTGTAGTATCTGTTCTTATCAGTTTAATATCTGATACGTCCCCTATCTGGGGACCATATATTAAATGGATTTTTAGAACAGGGAGATGGAAAAAGAGCTTGCTCTGTCCACTCCACGCATTGACCTGGTATTGCAGTATCTCCAGGACCGGTGCACCCCTTCTTTAATGCAGTTTCTAAAATCAGAAAGAATTGAATTCAATGCTTTTTGTTCATTTTGCTTGTTTGTCGGATTTTGGGATGGACTCTTTGGCTTTGCTTTTCTTCTCCTCATTGGATTTTTCATGTTAAAAGTTGCAGAAGCCAGATGACAAGCTCATTTTGGTTCAACTTCAGCAACTGTGCATTGCATTGCCATGTAATGTAATGTAATGCAATGCTATCTATCTAGCTCTCCCTCTATACTTCCTTTTGGATAAACAGACATATTAGGCAAGCATTTTGGAGCTTTCACCTAAATAACTACAGGTGGTGAGATAAGCTGCACAATATAATTGACCTTTCAGTATATTGTTGCACACACACCATCTATTTAGCAAATGCCCTTGTTATCAACAGCAGCCTTTTAAACTCACCTGAGCTAACAGGTATGTGAGCTGGTTACTCTGCTGCGCTTAAAATTTCTTTTTTGGTTTGCTACAATGCCTTTTCTGAAACGTTGTCTCCCTCTGCTGGAACACTGACTTCTTTCATTTAATGCCTGCAGACTATAAAAGAGAAACCAACCCAAAAAGTTTGGTTGATTAGTCTGTGGCATTCTTTTAAACTGTTGCTTATGGCGGTCTCTGTGAGCTTCTCAGTGACATTCAGCCATCCAGGTATCCCGCCTGCAGTAGACGGAATGTGGCAATGGAACGCTGGCTGCGCGTGTCATAATAGGCTCTGAGCCTTTATATACCTGCGCACAGCAGCAGCCACCTTCAGTCTGCTGCTGGACAGCCAGCAGCAGCAGCAGCAGGAGAGGTAATTAATCAGCAACCCTCCTGCTAAGGGTAGACAGCTGCTCGTTCCACCCCCCCCCCCGCCTTAATTGGTTCTCCTCCCTTCCCACGGTGTTGAGGCGGGTGGGAACAGCCGGGGGTTGTGGGTACTGTGCTAAAAGAGGTGGAGTTATGCAGATCTAAAACGCGTGGATTGCAGCAGCAGCAAGCCGAAAAGTACAGGCATGTGAGGGATCTAGAGGTTGACAGCATGTCTTCTTAACGGGAGTCCAGGTGGCCATCTCCACAAATGGACTTTTCAGAATCCTTGGGTGGCACCGTAGTCGGAAACCAATTCTGGTTATCGCTTCTCGGCCTTTTGGCTAAGATCAAGTGTAGTATCTGTTCTTATCAGTTTAATATCTGATACGTCCCCTATCTGGGGACCATATATTAAATGGATTTTTAGAACAGGGAGATGGAAAAAGAGCTTGCTCTGTCCACTCCATGCATTGACCTGGTATTGCAGTATCTCCAGGACCGGTGCACCCCTTCTTTAATGCAGTTTCTAAAATCAGAAAGAATTGAATTCAATGCTTTTTGTTCATTTTGCTTGTTTGTCGGATTTTGGGATGGACTCTTTGGCTTTGCTTTTCTTCTCCTCATTGGATTTTTCATGTTAAAAGTTGCAGAAGCCAGATGACAAGCTCATTTTGGTTCAACTTCAGCAACTGTGCATTGCATTGCCATGTAATGTAATGTAATGCAATGCTATCTATCTAGCTCTCCCTCTATACTTCCTTTTGGATAAACAGACATATTAGGCAAGCATTTTGGAGCTTTCACCTAAATAACTACAGGTGGTGAGATAAGCTGCACAATATAATTGACCTTTCAGTATATTGTTGCACACACACCATCTATTTAGCAAATGCCCTTGTTATCAACAGCAGCCTTTTAAACTCACCTGAGCTAACAGGTATGTGAGCTGGTTACTCTGCTGCGCTTAAAATTTCTTTTTTGGTTTGCTACAATGCCTTTTCTGAAACGTTGTCTCCCTCTGCTGGAACACTGACTTCTTTCATTTAATGCCTGCAGACTATAAAAGAGAAACCAACCCAAAAAGTTTGGTTGATTAGTCTGTGGCATTCTTTTAAACTGTTGCTTATGGCGGTCTCTGTGAGCTTCTCAGTGACATTCAGCCATCCAGGTATCCCGCCTGCAGTAGACGGAATGTGGCAATGGAACGCTGGCTGCGCGTGTCATAATAGGCTCTGAGCCTTTATATACCTGCGCACAGCAGCAGCCACCTTCAGTCTGCTGCTGGACAGCCAGCAGCAGCAGCAGCAGGAGAGGTAATTAATCAGCAACCCTCCTGCTAAGGGTAGACAGCTGCTCGTTCCACCCCCCCCCCCCCGCCTTAATTGGTTCTCCTCCCTTCCAACGGTGTTGAGGCGGGTGGGAACAGCCGGGGGTTGAGGGTACTGTGCTAAAAGAGGTGGAGTTATGCAGATCTAAAACGCGTGGATTGCAGCAGCAGCAAGCCGAAAAGTGCAGGCATGTGAGGGATCTAGAGGTTGACAGCATGTCTTCTTAACGGGAGTCCAGGTGGCCATCTCCACAAATGGACTTTTCAGAATCCTTGGGTGGCACCGTAGTCGGAAACCAATTCTGGTTATCGCTTCTCGGCCTTTTGGCTAAGATCAAGTGTAGTATCTGTTCTTATCAGTTTAATATCTGATACGTCCCCTATCTGGGGACCATATATTAAATGGATTTTTAGAACAGGGAGATGGAAAAAGAGCTTGCTCTGTCCACTCCACGCATTGACCTGGTATTGCAGTATCTCCAGGACCGGTGCACCCCTTCTTTAATGCAGTTTCTAAAATCAGAAACAATTGAATTCAATGCTTTTTGTTCATTTTGCTTGTTTGTCGGATTTTGGGATGGACTCTTTGGCTTTGCTTTTCTTCTCCTCATTGGATTTTTCATGTTAAAAGTTGCCGAAGCCAGATGACAAGCTCATTTTGGTTCAACTTCAGCAACTGTGCATTGCATTGCCATGTAATGTAATGTAATGCAATGCTATCTATCTAGCTCTCCCTCTATACTTCCTTTTGGATAAACAGACATATTAGGCAAGCATTTTGGAGCTTTCACCTAAATAACTACAGGTGGTGAGATAAGCTGCACAATATAATTGACCTTTCAGTATATTGTTGCACACACACCATCTATTTAGCAAATGCCCTTGTTATCAACAGCAGCCTTTTAAACTCACCTGAGCTAACAGGTATGTGAGCTGGTTACTCTGCTGCGCTTAAAATTTCTTTTTTGGTTTGCTACAATGCCTTTTCTGAAACGTTGTCTCCCTCTGCTGGAACACTGACTTCTTTCATTTAATGCCTGCAGACTATAAAAGAGAAACCAACCCAAAAAGTTTGGTTGATTAGTCTGTGGCATTCTTTTAAACTGTTGCTTATGGCGGTCTCTGTGAGCTTCTCAGTGACATTCAGCCATCCAGGTATCCCGCCTGCAGTAGACGGAATGTGGCAATGGAACGCTGGCTGCGCGTGTCATAATAGGCTCTGAGCCTTTATATACCTGCGCACAGCAGCAGCCACCTTCAGTCTGCTGCTGGACAGCCAGCAGCAGCAGCAGCAGGAGAGGTAATTAATCAGCAACCCTCCTGCTAAGGGTAGACAGCTGCTCGTTCCACCCCCCCCCCCCCCCGCCTTAATTGGTTCTCCTCCCTTCCAACGGTGTTGAGGCGGGTGGGAACAGCCGGGGGTTGAGGGTACTGTGCTAAAAGAGGTGGAGTTATGCAGATCTAAAACGTGTGGATTGCAGCAGCAGCAAGCCGAAAAGTGCAGGCATGTGAGGGATCTAGAGGTTGACAGCATGTCTTCTTAACGGGAGTCCAGGTGGCCATCTCCACAAATGGACTTTTCAGAATCCTTGGGTGGCACCGTAGTCGGAAACCAATTCTGGTTATCGCTTCTCGGCCTTTTGGCTAAGATCAAGTGTAGTATCTGTTCTTATCAGTTTAATATCTGATACGTCCCCTATCTGGGGACCATATATTAAATGGATTTTTAGAACAGGGAGATGGAAAAAGAGCTTGCTCTGTCCACTCCACGCATTGACCTGGTATTGCAGTATCTCCAGGACCGGTGCACCCCTTCTTTAATGCAGTTTCTAAAATCAGAAAGAATTGAATTCAATGCTTTTTGTTCATTTTGCTTGTTTGTCGGATTTTGGGATGGACTCTTTGGCTTTGCTTTTCTTCTCCTCATTGGATTTTTCATGTTAAAAGTTGCAGAAGCCAGATGACAAGCTCATTTTGGTTCAACTTCAGCAACTGTGCATTGCATTGCCATGTAATGTAATGTAATGCAATGCTATCTATCTAGCTCTCCCTCTATACTTCCTTTTGGATAAACAGACATATTAGGCAAGCATTTTGGAGCTTTCACCTTAATAACTACAGGTGGTGAGATAAGCTGCACAATATAATTGACCTTTCAGTATATTGTTGCACACACACCATCTATTTAGCAAATGCCCTTGTTATCAACAGCAGCCTTTTAAACTCACCTGAGCTAACAGGTATGTGAGCTGGTTACTCTGCTGCGCTTAAAATTTCTTTTTTGGTTTGCTACAATGCCTTTTCTGAAACGTTGTCTCCCTCTGCTGGAACACTGACTTCTTTCATTTAATGCCTGCAGACTATAAAAGAGAAACCAACCCTAAAAGTTTGGTTGATTAGTCTGTGGCATTCTTTTAAACTGTTGCTTATGGCGGTCTCTGTGAGCTTCTCAGTGACATTCAGCCATCCAGGTATCCCGCCTGCAGTAGACGGAATGTGGCAATGGAACGCTGGCTGCGCGTGTCATAATAGGCTCTGAGCCTTTATATACCTGCGCACAGCAGCAGCCACCTTCAGTCTGCTGCTGGACAGCCAGCAGCAGCAGCAGCAGGAGAGGTAATTAATCAGCAACCCTCCTGCTAAGGGTAGACAGCTGCTCGTTCCACCCCCCCCCCCCCCGCCTTAATTGGTTCTCCTCCCTTCCAACGGTGTTGAGGCGGGTGGGAACAGCCGGGGGTTGAGGGTACTGTGCTAAAAGAGGTGGAGTTATGCAGATCTAAAACGCGTGGATTGCAGCAGCAGCAAGCCGAAAAGTGCAGGCATGTGAGGGATCTAGAGGTTGACAGCATGTCTTCTTAACGGGAGTCCAGGTGGCCATCTCCACAAATGGACTTTTCAGAATCCTTGGGTGGCACCGTAGTCGGAAACCAATTCTGGTTATCGCTACTCGGCCTTTTGGCTAAGATCAAGTGTAGTATCTGTTCTTATCAGTTTAATATCTGATACGTCCCCTATCTGGGGACCATATATTAAATGGATTTTTAGAACAGGGAGATGGAAAAAGAGCTTGCTCTGTCCACTCCACGCATTGACCTGGTATTGCAGTATCTCCAGGACCGGTGCACCCCTTCTTTAATGCAGTTTCTAAAATCAGAAAGAATTGAATTCAATGCTTTTTGTTCATTTTGCTTGTTTGTCGGATTTTGGGATGGACTCTTTGGCTTTGCTTTTTTTCTCCTCATTGGATTTTTCATGTTAAAAGTTGCAGAAGCCAGATGACAAGCTCATTTTGGTTCAACTTCAGCAACTGTGCATTGCATTGCCATGTAATGTAATGTAATGCAATGCTATCTATCTAGCTCTCCCTCTATACTTCCTTTTGGATAAACAGACATAGTAGGCAAGCATTTTGGAGCTTTCACCTAAATAACTACAGGTGGTGAGATAAGCTGCACAATATAATTGACCTTTCAGTATATTGTTGCACACACACCATCTATTTAGCAAATGCCCTTGTTATCAACAGCAGCCTTTTAAACTCACCTGAGCTAACAGGTATGTGAGCTGGTTACTCTGCTGCGCTTAAAATTTCTTTTTTGGTTTGCTACAATGCCTTTTCTGAAACGTTGTCTCCCTCTGCTGGAACACTGACTTCTTTCATTTAATGCCTGCAGACTATAAAAGAGAAACCAACCCAAAAAGTTTGGTTGATTAGTCTGTGGCATTCTTTTAAACTGTTGCTTATGGCGGTCTCTGTGAGCTTCTCAGTGACATTCAGCCATCCAGGTATCCCGCCTGCAGTAGACGGAATGTGGCAATGGAACGCTGGCTGCGCGTGTCATAATAGGCTCTGAGCCTTTATATACCTGCGCACAGCAGCAGCCACCTTCAGTCTGCTGCTGGACAGCCAGCAGCAGCAGCAGCAGGAGAGGTAATTAATCAGCAACCCTCCTGCTAAGGGTAGACAGCTGCTCGATCCACCCCCCCCCCCGCCTTAATTGGTTCTCCTCCCTTCCAACGGTGTTGAGGCGGGTGGGAACAGCCGGGGGTTGAGGGTACTGTGCTAAAAGAGGTGGAGTTATGCAGATCTAAAACGCGTGGATTGCAGCAGCAGCAAGCCGAAAAGTGCAGGCATGTGAGGGATCTAGAGGTTGACAGCATGTCTTCTTAACGGGAGTCCAGGTGGCCATCTCCACAAATGGACTTTTCAGAATCCTTGGGTGGCACCGTAGTCGGAAACCAATTCTGGTTATCGCTTCTCGGCCTTTTGGCTAAGATCAAGTGTAGTATCTGTTCTTATCAGTTTAATATCTGATACGTCCCCTATCTGGGGACCATATATTAAATGGATTTTTAGAACAGGGAGATGGAAAAAGAGCTTGCTCTGTCCACTCCACGCATTGACCTGGTATTGCAGTATCTCCAGGACCGGTGCACCCCTTCTTTAATGCAGTTTCTAAAATCAGAAAGAATTGAATTCAATGCTTTTTGTTCATTTTGCTTGTTTGTCGGATTTTGGGATGGACTCTTTGGCTTTGCTTTTCTTCTCCTCATTGGATTTTTCATGTTAAAAGTTGCCGAAGCCAGATGACAAGCTCATTTTGGTTCAACTTCAGCAACTGTGCATTGCATTGCCATGTAATGTAATGTAATGCAATGCTATCTATCTAGCTCTCCCTCTATACTTCCTTTTGGATAAACAGACATAGTAGGCAAGCATTTTGGAGCTTTCACCTAAATAACTACAGGTGGTGAGATAAGCTGCACAATATAATTGACCTTTCAGTATATTGTTGCACACACACCATCTATTTAGCAAATGCCCTTGTTATCAACAGCAGCCTTTTAAACTCACCTGAGCTAACAGGTATGTGAGCTGGTTACTCTGCTGCGCTTAAAATTTCTTTTTTCGTTTGCTACAATGCCTTTTCTGAAACGTTGTCTCCCTCTGCTGGAACACTGACTTCTTTCATTTAATGCCTGCAGACTATAAAAGAGAAACCAACCCAAAAAGTTTGGTTGATTAGTCTGTGGCATTCTTTTAAACTGTTGCTTATGGCGGTCTCTGTGAGCTTCTCAGTGACATTCAGCCATCCAGGTATCCCGCCTGCAGTAGACGGAATGTGGCAATGGAACGCTGGCTGCGCGTGTCATAATAGGCTCTGAGCCTTTATATACCTGCGCACAGCAGCAGCCACCTTCAGTCTGCTGCTGGACAGCCAGCAGCAGCAGCAGCAGGAGAGGTAATTAATCAGCAACCCTCCTGCTAAGGGTAGACAGCTGCTCGTTCCACCCCCCCCCCCCGCCTTAATTGGTTCTCCTCCCTTCCAACGGTGTTGAGGCGGGTGGGAACAGCCGGGGGTTGAGGGTACTGTGCTAAAAGAGGTGGAGTTATGCAGATCTAAAACGCGTGGATTGCAGCAGCAGCAAGCCGAAAAGTGCAGGCATGTGAGGGATCTAGAGGTTGACAGCATGTCTTCTTAACGGGAGTCCAGGTGGCCATCTCCACAAATGGACTTTTCAGAATCCTTGGGTGGCACCGTAGTCGGAAACCAATTCTGGTTATCGCTTCTCGGCCTTTTGGCTAAGATCAAGTGTAGTATCTGTTCTTATCAGTTTAATATCTGATACGTCCCCTATCTGGGGACCATATATTAAATGGATTTTTAGAACAGGGAGATGGAAAAAGAGCTTGCTCTGTCCACTCCACGCATTGACCTGGTATTGCAGTATCTCCAGGACCGGTGCACCCCTTCTTTAATGCAGTTTCTAAAATCAGAAAGAATTGAATTCAATGCTTTTTGTTCATTTTGCTTGTTTGTCGGATTTTGGGATGGACTCTTTGGCTTTGCTTTTCTTCTCCTCATTGGATTTTTCATGTTAAAAGTTGCAGAAGCCAGATGACAAGCTCATTTTGGTTCAACTTCAGCAACTGTGCATTGCATTGCCATGTAATGTAATGTAATGCAATGCTATCTATCTAGCTCTCCCTCTATACTTCCTTTTGGATAAACAGACATATTAGGCAAGCATTTTGGAGCTTTCACCTAAATAACTACAGGTGGTGAGATAAGCTGCACAATATAATTGACCTTTCAGTATATTGTTGCACACACACCATCTATTTAGCAAATGCCCTTGTTATCAACAGCAGCCTTTTAAACTCACCTGAGCTAACAGGTATGTGAGCTGGTTACTCTGCTGCGCTTAAAATTTCTTTTTTCGTTTGCTACAATGCCTTTTCTGAAACGTTGTCTCCCTCTGCTGGAACACTGACTTCTTTCATTTAATGCCTGCAGACTATAAAAGAGAAACCAACCCAAAAAGTTTGGTTGATTAGTCTGTGGCATTCTTTTAAACTGTTGCTTATGGCGGTCTCTGTGAGCTTCTCAGTGACATTCAGCCATCCAGGTATCCCGCCTGCAGTAGACGGAATGTGGCAATGGAACGCTGGCTGCGCGTGTCATAATAGGCTCTGAGCCTTTATATACCTGCGCACAGCAGCAGCCACCTTCAGTCTGCTGCTGGACAGCCAGCAGCAGCAGCAGCAGGAGAGGTAATTAATCAGCAACCCTCCTGCTAAGGGTAGACAGCTGCTCGTTCCACCCCCCCCCCGCCTTAATTGGTTCTCCTCCCTTCCAACGGTGTTGAGGCGGGTGGGAACAGCCGGGGGTTGAGGGTACTGTGCTAAAAGAGGTGGAGTTATGCAGATCTAAAACGCGTGGATTGCAGCAGCAGCAAGCCGAAAAGTGCAGGCATGTGAGGGATCTAGAGGTTGACAGCATGTCTTCTTAACGGGAGTCCAGGTGGCCATCTCCACAAATGGACTTTTCAGAATCCTTGGGTGGCACCGTAGTCGGAAACCAATTCTGGTTATCGCTTCTCGGCCTTTTGGCTAAGATCAAGTGTAGTATCTGTTCTTATCAGTTTAATATCTGATACGTCCCCTATCTGGGGACCATATATTAAATGGATTTTTAGAACAGGGAGATGGAAAAAGAGCTTGCTCTGTCCACTCCACGCATTGACCTGGTATTGCAGTATCTCCAGGACCGGTGCACCCCTTCTTTAATGCAGTTTCTAAAATCAGAAAGAATTGAATTCAATGCTTTTTGTTCATTTTGCTTTTTTGTCGGATTTTGGGATGGACTCTTTGGCTTTGCTTTTCTTCTCCTCATTGGATTTTTCATGTTAAAAGTTGCAGAAGCCAGATGACAAGCTCATTTTGGTTCAACTTCAGTAACTGTGCATTGCATTGCCATGTAATGTAATGTAATGCAATGCTATCTATCTAGCTCTCCCTCTATACTTCCTTTTGGATAAACAGACATATTAGGCAAGCATTTTGGAGCTTTCACCTAAATAACTACAGGTGGTGAGATAAGCTGCACAATATAATTGACCTTTCAGTATATTGTTGCACACACACCATCTATTTAGCAAATGCCCTTGTTATCAACAGCAGCCTTTTAAACTCACCTGAGCTAACAGGTATGTGAGCTGGTTACTCTGCTGCGCTTACAATTTCTTTTTTGGTTTGCTACAATGCCTTTTCTGAAACGTTGTCTCCCTCTGCTGGAACACTGACTTCTTTCATTTAATGCCTGCAGACTATAAAAGAGAAACCAACCCAAAAAGTTTGGTTGATTAGTCTGTGGCATTCTTTTAAACTGTTGCTTATGGCGGTCTCTGTGAGCTTCTCAGTGACATTCAGCCATCCAGGTATCCCGCCTGCAGTAGACGGAATGTGGCAATGGAACGCTGGCTGCGCGTGTCATAATAGGCTCTTAGCCTTTATATACCTGCGCACAGCAGCAGCCACCTTCAGTCTGCTGCTGGACAGCCAGCAGCAGCAGCAGCAGGAGAGGTAATTAATCAGCAACCCTCCTGCTAAGGGTAGACAGCTGCTCGTTCCACCCCCCCCCCCCCCGCCTTAATTGGTTCTCCTCCCTTCCAACGGTGTTGAGGCGGGTGGGAACAGCCGGGGGTTGAGGGTACTGTGCTAAAAGAGGTGGAGTTATGCAGCTCTAAAACGCGTGGATTGCAGCAGCAGCAAGCCGAAAAGTGCAGGCATGTGAGGGATCTAGAGGTTGACAGCATGTCTTCTTAACGGGAGTCCAGGTGGCTATCTCCACAAATGGACTTTTCAGAATCCTTGGGTGGCACCGTAGTCGGAAACCAATTCTGGTTATCACTTCTCGGCCTTTTGGCTGAGACCAAGTGCTTCACAGCAGGAGGTTTCAGTTGAAGGGCACTCAGGTACCCCTCTCCTTGGCCTGGCAGGATCGTCCACTTCGGTGGGCTTCACCTGCCTGCTGCTATTAGGGAGAGGGATTAGTCCTAGGGTAACGGGCAGCGATCCCCCAGCCTTCAGGTGCTTTATCTCAAAGCTCTGAAGGCGCAGATTGCAGGCGGTTGCAATTTGCATTTTGTTGCGCCATACCATGGAGGTTGACCCCAACCTCGTGCCTCTATATGCGAGGCTTAAGAACACTATAAGGGTCCGCTTTACGGCTGGTGGTTCCGATATGCGGAATCTGGGATATGTAGTCCAGGACGTGCTTGAGAAACTGCTCCACGTCAGAACCAACGAAATCCTTTCTATCCAGGATTATCCTCGACGTGGAGATTATGATGTAACCTTTACTGGCGAAGGTATTTTCAAAGATGTTTTGTCCAGAGTTAAGTCGGTAGAAAATAGCCCTGGTCTAAAAGGGATTCAGATCATCGAGCACGTCCTGGATGAGGTAAAGATGGTGGTTGTGAAAATCTTCTCACCCTTCATAACAGCACCAGATGTTATTTCCTTTTTGTCAGTTTATTTTAAAAGTGTGAAATTGATTGGGAAAGTGTTGAATGAGTTTAACATCTGGACCTCAAAATGGAAGTTTTTAGTAAAATGTGAAAGAGACCCTAAATTCCCTGGAGGTGTGAGACTTCCTCCAGCTCGATTTAAAATAGGGCAAACTAATGGGGATTTTTTTTTCTCAGGAATGCCACTTTTCTGTAGGTATTGTGGTCTCTATGGGCACTCTAAGGATAGTTGTGGTGCCACTTGTAGAAATTGTGCCAGTACTGAACATGACACAAAGGAGTGCCCAAATGAAAAAAAATGCTCTTTTTGTCGGACACCTGGTCATTTCTATTTTTCTTGCCCTCACAGGTTCAGAGAGGATGAACAAAAACAAAAGGAGAAGTCCAAGACATCCGGGAATGGACGGGCCAATCAGACCACCCCTCAGGAGGAGGAACAACAACCTGGAGCCTCGGGAGGTGATAAGAGCGCTTCGACTAGTAACAATCCCTCCGAGTCAATGACAGGTAACTCACAGGAGCCCAGGAGCTGGCTGAAAGACCATAAGGAGGCTAAAAGGAAGGCTGAGAAAGATCATAAAGGGGCGGTCGGTAAGGCCAAAAAAGAGCGCCAAAAGGCTGACACCGAGCCCAAAATTCCCACTGGGTCTCACGAGAGCGAGGGCGGTACGTGGCATTTGGTGAGGTCTCATAATAAGAAAAAGAATGGTTCCGTGGAGGTGGCTAATAGGGAGGAGATGGATACATCCCCTCACGGGGGTGTAGACTCTGGAATCCCGAGGTCCCGGGGCTCTGCTGCCCCAGGTGGGGCCCCGAACCTGGCTGCCTCTGGGGACTCTGAGGCTCCGCCATGTGCGCAGCCTGCCCCTGTGTTACGACCCTCTGCGGGTCAGCAGGGGAGTGCGGAGCCTCTCGGAGACCCACCTGACGAGGACCTAAATGGTCAGCCTATGGAGACCCAGTGTAACCTTTCTCACAATATCCTTCCGAGCTACACCCCAGTAGCGTCGGGTCTTAATTTAAGTGAATGTTCCTTCTCCGATGATGAAGACTCTTTGATAACGGTGGATTCAGAAGAGGGCGTTGGTGAAAGTCCAAGTGGTCTGATCCGTCCATCGGATAGGTAAAGTCCAGTTTTTGTTTCTTCCTAACCATTTGTTATGATGGCTGACATTAGTGGTGTTTCCCTCAATGTGAGAGGCATAGGATCCAAGACCAGAAGAGCTACTGTTTTACATTTTTTAACCTGTTTTACAGCTTCTGTTTTCTTTTTACAAGAATGTCATATCCCTCATAAGATTTCTTACAAAAAATATAAGGAAGAGTGGAAACATGGTCCATCGGTCTGGTCTGGATCAAATGCAACCGGATCAGCCGGGGTAGTTATACTTTTTAAGGGAAATGTGTCTATTGATTTTATCCAAGATATTTTACCGGGTCGTATTCTTTTAGTTAAGGCTTTTATTGATGGGACAAGATGGCAGTTTTTAAATTTTTATGGGTCACCTGATAAAAATGAAAGGGCTGATATGCTGGAAATTTTACCTTTATTTATTAACATTTCTGAACCTTTTATCCTGGCAGGTGATTTTAATTGTATTTTAAAAGGCGAAAGCCGACGCTCCGGTTCCGTGAGTAGAAATTATGACAAAACGTCTGGAATGTTAAGCAATATTATAAATGATTGTAAATTAACTGATGTGTATAAAGAATGTAACAAGGATAGCCCTATAGACGCTGGTTTCACCTGGAGCAATTCTACATGTAGCTCCAGGATAGATTTTGTTTTAGGTTCAGAAAAAATACTGCCAGTGAAATGTGAAGTTTTAACTAATATTCTCTCAGATCACAAGGTTTTATCTTTTAGAGTGAGGATTAATGGAAAGAAGAAATGTGGTAAGAAATCTTGGAAATTGAATGTGTCCCTTTTAAAAGATCCACAAATTTTATCGGATTTTATTGAGTTTTATGTAAACTGTAGAAAAAGGAAAAACCCCAATATTTCTTTTAGCTCCTGGTGGGATAGAATGAAAATAAGCATTAAAGATTTCTTTATAAAGAAAAGCATACAAAAAGCTAAAGAAAAGTTTGAGATCTATAATTTTCTTAATATCAGGTTACAGACATTGTACAAATTCAAAGACAATGGTCTGGATGTAGGTAATGATATATTGAGTCTTAAAGGAGAAATTTCAAAGTGGTTGGAACAAAAAGGAAAAGAACTGATTTTTCGTTCAAAGGTAAAACACGTAGAAGAGGATGAGACTTGTTCCAGGTATTTTTTTAAGAAAAACAAACAGGCGAAAACAATAATTGATAACATAGATGGAGATAATAATATCAACGTTATATTGGATAAGGTAAATGTCTATTTTAATGATCTTTTTAATGGAAAAACTATAGACCATGATTTAATACACACTTTCCTGGGGGAGATCAAGTCCACCCTAGATGCTGATGCCCAAAGTTTTTTATCCCAACCTCTATGTGAGGAAGAGATTTTAGAAACCATGAAGAGTTTTAAAAATGGTAAAGTGCCGGGCCCTGATGGTATCCCCATAGAGTTTTATATAAGTTTTTATGATATTTTAAAAGATGATTTGTTTAATTTGTTTTCCGAAGTTTTTAATAATAAGGTTTTACTCAACTCATGGAAGAAAGGTGAGGTATCACTACTATACAAAAAAGGTGACAAAACGGATCTTAAAAACTGGAGGCCGATAACTCTTTTAAATAGTGATTACAAAATTATGGCTAAGATCTGTGCAAATCGGTTGAAAAAGGTGATACATAAAGTAATTCATGCAAATCAGGTATGCGGGGTACCTGGGCGTAGTATCTGGGACAATTTAAACCTGGTGAAAGATTGTATTGAAGATGTAAAAACCAGAAAGACAAAGATGTCAATCCTAGCGGTGGATTTTGAGAAAGCTTTTGACCGCGTGTCTCATTTTTATCTTTTTAAAGTTTTAGAAAAAATGGGCATTCCGGGTGGGTTTTTATTGTCTCTTAAAGCTTTTTATAATGATTGTACGAGTAAGATTTTAGTTAATGGTTTTAAAACAAAAGAGGTAGTTTTAAAATCAGGGGTGAAGCAGGGTTGCCCTTTGTCCCCCCTGCTTTTTATATGTGCTATAGAACCCCTTTTATGTACAATACGCCGGGATAAGCAAATATGTGGAGTACCCTTACCCGGAGGGAATGGTCTACAAGTTAAAGTTGTAAGCTATATGGATGATGTAGCCGTGTTTGGATGTGATGTACCTTCAATACAAAAAACGATAAGCCAAATTCAGTCTTTTTGTACAGTTTCCGGTTTTAAAATTAATCTTACTAAATGTAATATTTTAAATGTCGGGGGGATGAGTTTACATGATGTACCAATTGCAGTTACAGATTCCATTACTATTTTAGGTGTTTCTTTTAATGAATCTAATAATGGTTTTAATAGCTGGGATGCGGCAGCACAGAAAATTAATCAGAAAATCTGCATGTGGAATATGAGAAAGCTGTCAATGGAAGGTAAAGTTCTGATTGTAAAAATGGTGATATTACCTATCCTGTTATATCTTAGTTTGGTGTTCCCCCCTCCTACAAATTTGTTGAAACGAATTACAAAAGTATGTTTTACCTTTTTTTGGGGCTCAAAAATGGAGAAACTCAAAAGAGAAATTGTGACAAAGCCAAAGGTTAAAGGTGGGAAAGATTTCCCTGTTTTAGATAAGTTTCTTTTAATACATTTTTTCTGTTTCTGTTTTAAAACCCTTTTTAAAGATAATTACCTTTCCTATTTTATGCGTTTTAACACTGGTTTTCTCATGAGAAGGTTTGGTTGGTTTGAAACGGTTTTATCCTTTCCTTATGCTTTTAACCTACCTGCACATTATGAGATTTTAAAGAAAATTATTCTTGATTTTAATTTGAATAAGAAACAGACAGGGGATCTATGTAACAGCAAGACACTACTCAAACAAATTAGTACTGATGTGACGTTGTGTGATATTGAACGTTATGATGATGACAAAACTGTACACATATGGAAAATGATTAACGCCCCTTATCTTTTTAATGTACAGAAAGACATGTCTTGGAGCTGCGCACACCACTGTCTTCCTTGCCGGGCATTCCAGTACAGAAGAGGTTTTGTGAGGTCTGCCATCTGCCCAAGAGAAGGTTGTCAAGAAGAAGAGACAGTGAAGCATCTTTTATGGACTTGTGCTTTTGCTAAAGAGTTCTGGAGAAGATTAATCCCCCTGCTGGAGAAAATGGTGGACCTCAAGGACTTTAATTTTGCATCAGTGTTATATGGTCTTCTGGAATGCCCAACAATGGACCAAAAAATAATGGCGTGGAAGACAGTGAATTGTGCCAAGATAGCGCTCTGGAATGCTAGAAATATTGCTGTTTTTAAACATGAAATGTTACCAGTAGATGATGTTTTAGCATTTTGTAAAAGTGAAATGTACATATACTATTTATTGGACAGGAAAAAGAATGTAACGTTGGCAGGCAAATGGCTTTTTAACCTATGGAATATTTGAAGTCTTGTAAAATTTGCTGTGATGGAATTTTTATTTTTCTTTGAAGTCCCGAAAGTGTAATGTGGATGTAATGGTTTTATTTCTGTAATTTGTTAAATTTTAAATAAACGGTTTTTATCCCCATGTGGGGGATAGCAAAATTAAAAAAAAATCTGTTCTTATCAGTTTAATATCTGATACGTCCCCTATCTGGGGACCATATATTAAATGGATTTTTAGAACAGGGAGATGGAAAAAGAGCTTGCTCTGTCCACTCCACGCATTGACCTGGTATTGCAGTATCTCCAGGACCGGTGCACCCCTTCTTTAATGCAGTTTCTAAAATCAGAAAGAATTGAATTCAATGCTTTTTGTTCATTTTGCTTGTTTGTCGGATTTTGGGATGGACTCTTTGGCTTTGCTTTTCTTCTCCTCATTGGATTTTTCATGTTAAAAGTTGCAGAAGCCAGATGACAAGCTCATTTTGGTTCAACTTCAGCAACTGTGCATTGCATTGCCATGTAATGTAATGTAATGCAATGCTATCTATCTAGCTCTCCCTCTATACTTCCTTTTGGATAAACAGACATATTAGGCAAGCATTTTGGAGCTTTCACCTAAATAACTACAGGTGGTGAGATAAGCTGCACAATATAATTGACCTTTCAGTATATTGTTGCACACACACCATCTATTTAGCAAATGCCCTTGTTATCAACAGCAGCCTTTTAAACTCACCTGAGCTAACAGGTATGTGAGCTGGTTACTCTGCTGCGCTTAAAATTTCTTTTTTGGTTTGCTACAATGCCTTTTCTGAAACGTTGTCTCCCTCTGCTGGAACACTGACTTCTTTCATTTAATGCCTGCAGACTATAAAAGAGAAACCAACCCAAAAAGTTTGGTTGATTAGTCTGTGGCATTCTTTTAAACTGTTGCTTATGGCGGTCTCTGTGAGCTTCTCAGTGACATTCAGCCATCCAGGTATCCCGCCTGCAGTAGACGGAATGTGGCAATGGAACGCTGGCTGCGCGTGTCATAATAGGCTCTGAGCCTTTATATACCTGCGCACAGCAGCAGCCACCTTCAGTCTGCTGCTGGACAGCCAGCAGCAGCAGGAGAGGTAATTAATCAGCAACCCTCCTGCTAAGGGTAGACAGCTGCTCGTTCCACCCCCCCCCCGCCTTAATTGGTTCTCCTCCCTTCCAACGGTGTTGAGGCGGGTGGGAACAGCCGGGGGTTGAGGGTACTGTGCTAAAAGAGGTGGAGTTATGCAGATCTAAAACGCGTGGATTGCAGCAGCAGCAAGCCGAAAAGTGCAGGCATGTGAGGGATCTAGAGGTTGACAGCATGTCTTCTTAACGGGAGTCCAGGTGGCCATCTCCACAAATGGACTTTTCAGAATCCTTGGGTGGCACCGTAGTCGGAAACCAATTCTGGTTATCGCTTCTCGGCCTTTTGGCTAAGATCAAGTGCAGTGATCTAACGGTTGTTGCCTTGGTCTCGGCTAGGAGGTGCCTGGGGTACCCGGCTTGTTAGCCTTGGGGGATCGCTCTCTCTTAACGGAGGGAGCTTCACCCCCTTGCTGCTATTGGCAAGTTGGATTAATCCCCAGGCAACGAGAGGCGATCACCCTTGTCACTACTTCGGTAGGGGGCAACTGTTCCCACACATAGCTGTGGGGACAACATTGTGGAAGGACTTGAAGATGGAGGATGTAATGAAGTGGAATTGCTTACGCTTTTCTGCGAAGATGGACTGTTTGTTGGAGGAAGAAGAAGTTCTGGATTTGCTGGAGGAATATGGAGCAGTAGAAAAGAAGGATATCTTGTGCATGCAAGAGCTAAGGTACAAGAAGATGTATGATGTGACTTTACGCTTGGAGGAGAAATGTCTTCATTTCTTGAAGTGTTGGAATGGAGGGAAGGTTGGAGTGAAGCCACTTTTTTTGGGAAAACCAAGAACTGTGGTAGTAAGTATGGACGATCCTTTTGTGATAATGGAGGAAGTGCTGGAGTATTTAAAGAAGAAATGTGTGTTGGTAAAGTTCCAGAAGGACTATTTGAACAAAGTTGGAGTATGGAACGGAAAAAGACGATTTGTAGTATGGATGAAGAGAGAAGAAGAGTTGGTTATGGGAAAAATTGTGATAAATGGCAGGACTGGTTTCTGTTATATGGAAAAAGACAAGAAGAGTTTTGAAGAATGTAAAGAGGAGCAGAGAGAGTTGCAAGTAGTTAAAGAGAAAGAAGAAATTGTGAAAAAGAAGCAAGATTTGGTGAGAAGTAAAGACTCATTGTTAGAAGGAGTAAAGATTGAAGATTGTGCTGTGGGAGAAGAGGAGATACAAGTAAAGCAGATATTTGTAAGGAGAGAACTAAAGGAAAATGATAAAGAAAAGAGACGTAAGTCGGAGGACAAGAAAGAAGAGAAAGTAACATGTGATAGTGCTGAAGGTGAAAAGATTTTGTTGGAAGGTTTTTTGGATAGTGACTGGGATATGTGGGACAGGTCTTGGAGTAGGAAAAGACGTGGAAGGAAAAAAGCTTTGAGTTAATTGTTAATGTCTTGTAGGAAGGTTTTTTTGCTGATGTAAGAGTGTTTTATGTTTGTTAAATTTATTAAGTATTATTATTAAATTTTGTTATAAAAAAAAAAAAAAAAGTTGAATTCGGATGATGAAGGCGTAGGCGACATTTTTGTTGTCCATGCATATGGAATTTAATTTATGTCGCGTCTTCTGACGCATTCAATTAAAAAAAAATCTGTTCTTATCAGTTTAATATCTGATACGTCCCCTATCTGGGGACCATATATTAAATGGATTTTTAGAACAGGGAGATGGAAAAAGAGCTTGCTCTGTCCACTCCACGCATTGACCTGGTATTGCAGTATCTCCAGGACCGGTGCACCCCTTCTTTAATGCAGTTTCTAAAATCAGAAAGAATTGAATTCAATGCTTTTTGCTCATTTTGCTTGTTTGTCGGATTTTGGGATGGACTCTTTGGCTTTGCTTTTCTTCTCCTCATTGGATTTTTCATGTTAAAAGTTGCAGAAGCCAGATGACAAGCTCATTTTGGTTCAACTTCAGCAACTGTGCATTGCATTGCCATGTAATGTAATGTAATGCAATGCTATCTATCTAGCTCTCCCTCTATACTTCCTTTTGGATAAACAGACATATTAGGCAAGCATTTTGGAGCTTTCACCTAAATAACTACAGGTGGTGAGATAAGCTGCACAATATAATTGACCTTTCAGTATATTGTTGCACACACACCATCTATTTAGCAAATGCCCTTGTTATCAACAGCAGCCTTTTAAACTCACCTGAGCTAACAGGTATGTGAGCTGGTTACTCTGCTGCGCTTAAAATTTCTTTTTTGGTTTGCTACAATGCCTTTTCTGAAACGTTGTCTCCCTCTGCTGGAACACTGACTTCTTTCATTTAATGCCTGCAGACTATAAAAGAGAAACCAACCCAAAAAGTTTGGTTGATTAGTCTGTGGCATTCTTTTAAACTGTTGCTTATGGCGGTCTCTGTGAGCTTCTCAGTGACATTCAGCCATCCAGGTATCCCGCCTGCAGTAGACGGAATGTGGCAATGGAACGCTGGCTGCGCGTGTCATAATAGGCTCTGAGCCTTTATATACCTGCGCACAGCAGCAGCCACCTTCAGTCTGCTGCTGGACAGCCAGCAGCAGCAGCAGCAGGAGAGGTAATTAATCAGCAACCCTCCTGCTAAGGGTAGACAGCTGCTCGTTCCACCCCCCCCCCCCCGCCTTAATTGGTTCTCCTCCCTTCCAACGGTGTTGAGGCGGGTGGGAACAGCCGGGGGTTGAGGGTACTGTGCTAAAAGAGGTGGAGTTATGCAGATCTAAAACGCGTGGATTGCAGCAGCAGCAAGCCGAAAAGTGCAGGCATGTGAGGGATCTAGAGGTTGACAGCATGTCTTCTTAACGGGAGTCCAGGTGGCCATCTCCACAAATGGACTTTTCAGAATCCTTGGGTGGCACCGTAGTCGGAAACCAATTCTGGTTATCGCTTCTCGGCCTTTTGGCACGATCTATCAGGTTTACCTGTGTGGTCTTGCCTGTGAGGTGCTCTTGGTACCCTTTCTCTCGGCCTGGGGGGATCGTTCCTCTTCGGAGGGACTTAACCCCCCTGCTGCTATTGGGAGGAAGGATTAGTCCGGGAGCAACGGGAAGAGATCCCATGAAGGCTTGCGCCTTTCAGAGAGAAGAGTCGGTACGTTCCTGAGTGAAGGATGCCGGCAACGCTCACATATTCATCGGGTGATGCCCGGATGCGGAACACCGTGAGGATTGAAGTTGGAGCAGCATCGAGGATGGAGAAGAATTTGGACTACATCTGCCATAGGATTCTTCTTGGAGTTCTGGAGTTTCGGCGGGAAGACATATTCTGCTTCCAGGGCAACGAGTACAAGGGGACATACACCATCACCTTCAAGAGCCAGGGATGCTGTCAGCAACTCGTACAAAAGGTAAACGAGAAAAACTACTTAGATGAATTGGATGGACTAACCTTTTGTCTCTTGTATGCTTATGACGAGATCCCCATCGTGGTGCATTTCCCGAACCCCTTTGTGGAAGCTGCAGACATCTCGACCTACCTTACCCGCTATTGTGATGATCTGAGATACCTGGGTACTGTGAAGAACGCGGTAGGCTTCTGGTGCGGCAAGAGAAGGTATATGGCCCGTCTAAAGAGGGACCTTAGTGGAGTGGGAGGAATGCTACACCCTCCCTCAACCTTCGTAATCGGTAAGAGCTGAGGCTACTTATTTTATCCTGGAATGCCAGTATGTTGCAGGAACTGTGGACAAATGGGTCATACCCAAACGTCCTGCACGGGCAGGAAAGTAGACCGCTGCAATAATTGCAGCTGTTACGGACATTTAATGAAGGACTGTCCCGCTGGGAGGAAATGTAATCTCTGCGGTGAGGCGGGGCACATGTTCCGAGGATGCCCCAACAGGACCAGGACCAGGACCTACGCAGAAGCTGCATCTTCTGAAGCTGAGCCGATGCGCCCACCGGTCTTCACTGGCAGGCCGGCGTCGGAGGGCGGTTCGAAGGGCGGGAAGGCTGGGATGGAGCAGGGAGCCGGAGGCCCCTCTGGGGCGGCACCTGCATCGAAGTCCCTTAACGATGGGCGGACCTCGCATGGACCGGAGCGGGGGGGTCCTCCTTCTGGGAGGGTATCCTCCGTATCGATGGTTCCCGATACCGATCCTGTTGGGCTGGAGGGTGGTGCCCCTGTGCGGTTGGCTACAGGGGACCACGCAGCGATGGCCTCAGGATCTTCCAGGGCGATTAGCCAGCCAGATGAGGGGGCTTTGCTTCTAGGTGGCGAACATCAGGAAATCTGTGTTGCTGATCTTGTCCTGATGGACCAGTCTCCCCCCCTGGAGGAGGTGGAGGAAGAGGAGGACTGCACCAGTGACCTAGTGGAGTCTGCCCCGAAAAAGAGACGGAATGTCGAAGCCCCAGCGTCTCCTGGAATGTGGCTGGGAACCGTGACCTACGAGGGGGCAACCGCCGGCTCACAGAATATCGAGTCGTTTGGGTCCTCTAGCCCGGATGTCCTGGAGCAATTTGATATACAGGGCTTTGAGTCAGGTGTCCTCATGGAAGATCCACCACCCTGACCTATGAATGCCCACATTAAGACTTGTCTCACTGAATGTGAGGTCATTAAAGAGCCCAGTTCGTAGGGCTGCTCTATTCAAGTATTTAGAAACCACTGACTTTGACATATGTTTATTACAGGAATGCGGGATACAACATGCACTAAATTATAATGATATCAAGACAGATTGGAGACTGGGGCCCTCCATCTGGTCTGGCTCCAATGACAACAAGTCAGCGGGGGTGGGCTTCCTCTGTCGTGGGAGAAATATTACTATAAATGCTGTCACAGAAATAGTACCAGGCAGAGTGGTTTTAGTGCATTTTAAATTTAATGGTTTTACCCTACGTGTAATGAATATTTATGCTCCCCCTGATAAGCAAGAGAGAATTAATTTATTTGGGATATTGCCATTGTACTGTACTGGGTCATCTCCCCTGATCGTAGGGGGTGATTTTAATTGTCTTTGTGCTAGTGAACAACGAGCAGGGGGTGACCCTTTACGCAAATTGGATAAGTCATGTCATCTATTGAAAGATTTTATAACTGATTTTAAATTATGCGATGCGTGGAGGTCACTCCTGCCGACGGACCCTGGTTATACGTGGTCCGGAAGAGGGGTGTCCTACAGGATCGATTTTATTTTCCTATCAGATGATTTTAACCCTGTTAAATGTGTTTTAACATCAAATATATTTTCTGACCATAAGGGCTTGGAGGTGCATCTAGAATACCGGGATGAACAGAGGGTCAACAGGGGCCTCTGGCGTCTAAGTACATACCTGCTGGAGGACCCTCTGATTCGACAAGACTTTGGTAAAGCCTATCAAGCCTGGCGGCGACAAAAACCTTCTGATGCCCCTATGGTAACCTGGTGGGAAAATTTGAAAAAAAAAGTCAGAATGTTTTTTATAAAAGCAGGGAGACGTAAAGCTAGAGAGAAAAAAAGATGTTTTAGTGATCTTAACACCAAACTACAAACACTTTTTAAATTCAAAGAGCTAGGGGTGGAGGTGGGAGATGATATTGCTAGCCTAAAAACTGAAATTCAGAACTGCATAGACACAAAGGGGAAAGAGATTATTTTTAACTCTAGAGTGCAGCACTTGGAGGAGGGGGAGAAGTGCTCTCGCTTCTTCTTCAAAAAAGTCATGGATAAAAGAGAAGTGATCACAAATCTAGAGGGTGAAACATCTATGCAGGGAATGTTGAATGCTACTTTTAACTTTTATAAGCATCTTTTTAGTAAAAAGTGTATAGATGAGTCCTTTTTATCTGATGCTCTTAATGATCTCGATTTTAAGTTAAATTTTACAGACCAGGAGTTTTTAGAGCGCGATATTGTTTTAGAGGAATTATTTTATGTTTTTAAAAGTTTCTCTAAGGGTAAAGCACCTGGGTGTGACGGACTACCTGTAGAATTTTACCTTACTTTTTGGGACATTTTAAAAGAGGACCTTTTTATGCTTTTTAAAGAAGTTTTTATTTGTGAACAGTTGCCATTTTCGTGGAGGAGAGGAGTGGTGTCTTTGATATATAAAAAAGGTGACCGCAGTACTCTAGCGAATTGGAGACCCATAACTCTCCTAAATGTTGATTACAAGGTACTTGCTAAGGTGGTTGCAGACCGGCTCAGGAGTGTCATTGCCAAACTAATCCAGCCTGAGCAGGTTTGTAGTGTACCAGGCAGAAGTATTTCAGAGGTTTTAAACGTATTAAGGGATGTAATTTGGTATTCCAGAGACCGGGGTCAAAATGTAGCTCTTTTAGCCCTAGATTTTGAAAAAGCTTTCGATAGAGTCTCTCATAGATTTCTTTTTAGAGTTTTAAAAAGAATGGGTATCCCTAATATGCTTTTAAATTGTATTAAGATTTTATATAAAAATTGTTTTAGTCAAATTTCTCTTAATGGCTTTTTAACAGATGGAGTTCCCCTTGAGTCCGGAGTGAAGCAGGGATGCCCCTTGTCGCCCATCCTGTTCATCTGCGCCATGGAGCCCCTGCTGAGCGCAATAAGGAAAGACAAAGTGATTAGAGGGGTTCCTGTTCCAGGCGGAGGTGGCAGTGATGTGAGAGTCTTTGGCTACATGGATGACGTGACGGTTGTGTGCGTGGACCCTGCTTCCCTCCGGAGGGCGGTGTTGCGCATTGATTTTTTTTCCCAGGCATCCGGTTTTAAACTTAATTTAAATAAATCTGAATGTCTGACTTTGGGATCCTGGGACACCGCCCAACTCCCGCAGCTCACTATAAAACGAGACAATGTATAAATTCTTGGAGTTGTTTTTAACGAGGAGAATGTGGGAACTCAAAGCTGGGAGAATGTCATAGAAAAAATGTCAAAGAAAATATCATTTTGGGGTTTGAGGTCCCTAACAATGGAGGGGAAAATTTTAATTATAAAATCAGTGTTGTTACCCCTCATACTGTATATAGCTATGGTGTACCCCCCCTCTGATGTTTTAATTAAAAAAATGACTAGGATGATCTTTATGTTTTTATGGAACTCCAAAATGGAAAAATTAAGGCGAGAAATAATGAGGAAGAATAAAATGAACGGCGGAAGGGATGTCCCCGATTTACATATTTATTTGTATTTAAATTATTTCTGCTTTTGTTTCAAACATTTTAATGGTAATAGTGCGCTAAGTTATTTTTTAAAATATACTTGTGGGATGATTTTTAAAAGATGGTTTAAGTTGTCGTTGAATTCCCCTGTTTTACTATGCCCCCCCAAACACCAAGCAATCTTAGAAAAGACTGTTCGATTTTATAGCCTTGGTGATTTTAATATGGACATTTTTAAAGACCGCAAGAAGCTTTTATCTTTTCTGAGGAGGAATGAAGATGTGACCCCCATAGTAAATTTCTCAGAAGAGAGATCGAAGCAAGTTTGGAAGAATGTCTTCGGGAAATTCTTAGCAAATGGACATAAGGACATCGCATGGATGGTGGTCCACCAGTGCCTCCCCACCAGAGAGTTTCAACACAGGAGAGGCCTGGTGGCCAGAGCCAAATGCCCCAGAGACTCATGTGTTAATGACGAAACCACCTTGCACCTTATGTGGAATTGCCCATTTGCACAGGAACTTTGGCACAAAGTTGGGATTCTTTTAAAATGGACTTGCGGTTTAAGAGATTTTAACCATGAATATGTTTTATATGGCCTTTTTAAATGTCCGACCCCTCAACAGTATTGTATATGTTGGTGTATGATTAACTGTTTTAAAGACGCCCTTTGGAAGGCACGCAATATTTTACTTTTTAAACGTGATGCTATTTCTGTGAAGGATTGTCTTAAAATTGCTTTTAGCCAGATGTATATTTATTACTTGAGG
The DNA here is from genome assembly GCF_046119375.1 of Phyllobates terribilis. Classification (NCBI taxonomy): domain Eukaryota; kingdom Metazoa; phylum Chordata; class Amphibia; order Anura; family Dendrobatidae; genus Phyllobates; species Phyllobates terribilis. The sequence goes on from NW_027362868.1 coordinate 2,421,187, forward strand.
GATGTCAAATGTATTGGGAGGAGGGATGCTAATCGTATATGGGGTTTTTATGGGTGGAATTCTGTGTTTTAATAATGTACTGTTTGTGTTGTTGTTTTTGATTGTAAACCATCTTTTACGCACTTAATAAATTATGTTGAAACCTGATCTGTTCTTATCAGTTTAATATCTGATACGTCCCCTATCTGGGGACCATATATTAAATGGATTTTTAGAACAGGGAGATGGAAAAAGAGCTTGCTCTGTCAACTCCACGCATTGACCTGGTATTGCAGTATCTCCAGGACCGGTGCACCCCTTCTTTAATGCAGTTTCTAAAATCAGAAAGAATTGAATTCAATGCTTTTTGTTCATTTTGCTTGTTTGTCGGATTTTGGGATGGACTCTTTGGCTTTGCTTTTCTTCTCCTCATTGGATTTTTCATGTTAAAAGTTGCAGAAGCCAGATGACAAGCTCATTTTGGTTCAACTTCAGCAACTGTGCATTGCATTGCCATGTAATGTAATGTAATGCAATGCTATCTATCTAGCTCTCCCTCTATACTTCCTTTTGGATAAACACACATATTAGGCAAGCATTTTGGAGCTTTCACCTAAATAACTACAGGTGGTGAGATAAGCTGCACAATATAATTGACCTTTCAGTATATTGTTGCACACACACCATCTATTTAGCAAATGCCCTTGTTATCAACAGCAGCCTTTTAAACTCACCTGAGCTAACAGGTATGTGAGCTGGTTACTCTGCTGCGCTTAAAATTTCTTTTTTGGTTTGCTACAATGCCTTTTCTGAAACGTTGTCTCCCTCTGCTGGAACACTGACTTCTTTCATTTAATGCCTGCAGACTATAAAAGAGAAACCAACCCAAAAAGTTTGGTTGATTAGTCTGTGGCATTCTTTTAAACTGTTGCTTATGGCGGTCTCTGTGAGCTTCTCAGTGACATTCAGCCATCCAGGTATCCCGCCTGCAGTAGACGGAATGTGGCAATGGAACGCTGGCTGCGCGTGTCATAATAGGCTCTGAGCCTTTATATACCTGCGCACAGCAGCAGCCACCTTCAGTCTGCTGCTGGACAGCCAGCAGCAGCAGCAGCAGGAGAGGTAATTAATCAGCAACCCTCCTGCTAAGGGTAGACAGCTGCTCGTTCCACCCCCCCCCCCGCCTTAATTGGTTCTCCTCCCTTCCAACGGTGTTGAGGCGGGTGGGAACAGCCGGGGGTTGAGGGTACTGTGCTAAAAGAGGTGGAGTTATGCAGATCTAAAACGCGTGGATTGCAGCAGCAGCAAGCCGAAAAGTGCAGGCATGTGAGGGATCTAGAGGTTGACAGCATGTCTTCTTAACGGGAGTCCAGGTGGCCATCTCCACAAATGGACTTTTCAGAATCCTTGGGTGGCACCGTAGTCGGAAACCAATTCTGGTTATCGCTTCTCGGCCTTTTGGCTAAGATCAAGTGTAGTATCTGTTCTTATCAGTTTAATATCTGATACGTCCCCCATCTGGGGACCATATATTAAATGGATTTTTAGAACAGGGAGATGGAAAAAGAGCTTGCTCTGTCCACTCCACGCATTGACCTGGTATTGCAGTATCTCCAGGACCGGTGCACCCCTTCTTTAATGCAGTTTCTAAAATCAGAAAGAATTGAATTCAATGCTTTTTGTTCATTTTGCTTGTTTGTCGGATTTTGGGATGGACTCTTTGGCTTTGCTTTTCTTCTCCTCATTGGATTTTTCATGTTAAAAGTTGCAGAAGCCAGATGACAAGCTCATTTTGGTTCAACTTCAGCAACTGTGCATTGCATTGCCATGTAATGTAATGTAATGCAATGCTATCTATCTAGCTCTCCCTCTATACTTCCTTTTGGATAAACAGACATATTAGGCAAGCATTTTGGAGCTTTCACCTAAATAACTACAGGTGGTGAGATAAGCTGCACAATATAATTGACCTTTCAGTATATTGTTGCACACACACCATCTATTTAGCAAATGCCCTTGTTATCAACAGCAGCCTTTTAAACTCACCTGAGCTAACAGGTATGTGAGCTGGTTACTCTGCTGCGCTTAAAATTTCTTTTTTGGTTTGCTACAATGCCTTTTCTGAAACGTTGTCTCCCTCTGCTGGAACACTGACTTCTTTCATTTAATGCCTGCAGACTATAAAAGAGAAACCAACCCAAAAAGTTTGGTTGATTAGTCTGTGGCATTCTTTTAAACTGTTGCTTATGGCGGTCTCTGTGAGCTTCTCAGTGACATTCAGCCATCCAGGTATCCCGCCTGCAGTAGACGGAATGTGGCAATGGAACGCTGGCTGCGCGTGTCATAATAGGCTCTGAGCCTTTATATACCTGCGCACAGCAGCAGCCACCTTCAGTCTGCTGCTGGACAGCCAGCAGCAGCAGCAGCAGGAGAGGTAATTAATCAGCAACCCTCCTGCTAAGGGTAGACAGCTGCTCGTTCCACCCCCCCCCCGCCTTAATTGGTTCTCCTCCCTTCCAACGGTGTTGAGGCGGGTGGGAACAGCCGGGGGTTGAGGGTACTGTGCTAAAAGAGGTGGAGTTATGCAGATCTAAAACGCGTGGATTGCAGCAGCAGCAAGCCGAAAAGTGCAGGCATGTGAGGGATCTAGAGGTTGACAGCATGTCTTCTTAACGGGAGTCCAGGTGGCCATCTCCACAAATGGACTTTTCAGAATCCTTGGGTGGCACCGTAGTCGGAAACCAATTCTGGTTATTGCTTCTCGGCCTTTTGGCTAAGATCAAGTGTAGTATCTGTTCTTATCAGTTTAATATCTGATACATCCCCTATCTGGGGACCATATGTTAAACGGATTTTTAGAACAGGGAGATGGAAAAAGAGCTTGCTCTGTCCACTCCACGCATTGACCTGGTATTGCAGTATCTCCAGGACCGGTGCACCCCTTCTTTAATGCAGTTTCTAAAATCAGAAAGAATTGAATTCAATGCTTTTTGTTCATTTTGCTTGTTTGTCGGATTTTGGGATGGACTCTTTGGCTTTGCTTTTCTTCTCCTCATTGGATTTTTCATGTTAAAAGTTGCAGAAGCCAGATGACAAGCTCATTTTGGTTCAACTTCAGCAACTGTGCATTGCATTGCCATGTAATGTAATGTAATGCAATGCTATCTATCTAGCTCTCCCTCTATACTTCCTTTTGGATAAACAGACATATTAGGCAAGCATTTTGGAGCTTTCACCTAAATAACTACAGGTGGTGAGATAAGCTGCACAATATAATTGACCTTTCAGTATAATGTTGCACACACACCATCTATTTAGCAAATGCCCTTGTTATCAACAGCAGCCTTTTAAACTCACCTGAGCTAACAGGTATGTGAGCTGGTTACTCTGCTGCGCTTAAAATTTCTTTTTTGGTTTGCTACAATGCCTTTTCTGAAACGTTGTCTCCCTCTGCTGGAACACTGACTTCTTTCATTTAATGCCTGCAGACTATAAAAGAGAAACCAACCCAAAAAGTTTGGTTGATTAGTCTGTGGCATTCTTTTAAACTGTTGCTTATGGCGGTCTCTGTGAGCTTCTCAGTGACATTCAGCCATCCAGGTATCCCGCCTGCAGTAGACGGAATGTGGCAATGGAACGCTGGCTGCGCGTGTCATAATAGGCTCTGAGCCTTTATATACCTGCGCACAGCAGCAGCCACCTTCAGTCTGCTGCTGTACAGCCAGCAGCAGCAGCAGCAGGAGAGGTAATTAATCAGCAACCCTCCTGCTAAGGGTAGACAGCTGCTCGTTCCACCCCCCCCCGCCTTAATTGGTTCTCCTCCCTTCCAACGGTGTTGAGGCGGGTGGGAACAGCCGGGGGTTGAGGGTACTGTGCTAAAAGAGGTGGAGTTATGCAGATCTAAAACGCGTGGATTGCAGCAGCAGCAAGCCGAAAAGTGCAGGCATGTGAGGGATCTAGAGGTTGACAGCATGTCTTCTTAACGGGAGTCCAGGTGGCCATCTCCACAAATGGACTTTTCAGAATCCTTGGGTGGCACCGTAGTCGGAAACCAATTCTGGTTATCGCTTCTCGGCCTTTTGGCTAAGATCAAGTGTAGTATCTGTTCTTATCAGTTTAATATCTGATACGTCCCCTATCTGGGGACCATATATTAAATGGATTTTTAGAACAGGGAGATGGAAAAAGAGCTTGCTCTGTCCACTCCACGCATTGACCTGGTATTGCAGTATCTCCAGGACCGGTGCACCCCTTCTTTAATGCAGTTTCTAAAATCAGAAAGAATTGAATTCAATGCTTTTTGTTCATTTTGCTTGTTTGTCGGATTTTGGGATGGACTCTTTGGCTTTGCTTTTCTTCTCCTCATTGGATTTTTCATGTTAAAAGTTGCAGAAGCCAGATGACAAGCTCATTTTGGTTCAACTTCAGCAACTGTGCATTGCATTGCCATGTAATGTAATGTAATGCAATGCTAGCTATCTAGCTCTCCCTCTATACTTCCTTTTGGATAAACAGACATATTAGGCAAGCATTTTGGAGCTTTCACCTAAATAACTACAGGTGGTGAGATAAGCTGCACAATATAATTGACCTTTCAGTATATTGTTGCACACACACCATCTATTTAGCAAATGCCCTTGTTATCAACAGCAGCCTTTTAAACTCACCTGAGCTAACAGGTATGTGAGCTGGTTACTCTGCTGCGCTTAAAATTTCTTTTTTGGTTTGCTACAATGCCTTTTCTGAAACGTTGTCTCCCTCTGCTGGAACACTGACTTCTTTCATTTAATGCCTGCAGACTATAAAAGAGAAACCAACCCAAAAAGTTTGGTTGATTAGTCTGTGGCATTCTTTTAAACTGTTGCTTATGGCGGTCTCTGTGAGCTTCTCAGTGACATTCAGCCATCCAGGTATCCCGCCTGCAGTAGACGGAATGTGGCAATGGAACGCTGGCTGCGCGTGTCATAATAGGCTCTGAGCCTTTATATACCTGCGCACAGCAGCAGCCACCTTCAGTCTGCTGCTGGACAGCCAGCAGCAGCAGCAGCAGGAGAGGTAATTAATCAGCAACCCTCCTGCTAAGGGTAGACAGCTGCTCGTTCCACACCCCCCCCCCGCCTTAATTGGTTCTCCTCCCTTCCAACGGTGTTGAGGCGGGTGGGAACAGCCGGGGGTTGAGGGTACTGTGCTAAAAGAGGTGGAGTTATGCAGATCTAAAACGCGTGGATTGCAGCAGCAGCAAGCCGAAAAGTGCAGGCATGTGAGGGATCTAGAGGTTGACAGCATGTCTTCTTAACGGGAGTCCAGGTGGCCATCTCCACAAATGGACTTTTCAGAATCCTTGGGTGGCACCGTAGTCGGAAACCAATTCTGGTTATCGCTTCTCGGCCTTTTGGCTAAGATCAAGTGTAGTATCTGTTCTTATCAGTTTAATATCTGATACGTCCCCTATCTGGGGACCATATATTAAATGGATTTTTAGAACAGGGAGATGGAAAAAGAGCTTGCTCTGTCCACTCCACGCATTGACCTGGTATTGCAGTATCTCCAGGACCGGTGCACCCCTTCTTTAATGCAGTTTCTAAAATCAGAAAGAATTGAATTCAATGCTTTTTGTTCATTTTGCTTGTTTGTCGGATTTTGGGATGGACTCTTTGGCTTTGCTTTTCTTCTCCTCATTGGATTTTTCATGTTAAAAGTTGCAGAAGCCAGATGACAAGCTCATTTTGGTTCAACTTCAGCAACTGTGCATTGCATTGCCATGTAATGTAATGTAATGCAATGCTATCTATCTAGCTCTCCCTCTATACTTCCCTTTGGATAAACAGACATATTAGGCAAGCATTTTGGAGCTTTCACCTAAATAACTACAGGTGGTGAGATAAGCTGCACAATATAATTGACCTTTCAGTATATTGTTGCACACACACCATCTATTTAGCAAATGCCCTTGTTATCAACAGCAGCCTTTTAAACTCACCTGAGCTAACAGGTATGTGAGCTGGTTACTCTGCTGCGCTTAAAATTTCTTTTTTGGTTTGCTACAATGCCTTTTCTGAAACGTTGTCTCCCTCTGCTGGAACACTGACTTCTTTCATTTAATGCCTGCAGACTATAAAAGAGAAACCAACCCAAAAAGTTTGGTTGATTAGTCTGTGGCATTCTTTTAAACTGTTGCTTATGGCGGTCTCTGTGAGCTTCTCAGTGACATTCAGCCATCCAGGTATCCCGCCTGCAGTAGACGGAATGTGGCAATGGAACGCTGGCTGCGCGTGTCATAATAGGCTCTGAGCCTTTATATACCTGCGCACAGCAGCAGCCACCTTCAGTCTGCTGCTGGACAGCCAGCAGCAGCAGCAGCAGGAGAGGTAATTAATCAGCAACCCTCCTGCTAAGGGTAGACAGCTGCTCGTTCCACCCCACCCCCCCGCCTTAATTGGTTCTCCTCCCTTCCAACGGTGTTGAGGCGGGTGGGAACAGCCGGGGGTTGAGGGTACTGTGCTAAAAGAGGTGGAGTTATGCAGATCTAAAACGCGTGGATTGCAGCAGCAGCAAGCCGAAAAGTGCAGGCATGTGAGGGATCTAGAGGTTGACAGCATGTCTTCTTAACGGGAGTCCAGGTGGCCATCTCCACAAATGGACTTTTCAGAATCCTTGGGTGGCACCGTAGTCGGAAACCAATTCTGGTTATCGCTTCTCGGCCTTTTGGCTAAGATCAAGTGTAGTATCTGTTCTTATCAGTTTAATATCTGATACGTCCCCTATCTGGGGACCATATATTAAATGGATTTTTAGAACAGGGAGATGGAAAAAGAGCTTGCTCTGTCCACTCCACGCATTGACCTGGTATTGCAGTATCTCCAGGACCGGTGCACCCCTTCTTTAATGCAGTTTCTAAAATCAGAAAGAATTGAATTCAATGCTTTTTGTTCATTTTGCTTGTTTGTCGGATTTTGGGATGGACTCTTTGGCTTTGCTTTTCTTCTCCTCATTGGATTTTTCATGTTAAAAGTTGCAGAAGGCAGATGACAAGCTCATTTTGGTTCAACTTCAGCAACTGTGCATTGCATTGCCATGTAATGTAATGTAATGCAATGCTATCTATCTAGCTCTCCCTCTATACTTCCTTTTGGATAAACAGACATATTAGGCAAGCATTTTGGAGCTTTCACCTAAATAACTACAGGTGGTGAGATAAGCTGCACAATATAATTGACCTTTCAGTATATTGTTGCACACACACCATCTATTTAGCAAATGCCCTTGTTATCAACAGCAGCCTTTTAAACTCACCTGAGCTAACAGGTATGTGAGCTGGTTACTCTGCTGCGCTTAAAATTTCTTTTTTGGTTTGCTACAATGCCTTTTCTGAAACGTTGTCTCCCTCTGCTGGAACACTGACTTCTTTCATTTAATGCCTGCAGACTATAAAAGAGAAACCAACCCAAAAAGTTTGGTTGATTAGTCTGTGGCATTCTTTTAAACTGTTGCTTATGGCGGTCTCTGTGAGCTTCTCAGTGACATTCAGCCATCCAGGTATCCCGCCTGCAGTAGACGGAATGTGGCAATGGAACGCTGGCTGCGCGTGTCATAATAGGCTCTGAGCCTTTATATACCTGCGCACAGCAGCAGCCACCTTCAGTCTGCTGCTGGACAGCCAGCAGCAGCAGCAGCAGGAGAGGTAATTAATCAGCAACCCTCCTGCTAAGGGTAGACAGCTGCTCGTTCCACCCCACCCCCCCGCCTTAATTGGTTCTCCTCCCTTCCAACGGTGTTGAGGCGGGTGGGAACAGCCGGGGGTTGAGGGTACTGTGCTAAAAGAGGTGGAGTTATGCAGATCTAAAACGCGTGGATTGCAGCAGCAGCAAGCCGAAAAGTGCAGGCATGTGAGGGATCTAGAGGTTGACAGCATGTCTTCTTAACGGGAGTCCAGGTGGCCATCTCCACAAATGGACTTTTCAGAATCCTTGGGTGGCACCGTAGTCGGAAACCAATTCTGGTTATCGCTTCTCGGCCTTTTGGCTAAGATCAAGTGTAGTATCTGTTCTTATCAGTTTAATATCTGATACGTCCCCTATCTGGGGACCATATATTAAATGGATTTTTAGAACAGGGAGATGGAAAAAGAGCTTGCTCTGTCCACTCCACGCATTGACCTGGTATTGCAGTATCTCCAGGACCGGTGCACCCCTTCTTTAATGCAGTTTCTAAAATCAGAAAGAATTGAATTCAATGCTTTTTGTTCATTTTGCTTGTTTGTCGGATTTTGGGATGGACTCTTTGGCTTTGCTTTTCTTCTCCTCATTGGATTTTTCATGTTAAAAGTTGCAGAAGCCAGATGACAAGCTCATTTTGGTTCAACTTCAGCAACTGTGCATTGCATTGCCATGTAATGTAATGTAATGCAATGCTATCTATCTAGCTCTCCCTCTATACTTCCTTTTGGATAAACAGACATATTAGGCAAGCATTTTGGAGCTTTCACCTAAATAACTACAGGTGGTGAGATAAGCTGCACAATATAATTGACCTTTCAGTATATTGTTGCACACACACCATCTATTTAGCAAATGCCCTTGTTATCAACAGCAGCCTTTTAAACTCACCTGAGCTAACAGGTATGTGAGCTGGTTACTCTGCTGCGCTTAAAATTTCTTTTTTGGTTTGCTACAATGCCTTTTCTGAAACGTTGTCTCCCTCTGCTGGAACACTGACTTCTTTCATTTAATGCCTGCAGACTATAAAAGAGAAACCAACCCAAAAAGTTTGGTTGATTAGTCTGTGGCATTCTTTTAAACTGTTGCTTATGGCGGTCTCTGTGAGCTTCTCAGTGACATTCAGCCATCCAGGTATCCCGCCTGCAGTAGACGGAATGTGGCAATGGAACGCTGGCTGTGCGTGTCATAATAGGCTCTGAGCCTTTATATACCTGCGCACAGCAGCAGCCACCTTCAGTCTGCTGCTGGACAGCCAGCAGCAGCAGCAGCAGGAGAGGTAATTAATCAGCAACCCTCCTGCTAAGGGTAGACAGCTGCTTGTTCCACACCCCTCCTCCCCGCCTTAATTGGTTCTCCTCCCTTCCAACGGTGTTGAGGCGGGTGGGAACAGCCGGGGGTTGAGGGTACTGTGCTAAAAGAGGTGGAGTTATGCAGATCTAAAACGCGTGGATTGCAGCAGCAGCAAGCCGAAAAGTGCAGGCATGTGAGGGATCTAGAGGTTGACAGCATGTCTTCTTAACGGGAGTCCAGGTGGCCATCTCCACAAATGGACTTTTCAGAATCCTTGGGTGGCACCGTAGTCGGAAACCAATTCTGGTTATCGCTTCTCGGCCTTTTGGCTAAGATCAAGTGTAGTATCTGTTCTTATCAGTTTAATATCTGATACGTCCCCTATCTGGGGACCATATATTAAATGGATTTTTAGAACAGGGAGATGGAAAAAGAGCTTGCTCTGTCCACTCCACGCATTGACCTGGTATTGCAGTATCTCCAGGACCGGTGCACCCCTTCTTTAATGCAGTTTCTAAAATCAGAAAGAATTGAATTCAATGCTTTTTGTTCATTTTGCTTGTTTGTCGGATTTTGGGATGGACTCTTTGGCTTTGCTTTTCTTCTCCTCATTAGATTTTTCATGTTAAAAGTTGCAGAAGCCAGATGACAAGCTCATTTTGGTTCAACTTCAGCAACTGTGCATTGCATTGCCATGTAATGTAATGTAATGCAATGCTATCTATCTAGCTCTCCCTCTATACTTCCCTTTGGATAAACAGACATATTAGGCAAGCATTTTGGAGCTTTCACCTAAATAACTACAGGTGGTGAGATAAGCTGCACAATATAATTGACCTTTCAGTATATTGTTGCACACACACCATCTATTTAGCAAATGCCCTTGTTATCAACAGCAGCCTTTTAAACTCACCTGAGCTAACAGGTATGTGAGCTGGTTACTCTGCTGCGCTTAAAATTTCTTTTTTGGTTTGCTACAATGCCTTTTCTGAAACGTTGTCTCCCTCTGCTGGAACACTGACTTCTTTCATTTAATGCCTGCAGACTATAAAAGAGAAACCAACCCAAAAAGTTTGGTTGATTAGTCTGTGGCATTCTTTTAAACTGTTGCTTATGGCGGTCTCTGTGAGCTTCTCAGTGACATTCAGCCATCCAGGTATCCCGCCTGCAGTAGACGGAATGTGGCAATGGAACGCTGGCTGCGCGTGTCATAATAGGCTCTGAGCCTTTATATACCTGCGCACAGCAGCAGCCACCTTCAGTCTGCTGCTGGACAGCCAGCAGCAGCAGCAGCAGCAGGAGAGGTAATTAATCAGCAACCCTCCTGCTAAGGGTAGACAGCTGCTCGTTCCACCCCCCCCCCCCGCCTTAATTGGTTCTCCTCCCTTCCAACGGTGTTGAGGCGGGTGGGAACAGCCGGGAGTTGAGGGTACTGTGCTAAAAGAGGTGGAGTTATGCAGATCTAAAACGCGTGGATTGCAGCAGCAGCAAGCTGAAAAGTGCAGGCATGTGAGGGATCTAGAGGTTGACAGCATGTCTTCTTAACGGGAGTCCAGGTGGCCATCTCCACAAATGGACTTTTCAGAATCCTTGGGTGGCACCGTAGTCGGAAACCAATTCTGGTTATCGCTTCTCGGCCTTTTGGCTAAGATCAAGTGTAGTATCTGTTCTTATCAGTTTAATATCTGATACGTCCCCTATCTGGGGACCATATATTAAATGGATTTTTAGAACAGGGAGATGGAAAAAGAGCTTGCTCTGTCCACTCCACGCATTGACCTGGTATTGCAGTATCTCCAGGACCGGTGCACCCCTTCTTTAATGCAGTTTCTAAAATCAGAAAGAATTGAATTCAATGCTTTTTGTTCATTTTGCTTGTTTGTCGGATTTTGGGATGGACTCTTTGGCTTTGCTTTTCTTCTCCTCATTGGATTTTTCATGTTAAAAGTTGCAGAAGGCAGATGACAAGCTCATTTTGGTTCAACTTCAGCAACTGTGCATTGCATTGCCATGTAATGTAATGTAATGCAATGCTATCTATCTAGCTCTCCCTCTATACTTCCTTTTGGATAAACAGACATATTAGGCAAGCATTTTGGAGCTTTCACCTAAATAACTACAGGTGGTGAGATAAGCTGCACAATATAATTGACCTTTCAGTATATTGTTGCACACACACCATCTATTTAGCAAATGCCCTTGTTATCAACAGCAGCCTTTTAAACTCACCTGAGCTAACATGTATGTGAGCTGGTTACTCTGCTGCGCTTAAAATTTCTTTTTTGGTTTGCTACAATGCCTTTTCTGAAACGTTGTCTCCCTCTGCTGGAACACTGACTTCTTTCATTTAATGCCTGCAGACTATAAAAGAGAAACCAACCCAAAAAGTTTGGTTGATTAGTCTGTGGCATTCTTTTAAACTGTTGCTTATGGCGGTCTCTGTGAGCTTCTCAGTGACATTCAGCCATCCAGGTATCCCGCCTGCAGTAGACGGAATGTGGCAATGGAACGCTGGCTGCGCGTGTCATAATAGGCTCTGAGCCTTTATATACCTGCGCACAGCAGCAGCCACCTTCAGTCTGCTGCTGGACAGCCAGCAGCAGCAGCAGCAGGAGAGGTAATTAATCAGCAACCCTCCTGCTAAGGGTAGACAGCTGCTCGTTCCACCCCACCCCCCCGCCTTAATTGGTTCTCCTCCCTTCCAACGGTGTTGAGGCGGGTGGGAACAGCCGGGGGTTGAGGGTACTGTGCTAAAAGAGGTGGAGTTATGCAGATCTAAAACGCGTGGATTGCAGCAGCAGCAAGCCGAAAAGTGCAGGCATGTGAGGGATCTAGAGGTTGACAGCATGTCTTCTTAACGGGAGTCCAGGTGGCCATCTCCACAAATGGACTTTTCAGAATCCTTGGGTGGCACCGTAATCGGAAACCAATTCTGGTTATCGCTTCTCGGCCTTTTGGCTAAGATCAAGTGTAGTATCTGTTCTTATCAGTTTAATATATGATACGTCCCCTATCTGGGGACCATATATTAAATGGATTTTTAGAACAGGGAGATGGAAAAAGAGCTTGCTCTGTCCACTCCACGCATTGACCTGGTATTGCAGTATCTCCAGGACCGGTGCACCCCTTCTTTAATGCAGTTTCTAAAATCAGAAAGAATTGAATTCAATGCTTTTTGTTCATTTTGCTTGTTTGTCGGATTTTGGGATGGACTCTTTGGCTTTGCTTTTCTTCTCCTCATTGGATTTTTCATGTTAAAAGTTGCAGAAGCCAGATGACAAGCTCATTTTGGTTCAACTTCAGCAACTGTGCATTGCATTGCCATGTAATGTAATGTAATGCAATGCTATCTATCTAGCTCTCCCTCTATACTTCCTTTTGGATAAACAGACATATTAGGCAAGCATTTTGGAGCTTTCACCTAAATAACTACAGGTGGTGAGATAAGCTGCACAATATAATTGACCTTTCAGTATATTGTTGCACACACACCATCTATTTAGCAAATGCCCTTGTTATCAACAGCAGCCTTTTAAACTCACCTGAGCTAACAGGTATGTGAGCTGGTTACTCTGCTGCGCTTAAAATTTCTTTTTTGGTTTGCTACAATGCCTTTTCTGAAACGTTGTCTCCCTCTGCTGGAACACTGACTTCTTTCATTTAATGCCTGCAGACTATAAAAGAGAAACCAACCCAAAAAGTTTGGTTGATTAGTCTGTGGCATTCTTTTAAACTGTTGCTTATGGCGGTCTCTGTGAGCTTCTCAGTGACATTCAGCCATCCAGGTATCCCGCCTGCAGTAGACGGAATGTGGCAATGGAACGCTGGCTGCGCGTGTCATAATAGGCTCTGAGCCTTTATATACCTGCGCACAGCAGCAGCCACCTTCAGTCTGCTGCTGGACAGCCAGCAGCAGCAGCAGCAGGAGAGGTAATTAATCAGCAACCCTCCTGCTAAGGGTAGACAGCTGCTCGTTCCACCCCACCCCCCCGCCTTAATTGGTTCTCCTCCCTTCCAACGGTGTTGAGGCGGGTGGGAACAGCCGGGTGTTGAGGGTACTGTGCTAAAAGAGGTGGAGTTATGCAGATCTAAAACGCGTGGATTGCAGCAGCAGCAAGCCGAAAAGTGCAGGCATGTGAGGGATCTAGAGGTTGACAGCATGTCTTCTTAACGGGAGTCCAGGTGGCCATCTCCACAAATGGACTTTTCAGAATCCTTGGGTGGCACCGTAGTCGGAAACCAATTCTGGTTATCGCTTCTCGGCCTTTTGGCTAAGATCAAGTGTAGTATCTGTTCTTATCAGTTTAATATCTGATACGTCCCCTATCTGGGGACCATATATTAAATGGATTTTTAGAACAGGGAGATGGAAAAAGAGCTTGCTCTGTCCACTCCACGCATTGACCTGGTATTGCAGTATCTCCAGGACCGGTGCACCCCTTCTTTAATGTAGTTTCTAAAATCAGAAAGAATTGAATTCAATGCTTTTTGTTCATTTTGCTTGTTTGTCGGATTTTGGGATGGACTCTTTGGCTTTGCTTTTCTTCTCCTCATTGGATTTTTCATGTTAAAAGTTGCAGAAGCCAGATGACAAGCTCATTTTGGTTCAACTTCAGCAACTGTGCATTGCATTGCCATGTAATGTAATGTAATGCAATGCTATCTATCTAGCTCTCCCTCTATACTTCCTTTTGGATAAACAGACATATTAGGCAAGCATTTTGGAGCTTTCACCTAAATAACTACAGGTGGTGAGATAAGCTGCACAATATAATTGACCTTTCAGTATATTGTTGCACACACACCATCTATTTAGCAAATGCCCTTGTTATCAACAGCAGCCTTTTAAACTCACCTGAACTAACAGGTATGTGAGCTGGTTACTCTGCTGCGCTTAAAATTTCTTTTTTGGTTTGCTACAATGCCTTTTCTGAAACGTTGTCTCCCTCTGCTGGAACACTGACTTCTTTCATTTAATGCCTGCAGACTATAAAAGAGAAACCAACCCAAAAAGTTTGGTTGATTAGTCTGTGGCATTCTTTTAAACTGTTGCTTATGGCGGTCTCTGTGAGCTTCTCAGTGACATTCAGCCATCCAGGTATCCCGCCTGCAGTAGACGGAATGTGGCAATGGAACGCTGGCTGCGCGTGTCATAATAGGCTCTGAGCCTTTATATACCTGCGCACAGCAGCAGCCACCTTCAGTCTGCTGCTGGACAGCCAGCAGCAGCAGCAGCAGGAGAGGTAATTAATCAGCAACCCTCCTGCTAAGGGTAGACAGCTGCTCGTTCCACCCCACCCCCCCGCCTTAATTGGTTCTCCTCCCTTCCAACGGTGTTGAGGCGGGTGGGAACAGCCGGGGGTTGAGGGTACTGTGCTAAAAGAGGTGGAGTTATGCAGATCTAAAACGCGTGGATTGCAGCAGCAGCAAGCCGAAAAGTGCAGGCATGTGAGGGATCTAGAGGTTGACAGCATGTCTTCTTAACGGGAGTCCAGGTGGCCATCTCCACAAATGGACTTTTCAGAATCCTTGGGTGGCACCGTAGTCGGAAACCAATTCTGGTTATCGCTTCTCGGCCTTTTGGCTAAGATCAAGTGTAGTATCTGTTCTTATCAGTTTAATATCTGATACGTCCCCTATCTGGGGACCATATATTAAATGGATTTTTAGAACAGGGAGATGGAAAAAGAGCTTGCTCTGTCCACTCCACGCATTGACCTGGTATTGCAGTATCTCCAGGACCGGTGCACCCCTTCTTTAATGTAGTTTCTAAAATCAGAAAGAATTGAATTCAATGCTTTTTGTTCATTTTGCTTGTTTGTCGGATTTTGGGATGGACTCTTTGGCTTTGCTTTTCTTCTCCTCATTGGATTTTTCATGTTAAAAGTTGAAGAAGCCAGATGACAAGCTCATTTTGGTTCAACTTCAGCAACTGTGCATTGCATTGCCATGTAATGTAATGTAATGCAATGCTATCTATCTAGCTCTCCCTCTATACTTCCTTTTGGATAAACAGACATATTAGGCAAGCATTTTGGAGCTTTCACCTAAATAACTACAGGTGGTGAGATAAGCTGCACAATATAATTGACCTTTCAGTATATTGTTGCACACACACCATCTATTTAGCAAATGCCCTTGTTATCAACAGCAGCCTTTTAAACTCACCTGAGCTAACAGGTATGTGAGCTGGTTACTCTGCTGCGCTTAAAATTTCTTTTTTGGTTTGCTACAATGCCTTTTCTGAAACGTTGTCTCCCTCTGCTGGAACACTGACTTCTTTCATTTAATGCCTGCAGACTATAAAAGAGAAACCAACCCAAAAAGTTTGGTTGATTAGTCTGTGGCATTCTTTTAAACTGTTGCTTATGGCGGTCTCTGTGAGCTTCTCAGTGACATTCAGCCATCCAGGTATCCCGCCTGCAGTAGACGGAATGTGGCAATGGAACGCTGGCTGCGCGTGTCATAATAGGCTCTGAGCCTTTATATACCTGCGCACAGCAGCAGCCACCTTCAGTCTGCTGCTGGACAGCCAGCAGCAGCAGCAGCAGGAGAGGTAATTAATCAGCAACCCTCCTGCTAAGGGTAGACAGCTGCTCGTTCCACCCCCCCCCCGCCTTAATTGGTTCTCCTCCCTTCCAACGGTGTTGAGGCGGGTGGGAACAGCCGGGGGTTGAGGGTACTGTGCTAAAAGAGGTGAAGTTATGCAGATCTAAAACGCGTGGATTGCAGCAGCAGCAAGCCGAAAAGTGCAGGCATGTGAGGGATCTAGAGGTTGACAGCATGTCTTCTTAACGGGAGTCCAGGTGGCCATCTCCACAAATGGACTTTTCAGAATCCTTGGGTGGCACCGTAGTCGGAAACCAATTCTGGTTATCGCTTCTCGGCCTTTTGGCTAAGATCAAGTGTAGTATCTGTTCTTATCAGTTTAATATCTGATACGTCCAATATCTGGGGACCATATATTAAATGGATTTTTAGAACAGGGAGATGGAAAAAGAGCTTGCTCTGTCCACTCCACGCATTGACCTGGTATTGCAGTATCTCCAGGACCGGTGCACCCCTTCTTTAATGCAGTTTCTAAAATCAGAAAGAATTGAATTCAATGCTTTTTGTTCATTTTGCTTGTTTGTCGGATTTTGGGATGGACTCTTTGGCTTTGCTTTTCTTCTCCTCATTGGATTTTTCATGTTAAAAGTTGCAGAAGCCAGATGACAAGCTCATTTTGGTTCAACTTCAGCAACTGTGCATTGCATTGCCATGTAATGTAATGTAATGCAATGCTATCTATCTAGCTCTCCCTCTATACTTCCTTTTGGATAAACAGACATATTAGGCAAGCATTTTGGAGCTTTCACCTAAATAACTACAGGTGGTGAGATAAGCTGCACAATATAATTGACCTTTCAGTATATTGTTGCACACACACCATCTATTTAGCAAATGCCCTTGTTATCAACAGCAGCCTTTTAAACTCACCTGAGCTAACAGGTATGTGAGCTGGTTACTCTGCTGCGCTTAAAATTTCTTTTTTGGTTTGCTACAATGCCTTTTCTGAAACGTTGTCTCCCTCTGCTGGAACACTGACTTCTTTCATTTAATGCCTGCAGACTATAAAAGAGAAACCAACCCAAAAAGTTTGGTTGATTAGTCTGTGGCATTCTTTTAAACTGTTGCTTATGGCGGTCTCTGTGAGCTTCTCAGTGACATTCAGCCATCCAGGTATCCCGCCTGCAGTAGACGGAATGTGGCAATGGAACGCTGGCTGCGCGTGTCATAATAGGCTCTGAGCCTTTATATACCTGCGCACAGCAGCAGCCACCTTCAGTCTGCTGCTGGACAGCCAGCAGCAGCAGGAGAGGTAATTAATCAGCAACCCTCCTGCTAAGGGTAGACAGCTGCTCGTTCCACCCCCCCCCGCCTTAATTGGTTCTCCTCCCTTCCAACGGTGTTGAGGCGGGTGGGAACAGCCGGGGGTTGAGGGTACTGTGCTAAAAGAGGTGGAGTTATGCAGATCTAAAACGCGTGGATTGCAGCAGCAGCAAGCCGAAAAGTGCAGGCATGTGAGGGATCTAGAGGTTGACAGCATGTCTTCTTAACGGGAGTCCAGGTGGCCATCTCCACAAATGGACTTTTCAGAATCCTTGGGTGGCACCGTAGTCGGAAACCAATTCTGGTTATCGCTTCTCGGCCTTTTGGCTAAGATCAAGTGTAGTATCTTTCGAAAAGGCGGTTTTGGATGTTGGCCGCCCTAGTAGATTGATACATTATGCACACTGGGGTTTAGGCGCTTGTTAGTACGCCAGGTGGCTAATATAGTCATCTGGTGGAAAGCATGGCCCCCCAGGATCGACGCCATTGGGCCGGGGAAGATCGAAAGCCCGAAGTGTGAAGTGCCCCAGGAGTGGTGACCCTGGGGTGCCTTAACTCACTGGGATTGGGAACCCCACTTGAGTTTATGGCACATTTGCACAAGCACTTCAAATTTTCTTTCTTCGCACACACCCTTATTCCGGGCCTTCTGGCCTTAGGATGGGGAATTTTTCAATTCCCGGTCGAAGGTCCGGGCAGTATTATACTGTGAAACCTTCACTATTTATTTAATTTCTTTGTCACTGTGTGTCCACTTATTCACGTGTGTCACGTCCAACTAGGATTTTGTCGGGATGCGGTTCCCTTACGGGTTCCTCTCTTGGCAGGTCTAGGGGGGGAGTGTGTGGCCATCAGGTTCCGCTCCCCCCTGAACCCCCCTGGCTCTCCTCTTTTGGGAGGAGAGCGTTGTTGGCTCCCCTCTTCCGGGAGGGGAGCACAGTCTTTGGCTCCCAGTGCCTTGCTCGGGTGAGAACTCGGGCAGGTGCTGGGGGTAAGATTGGGTCGCCTCTGGCTTCGGCTGGAGGTGGCTTTTTGTCCCTGTTCCTCGCTGTGGCCTTTTGGCTCGGAGGGACGGGGAATGGTTTGGGGGACCCTTCTCCTTTTGGAGAGGGTTTCAAGAAGACCAGCATCCTCTTGCACTTTTTTTGTGGCACTTGTCACTTTTTTAAGCGCACTCGGGTTTTGTACACGAATTCGGGCTTTCGAAAAAAAAAAAATCTGTTCTTATCAGTTTAATATCTGATACGTCCCCTATCTGGGGACCATATATTAAATGGATTTTTAGAACAGGGAGATGGAAAAAGAGCTTGCTCTGTCCACTCCACGCATTGACCTGGTATTGCAGTATCTCCAGGACCGGTGCACCCCTTCTTTAATGCAGTTTCTAAAATCAGAAAGAATTGAATTCAATGCTTTTTGTTCATTTTGCTTGTTTGTCGGATTTTGGGATGGACTCTTTGGCTTTGCTTTTCTTCTCCTCATTGGATTTTTCATGTTAAAAGTTGCAGAAGCCAGATGACAAGCTCATTTTGGTTCAACTTCAGCAACTGTGCATTGCATTGCCATATACATACAGTTTCCAACCGGTGCATAATCACAGAAGTATAGGAGTAGAACAATTGACACCTATGGAAAATGATAAGGGAAAATCGCCCAACATGGAGATCAAATCAAAGAAAACAAGCGATCAAAGAGACCCAAAAGTAAATTGGTAAGTATAAAAATTAACTTTTATTAAATATTTCATAAGATAAAAGATATCAGACAAAAAGTGGTGCAAAGCACATACAATGTAAAAAATCCATCATACTGGAGGACTAGCTAGGTTCATAGTGTAAAAGTATAGCACTGTGGCCCATAAAGTTATCATCACAATCTCAAATGGTCACAGGTAGAGTCTCAAGAGAAGCTATATTGTGAGTATAATGTATTACCTAATGAATTTACCTCCAGCTTCAACCACCAAGACAAAGAGATGGAGAAAGAATGTATAAAATATATATATATATATACCTGGACTCAGAATAGGGACCATATGAAACTTGACATGTGAACCACGCGTCCACCCCAACGCGCGTTTCGGCGCTGCCTTCTTCAGGGGGCATGTATCCCCTCCGGCGGTGTGTCATTTTAAATGATAGCCAGCCAATCCGGGATAAGACAAGGACCTAAGATGACGCGTGCAGCGTCACGACCGCCGGGCCTATCCCCGACGCCGGCGTCATGCAAAAGGAGGTGCAGAGATCACGTGGGCCCACATGATCCCGCAGGTCCTGCATGGAGACGCCGACATCACAGAGACGCCCGGACAGCTCGCAGCGCGCACGCGCACAGGTCCGGTCTGCTACATAAGGGGACAAGATGTTTAACTGGACTAGTATATCAACATAGGCAATCATGGCTCTGTCTAAGGCTCAAGGTGTGTATATCATACAACACAATAATTCTTGGGTAACACTGCCATAGTAATATTGTGCGATTCGAAGTGATCAATGCAATCAAGGATGCAGATATAACAATAAGGCAAGCATATACAGTTAACATGGTACATAGAAGATACATAAAAGTGAATCAGGCTCGTAATTAGTCACCATTGACCTCTCAAATATATATAACATTAAAAATATATACCATGACAACTGTATTACTAAATCAAAGAAATAATAATAATAAAAAATGATCATCTCCGAATCACACAACAAGCATGCGATCCCAATAAGGAATGCAAACTGTATGGTCGCATGATTAACACACGGGAACTGCACAAACAGAACCATGGTGACAGATTGACGTCCTGAAAAGCGAATGATAACATCCCACAATTAGTGCATAATATGCACAAAATGTAATACTAATAAATCACAATGAATGATGATATTGTAGCCAACAACTCGGTCCTGCATCCAATAATATGTCATATCCAAGGGAGTGTTTCTTATTGATGAATGAAAGCGGCCACCACCCGAAGGGATAAAAGACGGACCAGATGGAATTATACTGTGAAAAATAAAATCAAGAATTAAAAAATTAAAAACAATACTATCGTATGTTGCAGGTGGAGAAAGATCAAAGAAACGGGACAAAACTAAGATTTTCATTTAATCCATTGGGGCATACCGTCCCCAACCTCCAAATCCATTTGGACTCAAGTTGAGCTAAGCGCTGGCCAAGTTTACCCCCCCGAATACCATATTTAAGTAAGTCAATACCCCTAACCTTTAACAGTGAGCTATCACAATCATGACAGAGTTTGAAGTGACGTGGTATTGTCCTGAGGGTGGAGGTGTCCATGCAGTCGATGGCTGCCGAGATGCCCAATACATGTTCCCTCACTCTGACCTTCAGTTGGCGTGTAGTTAGGCCAACATAGATTAGTCCACAAGGACAAGTCGCATAATAAATAACATAGCGTGAGGTACATGTAATACGGCTCCTGATGTCAAAAATCCTAGTACCAGCCGAATTTGTAAAATTGGTACTTTTTACCATATTAGGGCAGGCTACACATCGACCGCAAGGAAAACTTCCACACTCAGGACCGGAGGCATCAAAGATTGTTGTAGTTCTCAATTCAGTCTGATAATGACTGTGAACTAATCTGTCACGCAAATTTTGGGACCGACGTATAGTGATAGAGGGACGATTTGGAAGGATTTTAGACAGTATGGGATCTACCAATAAAATTGGCCAAGCCTTAGTCAAACAGTCTCTCATACGTCCAAATTGGCTGTGATAGTTAGTTATGAACCTTACTCTGTCATCAACTTTTGGGCATTTCTGCTTATATAGTAGCTCATGTCGGTTGGAATATTTAGCCCGATGATAAGCTTTTTTTATCATACGCCTACTGTACAATATAGCTTCTCTTGAGACTCTACCTGTGACCATTTGAGATTGTGATGATAACTTTATGGGCCACAGTGCTATACTTTTACACTATGAACCTAGCTAGTCCTCCAGTATGATGGATTTTTTACATTGTATGTGCTTTGCACCACTTTTTGTCTGATATCTTTTATCTTATGAAATATTTAATAAAAGTTAATTTTTATACTTACCAATTTACTTTTGGGTCTCTTTGATCGCTTGTTTTCTTTGATTTGATCTCCATGTTGGGCGATTTTCCCTTATCATTTTCCATAGGTGTCAATTGTTCTACTCCTATACTTCTGTGATTATGCACCGGTTGGAAACTGTATGTATATTTACTCTTTCCGTGTTTTGCACGGTTATCTTGTTTTCAACAGTGATGGATTTTAGAGCCAAGGAACAGTCCTGGCTCTGCCAAATGGATCAGGTGTTTGGCATGGGTGGTGCTGGGCAGCAGGTGGAGAATGATCAAGATTGGGACAATCAAGTCCAGTCCATACAGGACTTACTTATAAAGCGGACTAAGTTGTGGTGGAATAGGGCTTTTCTTCAGAGGTACATCACCGGCAAATTAATTCCGAGAGGGCTAAGAGTACGGGTGATCCCCACTTTTATAGTAGATGATAAGGACTTCATCTCTAATTGGGAGAATCTATGTAACACCTGCTCTTTAGGACTCATGCAGTTATTGATCGAAAATAATACTAAAACTATTTTGGCTCTTGACGTATGTATTGATGAAGCACAAAACAAGCTCAAAACTACCTGCCCATCCGATAAACTTTTGGAATTTAATGCAAAAGTAGAAAAAAATCTTGATATATGTGTCAAGAAAATTCATGACATTCAGACTTCGAAAATGTCAAGAGATCAACGCGATTTTGCCTCCAATATGGTATATAATTGGAGGAAGACTACTATGCCATCTTCATCTGCACAACGTTCCACTTCCATTACATCACTGTCATCTCTCAGTGAATCTTCAGGCATGTCGTCCTCATCAATTACCACAAGATCGGGACTCAGCCTGAAAAGGACACGCAATACCAACTTTCACCCCTATAGACGTAGACAGTATAGACAAGTGGACGGTGGGCAGAATAAGGTAATTAACCTAAGTAGTTATGAATTGACTGATATTGATTTGAAATTACTATATAAGGGTTTGTCCTTTTCACCAAAAAGTAATTTTGATGTGTTCACTGGCATTAAAGACCTCCACCTATTCGCTAGGTCTCTGTTGCTCAAAAAATTTTATTTTAATGATAAATTATTCAATTTATTTCCAACAGAAGAAGAGCAACTAGCACTACGAACTTTGGAGGAACTTGCCAGTGAACACAATAGTGAAGAAGGAGGTAAGATTCCTCCGTCAATTAGGACTAAATCAAAAAAATTTCCCCCACTGTCCACTTGTGCTAATATTGATTTATTTGTTCAAGTCGTAACAAGGGAGTTTGAACGTATTCCATGTCATATACAAAATGACAATCTTACCAGAAATGAGCGTGTACGTCTACGATTTTTACAAAATCTCCCCGATGTATTGCTGAAGCCGGCTGACAAGGGTGGCAACATTGTACTGTGGCCCAAGGAGATGTATGAGAAGGAGGCCTTTGGTCAGCTAAATAATAAAACTTGCTATAAACGGTTAACATTCAATCCTCTGGCTTCCTTTTCTTTACAACTATCTCAGATTATTAATCGGGCCGCAGACAATGGCGTCATCACCAAGGAGCTGGCTTCGGCATTACTTGTTACTGAACCGATGGTGTCCACATTCTATATGTTGCCGAAAGTGCACAAAAACTTGTCTGTACCTCCTGGCCGCCCCATCATCTCAGGGGCAGGTAATTATTTGGAGAAGGCTAGCCGTTGGATAGATAGTAAACTGCAGCCATTGGTAGAGAGCTTACCTTCATTCCTATTGGACACTGGGGACTTATTGAGAAGAATTGATGGGTTGAGCTTGAACTCAGAAATGATCCTAGTGACGGGGGATGTGGAGTCTCTCTATACAAGCATTAAACATCCAGATGGCCTTAGGGCCTGTGCTTTCCTTCTCCATATGTCAAACCTTTCTAGTGATATGATTAAGTTGGTGATGGAACTCTTAGAGTTTGCCCTTACCCACAGCTTTTTTACGTTCAAAGGGTCCTTCTACCTACAGCTCCAGGGTACTGCTATGGGTGCAGCTTTTGCGCCAGCCTATGCTAACCTCTTCCTGGGGCTGTGGGAGAGGGACCTCACCCTGCCGGATCGGCAGTCGTCAATGGACTGTGTCCCATTTTGGACGCGGTACATTGATGACATTCTGCTGATCTGGCAGGGACCAGTAGAGGATCTACTTCTATTTATAGATTCCCTCAACAAAAATGCGATGAATATTCGGATTACATTTACGTGGGATAGGGATACAGTAAATTTTCTGGATGTGACCCTGACTAGGGATCGTGATAATACTCTGCAGACTAGTATCTATAGGAAGGAAACTTCTACAAATATGTTACTTCACGCCAAATCCTCTCATCCTCCCTATATGATTCAATCCGTACCGACAGGCCAATTTCTGCGCCTACGTAGACTCTGCTCCAATGATAGAGATTTTGTTGAGAAGTCTGAGGATCTGAAGGAAAGGTTTTATGAGAGAGGTTACAGTAGGCGTATGATAAAAAAAGCTTATCATCGTGCTAAATATTCCAACCGACATGAGCTACTATATAAGCAGAAATGCCCAAAAGTTGATGACAGATTAAGGTTCATAACTAACTATCACAGCCAATTTGGACGTATGAGAGACTGTTTGACTAAGGCTTGGCCAATTTTATTGGTAGATCCCATACTGTCTAAAATCCTTCCAAATCGTCCCTCTATCACTATACGTCGGTCCCAAAATTTGCGTGACAGATTAGTTCACAGTCATTATCAGACTGAATTGAGAACTACAACAGTCTTTGATGCCTCCGGTCCTGAGTGTGGAAGTTTTCCTTGCGGTCGATGTGTAGCCTGCCCTAATATGGTAAAAAGTACCAATTTTACAAATTCGGCTGGTACTAGGATTTTTGACATCAGGAGCCGTATTACATGTACCTCACGCTATGTTATTTATTATGCGACTTGTCCTTGTGGACTAATCTATGTTGGCCTAACTACACGCCAACTGAAGGTCAGAGTGAGGGAACATCTATTGGGCATCTCGGCAGCCATCGACTGCATGGACACCTCCACCCTCAGGACAATACCACGTCACTTCAAACTCTGTCATGATTGTGATAGCTCACTGTTAAAGGTTAGGGGTATTGACTTACTTAAATATGGTATTCGGGGGGGTAATTTTGGCCAGCGCTTAGCTCAACTTGAGTCCAAATGGATTTGGAGGTTGGGGACGGTATGCCCCAATGGATTAAATGAAAATCTTAGTTTTGTCCCGTTTCTTTGATCTTTCTCCACCTGCAACATACGATAGTATTGTTTTTAATTTTTTAATTCTTGATTTTATTTTTCACAGTATAATTCCATCTGGTCCGTCTTTTATCCCTTCGGGTGGTGGCCGCTTTCATTCATCAATAAGAAACACTCCCTTGGATATGACATATTATTGGATGCAGGACCGAGTTGTTGGCTACAATATCATCATTCATTGTGATTTATTAGTATTACATTTTGTGCATATTATGCACTAATTGTGGGATGTTATCATTCGCTTTTCAGGACGTCAATCTGTCACCATGGTTCTGTTTGTGCAGTTCCCGTGTGTTAATCATGCGACCATACAGTTTGCATTCCTTATTGGGATCGCATGCTTGTTGTGTGATTCGGAGATGATCATTTTTTATTATTATTATTTCTTTGATTTAGTAATACAGTTGTCATGGTATATATTTTTAATGTTATATATATTTGAGAGGTCAATGGTGACTAATTACGAGCCTGATTCACTTTTATGTATCTTCTATGTACCATCTTAACTGTATATGCTTGCCTTATTGTTATATCTGCATCCTTGATTGCATTGATCACTTCGAATCGCACAATATTACTATGGCAGTGTTACCCAAGAATTATTGTGTTGTATGATATACACACTTTGAGCCTTAGACAGAGCCATGATTGCCTATGTTGATATACTAGTCCAGTTAAACATCTTGTCCCCTTATGTAGCAGACCGGACCTGTGCGCGTGCGCGCTGCGAGCTGTCTGGGCGTCTCTGTGATGTCGGCGTCTCCATGCAGGACCTGCGGGATCATGTGGGCCCACGTGATCTCTGCACCTCCTTTTGCATGACGCCGGCGTCGGGGATAGGCCCGGCGGTCGTGACGCTGCACGCGTCATCTTAGGTCCTTGTCTTATCCCGGATTGGCTGGCTATCATTTAAAATGACACACCGCCGGAGGGGATACATGCCCCCTGAAGAAGGCAGCGCCGAAACGCGCGTTGGGGTGGACGCGTGGTTCACATGTCAAGTTTCATATGGTCCCTATTCTGAGTCCAGGTATATATATATATATATTTTATACATTCTTTCTCCATCTCTTTGTCTTGGTGGTTGAAGCTGGAGGTAAATTCATTAGGTAATACATTATACTCACAATATAGCTTCTCTTGAGACTCTACCTGTGACCATTTGAGATTGTGATGATAACTTTATGGGCCACAGTGCTATACTTTTACACTATGAACCTAGCTAGTCCTCCAGTATGATGGATTTTTTACATTGTATGTGCTTTGCACCACTTTTTGTCTGATATCTTTTATCTTATGAAATATTTAATAAAAGTTAATTTTTATACTTACCAATTTACTTTTGGGTCTCTTTGATCGCTTGTTTTCTTTGATTGCATTGCCATGTAATGTAATGTAATGCAATGCTATCTATCTAGCTCTCCCTCTATACTTCCTTTTGGATAAACAGACATATTAGGCAAGCATTTTGGAGCTTTCACCTAAATAACTACAGGTGGTGAGATAAGCTGCACAATATAATTGACCTTTCAGTATATTGTTGCACACACACCATCTATTTAGCAAATGCCCTTGTTATCAACAGCAGCCTTTTAAACTCACCTGAGCTAACAGGTATGTGAGCTGGTTACTCTGCTGCGCTTAAAATTTCTTTTTTGGTTTGCTACAATGCCTTTTCTGAAACGTTGTCTCCCTCTGCTGGAACACTGACTTCTTTCATTTAATGCCTGCAGACTATAAAAGAGAAACCAACCCAAAAAGTTTGGTTGATTAGTCTGTGGCATTCTTTTAAACTGTTGCTTATGGCGGTCTCTGTGAGCTTCTCAGTGACATTCAGCCATCCAGGTATCCCGCCTGCAGTAGACGGAATGTGGCAATGGAACGCTGGCTGCGCGTGTCATAATAGGCTCTGAGCCTTTATATACCTGCGCACAGCAGCAGCCACCTTCAGTCTGCTGCTGGACAGCCAGCAGCAGCAGCAGCAGGAGAGGTAATTAATCAGCAACCCTCCTGCTAAGGGTAGACAGCTGCTCGTTCCACCCCCCCCCCCGCCTTAATTGGTTCTCCTCCCTTCCAACGGTGTTGAGGCGGGTGGGAACAGCCGGGGGTTGAGGGTACTGTGCTAAAAGAGGTGGAGTTATGCAGATCTAAAACGCGTGGATTGCAGCAGCAGCAAGCCGAAAAGTGCAGGCATGTGAGGGATCTAGAGGTTGACAGCATGTCTTCTTAACGGGAGTCCAGGTGGCCATCTCCACAAATGGACTTTTCAGAATCCTTGGGTGGCACCGTAGTCGGAAACCAATTCTGGTTATCGCTTCTCGGCCTTTTGGCTAAGATCAAGTGTAGTATCTGTTCTTATCAGTTTAATATCTGATACGTCCCCTATCTGGGGACCATATATTAAATGGATTTTTAGAACAGGGAGATGGAAAAAGAGCTTGCTCTGTCCACTCCACGCATTGACCTGGTATTGCAGTATCTCCAGGACCGGTGCACCCCTTCTTTAATGCAGTTTCTAAAATCAGAAAGAATTGAATTCAATGCTTTTTGTTCATTTTGCTTGTTTGTCGGATTTTGGGATGGACTCTTTGGCTTTGCTTTTCTTCTCCTCATTGGATTTTTCATGTTAAAAGTTGCAGAAGC
The DNA here is from genome assembly GCF_046119375.1 of Phyllobates terribilis. Lineage (NCBI taxonomy): Eukaryota > Metazoa > Chordata > Amphibia > Anura > Dendrobatidae > Phyllobates > Phyllobates terribilis. The sequence continues at coordinate 2,448,021 of NW_027362868.1, forward strand.
CAGATGACAAGCTCATTTTGGTTCAACTTCAGCAACTGTGCATTGCATTGCCATGTAATGTAATGTAATGCAATGCTATCTATCTAGCTCTCCCTCTATACTTCCTTTTGGATAAACAGACATATTAGGCAAGCATTTTGGAGCTTTCACCTAAATAACTACAGGTGGTGAGATAAGCTGCACAATATAATTGACCTTTCAGTATATTGTTGCACACACACCATCTATTTAGCAAATGCCCTTGTTATCAACAGCAGCCTTTTAAACTCACCTGAGCTAACAGGTATGTGAGCTGGTTACTCTGCTGCGCTTAAAATTTCTTTTTTGGTTTGCTACAATGCCTTTTCTGAAACGTTGTCTCCCTCTGCTGGAACACTGACTTCTTTCATTTAATGCCTGCAGACTATAAAAGAGAAACCAACCCAAAAAGTTTGGTTGATTAGTCTGTGGCATTCTTTTAAACTGTTGCTTATGGCGGTCTCTGTGAGCTTCTCAGTGACATTCAGCCATCCAGGTATCCCGCCTGCAGTAGACGGAATGTGGCAATGGAACGCTGGCTGCGCGTGTCATAATAGGCTCTGAGCCTTTATATACCTGCGCACAGCAGCAGCCACCTTCAGTCTGCTGCTGGACAGCCAGCAGCAGCAGCAGCAGGAGAGGTAATTAATCAGCAACCCTCCTGCTAAGGGTAGACAGCTGCTCGTTCCACCCCCCCCCCCGCCTTAATTGGTTCTCCTCCCTTCCAACGGTGTTGAGGCGGGTGGGAACAGCCGGGGGTTGAGGGTACTGTGCTAAAAGAGGTGGAGTTATGCAGATCTAAAACGCGTGGATTGCAGCAGCAGCAAGCCGAAAAGTGCAGGCATGTGAGGGATCTAGAGGTTGACAGCATGTCTTCTTAACGGGAGTCCAGGTGGCCATCTCCACAAATGGACTTTTCAGAATCCTTGGGTGGCACCGTAGTCGGAAACCAATTCTGGTTATCGCTTCTCGGCCTTTTGGCTAAGATCAAGTGTAGTATCTGTTCTTATCAGTTTAATATCTGATACGTCCCCTATCTGGGGACCATATATTAAATGGATTTTTAGAACAGGGAGATGGAAAAAGAGCTTGCTCTGTCCACTCCACGCATTGACCTGGTATTGCAGTATCTCCAGGACCGGTGCACCCCTTCTTTAATGCAGTTTCTAAAATCAGAAAGAATTGAATTCAATGCTTTTTGTTCATTTTGCTTGTTTGTCGGATTTTGGGATGGACTCTTTGGCTTTGCTTTTCTTCTCCTCATTGGATTTTTCATGTTAAAAGTTGCAGAAGCCAGATGACAAGCTCATTTTGGTTCAACTTCAGCAACTGTGCATTGCATTGCCATGTAATGTAATGTAATGCAATGCTATCTATCTAGCTCTCCCTCTATACTTCCTTTTGGATAAACAGACATATTAGGCAAGCATTTTGGAGCTTTCACCTAAATAACTACAGGTGGTGAGATAAGCTGCACAATATAATTGACCTTTCAGTATATTGTTGCACACACACCATCTATTTAGCAAATGCCCTTGTTATCAACAGCAGCCTTTTAAACTCACCTGAGCTAACAGGTATGTGAGCTGGTTACTCTGCTGCGCTTAAAATTTCTTTTTTGGTTTGCTACAATGCCTTTTCTGAAACGTTGTCTCCCTCTGCTGGAACACTGACTTCTTTCATTTAATGCCTGCAGACTATAAAAGAGAAACCAACCCAAAAAGTTTGGTTGATTAGTCTGTGGCATTCTTTTAAACTGTTGCTTATGGCGGTCTCTGTGAGCTTCTCAGTGACATTCAGCCATCCAGGTATCCCGCCTGCAGTAGACGGAATGTGGCAATGGAACGCTGGCTGCGCGTGTCATAATAGGCTCTGAGCCTTTATATACCTGCGCACAGCAGCAGCCACCTTCAGTCTGCTGCTGGACAGCCAGCAGCAGCAGCAGCAGGAGAGGTAATTAATCAGCAACCCTCCTGCTAAGGGTAGACAGCTGCTCGTTCCACCCCCCCCCCCCCGCCTTAATTGGTTCTCCTCCCTTCCAACGGTGTTGAGGCAGGTGGGAACAGCCGGGGGTTGAGGGTACTGTGCTAAAAGAGGTGGAGTTATGCAGATCTAAAACGCGTGGATTGCAGCAGCAGCAAGCCGAAAAGTGCAGGCATGTGAGGGATCTAGAGGTTGACAGCATGTCTTCTTAACGGGAGTCCAGGTGGCCATCTCCACAAATGGACTTTTCAGAATCCTTGGGTGGCACCGTAGTCGGAAACCAATTCTGGTTATCGCTTCTCGGCCTTTTGGCTAAGATCAAGTGTAGTATCTGTTCTTATCAGTTTAATATCTGATACGTCCCCTATCTGGGGACCATATATTAAATGGATTTTTAGAACAGGGAGATGGAAAAAGAGCTTGCTCTGTCCACTCCACGCATTGACCTGGTATTGCAGTATCTCCAGGACCGGTGCACCCCTTCTTTAATGCAGTTTCTAAAATCAGAAAGAATTGAATTCAATGCTTTTTGTTCATTTTGCTTGTTTGTCGGATTTTGGGATGGACTCTTTGGCTTTGCTTTTCTTCTCCTCATTGGATTTTTCATGTTAAAAGTTGCAGAAGTCAGATGACAAGCTCATTTTGGTTCAACTTCAGCAACTGTGCATTGCATTGCCATGTAATGTAATGTAATGCAATGCTATCTATCTAGCTCTCCCTCTATACTTCCTTTTGGATAAACAGACATATTAGGCAAGCATTTTGGAGCTTTCACCTAAATAACTACAGGTGGTGAGATAAGCTGCACAATATAATTGACCTTTCAGTATATTGTTGCACACACACCATCTATTTAGCAAATGCCCTTGTTATCAACAGCAGCCTTTTAAACTCACCTGAGCTAACAGGTATGTGAGCTGGTTACTCTGCTGCGCTTAAAATTTCTTTTTTGGTTTGCTACAATGCCTTTTCTGAAACGTTGTCTCCCTCTGCTGGAACACTGACTTCTTTCATTTAATGCCTGCAGACTATAAAAGAGAAACCAACCCAAAAAGTTTGGTTGATTAGTCTGTGGCATTCTTTTAAACTGTTGCTTATGGCGGTCTCTGTGAGCTTCTCAGTGACATTCAGCCATCCAGGTATCCCGCCTGCAGTAGACGGAATGTGGCAATGGAACGCTGGCTGCGCGTGTCATAATAGGCTCTGAGCCTTTATATACCTGCGCACAGCAGCAGCCACCTTCAGTCTGCTGCTGGACAGCCAGCAGCAGCAGCAGCAGGAGAGGTAATTAATCAGCAACCCTCCTGCTAAGGGTAGACAGCTGCTCGTTCCACCCCCCCCCCCCCGCCTTAATTGGTTCTCCTCCCTTCCAACGGTGTTGAGGCGGGTGGGAACAGCCGGGGGTTGAGGGTACTGTGCTAAAAGAGGTGGAGTTATGCAGATCTAAAACGCGTGGATTGCAGCAGCAGCAAGCCGAAAAGTGCAGGCATGTGAGGGATCTAGAGGTTGACAGCATGTCTTCTTAACGGGAGTCCAGGTGGCCATCTCCACAAATGGACTTTTCAGAATCCTTGGGTGGCACCGTAGTCGGAAACCAATTCTGGTTATCGCTTCTCGGCCTTTTGGCTAAGATCAAGTGTAGTATCTGTTCTTATCAGTTTAATATCTGATACGTCCCCTATCTGGGGACCATATATTAAATGGATTTTTAGAACAGGGAGATGGAAAAAGAGCTTGCTCTGTCCACTCCACGCATTGACCTGGTATTGCAGTATCTCCAGGACCGGTGCACCCCTTCTTTAATGCAGTTTCTAAAATCAGAAAGAATTGAATTCAATGCTTTTTGTTCATTTTGCTTGTTTGTCGGATTTTGGGATGGACTCTTTGGCTTTGCTTTTCTTCTCCTCATTGGATTTTTCATGTTAAAAGTTGCAGAAGCCAGATGACAAGCTCATTTTGGTTCAACTTCAGCAACTGTGCATTGCATTGCCATGTAATGTAATGTAATGCAATGCTATCTATCTAGCTCTCCCTCTATACTTCCTTTTGGATAAACAGACATATTAGGCAAGCATTTTGGAGCTTTCACCTAAATAACTACAGGTGGTGAGATAAGCTGCACAATATAATTGACCTTTCAGTATATTGTTGCACACACACCATCTATTTAGCAAATGCCCTTGTTATCAACAGCAGCCTTTTAAACTCACCTGAGCTAACAGGTATGTGAGCTGGTTACTCTGCTGCGCTTAAAATTTCTTTTTTGGTTTGCTACAATGCCTTTTCTGAAACGTTGTCTCCCTCTGCTGGAACACTGACTTCTTTCATTTAATGCCTGCAGACTATAAAAGAGAAACCAACCCAAAAAGTTTGGTTGATTAGTCTGTGGCATTCTTTTAAACTGTTGCTTATGGCGGTCTCTGTGAGCTTCTCAGTGACATTCAGCCATCCAGGTATCCCGCCTGCAGTAGACGGAATGTGGCAATGGAACGCTGGCTGCGCGTGTCATAATAGGCTCTGAGCCTTTATATACCTGCGCACAGCAGCAGCCACCTTCAGTCTGCTGCTGGACAGCCAGCAGCAGCAGCAGCAGGAGAGGTAATTAATCAGCAACCCTCCTGCTAAGGGTAGACAGCTGCTCGTTCCACCCCCCCCCCCCCGCCTTAATTGGTTCTCCTCCCTTCCAACGGTGTTGAGGCGGGTGGGAACAGCCGGGGGTTGAGGGTACTGTGCTAAAAGAGGTGGAGTTATGCAGATCTAAAACGCGTGGATTGCAGCAGCAGCAAGCCGAAAAGTGCAGGCATGTGAGGGATCTAGAGGTTGACAGCATGTCTTCTTAACGGGAGTCCAGGTGGCCATCTCCACAAATGGACTTTTCAGAATCCTTGGGTGGCACCGTAGTCGGAAACCAATTCTGGTTATCGCTTCTCGGCCTTTTGGCTAAGATCAAGTGTAGTATCTGTTCTTATCAGTTTAATATCTGATACGTCCCCTATCTGGGGACCATATATTAAATGGATTTTTAGAACAGGGAGATGGAAAAAGAGCTTGCTCTGTCCACTCCACGCATTGACCTGGTATTGCAGTATCTCCAGGACCGGTGCACCCCTTCTTTAATGCAGTTTCTAAAATCAGAAAGAATTGAATTCAATGCTTTTTGTTCATTTTGCTTGTTTGTCGGATTTTGGGATGGACTCTTTGGCTTTGCTTTTCTTCTCCTCATTGGATTTTTCATGTTAAAAGTTGCAGAAGCCAGATGACAAGCTCATTTTGGTTCAACTTCAGCAACTGTGCATTGCATTGCCATGTAATGTAATGTAATGCAATGCTATCTATCTAGCTCTCCCTCTATACTTCCTTTTGGATAAACAGACATATTAGGCAAGCATTTTGGAGCTTTCACCTAAATAACTACAGGTGGTGAGATAAGCTGCACAATATAATTGACCTTTCAGTATATTGTTGCACACACACCATCTATTTAGCAAATGCCCTTGTTATCAACAGCAGCCTTTTAAACTCACCTGAGCTAACAGGTATGTGAGCTGGTTACTCTGCTGCGCTTAAAATTTCTTTTTTGGTTTGCTACAATGCCTTTTCTGAAACGTTGTCTCCCTCTGCTGGAACACTGACTTCTTTCATTTAATGCCTGCAGACTATAAAAGAGAAACCAACCCAAAAAGTTTGGTTGATTAGTCTGTGGCATTCTTTTAAACTGTTGCTTATGGCGGTCTCTGTGAGCTTCTCAGTGACATTCAGCCATCCAGGTATCCCGCCTGCAGTAGACGGAATGTGGCAATGGAACGCTGGCTGCGCGTGTCATAATAGGCTCTGAGCCTTTATATACCTGCGCACAGCAGCAGCCACCGTCAGTCTGCTGCTGGACAGCCAGCAGCAGCAGCAGCAGGAGAGGTAATTAATCAGCAACCCTCCTGCTAAGGGTAGACAGCTGCTCGTTCCACCCCCCCCCCCGCCTTAATTGGTTCTCCTCCCTTCCAACGGTGTTGAGGCGGGTGGGAACAGCCGGGGGTTGAGGGTACTGTGCTAAAAGAGGTGGAGTTATGCAGATCTAAAACGCGTGGATTGCAGCAGCAGCAAGCCGAAAAGTGCAGGCATGTGAGGGATCTAGAGGTTGACAGCATGTCTTCTTAACGGGAGTCCAGGTGGCCATCTCCACAAATGGACTTTTCAGAATCCTTGGGTGGCACCGTAGTCGGAAACCAATTCTGGTTATCGCTTCTCGGCCTTTTGGCTAAGATCAAGTGTAGTATCTGTTCTTATCAGTTTAATATCTGATACGTCCCCTATCTGGGGACCATATATTAAATGGATTTTTAGAACAGGGAGATGGAAAAAGAGCTTGCTCTGTCCACTCCACGCATTGACCTGGTATTGCAGTATCTCCAGGACCGGTGCACCCCTTCTTTAATGCAGTTTCTAAAATCAGAAAGAATTGAATTCAATGCTTTTTGTTCATTTTGCTTGTTTGTCGGATTTTGGGATGGACTCTTTGGCTTTGCTTTTCTTCTCCTCATTGGATTTTTCATGTTAAAAGTTGCAGAAGCCAGATGACAAGCTCATTTTGGTTCAACTTCAGCAACTGTGCATTGCATTGCCATGTAATGTAATGTAATGCAATGCTATCTATCTAGCTCTCCCTCTATACTTCCTTTTGGATAAACAGACATATTAGGCAAGCATTTTGGAGCTTTCACCTAAATAACTACAGGTGGTGAGATAAGCTGCACAATATAATTGACCTTTCAGTATATTGTTGCACACACACCATCTATTTAGCAAATGCCCTTGTTATCAACAGCAGCCTTTTAAACTCACCTGAGCTAACAGGTATGTGAGCTGGTTACTCTGCTGCGCTTAAAATTTCTTTTTTGGTTTGCTACAATGCCTTTTCTGAAACGTTGTCTCCCTCTGCTGGAACACTGACTTCTTTCATTTAATGCCTGCAGACTATAAAAGAGAAACCAACCCAAAAAGTTTGGTTGATTAGTCTGTGGCATTCTTTTAAACTGTTGCTTATGGCGGTCTCTGTGAGCTTCTCAGTGACATTCAGCCATCCAGGTATCCCGCCTGCAGTAGACGGAATGTGGCAATGGAACGCTGGCTGCGCGTGTCATAATAGGCTCTGAGCCTTTATATACCTGCTCACAGCAGCAGCCACCTTCAGTCTGCTGCTGGACAGCCAGCAGCAGCAGCAGCAGGAGAGGTAATAAATCAGCAACCCTCCTGCTAAGGGTAGACAGCTGCTCGTTCCACCCCCCCCCCCCGCCTTAATTGGTTCTCCTCCCTTCCAACGGTGTTGAGGCGGGTGGGAACAGCCGGGGGTTGAGGGTACTGTGCTAAAAGAGGTGGAGTTATGCAGATCTAAAACGCGTGGATTGCAGCAGCAGCAAGCCGAAAAGTGCAGGCATGTGAGGGATCTAGAGGTTGACAGCATGTCTTCTTAACGGGAGTCCAGGTGGCCATCTCCACAAATGGACTTTTCAGAATCCTTGGGTGGCACCGTAGTCGGAAACCAATTCTGGTTATCGCTTCTCGGCCTTTTGGCTAAGATCAAGTGTAGTATCTGTTCTTATCAGTTTAATATCTGATACGTCCCCTATCTGGGGACCATATATTAAATGGATTTTTAGAACAGGGAGATGGAAAAAGAGCTTGCTCTGTCCACTCCACGCATTGACCTGGTATTGCAGTATCTCCAGGACCGGTGCACCCCTTCTTTAATGCAGTTTCTAAAATCAGAAAGAATTGAATTCAATGCTTTTTGTTCATTTTGCTTGTTTGTCGGATTTTGGGATGGACTCTTTGGCTTTGCTTTTCTTCTCCTCATTGGATTTTTCATGTTAAAAGTTGCAGAAGCCAGATGACAAGCTCATTTTGGTTCAACTTCAGCAACTGTGCATTGCATTGCCATGTAATGTAATGTAATGCAATGCTATCTATCTAGCTCTCCCTCTATACTTCCTTTTGGATAAACAGACATATTAGGCAAGCATTTTGGAGCTTTCACCTAAATAACTACAGGTGGTGAGATAAGCTGCACAATATAATTGACCTTTCAGTATATTGTTGCACACACACCATCTATTTAGCAAATGCCCTTGTTATCAACAGCAGCCTTTTAAACTCACCTGAGCTAACAGGTATGTGAGCTGGTTACTCTGCTGCGCTTAAAATTTCTTTTTTGGTTTGCTACAATGCCTTTTCTGAAACGTTGTCTCCCTCTGCCGGAACACTGACTTCTTTCATTTAATGCCTGCAGACTATAAAAGAGAAACCAACCCAAAAAGTTTGGTTGATTAGTCTGTGGCATTCTTTTAAACTGTTGCTTATGGCGGTCTCTGTGAGCTTCTCAGTGACATTCAGCCATCCAGGTATCCCGCCTGCAGTAGACGGAATGTGGCAATGGAACGCTGGCTGCGCGTGTCATAATAGGCTCTGAGCCTTTATATACCTGCGCACAGCAGCAGCCACCTTCAGTCTGCTGCTGGACAGCCAGCAGCAGCAGCAGCAGGAGAGGTAATTAATCAGCAACCCTCCTGCTAAGGGTAGACAGCTGCTCGTTCCACCCCCCCCCGCCTTAATTGGTTCTCCTCCCTTCCAACGGTGTTGAGGCGGGTGGGAACAGCCGGGGGTTGAGGGTACTGTGCTAAAAGAGGTGGAGTTATGCAGATCTAAAACGCGTGGATTGCAGCAGCAGCAAGCCGAAAATTGCAGGCATGTGAGGGATCTAGAGGTTGACAGCATGTCTTCTTAACGGGAGTCCAGGTGGCCATCTCCACAAATGGACTTTTCAGAATCCTTGGGTGGCACCGTAGTCGGAAACCAATTCTGGTTATCGCTTCTCGGCCTTTTGGCTAAGATCAAGTGTAGTATCTGTTCTTATCAGTTTAATATCTGATACGTCCCCTATCTGGGGACCATATATTAAATGGATTTTTAGAACAGGGAGATGGAAAAAGAGCTTGCTCTGTCCACTCCACGCATTGACCTGGTATTGCAGTATCTCCAGGACCGGTGCACCCCTTCTTTAATGCAGTTTCTAAAATCAGAAAGAATTGAATTCAATGCTTTTTGTTCATTTTGCTTGTTTGTCGGATTTTGGGATGGACTCTTTGGCTTTGCTTTTCTTCTCCTCATTGGATTTTTCATGTTAAAAGTTGCAGAAGCCAGATGACAAGCTCATTTTGGTTCAACTTCAGCAACTGTGCATTGCATTGCCATGTAATGTAATGTAATGCAATGCTATCTATCTAGCTCTCCCTCTATACTTCCTTTTGGATAAACAGACATATTAGGCAAGCATTTTGGAGCTTTCACCTAAATAACTACAGGTGGTGAGATAAGCTGCACAATATAATTGACCTTTCAGTATATTGTTGCACACACACCATCTATTTAGCAAATGCCCTTGTTATCAACAGCAGCCTTTTAAACTCACCTGAGCTAACAGGTATGTGAGCTGGTTACTCTGCTGCGCTTAAAATTTCTTTTTTGGTTTGCTACAATGCCTTTTCTGAAACGTTGTCTCCCTCTGCTGGAACACTGACTTCTTTCATTTAATGCCTGCAGACTATAAAAGAGAAACCAACCCAAAAAGTTTGGTTGATTAGTCTGTGGCATTCTTTTAAACTGTTGCTTATGGCGGTCTCTGTGAGCTTCTCAGTGACATTCAGCCATCCAGGTATCCCGCCTGCAGTAGACGGAATGTGGCAATGGAACGCTGGCTGCGCGTGTCATAATAGGCTCTGAGCCTTTATATACCTGCGCACAGCAGCAGCCACCTTCAGTCTGCTGCTGGACAGCCAGCAGCAGCAGCAGCAGGAGAGGTAATTAATCAGCAACCCTCCTGCTAAGGGTAGACAGCTGCTCGTTCCACCCCCCCCCCGCCTTAATTGGTTCTCCTCCCTTCCAACGGTGTTGAGGCGGGTGGGAACAGCCGGGGGTTGAGGGTACTGTGCTAAAAGAGGTGGAGTTATGCAGATCTAAAACGCGTGGATTGCAGCAGCAGCAAGCCGAAAAGTGCAGGCATGTGAGGGATCTAGAGGTTGACAGCATGTCTTCTTAACGGGAGTCCAGGTGGCCATCTCCACAAATGGACTTTTCAGAATCCTTGGGTGGCACCGTAGTCGGAAACCAATTCTGGTTATCGCTTCTCGGCCTTTTGGCTAAGATCAAGTGTAGTATCTGTTCTTATCAGTTTAATATCTGATACGTCCCCTATCTGGGGACCATATATTAAATGGATTTTTAGAACAGGGAGATGGAAAAAGAGCTTGCTCTGTCCACTCCACGCATTGACCTGGTATTGCAGTATCTCCAGGACCGGTGCACCCCTTCTTTAATGCAGTTTCTAAAATCAGAAAGAATTGAATTCAATGCTTTTTGTTCATTTTGCTTGTTTGTCGGATTTTGGGATGGACTCTTTGGCTTTGCTTTTCTTCTCCTCATTGGATTTTTCATGTTAAAAGTTGCAGAAGCCAGATGACAAGCTCATTTTGGTTCAACTTCAGCAACTGTGCATTGCATTGCCATGTAATGTAATGCAATGCAATGCTATCTATCTAGCTCTCCCTCTATACTTCCTTTTGGATAAACAGACATATTAGGCAAGCATTTTGGAGCTTTCACCTAAATAACTACAGGTGGTGAGATAAGCTGCACAATATAATTGACCTTTCAGTATATTGTTGCACACACACCATCTATTTAGCAAATGCCCTTGTTATCAACAGCAGCCTTTTAAACTCACCTGAGCTAACAGGTATGTGAGCTGGTTACTCTGCTGCGCTTAAAATTTCTTTTTTGGTTTGCTACAATGCCTTTTCTGAAACGTTGTCTCCCTCTGCTGGAACACTGACTTCTTTCATTTAATGCCTGCAGACTATAAAAGAGAAACCAACCCAAAAAGTTTGGTTGATTAGTCTGTGGCATTCTTTTAAACTGTTGCTTATGGCGGTCTCTGTGAGCTTCTCAGTGACATTCAGCCATCCAGGTATCCCGCCTGCAGTAGACGGAATGTGGCAATGGAACGCTGGCTGCGCGTGTCATAATAGGCTCTGAGCCTTTATATACCTGCGCACAGCAGCAGCCACCTTCAGTCTGCTGCTGGACAGCCAGCAGCAGCAGGAGAGGTAATTAATCAGCAACCCTCCTGCTAAGGGTAGACAGCTGCTCGTTCCACCCCCCCCCACCCGCCTTAATTGGTTCTCCTCCCTTCCAACGGTGTTGAGGCGGGTGGGAACAGCCGGGGGTTGAGGGTACTGTGCTAAAAGAGGTGGAGTTATGCAGATCTAAAACGCGTGGATTGCAGCAGCAGCAAGCCGAAAAGTGCAGGCATGTGAGGGATCTAGAGGTTGACAGCATGTCTTCTTAACGGGAGTCCAGGTGGCCATCTCCACAAATGGACTTTTCAGAATCCTTGGGTGGCACCGTAGTCGGAAACCAATTCTGGTTATCGCTTCTCGGCCTTTTGGCTAAGATCAAGTGTAGTATCTGTTCTTATCAGTTTAATATCTGATACGTCCCCTATCTGGGGACCATATATTAAATGGATTTTTAGAACAGGGAGATGGAAAAAGAGCTTGCTCTGTCCACTCCACGCATTGACCTGGTATTGCAGTATCTCCAGGACCGGTGCACCCCTTCTTTAATGCAGTTTCTAAAATCAGAAAGAATTGAATTCAATGCTTTTTGTTCATTTTGCTTGTTTGTCGGATTTTGGGATGGACTCTTTGGCTTTGCTTTTCTTCTCCTCATTGGATTTTTCATGTTAAAAGTTGCAGAAGCCAGATGACAAGCTCATTTTGGTTCAACTTCAGCAACTGTGCATTGCATTGCCATGTAATGTAATGTAATGCAATGCTATCTATCTAGCTCTCCCTCTATACTTCCTTTTGGATAAACAGACATATTAGGCAAGCATTTTGGAGCTTTCACCTAAATAACTACAGGTGGTGAGATAAGCTGCACAATATAATTGACCTTTCAGTATATTGTTGCACACACACCATCTATTTAGCAAATGCCCTTGTTATCAACAGCAGCCTTTTAAACTCACCTGAGCTAACAGGTATGTGAGCTGGTTACTCTGCTGCGCTTAAAATTTCTTTTTTGGTTTGCTACAATGCCTTTTCTGAAACGTTGTCTCCCTCTGCTGGAACACTGACTTCTTTCATTTAATGCCTGCAGACTATAAAAGAGAAACCAACCCAAAAAGTTTGGTTGATTAGTCTGTGGCATTCTTTTAAACTGTTGCTTATGGCGGTCTCTGTGAGCTTCTCAGTGACATTCAGCCATCCAGGTATCCCGCCTGCAGTAGACGGAATGTGGCAATGGAACGCTGGCTGCGCGTGTCATAATAGGCTCTGAGCCTTTATATACCTGCGCACAGCAGCAGCCACCTTCAGTCTTCTGCTGGACAGCCAGCAGCAGCAGCAGCAGGAGAGGTAATTAATCAGCAACCCTCCTGCTAAGGGTAGACAGCTGCTCGTTCCACCCCCCCCCCCCGCCTTAATTGGTTCTCCTCCCTTCCAACGGTGTTGAGGCGGGTGGGAACAGCCGGGGGTTGAGGGTACTGTGCTAAAAGAGGTGGAGTTATGCAGATCTAAAACGCGTGGATTGCAGCAGCAGCAAGCCGAAAAGTGCAGGCATGTGAGGGATCTAGAGGTTGACAGCATGTCTTCTTAACGGGAGTCCAGGTGGCCATCTCCACAAATGGACTTTTCAGAATCCTTGGGTGGCACCGTAGTCGGAAACCAATTCTGGTTATCGCTTCTCGGCCTTTTGGCTAAGATCAAGTGTAGTATCTGTTCTTATCAGTTTAATATCTGATACGTCCCCTATCTGGGGACCATATATTAAATGGATTTTTAGAACAGGGAGATGGAAAAAGAGCTTGCTCTGTCCACTCCACGCATTGACCTGGTATTGCAGTATCTCCAGGACCGGTGCACCCCTTCTTTAATGCAGTTTCTAAAATCAGAAAGAATTGAATTCAATGCTTTTTGTTCATTTTGCTTGTTTGTCGGATTTTGGGATGGACTCTTTGGCTTTGCTTTTCTTCTCCTCATTGGATTTTTCATGTTAAAAGTTGCAGAAGCCAGATGACAAGCTCATTTTGGTTCAACTTCAGCAACTGTGCATTGCATTGCCATGTAATGTAATGTAATGCAATGCTATCTATCTAGCTCTCCCTCTATACTTCCTTTTGGATAAACAGACATATTAGGCAAGCATTTTGGAGCTTTCACCTAAATAACTACAGGTGGTGAGATAAGCTGCACAATATAATTGACCTTTCAGTATATTGTTGCACACACACCATCTATTTAGCAAATGCCCTTGTTATCAACAGCAGCCTTTTAAACTCACCTGAGCTAACAGGTATGTGAGCTGGTTACTCTGCTGCGCTTAAAATTTCTTTTTTGGTTTGCTACAATGCCTTTTCTGAAACGTTGTCTCCCTCTGCTGGAACACTGACTTCTTTCATTTAATGCCTGCAGACTATAAAAGAGAAACCAACCCAAAAAGTTTGGTTGATTAGTCTGTGGCATTCTTTTAAACTGTTGCTTATGGCGGTCTCTGTGAGCTTCTCAGTGACATTCAGCCATCCAGGTATCCCGCCTGCAGTAGACGGAATGTGGCAATGGAACGCTGGCTGCGCGTGTCATAATAGGCTCTGAGCCTTTATATACCTGCGCACAGCAGCAGCCACCTTCAGTCTGCTGCTGGACAGCCAGCAGCAGCAGCAGCAGGAGAGGTAATTAATCAGCAACCCTCCTGCTAAGGGTAGACAGCTGCTCGTTCCACCCCCCCCCCCCGCCTTAATTGGTTCTCCTCCCTTCCAACGGTGTTGAGGCGGGTGGGAACAGCCGGGGGTTGAGGGTACTGTGCTAAAAGAGGTGGAGTTATGCAGATCTAAAACGCGTGGATTGCAGCAGCAGCAAGCCGAAAAGTGCAGGCATGTGAGGGATCTAGAGGTTGACAGCATGTCTTCTTAACGGGAGTCCAGGTGGCCATCTCCACAAATGGACTTTTCAGAATCCTTGGGTGGCACCGTAGTCGGAAACCAATTCTGGTTATCGCTTCTCGGCCTTTTGGCTCAGATCAAGTGTAGTATCTGTTCTTTTAAGAACACAAGAGCTACGATCTACACTTGACGAGAGCGATCGAACTCGGAAGGAGAAGAGCTTCGGAGCCCAGCTGACATCGGAGAAGGAAGGCGGATATCGGTGGGAGGAAGAAGCTCTAAAGAATCCAGAAGAAGACGAAGACTCGGAGAAGAATCGGGCTGTCCTGTGGAATCTTCGAGGAAGAAAATCATCGAGACAAAGACCTTTCGGGGAATTTGTCCAGAACACGACGGGAGAAGAATCTGCATAGCTCCACCCATTCCGGGAAGAGTTCCAGATCCAGCTCCAAGAAGTAACTGCAGGAGGAAAGCCATGGCAAGCGCTGCGAGGAAGACCGAAAAGAAGAGCCTGGAGCAGGGGACAGCCAGGAGGGCCCAGCCAGGAGCCTATTCTGACCCCAAGGACTCTGCCTCCACGACTGGCCAGCAGAAGGGACCCCAGAAGCGCCGCCACGAAGCTCCAGCCCTGGAGCCATGGATGCGGCAGACGGTGGCCCTGAAGCTGAAGGAAGTGGATGGGAGGGTGCCGGATATGTCCTCGGACGTGTTCTGCCAGAAGATGCTGCTGGATCGAGGCTTCTCCAGGTCGGACACCCTCAGCATCCAGACCTTCTTGACGGGGATCTTCTTCGTCACCTTCGCCACTGTGAACACCTGTAGGAGGTTCTGGGAAATGGTAAGCGCAAAAGGACCGGATAATTCTTTCTCTGCCTTTACAGGTAGCTGCCCTATCCAGAGGGACGAAAGGAGGATCACGGTCTCCATGCGCAACCCGCACACCCCAGGCCAAGACATCTGTACCTTCCTGAGACGCTTCTGTTTGGTTGTGAAGGAACCCTCTCACATCCTGAATGGACTCGGCTTCTGGACAGGTAAGTGGTCGGTGACCGTTAGACTTCACAGGGACCTGGCGTACTCAGACGGACTTCGGCACCTGCCCCCGACATTCTCCCTGGGCAACTCCTACGGCCTCATCTATTACCCGGACATGCCGCGGAACTGCAGGAGATGCGGCAAGAACGGCCACGAGATGAAGGACTGCAAGGAGGATGCCTGCAGGATTTGTCGAGTGACAGGACACAGCTCGAAGGACTGCCCGAAGAAGACGTCCTGCAACCTGTGTGGGCTGGCGGCTCATCTGTACAAGGATTGCCCCAAGCGTGAGAGATCCTGGGCATCGGTGGTTGCGACGACCCCAGCTCCGGAGGACAAGGCCCCGACGACCAGGCCTGTGAAGGTCAAGGACGCGACGACCAAGGCCCCAGCGGCCAAGGCTGAGACGACCAAGGCCAAAGCGGTCAAGGAGTCGGTGGCCAAAGCCCCAGCGACGGTCCCAGCAGCTCCGAAGCAGAAGAAAAAGTCAAAGGAGGGTAAGAGTTCTGTCACCCCTCTCTCGATCCCTCCCCCTGCCACCCCCGTCCAATCCCCCCCCACCCCGGCCACCCCTGCTGAGGATTCCACTTCCTCTTCCTCCTTCCCCTACTCCTCAGCAGGTGTCCTTTCCCCTGCCCCGGCAGCCACTCTCCCTCCCCAGACCATGGTAGCGGTGGAATTAACCTTTCCTCCACCCGCCGCTATCTATTCCGAGGAGGATTTTCCCCTTCTTGTCTCCCCAGTTCCAACCCGGGGAAAGAGGAAGGTGGAGGACAGCCCTGCTACTGAATCCTCCAAGAAGAAGATTCTGGATTTCGTAGGCGAAAAGGAGGATACCCTCCCTGAGCCAGAAGAGATGCAGCACATGGTTGAGACCCTGGTGGCCGAGCCAGAAGAGGAGGAACTGGTGGTCGCCGAGATCGAGGCCGCGCTGCTTGACCAGATGGAGGAAGAGGGCCTGCTGGTGATCCCGTCACCAGCAGTCAACACCGACGAGGGACCACCCGACCGGAGTGGTAACTAAGGTGTATTGCCTGCGCTAACTTTTTCTTTTTTCCCTACATGATGGCTAATATTAACTTATTTTCCATTAATGTCAGGAGCATCAAGGACAAGTTCAGACGTCAGACTATTTATGCCTTCCTTACTTCCCAGTTGTGTGATGTTTATATGTTGCAGGAATGTTCCCTTCCCTCCTCTAGGTCCTTCAAACATCTGGCCAGGGAGTGGTCCCACGGTCCATCCTACTGGTCTGGTGGGGGTGACTGCAAGTCTGCGGGGGTCGCAATTCTGATCAGGGGGGGCGCATTCACGCTTGAGTCTGTCCAGGAGCTCATCTGCGGCAGGGCTCTTGTTGTAGATGGCAACTGGGCAGGAGAACCTGTCAGGTTCATCAACGTGTATGCGTCCCCACTGAAGAATGAGCGTTTGGAGCTTTTCCAGACCCTGCGGCTTCAGCTTGCCACCACCAGGACCTTAGTGATGGCCGGGGATTTCAACTGCCCCATCGAGGAGGATGGTCGTAGTTCTGGCACATCTGCCAAGTTGGACATCACGTCCAAGCTGCTCATCGAGATGGTAACCGAGGCCTCTCTTCAGGACGTGGTGGGCTCCATGGGGAGAGGCTCCACAAACTATTCGTGGAGCCGACCCGATGGCTCACTCCGCTCCAGGATTGACTTTGTGTTCACCTCTCGGGCAGTCAGGCAGAGTAGGCACTCGATGGTCCCCTGCTTCTTCTCCGACCACAGAGCCATTCACTTACAAGGTGTCCTCGGCGACGGTTTTCCGTCCGGCCCCGGCTCCTGGAAGCTGAATTGTGCTCTGCTGGCTCAGGATGAAGTCGTGGAGGAGCTGAGAGCAGCCTACGCAATGTGGCAGTCCTACAAGGGTAGCTTCCAAACAGTCTCTGATTGGTGGGAATATGTTAAACTTGAGTTTCGCTGTTTCTTTCAGGCCAAGGGTCGACAACAGGCGTGTGAGAAGAGGAGGGACTTCAGAGGGCTGCAGCACGAGCTGCGGTCGCTGCAGGACCTTCTTCACTGCGGCTGGGACGTGAGGGAGGAGCTGGAGGAGACCAAGAAGAGCCTGAAAAGGCACTTTGAGGAGGAGTCCAAGCGAATCGTCTTCCGTTCCAAAGTGGAGAATCTGGAGAAGGGTGAGAAATGTAACTCATTCTTTTTCAGGAAACTTCATGCCGGTCACACGCCCCTGAACGAGCTGCGAGACGAGAGCGGAAACATGCAACGTGGGAAGGAGGATGTGATGAGGGTAGTCAGCGACTTCTACAGCGAACTCTACTTCCACAAGACTACCGACCCCGACGCTGCTGATAAGTTCCTGTCAGGTATCACTAACCATCTTGATCCTGCAGGCACGGCAGCCTTGGACAAACCTCTGATGGTGGGCGAATTGCTCTCTGCCGCTAAATCCTTTAGGACCGGCAGGACCCCGGGCAGTGATGGTCTTCCAGCGGAGCTCTATGTAGCGCTGGGAGACCTCATCTGTCCGGACCTGTTGGATCTGTACGAGGAGATGGTGGTGGAGGGTAGAATGCCTCCATCTTTGAGGGAAGGAATGGTCACGATCCTGTACAAGCGGAAGGGAGAGAGGTGCGACCTGAGAAATTGGCGTCCCATCACTCTGCTCAACGTGGACTACAAGATCCTGGCCAAGACGATGGCGACACGACTTAAGACGGTCATCGGACGGATCATCCACCCGGACCAGACCTGCGGCATCCCTGGACGTCGCATCGCAGACAGCCTCGCTCTCGTGCGGGACACGGTCGAGTACATCAAGGTCCGCCGCGCACACGCGGCCCTGGTCTCCTTGGATCAGGAGAAGGCCTTCGACCGGGTTTCCCACGAGTTCATGGGCCGAGCTCTGCACCGGTTAGGTTTGGGTAACATGTTTTGTTCGTATGTCCGTCTGATGTATTTTGATATCCACAGCTCGGTGTTGGTGAACGGCTGGAAGACTGACCCCTTCCCTGTCCTCTCTGGGGTCAGACAAGGCTGCCCTCTATCACCTCTTCTTTTTGTTTGTGTTATAGAACTCTTCGCAGAGGCTATCCGGCAGAATGGAGAGATCAGAGGGATCACCGCACCGGGTCCGGGACGACACGAGGTCAAGTGCTCGCTCTACATGGACGACGTCACCGTCTTCTGCGCTGATCGTGGTTCAGTCGACGCCCTCGTCCAGACGTGTGAGAGGTTCGGCCGGGCTTCAGGGGCCAAAGTCAACTGCAGGAAGTCGGAAGCCATGCTCTTCGGGGATTGGCAGCCGGCCTCCTCCGCCCCCTTCCCCTTCAACATTCAACCGGATTTCCTCAAGGTGCTGGGAGTCTGGTTCGGGAAGGAAGGAGCGGCCCTCAAGTCCTGGCAAGAACGCTTGGCCAAAGTGAAGCAACGGATCGGACTCTGGAGCCTCAGACACCTCACTTGTGAGGGTAAGGCACTCGTCCTGCGTAATGAGGTCCTGCCCATCTTGCAGTACACGGCGCAGGCCTGGCCCCCACACGTCACTGTGTGCAGGGCCATTACCAGGACAGTGTTTCACTTTGTCTGGGGATCCAAGATGGACAGAGTCAGGCGGGCCGTCATGTACAAGGAGCCTCGCAAGGGTGGGAAGGGCGTTCCAGATATCCCCACCCTCCTGCGATCCTCTTTTGTGTGTGATTGTGTCCGCTGGACTTTGCAAGTCAAAAATGGCTCCGCGGGCAGGTCCATGTCTCGCTTCTTCCTGCTTCCTTTTTGGAGGCGACTCGGCTGGGACAAGTGGGACAGCTCCTTCCCCTACAACTGGACGACGCCATGGTTCTACGGAGACGTCGTTCGATTTGTGGGGGAACATCAACTGGAGGGACTCAAGCCCGACTTGTGGAAGCCCAAAACTATCCACAAGCTCATCAGAGCCAAGGATGACGTGGAGAACATCACAGGACTTCACCAGGACACGCTGGAGACTGTGTGGACAAATGTGTCGTCTGACAGGCTGACCAACGGGCACAAGGACTTGTCGTGGATGGCGATTCAGGGCGGACTGCCCGTCCGGTCATTCATGCATGCCCGGAACCTGTGCAAGACCAGGTACTGCCCAAGGTGCCCCTTCGTGGAGGAAACATCTTTGCACACTTTTTGGGACTGCGGATTTGCACAGCGCCTGTTGACTGCCCTTGAGGACGACCTGAGGAACTCTGTCCCCAGGGCGAGCCTATCGCACCATTCTGTGCTTTACGGACTCTTCCCTGGGGTTCATACCGTTGGAGCCATCCAGGAGGCTTATGAACTGCTTCAAGGATGCCGTTTGGGTCGCCAGGAACCGGCTCATCTTGAGGAGGGAGAGGATGTCCATCCAGGACTGCCGCAGGCTGATCCACAGCCTGCTCAGAGACTATTCCATCGTGGATGGTCCGGAGGACGAGGATGAGGACTAAACCCCTCCTCCCCCTCTCCCCTTATGTGTCTTGTCTTTCAATAAACCTTCGGGCCTGTGATTTTCCCCTCCCCATCCCCTTTTTCCCAATCCCCATCCCTTATCACGATTCGTCGTACTGTATTGATTGACATGCTTTTTCTTTCAGATTGAGTGTTTTGTGTAGCATAGGGGTGTGATGTGTCTAGTTAGTGCGTCGTATCCTCATGCTATGTAAATATGATGTAGAATTCTGTGTGTACTGGGCTGCGGCACTGTACACTGTCTGTTAACTTATTTTTTGTGCTAATAAAAGATATCTGTTCTTATCAGTTTAATATCTGATACGTCCCCTATCTGGGGACCATATATTAAATGGATTTTTAGAACAGGGAGATGGAAAAAGAGCTTGCTCTGTCCACTCCACGCATTGACCTGGTATTGCAGTATCTCCAGGACCGGTGCACCCCTTCTTTAATGCAGTTTCTAAAATCAGAAAGAATTGAATTCAATGCTTTTTGTTCATTTTGCTTGTTTGTCGGATTTTGGGATGGACTCTTTGGCTTTGCTTTTCTTCTCCTCATTGGATTTTTCATGTTAAAAGTTGCAGAAGCCAGATGACAAGCTCATTTTGGTTCAACTTCAGCAACTGTGCATTGCATTGCCATGTAATGTAATGTAATGCAATGCTATCTATCTAGCTCTCCCTCTATACTTCCTTTTGGATAAACAGACATATTAGGCAAGCATTTTGGAGCTTTCACCTAAATAACTACAGGTGGTGAGATAAGCTGCACAATATAATTGACCTTTCAGTATATTGTTGCACACACACCATCTATTTAGCAAATGCCCTTGTTATCAACAGCAGCCTTTTAAACTCACCTGAGCTAACAGGTATGTGAGCTGGTTACTCTGCTGCGCTTAAAATTTCTTTTTTGGTTTGCTACAATGCCTTTTCTGAAACGTTGTCTCCCTCTGCTGGAACACTGACTTCTTTCATTTAATGCCTGCAGACTATAAAAGAGAAACCAACCCAAAAAGTTTGGTTGATTAGTCTGTGGCATTCTTTTAAACTGTTGCTTATGGCGGTCTCTGTGAGCTTCTCAGTGACATTCAGCCATCCAGGTATCCCGCCTGCAGTAGACGGAATGTGGCAATGGAACGCTGGCTGCGCGTGTCATAATAGGCTCTGAGCCTTTATATACCTGCGCACAGCAGCAGCCACCTTCAGTCTGCTGCTGGACAGCCAGCAGCAGCAGCAGCAGGAGAGGTAATTAATCAGCAACCCTCCTGCTAAGGGTAGACAGCTGCTCGTTCCACCCCCCCCCCCGCCTTAATTGGTTCTCCTCCCTTCCAACGGTGTTGAGGCGGGTGGGAACAGCCGGGGGTTGAGGGTACTGTGCTAAAAGAGGTGGAGTTATGCAGATCTAAAACGCGTGGATTGCAGCAGCAGCAAGCCGAAAAGTGCAGGCATGTGAGGGATCTAGAGGTTGTCAGCATGTCTTCTTAACGGGAGTCCAGGAGGCCATCTCCACAAATGGACTTTTCAGAATCCTTGGGTGGCACCGTAGTCGGAAACCAATTCTGGTTATCGCTTCTCGGCCTTTTGGCTAAGATCAAGTGTAGTATCTGTTCTTATCAGTTTAATATCTGATACGTCCCCTATCTGGGGACCATATATTAAATGGATTTTTAGAACAGGGAGATGGAAAAAGAGCTTGCTCTGTCCACTCCACGCATTGACCTGGTATTGCAGTATCTCCAGGACCGGTGCACCCCTTCTTTAATGCAGTTTCTAAAATCAGAAAGAATTGAATTCAATGCTTTTTGTTCATTTTGCTTGTTTGTCGGATTTTGGGATGGACTCTTTGGCTTTGCTTTTCTTCTCCTCATTGGATTTTTCATGTTAAAAGTTGCAGAAGCCAGATGACAAGCTCATTTTGGTTCAACTTCAGCAACTGTGCATTGCATTGCCATGTAATGTAATGTAATGCAATGCTATCTATCTAGCTCTCCCTCTATACTTCCTTTTGGATAAACAGACATATTAGGCAAGCATTTTGGAGCTTTCACCTAAATAACTACAGGTGGTGAGATAAGCTGCACAATATAATTGACCTTTCAGTATATTGTTGCACACACACCATCTATTTAGCAAATGCCCTTGTTATCAACAGCAGCCTTTTAAACTCACCTGAGCTAACAGGTATGTGAGCTGGTTACTCTGCTGCGCTTAAAATTTCTTTTTTGGTTTGCTACAATGCCTTTTCTGAAACGTTGTCTCCCTCTGCTGGAACACTGACTTCTTTCATTTAATGCCTGCAGACTATAAAAGAGAAACCAACCCAAAAAGTTTGGTTGATTAGTCTGTGGCATTCTTTTAAACTGTTGCTTATGGCGGTCTCTGTGAGCTTCTCAGTGACATTCAGCCATCCAGGTATCCCGCCTGCAGTAGACGGAATGTGGCAATGGAACGCTGGCTGCGCGTGTCATAATAGGCTCTGAGCCTTTATATACCTGCGCACAGCAGCAGCCACCTTCAGTCTGCTGCTGGACAGCCAGCAGCAGCAGCAGCAGGAGAGGTAATTAATCAGCAACCCTCCTGCTAAGGGTAGACAGCTGCTCGTTCCACCCCCCCCCCGCCTTAATTGGTTCTCCTCCCTTCCAACGGTGTTGAGGCGGGTGGGAACAGCCGGGGGTTGAGGGTACTGTGCTAAAAGAGGTGGAGTTATGCAGATCTAAAACGCGTGGATTGCAGCAGCAGCAAGCCGAAAAGTGCAGGCATGTGAGGGATCTAGAGGTTGACAGCATGTCTTCTTAACGGGAGTCCAGGTGGCCATCTCCACAAATGGACTTTTCAGAATCCTTGGGTGGCACCGTAGTCGGAAACCAATTCTGGTTATCGCTTCTCGGCCTTTTGGCTAAGATCAAGTGTAGTATCTGTTCTTATCAGTTTAATATCTGATACGTCCCCTATCTGGGGACCATATATTAAATGGATTTTTAGAACAGGGAGATGGAAAAAGAGCTTGCTCTGTCCACTCCACGCATTGACCTGGTATTGCAGTATCTCCAGGACCGGTGCACCCCTTCTTTAATGCAGTTTCTAAAATCAGAAAGAATTGAATTCAATGCTTTTTGTTCATTTTGCTTGTTTGTCGGATTTTGGGATGGACTCTTTGGCTTTGCTTTTCTTCTCCTCATTGGATTTTTCATGTTAAAAGTTGCAGAAGCCAGATGACAAGCTCATTTTGGTTCAACTTCAGCAACTGTGCATTGCATTGCCATGTAATGTAATGTAATGCAATGCTATCTATCTAGCTCTCCCTCTATACTTCCTTTTGGATAAACAGACATATTAGGCAAGCATTTTGGAGCTTTCACCTAAATAACTACAGGTGGTGAGATAAGCTGCACAATATAATTGACCTTTCAGTATATTGTTGCACACACACCATCTATTTAGCAAATGCCCTTGTTATCAACAGCAGCCTTTTAAACTCACCTGAGCTAACAGGTATGTGAGCTGGTTACTCTGCTGCGCTTAAAATTTCTTTTTTGGTTTGCTACAATGCCTTTTCTGAAACGTTGTCTCCCTCTGCTGGAACACTGACTTCTTTCATTTAATGCCTGCAGACTATAAAAGAGAAACCAACCCAAAAAGTTTGGTTGATTAGTCTGTGGCATTCTTTTAAACTGTTGCTTATGGCGGTCTCTGTGAGCTTCTCAGTGACATTCAGCCATCCAGGTATCCCGCCTGCAGTAGACGGAATGTGGCAATGGAACGCTGGCTGCGCGTGTCATAATAGGCTCTGAGCCTTTATATACCTGCGCACAGCAGCAGCCACCTTCAGTCTGCTGCTGGACAGCCAGCAGCAGCAGCAGCAGGAGAGGTAATTAATCAGCAACCCTCCTGCTAAGGGTAGACAGCTGCTCGTTCCACCCCCCCCCACCCGCCTTAATTGGTTCTCCTCCCTTCCAACGGTGTTGAGGCGGGTGGGAACAGCCGGGGGTTGAGGGTACTGTGCTAAAAGAGGTGGAGTTATGCAGATCTAAAACGCGTGGATTGCAGCAGCAGCAAGCCGAAAAGTGCAGGCATGTGAGGGATCTAGGGGTTGACAGCATGTCTTCTTAACGGGAGTCCAGGTGGCCATCTCCACAAATGGACTTTTCAGAATCCTTGGGTGGCACCGTAGTCGGAAACCAATTCTGGTTATCGCTTCTCGGCCTTTTGGCTAAGATCAAGTGTAGTATCTGTTCTTATCAGTTTAATATCTGATACGTCCCCTATCTGGGGACCATATATTAAATGGATTTTTAGAACAGGGAGATGGAAAAAGAGCTTGCTCTGTCCACTCCACGCATTGACCTGGTATTGCAGTATCTCCAGGACCGGTGCACCCCTTCTTTAATGCAGTTTCTAAAATCAGAAAGAATTGAATTCAATGCTTTTTGTTCATTTTGCTTGTTTGTCGGATTTTGGGATGGACTCTTTGGCTTTGCTTTTCTTCTCCTCATTGGATTTTTCATGTTAAAAGTTGCAGAAGCCAGATGACAAGCTCATTTTGGTTCAACTTCAGCAACTGTGCATTGCATTGTCATGTAATGTAATGTAATGCAATGCTATCTATCTAGCTCTCCCTCTATACTTCCTTTTGGATAAACAGACATATTAGGCAAGCATTTTGGAGCTTTCACCTAAATAACTACAGGTGGTGAGATAAGCTGCACAATATAATTGACCTTTCAGTATATTGTTGCACACACACCATCTATTTAGCAAATGCCCTTGTTATCAACAGCAGCCTTTTAAACTCACCTGAGCTAACAGGTATGTGAGCTGGTTACTCTGCTGCGCTTAAAATTTCTTTTTTGGTTTGCTACAATGCCTTTTCTGAAACGTTGTCTCCCTCTGCTGGAACACTGACTTCTTTCATTTAATGCCTGCAGACTATAAAAGAGAAACCAACCCAAAAAGTTTGGTTGATTAGTCTGTGGCATTCTTTTAAACTGTTGCTTATGGCGGTCTCTGTGAGCTTCTCAGTGACATTCAGCCATCCAGGTATCCCGCCTGCAGTAGACGGAATGTGGCAATGGAACGCTGGCTGCGCGTGTCATAATAGGCTCTGAGCCTTTATATACCTGCGCACAGCAGCAGCCACCTTCAGTCTGCTGCTGGACAGCCAGCTGCAGCAGCAGCAGGAGAGGTAATTAATCAGCAACCCTCCTGCTAAGGGTAGACAGCTGCTCGTTCCACCCCCCCCCCGCCTTAATTGGTTCTCCTCCCTTCCAACGGTGTTGAGGCGGGTGGGAACAGCCGGGGGTTGAGGGTACTGTGCTAAAAGAGGTGGAGTTATGCAGATCTAAAACGCGTGGATTGCAGCAGCAGCAAGCCGAAAAGTGCAGGCATGTGAGGGATCTAGAGGTTGACAGCATGTCTTCTTAACGGGAGTCCAGGTGGCCATCTCCACAAATGGACTTTTCAGAATCCTTGGGTGGCACCGTAGTCGGAAACCAATTCTGGTTATCGCTTCTCGGCCTTTTGGCTAAGATCAAGTGTAGTATCTGTTCTTATCAGTTTAATATCTGATTCGTCCCCTATCTGGGGACCATATATTAAATGGATTTTTAGAACAGGGAGATGGAAAAAGAGCTTGCTCTGTCCACTCCACGCATTGACCTGGTATTGCAGTATCTCCAGGACCGGTGCACCCCTTCTTTAATGCAGTTTCTAAAATCAGAAAGAATTGAATTCAATGCTTTTTGTTCATTTTGCTTGTTTGTCGGATTTTGGGATGGACTCTTTGGCTTTGCTTTTCTTCTCCTCATTGGATTTTTCATGTTAAAAGTTGCAGAAGCCAGATGACAAGCTCATTTTGGTTCAACTTCAGCAACTGTGCATTGCATTGCCATGTAATGTAATGTAATGCAATGCTATCTATCTAGCTCTCCCTCTATACTTCCTTTTGGATAAACAGACATATTAGGCAAGCATTTTGGAGCTTTCACCTAAATAACTACAGGTGGTGAGATAAGCTGCACAATATAATTGACCTTTCAGTATATTGTTGCACACACACCATCTATTTAGCAAATGCCCTTGTTATCAACAGCAGCCTTTTAAACTCACCTGAGCTAACAGGTATGTGAGCTGGTTACTCTGCTGCGCTTAAAATTTCTTTTTTGGTTTGCTACAATGCCTTTTCTGAAACGTTGTCTCCCTCTGCTGGAACACTGACTTCTTTCATTTAATGCCTGCAGACTATAAAAGAGAAACCAACCCAAAAAGTTTGGTTGATTAGTCTGTGGCATTCTTTTAAACTGTTGCTTATGGCGGTCTCTGTGAGCTTCTCAGTGACATTCAGCCATCCAGGTATCCCGCCTGCAGTAGACGGAATGTGGCAATGGAACGCTGGCTGCGCGTGTCATAATAGGCTCTGAGCCTTTATATACCTGCGCACAGCAGCAGCCACCTTCAGTCTGCTGCTGGACAGCCAGCAGCAGCAGCAGCAGGAGAGGTAATTAATCAGCAACCCTCCTGCTAAGGGTAGACAGCTGCTCGTTCCACCCCCCCCCCCGCCTTAATTGGTTCTCCTCCCTTCCAACGGTGTTGAGGCGGGTGGGAACAGCCGGGGGTTGAGGGTACTGTGCTAAAAGAGGTGGAGTTATGCAGATCTAAAACGCGTGGATTGCAGCAGCAGCAAGCCGAAAAGTGCAGGCATGTGAGGGATCTAGAGGTTGACAGCATGTCTTCTTAACGGGAGTCCAGGTGGCCATCTCCACAAATGGACTTTTCAGAATCCTTGGGTGGCACCGTAGTCGGAAACCAATTCTGGTTATCGCTTCTCGGCCTTTTGGCTAAGATCAAGTGTAGTATCTTTTGAAAAGGCAGTTTTGTCCTTGGGCTGCCCTAGTAAATTGATGCATATTACACACTGGTTTGGTGCACTTGTTAGTACGCCAGGTGGCTCATAGAGTTATCTGATGGAAAACATGGCCCTCCAGGATCGAAGTCACTAGGCTGGGTAAGTGTGAGGGCTTTGGAGCAATGTGCCCCAGGAGTAGGCGCCCTGGTGGGAGTCCAAGCTTACTGGGACTGGGAACCCCAGAAAGATTTGGCTTCGTAGCACGCCGCACCTTTGCCAATCATACTTTCTGAGCAACCCCCCCTATTCCTGGCCTCTGGGCTAGGAAGGGGAATTTTTATAAACCCGGTCGGAGGTCCGGTCAGCTTTGGGCTGAGAAACCAACACAGGCTCCAGCTCCACTAGGGTGGCAGCCTAGATGGAAGCTGGGAGCACGAAAACGGCTCTTCTCCGGCTTCGGCTAGGGAGAGCATCGGAGATCCCTGACCCTCGCTGTGGCCTTCTGGCTCGGAGGGAAGGGGATGGTTTATTGGGGACCCTCTCCTCCGGGAAGGGTCCACATGAATCCTCGCCTCGTGCGCTGTTTTGGTGTGACTTCGGTCACATTTTTCAGTGCCTTGGATGCAGCTTCAATCAAAAAAATCTGTTCTTATCAGTTTAATATCTGATACGTCCCCTATCTGGGGACCATATATTAAATGGATTTTTAGAACAGGGAGATGGAAAAAGAGCTTGCTCTGTCCACTCCACGCATTGACCTGGTATTGCAGTATCTCCAGGACCGGTGCACCCCTTCTTTAATGCAGTTTCTAAAATCAGAAAGAATTGAATTCAATGCTTTTTGTTCATTTTGCTTGTTTGTCGGATTTTGGGATGGACTCTTTGGCTTTGCTTTTCTTCTCCTCATTGGATTTTTCATGTTAAAAGTTGCAGAAGCCAGATGACAAGCTCATTTTGGTTCAACTTCAGCAACTGTGCATTGCATTGCCATGTAATGTAATGTAATGCAAAGCTATCTATCTAGCTCTCCCTCTATACTTCCTTTTGGATAAACAGACATATTAGGCAAGCATTTTGGAGCTTTCACCTAAATAACTACAGGTGGTGAGATAAGCTGCACAATATAATTGACCTTTCAGTATATTGTTGCACACACACCATCTATTTAGCAAATGCCCTTGTTATCAACAGCAGCCTTTTAAACTCACCTGAGCTAACAGGTATGTGAGCTGGTTACTCTGCTGCGCTTAAAATTTCTTTTTTGGTTTGCTACAATGCCTTTTCTGAAACGTTGTCTCCCTCTGCTGGAACACTGACTTCTTTCATTTAATGCCTGCAGACTATAAAAGAGAAACCAACCCAAAAAGTTTGGTTGATTAGTCTGTGGCATTCTTTTAAACTGTTGCTTATGGCGGTCTCTGTGAGCTTCTCAGTGACATTCAGCCATCCAGGTATCCCGCCTGCAGTAGACGGAATGTGGCAATGGAACGCTGGCTGCGCGTGTCATAATAGGCTCTGAGCCTTTATATACCTGCGCACAGCAGCAACCACCTTCAGTCTGCTGCTGGACAGCCAGCAGCAGCAGCAGCAGGAGAGGTAATTAATCAGCAACCCTCCTGCTAAGGGTAGACAGCTGCTCGTTCCACCCCCCCCCCGCCTTAATTGGTTCTCCTCCCTTCCAACGGTGTTGAGGCGGGTGGGAACAGCCGGGGGTTGAGGGTACTGTGCTAAAAGAGGTGGAGTTATGCAGATCTAAAACGCATGGATTGCAGCAGCAGCAAGCCGAAAAGTGCAGGCATGTGAGGGATCTAGAGGTTGACAGCATGTCTTCTTAACGGGAGTCCAGGTGGCCATCTCCACAAATGGACTTTTCAGAATCCTTGGGTGGCACCGTAGTCGGAAACCAATTCTGGTTATCGGTTCTCGGCCTTTTGGCTAAGATCAAGTGTAGTATCTGTTCTTATCAGTTTAATATCTGATACGTCCCCTATCTGGGGACCATATATTAAATGGATTTTTAGAACAGGGAGATGGAAAAAGAGCTTGCTCTGTCCACTCCACGCATTGACCTGGTATTGCAGTATCTCCAGGACCGGTGCACCCCTTCTTTAATGCAGTTTCTAAAATCAGAAAGAATTGAATTCAATGCTTTTTGTTCATTTTGCTTGTTTGTCGGATTTTGGGATGGACTCTTTGGCTTTGCTTTTCTTCTCCTCATTGGATTTTTCATGTTAAAAGTTGCAGAAGCCAGATGACAAGCTCATTTTGGTTCAACTTCAGCAACTGTGCATTGCATTGCCATGTAATGTAATGTAATGCAATGCTATCTATCTAGCTCTCCCTCTATACTTCCTTTTGGATAAACAGACATATTAGGCAAGCATTTTGGAGCTTTCACCTAAATAACTACAGGTGGTGAGATAAGCTGCACAATATAATTGACCTTTCAGTATATTGTTGCACACACACCATCTATTTAGCAAATGCCCTTGTTATCAACAGCAGCCTTTTAAACTCACCTGAGCTAACAGGTATGTGAGCTGGTTACTCTGCTGCGCTTAAAATTTCTTTTTTGGTTTGCTACAATGCCTTTTCTGAAACGTTGTCTCCCTCTGCTGGAACACTGACTTCTTTCATTTAATGCCTGCAGACTATAAAAGAGAAACCAACCCAAAAAGTTTGGTTGATTAGTCTGTGGCATTCTTTTAAACTGTTGCTTATGGCGGTCTCTGTGAGCTTCTCAGTGACATTCAGCCATCCAGGTATCCCGCCTGCAGTAGACGGAATGTGGCAATGGAACGCTGGCTGCGCGTGTCATAATAGGCTCTGAGCCTTTATATACCTGCGCACAGCAGCAGCCACCTTCAGTCTGCTGCTGGACAGCCAGCAGCAGCAGGAGAGGTAATTAATCAGCAACCCTCCTGCTAAGGGTAGACAGCTGCTCGTTCCACCCCCCCCCCCGCCTTAATTGGTTCTCCTCCCTTCCAACGGTGTTGAGGCGGGTGGGAACAGCCGGGGGTTGAGGGTACTGTGCTAAAAGAGGTGGAGTTATGCAGATCTAAAACGCGTGGATTGCAGCAGCAGCAAGCCGAAAAGTGCAGGCATGTGAGGGATCTAGAGGTTGACAGCATGTCTTCTTAACGGGAGTCCAGGTGGCCATCTCCACAAATGGACTTTTCAGAATCCTTGGGTGGCACCGTAGTCGGAAACCAATTCTGGTTATCGCTTCTCGGCCTTTTGGCTAAGATCAAGTGTAGTATCTGTTCTTATCAGTTTAATATCTGATACGTCCCCTATCTGGGGACCATATATTAAATGGATTTTTAGAACAGGGAGATGGAAAAAGAGCTTGCTCTGTCCACTCCACGCATTGACCTGGTATTGCAGTATCTCCAGGACCGGTGCACCCCTTCTTTAATGCAGTTTCTAAAATCAGAAAGAATTGAATTCAATGCTTTTTGTTCATTTTGCTTGTTTGTCGGATTTTGGGATGGACTCTTTGGCTTTGCTTTTCTTCTCCTCATTGGATTTTTCATGTTAAAAGTTGCAGAAGCCAGATGACAAGCTCATTTTGGTTCAACTTCAGCAACTGTGCATTGCATTGCCATGTAATGTAATGTAATGCAATGCTATCTATCTAGCTCTCCCTCTATACTTCCTTTTGGATAAACAGACATATTAGGCAAGCATTTTGGAGCTTTCACCTAAATAACTACAGGTGGTGAGATAAGCTGCACAATATAATTGACCTTTCAGTATATTGTTGCACACACACCATCTATTTAGCAAATGCCCTTGTTATCAACAGCAGCCTTTTAAACTCACCTGAGCTAACAGGTATGTGAGCTGGTTACTCTGCTGCGCTTAAAATTTCTTTTTTGGTTTGCTACAATGCCTTTTCTGAAACGTTGTCTCCCTCTGCTGGAACACTGACTTCTTTCATTTAATGCCTGCAGACTATAAAAGAGAAACCAACCCAAAAAGTTTGGTTGATTAGTCTGTGGCATTCTTTTAAACTGTTGCTTATGGCGGTCTCTGTGAGCTTCTCAGTGACATTCAGCCATCCAGGTATCCCGCCTGCAGTAGACGGAATGTGGCAATGGAACGCTGGCTGCGCGTGTCATAATAGGCTCTGAGCCTTTATATACCTGCGCACAGCAGCAGCCACCTTCAGTCTGCTGCTGGACAGCCAGCAGCAGCAGCAGCAGGAGAGGTAATTAATCAGCAACCCTCCTGCTAAGGGTAGACAGCTGCTCGTTCCACCCCCCCCCCCCTCGCCTTAATTGGTTCTCCTCCCTTCCAACGGTGTTGAGGCGGGTGGGAACAGCCGGGGGTTGAGGGTACTGTGCTAAAAGAGGTGGAGTTATGCAGATCTAAAACGCGTGGATTGCAGCAGCAGCAAGCCGAAAAGTGCAGGCATGTGAGGGATCTAGAGGTTGACAGCATGTCTTCTTAACGGGAGTCCAGGTGGCCATCTCCACAAATGGACTTTTCAGAATCCTTGGGTGGCACCGTAGTCGGAAACCAATTCTGGTTATCGCTTCTCGGCCTTTTGGCTAAGATCAAGTGTAGTATCTGTTCTTATCAGTTTAATATCTGATACGTCCCCTATCTGGGGACCATATATTAAATGGATTTTTAGAACAGGGAGATGGAAAAAGAGCTTGCTCTGTCCACTCCACGCATTGACCTGGTATTGCAGTATCTCCAGGACCGGTGCACCCCTTCTTTAATGCAGTTTCTAAAATCAGAAAGAATTGAATTCAATGCTTTTTGTTCATTTTGCTTGTTTGTCGGATTTTGGGATGGACTCTTTGGCTTTGCTTTTCTTCTCCTCATTGGATTTTTCATGTTAAAAGTTGCAGAAGCCAGATGACAAGCTCATTTTGGTTCAACTTCAGCAACTGTGCATTGCATTGCCATGTAATGTAATGTAATGCAATGCTATCTATCTAGCTCTCCCTCTATACTTCCTTTTGGATAAACAGACATATTAGGCAAGCATTTTGGAGCTTTCACCTAAATAACTACAGGTGGTGAGATAAGCTGCACAATATAATTGACCTTTCAGTATATTGTTGCACACACACCATCTATTTAGCAAATGCCCTTGTTATCAACAGCAGCCTTTTAAACTCACCTGAGCTAACAGGTATGTGAGCTGGTTACTCTGCTGCGCTTAAAATTTCTTTTTTGGTTTGCTACAATGCCTTTTCTGAAACGTTGTCTCCCTCTGCTGGAACACTGACTTCTTTCATTTAATGCCTGCAGACTATAAAAGAGAAACCAACCCAAAAAGTTTGGTTGATTAGTCTGTGGCATTCTTTTAAACTGTTGCTTATGGCGGTCTCTGTGAGCTTCTCAGTGACATTCAGCCATCCAGGTATCCCGCCTGCAGTAGACGGAATGTGGCAATGGAACGCTGGCTGCGCGTGTCATAATAGGCTCTGAGCCTTTATATACCTGCGCACAGCAGCAGCCACCTTCAGTCTGCTGCTGGACAGCCAGCAGCAGCAGCAGCAGGAGAGGTAATTAATCAGCAACCCTCCTGCTAAGGGTAGACAGCTGCTCGTTCCACCCCCCCCCCCCCGCCTTAATTGGTTCTCCTCCCTTCCAACGGTGTTGAGGCGGGTGGGAACAGCCGGGGGTTGAGGGTACTGTGCTAAAAGAGGTGGAGTTATGCAGATCTAAAACGCGTGGATTGCAGCAGCAGCAAGCCGAAAAGTGCAGGCATGTGAGGGATCTAGAGGTTGACAGCATGTCTTCTTAACGGGAGTCCAGGTGGCCATCTCCACAAATGGACTTTTCAGAATCCTTGGGTGGCACCGTAGTCGGAAACCAATTCTGGTTATCGCTTCTCGGCCTTTTGGCTAAGATCAAGTGTAGTATCTGTTCTTATCAGTTTAATATCTGATACGTCCCCTATCTGGGGACCATATATTAAATGGATTTTTAGAACAGGGAGATGGAAAAAGAGCTTGCTCTGTCCACTCCACGCATTGACCTGGTATTGCAGTATCTCCAGGACCGGTGCACCCCTTCTTTAATGCAGTTTCTAAAATCAGAAAGAATTGAATTCAATGCTTTTTGTTCATTTTGCTTGTTTGTCGGATTTTGGGATGGACTCTTTGGCTTTGCTTTTCTTCTCCTCATTGGATTTTTCATGTTAAAAGTTGCAGAAGCCAGATGACAAGCTCATTTTGGTTCAACTTCAGCAACTGTGCATTGCATTGCCATGTAATGTAATGTAATGCAATGCTATCTATCTAGCTCTCCCTCTATACTTCCTTTTGGATAAACAGACATATTAGGCAAGCATTTTGGAGCTTTCACCTAAATAACTACAGGTGGTGAGATAAGCTGCACAATATAATTGACCTTTCAGTATATTGTTGCACACACACCATCTATTTAGCAAATGCCCTTGTTATCAACAGCAGCCTTTTAAACTCACCTGAGCTAACAGGTATGTGAGCTTTTTACTCTGCTGCGCTTAAAATTTCTTTTTTGGTTTGCTACAATGCCTTTTCTGAAACGTTGTCTCCTTCTGCTGGAACACTGACTTCTTTCATTTAATGCCTGCAGACTATAAAAGAGAAACCAACCCAAAAAGTTTGGTTGATTAGTCTGTGGCATTCTTTTAAACTGCTGCTTATGGCGGTCTCTGTGAGCTTCTCAGTGACATTCAGCCATCCAGGTATCCCGCCTGCAGTAGACGGAATGTGGCAATGGAACGATGGCTGCGCGTGTCATAATAGGCTCTGAGCCTTTATATACCTGCGCACAGCAGCAGCCACCTTCAGTCTGCTGCTGGACAGCCAGCAGCAGCAGCAGCAGGAGAGGTAATTAATCAGCAACCCTCCTGCTAAGGGTAGACAGCTGCTCGTTCCACCCCCCCCCCGCCTTAATTGGTTCTCCTCCCTTCCAACGGTGTTGAGGCGGGTGGGAACAGCCGGGGGTTGAGGGTACTGTGCTAAAAGAGGTGGAGTTATGCAGATCTAAAACGCGTGGATTGCAGCAGCAGCAAGCCGAAAAGTGCAGGCATGTGAGGGATCTAGAGGTTGACAGCATGTCTTCTTAACGGGAGTCCAGGTGGCCATCTCCACAAATGGACTTTTCAGAATCCTTGGGTGGCACCGTAGTCGGAAACCAATTCTGGTTATCGCTTCTCAGCCTTTTGGCTAAGATCAAGTGTAGTATCTGTTCTTATCAGTTTAATATCTGATACGTCCCCTATCTGGGGACCATATATTAAATGGATTTTTAGAACAGGGAGATGGAAAAAGAGCTTGCTCTGTCCACTCCACGCATTGACCTGGTATTGCAGTATCTCCAGGACCGGTGCACCCCTTCTTTAATGCAGTTTCTAAAATCAGAAAGAATTGAATTCAATGCTTTTTGTTCATTTTGCTTGTTTGTCGGATTTTGGGATGGACTCTTTGGCTTTGCTTTTCTTCTCCTCATTGGATTTTTCATGTTAAAAGTTGCAGAAGCCAGATGACAAGCTCATTTTGGTTCAACTTCAGCAACTGTGCATTGCATTGCCATGTAATGTAATGTAATGCAATGCTATCTATCTAGCTCTCCCTCTATACTTCCTTTTGGATAAACAGACATATTAGGCAAGCATTTTGGAGCTTTCACCTAAATAACTACAGGTGGTGAGATAAGCTGCACAATATAATTGACCTTTCAGTATATTGTTGCACACACACCATCTATTTAGCAAATGCCCTTGTTATCAACAGCAGCCTTTTAAACTCACCTGAGCTAACAGGTATGTGAGCTGGTTACTCTGCTGCGCTTAAAATTTCTTTTTTGGTTTGCTACAATGCCTTTTCTGAAACGTTGTCTCCCTCTGCTGGAACACTGACTTCTTTCATTTAATGCCTGCAGACTATAAAAGAGAAACCAACCCAAAAAGTTTGGTTGATTAGTCTGTGGCATTCTTTTAAACTGTTGCTTATGGCGGTCTCTGTGAGCTTCTCAGTGACAT
This sequence comes from Phyllobates terribilis, assembly GCF_046119375.1. Lineage (NCBI taxonomy): Eukaryota > Metazoa > Chordata > Amphibia > Anura > Dendrobatidae > Phyllobates > Phyllobates terribilis. The sequence goes on from NW_027362868.1 coordinate 2,482,327, forward strand.
TCAGCCATCCAGGTATCCCGCCTGCAGTAGACGGAAAGTGGCAATGGAACGCTGGCTGCGCGTGTCATAATAGGCTCTGAGCCTTTATATACCTGCGCAAAGCAGCAACCACCTTCAGTCTGCTGCTGGACAGCCAGCAGCAGCAGCAGCAGGAGAGGTAATTAATCAGCAACCCTCCTGCTAAGGGTAGACAGCTGATCGTTCCACCCCCCCCCGCCTTAATTGGTTCTCCTCCCTTCCAACGGTGTTGAGGCGGGTGGGAACAGCCGGGGGTTGAGGGTACTGTGCTAAAAGAGGTGGAGTTATGCAGATCTAAAACGCGTGGATTGCAGCAGCAGCAAGCCGAAAAGTGCAGGCATGTGAGGGATCTAGAGGTTGACAGCATGTCTTCTTAACGGGAGTCCAGGTGGCCATCTCCACAAATGGACTTTTCAGAATCCTTGGGTGGCACCGTAGTCGGAAACCAATTCTGGTTATCGCTTCTCGGCCTTTTGGCTAAGATCAAGTGTAGTATCTGTTCTTATCAGTTTAATATCTGATACGTCCCCTATCTGGGGACCATATATTAAATGGATTTTTAGAACAGGGAGATGGAAAAAGAGCTTGCTCTGTCCACTCCACGCATTGACCTGGTATTGCAGTATCTCCAGGACCGGTGCACCCCTTCTTTAATGCAGTTTCTAAAATCAGAAAGAATTGAATTCAATGCTTTTTGTTCATTTTGCTTGTTTGTCGGATTTTGGGATGGACTCTTTGGCTTTGCTTTTCTTCTCCTCATTGGATTTTTCATGTTAAAAGTTGCAGAAGCCAGATGACAAGCTCATTTTGGTTCAACTTCAGCAACTGTGCATTGCATTGCCATGTAATGTAATGTAATGCAATGCTATCTATCTAGCTCTCCCTCTATACTTCCTTTTGGATAAACAGACATATTAGGCAAGCATTTTGGAGCTTTCACCTAAATAACTACAGGTGGTGAGATAAGCTGCACAATATAATTGACCTTTCAGTATATTGTTGCACACACACCATCTATTTAGCAAATGCCCTTGTTATCAACAGCAGCCTTTTAAACTCACCTGAGCTAACAGGTATGTGAGCTGGTTACTCTGCTGCGCTTAAAATTTCTTTTTTGGTTTGCTACAATGCCTTTTCTGAAACGTTGTCTCCCTCTGCTGGAACACTGACTTCTTTCATTTAATGCCTGCAGACTATAAAAGAGAAACCAACCCAAAAAGTTTGGTTGATTAGTCTGTGGCATTCTTTTAAACTGTTGCTTATGGCGGTCTCTGTGAGCTTCTCAGTGACATTCAGCCATCCAGGTATCCCGCCTGCAGTAGACGGAATGTGGCAATGGAACGCTGGCTGCGCGTGTCATAATAGGCTCTGAGCCTTTATATACCTGCGCACAGCAGCAGCCACCTTCAGTCTGCTGCTGGACAGCCAGCAGCAGCAGCAGCAGGAGAGGTAATTAATCAGCAACCCTCCTGCTAAGGGTAGACAGCTGCTCGTTCCACGCCCCCCGCCTTAATTGGTTCTCCTCCCTTCCAACGGTGTTGAGGCGGGTGGGAACAGCCGGGGGTTGAGGGTACTGTGCTAAAAGAGGTGGAGTTATGCAGATCTAAAATGCGTGGATTGCAGCAGCAGCAAGCCGAAAAGTGCAGGCATGTGAGGGATCTAGAGGTTGACAGCATGTCTTCTTAACGGGAGTCCAGGTGGCCATCTCCACAAATGGACTTTTCAGAATCCTTGGGTGGCACCGTAGTCGGAAACCAATTCTGGTTATCGCTTCTCAGCCTTTTGGCTAAGATCAAGTGTAGTATCTGTTCTTATCAGTTTAATATCTGATACGTCCCCTATCTGGGGACCATATATTAAATGGATTTTTAGAACAGGGAGATGGAAAAAGAGCTTGCTCTGTCCACTCCACGCATTGACCTGGTATTGCAGTATCTCCAGGACCGGTGCACCCCTTCTTTAATGCAGTTTCTAAAATCAGAAAGAATTGAATTCAATGCTTTTTGTTCATTTTGCTTGTTTGTCGGATTTTGGGATGGACTCTTTGGCTTTGCTTTTCTTCTCCTCATTGGATTTTTCATGTTAAAAGTTGCAGAAGCCAGATGACAAGCTCATTTTGGTTCAACTTCAGCAACTGTGCATTGCATTGCCATGTAATGTAATGTAATGCAATGCTATCTATCTAGCTCTCCCTCTATACTTCCTTTTGGATAAACAGACATATTAGGCAAGCATTTTGGAGCTTTCACCTAAATAACTACAGGTGGTGAGATAAGCTGCACAATATAATTGACCTTTCAGTATATTGTTGCACACACACCATCTATTTAGCAAATGCCCTTGTTATCAACAGCAGCCTTTTAAACTCACCTGAGCTAACAGGTATGTGAGCTGGTTACTCTGCTGCGCTTAAAATTTCTTTTTTGGTTTGCTACAATGCCTTTTGTGAAACGTTGTCTCCCTCTGCTGGAACACTGACTTCTTTCATTTAATGCCTGCAGACTATAAAAGAGAAACCAACCCAAAAAGTCTAGTTGATTAGTCTGTGGCATTCTTTTAAACTGTTGCTTATGGCGGTCTCTGTGAGCTTCTCAGTGACATTCAGCCATCCAGGTATCCCGCCTGCAGTAGACGGAATGTGGCAATGGAACGCTGGCTGCGCGTGTCATAATAGGCTCTGAGCCTTTATATACCTGCGCACAGCAGCAGCCACCTTCAGTCTGCTGCTGGACAGCCAGCAGCAGCAGCAGGAGAGGTAATTAATCAGCAACCCTCCTGCTAAGGGTAGACAGCTGCTCGTTCCACCCCCCCCCCCCGCCTTAATTGGTTCTCCTCCCTTCCAACGGTGTTGAGGCGGGTGGGAACAGCCGGGGGTTGAGGGTACTGTGCTAAAAGAGGTGGAGTTATGCAGATCTAAAACGCGTGGATTGCAGCAGCAGCAAGCCGAAAAGTGCAGGCATGTGAGGGATCTAGAGGTTGACAGCATGTCTTCTTAACGGGAGTCCAGGTGGCCATCTCCACAAATGGACTTTTCAGAATCCTTGGGTGGCACCGTAGTCGGAAACCAATTCTGGTTATCGCTTCTCGGCCTTTTGGCTAAGATCAAGTGTAGTATCTGTTCGGCCTTTTGGCTAAGATCAAGTGTAGTATCTTTTGAAAAGGCAGTTTTGTCCTTGGGCTGCCCTAGTAAATTGATGCATATTACACACTGGTTTGGTGCACTTGTTAGTACGCCAGGTGGCTCATAGAGCTATCTGATGGAAAACATGGCCCTCCAGGATCGAAGTCACTAGGCTGGGTAAGTGTGAGGGCTTTGGAGCAATGTGCCCCAGGAGTAGGCGCCCTGGTGGGAGTCCAAGCTTACTGGGACTGGGAACCCCAGAAAGACTTGGCTTCGTAGCACGCCGCACCTTTGCCAATCATACTTTCTGAGCAACCCCCCCTATTCCTGGCCTCCGGGCTAGGAAGGGGAATTTTTATAAACCCGGTCGGAGGTCCGGTCAGCTTTGGGCTGAGAAACCAACACAGGCTCCAGCTCCACTAGGGTGGCAGCCTAGATGGAAGCTGGGAGCACGAAAACGGCTCTTCTCCGGCTTCGGCTAGGGAGAGCATCGGAGATCCCTGACCTTCGCTGTGGCCTTCTGGCTCGGAGGGATGGGGATGGTTTATTGGGGACCCTCTCCTCCGGGAAGGGTCCACATGAATCCTCGCCTCGTGCGCTGTTTTGGTGTGACTTCGGTCACATTTTTCAGTGCCTTGGATGCAGCTTCAATCAAAAAATCTGTTCTTATCAGTTTAATATCTGATACGTCCCCTATCTGGGGACCATATATTAAATGGATTTTTAGAACAGGGAGATGGAAAAAGAGCTTGCTCTGTCCACTCCACGCATTGACCTGGTATTGCAGTATCTCCAGGACCGGTGCACCCCTTCTTTAATGCAGTTTCTAAAATCAGAAAGAATTGAATTCAATGCTTTTTGTTCATTTTGCTTGTTTGTCGGATTTTGGGATGGACTCTTTGGCTTTGCTTTTCTTCTCCTCATTGGATTTTTCATGTTAAAAGTTGCAGAAGCCAGATGACAAGCTCATTTTGGTTCAACTTCAGCAACTGTGCATTGCATTGCCATGTAATGTAATGTAATGCAATGCTATCTATCTAGCTCTCCCTCTATACTTCCTTTTGGATAAACAGACATATTAGGCAAGCATTTTGGAGCTTTCACCTAAATAACTACAGGTGGTGAGATAAGCTGCACAATATAATTGACCTTTCAGTATATTGTTGCACACACACCATCTATTTAGCAAATGCCCTTGTTATCAACAGCAGCCTTTTAAACTCACCTGAGCTAACAGGTATGTGAGCTGGTTACTCTGCTGCGCTTAAAATTTCTTTTTTGGTTTGCTACAATGCCTTTTCTGAAACGTTGTCTCCCTCTGCTGGAACACTGACTTCTTTCATTTAATGCCTGCAGACTATAAAAGAGAAACCAACCCAAAAAGTTTGGTTGATTAGTCTGTGGCATTCTTTTAAACTGTTGCTTATGGCGGTCTCTGTGAGCTTCTCAGTGACATTCAGCCATCCAGGTATCCCGACTGCAGTAGACGGAATGTGGCAATGGAACGCTGGCTGCGCGTGTCATAATAGGCTCTGAGCCTTTATATACCTGCGCACAGCAGCAGCCACCTTCAGTCTGCTGCTGGACAGCCAGCAGCAGCAGCAGCAGGAGAGGTAATTAATCAGCAACCCTCCTCCTAAGGGTAGACAGCTGCTCGTTCCACCCCCCCCCCCCCCCGCCTTAATTGGTTCTCCTCCCTTCCAACGGTGTTGAGGCGGGTGGGAACAGCCGGGGGTTGAGGGTACTGTGCTAAAAGAGGTGGAGTTATGCAGATCTAAAACGCGTGGATTGCAGCAGCAGCAAGCCGAAAAGTGCAGGCATGTGAGGGATCTAGAGGTTGACAGCATGTCTTCTTAACGGGAGTCCAGGTGGCCATCTCCACAAATGGACTTTTCAGAATCCTTGGGTGGCACCGTAGTCGGAAACCAATTCTGGTTATCGCTTCTCGGCCTTTTGGCTAAGATCAAGTGTAGTATCTGTTCTTATCAGTTTAATATCTGATACGTCCCCTATCTGGGGACCATATATTAAATGGATTTTTAGAACAGGGAGATGGAAAAAAAGCTTGCTCTGTCCACTCCACGCATTGACCTGGTATTGCAGTATCTCCAGGACCGGTGCACCCCTTCTTTAATGCAGTTTCTAAAATCAGAAAGAATTGAATTCAATGCTTTTTGTTCATTTTGCTTGTTTGTCGGATTTTGGGATGGACTCTTTGGCTTTGCTTTTCTTCTCCTCATTGGATTTTTCATGTTAAAAGTTGCAGAAGCCAGATGACAAGCTCATTTTGGTTCAACTTCAGCAACTGTGCATTGCATTGCCATGTAATGTAATGTAATGCAATGCTATCTATCTAGCTCTCCCTCTATACTTCCTTTTGGATAAACAGACATATTAGGCAAGCATTTTGGAGCTTTCACCTAAATAACTACAGGTGGTGAGATAAGCTGCACAATATAATTGACCTTTCAGTATATTGTTGCACACACACCATCTATTTAGCAAATGCCCTTGTTATCAACAGCAGCCTTTTAAACTCACCTGAGCTAACAGGTATGTGAGCTGGTTACTCTGCTGCGCTTAAAATTTCTTGTTTGGTTTGCTACAATGCCTTTTCTGAAACGTTGTCTCCCTCTGCTGGAACACTGACTTCTTTCATTTAATGCCTGCAGACTATGAAAGAGAAACCAACCCAAAAAGTTTGGTTGATTAGTCTGTGGCATTCTTTTAAACTGTTGCTTATGGCGGTCTCTGTGAGCTTCTCAGTGACATTCAGCCATCCAGGTATCCCGCCTGCAGTAGACAGAATGTGGCAATGGAACGCTGGCTGCGCGTGTCATAATAGGCTCTGAGCCTTTATATACCTGCGCACAGCAGCAGCCACCTTCAGTCTGCTGCTGGACAGCCAGCAGCAGCAGCAGGAGAGGTAATTAATCAGCAACCCTCCTGCTAAGGGTAGACAGCTGCTCGTTCCACCCCCCCCCCCGCCTTAATTGGTTCTCCTCCCTTCCAACGGTGTTGAGGCGGGTGGGAACAGCCGGGGGTTGAGGGTACTGTGCTAAAAGAGGTGGAGTTATGCAGATCTAAAACGCGTGGATTGCAGCAGCAGCAAGCCGAAAAGTGCAGGCATGTGAGGGATCTAGAGGTTGACAGCATGTCTTCTTAACGGGAGTCCAGGTGGCCATCTCCACAAATGGACTTTTCAGAATCCTTGGGTGGCACCGTAGTCGGAAACCAATTCTGGTTATCGCTTCTCGGCCTTTTGGCTAAGATCAAGTGTAGTATCTGTTCTTATCAGTTTAATATCTGATACGTCCCCTATCTGGGGACCATATATTAAATGGATTTTTAGAACAGGGAGATGGAAAAAGAGCTTGCTCTGTCCACTCCACGCATTGACCTGGTATTGCAGTATCTCCAGGACCGGTGCACCCCTTCTTTAATGCAGTTTCTAAAATCAGAAAGAATTGAATTCAATGCTTTTTGTTCATTTTGCTTGTTTGTCGGATTTTGGGATGGACTCTTTGGCTTTGCTTTTCTTCTCCTCATTGGATTTTTCATGTTAAAAGTTGCAGAAGCCAGATGACAAGCTCATTTTGGTTCAACTTCAGCAACTGTGCATTGCATTGCCATGTAATGTAATGTAATGCAATGCTATCTATCTAGCTCTCCCTCTATACTTCCTTTTGGATAAACAGACATATTAGGCAAGCATTTTGGAGCTTTCACCTAAATAACTACAGGTGGTGAGATAAGCTGCACAATATAATTGACCTTTCAGTATATTGTTGCACACACACCATCTATTTAGCAAATGCCCTTGTTATCAACAGCAGCCTTTTAAACTCACCTGAGCTAACAGGTATGTGAGCTGGTTACTCTGCTGCGCTTAAAATTTCTTTTTTGGTTTGCTACAATGCCTTTTCTGAAATGTTGTCTCCCTCTGCTGGAACACTGACTTCTTTCATTTAATGCCTGCAGACTATAAAAGAGAAACCAACCCAAAAAGTTTGGTTGATTAGTCTGTGGCATTCTTTTAAACTGTTGCTTATGGCGGTCTCTGTGAGCTTCTCAGTGACATTCAGCCATCCAGGTATCCCGCCTGCAGTAGACGGAATGTGGCAATGGAACGCTGGCTGCGCGTGTCATAATAGGCTCTGAGCCTTTATATACCTGCGCACAGCAGCAGCCACCTTCAGTCTGCTGCTGGACAGCCAGCAGCAGCAGCAGCAGGAGAGGTAATTAATCAGCAACCCTCCTGCTAAGGGTAGACAGCTGCTCGTTCCACCCCCCCCCGCCTTAATTGGTTCTCCTCCCTTCCAACGGTGTTGAGGCGGGTGGGAACAGCCGGGGGTTGAGGGTACTGTGCTAAAAGAGGTGGAGTTATGCAGATCTAAAACGCGTGGATTGCAGCAGCAGCAAGCCGAAAAGTGCAGGCATGTGAGGGATCTAGAGGTTGACAGCATGTCTTCTTAACGGGAGTCCAGGTGGCCATCTCCACAAATGGACTTTTCAGAATCCTTGGGTGGCACCGTAGTCGGAAACCAATTCTGGTTATCGCTTCTCGGCCTTTTGGCTAAGATCAAGTGTAGTATCTGTTCTTATCAGTTTAATATCTGATACGTCCCCTATCTGGGGACCATATATTAAATGGATTTTTAGAACAGGGAGATGGAAAAAGAGCTTGCTCTGTCCACTCCACGCATTGACCTGGTATTGCAGTATCTCCAGGACCGGTGCACCCCTTCTTTAATGCAGTTTCTAAAATCAGAAAGAATTGAATTCAATGCTTTTTGTTCATTTTGCTTGTTTGTCGGATTTTGGGATGGACTCTTTGGCTTTGCTTTTCTTCTCCTCATTGGATTTTTCATGTTAAAAGTTGCAGAAGCCAGATGACAAGCTCATTTTGGTTCAACTTCAGCAACTGTGCATTGCATTGCCATGTAATGTAATGTAATGCAATGCTATCTATCTAGCTCTCCCTCTATACTTCCTTTTGGATAAACAGACATATTAGGCAAGCATTTTGGAGCTTTCACCTAAATAGCTACAGGTGGTGAGATAAGCTGCACAATATAATTGACCTTTCAGTATATTGTTGCACACACACCATCTATTTAGCAAATGCCCTTGTTATCAACAGCAGCCTTTTAAACTCACCTGAGCTAACAGGTATGTGAGCTGGTTACTCTGCTGCGCTTAAAATTTCTTGTTTGGTTTGCTACAATGCCTTTTCTGAAACGTTGTCTCCCTCTGCTGGAACACTGACTTCTTTCATTTAATGCCTGCAGACTATGAAAGAGAAACCAACCCAAAAAGTTTGGTTGATTAGTCTGTGGCATTCTTTTAAACTGTTGCTTATGGCGGTCTCTGTGAGCTTCTCAGTGACATTCAGCCATCCAGGTATCCCGCCTGCAGTAGACAGAATGTGGCAATGGAACGCTGGCTGCGCGTGTCATAATAGGCTCTGAGCCTTTATATACCTGCGCACAGCAGCAGCCACCTTCAGTCTGCTGCTGGACAGCCAGCAGCAGCAGCAGCAGGAGAGGTAATTAATCAGCAACCCTCCTGCTAAGGGTAGACAGCTGCTCGTTCCACCCCCCCCCCGCCTTAATTGGTTCTCCTCCCTTCCAACGGTGTTGAGGCGGGTGGGAACAGCCGGGGGTTGAGGGTACTGTGCTAAAAGAGGTGGAGTTATGCAGATCTAAAACGCGTGGATTGCAGCAGCAGCAAGCCGAAAAGTGCAGGCATGTGAGGGATCTAGAGGTTGACAGCATGTCTTCTTAACGGGAGTCCAGGTGGCCATCTCCACAAATGGACTTTTCAGAATCCTTGGGTGGCACCGTAGTCGGAAACCAATTCTGGTTATCGCTTCTCGGCCTTTTGGCTAAGATCAAGTGTAGTATCTGTTCTTATCAGTTTAATATCTGATACGTCCCCTATCTGGGGACCATATATTAAATGGATTTTTAGAACAGGGAGATGGAAAAAGAGCTTGCTCTGTCCACTCCACGCATTGACCTGGTATTGCAGTATCTCCAGGACCGGTGCACCCCTTCTTTAATGCAGTTTCTAAAATCAGAAAGAATTGAATTCAATGCTTTTTGTTCATTTTGCTTGTTTGTCGGATTTTGGGATGGACTCTTTGGCTTTGCTTTTCTTCTCCTCATTGGATTTTTCATGTTAAAAGTTGCAGAAGCCAGATGACAAGCTCATTTTGGTTCAACTTCAGCAACTGTGCATTGCATTGCCATGTAATGTAATGTAATGCAATGCTATCTATCTAGCTCTCCCTCTATACTTCCTTTTGGATAAACAGACATATTAGGCAAGCATTTTGGAGCTTTCACCTAAATAACTACAGGTGGTGAGATAAGCTGCACAATATAATTGACCTTTCAGTATATTGTTGCACACACACCATCTATTTAGCAAATGCCCTTGTTATCAACAGCAGCCTTTTAAACTCACCTGAGCTAACAGGTATGTGAGCTGGTTACTCTGCTGCGCTTAAAATTTCTTTTTTGGTTTGCTACAATGCCTTTTCTGAAATGTTGTCTCCCTCTGCTGGAACACTGACTTCTTTCATTTAATGCCTGCAGACTATAAAAGAGAAACCAACCCAAAAAGTTTGGTTGATTAGTCTGTGGCATTCTTTTAAACTGTTGCTTATGGCGGTCTCTGTGAGCTTCTCAGTGACATTCAGCCATCCAGGTATCCCGCCTGCAGTAGACGGAATGTGGCAATGGAACGCTGGCTGCGCGTGTCATAATAGGCTCTGAGCCTTTATATACCTGCGCACAGCAGCAGCCACCTTCAGTCTGCTGCTGGACAGCCAGCAGCAGCAGCAGGAGAGGTAATTAATCAGCAACCCTCCTGCTAAGGGTAGACAGCTGCTCGTTCCACCCCCCCCCGCCTTAATTGGTTCTCCTCCCTTCCAACGGTGTTGAGGCGGGTGGGAACAGCCGGGGGTTGAGGGTACTGTGCTAAAAGAGGTGGAGTTATGCAGATCTAAAACGCGTGGATTGCAGCAGCAGCAAGCCGAAAAGTGCAGGCATGTGAGGGATCTAGAGGTTGACAGCATGTCTTCTTAACGGGAGTCCAGGTGGCCATCTCCACAAATGGACTTTTCAGAATCCTTGGGTGGCACCGTAGTCGGAAACCAATTCTGGTTATCGCTTCTCGGCCTTTTGGCTAAGATCAAGTGTAGTATCTGTTCTTATCAGTTTAATATCTGATACGTCCCCTATCTGGGGACCATATATTAAATGGATTTTTAGAACAGGGAGATGGAAAAAGAGCTTGCTCTGTCCACTCCACGCATTGACCTGGTATTGCAGTATCTCCAGGACCGGTGCACCCCTTCTTTAATGCAGTTTCTAAAATCAGAAAGAATTGAATTCAATGCTTTTTGTTCATTTTGCTTGTTTGTCGGATTTTGGGATGGACTCTTTGGCTTTGCTTTTCTTCTCCTCATTGGATTTTTCATGTTAAAAGTTGCAGAAGCCAGATGACAAGCTCATTTTGGTTCAACTTCAGCAACTGTGCATTGCATTGCCATGTAATGTAATGTAATGCAATGCTATCTATCTAGCTCTCCCTCTATACTTCCTTTTGGATAAACAGACATATTAGGCAAGCATTTTGGAGCTTTCACCTAAATAACTACAGGTGGTGAGATAAGCTGCACAATATAATTGACCTTTCAGTATATTGTTGCACACACACCATCTATTTAGCAAATGCCCTTGTTATCAACAGCAGCCTTTTAAACTCACCTGAGCTAACAGGTATGTGAGCTGGTTACTCTGCTGCGCTTAAAATTTCTTGTTTGGTTTGCTACAATGCCTTTTCTGAAACGTTGTCTCCCTCTGCTGGAACACTGACTTCTTTCATTTAATGCCTGCAGACTATGAAAGAGAAACCAACCCAAAAAGTTTGGTTGATTAGTCTGTGGCATTCTTTTAAACTGTTGCTTATGGCGGTCTCTGTGAGCTTCTCAGTGACATTCAGCCATCCAGGTATCCCGCCTGCAGTAGACAGAATGTGGCAATGGAACGCTGGCTGCGCGTGTCATAATAGGCTCTGAGCCTTTATATACCTGCGCACAGCAGCAGCCACCTTCAGTCTGCTGCTGGACAGCCAGCAGCAGCAGCAGCAGGAGAGGTAATTAATCAGCAACCCTCCTGCTAAGGGTAGACAGCTGCTCGTTCCACCCCCCCCCCGCCTTAATTGGTTCTCCTCCCTTCCAACGGTGTTGAGGCGGGTGGGAACAGCCGGGGGTTGAGGGTACTGTGCTAAAAGAGGTGGAGTTATGCAGATCTAAAACGCGTGGATTGCAGCAGCAGCAAGCCGAAAAGTGCAGGCATGTGAGGGATCTAGAGGTTGACAGCATGTCTTCTTAACGGGAGTCCAGGTGGCCATCTCCACAAATGGACTTTTCAGAATCCTTGGGTGGCACCGTAGTCGGAAACCAATTCTGGTTATCGCTTCTCGGCCTTTTGGCTAAGATCAAGTGTAGTATCTGTTCTTATCAGTTTAATATCTGATACGTCCCCTATCTGGGGACCATATATTAAATGGATTTTTAGAACAGGGAGATGGAAAAAGAGCTTGCTCTGTCCACTCCACGCATTGACCTGGTATTGCAGTATCTCCAGGACCGGTGCACCCCTTCTTTAATGCAGTTTCTAAAATCAGAAAGAATTGAATTCAATGCTTTTTGTTCATTTTGCTTGTTTGTCGGATTTTGGGATGGACTCTTTGGCTTTGCTTTTCTTCTCCTCATTGGATTTTTCATGTTAAAAGTTGCAGAAGCCAGATGACAAGCTCATTTTGGTTCAACTTCAGCAACTGTGCATTGCATTGCCATGTAATGTAATGTAATGCAATGCTATCTATCTAGCTCTCCCTCTATACTTCCTTTTGGATAAACAGACATATTAGGCAAGCATTTTGGAGCTTTCACCTAAATAACTACAGGTGGTGAGATAAGCTGCACAATATAATTGACCTTTCAGTATATTGTTGCACACACACCATCTATTTAGCAAATGCCCTTGTTATCAACAGCAGCCTTTTAAACTCACCTGAGCTAACAGGTATGTGAGCTGGTTACTCTGCTGCGCTTAAAATTTCTTTTTTGGTTTGCTACAATGCCTTTTCTGAAATGTTGTCTCCCTCTGCTGGAACACTGACTTCTTTCATTTAATGCCTGCAGACTATAAAAGAGAAACCAACCCAAAAAGTTTGGTTGATTAGTCTGTGGCATTCTTTTAAACTGTTGCTTATGGCGGTCTCTGTGAGCTTCTCAGTGACATTCAGCCATCCAGGTATCCCGCCTGCAGTAGACGGAATGTGGCAATGGAACGCTGGCTGCGCGTGTCATAATAGGCTCTGAGCCTTTATATACCTGCGCACAGCAGCAGCCACCTTCAGTCTGCTGCTGGACAGCCAGCAGCAGCAGCAGGAGAGGTAATTAATCAGCAACCCTCCTGCTAAGGGTAGACAGCTGCTCGTTCCACCCCCCCCCCGCCTTAATTGGTTCTCCTCCCTTCCAACGGTGTTGAGGCGGGTGGGAACAGCCGGGGGTTGAGGGTACTGTGCTAAAAGAGGTGGAGTTATGCAGATCTAAAACGCGTGGATTGCAGCAGCAGCAAGCCGAAAAGTGCAGGCATGTGAGGGATCTAGAGGTTGACAGCATGTCTTCTTAACGGGAGTCCAGGTGGCCATCTCCACAAATGGACTTTTCAGAATCCTTGGGTGGCACCGTAGTCGGAAACCAATTCTGGTTATCGCTTCTCGGCCTTTTGGCTAAGATCAAGTGTAGTATCTGTTCTTATCAGTTTAATATCTGATACGTCCCCTATCTGGGGACCATATATTAAATGGATTTTTAGAACAGGGAGATGGAAAAAGAGCTTGCTCTGTCCACTCCACGCATTGACCTGGTATTGCAGTATCTCCAGGACCGGTGCACCCCTTCTTTAATGCAGTTTCTAAAATCAGAAAGAATTGAATTCAATGCTTTTTGTTCATTTTGCTTGTTTGTCGGATTTTGGGATGGACTCTTTGGCTTTGCTTTTCTTCTCCTCATTGGATTTTTCATGTTAAAAGTTGCAGAAGCCAGATCACAAGCTCATTTTGGTTCAACTTCAGCAACTGTGCATTGCATTGCCATGTAATGTAATGTAATGCAATGCTATCTATCTAGCTCTCCCTCTATACTTCCTTTTGGATAAACAGACATATTAGGCAAGCATTTTGGAGCTTTCACCTAAATAACTACAGGTGGTGAGATAAGCTGCACAATATAATTGACCTTTCAGTATATTGTTGCACACACACCATCTATTTAGCAAATGCCCTTGTTATCAACAGCAGCCTTTTAAACTCACCTGAGCTAACAGGTATGTGAGCTGGTTACTCTGCTGCGCTTAAAATTTCTTTTTTGGTTTGCTACAATGCCTTTTCTGAAACGTTGTCTCCCTCTGCTGGAACACTGACTTCTTTCATTTAATGCCTGCAGACTATAAAAGAGAAACCAACCCAAAAAGTTTGGTTGATTAGTCTGTGGCATTCTTTTAAACTGTTGCTTATGGCGGTCTCTGTGAGCTTCTCAGTGACATTCAGCCATCCAGGTATCCCGCCTGCAGTAGACGGAATGTGGCAATGGAACGCTGGCTGCGCGTGTCATAATAGGCTCTGAGCCTTTATATACCTGCGCACAGCAGCAGCCACCTTCAGTCTGCTGCTGGACAGCCAGCAGCAGCAGCAGCAGGAGAGGTAATTAATCAGCAACCCTCCTGCTAAGGGTAGACAGCTGCTCGTTCCACCCCCCCCCCGCCTTAATTGGTTCTCCTCCCTTCCAACGGTGTTGAGGCGGGTGGGAACAGCCGGGGGTTGAGGGTACTGTGCTAAAAGAGGTGGAGTTATGCAGATCTAAAACGCGTGGATTGCAGCAGCAGCAAGCCGAAAAGTGCAGGCATGTGAGGGATCTAGAGGTTGACAGCATGTCTTCTTAACGGGAGTCCAGGTGGCCATCTCCACAAATGGACTTTTCAGAATCCTTGGGTGGCACCGTAGTCGGAAACCAATTCTGGTTATCGCTTCTCGGCCTTTTGGCTAAGATCAAGTGTAGTATCTGTTCTTATCAGTTTAATATCTGATACGTCCCCTATCTGGGGACCATATATTAAATGGATTTTAAGAACAGGGAGATGGAAAAAGAGCTTGCTCTGTCCACTCCACGCATTGACCTGGTATTGCAGTATCTCCAGGACCGGTGCACCCCTTCTTTAATGCAGTTTCTAAAATCAGAAAGAATTGAATTCAATGCTTTTTGTTCATTTTGCTTGTTTGTCGGATTTTGGGATGGACTCTTTGGCTTTGCTTTTCTTCTCCTCATTGGATTTTTCATGTTAAAAGTTGCAGAAGCCAGATGACAAGCTCATTTTGGTTCAACTTCAGCAACTGTGCATTGCATTGCCATGTAATGTAATGTAATGCAATGCTATCTATCTAGCTCTCCCTCTATACTTCCTTTTGGATAAACAGACATATTAGGCAAGCATTTTGGAGCTTTCACCTAAATAACTACAGGTGGTGAGATAAGCTGCACAATATAATTGACCTTTCAGTATATTGTTGCACACACACCATCTATTTAGCAAATGCCCTTGTTATCAACAGCAGCCTTTTAAACTCACCTGAGCTAACAGGTATGTGAGCTGGTTACTCTGCTGCGCTTAAAATTTCTTTTTTGGTTTGCTACAATGCCTTTTCTGAAACGTTGTCTCCCTCTGCTGGAACACTGACTTCTTTCATTTAATGCCTGCAGACTATAAAAGAGAAACCAACCCAAAAAGTTTGGTTGATTAGTCTGTGGCATTCTTTTAAACTGTTGCTTATGGCGGTCTCTGTGAGCTTCTCAGTGACATTCAGCCATCCAGGTATCCCGCCTGCAGTAGACGGAATGTGGCAATGGAACGCTGGCTGCGCGTGTCATAATAGGCTCTGAGCCTTTATATACCTGCGCACAGCAGCAGCCACCTTCAGTCTGCTGCTGGACAGCCAGCAGCAGCAGCAGCAGGAGAGGTAATTAATCAGCAACCCTCCTGCTAAGGGTAGACAGCTGCTCGTTCCCCCCCCCCCCCGCCTTAATTGGTTCTCCTCCCTTCCAACGGTGTTGAGGCGGGTGGGAACAGCCGGGGGTTGAGGGTACTGTGCTAAAAGAGGTGGAGTTATGCAGATCTAAAACGCGTGGATTGCAGCAGCAGCAAGCCGAAAAGTGCAGGCATGTGAGGGATCTAGAGGTTGACAGCATGTCTTCTTAACGGGAGTCCAGGTGGCCATCTCCACAAATGGACTTTTCAGAATCCTTGGGTGGCACCGTAGTCGGAAACCAATTCTGGTTATCGCTTCTCGGCCTTTTGGCTAAGATCAAGTGTAGTATCTGTTCTTATCAGTTTAATATCTGATACGTCCCCTATCTGGGGACCATATATTAAATGGATTTTTAGAACAGGGAGATGGAAAAAGAGCTTGCTCTGTCCACTCCACGCATTGACCTGGTATTGCAGTATCTCCAGGACCGGTGCACCCCTTCTTTAATGCAGTTTCTAAAATCAGAAAGAATTGAATTCAATGCTTTTTGTTCATTTTGCTTGTTTGTCGGATTTTGGGATGGACTCTTTGGCTTTGCTTTTCTTCTCCTCATTGGATTTTTCATGTTAAAAGTTGCAGAAGCCAGATGACAAGCTCATTTTGGTTCAACTTCAGCAACTGTGCATTGCATTGCCATGTAATGTAATGTAATGCAATGCTATCTATCTAGCTCTCCCTCTATACTTCCTTTTGGATAAACAGACATATTAGGCAAGCATTTTGGAGCTTTCACCTAAATAACTACAGGTGGTGAGATAAGCTGCACAATATAATTGACCTTTCAGTATATTGTTGCACACACACCATCTATTTAGCAAATGCCCTTGTTATCAACAGCAGCCTTTTAAACTCACCTGAGCTAACAGGTATGTGAGCTGGTTACTCTGCTGCGCTTAAAATTTCTTTTTTGGTTTGCTACAATGCCTTTTCTGAAACGTTGTCTCCCTCTGCTGGAACACTGACTTCTTTCATTTAATGCCTGCAGACTATAAAAGAGAAACCAACCCAAAAAGTTTGGTTGATTAGTCTGTGGCATTCTTTTAAACTGTTGCTTATGGCGGTCTCTGTGAGCTTCTCAGTGACATTCAGCCATCCAGGTATCCCGCCTGCAGTAGACGGAATGTGGCAATGGAACGCTGGCTGCGCGTGTCATAATAGGCTCTGAGCCTTTATATACCTGCGCACAGCAGCAGCCACCTTCAGTCTGCTGCTGGACAGCCAGCAGCAGCAGCAGCAGGAGAGGTAATTAATCAGCAACCCTCCTGCTAAGGGTAGACAGCTGCTCGTTCCACCCCCCCCCGCCTTAATTGGTTCTCCTCCTTTCCAACGGTGTTGAGGCGGGTGGGAACAGCCGGGGGTTGAGGGTACTGTGCTAAAAGAGGTGGAGTTATGCAGATCTAAAACGCGTGGATTGCAGCAGCAGCAAGCCGAAAAGTGCAGGTATGTGAGGGATCTAGAGGTTGACAGCATGTCTTCTTAACGGGAGTCCAGGTGGCCATCTCCACAAATGGACTTTTCAGAATCCTTGGGTGGCACCGTAGTCGGAAACCAATTCTGGTTATCGCTTCTCGGCCTTTTGGCTAAGATCAAGTGTAGTATCTGTTCTTATCAGTTTAATATCTGATACGTCCCCTATCTGGGGACCATATATTAAATGGATTTTTAGAACAGGGAGATGGAAAAAGAGCTTGCTCTGTCCACTCCACGCATTGACCTGGTATTGCAGTATCTCCAGGACCGGTGCACCCCTTCTTTAATGCAGTTTCTAAAATCAGAAAGAATTGAATTCAATGCTTTTTGTTCATTCTGCTTGTTTGTTGGATTTTGAGATGGACTCTTTGGCTTTGCTTTTCTTCTCCTCATTGGATTTTTCATGTTAAAAGTTGCAGAAGCCAGATGACAAGCTCATTTTGGTTCAACTTCAGCAACTGTGCATTGCATTGCCATGTAATGTAATGTAATGCAATGCTATCTATCTAGCTCTCCCTCTATACTTCCTTTTGGATAAACAGACATATTAGGCAAGCATTTTGGAGCTTTCACCTAAATAACTACAGGTGGTGAGATAAGCTGCACAATATAATTGACCTTTCAGTATATTGTTGCACACACACCATCTATTTAGCAAATGCCCTTGTTATCAACAGCAGCCTTTTAAACTCACCTGAGCTAACAGGTATGTGAGCTGGTTACTCTGCTGCGCTTAAAATTTCTTTTTTGGTTTGCTACAATGCCTTTTCTGAAACGTTGTCTCCCTCTGCTGGAACACTGACTTCTTTCATTTAATGCCTGCAGACTATAAAAGAGAAACCAACCCAAAAAGTTTGGTTGATTAGTCTGTGGCATTCTTTTAAACTGTTGCTTATGGCGGTCTCTGTGAGCTTCTCAGTGACATTCAGCCATCCAGGTATCCCGCCTGCAGTAGACGGAATGTGGCAATGGAACGCTGGCTGCGCGTGTCATAATAGGCTCTGAGCCTTTATATACCTGCGCACAGCAGCAGCCACCTTCAGTCTGCTGCTGGACAGCCAGCAGCAGCAGCAGCAGGAGAGGTAATTAATCAGCAACCCTCCTGCTAAGGGTAGACAGCTGCTCGTTCCACCCCCCCCCCCCGCCTTAATTGGTTCTCCTCCCTTCCAACGGTGTTGAGGCGGGTGGGAACAGCCGGGGGTTGAGGGTACTGTGTTAAAAGAGGTGGAGTTATGCAGATCTAAAACGCGTGGATTGCAGCAGCAGCAAACCGAAAAGTGCAGGCATGTGAGGGATCTAGAGGTTGACAGCATGTCTTCTTAACGGGAGTCCAGGTGGCCATCTCCACAAATGGACTTTTCAGAATCCTTGGGTGGCACCGTAGTCGGAAACCAATTCTGGTTATCGCTTCTCGGCCTTTTGGCTAAGATCAAGTGTAGTATCTGTTCTTATCAGTTTAATATCTGATACGTCCCCTATCTGGGGACCAAATATTAAATGGATTTTTAGAACAGGGAGATGGAAAAAGAGCTTGCTCTGTCCGCTCCACGCATTGACCTGGTATTGCAGTATCTCCAGGACCGGTGCACCCCTTCTTTAATGCAGTTTCTAAAATCAGAAAGAATTGAATTCAATGCTTTTTGTTCATTTTGCTTGTTTGTCGGATTTTGGGATGGACTCTTTGGCTTTGCTTTTCTTCTCCTCATTGGATTTTTCATGTTAAAAGTTGCAGAAGCCAGATGACAAGCTCATTTTGGTTCAACTTCAGCAACTGTGCATTGCATTGCCATGTAATGTAATGTAATGCAATGCTATCTATCTAGCTCTCCCTCTATACTTCCTTTTGGATAAACAGACATATTAGGCAAGCATTTTGGAGCTTTCACCTAAATAACTACAGGTGGTGAGATAAGCTGCACAATATAATTGACCTTTCAGTATATTGTTGCACACACACCATCTATTTAGCAAATGCCCTTGTTATCAACAGCAGCCTTTTAAACTCACCTGAGCTAACAGGTATGTGAGCTGGTTACTCTGCTGCGCTTAAAATTTCTTTTTTGGTTTGCTACAATGCCTTTTCTGAAACGTTGTCTCCCTCTGCTGGAACACTGACTTCTTTCATTTAATGCCTGCAGACTATAAAAGAGAAACCAACCCAAAAAGTTTGGTTGATTAGTCTGTGGCATTCTTTTAAACTGTTGCTTATGGCGGTCTCTGTGAGCTTCTCAGTGACATTCAGCCATCCAGGTATCCTGCCTGCAGTAGACAGAATGTGGCAATGGAACGCTGGCTGCGCGTGTCATAATAGGCTCTGAGCCTTTATATACCTGCGCACAGCAGCAGCCACCTTCAGTCTGCTGCTGGACAGCCAGCAGCAGCAGCAGCAGGAGAGGTAATTAATCAGCAACCCTCCTGCTAAGGGTAGACAGCTGCTCGTTCCACCCCCCCCCGCCTTAATTGGTTCTCCTCCCTTCCAACGGTGTTGAGGCGGGTGGGAACAGCCGGGGGTTGAGGGTACTGTGCTAAAAGAGGTGGAGTTATGCAGATCTAAAACGCGTGGATTGCAGCAGCAGCAAGCCGAAAAGTGCAGGCATGTGAGGGATCTAGAGGTTGACAGCATGTCTTCTTAACGGGAGTCCAGGTGGCCATCTCCACAAATGGACTTTTCAGAATCCTTGGGTGGCACCGTAGTCGGAAACCAATTCTGGTTATCGCTTCTCGGCCTTTTGGCTAAGATCAAGTGTAGTATCTGTTCTTATCAGTTTAATATCTGATACGTCCCCTATCTGGGGACCATATATTAAATGGATTTTTAGAACAGGGAGATGGAAAAAGAGCTTGCTCTGTCCACTCCACGCATTGACCTGGTATTGCAGTATCTCCAGGACCGGTGCACCCCTTCTTTAATGCAGTTTCTAAAATCAGAAAGAATTGAATTCAATGCTTTTTGTTCATTTTGCTTGTTTGTCGGATTTTGGGATGGACTCTTTGGCTTTGCTTTTCTTCTCCTCATTGGATTTTTCATGTTAAAAGTTGCAGAAGCCAGATGACAAGCTCATTTTGGTTCAACTTCAGCAACTGTGCATTGCATTGCCATGTAATGTAATGTAATGCAATGCTATCTATCTAGCTCTCCCTCTATACTTCCTTTTGGATAAACAGACATATTAGGCAAGCATTTTGGAGCTTTCACCTAAATAACTACAGGTGGTGAGATAAGCTGCACAATATAATTGACCTTTCAGTATATTGTTGCACACACACCATCTATTTAGCAAATGCCCTTGTTATCAACAGCAGCCTTTTAAACTCACCTGAGCTAACAGGTATGTGAGCTGGTTACTCTGCTGCGCTTAAAATTTTCTTTTTTGGTTTGCTACAATGCCTTTTCTGAAACGTTGTCTCCCTCTGCTGGAACACTGACTTCTTTCATTTAATGCCTGCAGACTATAAAAGAGAAACCAACCCAAAAAGTTTGGTTGATTAGTCTGTGGCATTCTTTTAAACTGTTGCTTATGGCGGTCTCTGTGAGCTTCTCAGTGACATTCAGCCATCCAGGTATCCCGCCTGCAGTAGACGGAATGTGGCAATGGAACGCTGGCTGCGCGTGTCATAATAGGCTCTGAGCCTTTATATACCTGCGCACAGCAGCAGCCACCTTCAGTCTGCTGCTGGACAGCCAGCAGCAGCAGCAGCAGGAGAGGTAATTAATCAGCAACCCTCCTGCTAAGGGTAGACAGCTGCTCGTTCCACCCCCCCCCCGCCTTAATTGGTTCTCCTCCCTTCCAACGGTGTTGAGGCGGGTGGGAACAGCCGGGGGTTGAGGGTACTGTGCTAAAAGAGGTGGAGTTATGCAGATCTAAAACGCGTGGATTGCAGCAGCAGCCAGCCGAAAAGTGCAGGCATGTGAGGGATCTAGAGGTTGACAGCATGTCTTCTTAACGGGAGTCCAGGTGGCCATCTCCACAAATGGACTTTTCAGAATCCTTGGGTGGCACCGTAGTCGGAAACCAATTCTGGTTATCGCTTCTCGGCCTTTTGGCTAAGATCAAGTGTAGTATCTGTTCTTATCAGTTTAATATCTGATACGTCCCCTATCTGGGGACCATATATTAAATGGATTTTTAGAACAGGGAGATGGAAAAAGAGCTTGCTCTGTCCACTCCACGCATTGACCTGGTATTGCAGTATCTCCAGGACCGGTGCACCCCTTCTTTAATGCAGTTTCTAAAATCAGAAAGAATTGAATTCAATGCTTTTTGTTCATTTTGCTTGTTTGTCGGATTTTGGGATGGACTCTTTGGCTTTGCTTTTCTTCTCCTCATTGGATTTTTCATGTTAAAAGTTGCAGAAGCCAGATGACAAGCTCATTTTGGTTCAACTTCAGCAACTGTGCATTGCATTGCCATGTAATGTAATGTAATGCAATGCTATCTATCTAGCTCTCCCTCTATACTTCCTTTTGGATAAACAGACATATTAGGCAAGCATTTTGGAGCTTTCACCTAAATAACTACAGGTGGTGAGATAAGCTGCACAATATAATTGACCTTTCAGTATATTGTTGCACACACACCATCTATTTAGCAAATGCCCTTGTTATCAACAGCAGCCTTTTAAACTCACCTGAGCTAACAGGTATGTGAGCTGGTTACTCTGCTGCGCTTAAAATTTATTTTTTGGTTTGCTACAATGCCTTTTCTGAAACGTTGTCTCCCTCTGCTGGAACACTGACTTCTTTCATTTAATGCCTGCAGACTATAAAAGAGAAACCAACCCAAAAAGTTTGGTTGATTAGTCTGTGGCATTCTTTTAAACTGTTGCTTATGGCGGTCTCTGTGAGCTTCTCAGTGACATTCAGCCATCCAGGTATCCCGCCTGCAGTAGACGGAATGTGGCAATGGAACGCTGGCTGCGCGTGTCATAATAGGCTCTGAGCCTTTATATACCTGCGCACAGCAGCAGCCACCTTCAGTCTGCTGCTGGACAGCCAGCAGCAGCAGCAGCAGGAGAGGTAATTAATCAGCAACCCTCCTGCTAAGGGTAGACAGCTGCTCGTTCCACCCCCCCCCCGCCTTAATTGGTTCTCCTCCCTTCCAACGGTGTTGAGGCGGGTGGGAACAGCCGGGGGTTGAGGGTACTGTGCTAAAAGAGGTGGAGTTATGCAGATCTAAAACGCGTGGATTGCAGCAGCAGCCAGCCGAAAAGTGCAGGCATGTGAGGGATCTAGAGGTTGACAGCATGTCTTCTTAACGGGAGTCCAGGTGGCCATCTCCACAAATGGACTTTTCAGAATCCTTGGGTGGCACCGTAGTCGGAAACCAATTCTGGTTATCGCTTCTCGGCCTTTTGGCTAAGATCAAGTGTAGTATCTGTTCTTATCAGTTTAATATCTGATACGTCCCCTATCTGGGGACCATATATTAAATGGATTTTTAGAACAGGGAGATGGAAAAAGAGCTTGCTCTGTCCACTCCACGCATTGACCTGGTATTGCAGTATCTCCAGGACCGGTGCACCCCTTCTTTAATGCAGTTTCTAAAATCAGAAAGAATTGAATTCAATGCTTTTTGTTCATTTTGCTTGTTTGTCGGATTTTGGGATGGACTCTTTGGCTTTGCTTTTCTTCTCCTCATTGGATTTTTCATGTTAAAAGTTGCAGAAGCCAGATGACAAGCTCATTTTGGTTCAACTTCAGCAACTGTGCATTGCATTGCCATGTAATGTAATGTAATGCAATGCTATCTATCTAGCTCTCCCTCTATACTTCCTTTTGGATAAACAGACATATTAGGCAAGCATTTTGGAGCTTTCACCTAAATAACTACAGGTGGTGAGATAAGCTGCACAATATAATTGACCTTTCAGTATATTGTTGCACACACACCATCTATTTAGCAAATGCCCTTGTTATCAACAGCAGCCTTTTAAACTCACCTGAGCTAACAGGTATGTGAGCTGGTTACTC
Organism: Phyllobates terribilis; assembly: GCF_046119375.1. Lineage (NCBI taxonomy): Eukaryota > Metazoa > Chordata > Amphibia > Anura > Dendrobatidae > Phyllobates > Phyllobates terribilis. Next base: position 2,505,072 of record NW_027362868.1, read on the forward strand.
TGCTGCGCTTAAAATTTATTTTTTGGTTTGCTACAATGCCTTTTCTGAAACGTTGTCTCCCTCTGCTGGAACACTGACTTCTTTCATTTAATGCCTGCAGACTATAAAAGAGAAACCAACCCAAAAAGTTTGGTTGATTAGTCTGTGGCATTCTTTTAAACTGTTGCTTATGGCGGTCTCTGTGAGCTTCTCAGTGACATTCAGCCATCCAGGTATCCCGCCTGCAGTAGACGGAATGTGGCAATGGAACGCTGGCTGCGCGTGTCATAATAGGCTCTGAGCCTTTATATACCTGCGCACAGCAGCAGCCACCTTCAGTCTGCTGCTGGACAGCCAGCAGCAGCAGCAGCAGGAGAGGTAATTAATCAGCAACCCTCCTGCTAAGGGTAGACAGCTGCTCGTTCCACCCCCCCCCGCCTTAATTGGTTCTCCTCCCTTCCAACGGTGTTGAGGCGGGTGGGAACAGCCGGGGGTTGAGGGTACTGTGCTAAAAGAGGTGGAGTTATGCAGATCTAAAACGCGTGGATTGCAGCAGCAGCAAGCCGAAAAGTGCAGGCATGTGAGGGATCTAGAGGTTGACAGCATGTCTTCTTAACGGGAGTCCAGGTGGCCATCTCCACAAATGGACTTTTCAGAATCCTTGGGTGGCACCGTAGTCGGAAACCAATTCTGGTTATCGCTTCTCGGCCTTTTGGCTAAGATCAAGTGTAGTATCTGTTCTTATCAGTTTAATATCTGATACGTCCCCTATCTGGGGACCATATATTAAATGGATTTTTAGAACAGGGAGATGGAAAAAGAGCTTGCTCTGTCCACTCCACGCATTGACCTGGTATTGCAGTATCTCCAGGACCGGTGCACCCCTTCTTTAATGCAGTTTCTAAAATCAGAAAGAATTGAATTCAATGCTTTTTGTTCATTTTGCTTGTTTGTCGGATTTTGGGATGGACTCTTTGGCTTTGCTTTTCTTCTCCTCATTGGATTTTTCATGTTAAAAGTTGCAGAAGCCAGATGACAAGCTCATTTTGGTTCAACTTCAGCAACTGTGCATTGCATTGCCATGTAATGTAATGTAATGCAATGCTATCTATCTAGCTCTCCCTCTATACTTCCTTTTGGATAAACAGACATATTAGGCAAGCATTTTGGAGCTTTCACCTAAATAACTACAGGTGGTGAGATAAGCTGCACAATATAATTGACCTTTCAGTATATTGTTGCACACACACCATCTATTTAGCAAATGCCCTTGTTATCAACAGCAGCCTTTTAAACTCACCTGAGCTAACAGGTATGTGAGCTGGTTACTCTGCTGCGCTTAAAATTTCTTTTTTGGTTTGCTACAATGCCTTTTCTGAAACGTTGTCTCCCTCTGCTGGAACACTGACTTCTTTCATTTAATGCCTGCAGACTATAAAAGAGAAACCAACCCAAAAAGTTTGGTTGATTAGTCTGTGGCATTCTTTTAAACTGTTGCTTATGGCGGTCTCTGTGAGCTTCTCAGTGACATTCAGCCATCCAGGTATCCCGCCTGCAGTAGACGGAATGTGGCAATGGAACGCTGGCTGCGCGTGTCATAATAGGCTCTGAGCCTTTATATACCTGCGCACAGCAGCAGCCACCTTCAGTCTGCTGCTGGACAGCCAGCAGCAGCAGCAGCAGGAGAGGTAATTAATCAGCAACCCTCCTGCTAAGGGTAGACAGCTGCTCGTTCCACCCCCCCCCCCCGCCTTAATTGGTTCTCCTCCCTTCCAACGGTGTTGAGGCGGGTGGGAACAGCCGGGGGTTGAGGGTACTGTGCTAAAAGAGGTGGAGTTATGCAGATCTAAAACGCGTGGATTGCAGCAGCAGCAAGCCGAAAAGTGCAGGCATGTGAGGGATCTAGAGGTTGACAGCATGTCTTCTTAACGGGAGTCCAGGTGGCCATCTCCACAAATGGACTTTTCAGAATCCTTGGGTGGCACCGTAGTCGGAAACCAATTCTGGTTATCGCTTCTCGGCCTTTTGGCTAAGATCAAGTGTAGTATCTGTTCTTATCAGTTTAATATCTGATACGTCCCCTATCTGGGGACCATATATTAAATGGATTTTTAGAACAGGGAGATGGAAAAAGAGCTTGCTCTGTCCACTCCATGCATTGACCTGGTATTGCAGTATCTCCAGGACCGGTGCACCCCTTCTTTAATGCAGTTTCTAAAATCAGAAAGAATTGAATTCAATGCTTTTTGTTCATTTTGCTTGTTTGTCGGATTTTGGGATGGACTCTTTGGCTTTGCTTTTCTTCTCCTCATTGGATTTTTCATGTTAAAAGTTGCAGAAGCCAGATGACAAGCTCATTTTGGTTCAACTTCAGCAACTGTGCATTGCATTGCCATGTAATGTAATGTAATGCAATGCTATCTATCTAGCTCTCCCTCTATACTTCCTTTTGGATAAACAGACATATTAGGCAAGCATTTTGGAGCTTTCACCTAAATAACTACAGGTGGTGAGATAAGCTGCACAATATAATTGACCTTTCAGTATATTGTTGCACACACACCATCTATTTAGCAAATGCCCTTGTTATCAACAGCAGCCTTTTAAACTCACCTGAGCTAACAGGTATGTGAGCTGGTTACTCTGCTGCGCTTAAAATTTCTTTTTTGGTTTGCTACAATGCCTTTTCTGAAACGTTGTCTCCCTCTGCTGGAACACTGACTTCTTTCATTTAATGCCTGCAGACTATAAAAGAGAAACCAACCCAAAAAGTTTGGTTGATTAGTCTGTGGCATTCTTTTAAACTGTTGCTTATGGCGGTCTCTGTGAGCTTCTCAGTGACATTCAGCCATCCAGGTATCCCGCCTGCAGTAGACGGAATGTGGCAATGGAACGCTGGCTGCGCGTGTCATAATAGGCTCTGAGCCTTTATATACCTGCGCACAGCAGCAGCCACCTTCAGTCTGCTGCTGGACAGCCAGCAGCAGCAGCAGCAGGAGAGGTAATTAATCAGCAACCCTCCTGCTAAGGGTAGACAGCTGCTCGTTCCACCCCCCCCCCCCGCCTTAATTGGTTCTCCTCCCTTCCAACGGTGTTGAGGCGGGTGGGAACAGCCGGGGGTTGAGGGTACTGTGCTAAAAGAGGTGGAGTTATGCAGATCTAAAACGCGTGGATTGCAGCAGCAGCAAGCCGAAAAGTGCAGGCATGTGAGGGATCTAGAGGTTGACAGCATGTCTTCTTAACGGGAGTCCAGGTGGCCATCTCCACAAATGGACTTTTCAGAATCCTTGGGTGGCACCGTAGTCGGAAACCAATTCTGGTTATCACTTCTCGGCCTTTTGGCTAAGATCAAGTGTAGTATCTGTTCTTATCAGTTTAATATCTGATACGTCCCCTATCTGGGGACCATATATTAAATGGATTTTTAGAACAGGGAGATGGAAAAAGAGCTTGCTCTGTCCACTCCACGCATTGACCTGGTATTGCAGTATCTCCAGGACCGGTGCACCCCTTCTTTAATGCAGTTTCTAAAATCAGAAAGAATTGAATTCAATGCTTTTTGTTCATTTTGCTTGTTTGTCGGATTTTGGGATGGACTCTTTGGCTTTGCTTTTCTTCTCCTCATTGGATTTTTCATGTTAAAAGTTGCAGAAGCCAGATGACAAGCTCATTTTGGTTCAACTTCAGCAACTGTGCATTGCATTGCCATGTAATGTAATGTAATGCAATGCTATCTATCTAGCTCTCCCTCTATACTTCCTTTTGGATAAACAGACATATTAGGCAAGCATTTTGGAGCTTTCACCTAAATAACTACAGGTGGTGAGATAAGCTGCACAATATAATTGACCTTTCAGTATATTGTTGCACACACACCATCTATTTAGCAAATGCCCTTGTTATCAACAGCAGCCTTTTAAACTCACCTGAGCTAACAGGTATGTGAGCTGGTTACTCTGCTGCGCTTAAAATTTCTTTTTTGGTTTGCTACAATGCCTTTTCTGAAACGTTGTCTCCCTCTGCTGGAACACTGACTTCTTTCATTTAATGCCTGCAGACTATAAAAGAGAAACCAACCCAAAAAGTTTGGTTGATTAGTCTGTGGCATTCTTTTAAACTGTTGCTTATGGCGGTCTCTGTGAGCTTCTCAGTGACATTCAGCCATCCAGGTATCCCGCCTGCAGTAGACGGAATGTGGCAATGGAACGCTGGCTGCGCGTGTCATAATAGGCTCTGAGCCTTTATATACCTGCGCACAGCAGCAGCCACCTTCAGTCTGCTGCTGGACAGCCAGCAGCAGCAGCAGGAGAGGTAATTAATCAGCAACCCTCCTGCTAAGGGTAGACAGCTGCTCGTTCCACCCCCCCCCCCCGCCTTAATTGGTTCTCCTCCCTTCCAACGGTGTTGAGGCGGGTGGGAACAGCCGGGGGTTGAGGGTACTGTGCTAAAAGAGGTGGAGTTATGCAGATCTAAAACGCGTGGATTGCAGCAGCAGCAAGCCGAAAAGTGCAGGCATGTGAGGGATCTAGAGGTTGACAGCATGTCTTCTTAACGGGAGTCCAGGTGGCCATCTCCACAAATGGACTTTTCAGAATCCTTGGGTGGCACCGTAGTCGGAAACCAATTCTGGTTATCGCTTCTCGGCCTTTTGGCTAAGATCAAGTGTAGTATCTGTTCTTATCAGTTTAATATCTGATACGTCCCCTATCTGGGGACCATATATTAAATGGATTTTTAGAACAGGGAGATGGAAAAAGAGCTTGCTCTGTCCACTCCACGCATTGACCTGGTATTGCAGTATCTCCAGGACCGGTGCACCCCTTCTTTAATGCAGTTTCTAAAATCAGAAAGAATTGAATTCAATGCTTTTTGTTCATTTTGCTTGTTTGTCGGATTTTGGGATGGACTCTTTGGCTTTGCTTTTCTTCTCCTCATTGGATTTTTCATGTTAAAAGTTGCAGAAGCCAGATGACAAGCTCATTTTGGTTCAACTTCAGCAACTGTGCATTGCATTGCCATGTAATGTAATGTAATGCAATGCTATCTATCTAGCTCTCCCTCTATACTTCCTTTTGGATAAACAGACATATTAGGCAAGCATTTTGGAGCTTTCACCTAAATAACTACAGGTGGTGAGATAAGCTGCACAATATAATTGACCTTTCAGTATATTGTTGCACACACACCATCTATTTAGCAAATGCCCTTGTTATCAACAGCAGCCTTTTAAACTCACCTGAGCTAACAGGTATGTGAGCTGGTTACTCTGCTGCGCTTAAAATTTCTTTTTTGGTTTGCTACAATGCCTTTTCTGAAACGTTGTCTCCCTCTGCTGGAACACTGACTTCTTTCATTTAATGCCTGCAGACTATAAAAGAGAAACCAACCCAAAAAGTTTGGTTGATTAGTCTGTGGCATTCTTTTAAACTGTTGCTTATGGCGGTCTCTGTGAGCTTCTCAGTGACATTCAGCCATCCAGGTATCCCGCCTGCAGTAGACGGAATGTGGCAATGGAACGCTGGCTGCGCGTGTCATAATAGGCTCTGAGCCTTTATATACCTGCGCACAGCAGCAGCCACCTTCAGTCTGCTGCTGGACAGCCAGCAGCAGCAGCAGCAGGAGAGGTAATTAATCAGCAACCCTCCTGCTAAGGGTAGACAGCTGCTCGTTCCACCCCCCCCCCCGCCTTAATTGGTTCTCCTCCCTTCCAACGGTGTTGAGGCGGGTGGGAACAGCCGGGGGTTGAGGGTACTGTGCTAAAAGAGGTGGAGTTATGCAGATCTAAAACGCGTGGATTGCAGCAGCAGCAAGCCGAAAAGTGCAGGCATGTGAGGGATCTAGAGGTTGACAGCATGTCTTCTTAACGGGAGTCCAGGTGGCCATCTCCACAAATGGACTTTTCAGAATCCTTGGGTGGCACCGTAGTCGGAAACCAATTCTGGTTATCGCTTCTCGGCCTTTTGGCTAAGATCAAGTGTAGTATCTGTTCTTATCAGTTTAATATCTGATACGTCCCCTATCTGGGGACCATATATTAAATGGATTTTTAGAACAGGGAGATGGAAAAAGAGCTTGCTCTGTCCACTCCACGCATTGACCTGGTATTGCAGTATCTCCAGGACCGGTGCACCCCTTCTTTAATGCAGTTTCTAAAATCAGAAAGAATTGAATTCAATGCTTTTTGTTCATTTTGCTTGTTTGTCGGATTTTGGGATGGACTCTTTGGCTTTGCTTTTCTTCTCCTCATTGGATTTTTCATGTTAAAAGTTGCAGAAGCCAGATGACAAGCTCATTTTGGTTCAACTTCAGCAACTGTGCATTGCATTGCCATGTAATGTAATGTAATGCAATGCTATCTATCTAGCTCTCCCTCTATACTTCCTTTTGGATAAACAGACATATTAGGCAAGCATTTTGGAGCTTTCACCTAAATAACTACAGGTGGTGAGATAAGCTGCACAATATAATTGACCTTTCAGTATATTGTTGCACACACACCATCTATTTAGCAAATGCCCTTGTTATCAACAGCAGCCTTTTAAACTCACCTGAGCTAACAGGTATGTGAGCTGGTTACTCTGCTGCGCTTAAAATTTCTTTTTTGGTTTGCTACAATGCCTTTTCTGAAACGTTGTCTCCCTCTGCTGGAACACTGACTTCTTTCATTTAATGCCTGCAGACTATAAAAGAGAAACCAACCCAAAAAGTTTGGTTGATTAGTCTGTGGCATTCTTTTAAACTGTTGCTTATGGCGGTCTCTGTGAGCTTCTCAGTGACATTCAGCCATCCAGGTATCCCGCCTGCAGTAGACGGAATGTGGCAATGGAACGCTGGCTGCGCGTGTCATAATAGGCTCTGAGCCTTTATATACCTGCGCACAGCAGCAGCCACCTTCAGTCTGCTGCTGGACAGCCAGCAGCAGCAGCAGCAGCAGGAGAGGTAATTAATCAGCAACCCTCCTGCTAAGGGTAGACAGCTGCTCGTTCCACCCCCCCCCCGCCTTAATTGGTTCTCCTCCCTTCCAACGGTGTTGAGGCGGGTGGGAACAGCCGGGGGTTGAGGGTACTGTGCTAAAAGAGGTGGAGTTATGCAGATCTAAAACTCGTGGATTGCAGCAGCAGCAAGCCGAAAAGTGCAGGCATGTGAGGGATCTAGAGGTTGACAGCATGTCTTCTTAACGGGAGTCCAGGTGGCCATCTCCACAAATGGACTTTTCAGAATCCTTGGGTGGCACCGTAGTCGGAAACCAATTCTGGTTATCGCTTCTCGGCCTTTTGGCTAAGATCAAGTGTAGTATCTGTTCTTATCAGTTTAATATCTGATACGTCCCCTATCTGGGGACCATATATTAAATGGATTTTTAGAACAGGGAGATGGAAAAAGAGCTTGCTCTGTCCACTCCACGCATTGACCTGGTATTGCAGTATCTCCAGGACCGGTGCACCCCTTCTTTAATGCAGTTTCTAAAATCAGAAAGAATTGAATTCAATGCTTTTTGTTCATTTTGCTTGTTTGTCGGATTTTGGGATGGACTCTTTGGCTTTGCTTTTCTTCTCCTCATTGGATTTTTCATGTTAAAAGTTGCAGAAGCCAGATGACAAGCTCATTTTGGTTCAACTTCAGCAACTGTGCATTGCATTGCCATGTAATGTAATGTAATGCAATGCTATCTATCTAGCTCTCCCTCTATACTTCCTTTTGGATAAACAGACATATTAGGCAAGCATTTTGGAGCTTTCACCTAAATAACTACAGGTGGTGAGATAAGCTGCACAATATAATTGACCTTTCAGTATATTGTTGCACACACACCATCTATTTAGCAAATGCCCTTGTTATCAACAGCAGCCTTTTAAACTCACCTGAGCTAACAGGTATGTGAGCTGGTTACTCTGCTGCGCTTAAAATTTCTTTTTTGGTTTGCTACAATGCCTTTTCTGAAACGTTGTCTCCCTCTGCTAGAACACTGACTTCTTTCATTTAATGCCTGCGACTATAAAAGAGAAACCAACCCAAAAAGTTTGGTTGATTAGTCTGTGGCATTCTTTTAAACTGTTGCTTATGGCGGTCTCTGTGAGCTTCTCAGTGACATTCAGCCATCCAGGTATCCCGCCTGCAGTAGACGGAATGTGGCAATGGAACGCTGGCTGCGCGTGTCATAATAGGCTCTGAGCCTTTATATACCTGCGCACAGCAGCAGCCACCTTCAGTCTGCTGCTGGACAGCCAGCAGCAGCAGCAGCAGGAGAGGTAATTAATCAGCAACCCTCCTGCTAAGGGTAGACAGCTGCTCGTTCCACCCCCCCCCCCCGCCTTAATTGGTTCTCCTCCCTTCCAACGGTGTTGAGGCGGGTGGGAACAGCTGGGGGTTGAGGGTACTGTGCTAAAAGAGGTGGAGTTATGCAGATCTAAAACGCGTGGATTGCAGCAGCAGCAAGCCGAAAAGTGCAGGCATGTGAGGGATCTAGAGGTTGACAGCATGTCTTCTTAACGGGAGTCCAGGTGGCCATCTCCACAAATGGACTTTTCAGAATCCTTGGGTGGCACCGTAGTCGGAAACCAATTCTGGTTATCGCTTCTCGGCCTTTTGGCTAAGATCAAGTGTAGTATCTGTTCTTATCAGTTTAATATCTGATACGTCCCCTATCTGGGGACCATATATTAAATGGATTTTTAGAACAGGGAGATGGAAAAAGAGCTTGCTCTGTCCACTCCACGCATTGACCTGGTATTGCAGTATCTCCAGGACCGGTGCACCCCTTCTTTAATGCAGTTTCTAAAATCAGAAAGAATTGAATTCAATGCTTTTTGTTCATTTTGCTTGTTTGTCGGATTTTGGGATGGACTCTTTGGCTTTGCTTTTCTTCTCCTCATTGGATTTTTCATGTTAAAAGTTGCAGAAGCCAGATGACAAGCTCATTTTGGTTCAACTTCAGCAACTGTGCATTGCATTGCCATGTAATGTAATGTAATGCAATGCTATCTATCTAGCTCTCCCTCTATACTTCCTTTTGGATAAACAGACATATTAGGCAAGCATTTTGGAGCTTTCACCTAAATAACTACAGGTGGTGAGATAAGCTGCACAATATAATTGACCTTTCAGTATATTGTTGCACACACACCATCTATTTAGCAAATGCCCTTGTTATCAACAGCAGCCTTTTAAACTCACCTGAGCTAACAGGTATGTGAGCTGGTTACTCTGCTGCGCTTAAAATTTCTTTTTTGGTTTGCTACAATGCCTTTTCTGAAACGTTGTCTCCCTCTGCTGGAACACTGACTTCTTTCATTTAATGCCTGCAGACTATAAAAGAGAAACCAACCCAAAAAGTTTGGTTGATTAGTCTGTGGCATTCTTTTAAACTGTTGCTTATGGCGGTCTCTGTGAGCTTCTCAGTGACATTCAGCCATCCAGGTATCCCGCCTGCAGTAGACGGAATGTGGCAATGGAACGCTGGCTGCGCGTGTCATAATAGGCTCTGAGCCTTTATATACCTGCGCACAGCAGCAGCCACCTTCAGTCTGCTGCTGGACAGCCAGCAGCAGCAGCAGCAGGAGAGGTAATTAATCAGCAACCCTCCTGCTAAGGGTAGACAGCTGCTCGTTCCACCCCCCCCCCAGCCTTAATTGGTTCTCCTCCCTTCCAACAGTGTTGAGGCGGGTGGGAACAGCCGGGGGTTGAGGGTACTGTGCTAAAAGAGGTGGAGTTATGCAGATCTAAAACGCGTGGATTGCAGCAGCAGCAAGCCGAAAAGTGCAGGCATGTGAGGGATCTAGAGGTTGACAGCATGTCTTCTTAACGGGAGTCCAGGTGGCCATCTCCACAAATGGACTTTTCAGAACCCTTGGTTGGCACCGTAGTCGGAAACCAATTCTGGTTATCGCTTCTCGGCCTTTTGGCTAAGATCAAGTGTAGTATCTGTTCTTATCAGTTTAATATCTGATACGTCCCCTATCTGGGGACCATATATTAAATGGATTTTTAGAACAGGGAGATGGAAAAAGAGCTTGCTCTGTCCACTCCACGCATTGACCTGGTATTGCAGTATCTCCAGGACCGGTGCACCCCTTCTTTAATGCAGTTTCTAAAATCAGAAAGAATTGAATTCAATGCTTTTTGTTCATTTTGCTTGTTTGTCGGATTTTGGGATGGACTCTTTGGCTTTGCTTTTCTTCTCCTCATTGGATTTTTCATGTTAAAAGTTGCAGAAGCCAGATGACAAGCTCATTTTGGTTCAACTTCAGCAACTGTGCATTGCATTGCCATGTAATGTAATGTAATGCAATGCTATCTATCTAGCTCTCCCTCTATACTTCCTTTTGGATAAACAGACATATTAGGCAAGCATTTTGGAGCTTTCACCTAAATAACTACAGGTGGTGAGATAAGCTGCACAATATTATTGACCTTTCAGTATATTGTTGCACACACACCATCTATTTAGCAAATGCCCTTGTTATCAACAGCAGCCTTTTAAACTCACTTGAGCTAACAGGTATGTGAGCTGGTTACTCTGCTGCGCTTAAAATTTCTTTTTTGGTTTGCTACAATGCCTTTTCTGAAATGTTGTCTCCCTCTGCTGGAACACTGACTTCTTTCATTTAATGCCTGCAGACTATAAAAGAGAAACCAACCCAAAAAGTTTGGTTGATTAGTCTGTGGCATTCTTTTAAACTGTTGCTTATGGCGGTCTCTGTGAGCTTCTCAGTGACATTCAGCCATCCAGGTATCCCGCCTGCAGTAGACGGAATGTGGCAATGGAACGCTGGCTGCGCGTGTCATAATAGGCTCTGAGCCTTTATATACCTGCGCACAGCAGCAGCCACCTTCAGTCTGCTGCTGGACAGCCAGCAGCAGCAGCAGCAGGAGAGGTAATTAATCAGCAACCCTCCTGCTAAGGGTAGACAGCTGCTCGTTCCACCCCCCCCCCGCCTTAATTGGTTCTCCTCCCTTCCAACGGTGTTGAGGCGGGTGGGAACAGCCGGGGGTTGAGGGTACTGTGCTAAAAGAGGTGGAGTTATGCAGATCTAAAACGCGTGGATTGCAGCAGCAGCAAGCCGAAAAGTGCAGGCATGTGAGGGATCTAGAGGTTGACAGCATGTCTTCTTAACGGGAGTCCAGGTGGCCATCTCCACAAATGGACTTTTCAGAATCCTTGGGTGGCACCGTAGTCGGAAACCAATTCTGGTTATCGCTTCTCGGCCTTTTGGCTAAGATCAAGTGTAGTATCTGTTCTTATCAGTTTAATATCTGATACGTCCCCTATCTGGGGACCATATATTAAATGGATTTTTAGAACAGGGAGATGGAAAAAGAGCTTGCTCTGTCCACTCCACGCATTGACCTGGTATTGCAGTATCTCCAGGACCGGTGCACCCCTTCTTTAATGCAGTTTCTAAAATCAGAAAGAATTGAATTCAATGCTTTTTGTTCATTTTGCTTGTTTGTCGGATTTTGGGATGGACTCTTTGGCTTTGCTTTTCTTCTCCTCATTGGATTTTTCATGTTAAAAGTTGCAGAAGCCAGATGACAAGCTCATTTTGGTTCAACTTCAGCAACTGTGCATTGCATTGCCATGTAATGTAATGTAATGCAATGCTATCTATCTAGCTCTCCCTCTATACTTCCTTTTGGATAAACAGACATATTAGGCAAGCATTTTGGAGCTTTCACCTAAATAACTACAGGTGGTGAGATAAGCTGCACAATATAATTGACCTTTCAGTATATTGTTGCACACACACCATCTATTTAGCAAATGCCCTTGTTATCAACAGCAGCCTTTTAAACTCACCTGAGCTAACAGGTATGTGAGCTGGTTACTCTGCTGCGCTTAAAATTTCTTTTTTGGTTTGCTACAATGCCTTTTCTGAAACGTTGTCTCCCTCTGCTGGAACACTGACTTCTTTCATTTAATGCCTGCAGACTATAAAAGAGAAACCAACCCAAAAAGTTTGGTTGATTAGTCTGTGGCATTCTTTTAAACTGTTGCTTATGGCGGTCTCTGTGAGCTTCTCAGTGACATTCAGCCATCCAGGTATCCCGCCTGCAGTAGACGGAATGTGGCAATGGAACGCTGGCTGCGCGTGTCATAATAGGCTCTGAGCCTTTATATACCTGCGCACAGCAGCAGCCACCTTCAGTCTGCTGCTGGACAGCCAGCAGCAGCAGCAGGAGAGGTAATTAATCAGCAACCCTCCTGCTAAGGGTAGACAGCTGCTCGTTCCACCCCCCCCCCCGCCTTAATTGGTTCTCCTCCCTTCCAACGGTGTTGAGGCGGGTGGGAACAGCCGGGGGTTGAGGGTACTGTGCTAAAAGAGGTGGAGTTATGCAGATCTAAAACGCGTGGATTGCAGCAGCAGCAAGCCGAAAAGTGCAGGCATGTGAGGGATCTAGAGGTTGACAGCATGTCTTCTTAACGGGAGTCCAGGTGGCCATCTCCACAAATGGACTTTTCAGAATCCTTGGGTGGCACCGTAGTCGGAAACCAATTCTGGTTATCGCTTCTCGGCCTTTTGGCTAAGATCAAGTGTAGTATCTGTTCTTATCAGTTTAATATCTGATACGTCCCCTATCTGGGGACCATATATTAAATGGATTTTTAGAACAGGGAGATGGAAAAAGAGCTTGCTCTGTCCACTCCACGCATTGACCTGGTATTGCAGTATCTCCAGGACCGGTGCACCCCTTCTTTAATGCAGTTTCTAAAATCAGAAAGAATTGAATTCAATGCTTTTTGTTCATTTTGCTTGTTTGTCGGATTTTGGGATGGACTCTTTGGCTTTGCTTTTCTTCTCCTCATTGGATTTTTCATGTTAAAAGTTGCAGAAGCCAGATGACAAGCTCATTTTGGTTCAACTTCAGCAACTGTGCATTGCATTGCCATGTAATGTAATGTAATGCAATGCTATCTATCTAGCTCTCCCTCTATACTTCCTTTTGGATAAACAGACATATTAGGCAAGCATTTTGGAGCTTTCACCTAAATAACTACAGGTGGTGAGATAAGCTGCACAATATAATTGACCTTTCAGTATATTGTTGCACACACACCATCTATTTAGCAAATGCCCTTGTTATCAACAGCAGCCTTTTAAACTCACCTGAGCTAACAGGTATGTGAGCTGGTTACTCTGCTGCGCTTAAAATTTCTTTTTTGGTTTGCTACAATGCCTTTTCTGAAACGTTGTCTCCCTCTGCTGGAACACTGACTTCTTTCATTTAATGCCTGCAGACTATAAAAGAGAAACCAACCCAAAAAGTTTGGTTGATTAGTCTGTGGCATTCTTTTAAACTGTTGCTTATGGCGGTCTCTGTGAGCTTCTCAGTGACATTCAGCCATCCAGGTATCCCGCCTGCAGTAGACGGAATGTGGCAATGGAACGCTGGCTGCGCGTGTCATAATAGGCTCTGAGCCTTTATATACCTGCGCACAGCAGCAGCCACCTTCAGTCTGCTGCTGGACAGCCAGCAGCAGCAGCAGCAGGAGAGGTAATTAATCAGCAACCCTCCTGCTAAGGGTAGACAGCTGCTCGTTCCACCCCCCCCCGCCTTAATTGGTTCTCCTCCCTTCCAACGGTGTTGAGGCGGGTGGGAACAGCCGGGGGTTGAGGGTACTGTGCTAAAAGAGGTGGAGTTATGCAGATCTAAAACGCGTGGATTGCAGCAGCAGCAAGCCGAAAAGTGCAGGCATGTGAGGGATCTAGAGGTTGACAGCATGTCTTCTTAACGGGAGTCCAGGTGGCCATCTCCACAAATGGACTTTTCAGAATCCTTGGGTGGCACCGTAGTCGGAAACCAATTCTGGTTATCGCTTCTCGGCCTTTTGGCTAAGATCAAGTGTAGTATCTGTTCTTATCAGTTTAATATCTGATACGTCCCCTATCTGGGGACCATATATTAAATGGATTTTTAGAACAGGGAGATGGAAAAAGAGCTTGCTCTGTCCACTCCACGCATTGACCTGGTATTGCAGTATCTCCAGGACCGGTGCACCCCTTCTTTAATGCAGTTTCTAAAATCAGAAAGAATTGAATTCAATGCTTTTTGTTCATTTTGCTTGTTTGTCGGATTTTGGGATGGACTCTTTGGCTTTGCTTTTCTTCTCCTCATTGGATTTTTCATGTTAAAAGTTGCAGAAGCCAGATGACAAGCTCATTTTGGTTCAACTTCAGCAACTGTGCATTGCATTGCCATGTAATGTAATGTAATGCAATGCTATCTATCTAGCTCTCCCTCTATACTTCCTTTTGGATAAACAGACATATTAGGCAAGCATTTTGGAGCTTTCACCTAAATAACTACAGGTGGTGAGATAAGCTGCACAATATAATTGACCTTTCAGTATATTGTTGCACACACACCATCTATTTAGCAAATGCCCTTGTTATCAACAGCAGCCTTTTAAACTCACCTGAGCTAACAGGTATGTGAGCTGGTTACTCTGCTGCGCTTAAAATTTCTTTTTTGGTTTGCTACAATGCCTTTTCTGAAACGTTGTCTCCCTCTGCTGGAACACTGACTTCTTTCATTTAATGCCTGCAGACTATAAAAGAGAAACCAACCCAAAAAGTTTGGTTGATTAGTCTGTGGCATTCTTTTAAACTGTTGCTTATGGCGGTCTCTGTGAGCTTCTCAGTGACATTCAGCCATCCAGGTATCCCGCCTGCAGTAGACGGAATGTGGCAATGGAACGCTGGCTGCGCGTGTCATAATAGGCTCTGAGCCTTTATATACCTGCGCACAGCAGCAGCCACCTTCAGTCTGCTGCTGGACAGCCAGCAGCAGCAGCAGCAGGAGAGGTAATTAATCAGCAACCCTCCTGCTAAGGGTAGACAGCTGCTCGTTCCACCCCCCCCCCCCGCCTTAATTGGTTCTCCTCCCTTCCAACGGTGTTGAGGCGGGTGGGAACAGCCGGGGGTTGAGGGTACTGTGCTAAAAGAGGTGGAGTTATGCAGATCTAAAACGCGTGGATTGCAGCAGCAGCAAGCCGAAAAGTGCAGGCATGTGAGGGATCTAGAGGTTGACAGCATGTCTTCTTAACGGGAGTCCAGGTGGCCATCTCCACAAATGGACTTTTCAGAATCCTTGGGTGGCACCGTAGTCGGAAACCAATTCTGGTTATCGCTTCTCGGCCTTTTGGCTAAGATCAAGTGTAGTATCTGTTCTTATCAGTTTAATATCTGATACGTCCCCTATCTGGGGACCATATATTAAATGGATTTTTAGAACAGGGAGATGGAAAAAGAGCTTGCTCTGTCCACTCCATGCATTGACCTGGTATTGCAGTATCTCCAGGACCGGTGCACCCCTTCTTTAATGCAGTTTCTAAAATCAGAAAGAATTGAATTCAATGCTTTTTGTTCATTTTGCTTGTTTGTCGGATTTTGGGATGGACTCTTTGGCTTTGCTTTTCTTCTCCTCATTGGATTTTTCATGTTAAAAGTTGCAGAAGCCAGATGACAAGCTCATTTTGGTTCAACTTCAGCAACTGTGCATTGCATTGCCATGTAATGTAATGTAATGCAATGCTATCTATCTAGCTCTCCCTCTATACTTCCTTTTGGATAAACAGACATATTAGGCAAGCATTTTGGAGCTTTCACCTAAATAACTACAGGTGGTGAGATAAGCTGCACAATATAATTGACCTTTCAGTATATTGTTGCACACACACCATCTATTTAGCAAATGCCCTTGTTATCAACAGCAGCCTTTTAAACTCACCTGAGCTAACAGGTATGTGAGCTGGTTACTCTGCTGCGCTTAAAATTTCTTTTTTGGTTTGCTACAATGCCTTTTCTGAAACGTTGTCTCCCTCTGCTGGAACACTGACTTCTTTCATTTAATGCCTGCAGACTATAAAAGAGAAACCAACCCAAAAAGTTTGGTTGATTAGTCTGTGGCATTCTTTTAAACTGTTGCTTATGGCGGTCTCTGTGAGCTTCTCAGTGACATTCAGCCATCCAGGTATCCCGCCTGCAGTAGACGGAATGTGGCAATGGAACGCTGGCTGCGCGTGTCATAATAGGCTCTGAGCCTTTATATACCTGCGCACAGCAGCAGCCACCTTCAGTCTGCTGCTGGACAGCCAGCAGCAGCAGCAGCAGGAGAGGTAATTAATCAGCAACCCTCCTGCTAAGGGTAGACAGCTGCTCGTTCCACCCCCCCCCCCCGCCTTAATTGGTTCTCCTCCCTTCCAACGGTGTTGAGGCGGGTGGGAACAGCCGGGGGTTGAGGGTACTGTGCTAAAAGAGGTGGAGTTATGCAGATCTAAAACGCGTGGATTGCAGCAGCAGCAAGCCGAAAAGTGCAGGCATGTGAGGGATCTAGAGGTTGACAGCATGTCTTCTTAACGGGAGTCCAGGTGGCCATCTCCACAAATGGACTTTTCAGAATCCTTGGGTGGCACCGTAGTCGGAAACCAATTCTGGTTATCGCTTCTCGGCCTTTTGGCTAAGATCAAGTGTAGTATCTGTTCTTATCAGTTTAATATCTGATACGTCCCCTATCTGGGGACCATATATTAAATGGATTTTTAGAACAGGGAGATGGAAAAAGAGCTTGCTCTGTCCACTCCACGCATTGACCTGGTATTGCAGTATCTCCAGGACCGGTGCACCCCTTCTTTAATGCAGTTTCTAAAATCAGAAAGAATTGAATTCAATGCTTTTTGTTCATTTTGCTTGTTTGTCGGATTTTGGGATGGACTCTTTGGCTTTGCTTTTCTTCTCCTCATTGGATTTTTCATGTTAAAAGTTGCAGAAGCCAGATGACAAGCTCATTTTGGTTCAACTTCAGCAACTGTGCATTGCATTGCCATGTAATGTAATGTAATGCAATGCTATCTATCTAGCTCTCCCTCTATACTTCCTTTTGGATAAACAGACATATTAGGCAAGCATTTTGGAGCTTTCACCTAAATAACTACAGGTGGTGAGATAAGCTGCACAATATAATTGACCTTTCAGTATATTGTTGCACACACACCATCTATTTAGCAAATGCCCTTGTTATCAACAGCAGCCTTTTAAACTCACCTGAGCTAACAGGTATGTGAGCTGGTTACTCTGCTGCGCTTAAAATTTCTTTTTTGGTTTGCTACAATGCCTTTTCTGAAACGTTGTCTCCCTCTGCTGGAACACTGACTTCTTTCATTTAATGCCTGCAGACTATAAAAGAGAAACCAACCCAAAAAGTTTGGTTGATTAGTCTGTGGCATTCTTTTAAACTGTTGCTTATGGCGGTCTCTGTGAGCTTCTCAGTGACATTCAGCCATCCAGGTATCCCGCCTGCAGTAGACGGAATGTGGCAATGGAACGCTGGCTGCGCGTGTCATAATAGGCTCTGAGCCTTTATATACCTGCGCACAGCAGCAGCCACCTTCAGTCTGCTGCTGGACAGCCAGCAGCAGCAGCAGCAGCAGGAGAGGTAATTAATCAGCAACCCTCCTGCTAAGGGTAGACAGCTGCTCGTTCCACCCCCCCCCCGCCTTAATTGGTTCTCCTCCCTTCCAACGGTGTTGAGGCGGGTGGGAACAGCCGGGGGTTGAGGGTACTGTGCTAAAAGAGGTGGAGTTATGCAGATCTAAAACTCGTGGATTGCAGCAGCAGCAAGCCGAAAAGTGCAGGCATGTGAGGGATCTAGAGGTTGACAGCATGTCTTCTTAACGGGAGTCCAGGTGGCCATCTCCACAAATGGACTTTTCAGAATCCTTGGGTGGCACCGTAGTCGGAAACCAATTCTGGTTATCGCTTCTCGGCCTTTTGGCTAAGATCAAGTGTAGTATCTGTTCTTATCAGTTTAATATCTGATACGTCCCCTATCTGGGGACCATATATTAAATGGATTTTTAGAACAGGGAGATGGAAAAAGAGCTTGCTCTGTCCACTCCACGCATTGACCTGGTATTGCAGTATCTCCAGGACCGGTGCACCCCTTCTTTAATGCAGTTTCTAAAATCAGAAAGAATTGAATTCAATGCTTTTTGTTCATTTTGCTTGTTTGTCGGATTTTGGGATGGACTCTTTGGCTTTGCTTTTCTTCTCCTCATTGGATTTTTCATGTTAAAAGTTGCAGAAGCCAGATGACAAGCTCATTTTGGTTCAACTTCAGCAACTGTGCATTGCATTGCCATGTAATGTAATGTAATGCAATGCTATCTATCTAGCTCTCCCTCTATACTTCCTTTTGGATAAACAGACATATTAGGCAAGCATTTTGGAGCTTTCACCTAAATAACTACAGGTGGTGAGATAAGCTGCACAATATAATTGACCTTTCAGTATATTGTTGCACACACACCATCTATTTAGCAAATGCCCTTGTTATCAACAGCAGCCTTTTAAACTCACCTGAGCTAACAGGTATGTGAGCTGGTTACTCTGCTGCGCTTAAAATTTCTTTTTTGGTTTGCTACAATGCCTTTTCTGAAACGTTGTCTCCCTCTGCTAGAACACTGACTTCTTTCATTTAATGCCTGCGACTATAAAAGAGAAACCAACCCAAAAAGTTTGGTTGATTAGTCTGTGGCATTCTTTTAAACTGTTGCTTATGGCGGTCTCTGTGAGCTTCTCAGTGACATTCAGCCATCCAGGTATCCCGCCTGCAGTAGACGGAATGTGGCAATGGAACGCTGGCTGCGCGTGTCATAATAGGCTCTGAGCCTTTATATACCTGCGCACAGCAGCAGCCACCTTCAGTCTGCTGCTGGACAGCCAGCAGCAGCAGCAGCAGGAGAGGTAATTAATCAGCAACCCTCCTGCTAAGGGTAGACAGCTGCTCGTTCCACCCCCCCCCCCGCCTTAATTGGTTCTCCTCCCTTCCAACGGTGTTGAGGCGGGTGGGAACAGCTGGGGGTTGAGGGTACTGTGCTAAAAGAGGTGGAGTTATGCAGATCTAAAACGCGTGGATTGCAGCAGCAGCAAGCCGAAAAGTGCAGGCATGTGAGGGATCTAGAGGTTGACAGCATGTCTTCTTAACGGGAGTCCAGGTGGCCATCTCCACAAATGGACTTTTCAGAATCCTTGGGTGGCACCGTAGTCGGAAACCAATTCTGGTTATCGCTTCTCGGCCTTTTGGCTAAGATCAAGTGTAGTATCTGTTCTTATCAGTTTAATATCTGATACGTCCCCTATCTGGGGACCATATATTAAATGGATTTTTAGAACAGGGAGATGGAAAAAGAGCTTGCTCTGTCCACTCCATGCATTGACCTGGTATTGCAGTATCTCCAGGACCGGTGCACCCCTTCTTTAATGCAGTTTCTAAAATCAGAAAGAATTGAATTCAATGCTTTTTGTTCATTTTGCTTGTTTGTCGGATTTTGGGATGGACTCTTTGGCTTTGCTTTTCTTCTCCTCATTGGATTTTTCATGTTAAAAGTTGCAGAAGCCAGATGACAAGCTCATTTTGGTTCAACTTCAGCAACTGTGCATTGCATTGCCATGTAATGTAATGTAATGCAATGCTATCTATCTAGCTCTCCCTCTATACTTCCTTTTGGATAAACAGACATATTAGGCAAGCATTTTGGAGCTTTCACCTAAATAACTACAGGTGGTGAGATAAGCTGCACAATATAATTGACCTTTCAGTATATTGTTGCACACACACCATCTATTTAGCAAATGCCCTTGTTATCAACAGCAGCCTTTTAAACTCACCTGAGCTAACAGGTATGTGAGCTGGTTACTCTGCTGCGCTTAAAATTTCTTTTTTGGTTTGCTACAATGCCTTTTCTGAAACGTTGTCTCCCTCTGCTGGAACACTGACTTCTTTCATTTAATGCCTGCAGACTATAAAAGAGAAACCAACCCAAAAAGTTTGGTTGATTAGTCTGTGGCATTCTTTTAAACTGTTGCTTATGGCGGTCTCTGTGAGCTTCTCAGTGACATTCAGCCATCCAGGTATCCCGCCTGCAGTAGACGGAATGTGGCAATGGAACGCTGGCTGCGCGTGTCATAATAGGCTCTGAGCCTTTATATACCTGCGCACAGCAGCAGCCACCTTCAGTCTGCTGCTGGACAGCCAGCAGCAGCAGCAGCAGGAGAGGTAATTAATCAGCAACCCTCCTGCTAAGGGTAGACAGCTGCTCGTTCCACCCCCCCCCCCCGCCTTAATTGGTTCTCCTCCCTTCCAACGGTGTTGAGGCGGGTGGGAACAGCCGGGGGTTGAGGGTACTGTGCTAAAAGAGGTGGAGTTATGCAGATCTAAAACGCGTGGATTGCAGCAGCAGCAAGCCGAAAAGTGCAGGCATGTGAGGGATCTAGAGGTTGACAGCATGTCTTCTTAACGGGAGTCCAGGTGGCCATCTCCACAAATGGACTTTTCAGAATCCTTGGGTGGCACCGTAGTCGGAAACCAATTCTGGTTATCGCTTCTCGGCCTTTTGGCTAAGATCAAGTGTAGTATCTGTTCTTATCAGTTTAATATCTGATACGTCCCCTATCTGGGGACCATATATTAAATGGATTTTTAGAACAGGGAGATGGAAAAAGAGCTTGCTCTGTCCACTCCACGCATTGACCTGGTATTGCAGTATCTCCAGGACCGGTGCACCCCTTCTTTAATGCAGTTTCTAAAATCAGAAAGAATTGAATTCAATGCTTTTTGTTCATTTTGCTTGTTTGTCGGATTTTGGGATGGACTCTTTGGCTTTGCTTTTCTTCTCCTCATTGGATTTTTCATGTTAAAAGTTGCAGAAGCCAGATGACAAGCTCATTTTGGTTCAACTTCAGCAACTGTGCATTGCATTGCCATGTAATGTAATGTAATGCAATGCTATCTATCTAGCTCTCCCTCTATACTTCCTTTTGGATAAACAGACATATTAGGCAAGCATTTTGGAGCTTTCACCTAAATAACTACAGGTGGTGAGATAAGCTGCACAATATAATTGACCTTTCAGTATATTGTTGCACACACACCATCTATTTAGCAAATGCCCTTGTTATCAACAGCAGCCTTTTAAACTCACCTGAGCTAACAGGTATGTGAGCTGGTTACTCTGCTGCGCTTAAAATTTCTTTTTTGGTTTGCTACAATGCCTTTTCTGAAACGTTGTCTCCCTCTGCTGGAACACTGACTTCTTTCATTTAATGCCTGCAGACTATAAAAGAGAAACCAACCCAAAAAGTTTGGTTGATTAGTCTGTGGCATTCTTTTAAACTGTTGCTTATGGCGGTCTCTGTGAGCTTCTCAGTGACATTCAGCCATCCAGGTATCCCGCCTGCAGTAGACGGAATGTGGCAATGGAACGCTGGCTGCGCGTGTCATAATAGGCTCTGAGCCTTTATATACCTGCGCACAGCAGCAGCCACCTTCAGTCTGCTGCTGGACAGCCAGCAGCAGCAGCAGCAGCAGGAGAGGTAATTAATCAGCAACCCTCCTGCTAAGGGTAGACAGCTGCTCGTTCCACCCCCCCCCCGCCTTAATTGGTTCTCCTCCCTTCCAACGGTGTTGAGGCGGGTGGGAACAGCCGGGGGTTGAGGGTACTGTGCTAAAAGAGGTGGAGTTATGCAGATCTAAAACTCGTGGATTGCAGCAGCAGCAAGCCGAAAAGTGCAGGCATGTGAGGGATCTAGAGGTTGACAGCATGTCTTCTTAACGGGAGTCCAGGTGGCCATCTCCACAAATGGACTTTTCAGAATCCTTGGGTGGCACCGTAGTCGGAAACCAATTCTGGTTATCGCTTCTCGGCCTTTTGGCTAAGATCAAGTGTAGTATCTGTTCTTATCAGTTTAATATCTGATACGTCCCCTATCTGGGGACCATATATTAAATGGATTTTTAGAACAGGGAGATGGAAAAAGAGCTTGCTCTGTCCACTCCACGCATTGACCTGGTATTGCAGTATCTCCAGGACCGGTGCACCCCTTCTTTAATGCAGTTTCTAAAATCAGAAAGAATTGAATTCAATGCTTTTTGTTCATTTTGCTTGTTTGTCGGATTTTGGGATGGACTCTTTGGCTTTGCTTTTCTTCTCCTCATTGGATTTTTCATGTTAAAAGTTGCAGAAGCCAGATGACAAGCTCATTTTGGTTCAACTTCAGCAACTGTGCATTGCATTGCCATGTAATGTAATGTAATGCAATGCTATCTATCTAGCTCTCCCTCTATACTTCCTTTTGGATAAACAGACATATTAGGCAAGCATTTTGGAGCTTTCACCTAAATAACTACAGGTGGTGAGATAAGCTGCACAATATAATTGACCTTTCAGTATATTGTTGCACACACACCATCTATTTAGCAAATGCCCTTGTTATCAACAGCAGCCTTTTAAACTCACCTGAGCTAACAGGTATGTGAGCTGGTTACTCTGCTGCGCTTAAAATTTCTTTTTTGGTTTGCTACAATGCCTTTTCTGAAACGTTGTCTCCCTCTGCTAGAACACTGACTTCTTTCATTTAATGCCTGCGACTATAAAAGAGAAACCAACCCAAAAAGTTTGGTTGATTAGTCTGTGGCATTCTTTTAAACTGTTGCTTATGGCGGTCTCTGTGAGCTTCTCAGTGACATTCAGCCATCCAGGTATCCCGCCTGCAGTAGACGGAATGTGGCAATGGAACGCTGGCTGCGCGTGTCATAATAGGCTCTGAGCCTTTATATACCTGCGCACAGCAGCAGCCACCTTCAGTCTGCTGCTGGACAGCCAGCAGCAGCAGCAGCAGGAGAGGTAATTAATCAGCAACCCTCCTGCTAAGGGTAGACAGCTGCTCGTTCCACCCCCCCCCCCGCCTTAATTGGTTCTCCTCCCTTCCAACGGTGTTGAGGCGGGTGGGAACAGCTGGGGGTTGAGGGTACTGTGCTAAAAGAGGTGGAGTTATGCAGATCTAAAACGCGTGGATTGCAGCAGCAGCAAGCCGAAAAGTGCAGGCATGTGAGGGATCTAGAGGTTGACAGCATGTCTTCTTAACGGGAGTCCAGGTGGCCATCTCCACAAATGGACTTTTCAGAATCCTTGGGTGGCACCGTAGTCGGAAACCAATTCTGGTTATCGCTTCTCGGCCTTTTGGCTAAGATCAAGTGTAGTATCTGTTCTTATCAGTTTAATATCTGATACGTCCCCTATCTGGGGACCATATATTAAATGGATTTTTAGAACAGGGAGATGGAAAAAGAGCTTGCTCTGTCCACTCCACGCATTGACCTGGTATTGCAGTATCTCCAGGACCGGTGCACCCCTTCTTTAATGCAGTTTCTAAAATCAGAAAGAATTGAATTCAATGCTTTTTGTTCATTTTGCTTGTTTGTCGGATTTTGGGATGGACTCTTTGGCTTTGCTTTTCTTCTCCTCATTGGATTTTTCATGTTAAAAGTTGCAGAAGCCAGATGACAAGCTCATTTTGGTTCAACTTCAGCAACTGTGCATTGCATTGCCATGTAATGTAATGTAATGCAATGCTATCTATCTAGCTCTCCCTCTATACTTCCTTTTGGATAAACAGACATATTAGGCAAGCATTTTGGAGCTTTCACCTAAATAACTACAGGTGGTGAGATAAGCTGCACAATATAATTGACCTTTCAGTATATTGTTGCACACACACCATCTATTTAGCAAATGCCCTTGTTATCAACAGCAGCCTTTTAAACTCACCTGAGCTAACAGGTATGTGAGCTGGTTACTCTGCTGCGCTTAAAATTTCTTTTTTGGTTTGCTACAATGCCTTTTCTGAAACGTTGTCTCCCTCTGCTGGAACACTGACTTCTTTCATTTAATGCCTGCAGACTATAAAAGAGAAACCAACCCAAAAAGTTTGGTTGATTAGTCTGTGGCATTCTTTTAAACTGTTGCTTATGGCGGTCTCTGTGAGCTTCTCAGTGACATTCAGCCATCCAGGTATCCCGCCTGCAGTAGACGGAATGTGGCAATGGAACGCTGGCTGCGCGTGTCATAATAGGCTCTGAGCCTTTATATACCTGCGCACAGCAGCAGCCACCTTCAGTCTGCTGCTGGACAGCCAGCAGCAGCAGCAGCAGGAGAGGTAATTAATCAGCAACCCTCCTGCTAAGGGTAGACAGCTGCTCGTTCCACCCCCCCCCCAGCCTTAATTGGTTCTCCTCCCTTCCAACAGTGTTGAGGCGGGTGGGAACAGCCGGGGGTTGAGGGTACTGTGCTAAAAGAGGTGGAGTTATGCAGATCTAAAACGCGTGGATTGCAGCAGCAGCAAGCCGAAAAGTGCAGGCATGTGAGGGATCTAGAGGTTGACAGCATGTCTTCTTAACGGGAGTCCAGGTGGCCATCTCCACAAATGGACTTTTCAGAATCCTTGGTTGGCACCGTAGTCGGAAACCAATTCTGGTTATCGCTTCTCGGCCTTTTGGCTAAGATCAAGTGTAGTATCTGTTCTTATCAGTTTAATATCTGATACGTCCCCTATCTGGGGACCATATATTAAATGGATTTTTAGAACAGGGAGATGGAAAAAGAGCTTGCTCTGTCCACTCCACGCATTGACCTGGTATTGCAGTATCTCCAGGACCGGTGCACCCCTTCTTTAATGCAGTTTCTAAAATCAGAAAGAATTGAATTCAATGCTTTTTGTTCATTTTGCTTGTTTGTCGGATTTTGGGATGGACTCTTTGGCTTTGCTTTTCTTCTCCTCATTGGATTTTTCATGTTAAAAGTTGCAGAAGCCAGATGACAAGCTCATTTTGGTTCAACTTCAGCAACTGTGCATTGCATTGCCATGTAATGTAATGTAATGCAATGCTATCTATCTAGCTCTCCCTCTATACTTCCTTTTGGATAAACAGACATATTAGGCAAGCATTTTGGAGCTTTCACCTAAATAACTACAGGTGGTGAGATAAGCTGCACAATATTATTGACCTTTCAGTATATTGTTGCACACACACCATCTATTTAGCAAATGCCCTTGTTATCAACAGCAGCCTTTTAAACTCACTTGAGCTAACAGGTATGTGAGCTGGTTACTCTGCTGCGCTTAAAATTTCTTTTTTGGTTTGCTACAATGCCTTTTCTGAAATGTTGTCTCCCTCTGCTGGAACACTGACTTCTTTCATTTAATGCCTGCAGACTATAAAAGAGAAACCAACCCAAAAAGTTTGGTTGATTAGTCTGTGGCATTCTTTTAAACTGTTGCTTATGGCGGTCTCTGTGAGCTTCTCAGTGACATTCAGCCATCCAGGTATCCCGCCTGCAGTAGACGGAATGTGGCAATGGAACGCTGGCTGCGCGTGTCATAATAGGCTCTGAGCCTTTATATACCTGCGCACAGCAGCAGCCACCTTCAGTCTGCTGCTGGACAGCCAGCAGCAGCAGCAGCAGGAGAGGTAATTAATCAGCAACCCTCCTGCTAAGGGTAGACAGCTGCTCGTTCCACCCCCCCCCCGCCTTAATTGGTTCTCCTCCCTTCCAACGGTGTTGAGGCGGGTGGGAACAGCCGGGGGTTGAGGGTACTGTGCTAAAAGAGGTGGAGTTATGCAGATCTAAAACGCGTGGATTGCAGCAGCAGCAAGCCGAAAAGTGCAGGCATGTGAGGGATCTAGAGGTTGACAGCATGTCTTCTTAACGGGAGTCCAGGTGGCCATCTCCACAAATGGACTTTTCAGAATCCTTGGGTGGCACCGTAGTCGGAAACCAATTCTGGTTATCGCTTCTCGGCCTTTTGGCTAAGATCAAGTGTAGTATCTGTTCTTATCAGTTTAATATCTGATACGTCCCCTATCTGGGGACCATATATTAAATGGATTTTTAGAACAGGGAGATGGAAAAAGAGCTTGCTCTGTCCACTCCACGCATTGACCTGGTATTGCAGTATCTCCAGGACCGGTGCACCCCTTCTTTAATGCAGTTTCTAAAATCAGAAAGAATTGAATTCAATGCTTTTTGTTCATTTTGCTTGTTTGTCGGATTTTGGGATGGACTCTTTGGCTTTGCTTTTCTTCTCCTCATTGGATTTTTCATGTTAAAAGTTGCAGAAGCCAGATGACAAGCTCATTTTGGTTCAACTTCAGCAACTGTGCATTGCATTGCCATGTAATGTAATGTAATACAATGCTATCTATCTAGCTCTCCCTCTATACTTCCTTTTGGATAAACAGACATATTAGGCAAGCATTTTGGAGCTTTCACCTAAATAACTACAGGTGGTGAGATAAGCTGCACAATATAATTGACCTTTCAGTATATTGTTGCACACACACCATCTATTTAGCAAATGCCCTTGTTATCAACAGCAGCCTTTTAAACTCACCTGAGCTAACAGGTATGTGAGCTGGTTACTCTGCTGCGCTTAAAATTTCTTTTTTGGTTTGCTACAATGCCTTTTCTGAAACGTTGTCTCCCTCTGCTGGAACACTGACTTCTTTCATTTAATGCCTGCAGACTATAAAAGAGAAACCAACCCAAAAAGTTTGGTTGATTAGTCTGTGGCATTCTTTTAAACTGTTGCTTATGGCGGTCTCTGTGAGCTTCTCAGTGACATTCAGCCATCCAGGTATCCCGCCTGCAGTAGACGGAATGTGGCAATGGAACGCTGGCTGCGCGTGTCATAATAGGCTCTGAGCCTTTATATACCTGCGCACAGCAGCAGCCACCTTCAGTCTGCTGCTGGACAGCCAGCAGCAGCAGCAGGAGAGGTAATTAATCAGCAACCCTCCTGCTAAGGGTAGACAGCTGCTCGTTCCACCCCCCCCCCCGCCTTAATTGGTTCTCCTCCCTTCCAACGGTGTTGAGGCGGGTGGGAACAGCCGGGGGTTGAGGGTACTGTGCTAAAAGAGGTGGAGTTATGCAGATCTAAAACGCGTGGATTGCAGCAGCAGCAAGCCGAAAAGTGCAGGCATGTGAGGGATCTAGAGGTTGACAGCATGTCTTCTTAACGGGAGTCCAGGTGGCCATCTCCACAAATGGACTTTTCAGAATCCTTGGGTGGCACCGTAGTCGGAAACCAATTCTGGTTATCGCTTCTCGGCCTTTTGGCTAAGATCAAGTGTAGTATCTGTTCTTATCAGTTTAATATCTGATACGTCCCCTATCTGGGGACCATATATTAAATGGATTTTTAGAACAGGGAGATGGAAAAAGAGCTTGCTCTGTCCACTCCACGCATTGACCTGGTATTGCAGTATCTCCAGGACCGGTGCACCCCTTCTTTAATGCAGTTTCTAAAATCAGAAAGAATTGAATTCAATGCTTTTTGTTCATTTTGCTTGTTTGTCGGATTTTGGGATGGACTCTTTGGCTTTGCTTTTCTTCTCCTCATTGGATTTTTCATGTTAAAAGTTGCAGAAGCCAGATGACAAGCTCATTTTGGTTCAACTTCAGCAACTGTGCATTGCATTGCCATGTAATGTAATGTAATGCAATGCTATCTATCTAGCTCTCCCTCTATACTTCCTTTTGGATAAACAGACATATTAGGCAAGCATTTTGGAGCTTTCACCTAAATAACTACAGGTGGTGAGATAAGCTGCACAATATAATTGACCTTTCAGTATATTGTTGCACACACACCATCTATTTAGCAAATGCCCTTGTTATCAACAGCAGCCTTTTAAACTCACCTGAGCTAACAGGTATGTGAGCTGGTTACTCTGCTGCGCTTAAAATTTCTTTTTTGGTTTGCTACAATGCCTTTTCTGAAACGTTGTCTCCCTCTGCTGGAACACTGACTTCTTTCATTTAATGCCTGCAGACTATAAAAGAGAAACCAACCCAAAAAGTTTGGTTGATTAGTCTGTGGCATTCTTTTAAACTGTTGCTTATGGCGGTCTCTGTGAGCTTCTCAGTGACATTCAGCCATCCAGGTATCCCGCCTGCAGTAGACGGAATGTGGCAATGGAACGCTGGCTGCGCGTGTCATAATAGGCTCTGAGCCTTTATATACCTGCGCACAGCAGCAGCCACCTTCAGTCTGCTGCTGGACAGCCAGCAGCAGCAGCAGCAGCAGGAGAGGTAATTAATCAGCAACCCTCCTGCTAAGGGTAGACAGCTGCTCGTTCCACCCCCCCCCCGCCTTAATTGGTTCTCCTCCCTTCCAACGGTGTTGAGGCGGGTGGGAACAGCCGGGGGTTGAGGGTACTGTGCTAAAAGAGGTGGAGTTATGCAGATCTAAAACGCGTGTATTGCAGCAGCAGCAAGCCGAAAAGTGCAGGCATGTGAGGGATCTAGAGGTTGACAGCATGTCTTCTTAACGGGAGTCCAGGTGGCCATCTCCACAAATGGACTTTTCAGAATCCTTGGGTGGCACCGTAGTCGGAAACCAATTCTGGTTATCGCTTCTCGGCCTTTTGGCTGCGATCTAGTGTTGGTTTTACTGGCATTGGTTGTAGTTGGAAGGTGCCTGGGGTACCCCGCCTCTTGGCCTTGGGTTCGGGTCCCACTCTTGTAGTGGGGCTTAGGCCCTTGCTGCTATAAGGAGGTGGGCTTAGTCCCTGGGCAACGGGTTGCGATCCCAGCTGTACAGTCCTAGGATTGTTCAGCGACTCCTTAGTTGCGGAAATCCCCCATTATTGGTTGCGGAAATCCCCGTTTTCCTGTTGCGGAAATCCTTGTTTCACCATGGATTCAGATCCAGGTGAAATTCCGACCTATGCCCGGTTACGGCATACGGTGCGGTTTTACTTCCATGAGGGAGGTAAAGATAACAGAGGTTTACGTTTTATTGTGGATGATCTTCTTGTGAAATTTTTTTCAATCCAGAAATCCGAGATCCTGGCAATCCAAGACTACCCGAAGCGTGGTGTATACGATGTCACATTCACTGAAAAAGGTATCCACCAAGATTTTTGCCGTAAAATGAATGATCCTGATATAATTTACCAGAGAAAGCCAATCTTTAAAGGTGTTAAAATTGTCGAACATGAATTAGATGTGATAAAAACTGTAATTGTTAAAATTTACTCTCCTTATACAAAAGAAAGCGATGTTATTTCATTTTTATCCAATTATTTCAGCAAAGTGGTAAGCCATGGAAAAGTTATGAATGAGTGCGGAGTTTGGGCGTGTAAGTGGAAATTTACGGTGACATGTATTAAGGACCCTTCAAGTCCGGGGGGTATAAGACTTCCCCCAGCACGTTTTAGAATTGGAAACACGAATGGTGACCTCTTTTTTAATGGGATGCCAGCATTCTGTAGGAAATGCAAAAAATACAGCCATTCTAACTGTGACATTACTTGTGTAGCCTGTGGGAGCAAAGACCATAAAACTGAAAATTGTACAACTGGAATTTTTTGTAGCAACTGTGTTTCCAGAGGTCATGCTTTTTCTCATTGTCCTTTTAGGAATACCTCAAAGAGAGCTCAAGCTGGGCAAACAGAGAGACCTTCACCCCCTGAACCAGAAAAGCCCTCACCCCCTGACCAACCCTCGGCTGGTTCGGACAAGCCCGCGGAGGAGAATGAGGGGGAGAGTATGGAAATACCGACCGAGGATGGTGAGCCATGGTGTACTGTTGGAAACTCGAAGCAAAAGAGGGAACGGCGTGGTAACCCACAAACAGAAACCCCTGCGGAGGGACCGAGGGTGGGTGCTACAGGCCAATCCTCACCTTCGAATCCTCCTGGGAATACTCAAGGGCGCGAACAGTCTGGGCCAAAAAAACGCAGGTTGCACGGAGTGGATAGGGCACCTAAGGAAGTACCCCCACCGGAACCCCCGGATGGAAGTGGGAAACCTCAAACGGTGCCTTTACAGGGTGAGGAGGTTGCCAATGTCCCACCCCCTTCAGAAATGGAGGGGGAGATGGAGATGGCTGACTCAGTGATCCTGGAAACTCCTGAAAATAAGTGGTCAACGTCTGAGACGCATGTGCTCGATACGATTCCCCCAGATGGTGCCTCGATAGGGGTCCAAATGGGGGTTCGTGAGCAAAGAGGCAGGCAATACGACCAAGCAGAGTTGGACAGAATGGAACAAGAGTATATCCTGGGAGGTCTACGGTCTGGGACACTAACAGATGAGGAGTCCTCCGTGACGGGCTCTCTGTTGACGATCAATGATCCCTCATCTCCTGGAATAGAAATATAAACCAGCTGAGGTAAGAGTTTGAAAGAATGCTAAATTTCCTTTTTTTCTCTTATGGCAGGGATTAGTGGTTTTTCTCTTAACGCTAGAGGGTTGAAAACTAAGACCAGAAGAGTTGCTCTCTTTGATTTTTTATCCTCTCTAACAGCTACAGTTTTCTTTTTACAGGAATGCTGCATCCCACACAGTTTAAATTATACAGAATATGAGACTGATTGGGCACATGGACCCTCAGTATGGTCAGGATCAAACGGGTCCAGGTCAGCAGGGGTCGCCATTCTTTTTAAAGGGAATGTTTTTATTGACTCTGTTCAAGAGGTTTTACCAGGTAGAATTTTATTAGTAAAAGCTTTTATTGATGGTTTTAAATGGCAATTTTTAAACTTTTATGGAGCCACAGATAAGCAAGAAAGAGCTGATATGTTGAATATGTTACCCTTATTTATTAATGATTTTGTCCCTCTTATTTTATCAGGAGATTTTAACTGCATTTTAGGTGGAGAAAAAAGGTTCTCAAGCTCCACAAGTAGGAATTATGATAAAACGTCTTTTATGTTAAAAAATGTCATACAAGATTTTAATTTAACAGATGTTTTTAAGGAGTGTAATAAAGACTTGCCTGCAGAGGAATGGGTAACCTGGAGCAACGTGAATTGTAGCTCCAGGATTGATTTTATTTTCTGCTCTAAAAATGTATTGCCTTTTAAATGTGAGCTTTTATCTAATGTTTTTTCTGATCACAAACTTTTATCCTTTTATGTGAAATGTAATGATTTTAAGAAAAAAGGAAAAGGTACCTGGAAGTTAAACATTTCCCTTTTAGAAGACCCCCAAGTTTTATCTGATTTTACTGAATTTTATTTACATTTTAAAAAAATAAGAGACCCCCATATCCCTATAAGTAGGTGGTGGGAAAAGATGAAAAAGAACATAAGAGATTTTTTTATGAAGGTTGGGGTCCAGAAAGCTAGAGAGAAAAGAGAATTTTATTGGCAACTCAACACTAGATTGGAGACCTTATATAAATTGAAGAGCCATGAGATTGAAGTAGATAAACAAATTAGTGACTTAAAAAGTGAAATTCAGCATACCTTGGAACAGAGAGGTAAAGAGTTAATTTTCCATGCAAAGGTCCAACATGTTGAAAATAATGAAACCTGTTCACGATATTTTTTTAAATGTATGGTGAAAAATCGTGTTTTTATTGAATCAATGGAAGGTAAACAAGACATAGAGGGTGTTTTAGCTAAAGTGCATGAATTTTATTCCGAGCTTTTTAACACAAAATCTGTTGATGACCATTTTATGAAAAGTACTTTGGATGAAATTACAACTGTTTTAGACCCTGTCTCACAAGATGTTTTATTACAGAGTCTAACTGAAGATGAGATATCTGAGACCATAAGAAGCTTTAAGTCTGGTAAAGTACCGGGGCCTGATGGTATACCCATAGAATTTTATAAGGTTTTTTATGATATTTTACAGGAGGATTTATTTTATGTTTTTAGTGAGGTTTTTAATACAAAAACCCTACCGAACTCCTGGAAGAAAGGTGAGGTCTCCCTTATATACAAAAAGGAAGACAAAACGCAACTAAGAAATTGGAGACCTATCACCCTTCTAAATTGTGATTACAAAATAATGGCAAAAATTTGTGCAAATAGACTTAAAAAGGTAATAGGTAACATAATCCACCCAAACCAAGTGTGTGGCATACCAGGAAGGAGTGTTTGGGAAAATTTGAATCTAATCAAAGATGTAATAGATGACACAAAGTCGAGGGGAAATAAGCTGGCGGTCCTGTCTCTCGACTTTGAAAAAGCATTTGATAGAGTGTCACACCAATTCCTTTTTAATGTTTTAGCTAAAATGGGTATACCAGAAGGTTTTTTATGCTCTCTCAAAGCATTTTATCATGGTTGCACTAGTAAGGTTTTAGTAAATGGTTTTAAGACAAGTGATGTGTTTTTAAATTCTGGTGTAAAACAAGGTTGCCCTCTGTCCCCCTTGTTATTTATTTGTGCCCTTGAACCCCTACTCAGTGTCTTAAGGAGAGACAAGCAAATCCGAGGCGTCCATTTGCCAGGTGGGGGAGGGCTAGAAGCAAAAGTTACTGGATATATGGATGATGTAGCCATAACATGTAAAGATGCCCTGTCTATCCGGAAAACACTACGGCAAGTGGAATACTTCTGTGGTGGATCTGGTTTTAAAGTAAATTTTAATAAAAGCTGTATTTTAAATGTGGGGAATATGATTTTAAATGATGTACCGGTTCCTGAATGTGACTCTGTAAAGATTCTAGGTGTGATTTTTAACGAAACAAACAAAGGTAAAGAAAGCTGGGATCTTGTGGCACAAAAGGTAAATCAAAAACTATGTATGTGGAGGTTGAGGAAATTAACAATGGAAGGGAAGGTACTAGTTATAAAAATGGTAATTGTGCCTTTGTTATTGTACTTAAGTTTGGTGTCCCCCCCCCCCACACATACCTTTACGAAAATAATCAAAGCTTGTTTCACTTTTTTCTGGAGCTCCAAGATGGAGAAATTGAAAAGAGAGTTAGTGGTCAAGCCTAAAGAGAAAGGCGGTAAAGATTTCCCCGATTTTAGAGCTTTTGTTTTAATAAGATTTTTTGTTTTATGTTTTAATGCACTGTCGAAAAATAGTTATTGGTCATATTTTATCCGTTTTAACACAGGTTATTTTATGAAACGTCATGGATGGTTTGAAACAGTTTTAAGTTCCCCATATGCTCTTAATACACCAGAAAGCTATAAGATTTTAGGAACTATTGTAAACACGTATGACTTAAAAGGGAAAAGTGCAGAAGACTTAAGAGATAGCAAAATGATTTTAAATGGTTTCAAACAAAAGGAATCAATTGTACAGATTGGGAATTTTAATGATAATAAATGTACTGACATATGGAAAGTTATTAATGAACCCTATCTTTTTAATTCCCAGAAGGACCTGGCCTGGAGCTGTGTGCATGATTGTCTTCCATGTCGGGCATTCCAACACCGAAGAGGACTCGTGAGAACTGCCAGATGTCCAAGACAAAGATGCCTCGGAGATGAGACTGTTTTACATGTTTTATGGACTTGTCACTTTGCACGACAAACATGGACTACAATATTTCCTTTGCTTCAAAAAATGACAAACATTAAGGATCTTACTTTTGAAAATGTCTTATTTGGTCGTGTGGAGTGCCCCAACGCCAGCAAGAGGATCATCGCATGGAAGACAATCAGTACCATCAAAGAAGCTCTATGGAAGGCCAGGAACATCCTTCTTTTTAAACACGATGTTTTATCTGTGAAAGATGTTTTAGAGTTGGCTTTCAGTGAAATGTATATGTATTATTTATTGGATAAAAAGAGAAATGTAATTTTATCAAAACAATGGCTGGTAAAAGAATGGAACACAGCAATCTAAACACATTGTCTGTATTTTAATGTAATTTTATTGCCTTATTGAACTGAAATCAATTTATGTACGAATGTATTTTAAAATGTAATGATTTTATGTTCATATCTAATGTATTGTAATTAAGTTTTATCCAATAAACGGGTGTGCCTATGTTTGGGTACATTCCAAGTCAAAAAAATCTGTTCTTATCAGTTTAATATCTGATACGTCCCCTATCTGGGGACCATATATTAAATGGATTTTTAGAACAGGGAGATGGAAAAAGAGCTTGCTCTGTCCACTCCACGCATTGACCTGGTATTGCAGTATCTCCAGGACCGGTGCACCCCTTCTTTAATGCAGTTTCTAAAATCAGAAAGAATTGAATTCAATGCTTTTTGTTCATTTTGCTTGTTTGTCGGATTTTGGGATGGACTCTTTGGCTTTGCTTTTCTTCTCCTCATTGGATTTTTCATGTTAAAAGTTGCAGAAGCCAGATGACAAGCTCATTTTGGTTCAACTTCAGCAACTGTGCATTGCATTGCCATGTAATGTAATGTAATGCAATGCTATCTATCTAGCTCTCCCTCTATACTTCCTTTTGGATAAACAGACATATTAGGCAAGCATTTTGGAGCTTTCACCTAAATAACTACAGGTGGTGAGATAAGCTGCACAATATAATTGACCTTTCAGTATATTGTTGCACACACACCATCTATTTAGCAAATGCCCTTGTTATCAACAGCAGCCTTTTAAACTCACCTGAGCTAACAGGTATGTGAGCTGGTTACTCTGCTGCGCTTAAAATTTCTTTTTTGGTTTGCTACAATGCCTTTTCTGAAACGTTGTCTCCCTCTGCTGGAACACTGACTTCTTTCATTTAATGCCTGCAGACTATAAAAGAGAAACCAACCCAAAAAGTTTGGTTGATTAGTCTGTGGCATTCTTTTAAACTGTTGCTTATGGCGGTCTCTGTGAGCTTCTCAGTGACATTCAGCCATCCAGGTATCCCGCCTGCAGTAGACGGAATGTGGCAATGGAACGCTGGCTGCGCGTGTCATAATAGGCTCTGAGCCTTTATATACCTGCGCACAGCAGCAGCCACCTTCAGTCTGCTGCTGGACAGCCAGCAGCAGCAGCAGCAGGAGAGGTAATTAATCAGCAACCCTCCTGCTAAGGGTAGACAGCTGCTCGTTCCACCCCCCCCCCGCCTTAATTGGTTCTCCTCCCTTCCAACGGTGTTGAGGCGGGTGGGAACAGCCGGGGGTTGAGGGTACTGTGCTAAAAGAGGTGGAGTTATGCAGATCTAAAACGCGTGGATTGCAGCAGCAGCAAGCCGAAAAGTGCAGGCATGTGAGGGATCTAGAGGTTGACAGCATGTCTTCTTAACGGGAGTCCAGGTGGCCATCTCCACAAATGGACTTTTCAGAATCCTTGGGTGGCACCGTAGTCGGAAACCAATTCTGGTTATCGCTTCTCGGCCTTTTGGCTAAGATCAAGTGTAGTATCTGTTCTTATCAGTTTAATATCTGATACGTCCCCTATCTGGGGACCATATATTAAATGGATTTTTAGAACAGGGAGATGGAAAAAGAGCTTGCTCTGTCCACTCCACGCATTGACCTGGTATTGCAGTATCTCCAGGACCGGTGCACCCCTTCTTTAATGCAGTTTCTAAAATCAGAAAGAATTGAATTCAATGCTTTTTGTTCATTTTGCTTGTTTGTCGGATTTTGGGATGGACTCTTTGGCTTTGCTTTTCTTCTCCTCATTGGATTTTTCATGTTAAAAGTTGCAGAAGCCAGATGACAAGCTCATTTTGGTTCAACTTCAGCAACTGTGCATTGCATTGCCATGTAATGTAATGTAATGCAATGCTATCTATCTAGCTCTCCCTCTATACTTCCTTTTGGATAAACAGACATATTAGGCAAGCATTTTGGAGCTTTCACCTAAATAACTACAGGTGGTGAGATAAGCTGCACAATATAATTGACCTTTCAGTATATTGTTGCACACACACCATCTATTTAGCAAATGCCCTTGTTATCAACAGCAGCCTTTTAAACTCACCTGAGCTAACAGGTATGTGAGCTGGTTACTCTGCTGCGCTTAAAATTTCTTTTTTGGTTTGCTACAATGCCTTTTCTGAAACGTTGTCTCCCTCTGCTGGAACACTGACTTCTTTCATTTAATGCCTGCAGACTATAAAAGAGAAACCAACCCAAAAAGTTTGGTTGATTAGTCTGTGGCATTCTTTTAAACTGTTGCTTATGGCGGTCTCTGTGAGCTTCTCAGTGACATTCAGCCATCCAGGTATCCCGCCTGCAGTAGACGGAATGTGGCAATGGAACGCTGGCTGCGCGTGTCATAATAGGCTCTGAGCCTTTATATACCTGCGCACAGCAGCAGCCACCTTCAGTCTGCTGCTGGACAGCCAGCAGCAGCAGCAGCAGGAGAGGTAATTAATCAGCAACCCTCCTGCTAAGGGTAGACAGCTGCTCGTTCCACCCCCCCCCCCGCCTTAATTGGTTCTCCTCCCTTCCAACGGTGTTGAGGCGGGTGGGAACAGCCGGGGGTTGAGGGTACTGTGCTAAAAGAGGTGGAGTTATGCAGATCTAAAACGCGTGGATTGCAGCAGCAGCAAGCCGAAAAGTGCAGGCATGTGAGGGATCTAGGGGTTGACAGCATGTCTTCTTAACGGGAGTCCAGGTGGCCATCTCCACAAATGGACTTTTCAGAATCCTTGGGTGGCACCGTAGTCGGAAACCAATTCTGGTTATCGCTTCTCGGCCTTTTGGCTAGGATCAAGTGTAGTATCTGTTCTTATCAGTTTAATATCTGATACGTCCCCTATCTGGGGACCATATATTAAATGGATTTTTAGAACAGGGAGATGGAAAAAGAGCTTGCTCTGTCCACTCCACGCATTGACCTGGTATTGCAGTATCTCCAGGACCGGTGCACCCCTTCTTTAATGCAGTTTCTAAAATCAGAAAGAATTGAATTCAATGCTTTTTGTTCATTTTGCTTGTTTGTCGGATTTTGGGATGGACTCTTTGGCTTTGCTTTTCTTCTCCTCATTGGATTTTTCATGTTAAAAGTTGCAGAAGCCAGATGACAAGCTCATTTTGGTTCAACTTCAGCAACTGTGCATTGCATTGCCATGTAATGTAATGTAATGCAATGCTATCTATCTAGCTCTCCCTCTATACTTCCTTTTGGATAAACAGACATATTAGGCAAGCATTTTGGAGCTTTCACCTAAATAACTACAGGTGGTTAGATAAGCTGCACAATATAATTGACCTTTCAGTATATTGTTGCACACACACCATCTATTTAGCAAATGCCCTTGTTATCAACAGCAGCCTTTTAAACTCACCTGAGCTAACAGGTATGTGAGCTGGTTACTCTGCTGCGCTTAAAATTTCTTTTTTGGTTTGCTACAATGCCTTTTCTGAAACGTTGTCTCCCTCTGCTGGAACACTGACTTCTTTCATTTAATGCCTGCAGACTATAAAAGAGAAACCAACCCAAAAAGTTTGGTTGATTAGTCTGTGGCATTCTTTTAAACTGTTGCTTATGGCGGTCTCTGTGAGCTTCTCAGTGACATTCAGCCATCCAGGTATCCCGCCTGCAGTAGACGGAATGTGGCAATGGAACGCTGGCTGCGCGTGTCATAATAGGCTCTGAGCCTTTATATACCTGCGCACAGCAGCAGCCACCTTCAGTCTGCTGCTGGACAGCCAGCAGCAGCAGCAGGAGAGGTAATTAATCAGCAACCCTCCTGCTAAGGGTAGACAGCTGCTCGTTCCACCCCCCCCCCCGCCTTAATTGGTTCTCCTCCCTTCCAACGGTGTTGAGGCGGGTGGGAACAGCCGGGGGTTGAGGGTACTGTGCTAAAAGAGGTGGAGTTATGCAGATCTAAAACGCGTGGATTGCAGCAGCAGCAAGCCGAAAAGTGCAGGCATGTGAGGGATCTAGAGGTTGACAGCATGTCTTCTTAACGGGAGTCCAGGTGGCCATCTCCACAAATGGACTTTTCAGAATCCTTGGGTGGCACCGTAGTCGGAAACCAATTCTGGTTATCGCTTCTCGGCCTTTTGGCTAAGATCAAGTGTAGTATCTGTTCTTATCAGTTTAATATCTGATACGTCCCCTATCTGGGGACCATATATTAAATGGATTTTTAGAACAGGGAGATGGAAAAAGAGCTTGCTCTGTCCACTCCACGCATTGACCTGGTATTGCAGTATCTCCAGGACCGGTGCACCCCTTCTTTAATGCAGTTTCTAAAATCAGAAAGAATTGAATTCAATGCTTTTTGTTCATTTTGCTTGTTTGTCGGATTTTGGGATGGACTCTTTGGCTTTGCTTTTCTTCTCCTCATTGGATTTTTCATGTTAAAAGTTGCAGAAGCCAGATGACAAGCTCATTTTGGTTCAACTTCAGCAACTGTGCATTGCATTGCCATGTAATGTAATGTAATGCAATGCTATCTATCTAGCTCTCCCTCTATACTTCCTTTTGGATAAACAGACATATTAGGCAAGCATTTTGGAGCTTTCACCTAAATAACTACAGGTGGTGAGATAAGCTGCACAATATAATTGACCTTTCAGTATATTGTTGCACACACACCATCTATTTAGCAAATGCCCTTGTTATCAACAGCAGCCTTTTAAACTCACCTGAGCTAACAGGTATGTGAGCTGGTTACTCTGCTGCGCTTAAAATTTCTTTTTTGGTTTGCTACAATGCCTTTTCTGAAACGTTGTCTCCCTCTGCTGGAACACTGACTTCTTTCATTTAATGCCTGCAGACTATAAAAGAGAAACCAACCCAAAAAGTTTGGTTGATTAGTCTGTGGCATTCTTTTAAACTGTTGCTTATGGCGGTCTCTGTGAGCTTCTCAGTGACATTCAGCCATCCAGGTATCCCGCCTGCAGTAGACGGAATGTGGCAATGGAACGCTGGCTGCGCGTGTCATAATAGGCTCTGAGCCTTTATATACCTGCGCACAGCAGCAGCCACCTTCAGTCTGCTGCTGGACAGCCAGCAGCAGCAGCAGCAGGAGAGGTAATTAATCAGCAACCCTCCTGCTAAGGGTAGACAGCTGCTCGTTCCACCCCCCCCCCGCCTTAATTGGTTCTCCTCCCTTCCAACGGTGTTGAGGCGGGTGGGAACAGCCGGGGGTTGAGGGTACTGTGCTAAAAGAGGTGGAGTTATGCAGATCTAAAACGCGTGGATTGCAGCAGCAGCAAGCCGAAAAGTGCAGGCATGTGAGGGATCTAGAGGTTGACAGCATGTCTTCTTAACGGGAGTCCAGGTGGCCATCTCCACAAATGGACTTTTCAGAATCCTTCGGTGGCACCGTAGTCGGAAACCAATTCTGGTTATCGCTTCTCGGCCTTTTGGCTAAGATCAAGTGTAGTATCTGTTCTTATCAGTTTAATATCTGATACGTCCCCTATCTGGGGACCATATATTAAATGGATTTTTAGAACAGGGAGATGGAAAAAGAGCTTGCTCTGTCCACTCCACGCATTGACCTGGTATTGCAGTATCTCCAGGACCGGTGCACCCCTTCTTTAATGCAGTTTCTAAAATCAGAAAGAATTGAATTCAATGCTTTTTGTTCATTTTGCTTGTTTGTCGGATTTTGGGATGGACTCTTTGGCTTTGCTTTTCTTCTCCTCATTGGATTTTTCATGTTAAAAGTTGCAGAAGCCAGATGACAAGCTCATTTTGGTTCAACTTCAGCAACTGTGCATTGCATTGCCATGTAATGTAATGTAATGCAATGCTATCTATCTAGCTCTCCCTCTATACTTCCTTTTGGATAAACAGACATATTAGGCAAGCATTTTGGAGCTTTCACCTAAATAACTACAGGTGGTGAGATAAGCTGCACAATATAATTGACCTTTCAGTATATTGTTGCACACACACCATCTATTTAGCAAATGCCCTTGTTATCAACAGCAGCCTTTTAAACTCACCTGAGCTAACAGGTATGTGAGCTGGTTACTCTGCTGCGCTTAAAATTTCTTTTTTGGTTTGCTACAATGCCTTTTCTGAAACGTTGTCTCCCTCTGCTGGAACACTGACTTCTTTCATTTAATGCCTGCAGACTATAAAAGAGAAACCAACCCAAAAAGTTTGGTTGATTAGTCTGTGGCATTCTTTTAAACTGTTGCTTATGGCGGTCTCTGTGAGCTTCTCAGTGACATTCAGCCATCCAGGTATCCCGCCTGCAGTAGACGGAATGTGGCAATGGAACGCTGGCTGCGCGTGTCATAATAGGCTCTGAGCCTTTATATACCTGCGCACAGCAGCAGCCACCTTCAGTCTGCTGCTGGACAGCCAGCAGCAGCAGCAGCAGGAGAGGTAATTAATCAGCAACCCTCCTGCTAAGGGTAGACAGCTGCTCGTTCCACCCCCCCCCCGCCTTAATTGGTTCTCCTCCCTTCCAACGGTGTTGAGGCGGGTGGGAACAGCCGGGGGTTGAGGGTACTGTGCTAAAAGAGGTGGAGTTATGCAGATCTAAAACGCGTGGATTGCAGCAGCAGCAAGCCGAAAAGTGCAGGCATGTGAGGGATCTAGAGGTTGACAGCATGTCTTCTTAACGGGAGTCCAGGTGGCCATCTCCACAAATGGACTTTTCAGAATCCTTGGGTGGCACCGTAGTCGGAAACCAATTCTGGTTATCGCTTCTCGGCCTTTTGGCTAAGATCAAGTGTAGTATCTGTTCTTATCAGTTTAATATCTGATACGTCCCCTATCTGGGGACCATATATTAAATGGATTTTTAGAACAGGGAGATGGAAAAAGAGCTTGCTCTGTCCACTCCACGCATTGACCTGGTATTGCAGTATCTCCAGGACCGGTGCACCCCTTCTTTAATGCAGTTTCTAAAATCAGAAAGAATTGAATTCAATGCTTTTTGTTCATTTTGCTTGTTTGTCGGATTTTGGGATGGACTCTTTGGCTTTGCTTTTCTTCTCCTCATTGGATTTTTCATGTTAAAAGTTGCAGAAGCCAGATGACAAGCTCATTTTGGTTCAACTTCAGCAACTGTGCATTGCATTGCCATGTAATGTAATGTAATGCAATGCTATCTATCTAGCTCTCCCTCTATACTTCCTTTTGGATAAACAGACATATTAGGCAAGCATTTTGGAGCTTTCACCTAAATAACTACAGGTGGTGAGATAAGCTGCACAATATAATTGACCTTTCAGTATATTGTTGCACACACACCATCTATTTAGCAAATGCCCTTGTTATCAACAGCAGCCTTTTAAACTCACCTGAGCTAACAGGTATGTGAGCTGGTTACTCTGCTGCGCTTAAAATTTCTTTTTTGGTTTGCTACAATGCCTTTTCTGAAACGTTGTCTCCCTCTGCTGGAACACTGACTTCTTTCATTTAATGCCTGCAGACTATAAAAGAGAAACCAACCCAAAAAGTTTGGTTGATTAGTCTGTGGCATTCTTTTAAACTGTTGCTTATGGCGGTCTCTGTGAGCTTCTCAGTGACATTCAGCCATCCAGGTATCCCGCCTGCAGTAGACGGAATGTGGCAATGGAACGCTGGCTGCGCGTGTCATAATAGGCTCTGAGCCTTTATATACCTGCGCACAGCAGCAGCCACCTTCAGTCTGCTGCTGGACAGCCAGCAGCAGCAGCAGCAGGAGAGATAATTAATCAGCAACCCTCCTGCTAAGGGTAGACAGCTGCTCGTTCCACCCCCCCCCCCCGCCTTAATTGGTTCTCCTCCCTTCCAACGGCGTTGAGGCGGGTGGGAACAGCCGGGGGTTGAGGGTACTGTGCTAAAAGAGGTGGAGTTATGCAGATCTAAAACGCGTGGATTGCAGCAGCAGCAAGCCAAAAAGTGCAGGCATGTGAGGGATCTAGAGGTTGACAGCATGTCTTCTTAACGGGAGTCCAGGTGGCCATCTCCACAAATGGACTTTTCAGAATCCTTGGGTGGCACCGTAGTCGGAAACCAATTCTGGTTATCGCTTCTCGGCCTTTTGGCTAAGATCAAGTGTAGTATCTGTTCTTATCAGTTTAATATCTGATACGTCCCCTATCTGGGGACCATATATTAAATGGATTTTTAGAACAGGGAGATGGAAAAAGAGCTTGCTCTGTCCACTCCACGCATTGACCTGGTATTGCAGTATCTCCAGGACCGGTGCACCCCTTCTTTAATGCAGTTTCTAAAATCAGAAAGAATTGAATTCAATGCTTTTTGTTCATTTTGCTTGTTTGTCGGATTTTGGGATGGACTCTTTGGCTTTGCTTTTCTTCTCCTCATTGGATTTTTCATGTTAAAAGTTGCAGAAGCCAGATGACAAGCTCATTTTGGTTCAACTTCAGCAACTGTGCATTGCATTGCCATGTAATGTAATGTAATGCAATGCTATCTATCTAGCTCTCCCTCTATACTTCCTTTTGGATAAACAGACATATTAGGCAAGCATTTTGGAGCTTTCACCTAAATAACTACAGGTGGTGAGATAAGCTGCACAATATAATTGACCTTTCAGTATATTGTTGCACACACACCATCTATTTAGCAAATGCCCTTGTTATCAACAGCAGCCTTTTAAACTCACCTGAGCTAACAGGTATGTGAGCTGGTTACTCTGCTGCGCTTAAAATTTCTTTTTTGGTTTGCTACAATGCCTTTTCTGAAACGTTGTCTCCCTCTGCTGGAACACTGACTTCTTTCATTTAATGCCTGCAGACTATAAAAGAGAAACCAATCCAAAAAGTTTGGTTGATTAGTCTGTGGCATTCTTTTAAACTGTTGCTTATGGCGGTCTCTGTGAGCTTCTCAGTGACATTCAGCCATCCAGGTATCCCGCCTGCAGTAGACGGAATGTGGCAATGGAACGCTGGCTGCGCGTGTCATAATAGGCTCTGAGCCTTTATATACCTGCGCACAGCAGCAGCCACCTTCAGTCTGCTGCTGGACAGCCAGCAGCAGCAGCAGCAGGAGAGGTAATTAATCAGCAACCCTCCTGCTAAGGGTAGACAGCTGCTCGTTCCACCCCCCCCCCGCCTTAATTGGTTCTCCTCCCTTCCAACGGTGTTGAGGCGGGTGGGAACAGCCGGGGGTTGAGGGTACTGTGCTAAAAGAGGTGGAGTTATGCAGATCTAAAACGCGTGGATTGCAGCAGCAGCAAGCCGAAAAGTGCAGGCATGTGAGGGATCTAGAGGTTGACAGCATGTCTTCTTAACGGGAGTCCAGGTGGCCATCTCCACAAATGGACTTTTCAGAATCCTTGGGTGGCACCGTAGTCGGAAACCAATTCTGGTTATCGCTTCTCGGCCTTTTGGCTAAGATCAAGTGTAGTATCTGTTCTTATCAGTTTAATATCTGATACGTCCCCTATCTGGGGACCATATATTAAATGGATTTTTAGAACAGGGAGATGGAAAAAGAGCTTGCTCTGTCCACTCCACGCATTGACCTGGTATTGCAGTATCTCCAGGACCGGTGCACCCCTTCTTTAAT
Source organism: Phyllobates terribilis (assembly GCF_046119375.1). NCBI lineage: Eukaryota > Metazoa > Chordata > Amphibia > Anura > Dendrobatidae > Phyllobates > Phyllobates terribilis. Next base: position 2,548,000 of record NW_027362868.1, read on the forward strand.
GCAGTTTCTAAAATCAGAAAGAATTGAATTCAATGCTTTTTGTTCATTTTGCTTGTTTGTCGGATTTTGGGATGGACTCTTTGGCTTTGCTTTTCTTCTCCTCATTGGATTTTTCATGTTAAAAGTTGCAGAAGCCAGATGACAAGCTCATTTTGGTTCAACTTCAGCAACTGTGCATTGCATTGCCATGTAATGTAATGTAATGCAATGCTATCTATCTAGCTCTCCCTCTATACTTCCTTTTGGATAAACAGACATATTAGGCAAGCATTTTGGAGCTTTCACCTAAATAACTACAGGTGGTGAGATAAGCTGCACAATATAATTGACCTTTCAGTATATTGTTGCACACACACCATCTATTTAGCAAATGCCCTTGTTATCAACAGCAGCCTTTTAAACTCACCTGAGCTAACAGGTATGTGAGCTGGTTACTCTGCTGCGCTTAAAATTTCTTTTTTGGTTTGCTACAATGCCTTTTCTGAAACGTTGTCTCCCTCTGCTGGAACACTGACTTCTTTCATTTAATGCCTGCAGACTATGAAAGAGAAACCAACCCAAAAAGTTTGGTTGATTAGTCTGTGGCATTCTTTTAAACTGTTGCTTATGGCGGTCTCTGTGAGCTTCTCAGTGACATTCAGCCATCCAGGTATCCCGCCTGCAGTAGACAGAATGTGGCAATGGAACGCTGGCTGCGCGTGTCATAATAGGCTCTGAGCCTTTATATACCTGCGCACAGCAGCAGCCACCTTCAGTCTGCTGCTGGACAGCCAGCAGCAGCAGCAGGAGAGGTAATTAATCAGCAACCCTCCTGCTAAGGGTAGACAGCTGCTCGTTCCACCCCTCCCCGCCTTAATTGGTTCTCCTCCCTTCCAACGGTGTTGAGGCGGGTGGGAACAGCCGGGGGTTGAGGGTACTGTGCTAAAAGAGGTGGAGTTATGCAGATCTAAAACGCGTGGATTGCAGCAGCAGCAAGCCGAAAAGTGCAGGCATGTGAGGGATCTAGAGGTTGACAGCATGTCTTCTTAACGGGAGTCCAGGTGGCCATCTCCACAAATGGACTTTTCAGAATCCTTGGGTGGCACCGTAGTCGGAAACCAAATCTGGTTATCGCTTCTCGGCCTTTTGGCTAAGATCAAGTGTAGTATCTGTTCTTATCAGTTTAATATCTGATACGTCCCCTATCTGGGGACCATATATTAAATGGATTTTTAGAACAGGGAGATGGAAAAAGAGCTTGCTCTGTCCACTCCACGCATTGACCTGGTATTGCAGTATCTCCAGGACCGGTGCACCCCTTCTTTAATGCAGTTTCTAAAATCAGAAAGAATTGAATTCAATGCTTTTTGTTCATTTTGCTTGTTTGTCGGATTTTGGGATGGACTCTTTGGCTTTGCTTTTCTTCTCCTCATTGGATTTTTCATGTTAAAAGTTGCAGAAGCCAGATGACAAGCTCATTTTGGTTCAACTTCAGCAACTGTGCATTGCATTGCCATGTAATGTAATGTAATGCAATGCTATCTATCTAGCTCTCCCTCTATACTTCCTTTTGGATAAACAGACATATTAGGCAAGCATTTTGGAGCTTTCACCTAAATAACTACAGGTGGTGAGATAAGCTGCACAATATAATTGACCTTTCAGTATATTGTTGCACACACACCATCTATTTAGCAAATGCCCTTGTTATCAACAGCAGCCTTTTAAACTCACCTGAGCTAACAGGTATGTGAGCTGGTTACTCTGCTGCGCTTAAAATTTCTTTTTTGGTTTGTTACAATGCCTTTTCTGAAACGTTGTCTCCCTCTGCTGGAACACTGACTTCTTTCATTTAATGCCTGCAGACTATAAAAGAGAAACCAACCCAAAAAGTTTGGTTGATTAGTCTGTGGCATTCTTTTAAACTGTTGCTTATGGCGGTCTCTGTGAGCTTCTCAGTGACATTCAGCCATCCAGCTATCCCGCCTGCAGTAGACGGAATGTGGCAATGGAACGCTGGCTGCGCGTGTCATAATAGGCTCTGAGCCTTTATATACCTGCGCACAGCAGCAGCCACCTTCAGTCTGCTGCTGGACAGCCAGCAGCAGCAGCAGCAGGAGAGGTAATTAATCAGCAACCCTCCTGCTAAGGGTAGACAGCTGCTCGTTCCACCCCCCCCCCCGCCTTAATTGGTTCTCCTCCCTTCCAACGGTGTTGAGGCGGGTGGGAACAGCCGGGGGTTGAGGGTACTGTGCTAAAAGAGGTGGAGTTATGCAGATCTAAAACGCGTGGATTGCAGCAGCAGCAAGCCGAAAAGTGCAGGCATGTGAGGGATCTAGAGGTTGACAGCATGTCTTCTTAACGGGAGTCCAGGTGGCCATCTCCACAAATGGACTTTTCAGAATCCTTGGGTGGCACCGTAGTCGGAAACCAATTCAGATTATCGCTTCTCGGCCTTTTGGCTAAGATCAAGTGTAGTATCTGTTCTTATCAGTTTAATATCTGATACGTCCCCTATCTGGGGACCATATATTAAATGGATTTTTAGAACATTGAGATGGAAAAAGAGCTTGCTCTGTCCACTCCACGCATTGACCTGGTATTGCAGTATCTCCAGGACCGGTGCACCCCTTCTTTAATGCAGTTTCTAAAATCAGAAAGAATTGAATTAAATGCTTTTTGTTCATTTTGCTTGTTTGTCGGATTTTGGGATGGACTCTTTGGCTTTGCTTTTCTTCTCCTCATTGGATTTTTCATGTTAAAAGTTGCAGAAGCCAGATGACAAGCTCATTTTGGTTCAACTTCAGCAACTGTGCATTGCATTGCCATGTAATGTAATGTAATGCAATGCTATCTATCTAGCTCTCCCTCTATACTTCCTTTTGGATAAACAGACATATTAGGCAAGCATTTTGGAGCTTTCACCTAAATAACTACAGGTGGTGAGATAAGCTGCACAATATAATTGACCTTTCAGTATATTGTTGCACACACACCATCTATTTAGCAAATGCCCTTGTTATCAACAGCAGCCTTTTAAACTCACCTGAGCTAACAGGTATGTGAGCTGGTTACTCTGCTGCGCTTAAAATTTCTTTTTTGGTTTGCTACAATGCCTTTTCTGAAACGTTGTCTCCCTCTGCTGGAACACTGACTTCTTTCATTTAATGCCTGCAGACTATAAAAGAGAAACCAACCCAAAAAGTTTGGTTGATTAGTCTGTGGCATTCTTTTAAACTGTTGCTTATGGCGGTCTCTGTGAGCTTCTCAGTGACATTCAGCCATCCAGGTATCCCGCCTGCAGTAGACGGAATGTGGCAATGGAACGCTGGCTGCGCGTGTCATAATAGGCTCTGAGCCTTTATATACCTGCGCACAGCAGCAGCCACCTTCAGTCTGCTGCTGGACAGCCAGCAGCAGCAGCAGCAGGAGAGGTAATTAATCAGCAACCCTCCTGCTAAGGGTAGACAGCTGCTCGTTCCACCCCCCCCCCCCCCGCCTTAATTGGTTCTCCTCCCTTCCAACGGTGTTGAGGCGGGTGGGAACAGCCGGGGGTTGAGGGTACTGTGCTAAAAGAGGTGGAGTTATGCAGATCTAAAACGCGTGGATTGCAGCAGCAGCAAGCCAAAAAGTGCAGGCATGTGAGGGATCTAGAGGTTGACAGCATGTCTTCTTAACGGGAGTCCAGGTGGCCATCTCCACAAATGGACTTTTCAGAATCCTTGGGTGGCACCGTAGTCGGAAACCAATTCTGGTTATCGCTTCTCGGCCTTTTGGCTAAGATCAAGTGTAGTATCTGTTCTTTTAAGAACACAAGAGCTACGATCTACACTTGACGAGAGCGATCGAACTCGGAAGGAGAAGAGCTTCGGAGCCCAGCTGACATCGGAGAAGGAAGGCGGATATCGGTGGGAGGAAGAAGCTCTAAAGAATCCAGAAGAAGACGAAGACTCGGAGAAGAATCGGGCTGTCCTGTGGAATCTTCGAGGAAGAAAATCATCGAGACAAAGACCTTTCGGGGAATTTGTCCAGAACACGACGGGAGAAGAATCTGCATAGCTCCACCCATTCCGGGAAGAGTTCCAGATCCAGCTCCAAGAAGTAACTGCAGGAGGAAAGCCATGGCAAGCGCTGCGAGGAAGGCTGAAAAGAAGAGCCTGGAGCAGGGGACAGCCAGGAGGGCCCAGCCAGGAGCCGATTCTGACCCCAAGGACTCTGCCTCCACGACTGGCCAGCAGAAGGGAAACCAGAAGCCCCACCACGAAGCTCCAGCCCTGGAGCCATGGATGCGGCAGACGGTGGCCCTGAAGCTGAAGGAAGTGGATGGGAGGGTGCCGGACATGTCCTCGGACGTGTTCTGCCAGAAGATGCTGCTGGATCGAGGCTTCTCCAGGTCGGACACCCTCAGCATCCAGACCTTCTTGACGGGGATCTTCTTCGTCACCTTCGCCACTGTGAACACCTGCAGGAGGTTCTGGGAAATGGTAAGCGCAAAAGGACCGGATAATTCTTTCTCTGCCTTTACAGGTAGCTGCCCTATCCAGAGGGACGAAAGGAGGATCACGGTCTCCATGCGCAACCCGCACACCACAGGCCAAGACATCTGTACCTTCCTGAGACGCTTCTGTTTGGTTGTGAAGGAACCCTCTCACATCCTGAATGGACTCGGCTTCTGGACAGGTAAGTGGTCGGTGACCGTTAGACTTCACAGGGACCTGGCGTACTCAGACGGACTTCGGCACCTGCCCCCGACATTCTCCCTGGGCAACTCCTACGGCCTCATCTATTACCCGGACATGCCGCGGAACTGCAGGAGATGCGGCAAGAACGGCCACGAGATGAAGGACTGCAAGGAGGATGCCTGCAGGATTTGTCGAGTGACGGGACACAGCTCGAAGGACTGCCCGAAGAAGACGTCCTGCAACCTGTGTGGGCTGGCGGCTCATCTATACAAGGATTGCCCCAAGCGTGAGAGATCCTGGGCATCGGTGGTTGCGACGACCCCAGCTCCGGAGGACAAGGCCCCGACGACCAGGCCTGTGAAGGTCAAGGACGCGACGACCAAGGCCCCAGCGGCCAAGGCCGAGACGACCAAGGCCAAAGCGGTCAAGGAGTCGGTGGCCAAAGCCCCAGCGACGGTCCCAACAGCTCCGAAGCAGAAGAAAAAGTCAAAGGAGGGTAAGAGTTCTGTCACCCCTCTCTCGATCCCTCCCCCTGCCACCCCCGTCCAATCCCCCCCCACCCCGGCCACCCCTGCTGAGGATTCCACTTCCTCTTCCTCCTTCCCCTACTCCTCAGCAGGTGTCCTTTCCCCTGCCCCGGCAGCCACTCTCCCTCCCCAGACCATGGTAGCGGTGGAATTAACCTTTCCTCCACCCGCCGCTATCTATTCCGAGGAGGATTTTCCCCTTCTTGTCTCCCCAGTTCCAACCCGGGGAAAGAGGAAGGTGGAGGACAGCCCTGCTACTGAATCCTCCAAAAAGAAGATTCTGGATTTCGTAGGCGAAAAGGAGGATACCCTCCCTGAGCCAGAAGAGATGGAGCACATGGTTGAGACCCTGGTGGCCGAGCCAGAAGAGGAGGAACTGGTGGTCGCCGAGATCGAGGCCGCGCTGCTTGACCAGATGGAGGAAGAGGGCCTGCTGGTGATCCCGTCACCAGCAGTCAACACCGACGAGGGACCACCCGACCGGAGTGGTAACTAAGGTGTATTGCCTGCGCTAACTTTTTCTTTTTTCCCTACATGATGGCTAATATTAAGTTATTTTCCATTAATGTCAGGAGCATCAAGGACAAGTTCAGACGTCAGACTATTTATGCCTTCCTTACTTCCCAGTTGTGTGATGTTTATATGTTGCAGGAATGTTCCCTTCCCTCCTCTAGGTCCTTCAAACATCTGGCCAGGGAGTGGTCCCACGGTCCATCCTACTGGTCCGGTGGGGGTGACTGCAAGTCTGCGGGGGTCGCAATTCTGATCAGGGGGGGCGCATTCACGCTTGAGTCCGTCCAGGAGCTCATCTGCGGCAGGGCTCTTGTTGTAGATGGCAACTGGGCAGGAGAACCTGTCAGGTTCATCAACGTGTATGCGTCCCCACTGAAGAATGAGCGTTTGGAGCTTTTCCAGACCCTGCGGCTTCAGCTTGCCACCACCAGGACCTTAGTGATGGCCGGGGATTTCAACTGCCCCATCGAGGAGGATGGTCGTAGTTCTGGCACATCTGCCAAGTTGGACATCACGTCCAAGCTGCTCATCGAGATGGTAACCGAGGCCTCTCTTCAGGACGTGGTGGGCTCCATGGGGAGAGGCTCCACGAACTATTCGTGGAGCCGACCCGATGGCTCACTCCGCTCCAGGATTGACTTTGTGTTCACCTCTCGGGCAGTCAGGCAGAGTAGGCACTCGATGGTCCCCTGCTTCTTCTCCGACCACAGAGCCATTCACTTACAAGGTGTCCTCGGCGACGGTTTTCCGTCCGGCCCCGGCTCCTGGAAGCTGAATTGTGCTCTGCTGGCTCAGGATGAAGTCGTGGAGGAGCTGAGAGCAGCCTACGCAATGTGGCAGTCCTACAAGGGTAGCTTCCAAACAGTCTCTGATTGGTGGGAATATGTTAAACTTGAGTTTCGCTGTTTCTTTCAGGCCAAGGGTCGACAACAGGCGTGTGAGAAGAGGAGGGACTTCAGAGGGCTGCAGCGCGAGCTGCGGTCGCTGCAGGACCTTCTTCACTGCGGCTGGGACGTGAGGGAGGAGCTGGAGGAGACCAAGAAGAGCCTGAAAAGGCACTTTGAGGAGGAGTCCAAGCGAATCGTCTTCCGTTCCAAAGTGGAGAATCTGGAGAAGGTTGAGAAATGTAACTCATTCTTTTTCAGGAAACTTCATGCCGGTCACACGCCCCTGAACGAGCTGCGAGACGAGAGCGGAAACATGCGACGTGGGAAGGAGGACGTGATGAGGGTCGTCAGCGACTTCTACAGCGAACTCTACTCCCACAAGACTACCGACCCCGACGCTGCTGATAAGTTCCTGTCAGGTATCACTAACCATCTTGATCCTGCAGGCACGGCAGCCTTGGACAAACCTCTGATGGTGGGCGAATTGCTCTCTGCCGCTAAATCCTTTAGGACCGGCAGGACCCCGGGCAGTGATGGTCTTCCAGCGGAGCTCTATGTAGCGCTGGGAGACCTCATCTGTCCGGACCTGTTGGACCTGTACGAGGAGATGGTGGTGGAGGGTAGAATGCCTCCATCTTTGAGGGAAGGAATGGTCATGATCCTGTACAAGCGGAAGGGAGAGAGGTGCGACCTGAGGAATTGGCGTCCCATCACTCTGCTCAACGTGGACTACAAGATCCTGGCCAAGACGATGGCGACACGACTTAAGACGGTCATCGGACGGATCATCAAACCGGACCAGACCTGCGGCATCCCTGGACGTCGCATCGCAGACAGCCTCGCTCTCGTGCGGGACACGGTCGAGTACATCAAGGTCCGCCGCGCACACGCGGCCCTGGTCTCCTTGGATCAGGAGAAGGCCTTCGACCGGGTTTCCCACGAGTTCATGGGCCGAGCTCTGCACCGGTTAGGTTTGGGTAACATGTTTTGTTCGTATGTCCGTCTGATGTATTTTGATATCCACAGCTCGGTGTTGGTGAACGGCTGGAAGACTGACCCCTTCCCTGTCCTCTCTGGGGTCAGACAAGGCTGCCCTCTATCACCTCTTCTTTTTGTTTGTGTTATAGAACTCTTCGCAGAGGCTATCCGGCAGAATGGAGAGATCAGAGGGATCACCGCACCGGGTCCGGGACGACACGAGGTCAAGTGCTCACTCTACATGGACGACGTCACCGTCTTCTGCGCTGATCGTGGTTCAGTCGACGCCCTCGTCCAGACGTGTGAGAGGTTCGGCCGGGCTTCAGGGGCCAAAGTCAACTGCAGGAAGTCGGAAGCCATGCTCTTCGGGGATTGGCAGCCGGCCTCCTCCGCCCCCTTCCCCTTCAACATTCAACCGGATTTCCTCAAGGTGCTGGGAGTCTGGTTCGGGAAGGAAGGAGCGGCCCTCAAGTCCTGGCAAGAACGCTTGGCCAAAGTGAAGCAACGGATCGGACTCTGGAGCCTCAGACACCTCACTTGTGAGGGTAAGGCACTCGTCCTGCGTAATGAGGTCCTGCCCGTCTTGCAGTACACGGCGCAGGCCTGGCCCCCACACGTCACTGTGTGCAGGGCCATTACCAGGACAGTGTTTCACTTTGTCTGGGGATCCAAGATGGACAGAGTCAGGCGGGCCGTCATGTACAAGGAGCCTCGCAAGGGTGGGAAGGGCGTTCCAGATATCCCCACCCTCCTGCGATCCTCTTTTGTGTGTGATTGTGTCCGCCGGACTTTGCAAGTCAAGAATGGCTCCGCGGGCAGGTCCATGTCTCGCTTCTTCCTGCTTCCTCTTTGGAGGCGACTCGGCTGGGACAAGTGGGACAGCTCCTTCCCCTACAACTGGACGACGCCATGGTTCTACGGAGACGTCGTTCGATTTGTGGGGGAACATCAACTGGAGGGACTCAAGCCCGACTTGTGGAAGCCCAAAACTATCCACAAGCTCATCAGAGCCAAGGATGACGTGGAGAACATCACAGGACTTCACCAGGACACGCTGGAGACTGTGTGGACAAATGTGTCGTCTGACAGGCTGACCAACGGGCACAAGGACTTGTCGTGGATGGCGATTCAGGGCGGACTGCCCGTCCGGTCATTCATGCATGCCCGGAACCTGTGCAAGACCCGGTACTGCCCAAGGTGCCCCTTCGTGGAGGAAACATCTTTGCACACTTTTTGGGACTGCGGATTTGCACAGCGCCTGTTGACTGCCCTTGAGGACGACCTGAGGAACTCTGTCCCCAGGGCGAGCCTATCGCACCATTCTGTGCTTTACGGACTCTTCCCTGGGGTTCATACCGTCGGAGCCATCCAGGAGGCTTGGCGCCTTATGAACTGCTTCAAGGATGCCGTTTGGGTCGCCAGGAACCGGCTCATCTTGAGGAGGGAGAGGATGTCCATCCAGGACTGCCGCAGGCTGATCCACAGCCTGCTCAGAGACTATTCCATCGTGGACGGTCCGGAGGACGAGGATGAGGACTAAACCCCTCCTCCCCCTCTCCCCTTATGTGTCTTGTCTTTCAATAAAGCTTCGGGCCTGTGATTTTCCCCTCCCCATCCCCTTTTTCCCAATCCCCATCCCTTATCACGATTCGTCGTACTGTATTGATTGACATGCTTTTTCTTTCAGATTGAGTGTTTTGTGTAGCATAGGGGTGTGATGTGTCTAGTTAGTGCGTCGTATCCTCATGCTATGTAAATATGATGTAGAATTCTGTGTGTACTGGGCTGCGGCACTGTACACTGTCTGTTAACTTATTTTTTGTGCTAATAAAAGATATATTCAATCAAAAAATCTGTTCTTATCAGTTTAATATCTGATACGTCCCCTATCTGGGGACCATATATTAAATGGATTTTTAGAACAGGGAGATGGAAAAAGAGCTTGCTCTGTCCACTCCACGCATTGACCTGGTATTGCAGTATCTCCAGGACCGGTGCACCCCTTCTTTAATGCAGTTTCTAAAATCAGAAAGAATTGAATTCAATGCTTTTTGTTCATTTTGCTTGTTTGTCGGATTTTGGGATGGACTCTTTGGCTTTGCTTTTCTTCTCCTCATTGGATTTTTCATGTTAAAAGTTGCAGAAGCCAGATGACAAGCTCATTTTGGTTCAACTTCAGCAACTGTGCATTGCATTGCCATGTAATTTAATGTAATGCAATGCTATCTATCTAGATCTCCCTCTATACTTCCTTTTGGATAAACAGACATATTAGGCAAGCATTTTGGAGCTTTCACCTAAATAACTACAGGTGGTGAGATAAGCTGCACAATATAATTGACCTTTCAGTATATTGTTGCACACACACCATCTATTTAGCAAATGCCCTTGTTATCAACAGCAGCCTTTTAAACTCACCTGAGCTAACAGGTATGTGAGCTGGTTACTCTGCTGCGCTTAAAATTTCTTTTTTGGTTTGCTACAATGCCTTTTCTGAAACGTTGTCTCCCTCTGCTGGAACACTGACTTCTTTCATTTAATGCCTGCAGACTATAAAAGAGAAACCAACCCAAAAAGTTTGGTTGATTAGTCTGTGGCATTCTTTTAAACTGTTGCTTATGGCGGTCTCTGTGAGCTTCTCAGTGACATTCAGCCATCCAGGTATCCCGCCTGCAGTAGACGGAATGTGGCAATGGAACGCTGGCTGCGCGTGTCATAATAGGCTCTGAGCCTTTATATACCTGCGCACAGCAGCAGCCACCTTCAGTCAGCTGCTGGACAGCCAGCAGCAGCAGCAGCAGGAGAGGTAATTAATCAGCAACCCTCCTGCTAAGGGTAGACAGCTGCTCGTTCCACCCCCCCCCCCCCACGCCTTAATTGGTTCTCCTCCCTTCCAACGGTGTTGAGGCGGGTGGGAACAGCCGGGGGTTGAGGGTACTGTGCTAAAAGAGGTGGAGTTATGCAGATCTAAAACGCGTGGATTGCAGCAGCAGCAAGCCGAAAAGTGCAGGCATGTGAGGGATCTAGAGGTTGACAGCATGTCTTCTTAACGGGAGTCCAGGTGGCCATCTCCACAAATGGACTTTTCAGAATCCTTGGGTGGCACCGTAGTCGGAAACCAATTCTGGTTATCGCTTCTCGGCCTTTTGGCTAAGATCAAGTGTAGTATCTGTTCTTATCAGTTTAATATCTGATATGTCCCCTATCTGGGGACCATATATTAAATGGATTTTTAGAAGAGGGAGATGGAAAAAGAGCTTGCTCTGTCCACTCCACGCATTGACCTGGTATTGCAGTATCTCCAGGACCGGTGCACCCCTTCTTTAATGCAGTTTCTAAAATCAGAAAGAATTGAATTCAATGCTTTTTGTTCATTTTGCTTGTTTGTCGGATTTTGGGATGGACTCTTTGGCTTTGCTTTTCTTCTCCTCATTGGATTTTTCATGTTAAAAGTTGCAGAAGCCAGATGACAAGCTCATTTTGGTTCAACTTCAGCAACTGTGCATTGCATTGCCATGTAATGTAATGTAATGCAATGCTATCTATCTAGCTCTCCCTCTATACTTCCTTTTGGATAAACAGACATATTAGGCAAGCATTTTGGAGCTTTCACCTAAATAACTACAGGTGGTGAGATAAGCTGCACAATATAATTGACCTTTCAGTATATTGTTGCACACACACCATCTATTTAGCAAATGCCCTTGTTATCAACAGCAGCCTTTTAAACTCACCTGAGCTAACAGGTATGTGAGCTGGTTACTCTGCTGCGCTTAAAATTTCTTTTTTGGTTTGCTACAATGCCTTTTCTGAAACGTTGTCTCCCTCTGCTGGAACACTGACTTCTTTCATTTAATGCCTGCAGACTATAAAAGAGAAACCAACCCAAAAAGTTTGGTTGATTAGTCTGTGGCATTCTTTTAAACTGTTGCTTATGGCGGTCTCTGTGAGCTTCTCAGTGACATTCAGCCATCCAGGTATCCCGCCTGCAGTAGACGGAATGTGGCAATGGAACGCTGGCTGCGCGTGTCATAATAGGCTCTGAGCCTTTATATACCTGCGCACAGCAGCAGCCACCTTCAGTCTGCTGCTGGACAGCCAGCAGCAGCAGCAGCAGGAGAGGTAATTAATCAGCAACCCTCCTGCTAAGGGTAGACAGCTGCTCGTTCCACCCCCCCCCCCGCCTTAATTGGTTCTCCTCCCTTCCAACGGTGTTGAGGCGGGTGGGAACAGCCGGGGGTTGAGGGTACTGTGCTAAAAGAGGTGGAGTTATGCAGATCTAAAACGCGTGGATTGCAGCAGCAGCAAGCCGAAAAGTGCAGGCATGTGAGGGATCTAGAGGTTGACAGCATGTCTTCTTAACGGGAGTCCAGGTGGCCATCTCCACAAATGGACTTTTCAGAATCCTTGGGTGGCACCGTAGTCGGAAACCAATTCTGGTTATCGCTTCTCGGCCTTTTGGCTAAGATCAAGTGTAGTATCTCTTCTTATCAGTTTAATATCTGATACGTCCCCTATCTGGGGACCATATATTAAATGGATTTTTAGAACAGGGAGATGGAAAAAGAGCTTGCTCTGTCCACTCCACGCATTGACCTGGTATTGCAGTATCTCCAGGACCGGTGCACCCCTTCTTTAATGCAGTTTCTAAAATCAGAAAGAATTGAATTCAATGCTTTTTGTTCATTTTGCTTGTTTGTCGGATTTTGGGATGGACTCTTTGGCTTTGCTTTTCTTCTCCTCATTGGATTTTTCATGTTAAAAGTTGCAGAAGCCAGATGACAAGCTCATTTTGGTTCAACTTCAGCAACTGTGCATTGCATTGCCATGTAATGTAATGTAATGCAATGCTATCTATCTAGCTCTCCCTCTATACTTCCTTTTGGATAAACAGACATATTAGGCAAGCATTTTGGAGCTTTCACCTAAATAACTACAGGTGGTGAGATAAGCTGCACAATATAATTGACCTTTCAGTATATTGTTGCACACACACCATCTATTTAGCAAATGCCCTTGTTATCAACAGCAGCCTTTTAAACTCACCTGAGCTAACAGGTATGTGAGCTGGTTACTCTGCTGCGCTTAAAATTTCTTTTTTGGTTTGCTACAATGCCTTTTCTGAAACGTTGTCTCCCTCTGCTGGAACACTGACTTCTTTCATTTAATGCCTGCAGACTATAAAAGAGAAACCAACCCAAAAAGTTTGGTTGATTAGTCTGTGGCATTCTTTTAAACTGTTGCTTATGGCGGTCTCTGTGAGCTTCTCAGTGACATTCAGCCATCCAGGTATCCCGCCTGCAGTAGACGGAATGTGGCAATGGAACGCTGGCTGCGCGTGTCATAATAGGCTCTGAGCCTTTATGTACCTGCGCACAGCAGCAGCCACCTTCAGTCTGCTGCTGGACAGCCAGCAGCAGCAGCAGCAGGAGAGGTAATTAATCAGCAACCCTCCTGCTAAGGGTAGACAGCTGCTCGTTCCACCCCCCCCCCCCCGCCTTAATTGGTTCTCCTCCCTTCCAACGGTGTTGAGGCGGGTGGGAACAGCCGGGGGTTGAGGGTACTGTGCTAAAAGAGGTGGAGTTATGCAGATCTAAAACGCGTGGATTGCAGCAGCAGCAAGCCGAAAAGTGCAGGCATGTGAGGGATCTAGAGGTTGACAGCATGTCTTCTTAACGGGAGTCCAGGTGGCCATCTCCACAAATGGACTTTTCAGAATCCTTGGGTGGCACCGTAGTTGGAAACCAATTCTGGTTATCGCTTCTCGGCCTTTTGGCTAAGATCAAGTGTAGTATCTGTTCTTATCAGTTTAATATCTGATACGTCCCCTATCTGGGGACCATATATTAAATGGATTTTTAGAACAGGGAGATGGAAAAAGAGCTTGCTCTGTCCACTCCACGCATTGACCTGGTATTGCAGTATCTTCAGGACCGGTGCACCCCTTCTTTAATGCAGTTTCTAAAATCAGAAAGAATTGAATTCAATGCTTTTTGTTCATTTTGCTTGTTTGTCGGATTTTGGGATGGACTCTTTGGCTTTGCTTTTCTTCTCCTCATTGGATTTTTCATGTTAAAAGTTGCAGAAGCCACATGACAAGCTCATTTTGGTTCAACTTCAGCAACTGTGCATTGCATTGCCATGTAATGTAATGTAATGCAATGCTATCTATCTAGCTCTCCCTCTATACTTCCTTTTGGATAAACAGACATATTAGGCAAGCATTTTGGAGCTTTCACCTAAATAACTACAGGTGGTGAGATAAGCTGCACAATATAATTGACCTTTCAGTATATTGTTGCATACACACCATCTATTTAGCAAATGCCCTTGTTATCAACAGCAGCCTTTTAAACTCACCTGAGCTAACAGGTATGTGAGCTGGTTACTCTGCTGCGCTTAAAATTTCTTTTTTGGTTTGCTACAATGCCTTTTCTGAAACGTTGTCTCCCTCTGCTGGAACACTGACTTCTTTCATTTAATGCCTGCAGACTATAAAAGAGAAACCAACCCAAAAAGTTTGGTTGATTAGTCTGTGGCATTCTTTTAAACTGTTGCTTATGGCGGTCTCTGTGAGCTTCTCAGTGACATTCAGCCATCCAGGTATCCCGCCTGCAGTAGACGGAATGTGGCAATGGAACGCTGGCTGCGCGTGTCATAATAGGCTCTGAGCCTTTATATACCTGCGCACAGCAGCAGCCACCTTCAGTCTGCTGCTGGACAGCCAGCAGCAGCAGCAGCAGGAGAGGTAATTAATCAGCAACCCTCCTGCTAAGGGTAGACAGCTGCTCGTTCCACCCCCCCCCCCCCCGCCTTAATTGGTTCTCCTCCCTTCCAACGGTGTTGAGGCGGGTGGGAACAGCCGGGGGTTGAGGGTACTGTGCTAAAAGAGGTGGAGTTATGCAGATCTAAAACGCGTGGATTGCAGCAGCAGCAAGCCGAAAAGTGCAGGCATGTGAGGGATCTAGAGGTTGACAGCATGTCTTCTTAACGGGAGTCCAGGTGGCCATCTCCACAAATGGACTTTTCAGAATCCTTGGGTGGCACCGTAGTCGGAAACCAATTCTGGTTATCGCTTCTCGGCCTTTTGGCTAAGATCAAGTGTAGTATCTGTTCTTATCAGTTTAATATCTGATACGTCCCCTATCTGGGGACCATATATTAAATGGATTTTTAGAACAGGGAGATGGAAAAAGAGCTTGCTCTGTCCACTCCACGCATTGACCTGGTATTGCAGTATCTCCAGGACCGGTGCACCCCTTCTTTAATGCAGTTTCTAAAATCAGAAAGAATTGAATTCAATGCTTTTTGTTCATTTTGCTTGTTTGTCGGATTTTGGGATGGACTCTTTGGCTTTGCTTTTCTTCTCCTCATTGGATTTTTCATGTTAAAAGTTGCAGAAGCCAGATGACAAGCTCATTTTGGTTCAACTTCAGCAACTGTGCATTGCATTGCCATGTAATGTAATGTAATGCAATGCTATCTATCTAGCTCTCCCTCTATACTTCCTTTTGGATAAACAGACATATTAGGCAAGCATTTTGGAGCTTTCACCTAAATAACTACAGGTGGTGAGATAAGCTGCACAATATAATTGACCTTTCAGTATATTGTTGCACACACACCATCTATTTAGCAAATGCCCTTGTTATCAACAGCAGCCTTTTAAACTCACCTGAGCTAACAGGTATGTGAGCTGGTTACTCTGCTGCGCTTAAAATTTCTTTTTTGGTTTGCTACAATGCCTTTTCTGAAACGTTGTCTCCCTCTGCTGGAACACTGACTTCTTTCATTTAATGCCTGCAGACTATAAAAGAGAAACCAACCCAAAAAGTTTGGTTGATTAGTCTGTGGCATTCTTTTAAACTGTTGCTTATGGCGGTCTCTGTGAGCTTCTCAGTGACATTCAGCCATCCAGGTATCCCGCCTGCAGTAGACGGAATGTGGCAATGGAACGCTGGCTGCGCGTGTCATAATAGGCTCTGAGCCTTTATATACCTGCGCACAGCAGCAACCACCTTCAGTCTGCTGCTGGACAGCCAGCAGCAGCAGCAGCAGGAGAGGTAATTAATCAGCAACCCTCCTGCTAAGGGTAGACAGCTGCTCGTTCCACCCCCCCCCCCCGCCTTAATTGGTTCTCCTCCCTTCCAACGGTGTTGAGGCGGGTGGGAACAGCCGGGGGTTGAGGGTACTGTGCTAAAAGAGGTGGAGTTATGCAGATCTAAAACGCGTGGATTGCAGCAGCAGCAAGCCGAAAAGTGCAGGCATGTGAGGGATCTAGAGGTTGACAGCATGTCTTCTTAACGGGAGTCCAGGTGGCCATCTCCACAAATGGACTTTTCAGAATCCTTGGGTGGCACCGTAGTCGGAAACCAATTCTGGTTATCGCTTCTCGGCCTTTTGGCTAAGATCAAGTGTAGTATCTGTTCTTATCAGTTTAATATCTGATACGTCCCCTATCTGGGGACCATATATTAAATGGATTTTTAGAACAGGGAGATGGAAAAAGAGCTTGCTCTGTCCACTCCACGCATTGACCTGGTATTGCAGTATCTCCAGGACCGGTGCACCCCTTCTTTAATGCAGTTTCTAAAATCAGAAAGAATTGAATTCAATGCTTTTTGTTCATTTTGCTTGTTTGTCGGATTTTGGGATGGACTCTTTGGCTTTGCTTTTCTTCTCCTCATTGGATTTTTCATGTTAAAAGTTGCAGAAGCCAGATGACAAGCTCATTTTGGTTCAACTTCAGCAACTGTGCATTGCATTGCCATGTAATGTAATGTAATGCAATGCTATCTATCTAGCTCTCCCTCTATACTTCCTTTTGGATAAACAGACATATTAGGCAAGCATTTTGGAGCTTTCACCTAAATAACTACAGGTGGTGAGATAAGCTGCACAATATAATTGACCTTTCAGTATATTGTTGCACACACACCATCTATTTAGCAAATGCCCTTGTTATCAACAGCAGCCTTTTAAACTCACCTGAGCTAACAGGTATGTGAGCTGGTTACTCTGCTGCGCTTAAAATTTCTTTTTTGGTTTGCTACAATGCCTTTTCTGAAACGTTGTCTCCCTCTGCTGGAACACTGACTTCTTTCATTTAATGCCTGCAGACTATAAAAGAGAAACCAATCCAAAAAGTTTGGTTGATTAGTCTGTGGCATTCTTTTAAACTGTTGCTTATGGCGGTCTCTGTGAGCTTCTCAGTGACATTCAGCCATCCAGGTATCCCGCCTGCAGTAGACGGAATGTGGCAATGGAACGCTGGCTGCGCGTGTCATAATAGGCTCTGAGCCTTTATATACCTGCGCACAGCAGCAACCACCTTCAGTCTGCTGCTGGACAGCCAGCAGCAGCAGCAGCAGGAGAGGTAATTAATCAGCAACCCTCCTGCTAAGGGTAGACAGCTGCTCGTTCCACCCCCCCCCCCCCCGCCTTAATTGGTTCTCCTCCCTTCCAACGGTGTTGAGGCGGGTGGGAACAGCCGGGGGTTGAGGGTACTGTGCTAAAAGAGGTGGAGTTATGCAGATCTAAAACGCGTGGATTGCAGCAGCAGCAAGCCGAAAAGTGCAGGCATGTGAGGGATCTAGAGGTTGACAGCATGTCTTCTTAACGGGAGTCCAGGTGGCCATCTCCACAAATGGACTTTTCAGAATCCTTGGGTGGCACCGTAGTCGGAAACCAATTCTGGTTATCGCTTCTCGGCCTTTTGGCTAAGATCAAGTGTAGTATCTCTTCTTATCAGTTTAATATCTGATACGTCCCCTATCTGGGGACCATATATTAAATGGATTTTTAGAACAGGGAGATGGAAAAAGAGCTTGCTCTGTCCACTCCACGCATTGACCTGGTATTGCAGTATCTCCAGGACCGGTGCACCCCTTCTTTAATGCAGTTTCTAAAATCAGAAAGAATTGAATTCAATGCTTTTTGTTCATTTTGCTTGTTTGTCGGATTTTGGGATGGACTCTTTGGCTTTGCTTTTCTTCTCCTCATTGGATTTTTCATGTTAAAAATTGCAGAAGCCAGATGACAAGCTCATTTTGGTTCAACTTCAGCAACTGTGCATTGCATTGCCATGTAATGTAATGTAATGCAATGCTATCTATCTAGCTCTCCCTCTATACTTCCTTTTGGATAAACAGACATATTAGGCAAGCATTTTGGAGCTTTCACCTAAATAACTACAGGTGGTGAGATAAGCTGCACAATATAATTGACCTTTCAGTATATTGTTGCACACACACCATCTATTTAGCAAATGCCCTTGTTATCAACAGCAGCCTTTCAAACTCACCTGAGCTAACAGGTATGTGAGCTGGTTACTCTGCTGCGCTTAAAATTTCTTTTTTGGTTTGCTACAATGCCTTTTCTGAAACGTTGTCTCCCTCTGCTGGAACACTGACTTCTTTCATTTAATGCCTGCAGACTATAAAAGAGAAACCAACCCAAAAAGTTTGGTTGATTAGTCTGTGGCATTCTTTTAAACTGTTGCTTATGGCGGTCTCTGTGAGCTTCTCAGTGACATTCAGCCATCCAGGTATCCCGCCTGCAGTAGACGGAATGTGGCAATGGAACGCTGGCTGCGCGTGTCATAATAGGCTCTGAGCCTTTATATACCTGCGCACAGCAGCAGCCACCTTCAGTCTGCTGCTGGACAGCCAGCAGCAGCAGCAGCAGGAGAGGTAATTAATCAGCAACCCTCCTGCTAAGGGTAGACAGCTGCTCGTTCCACCCCCCCCCCCCCACCTTAATTGGTTCTCCTCCCTTCCAACGGTGTTGAGGCGGGTGGGAACAGCCGGGGGTTGAGGGTACTGTGCTAAAAGAGGTGGAGTTATGCAGATCTAAAACGCGTGGTTTGCAGCAGCAGCAAGCCGAAAAGTGCAGGCATGTGAGGGATCTAGAGGTTGACAGCATGTCTTCTTAACGGGAGTCCAGGTGGCCATCTCCACAAATGGACTTTTCAGAATCCTTGGGTGGCACCGTAGTCGGAAACCAATTCTGGTTATCGCTTCTCGGCCTTTTGGCTAAGATCAAGTGTAGTATCTGTTCTTATCAGTTTAATATCTGATACGTCCCCTATCTGGGGACCATATATTAAATGGATTTTTAGAACAGGGAGATGGAAAAAGAGCTTGCTCTGTCCACTCCACGCATTGACCTGGTATTGCAGTATCTCCAGGACCGGTGCACCCCTTCTTTAATGCAGTTTCTAAAATCAGAAAGAATTGAATTCAATGCTTTTTGTTCATTTTGCTTGTTTGTCGGATTTTGGGATGGACTCTTTGGCTTTGCTTTTCTTCTCCTCATTGGATTTTTCATGTTAAAAGTTGCAGAAGCCAGATGACAAGCTCATTTTGGTTCAACTTCAGCAACTGTGCATTGCATTGCCATGTAATGTAATGTAATGCAATGCTATCTATCTAGCTCTCCCTCTATACTTCCTTTTGGATAAACAGACATATTAGGCAAGCATTTTGGAGCTTTCACCTAAATAACTACAGGTGGTGAGATAAGCTGCACAATATAATTGACCTTTCAGTATATTGTTGCACACACACCATCTATTTAGCAAATGCCCTTGTTATCAACAGCAGCCTTTTAAACTCACCTGAGCTAACAGGTATGTGAGCTGGTTACTCTGCTGCGCTTAAAATTTCTTTTTTGGTTTGCTACAATGCCTTTTCTGAAACGTTGTCTCCCTCTGCTGGAACACTGACTTCTTTCATTTAATGCCTGCAGACTATAAAAGAGAAACCAACCCAAAAAGTTTGGTTGATTAGTCTGTGGCATTCTTTTAAACTGTTGCTTATGGCGGTCTCTGTGAGCTTCTCAGTGACATTCAGCCATCCAGGTATCCCGCCTGCAGTAGACGGAATGTGGCAATGGAACGCTGGCTGCGCGTGTCATAATAGGCTCTGAGCCTTTATATACCTGCGCACAGCAGCAGCCACCTTCAGTCTGCTGCTGGACAGCCAGCAGCAGCAGCAGCAGGAGAGGTAATTAATCAGCAACCCTCCTGCTAAGGGTAGACAGCTGCTCGTTCCACCCCCCCCCCGCCTTAATTGGTTCTCCTCCCTTCCAACGGTGTTGAGGCGGGTGGGAACAGCCGGGGGTTGAGGGTACTGTGCTAAAAGAGGTGGAGTTATGCAGATCTAAAACGCATGGATTGCAGCAGCAGCAAGCCGAAAAGTGCAGGCATGTGAGGGATCTAGAGGTTGACAGCATGTCTTCTTAACGGGAGTCCAGGTGGCCATCTCCACAAATGGACTTTTCAGAATCCTTGGGTGGCACCGTAGTCGGAAACCAATTCTGGTTATCGCTTCTCGGCCTTTTGGCTAAGATCAAGTGTAGTATCTGTTCTTATCAGTTTAATATCTGATACGTCCCCTATCTGGGGACCATATATTAAATGGATTTTTAGAACAGGGAGATGGAAAAAGAGCTTGCTCTGTCCACTCCACGCATTGACCTGGTATTGCAGTATCTCCAGGACCGGTGCACCCCTTCTTTAATGCAGTTTCTAAAATCAGAAAGAATTGAATTCAATGCTTTTTGTTCATTTTGCTTGTTTGTCGGATTTTGGGATGGACTCTTTGGCTTTGCTTTTCTTCTCCTCATTGGATTTTTCATGTTAAAAGTTGCAGAAGCCAGATGACAAGCTCATTTTGGTTCAACTTCAGCAACTGTGCATTGCATTGCCATGTAATGTAATGTAATGCAATGCTATCTATCTAGCTTTCCCTCTATACTTCCTTTTGGATAAACAGACATATTAGGCAAGCATTTTGGAGCTTTCACCTAAATAACTACAGGTGGTGAGATAAGCTGCACAATATAATTGACCTTTCAGTATATTGTTGCACACACACCATCTATTTAGCAAATGCCCTTGTTATCAACAGCAGCCTTTTAAACTCACCTGAGCTAACAGGTATGTGAGCTGGTTACTCTGCTGCGCTTAAAATTTCTTTTTTGGTTTGCTACAATGCCTTTTCTGAAACGTTGTCTCCCTCTGCTGGAACACTGACTTCTTTCATTTAATGCCTGCAGACTATAAAAGAGAAACCAACCCAAAAAGTTTGGTTGATTAGTCTGTGGCATTCTTTTAAACTGTTGCTTATGGCGGTCTCTGTGAGCTTCTCAGTGACATTCAGCCATCCAGGTATCCCGCCTGCAGTAGACGGAATGTGGCAATGGAACGCTGGCTGCGCGTGTCATAATAGGCTCTGAGCCTTTATATACCTGCGCACAGCAGCAGCCACCTTCAGTCTGCTGCTGGACAGCCAGCAGCAGCAGCAGCAGGAGAGGTAATTAATCAGCAACCCTCCTGCTAAGGGTAGACAGCTGCTCGTTCCACCCCCCCCCGCCTTAATTGGTTCTCCTCCCTTCCAACGGTGTTGAGGCGGGTGGGAACAGCCGGGGGTTGAGGGTACTGTGCTAAAAGAGGTGGAGTTATGCAGATCTAAAACGCGTGGATTGCAGCAGCAGCAAGCCGAAAAGTGCAGGCATGTGAGGGATCTAGAGGTTGACAGCATGTCTTCTTAACGGGAGTCCAGGTGGCCATCTCCACAAATGGACTTTTCAGAATCCTTGGGTGGCACCGTAGTCGGAAACCAATTCTGGTTATCGCTTCTCGGCCTTTTGGCTAAGATCAAGTGTAGTATCTGTTCTTATCAGTTTAATATCTGATACGTCCCCTATCTGGGGACCATATATTAAATGGATTTTTAGAACAGGGAGATGGAAAAAGAGCTTGCTCTGTCCACTCCACGCATTGACCTGGTATTGCAGTATCTCCAGGACCGGTGCACCCCTTCTTTAATGCAGTTTCTAAAATCAGAAAGAATTGAATTCAATGCTTTTTGTTCATTTTGCTTGTTTGTCGGATTTTGGGATGGACTCTTTGGCTTTGCTTTTCTTCTCCTCATTGGATTTTTCATGTTAAAAGTTGCAGAAGCCAGATGACAAGCTCATTTTGGTTCAACTTCAGCAACTGTGCATTGCATTGCCATGTAATGTAATGTAATGCAATGCTATCTATCTAGCTCTCCCTCTATACTTCCTTTTGGATAAACAGACATATTAGGCAAGCATTTTGGAGCTTTCACCTAAATAACTACAGGTGGTGAGATAAGCTGCACAATATAATTGACCTTTCAGTATATTGTTGCACACACACCATCTATTTAGCAAATGCCCTTGTTATCAACAGCAGCCTTTTAAACTCACCTGAGCTAACAGGTATGTGAGCTGGTTACTCTGCTGCGCTTAAAATTTCTTTTTTGGTTTGCTACAATGCCTTTTCTGAAACGTTGTCTCCCTCTGCTGGAACACTGACTTCTTTCATTTAATGCCTGCAGACTATAAAAGAGAAACCAACCCAAAAAGTTTGGTTGATTAGTCTGTGGCATTCTTTTAAACTGTTGCTTATGGCGGTCTCTGTGAGCTTCTCAGTGACATTCAGCCATCCAGGTATCCCGCCTGCAGTAGACGGAATGTGGCAATGGAACGCTGGCTGCGCGTGTCATAATAGGCTCTGAGCCTTTATATACCTGCGCACAGCAGCAGCCACCTTCAGTCTGCTGCTGGACAGCCAGCAGCAGCAGCAGCAGGAGAGGTAATTAATCAGCAACCCTCCTGCTAAGGGTAGACAGCTGCTCGTTCCACCCCCCCCCCCGCCTTAATTGGTTCTCCTCCCTTCCAACGGTGTTGAGGCGGGTGGGAACAGCCGGGGGTTGAGGGTACTGTGCTAAAAGAGGTGGAGTTATGTAGATCTAAAACGCGTGGATTGCAGCAGCAGCAAGCCGAAAAGTGCAGGCATGTGAGGGATCTAGAGGTTGACAGCATGTCTTCTTAACGGGAGTCCAGGTGGCCATCTCCACAAATGGACTTTTCAGAATCCTTGGGTGGCACCGTAGTCGGAAACCAATTCTGGTTATCGCTTCTCGGCCTTTTGGCTGAGACCAAGTGCTTCACAGCAGGAGGTTTCAGTTGAAGGGCACTCAGGTACCCCTCTCCTTGGCCTGGCAGGATCGTCCACTTCGGTGGGCTTCACCTGCCTGCTGCTATTAGGGAGAGGGATTAGTCCTAGGGTAACGGGCAGCGATCCCCCAGCCTTCAGGTGCTTTATCACAAAGCTCTGAAGGCGCAGATTGCAGGCGGTTGCAATTTGCATTTTGTTGCGCCATACCATGGAGGTTGACCCCAACCTCGTGCCTCTATATGCGAGGCTCAAGAACACCATAAGGGTCCGCTTTACGGCTGGTGGTTCCGATATGCGGAATCTGGGATATGTAGTCCAGGACGTGCTTGAGAAACTGCTCCACGTCAGAACCAACGAAATCCTTTCTATCCAGGATTATCCTCGACGTGGAGACTATGATGTAACCTTTACTGGCGAAGGTATTTTCAAAGATGTTTTGTCCAGAGTTAAGTCGGTAGAAAATAGCCCTGGTCTAAAAGGGATTCAGATTATCGAGCACGTCCTGGATGAGGTAAAGATGGTGGTTGTGAAAATCTTCTCACCCTTCATAACGGCACCAGAGGTTATTTCCTTTTTGTCAGTTTATTTTAAAAGTGTGAAATTGATTGGGAAAGTGTTGAATGAGTTTAACATCTGGACCTCAAAATGGAAGTTTTTAGTAAAATGTGAAAGAGACCCAAAATTCCCTGGAGGTGTGAGACTTCCTCCAGCACGATTTAAAATAGGGCAAACTAATGGGGATTTTTTTTTCTCAGGAATGCCACTTTTCTGTAGGTATTGTGGTCTCTATGGGCACTCTAAGGATAGTTGTGGTGCCACTTGTAGAAATTGTGCCAGTACTGAACATGACACAAAGGAGTGCCCAAATGAAAAAAAATGCTCTTTTTGTCGGACACCTGGTCATTTCTATTTTTCTTGCCCTCACAGGTTCAGAGAGGATGAACAAAAACAAAAGGAGAAGTCCAAGACATCCGGGAATGGACGGGCCAATCAGACCACCCCTCAGGAGGAGGAACAGCAACCTGGAGCCTCGGGAGGTGATAAGGGCGCTTCGACTAGTAACAATCCCTCCGAGTCAATGACAGGTAACTCACAGGAGCCCAGGAGCTGGCTGAAAGACCATAAGGAGGCTAAAAGGAAGGCTGAGAAAGATCATAAAGGGGCGGTCGGTAAGGCCAAAAAAGAGCGCCAAAAGGCTGACACCGAGCCCAAAATTCCCACTGGGTCTCACGAGAGCGAGGGCGGTACGTGGCATTTGGTGAGGTCTCATAATAAGAAAAATAATGGTTCCGTGGAGGTGGCTAATAGGGAGGAGATGGATACATCCCCTCACGGGGGTGTAGACTCTGGAATCCCGAGGTCCCGGGGCTCTGCTGCCCCAGGTGGGGCCCCGAACCTGGCTGCCTCCGGGGACTCTGAGGCTCCGCCATGTGCGCAGCCTGCCCTTGTGTTACGACCCTCTGCGGGTCAGCAGGGGAGTGCGGAGCCTCTCGGAGACCCACCTGATGAGGACCTAAATGGTCAGCCTATGGAGACCCAGTGTAACCTTTCTCTCAATATCCTTCCGAGCTACACCCCAGTAGCGTCGGGTCTTAATTTAAGTGAATGTTCCTTCTCCGATGATGAAGACTCTTTGATAACGGTGGATTCAGAAGAGGGCGTTGGTGAAAGTCCAAGTGGTCTGATCCGTCCATCGGATAGGTAAAGTTCAGTTTTTGTTTCTTCCTAACCATTTGTTATGATGGCTGACATTAGTGGTGTTTCCCTCAATGTGAGAGGCATAGGATCCAAGACCAGAAGAGCTACTGTTTTACATTTTTTAACCTGTTTTACAGCTTCTGTTTTCTTTTTACAAGAATGTCATATCCCTCATAAGATTTCTTACAAAAAATATAAGGAAGAGTGGAAACATGGTCCATCGGTCTGGTCTGGATCAAATGCAACTGGATCAGCCGGGGTAGCTATACTTTTTAAGGGAAATGTGTCTATTGATTTTATCCAAGATATTTTACCGGGTCGTATTCTTTTAGTTAAGGCTTTTATTGATGGGACAAGATGGCAGTTTTTAAATTTTTATGGGTCACCTGATAAAAATGAAAGGGCTGATATGCTGGAAATTTTACCTTTATTTATTAACATTTCTGAACCTTTTATCCTGGCAGGTGATTTTAATTGTATTTTAAAAGGCGAAAGCCGACGCTCCGGTTCCGTGAGTAGAAATTATGACAAAACGTCTGGAATGTTAAGCAATATTATAAATGATTGTAAATTAACTGATGTGTATAAAGAATGTAACAAGGATAGCCCTATAGACGCTGGTTTCACCTGGAGCAATTCTACATGTAGCTCCAGGATAGATTTTGTTTTAGGTTCAGAAAAAATACTGCCAGTGAAATGTGAAGTTTTAACTAATATTCTCTCAGATCACAAGGTTTTATCTTTTAGAGTGAGGATTAATGGAAAGAAGAAATGTGGTAAGAAATCTTGGAAATTGAATGTGTCCCTTTTAAAAGATCCACAAATTTTATCGGATTTTATTGAGTTTTATGTAAAGTGTAGAAAAAGGAAAAACCCCAATATTTCTTTTAGCTCCTGGTGGGATAGAATGAAAATAAGCATTAAAGATTTCTTTATTAAGAAAAGCATACAAAAAGCTAAAGAAAAGTTTGAGATCTATAATTTTCTTAATATCAGGTTACAGACATTGTACAAATTCAAAGACAATGGTCTGGATGTAGGTAATGATATATTGAGTCTTAAAGGAGAAATTTCAAAGTGGTTGGAACAAAAAGGAAAAGAACTGATTTTTCGTTCAAAGGTAAAACACGTAGAAGAGGATGAGACTTGTTCCAGGTATTTTTTTAAGAAAAACAAACAGGCAAAAACAATAATTGATAACATAGATGGAGATAATAATATCAACGTTATATTGGATAAGGTAAATGTCTATTTTAATGATCTTTTTAATGTAAAAACTATAGACCATGATTTAATACACACTTTCCTGGGGGAGATCAAGTCCACCCTAGATGCTGATGCCCAAAGTTTTTTATCCCAACCTCTATGTGAGGAAGAGATTTTAGAAACCATGAAGAGTTTTAAAAATGGTAAAGTGCCGGGCCCTGATGGTATCCCCATAGAGTTTTATATAAGTTTTTATGATATTTTAAAAGATGATTTGTTTAATTTGTTTTCCGAAGTTTTTAATAATAAGGTTTTACTCAACTCATGGAAGAAAGGTGAGGTATCACTACTATACAAAAAAGGTGACAAAACGGATCTTAAAAACTGGAGGCCGATAACTCTTTTAAATAGTGATTACAAAATTATGGCTAAGATCTGTGCAAATCGGTTGAAAAAGGTGATACATAAAGTAATTCATGCAAATCAGGTATGCGGGGTACCTGGGCGTAGTATCTGGGACAATTTAAACCTGGTGAAAGATTGTATTGAAGATGTAAAAACCAGAAAGACAAAGATGTCAATCCTAGCGGTGGATTTTGAGAAAGCTTTTGACCGCGTGTCTCATTTTTATCTTTTTAAAGTTTTAGAAAAAATGGGCATTCCGGGTGGGTTTTTATTGTCTCTTAAAGCTTTTTATAATGATTGTACGAGTAAGATTTTAGTTAATGGTTTTAAAACAAAAGAGGTAGTTTTAAAATCAGGGGTGAAGCAGGGTTGCCCTTTGTCCCCCCTGCTTTTTATATGTGCTATAGAACCCCTTTTATGTACAATACGCCGGGATAAGCAAATATGTGGAGTACCCTTACCCGGAGGGAACGGTCTACAAGTTAAAGTTGTAAGCTATATGGATGATGTAGCAGTGTTTGGATGTGATGTACCTTCAATACAAAAAACGATAAGCCAAATTCAGTCTTTTTGTACAGTTTCCGGTTTTAAAATTAATCTTACTAAATGTAATATTTTAAATGTCGGGGGGATGAGTTTACATGATGTACCAATTGCAGTTACAGATTCCATTACTATTTTAGGTGTTTCTTTTAATGAATCTAATAATGGTTTTAATAGCTGGGATGCGGCAGCACAGAAAATTAATCAGAAAATCTGCATGTGGAATATGAGAAAGCTGTCAATGGAAGGTAAAGTTCTGATTGTAAAAATGGTGATATTACCTATCCTGTTATATCTTAGTTTGGTGTTCCCCCCTCCTACAAATTTGTTGAAACGAATTACAAAAGTATGTTTTACCTTTTTTTGGGGCTCAAAAATGGAGAAACTCAAAAGAGAAATTGTGACAAAGCCAAAGGTTAAAGGTGGGAAAGATTTCCCTGTTTTAGATAAGTTTCTTTTAATACATTTTTTCTGTTTCTGTTTTAAAACCCTTTTTAAAGATAATTACCTTTCCTATTTTATGCGTTTTAACACTGGTTTTCTCATGAGAAGGTTTGGTTGGTTTTAAACGGTTTTATCCTTTCCTTATGCTTTTAACCTACCTGCACATTATGAGATTTTAAAGAAAATTATTCTTGATTTTAATTTGAATAAGAAACAGACAGGGGATCTATGTAACAGCAAGACACTACTCAAACAAATTAGTACTGATGTGACGTTGTGTGATATTGAACGTTATGATGATGACAAAACTGTACACATATGGAAAATGATTAACGCCCCTTATCTTTTTAATGTACAGAAAGACATGTCTTGGAGCTGCGCACACCACTGTCTTCCTTGCCGGGCATTCCAGTACAGAAGAGGTTTTGTGAGGTCTGCCATCTGCCCAAGAGAAGGTTGTCAAGAAGAAGAGACAGTGAAGCATCTTTTATGGACTTGTGCTTTTGCTAAAGAGTTCTGGAGAAGATTAATCCCCCTGCTGGAGAAAATGGTGGACCTCAAGGACTTTAATTTTGCATCAGTGTTATATGGTCTTCTGGAATGCCCAACAATGGACCAAAAAATAATGGCGTGGAAGACAGTGAATTGTGCCAAGATAGCGCTCTGGAATGCTAGAAATATTGCTGTTTTTAAACATGAAATGTTACCAGTAGATGATGTTTTAGCCTTTTGTAAAAGTGAAATGTACATATACTATTTATTGGACAGGAAAAAGAATGTAACGTTGGCAGGCAAATGGCTTTTTAACCTATGGAATATTTGAAGTCTTGTAAAATTTGCTGTGATGGAATTTTTATTTTTCTTTGAAGTCCCGAAAGTGTAATGTGGATGTAATGGTTTTATTTCTGTAATTTGTTAAATTTTAAATAAACGGTTTTTATCCCCATGTGGGGGATAGCCAAATTAAAAAAAAATCTGTTCTTATCAGTTTAATATCTGATACGTCCCCTATCTGGGGACCATATATTAAATGGATTTTTAGAACAGGGAGATGGAAAAAGAGCTTGCTCTGTCCACTCCACGCATTGACCTGGTATTGCAGTATCTCCAGGACCGGTGCACCCCTTCTTTAATGCAGTTTCTAAAATCAGAAAGAATTGAATTCAATGCTTTTTGTTCATTTTGCTTGTTTGTCGGATTTTGGGATGGACTCTTTGGCTTTGCTTTTCTTCTCCTCATTGGATTTTTCATGTTAAAAGTTGCAGAAGCCAGATGACAAGCTCATTTTGGTTCAACTTCAGCAACTGTGCATTGCATTGCCATGTAATGTAATGTAATGCAATGCTATCTATCTAGCTCTCCCTCTATACTTCCTTTTGGATAAACAGACATATTAGGCAAGCATTTTGGAGCTTTCACCTAAATAACTACAGGTGGTGAGATAAGCTGCACAATATAATTGACCTTTCAGTATATTGTTGCACACACATCATCTATTTAGCAAATGCCCTTGTTATCAACAGCAGCCTTTTAAACTCACCTGAGCTAACAGGTATGTGAGCTGGTTACTCTGCTGCACTTAAAATTTCTTTTTTGGTTTGCTACAATGCCTTTTCTGAAACGTTGTCTCCCTCTGCTGGAACACTGACTTCTTTCATTTAATGCCTGCAGACTATAAAAGAGAAACCAACCCAAAAAGTTTGGTTGATTAGTCTGTGGCATTCTTTTAAACTGTTGCTTATGGCGGTCTCTGTGAGCTTCTCAGTGACATTCAGCCATCCAGGTATCCCGCCTGCAGTAGACGGAATGTGGCAATGGAAAGCTGGCTGCGCGTGTCATAATAGGCTCTGAGCCTTTATATACCTGCGCACAGCAGCAGCCACCTTCAGTCTGCTGCTGGACAGCCAGCAGCAGCAGCAGCAGGAGAGGTAATTAATCAGCAACCCTCCTGCTAAGGGTAGACAGCTGCTCGTTCCACCCCCCCCCGCCTTAATTGGTTCTCCTCCCTTCCAACGGTGTTGAGGCGGGTGGGAACAGCCGGGGGTTGAGGGTACTGTGCTAAAAGAGGTGGAGTTATGCAGATCTAAAACTCGTGGATTGCAGCAGCAGCAAGCCGAAAAGTGCAGGCATGTGAGGGATCTAGAGGTTGACAGCATGTCTTCTTAACGGGAGTCCAGGTGGCCATCTCCACAAATGGACTTTTCAGAATCCTTGGGTGGCACCGTAGTCGGAAACCAATTCTGGTTATCGCTTCTCGGCCTTTTGGCTAAGATCAAGTGCAGTGATCTAACGGTTGTTGCCTTGGTCTCGGCTAGGAGGTGCCTGGGGTACCCGGCTTGTTAGCCTTGGGGGATCGCTCTCTCTTAACGGAGGGAGCTTCACCCCCTTGCTGCTATTGGCAAGTCGGATTAATCCCCAGGCAACGAGAGGCGATCACCCTTGTCACTACTTCGGTAGGGGGCAACTGTTCCCACACATAGCTGTGGGGACAACATTGTGGAAGGACTTGAAGATGGAGGATGTAATGAAGTGGAATTGCTTACGCTTTTCTGCGAAGATGGACTGTTTGTTGGAGGAAGAAGAAGTTCTGGATTTGCTGGAGGAATATGGAGCAGTAGAAAAGAAGGATATCTTGTGCATGCAAGAGCTAAGGTACAAGAAGATGTATGATGTGACTTTACGCTTGGAGGAGAAATGTCTTCATTTCTTGAAGTGTTGGAATGGAGGGAAGGTTGGAGTGAAGCCACTTTTTTTGGGAAAACCAAGAACTGTGGTAGTAAGTATGGACGATCCTTTTGTGATAATGGAGGAAGTGCTGGAGTATTTAAAGAAGAAATGTGTGTTGGTAAAGTTCCAGAAGGACTATTTGAACAAAGTTGGAGTATGGAACGGAAAAAGACGATTTGTAGTATGGATGAAGAGAGAAGAAGAGTTGGTTATGGGAAAAATTGTGATAAATGGCAGGACTGGTTTCTGTTATATGGAAAAAGACAAGAAGAGTTTTGAAGAATGTAAAGAGGAGCAGAGAGAGTTGCAAGTAGATAAAGAGAAAGAAGAAATTGTGAAAAAGAAGCAAGATTTGGTGAGAAGTAAAGACTCATTGTTAGAAGGAGTAAAGATTGAAGATTGTGCTGTGGGAGAAGAGGAGATACAAGTAAAGCAGATATTTGTAAGGAGAGAACTAAAGGAAAATGATAAAGAAAAGAGACGTAAGTCGGCGGACAAGAAAGAAGAGAAAGTAACATGTGATAGTGCTGAAGGTGAAAAGATTTTGTTGGAAGGTTTTTTGGATAGTGACTGGGATATGTGGGACAGGTCTTGGAGTAGGAAAAGACGTGGAAGGAAAAAAGCTATGAGTTAATTGTTAATGTCTTGTAGGAAGGTTTTTTTTGCTGATGTAAGATTGTTTTATGTTTGTTAAATTTATTAAGTATTATTATTAAATTTTCTAATAAAAAAAAAAAGTTGAATTCGGATGATGAAGGCGTAGGCGACATTTTTGTTGTCCATGCATATGGAATTTAATTTATGTCGCGTCTTCTGATGCATTCAATTAAAAAAAAATCTGTTCTTATCAGTTTAATATCTGATACGTCCCCTATCTGGGGACCATATATTAAATGGATTTTTAGAACAGGGAGATGGAAAAAGAGCTTGCTCTGTCCACTCCACGCATTGACCTGGTATTGCAGTATCTCCAGGACCGGTGCACCCCTTCTTTAATGCAGTTTCTAAAATCAGAAAGAATTGAATTCAATGCTTTTTGTTCATTTTGCTTGTTTGTCGGATTTTGGGATGGACTCTTTGGCTTTGCTTTTCTTCTCCTCATTGGATTTTTCATGTTAAAAGTTGCAGAAGCCAGATGACAAGCTCATTTTGGTTCAACTTCAGCAACTGTGCATTGCATTGCCATGTAATGTAATGTAATGCAATGCTATCTATCTAGCTCTCCCTCTATACTTCCTTTTGGATAAACAGACATATTAGGCAAGCATTTTGGAGCTTTCACCTAAATAACTACAGGTGGTGAGATAAGCTGCACAATATAATTGACCTTTCAGTATATTGTTGCACACACACCATCTATTTAGCAAATGCCCTTGTTATCAACAGCAGCCTTTTAAACTCACCTGAGCTAACAGGTATGTGAGCTGGTTACTCTGCTGCGCTTAAAATTTCTTTTTTGGTTTGCTACAATGCCTTTTCTGAAACGTTGTCTCCCTCTGCTGGAACACTGACTTCTTTCATTTAATGCCTGCAGACTATAAAAGAGAAACCAACCCAAAAAGTTTGGTTGATTAGTCTGTGGCATTCTTTCAAACTGTTGCTTATGGCGGTCTCTGTGAGCTTCTCAGTGACATTCAGCCATCCAGGTATCCCGCCTGCAGTAGACGGAATGTGGCAATGGAACGCTGGCTGCGCGTGTCATAATAGGCTCTGAGCCTTTATATACCTGCGCACAGCAGCAGCCACCTTCAGTCTGCTGCTGGACAGCCAGCAGCAGCAGCAGCAGGAGAGGTAATTAATCAGCAACCCTCCTGCTAAGGGTAGACAGCTGCTCGTTCCACCCCCCCCCCGCCTTAATTGGTTCTCCTCCCTTCCAACGGTGTTGAGGCGGGTGGGAACAGCCGGGGGTTGAGGGTACTGTGCTAAAAGAGGTGGAGTTATGCAGATCTAAAACGCGTGGATTGCAGCAGCAGCAAGCCGAAAAGTGCAGGCATGTGAGGGATCTAGAGGTTGACAGCATGTCTTCTTAACGGGAGTCCAGGTGGCCATCTCCACAAATGGACTTTTCAGAATCCTTGGGTGGCACCGTAGTCGGAAACCAATTCTGGTTATCGCTTCTCGGCCTTTTGGCTAAGATCAAGTGTAGTATCTGTTCTTATCAGTTTAATATCTGATACGTCCCCTATCTGGGGACCATATATTAAATGGATTTTTAGAACAGGGAGATGGAAAAAGAGCTTGCTCTGTCAACTCCACGCATTGACCTGGTATTGCAGTATCTCCAGGACCGGTGCACCCCTTCTTTAATGCAGTTTCTAAAATCAGAAAGAATTGAATTCAATGCTTTTTGTTCATTTTGCTTGTTTGTCGGATTTTGGGATGGACTCTTTGGCTTTGCTTTTCTTCTTCTCATTGGATTTTTCATGTTAAAAGTTGCAGAAGCCAGATGACAAGCTCATTTTGGTTCAACTTCAGCAACTGTGCATTGCATTGCCATGTAATGTAATGTAATGCAATGCTATCTATCTAGCTCTCCCTCTATACTTCCTTTTGGATAAACACACATATTAGGCAAGCATTTTGGAGCTTTCACCTAAATAACTACAGGTGGTGAGATAAGCTGCACAATATAATTGACCTTTCAGTATATTGTTGCACACACACCATCTATTTACCAAATGCCCTTGTTATCAACAGCAGCCTTTTAAACTCACCTGAGCTAACAGGTATGTGAGCTGGTTACTCTGCTGCGCTTAAAATTTCTTTTTGGTTTGCTACAATGCCTTTTCTGAAACGTTGTCTCCCTCTGCTGGAACACTGACTTCTTTCATTTAATGCCTGCAGACTATAAAAGAGAAACCAACCCAAAAAGTTTGG
Organism: Phyllobates terribilis; assembly: GCF_046119375.1. Classification (NCBI taxonomy): domain Eukaryota; kingdom Metazoa; phylum Chordata; class Amphibia; order Anura; family Dendrobatidae; genus Phyllobates; species Phyllobates terribilis. The sequence goes on from NW_027362868.1 coordinate 2,580,458, forward strand.
TTGATTAGTCTGTGGCATTCTTTTAAACTGTTGCTTATGGCGGTCTCTGTGAGCTTCTCAGTGACATTCAGCCATCCAGGTATCCCGCCTGCAGTAGACGGAATGTGGCAATGGAACGCTGGCTGCGCGTGTCATAATAGGCTCTGAGCCTTTATATACCTGCGCACAGCAGCAGCCACCTTCAGTCTGCTGCTGGACAGCCAGCAGCAGCAGCAGCAGGAGAGGTAATTAATCAGCAACCCTTCTGCTAAGGGTAGACAGCTGCTCGTTCCACCCCCCCCCCCCCGCCTTAATTGGTTCTCCTCCCTTCCAACGGTGTTGAGGCGGGTGGGAACAGCCGGGGGTTGAGGGTACTGTGCTAAAAGAGGTGGAGTTATGCAGATCTAAAACGCGTGGATTGCAGCAGCAGCAAGCCGAAAAGTGCAGGCATGTGAGGGATCTAGAGGTTGACAGCATGTCTTCTTAACGGGAGTCCAGGTGGCCATCTCCACAAATGGACTTTTCAGAATCCTTGGGTGGCACCGTAGTCGGAAACCAATTCTGGTTATCGCTTCTCGGCCTTTTGGCTAAGATCAAGTGTAGTATCTGTTCTTATCAGTTTAATATCTGATACGTCCCCTATCTGGAGACCATATATTAAATGGATTTTTAGAACAGGGAGATGGAAAAAGAGCTTGCTCTGTCCACTCCACGCATTGACCTGGTATTGCAGTATCTCCAGGACCGGTGCACCCCTTCTTTAATGCAGTTTCTAAAATCAGAAAGAATTGAATTCAATGCTTTTTGTTCATTTTGCTTGTTTGTCGGATTTTGGGATGGACTCTTTGGCTTTGCTTTTCTTCTCCTCATTGGATTTTTCATGTTAAAAGTTGCAGAAGCCAGATGACAAGCTCATTTTGGTTCAACTTCAGCAACTGTGCATTGCATTGCCATGTAATGTAATGTAATGCAATGCTATCTATCTAGCTCTCCCTCTATACTTCCTTTTGGATAAACAGACATATTAGGCAAGCATTTTGGAGCTTTCACCTAAATAACTACAGGTGGTGAGATAAGCTGCACAATATAATTGACCTTTCAGTATATTGTTGCACACACACCATCTATTTAGCAAATGCCCTTGTTATCAACAGCAGCCTTTTAAACTCACCTGAGCTAACAGGTATGTGAGCTGGTTACTCTGCTGCGCTTAAAATTTCTTTTTTGGTTTGCTACAATGCCTTTTCTGAAACGTTGTCTCCCTCTGCTGGAACACTGACTTCTTTCATTTAATGCCTGCAGACTATAAAAGAGAAACCAACCCAAAAAGTTTGGTTGATTAGTCTGTGGCATTCTTTTAAACTGTTGCTTATGGCGGTCTCTGTGAGCTTCTCAGTGACATTCAGCCATCCAGGTATCCCGCCTGCAGTAGACGGAATGTGGCAATGGAACGCTGGCTGCGCGTGTCATAATAGGCTCTGAGCCTTTATATACCTGCGCACAGCAGCAGCCACCTTCAGTCTGCTGCTGGACAGCCAGCAGCAGCAGCAGCAGGAGAGGTAATTAATCAGCAACCCTCCTGCTAAGGGTAGACAGCTGCTCGTTCCACCCCCCCCCCCCGCCTTAATTGGTTCTCCTCCCTTCCAACGGTGTTGAGGCGGGTGGGAACAGCCGGGGGTTGAGGGTACTGTGCTAAAAGAGGTGGAGTTATGCAGATCTAAAACGCGTGGATTGCAGCAGCAGCAAGCCGAAAAGTGCAGGCATGTGAGGGATCTAGAGGTTGACAGCATGTCTTCTTAACGGGAGTCCAGGTGGCCATCTCCACAAATGGACTTTTCAGAATCCTTGGGTGGCACCGTAGTCGGAAACCAATTCTGGTTATCGCTTCTCGGCCTTTTGGCTGAGATCAAGTGTAGTATCTGTTCTTATCAGTTTAATATCTGATACGTCCCCTATCTGGGGACCATATATTAAATGGATTTTTAGAACAGGGAGATGGAAAAAGAGCTTGCTCTGTCCACTCCACGCATTGACCTGGTATTGCAGTATCTCCAGGACCGGTGCACCCCTTCTTTAATGCAGTTTCTAAAATCAGAAAGAATTGAATTCAATGCTTTTTGTTCATTTTGCTTGTTTGTCGGATTTTGGGATGGACTCTTTGGCTTTGCTTTTCTTCTCCTCATTGGATTTTTCATGTTAAAAGTTGCAGAAGCCAGATGACAAGCTCATTTTGGTTCAACTTCAGCAACTGTGCATTGCATTGCCATGTAATGTAATGTAATGCAATGCTATCTATCTAGCTCTCCCTCTATACTTCCTTTTGGATAAACAGACATATTAGGCAAGCATTTTGGAGCTTTCACCTAAATAACTACAGGTGGTGAGATAAGCTGCAAAATATAATTGACCTTTCAGTATATTGTTGCACACACACCATCTATTTAGCAAATGCCCTTGTTATCAACAGCAGCCTTTTAAACTCACCTGAGCTAACAGGTATGTGAGCTGGTTACTCTGCTGCGCTTAATATTTCTTTTTTGGTTTGCTACAATGCCTTTTCTGAAACGTTGTCTCCCTCTGCTGGAACACTGACTTCTTTCATTTAATGCCTGCAGACTATAAAAGAGAAACCAACCCAAAAAGTTTGGTTGATTAGTCTGTGGCATTCTTTTAAACTGTTGCTTATGGCGGTCTCTGTGAGCTTCTCAGTGACATTCAGCCATCCAGGTATCCCGCCTGCAGTAGACGGAATGTGGCAATGGAACGCTGGCTGCGCGTGTCATAATAGGCTCTGAGCCTTTATATACCTGCGCACAGCAGCAGCCACCTTCAGTCTGCTGCTGGACAGCCAGCAGCAGCAGCAGCAGGAGAGGTAATTAATCAGCAACCCTCCTGCTAAGGGTAGACAGCTGCTCGTTCCACCCCCCCCCCCCGCCTTAATTGGTTCTCCTCCCTTCCAACGGTGTTGAGGCGGGTGGGAACAGCCGGGGGTTGAGGGTACTGTGCTAAAAGAGGTGGAGTTATGCAGAGCTAAAACGCGTGGATTGCAGCAGCAGCAAGCCGAAAAGTGCAGGCATGTGAGGGATCTAGAGGTTGACAGCATGTCTTCTTAACGGGAGTCCAGGTGGCCATCTCCACAAATGGACTTTTCAGAATCCTTGGGTGGCACCGTAGTCGGAAACCAATTCTGGTTATCGCTTCTCGGCCTTTTGGCTAAGATCAAGTGTAGTATCTGTTCTTATCAGTTTAATATCTGATACGTCCCCTATCTGGGGACCATATATTAAATGGATTTTTAGAACACGGAGATGGAAAAAGAGCTTGCTCTGTCCACTCCACGCATTGACCTGGTATTGCAGTATCTCCAGGACCGGTGCACCCCTTCTTTAATGCAGTTTCTAAAATCAGAAAGAATTGAATTCAATGCTTTTTGTTCATTTTGCTTGTTTGTCGGATTTTGGGATGGACTCTTTGGCTTTGCTTTTCTTCTCCTCATTGGATTTTTCATGTTAAAAGTTGCAGAAGCCAGATGACAAGCTCATTTTGGTTCAACTTCAGCAACTGTGCATTGCATTGCCATGTAATGTAATGTAATGCAATGCTATCTATCTAGCTCTCCCTCTATACTTCCTTTTGGATAAACAGACATATTAGGCAAGCATTTTGGAGCTTTCACCTAAATAACTACAGGTGGTGAGATAAGCTGCACAATATAATTGACCTTTCAGTATATTGTTGCACACACACCATCTATTTAGCAAATGCCCTTGTTATCAACAGCAGCCTTTTAAACTCACCTGAGCTAACAGGTATGTGAGCTGGTTACTCTGCTGCGCTTAAAATTTCTTTTTTGGTTTGCTACAATGCCTTTTCTGAAACGTTGTCTCCCTCTGCTGGAACACTGACTTCTTTCATTTAATGCCTGCAGACTATAAAAGAGAAACCAACCCAAAAAGTTTGGTTGATTAGTCTGTGGCATTCTTTTAAACTGTTGCTTATGGCGGTCTCTGTGAGCTTCTCAGTGACATTCAGCCATCCAGGTATCCCGCCTGCAGTAGACGGAATGTGGCAATGGAACGCTGGCTGCGCGTGTCATAATAGGCTCTGAGCCTTTATATACCTGCGCACAGCAGCAGCCACCTTCAGTCTGCTGCTGGACAGCCAGCAGCAGCAGCAGCAGGAGAGGTAATTAATCAGCAACCCTCCTGCTAAGGGTAGACAGCTGCTCGTTCCACACCCCCCCCCCGCCTTAATTGGTTCTCCTCCCTTCCAACGGTGTTGAGGCGGGTGGGAACAGCCGGGGGTTGAGGGTACTGTGCTAAAAGAGGTGGAGTTATGCAGATCTAAAACGCGTGGATTGCAGCAGCAGCAAGCCGAAAAGTGCAGGCATGTGAGGGATCTAGAGGTTGACAGCATGTCTTCTTAACGGGAGTCCAGGTGGCCATCTCCACAAATGGACTTTTCAGAATCCTTGGGTGGCACCGTAGTCGGAAACCAATTCTGGTTATCGCTTCTCGGCCTTTTGGCTAAGATCAAGTGTAGTGTCTGTTCTTATCAGTTTAATATCTGATACGTCCCCTATCTGGGGACCATATATTAAATGGATTTTTAGAACAGGGAGATGGAAAAAGAGCTTGCTCTGTCCACTCCACGCATTGACCTGGTATTGCAGTATCTCCAGGACCGGTGCACCCCTTCTTTAATGCAGTTTCTAAAATCAGAAAGAATTGAATTCAATGCTTTTTGTTCATTTTGCTTGTTTGTCGGATTTTGGGATGGACTCTTTGGCTTTGCTTTTCTTCTCCTCATTGGATTTTTCATGTTAAAAGTTGCAGAAGCCAGATGACAAGCTCATTTTGGTTCAACTTCAGCAACTGTGCATTGCATTGCCATGTAATGTAATGTAATGCAATGCTATCTATCTAGCTCTCCCTCTATACTTCCCTTTGGATAAACAGACATATTAGGCAAGCATTTTGGAGCTTTCACCTAAATAACTACAGGTGGTGAGATAAGCTGCACAATATAATTGACCTTTCAGTATATTGTTGCAAACACACCATCTATTTAGCAAATGCCCTTGTTATCAACAGCAGCCTTTTAAACTCACCTGAGCTAACAGGTATGTGAGCTGGTTACTCTGCTGCGCTTAAAATTTCTTTTTTGGTTTGCTACAATGCCTTTTCTGAAACGTTGTCTCCCTCTGCTGGAACACTGACTTCTTTCATTTAATGCCTGCAGACTATAAAAGAGAAACCAACCCAAAAAGTTTGGTTGATTAGTCTGTGGCATTCTTTTAAACTGTTGCTTATGGCGGTCTCTGTGAGCTTCTCAGTGACATTCAGCCATCCAGGTATCCCGCCTGCAGTAGACGGAATGTGGCAATGGAACGCTGGCTGCGCGTGTCATAATAGGCTCTGAGCCTTTATATACCTGCGCACAGAAGCAGCCACCTTCAGTCTGCTGCTGGACAGCCAGCAGCAGCAGCAGCAGGAGAGGTAATTAATCAGCAACCCTCCTGCTAAGGGTAGACAGCTGCTCGTTCCACCCCCCCCCGCCTTAATTGGTTCTCCTCCCTTCCAACGGTGTTGAGGCGGGTGGGAACAGCCGGGGGTTGAGGGTACTGTGCTAAAAGAGGTGGAGTTATGCAGATCTAAAACGCGTGGATTGCAGCAGCAGCAAGCCGAAAAGTGCAGGCATGTGAGGGATCTAGAGGTTGACAGCATGTCTTCTTAACGGGAGTCCAGGTGGCCATCTCCACAAATGGACTTTTCAGAATCCTTGGGTGGCACCGTAGTCGGAAACCAATTCTGGTTATCGCTTCTCGGCCTTTTGGCTAAGATCAAGTGTAGTATCTGTTCTTATCAGTTTAATATCTGATACGTCCCCTATCTGGGGACCATATATTAAATGGATTTTTAGAACAGGGAGATGGAAAAAGAGCTTGCTCTGTCCACTCCACGCATTGACCTGGTATTGCAGTATCTCCAGGACCGGTGCACCCCTTCTTTAATGCAGTTTCTAAAATCAGAAAGAATTGAATTCAATGCTTTTTGTTCATTTTGCTTGTTTGTCGGATTTTGGGATGGACTCTTTGGCTTTGCTTTTCTTCTCCTCATTGGATTTTTCATGTTAAAAGTTGCAGAAGGCAGATGACAAGCTCATTTTGGTTCAACTTCAGCAACTGTGCATTGCATTGCCATGTAATGTAATGTAATGCAATGCTATCTATCTAGCTCTCCCTCTATACTTCCTTTTGGATAAACAGACATATTAGGCAAGCATTTTGGAGCTTTCACCTAAATAACTACAGGTGGTGAGATAAGCTGCACAATATAATTGACCTTTCAGTATATTGTTGCACACACACCATCTATTTAGCAAATGCCCTTGTTATCAACACCAGCCTTTTAAACTCACCTGAGCTAACAGGTATGTGAGCTGGTTACTCTGCTGCGCTTAAAATTTCTTTTTTGGTTTGCTACAATGCCTTTTCTGAAACGTTGTCTCCCTCTGCTGGAACACTGACTTCTTTCATTTAATGCCTGCAGACTATAAAAGAGAAACCAACCCAAAAAGTTTGGTTGATTAGTCTGTGGCATTCTTTTAAACTGTTGCTTATGGCGGTCTCTGTGAGCTTCTCAGTGACATTCAGCCATCCAGGTATCCCGCCTGCAGTAGACGGAATGTGGCAATGGAACGCTGGCTGCGCGTGTCATAATAGGCTCTGAGCCTTTATATACCTGCGCACAGCAGCAGCCACCTTCAGTCTGCTGCTGGACAGCCAGCAGCAGCAGCAGCAGCAGGAGAGGTAATTAATCAGCAACCCTCCTGCTAAGGGTAGACAGCTGCTCGTTCCACCCCCCCCCCGCCTTAATTGGTTCTCCTCCCTTCCAACGGTGTTGAGGCGGGTGGGAACAGCCGGGAGTTGAGGGTACTGTGCTAAAAGAGGTGGAGTTATGCAGATCTAAAACGCGTGGATTGCAGCAGCAGCAAGCCGAAAAGTGCAGGCATGTGAGGGATCTAGAGGTTGACAGCATGTCTTCTTAACGGGAGTCCAGGTGGCCATCTCCACAAATGGACTTTTCAGAATCCTTGGGTGGCACCGTAGTCGGAAACCAATTCTGGTTATCGCTTCTCGGCCTTTTGGCTAAGATCAAGTGTAGTATCTGTTCTTATCAGTTTAATATCTGATACGTCCCCTATCTGGGGACCATATATTAAATGGATTTTTAGAACAGGGAGATGGAAAAAGAGCTTGCTCTGTCCACTCCACGCATTGACCTGGTATTGCAGTATCTCCAGGACCGGTGCACCCCTTCTTTAATGCAGTTTCTAAAATCAGAAAGAATTGAATTCAATGCTTTTTGTTCATTTTGCTTGTTTGTCGGATTTTGGGATGGACTCTTTGGCTTTGCTTTTCTTCTCCTCATTGGATTTTTCATGTTAAAAGTTGCAGAAGGCAGATGACAAGCTCATTTTGGTTCAACTTCAGCAACTGTGCATTGCATTGCCATGTAATGTAATGTAATGCAATGCTATCTATCTAGCTCTCCCTCTATACTTCCTTTTGGATAAACAGACATATTAGGCAAGCATTTTGGAGCTTTCACCTAAATAACTACAGGTGGTGAGATAAGCTGCACAATATAATTGACCTTTCAGTATATTGTTGCACACACACCATCTATTTAGCAAATGCCCTTGTTATCAACAGCAGCCTTTTAAACTCACCTGAGCTAACAGGTATGTGAGCTGGTTACTCTGCTGCGCTTAAAATTTATTTTTTGGTTTGCTACAATGCTTTTTCTGAAACGTTGTCTCCCTCTGCTGGAACACTGACTTCTTTCATTTAATGCCTGCAGACTATAAAAGAGAAACAAACCCAAAAAGTTTGGTTGATTAGTCTGTGGCATTCTTTTAAACTGTTGCTTATGGCGGTCTCTGTGAGCTTCTCAGTGACATTCAGCCATCCAGGTATCCCGCCTGCAGTAGACGGAATGTGGCAATGGAACGCTGGCTGCGCGTGTCATAATAGGCTCTGAGCCTTTATATACCTGCGCACAGCAGCAGCCACCTTCAGTCTGCTGCTGGACAGCCAGTAGCAGCAGCAGCAGGAGAGGTAATTAATCAGCAACCCTCCTGCTAAGGGTAGACAGCTGCTCGTTCCACCCCACCCCCCCGCCTTAATTGGATCTCCTCCCTTCCAACGGTGTTGAGGCGGGTGGGAACAGCCGGGGGTTGAGGGTACTGTGCTAAAAGAGGTACAGTTATGCAGATCTAAAACGCGTGGATTGCAGCAGCAGCAAGCCGAAAAGTGCAGGCATGTGAGGGATCTAGAGGTTGACAGCATGTCTTCTTAACGGGAGTCCAGGTGGCCATCTCCACAAATGGACTTTTCAGAATCCTTGGGTGGCACCGTAGTCGGAAACCAATTCTGGTTATCGCTTCTCGGCCTTTTGGCTAAGATCAAGTGTAGTATCTGTTCTTATCAGTTTAATATATGATACGTCCCCTATCTGGGGACCATATATTAAATGGATTTTTAGAACAGGGAGATGGAAAAAGAGCTTGCTCTGTCCACTCCACGCATTGACCTGGTATTGCAGTATCTCCAGGACCGGTGCACCCCTTCTTTAATGCAGTTTCTAAAATCAGAAAGAATTGAATTCAATGCTTTTTGTTCATTTTGCTTGTTTGTCGGATTTTGGGATGGACTCTTTGGCTTTGCTTTTCTTCTCCTCATTGGATTTTTCATGTTAAAAGTTGCAGAAGCCAGATGACAAGCTCATTTTGGTTCAACTTCAGCAACTGTGCATTGCATTGCCATGTAATGTAATGTAATGCAATGCTATCTATCTAGCTCTCCCTCTATACTTCCTTTTGGATAAACAGACATATTAGGCAAGCATTTTGGAGCTTTCACCTAAATAACTACAGGTGGTGAGATAAGCTGCACAATATAATTGACCTTTCAGTATATTGTTGCACACACACCATCTATTTAGCAAATGCCCTTGTTATCAACAGCAGCCTTTTAAACTCACCTGAGCTAACAGGTATGTGAGCTGGTTACTCTGCTGCGCTTAAAATTTCTTTTTTGGTTTGCTACAATGCCTTTTCTGAAACGTTGTCTCCCTCTGCTGGAACACTGACTTCTTTCATTTAATGCCTGCAGACTATAAAAGAGAAACCAACCCAAAAAGTTTGGTTGATTAGTCTGTGGCATTCTTTTAAACTGTTGCTTATGGCGGTCTCTGTGAGCTTCTCAGTGACATTCAGCCATCCAGGTATCCCGCCTGCAGTAGACGGAATGTGGCAATGGAACGCTGGCTGCGCGTGTCATAATAGGCTCTGAGCCTTTATATACCTGCGCACAGCAGCAGCCACCTTCAGTCTGCTGCTGGACAGCCAGCAGCAGCAGGAGAGGTAATTAATCAGCAACCCTCCTGCTAAGGGTAGACAGCTGCTCGTTCCACCCCCCCCCCCCGCCTTAATTGGTTCTCCTCCCTTCCAACGGTGTTGAGGCGGGTGGGAACAGCCGGGAGTTGAGGGTACTGTGCTAAAAGAGGTGGAGTTATGCAGATCTAAAACGCGTGGATTGCAGCAGCAGCAAGCCGAAAAGTGCAGGCATGTGAGGGATCTAGAGGTTGACAGCATGTCTTCTTAACGGGAGTCCAGGTGGCCATCTCCACAAATGGACTTTTCAGAATCCTTGGGTGGCACCGTAGTCGGAAACCAATTCTGGTTATCGCTTCTCGGCCTTTTGGCTAAGATCAAGTGTAGTATCTGTTCTTATCAGTTTAATATCTGATACGTCCCCTATCTGGGGACCATATATTAAATGGATTTTTAGAACAGGGAGATGGAAAAAGAGCTTGCTCTGTCCACTCCACGCATTGACCTGGTATTGCAGTATCTCCAGGACCGGTGCACCCCTTCTTTAATGCAGTTTCTAAAATCAGAAAGAATTGAATTCAATGCTTTTTGTTCATTTTGCTTGTTTGTCGGATTTTGGGATGGACTCTTTGGCTTTGCTTTTCTTCTCCTCATTGGATTTTTCATGTTAAAAGTTGCAGAAGGCAGATGACAAGCTCATTTTGGTTCAACTTCAGCAACTGTGCATTGCATTGCCATGTAATGTAATGTAATGCAATGCTATCTATCTAGCTCTCCCTCTATACTTCCTTTTGGATAAACAGACATATTAGGCAAGCATTTTGGAGCTTTCACCTAAATAACTACAGGTGGTGAGATAAGCTGCACAATATAATTGACCTTTCAGTATATTGTTGCACACACACCATCTATTTAGCAAATGCCCTTGTTATCAACAGCAGCCTTTTAAACTCACCTGAGCTAACAGGTATGTGAGCTGGTTACTCTGCTGCGCTTAAAATTTCTTTTTTGGTTTGCTACAATGCCTTTTCTGAAACGTTGTCTCCCTCTGCTGGAACACTGACTTCTTTCATTTAATGCCTGCAGACTATAAAAGAGAAACCAACCCAAAAAGTTTGGTTGATTAGTCTGTGGCATTCTTTTAAACTGTTGCTTATGGCGGTCTCTGTGAGCTTCTCAGTGACATTCAGCCATCCAGGTATCCCGCCTGCAGTAGACGGAATGTGGCAATGGAACGCTGGCTGCGCGTGTCATAATAGGCTCTGAGCCTTTATATACCTGCGCACAGCAGCAGCCACCTTCAGTCTGCTGCTGGACAGCCAGCAGCAGCAGCAGCAGGAGAGGTAATTAATCAGCAACCCTCCTGCTAAGGGTAGACAGCTGCTCGTTCCACCCCACCCCCCCGCCTTAATTGGTTCTCCTCCCTTCCAACGGTGTTGAGGCGGGTGGGAACAGCCGGGGGTTGAGGGTACTGTGCTAAAAGAGGTGGAGTTATGCAGATCTAAAACGCGTGCATTGCAGCAGCAGCAAGCCGAAAAGTGCAGGCATGTGAGGGATCTAGAGGTTGACAGCATGTCTTCTTAACGGGAGTCCAGCTGGCCATCTCCACAAATGGACTTTTCAGAATCCTTGGGTGGCACCGTAGTCGGAAACCAATTCTGGTTATCGCTTCTCGGCCTTTTGGCTAAGATCAAGTGTAGTATCTGTTCTTATCAGTTTAATATATGATACGTCCCCTATCTGGGGACCATATATTAAATGGATTTTTAGAACAGGGAGATGGAAAAAGAGCTTGCTCTGTCCACTCCACGCATTGACCTGGTATTGCAGTATCTCCAGGACCGGTGCACCCCTTCTTTAATGCAGTTTCTAAAATCAGAAAGAATTGAATTCAATGCTTTTTGTTCATTTTGCTTGTTTGTCGGATTTTGGGATGGACTCTTTGGCTTTGCTTTTCTTCTCCTCATTGGATTTTTCATGTTAAAAGTTGCAGAAGCCAGATGACAAGCTCATTTTGGTTCAACTTCAGCAACTGTGCATTGCATTGCCATGTAATGTAATGTAATGCAATGCTATCTATCTAGCTCTCCCTCTATACTTCCTTTTGGATAAACAGACATATTAGGCAAGCATTTTGGAGCTTTCACCTAAATAACTACAGGTGGTGAGATAAGCTGCACAATATAATTGACCTTTCAGTATATTGTTGCACACACACCATCTATTTAGCAAATGCCCTTGTTATCAACAGCAGCCTTTTAAACTCACCTGAGCTAACAGGTATGTGAGCTGGTTACTCTGCTGCGCTTAAAATTTCTTTTTTGGTTTGCTACAATGCCTTTTCTGAAACGTTGTCTCCCTCTGCTGGAACACTGACTTCTTTCATTTAATGCCTGCAGACTATAAAAGAGAAACCAACCCAAAAAGTTTGGTTGATTAGTCTGTGGCATTCTTTTAAACTGTTGCATATGGCGGTCTCTGTGAGCTTCTCAGTGACATTCAGCCATCCAGGTATCCCGCCTGCAGTAGACGGAATGTGGCAATGGAACGCTGGCTGCGCGTGTCATAATAGGCTCTGAGCCTTTATACATCTGCGCACAGCAGCAGCCACCTTCAGTCTGCTGCTGGACAGCCAGCAGCAGCAGCAGCAGGAGAGGTAATTAATCAGCAACCCTCCTGCTAAGGGTAGACAGCTGCTCGTTCCACCCCCCCCCCCCCGCCTTAATTGGTTCTCCTCCCTTCCAACGGTGTTGAGGCGGGTGGGAACAGCCGGGGGTTGAGGGTACTGTGCTAAAAGAGGTGGAGTTATGCAGATCTAAAACGCGTGGATTGCAGCAGCAGCAAGCCGAAAAGTGCAGGCATGTGAGGGATCTAGAGGTTGACAGCATGTCTTCTTAACGGGAGTCCAGGTGGCCATCTCCACAAATGGACTTTTCAGAATCCTTGGGTGGCACCGTAGTCGGAAACCAATTCTGGTTATCGCTTCTCGGCCTTTTGGCTAAGATCAAGTGTAGTATCTGTTCTTATCAGTTTAATATATGATACGTCCCCTATCTGGGGACCATATATTAAATGGATTTTTAGAACAGGGAGATGGAAAAAGAGCTTGCTCTGTCCACTCCACGCATTGACCTGGTATTGCAGTATCTCCAGGACCGGTGCACCCCTTCTTTAATGCAGTTTCTAAAATCAGAAAGAATTGAATTCAATGCTTTTTGTTCATTTTGCTTGTTTGTCGGATTTTGGGATGGACTCTTTGGCTTTGCTTTTCTTCTCCTCATTGGATTTTTCATGTTAAAAGTTGCAGAAGCCAGATGACAAGCTCATTTTGGTTCAACTTCAGCAACTGTGCATTGCATTGCCATGTAATGTAATGTAATGCAATGCTATCTATCTAGCTCTCCCTCTATACTTCCTTTTGGATAAACAGACATATTAGGCAAGCATTTTGGAGCTTTCACCTAAATAACTACAGGTGGTGAGATAAGCTGCACAATATAATTGACCTTTCAGTATATTGTTGCACACACACCATCTATTTAGCAAATGCCCTTGTTATCAACAGCAGCCTTTTAAACTCACCTGAGCTAACAGGTATGTGAGCTGGTTACTCTGCTGCGCTTAAAATTTCTTTTTTGGTTTGCTACAATGCCTTTTCTGAAACGTTGTCTCCCTCTGCTGGAACACTGACTTCTTTCATTTAATGCCTGCAGACTATAAAAGAGAAACCAACCCAAAAAGTTTGGTTGATTAGTCTGTGGCATTCTTTTAAACTGTTGCTTATGGCGGTCTCTGTGAGCTTCTCAGTGACATTCAGCCATCCAGGTATCCCGCCTGCAGTAGACGGAATGTGGCAATGGAACGCTGGCTGCGCGTGTCATAATAGGCTCTGAGCCTTTATATACCTGCGCACAGCAGCAGCCACCTTCAGTCTGCTGCTGGACAGCCAGCAGCAGCAGGAGAGGTAATTAATCAGCAACCCTCCTGCTAAGGGTAGACAGCTGCTCGTTCCACCCCCCCCCCCGCCTTAATTGGTTCTCCTCCCTTCCAACGGTGTTGAGGCGGGTGGGAACAGCCGGGAGTTGAGGGTACTGTGCTAAAAGAGGTGGAGTTATGCAGATCTAAAACGCGTGGATTGCAGCAGCAGCAAGCCGAAAAGTGCAGGCATGTGAGGGATCTAGAGGTTGACAGCATGTCTTCTTAACGGGAGTCCAGGTGGCCATCTCCACAAATGGACTTTTCAGAATCCTTGGGTGGCACCGTAGTCGGAAACCAATTCTGGTTATCGCTTCTCGGCCTTTTGGCTAAGATCAAGTGTAGTATCTGTTCTTATCAGTTTAATATCTGATACGTCCCCTATCTGGGGACCATATATTAAATGGATTTTTAGAACAGGGAGATGGAAAAAGAGCTTGCTCTGTCCACTCCACGCATTGACCTGGTATTGCAGTATCTCCAGGACCGGTGCACCCCTTCTTTAATGCAGTTTCTAAAATCAGAAAGAATTGAATTCAATGCTTTTTGTTCATTTTGCTTGTTTGTCGGATTTTGGGATGGACTCTTTGGCTTTGCTTTTCTTCTCCTCATTGGATTTTTCATGTTAAAAGTTGCAGAAGGCAGATGACAAGCTCATTTTGGTTCAACTTCAGCAACTGTGCATTGCATTGCCATGTAATGTAATGTAATGCAATGCTATCTATCTAGCTCTCCCTCTATACTTCCTTTTGGATAAACAGACATATTAGGCAAGCATTTTGGAGCTTTCACCTAAATAACTACAGGTGGTGAGATAAGCTGCACAATATAATTGACCTTTCAGTATATTGTTGCACACACACCATCTATTTAGCAAATGCCCTTGTTATCAACAGCAGCCTTTTAAACTCACCTGAGCTAACAGGTATGTGAGCTGGTTACTCTGCTGCGCTTAAAATTTCTTTTTTGGTTTGCTACAATGCCTTTTCTGAAACGTTGTCTCCCTCTGCTGGAACACTGACTTCTTTCATTTAATGCCTGCAGACTATAAAAGAGAAACCAACCCAAAAAGTTTGGTTGATTAGTCTGTGGCATTCTTTTAAACTGTTGCTTATGGCGGTCTCTGTGAGCTTCTCAGTGACATTCAGCCATCCAGGTATCCCGCCTGCAGTAGACGGAATGTGGCAATGGAACGCTGGCTGCGCGTGTCATAATAGGCTCTGAGCCTTTATATACCTGCGCACAGCAGCAGCCACCTTCAGTCTGCTGCTGGACAGCCAGCAGCAGCAGCAGCAGGAGAGGTAATTAATCAGCAACCCTCCTGCTAAGGGTAGACAGCTGCTCGTTCCACCCCACCCCCCCGCCTTAATTGGTTCTCCTCCCTTCCAACGGTGTTGAGGCGGGTGGGAACAGCCGGGGGTTGAGGGTACTGTGCTAAAAGAGGTGGAGTTATGCAGATCTAAAACGCGTGCATTGCAGCAGCAGCAAGCCGAAAAGTGCAGGCATGTGAGGGATCTAGAGGTTGACAGCATGTCTTCTTAACGGGAGTCCAGCTGGCCATCTCCACAAATGGACTTTTCAGAATCCTTGGGTGGCACCGTAGTCGGAAACCAATTCTGGTTATCGCTTCTCGGCCTTTTGGCTAAGATCAAGTGTAGTATCTGTTCTTATCAGTTTAATATATGATACGTCCCCTATCTGGGGACCATATATTAAATGGATTTTTAGAACAGGGAGATGGAAAAAGAGCTTGCTCTGTCCACTCCACGCATTGACCTGGTATTGCAGTATCTCCAGGACCGGTGCACCCCTTCTTTAATGCAGTTTCTAAAATCAGAAAGAATTGAATTCAATGCTTTTTGTTCATTTTGCTTGTTTGTCGGATTTTGGGATGGACTCTTTGGCTTTGCTTTTCTTCTCCTCATTGGATTTTTCATGTTAAAAGTTGCAGAAGCCAGATGACAAGCTCATTTTGGTTCAACTTCAGCAACTGTGCATTGCATTGCCATGTAATGTAATGTAATGCAATGCTATCTATCTAGCTCTCCCTCTATACTTCCTTTTGGATAAACAGACATATTAGGCAAGCATTTTGGAGCTTTCACCTAAATAACTACAGGTGGTGAGATAAGCTGCACAATATAATTGACCTTTCAGTATATTGTTGCACACACACCATCTATTTAGCAAATGCCCTTGTTATCAACAGCAGCCTTTTAAACTCACCTGAGCTAACAGGTATGTGAGCTGGTTACTCTGCTGCGCTTAAAATTTCTTTTTTGGTTTGCTACAATGCCTTTTCTGAAACGTTGTCTCCCTCTGCTGGAACACTGACTTCTTTCATTTAATGCCTGCAGACTATAAAAGAGAAACCAACCCAAAAAGTTTGGTTGATTAGTCTGTGGCATTCTTTTAAACTGTTGCTTATGGCGGTCTCTGTGAGCTTCTCAGTGACATTCAGCCATCCAGGTATCCCGCCTGCAGTAGACGGAATGTGGCAATGGAACGCTGGCTGCGCGTGTCATAATAGGCTCTGAGCCTTTATACATCTGCGCACAGCAGCAGCCACCTTCAGTCTGCTGCTGGACAGCCAGCAGCAGCAGCAGCAGGAGAGGTAATTAATCAGCAACCCTCCTGCTAAGGGTAGACAGCTGCTCGTTCCACCCCCCCCCCCCCGCCTTAATTGGTTCTCCTCCCTTCCAACGGTGTTGAGGCGGGTGGGAACAGCCGGGGGTTGAGGGTACTGTGCTAAAAGAGGTGGAGTTATGCAGATCTAAAACGCGTGGATTGCAGCAGCAGCAAGCCGAAAAGTGCAGGCATGTGAGGGATCTAGAGGTTGACAGCATGTCTTCTTAACGGGAGTCCAGGTGGCCATCTCCACAAATGGACTTTTCAGAATCCTTGGGTGGCACCGTAGTCGGAAACCAATTCTGGTTATCGCTTCTCGGCCTTTTGGCTAAGATCAAGTGTAGTATCTGTTCTTATCAGTTTAATATCTGATACGTCCCCTATCTGGGGACCATATATTAAATGGATTTTTAGAACAGGGAGATGGAAAAAGAGCTTGCTCTGTCCACTCCACGCATTGACCTGGTATTGCAGTATCTCCAGGACCGGTGCACCCCTTCTTTAATGCAGTTTCTAAAATCAGAAAGAATTGAAATCAATGCTTTTTGTTCATTTTGCTTGTTTGTCGGATTTTGGGATGGACTCTTTGGCTTTGCTTTTCTTCTCCTCATTGGATTTTTCATGTTAAAAGTTGCAGAAGCCAGATGACAAGCTCATTTTGGTTCAACTTCAGCAACTGTGCATTGCATTGCCATGTAATGTAATGTAATGCAATGCTATCTATCTAGCTCTCAATCTATACTTCCCTTTGGATAAACAGACATATTAGGCAAGCATTTTGGAGCTTTCACCTAAATAACTACAGGTGGTGAGATAAGCTGCACAATATAATTGACCTTTCAGTATATTGTTGCACACACACCATCTATTTAGCAAATGCCCTTGTTATCAACAGCAGCCTTTTAAACTCACCTGAGCTAACAGGTATGTGAGCTGGTTACTCTGCTGCGCTTAAAATTTCTTTTTTGGTTTGCTACAATGCCTTTTCTGAAACGTTGTCTCCCTCTGCTGGAACACTGACTTCTTTCATTTAATGCCTGCAGACTATAAAAGAGAAACCAACCCAAAAAGTTTGGTTGATTAGTCTGTGGCATTCTTTTAAACTGTTGCTTATGGCGGTCTCTGTGAGCTTCTCAGTGACATTCAGCCATCCAGGTATCCCGCCTGCAGTAGACGGAATGTGGCAATGGAACGCTGGCTGCGCGTGTCATAATAGGCTCTGAGCCTTTATATACCTGCGCACAGCAGCAGCCACCTTCAGTCTGCTGCTGGACAGCCAGCAGCAGCAGCAGCAGGAGAGGTAATTAATCAGCAACCCTCCTGCTAAGGGTAGACAGCTGCTCGTTCCACCCCCCCCCCCGCCTTAATTGGTTCTCCTCCCTTCCAACGGTGTTGAGGCGGGTGGGAACAGCCGGGGGTTGAGGGTACTGTGCTAAAAGAGGTGGAGTTATGCAGATCTAAAACGCGTGGATTGCAGCAGCAGCAAGCCGAAAAGTGCAGGCATGTGAGGGATCTAGAGGTTGACAGCATGTCTTCTTAACGGGAGTCCAGGTGGCCATCTCCACAAATGGACTTTTCAGAATCCTTGGGTGGCACCGTAGTCGGAAACCAATTCTGGTTATCGCTTCTCGGCCTTTTGGCTAAGATCAAGTGTAGTATCTGTTCTTATCAGTTTAATATCTGATACGTCCCCTATCTGGGGACCATATATTAAATGGATTTTTAGAACAGGGAGATGGAAAAAGAGCTTGCTCTGTCCACTCCACGCATTGACCTGGTATTGCAGTATCTCCAGGACCGGTGCACCCCTTCTTTAATGCAGTTTCTAAAATCAGAAAGAATTGAATTCAATGCTTTTTGTTCATTTTGCTTGTTTGTCGGATTTTGGGATGGACTCTTTGGCTTTGCTTTTCTTCTCCTCATTGGATTTTTCATGTTAAAAGTTGCAGAAGGCAGATGACAAGCTCATTTTGGTTCAACTTCAGCAACTGTGCATTGCATTGCCATGTAATGTAATGTAATGCAATGCTATCTATCTAGCTCTCCCTCTATACTTCCTTTTGGATAAACAGACATATTAGGCAAGCATTTTGGAGCTTTCACCTAAATAACTACAGGTGGTGAGATAAGCTGCACAATATAATTGACCTTTCAGTATATTGTTGCACACACACCATCTATTTAGCAAATGCCCTTGTTATCAACAGCAGCCTTTTAAACTCACCTGAGCTAACAGGTATGTGAGCTGGTTACTCTGCTGCGCTTAAAATTTCTTTTTTGGTTTGCTACAATGCCTTTTCTGAAACGTTGTCTCCCTCTGCTGGAACACTGACTTCTTTCATTTAATGCCTGCAGACTATAAAAGAGAAACCAACCCAAAAAGTTTGGTTGATTAGTCTGTGGCATTCTTTTAAACTGTTGCTTATGGCGGTCTCTGTGAGCTTCTCAGTGACATTCAGCCATCCAGGTATCCCGCCTGCAGTAGACGGAATGTGGCAATGGAACGCTGGCTGCGCGTGTCATAATAGGCTCTGAGCCTTTATATACCTGCGCACAGCAGCAGCCACCTTCAGTCTGCTGCTGGACAGCCAGCAGCAGCAGCAGCAGGAGAGGTAATTAATCAGCAACCCTCCTGCTAAGGGTAGACAGCTGCTCGTTCCACCCCACCCCCCCGCCTTAATTGGTTCTCCTCCCTTCCAACGGTGTTGAGGCGGGTGGGAACAGCCGGGGGTTGAGGGTACTGTGCTAAAAGAGGTGGAGTTATGCAGATCTAAAACGCGTGCATTGCAGCAGCAGCAAGCCGAAAAGTGCAGGCATGTGAGGGATCTAGAGGTTGACAGCATGTCTTCTTAACGGGAGTCCAGCTGGCCATCTCCACAAATGGACTTTTCAGAATCCTTGGGTGGCACCGTAGTCGGAAACCAATTCTGGTTATCGCTTCTCGGCCTTTTGGCTAAGATCAAGTGTAGTATCTGTTCTTATCAGTTTAATATATGATACGTCCCCTATCTGGGGACCATATATTAAATGGATTTTTAGAACAGGGAGATGGAAAAAGAGCTTGCTCTGTCCACTCCACGCATTGACCTGGTATTGCAGTATCTCCAGGACCGGTGCACCCCTTCTTTAATGCAGTTTCTAAAATCAGAAAGAATTGAATTCAATGCTTTTTGTTCATTTTGCTTGTTTGTCGGATTTTGGGATGGACTCTTTGGCTTTGCTTTTCTTCTCCTCATTGGATTTTTCATGTTAAAAGTTGCAGAAGCCAGATGACAAGCTCATTTTGGTTCAACTTCAGCAACTGTGCATTGCATTGCCATGTAATGTAATGTAATGCAATGCTATCTATCTAGCTCTCCCTCTATACTTCCTTTTGGATAAACAGACATATTAGGCAAGCATTTTGGAGCTTTCACCTAAATAACTACAGGTGGTGAGATAAGCTGCACAATATAATTGACCTTTCAGTATATTGTTGCACACACACCATCTATTTAGCAAATGCCCTTGTTATCAACAGCAGCCTTTTAAACTCACCTGAGCTAACAGGTATGTGAGCTGGTTACTCTGCTGCGCTTAAAATTTCTTTTTTGGTTTGCTACAATGCCTTTTCTGAAACGTTGTCTCCCTCTGCTGGAACACTGACTTCTTTCATTTAATGCCTGCAGACTATAAAAGAGAAACCAACCCAAAAAGTTTGGTTGATTAGTCTGTGGCATTCTTTTAAACTGTTGCTTATGGCGGTCTCTGTGAGCTTCTCAGTGACATTCAGCCATCCAGGTATCCCGCCTGCAGTAGACGGAATGTGGCAATGGAACGCTGGCTGCGCGTGTCATAATAGGCTCTGAGCCTTTATACATCTGCGCACAGCAGCAGCCACCTTCAGTCTGCTGCTGGACAGCCAGCAGCAGCAGCAGCAGGAGAGGTAATTAATCAGCAACCCTCCTGCTAAGGGTAGACAGCTGCTCGTTCCACCCCCCCCCCCCCCCGCCTTAATTGGTTCTCCTCCCTTCCAACGGTGTTGAGGCGGGTGGGAACAGCCGGGGGTTGAGGGTACTGTGCTAAAAGAGGTGGAGTTATGCAGATCTAAAACGCGTGGATTGCAGCAGCAGCAAGCCGAAAAGTGCAGGCATGTGAGGGATCTAGAGGTTGACAGCATGTCTTCTTAACGGGAGTCCAGGTGGCCATCTCCACAAATGGACTTTTCAGAATCCTTGGGTGGCACCGTAGTCGGAAACCAATTCTGGTTATCGCTTCTCGGCCTTTTGGCTAAGATCAAGTGTAGTATCTGTTCTTATCAGTTTAATATCTGATACGTCCCCTATCTGGGGACCATATATTAAATGGATTTTTAGAACAGGGAGATGGAAAAAGAGCTTGCTCTGTCCACTCCACGCATTGACCTGGTATTGCAGTATCTCCAGGACCGGTGCACCCCTTCTTTAATGCAGTTTCTAAAATCAGAAAGAATTGAAATCAATGCTTTTTGTTCATTTTGCTTGTTTGTCGGATTTTGGGATGGACTCTTTGGCTTTGCTTTTCTTCTCCTCATTGGATTTTTCATGTTAAAAGTTGCAGAAGCCAGATGACAAGCTCATTTTGGTTCAACTTCAGCAACTGTGCATTGCATTGCCATGTAATGTAATGTAATGCAATGCTATCTATCTAGCTCTCCCTCTATACTTCCTTTTGGATAAACAGACATATTAGGCAAGCATTTTGGAGCTTTCACCTAAATAACTACAGGTGGTGAGATAAGCTGCACAATATAATTGACCTTTCAGTATATTGTTGCACACACACCATCTATTTAGCAAATGCCCTTGTTATCAACAGCAGCCTTTTAAACTCACCTGAGCTAACAGGTATGTGAGCTGGTTACTCTGCTGCGCTTAAAATTTCTTTTTTGGTTTGCTACAATGCCTTTTCTGAAACGTTGTCTCCCTCTGCTGGAACACTGACTTCTTTCATTTAATGCCTGCAGACTATAAAAGAGAAACCAACCCAAAAAGTTTGGTTGATTAGTCTGTGGCATTCTTTTAAACTGTTGCTTATGGCGGTCTCTGTGAGCTTCTCAGTGACATTCAGCCATCCAGGTATCCCGCCTGCAGTAGACGGAATGTGGCAATGGAACGCTGGCTGCGCGTGTCATAATAGGCTCTGAGCCTTTATATACCTGCGCACAGCAGCAGCCACCTTCAGTCTGCTGCTGGACAGCCAGCAGCAGCAGCAGCAGGAGAGGTAATTAATCAGCAACCCTCCTGCTAAGGGTAGACAGCTGCTCGTTCCACCCCCCCCCCCGCCTTAATTGGTTCTCCTCCCTTCCAACGGTGTTGAGGCGGGTGGGAACAGCCGGGGGTTGAGGGTACTGTGCTAAAAGAGGTGGAGTTATGCAGATCTAAAACGCGTGGATTGCAGCAGCAGCAAGCCGAAAAGTGCAGGCATGTGAGGGATCTAGAGGTTGACAGCATGTCTTCTTAACGGGAGTCCAGGTGGCCATCTCCACAAATGGACTTTTCAGAATCCTTGGGTGGCACCGTAGTCGGAAACCAATTCTGGTTATCGCTTCTCGGCCTTTTGGCTAAGATCAAGTGTAGTATCTGTTCTTATCAGTTTAATATCTGATACGTCCCCTATCTGGGGACCATATATTAAATGGATTTTTAGAACAGGGAGATGGAAAAAGAGCTTGCTCTGTCCACTTCACGCATTGACCTGGTATTGCAGTATCTCCAGGACCGGTGCACCCCTTCTTTAATGCAGTTTCTAAAATCAGAAAGAATTGAATTCAATGCTTTTTGTTCATTTTCTTGTTTGTCGGATTTTGGGATGGACTCTTTGGCTTTGCTTTTCTTCTCCTCATTGGATTTTTCATGTTAAAAGTTGCAGAAGCCAGATGACAAGCTCATTTTGGTTCAACTTCAGCAACTGTGCATTGCATTGCCATGTAATGTAATGTAATGCAATGCTATCTATCTAGCTCTCCCTCCATACTTCCTTTTGGATAAACAGACATATTAGGCAAGCATTTTGGAGCTTTCACCTAAATAACTACAGGTGGTGAGATAAGCTGCACAATATAATTGACCTTTCAGTATATTGTTGCACACACACCATCTATTTAGCAAATGCCCTTGTTATCAACAGCAGCCTTTTAAACTCACCTGAGCTAACAGGTATGTGAGCTGGTTACTCTGCTGCGCTTAAAATTTCTTTTTTGGTTTGCTACAATGCCTTTTCTGAAACGTTGTCTCCCTCTGCTGGAACACTGACTTCTTTCATTTAATGCCTGCAGACTATAAAAGAGAAACCAACCCAAAAAGTTTGGTTGATTAGTCTGTGGCATTCTTTTAAACTGTTGCTTATGGCGGTCTCTGTGAGCTTCTCAGTGACATTCAGCCATCCAGGTATCCCGCCTGCAGTAGACGGAATGTGGCAATGGAACGCTGGCTGCGCGTGTCATAATAGGCTCTGAGCCTTTATATACCTGCGCACAGCAGCAGCCACCTTCAGTCTGCTGCTGGACAGCCAGCAGCAGCAGCAGGAGAGGTAATTAATCAGCAACCCTCCTGCTAAGGGTAGACAGCTGCTCGTTCCACCCCCCCCCCCGCCTTAATTGGTTCTCCTCCCTTCCAACGGTGTTGAGGCGGGTGGGAACAGCCAGGGTTTGAGGGTACTGTGCTAAAAGAGGTGGAGTTATGCAGATCTAAAACGCGTGGATTGCAGCAGCAGCAAGCCGAAAAGTGCAGGCATGTGAGGGATCTAGAGGTTGACAGCATGTCTTCTTAACGGGAGTCCAGGTGGCCATCTCCACAAATGGACTTTTCAGAATCCTTGGGTGGCACCGTAGTCGGAAACCAATTCTGGTTATCGCTTCTCGGCCTTTTGGCTAAGATCAAGTGTAGTATCTGTTCTTATCAGTTTAATATCTGATACGTCCCCTATCTGGGGACCATATATTAAATGGATTTTTAGAACAGGGAGATGGAAAAAGAGCTTGCTCTGTCCACTCCACGCATTGACCTGGTATTGCAGTATCTCCAGGACCGGTGCACCCCTTCTTTAATGCAGTTTCTAAAATCAGAAAGAATTGAATTCAATGCTTTTTGTTCATTTTGCTTGTTTGTCGGATTTTGGGATGGACTCTTTGGCTTTGCTTTTCTTCTCCTCATTGGATTTTTCATGTTAAAAGTTGCAGAAGCCAGATGACAAGCTCATTTTGGTTCAACTTCAGCAACTGTGCATTGCATTGCCATGTAATGTAATGTAATGCAATGCTATCTATCTAGCTCTCCCTCTATACTTCCTTTTGGATAAACAGACATATTAGGCAAGCATTTTGGAGCTTTCACCTAAATAACTACAGGTGGTGAGATAAGCTGCACAATATAATTGACCTTTCAGTATATTGTTGCACACACACCATCTATTTAGCAAATGCCCTTGTTATCAACAGCAGCCTTTTAAACTCACCTGAGCTAACAGGTATGTGAGCTGGTTACTCTGCTGCGCTTAAAATTTCTTTTTTGGTTTGCTACAATGCCTTTTCTGAAACGTTGTCTCCCTCTGCTGGAACACTGACTTCTTTCATTTAATGCCTGCAGACTATAAAAGAGAAACCAACCCAAAAAGTTTGGTTGATTAGTCTGTGGCATTCTTTTAAACTGTTGCTTATGGCGGTCTCTGTGAGCTTCTCAGTGACATTCAGCCATCCAGGTATCCCGCCTGCAGTAGACGGAATGTGGCAATGGAACGCTGGCTGCGCGTGTCATAATAGGCTCTGAGCCTTTATATACCTGCGCACAGCAGCAGCCACCTTCAGTCTGCTGCTGGACAGCCAGCAGCAGCAGCAGCAGGAGAGATAATTAATCAGCAACCCTCCTGCTAAGGGTAGACAGCTGCTCGTTCCACCCCCCCCCCCCGCCTTAATTGGTTCTCCTCCCTTCCAACGGTGTTGAGGCGGGTGGGAACAGCCGGGGGTTGAGGGTAATGTGCTAAAAGAGGTGGAGTTATGCAGATCTAAAACGCGTGGATTGCAGTAGCAGCAAGCCGAAAAGTGCAGGCATGTGAGGGATCTAGAGGTTGACAGCATGTCTTCTTAACGGGAGTCCAGGTGGCCATCTCCACAAATGGACTTTTCAGAATCCTTGGGTGGCACCGTAGTCGGAAATCAATTCTGGTTATCGCTTCTCGGCCTTTTGGCTAAGATCAAGTGTAGTATCTTTCGAAAAGGCGGTTTTGGATGTTGGCCGCCCTAGTAGATTGATACATTATGCACACTGGGGTTTAGGCGCTTGTTAGTACGCCAGGTGGCTAATATAGTCATCTGGTGGAAAGCATGGCCCCCCAGGATCGACGCCATTGGGCCGGGGAAGATCGAAAGCCCGAAGTGTGAAGTGCCCCAGGAGTGGTGACCCTGGGGTGCCTTAACTCACTGGGATTGGGAACCCCACTTGAGTTTATGGCACATTTGCACAAGCACTTCAAATTTTCTTTCTTCGCACACACCCTTATTCCGGGCCTTCTGGCCTTAGGATGGGGAATTTTTCAATTCCCGATCGAAGGTCCGGGCAGTATTATACTGTGAAACCTTCACTATTTATTTAATTTCTTTGTCACTGTGTGTCCACTTATTCACGTGTGTCACGTCCTACTAGGATTTTGTCGGGATGCGGTTCCCTTACGGGTTCCTCTCTTGGCAGGTCTAGGGGGGGAGTGTGTGGCCATCAGGTTCCGCTCCCCCCTGAACCCCCCTGGCTCTCCTCTTTCGGGAGGAGAGCGTTGTTGGCTCCCCTCTTCCGGGAGGGGAGCACAGTCTTTGGCTCCCAGTGCCTTGCTCCGGTGAGAACTCGGGCAGGTGCTGGGGGTAAGATTGGGTCGCCTCTGGCTTCGGCTGGAGGTGGCTTTTTGTCCCTGTTCCTCGCTGTGGCCTTTTGGCTCGGAGGGACGGGGAATGGTTTGGGGGACCCTTCTCCTTTTGGAGAGGGTTTCAAGAAGACCAGCATCCTAGTGCACTTTTTTTGTGGCACTTGTCACTTTTTTAAGCGCACTCGGGTTTTGTACACGAATTCGGGCTTTCGATAAAAAAAAAAAATCTGTTCTTATCAGTTTAATATCTGATACGTCCCCTATCTGGGGACCATATATTAAATGGATTTTTAGAACAGGGAGATGGAAAAAGAGCTTGCTCTGTCCACTCCACGCATTGACCTGGTATTGCAGTATCTCCAGGACCGGTGCACCCCTTCTTTAATGCAGTTTCTAAAATCAGAAAGAATTGAATTCAATGCTTTTTGTTCATTTTGCTTGTTTGTCGGATTTTGGGATGGACTCTTTGGCTTTGCTTTTCTTCTCCTCATTGGATTTTTCATGTTAAAAGTTGCAGAAGCCAGATGACAAGCTCATTTTGGTTCAACTTCAGCAACTGTGCATTGCATTGCCATGTAATGTAATGTAATGCAATGCTATCTATCTAGCTCTCCCTCTATACTTCCTTTTGGATAAACAGACATATTAGGCAAGCATTTTGGAGCTTTCACCTAAATAACTACAGGTGGTGAGATAAGCTGCACAATATAATTGACCTTTCAGTATATTGTTGCACACACACCATCTATTTAGCAAATGCCCTTGTTATCAACAGCAGCCTTTTAAACTCACCTGAGCTAACAGGTATGTGAGCTGGTTACTCTGCTGCGCTTAAAATTTCTTTTTTGGTTTGCTACAATGCCTTTTCTGAAACGTTGTCTCCCTCTGCTGGAACACTGACTTCTTTCATTTAATGCCTGCAGACTATAAAAGAGAAACCAACCCAAAAAGTTTGGTTGATTAGTCTGTGGCATTCTTTTAAACTGTTGCTTATGGCGGTCTCTGTGAGCTTCTCAGTGACATTCAGCCATCCAGGTATCCCGCCTGCAGTAGACGGAATGTGGCAATGGAACGCTGGCTGCGCGTGTCATAATAGGCTCTGAGCCTTTATATACCTGCGCACAGCAGCAGCCACCTTCAGTCTGCTGCTGGACAGCCAGCAGCAGCAGCAGCAGGAGAGGTAATTAATCAGCAACCCTCCTGCTAAGGGTAGACAGCTGCTCGTTCCACCCCCCCCCCCGCCTTAATTGGTTCTCCTCCCTTCCAACGGTGTTGAGGCGGGTGGGAACAGCCGGGGGTTGAGGGTACTGTGCTAAAAGAGGTGGAGTTATGCAGATCTAAAACGCGTGGATTGCAGCAGCAGCAAGCCGAAAAGTGCAGGCATGTGAGGGATCTAGAGGTTGACAGCATGTCTTCTTAACGGGAGTCCAGGTGGCCATCTCCACAAATGGACTTTTCAGAATCCTTGGGTGGCACCGTAGTCGGAAACCAATTCTGGTTATCGCTTCTCGGCCTTTTGGCTAAGATCAAGTGTAGTATCTGTTCTTATCAGTTTAATATCTGATACGTCCCCTATCTGGGGACCATATATTAAATGGATTTTTAGAACAGGGAGATGGAAAAAGAGCTTGCTCTGTCCACTCCACGCATTGACCTGGTATTGCAGTATCTCCAGGACCGGTGCACCCCTTCTTTAATGCAGTTTCTAAAATCAGAAAGAATTGAATTCAATGCTTTTTGTTCATTTTGCTTGTTTGTCGGATTTTGGGATGGACTCTTTGGCTTTGCTTTTCTTCTCCTCATTGGATTTTTCATGTTAAAAGTTGCAGAAGCCAGATGACAAGCTCATTTTGGTTCAACTTCAGCAACTGTGCATTGCATTGCCATGTAATGTAATGTAATGCAATGCTATCTATCTAGCTCTCCCTCTATACTTCCTTTTGGATAAACAGACATATTAGGCAAGCATTTTGGAGCTTTCACCTAAATAACTACAGGTGGTGAGATAAGCTGCACAATATAATTGACCTTTCAGTATATTGTTGCACACACACCATCTATTTAGCAAATGCCCTTGTTATCAACAGCAGCCTTTTAAACTCACCTGAGCTAACAGGTATGTGAGCTGGTTACTCTGCTGCGCTTAAAATTTCTTTTTTGGTTTGCTACAATGCCTTTTCTGAAACGTTGTCTCCCTCTGCTGGAACACTGACTTCTTTCATTTAATGCCTGCAGACTATAAAAGAGAAACCAACCCAAAAAGTTTGGTTGATTAGTCTGTGGCATTCTTTTAAACTGTTGCTTATGGCGGTCTCTGTGAGCTTCTCAGTGACATTCAGCCATCCAGGTATCCCGCCTGCAGTAGACGGAATGTGGCAATGGAACGCTGGCTGCGCGTGTCATAATAGGCTCTGAGCCTTTATATACCTGCGCACAGCAGCAGCCACCTTCAGTCTGCTGCTGGACAGCCAGCAGCAGCAGCAGCAGGAGAGGTAATTAATCAGCAACCCTCCTGCTAAGGGTAGACAGCTGCTCGTTCCACCCCCCCCCCCCGCCTTAATTGGTTCTCCTCCCTTCCAACGGTGTTGAGGCGGGTGGGAACAGCCGGGGGTTGAGGGTACTGTGCTAAAAGAGGTGGAGTTATGCAGATCTAAAACGCGTGGATTGCAGCAGCAGCAAGCCGAAAAGTGCAGGCATGTGAGGGATCTAGAGGTTGACAGCATGTCTTCTTAACGGGAGTCCAGGTGGCCATCTCCACAAATGGACTTTTCAGAATCCTTGGGTGGCACCGTAGTCGGAAACCAATTCTGGTTATCGCTTCTCGGCCTTTTGGCTAAGATCAAGTGTAGTATCTGTTCTTATCAGTTTAATATCTGATACGTCCCCTATCTGGGGACCATATATTAAATGGATTTTTAGAACAGGGAGATGGAAAAAGAGCTTGCTCTGTCCACTCCACGCATTGACCTGGTATTGCAGTATCTCCAGGACCGGTGCACCCCTTCTTTAATGCAGTTTCTAAAATCAGAAAGAATTGAATTCAATGCTTTTTGTTCATTTTGCTTGTTTGTCGGATTTTGGGATGGACTCTTTGGCTTTGCTTTTCTTCTCCTCATTGGATTTTTCATGTTAAAAGTTGCAGAAGCCAGATGACAAGCTCATTTTGGTTCAACTTCAGCAACTGTGCATTGCATTGCCATGTAATGTAATGTAATGCAATGCTATCTATCTAGCTCTCCCTCTATACTTCCTTTTGGATAAACAGACATATTAGGCAAGCATTTTGGAGCTTTCACCTAAATAACTACAGGTGGTGAGATAAGCTGCACAATATAATTGACCTTTCAGTATATTGTTGCACACACACCATCTATTTAGCAAATGCCCTTGTTATCAACAGCAGCCTTTTAAACTCACCTGAGCTAACAGGTATGTGAGCTGGTTACTCTGCTGCGCTTAAAATTTCTTTTTTGGTTTGCTACAATGCCTTTTCTGAAACGTTGTCTCCCTCTGCTGGAACACTGACTTCTTTCATTTAATGCCTGCAGACTATAAAAGAGAAACCAACCCAAAAAGTTTGGTTGATTAGTCTGTGGCATTCTTTTAAACTGTTGCTTATGGCGGTCTCTGTGAGCTTCTCAGTGACATTCAGCCATCCAGGTATCCCGCCTGCAGTAGACGGAATGTGGCAATGGAACGCTGGCTGCGCGTGTCATAATAGGCTCTGAGCCTTTATATACCTGCGCACAGCAGCAGCCACCTTCAGTCTGCTGCTGGACAGCCAGCAGCAGCAGCAGCAGGAGAGGTAATTAATCAGCAACCCTCCTGCTAAGGGTAGACAGCTGCTCGTTCCACCCCCCCCCCCGCCTTAATTGGTTCTCCTCCCTTCCAACAGTGTTGAGGCGGGTGGGAACAGCCGGGGGTTGAGGGTACTGTGCTAAAAGAGGTGGAGTTATGCAGATCTAAAACGCGTGGATTGCAGCAGCAGCAAGCCGAAAAGTGCAGGCATGTGAGGGATCTAGAGGTTGACAGCATGTCTTCTTAACGGGAGTCCAGGTGGCCATCTCCACAAATGGACTTTTCAGAATCCTTGGGTGGCACCGCAGTCGGAAACCAATTCTGGTTATCGCTTCTCGGCCTTTTGGCTAAGATCAAGTGTAGTATCTGTTCTTATCAGTTTAATATCTGATACGTCCCCTATCTGGGGACCATATATTAAATGGATTTTTAGAACAGGGAGATGGAAAAAGAGCTTGCTCTGTCCACTCCACGCATTGACCTGGTATTGCAGTATCTCCAGGACCGGTGCACCCCTTCTTTAATGCAGTTTCTAAAATCAGAAAGAATTGAATTCAATGCTTTTTGTTCATTTTGCTTGTTTGTCGGATTTTGGGATGGACTCTTTGGCTTTGCTTTTCTTCTCCTCATTGGATTTTTCATGTTAAAAGTTGCAGAAGCCAGATGACAAGCTCATTTTGGTTCAACTTCAGCAACTGTGCATTGCATTGCCATGTAATGTAATGTAATGCAATGCTATCTATCTAGCTCTCCCTCTATACTTCCTTTTGGATAAACAGACATATTAGGCAAGCATTTTGGAGCTTTCACCTAAATAACTACAGGTGGTGAGATAAGCTGCACAATATAATTGACCTTTCAGTATATTGTTGCACACACACCATCTATTTAGCAAATGCCCTTGTTATCAACAGCAGCCTTTTAAACTCACCTGAGCTAACAGGTATGTGAGCTGGTTACTCTGCTGCGCTTAAAATTTCTTTTTTGGTTTGCTACAATGCCTTTTCTGAAACGTTGTCTCCCTCTGCTGGAACACTGACTTCTTTCATTTAATGCCTGCAGACTATAAAAGAGAAACCAACCCAAAAAGTTTGGTTGATTAGTCTGTGGCATTCTTTTAAACTGTTGCTTATGGCGGTCTCTGTGAGCTTCTCAGTGACATTCAGCCATCCAGGTATCCCGCCTGCAGTAGGCGGAATGTGGCAATGGAACGCTGGCTGCGCGTGTCATAATAGGCTCTGAGCCTTTATATACCTGCGCACAGCAGCAGCCACCTTCAGTCTGCTGCTGGACAGCCAGCAGCAGCAGCAGCAGGAGAGGTAATTAATCAGCAACCCTCCTGCTAAGGGTAGACAGCTGCTCGTTCCACCCCCCACCCCCCCGCCTTAATTGGTTCTCCTCCCTTCCAACGGTGTTGAGGCGGGTGGGAACAGCCGGGGGTTGAGGGTACTGTGCTAAAAGAGGTGGAGTTATGCAGATCTAAAACGCGTGGATTGCAGCAGCAGCAAGCCGAAAAGTGCAGGCATGTGAGGGATCTAGAGGTTGACAGCATGTCTTCTTAACGGGAGTCCAGGTGGCCATCTCCACAAATGGACTTTTCAGAATCCTTGGGTGGCACCGTAGTCGGAAACCAATTCTGGTTATCGCTTCTCGGCCTTTTGGCTAAGATCAAGTGTAGTATCTGTTCTTATCAGTTTAATATCTGATACGTCCCCTATCTGGGGACCATATATTAAATGGATTTTTAGAACAGGGAGATGGAAAAAGAGCTTGCTCTGTCCACTCCACGCATTGACCTGGTATTGCAGTATCTCCAGGACCGGTGCACCCCTTCTTTAATGCAGTTTCTAAAATCAGAAAGAATTGAATTCAATGCTTTTTGTTCATTTTGCTTGTTTGTCGGATTTTGGGATGGACTCTTTGGCTTTGCTTTTCTTCTCCTCATTGGATTTTTCATGTTAAAAGTTGCAGAAGCCAGATGACAAGCTCATTTTGGTTCAACTTCAGCAACTGTGCATTGCATTGCCATGTAATGTAATGTAATGCAATGCTATCTATCTAGCTCTCCCTCTATACTTCCTTTTGGATAAACAGACATATTAGGCAAGCATTTTGGAGCTTTCACCTAAATAACTACAGGTGGTGAGATAAGCTGCACAATATAATTGACCTTTCAGTATATTGTTGCACACACACCATCTATTTAGCAAATGCCCTTGTTATCAACAGCAGCCTTTTAAACTCACCTGAGCTAACAGGTATGTGAGCTGGTTACTCTGCTGCGCTTAAAATTTCTTTTTTGGTTTGCTACAATGCCTTTTCTGAAACGTTGTCTCCCTCTGCTGGAACACTGACTTCTTTCATTTAATGCCTGCAGACTATAAAAGAGAAACCAACCCAAAAAGTTTGGTTGATTAGTCTGTGGCATTCTTTTAAACTGTTGCTTATGGCGGTCTCTGTGAGCTTCTCAGTGACATTCAGCCATCCAGGTATCCCGCCTGCAGTAGACGGAATGTGGCAATGGAACGCTGGCTGCGCGTGTCATAATAGGCTCTGAGCCTTTATATACCTGCGCACAGCAGCAGCCACCTTCAGTCTGCTGCTGGACAGCCAGCAGCAGCAGCAGCAGGAGAGGTAATTAATCAGCAACCCTCCTGCTAAGGGTAGACAGCTGCTCGTTCCACCCCCCCCTCGCCTTAATTGGTTCTCCTCCCTTCCAACGGTGTTGAGGCGGGTGGGAACAGCCGGGGGTTGAGGGTACTGTGCTAAAAGAGGTGGAGTTATGCAGATCTAAAACGCGTGGATTGCAGCAGCAGCAAGCCGAAAAGTGCAGGCATGTGAGGGATCTAGAGGTTGACAGCATGTCTTCTTAACGGGAGTCCAGGTGGCCATCTCCACAAATGGACTTTTCAGAATCCTTGGGTGGCACCGTAGTCGGAAACCAATTCTGGTTATCGCTTCTCGGCCTTTTGGCTAAGATCAAGTGTAGTATCTGTTCTTATCAGTTTAATATCTGATACGTCCCCTATCTGGGGACCATATATTAAATGGATTTTTAGAACAGGGAGATGGAAAAAGAGCTTGCTCTGTCCACTCCACGCATTGACCTGGTATTGCAGTATCTCCAGGACCGGTGCACCCCTTCTTTAATGCAGTTTCTAAAATCAGAAAGAATTGAATTCAATGCTTTTTGTTCATTTTGCTTGTTTGTCGGATTTTGGGATGGACTCTTTGGCTTTGCTTTTCTTCTCCTCATTGGATTTTTCATGTTAAAAGTTGCAGAAGCCAGATGACAAGCTCATTTTGGTTCAACTTCAGCAACTGTGCATTGCATTGCCATGTAATGTAATGTAATGCAATGCTATCTATCTAGCTCTCCCTCTATACTTCCTTTTGGATAAACAGACATATTAGGCAAGCATTTTGGAGCTTTCACCTAAATAACTACAGGTGGTGAGATAAGCTGCACAATATAATTGACCTTTCAGTATATTGTTGCACACACACCATCTATTTAGCAAATGCCCTTGTTATCAACAGCAGCCTTTTAAACTCACCTGAGCTAACAGGTATGTGAGCTGGTTACTCTGCTGCGCTTAAAATTTCTTTTTTGGTTTGCTACAATGCCTTTTCTGAAACGTTGTCTCCCTCTGCTGGAACACTGACTTCTTTCATTTAATGCCTGCAGACTATAAAAGAGAAACCAACCCAAAAAGTTTGGTTGATTAGTCTGTGGCATTCTTTTAAACTGTTGCTTATGGCGGTCTCTGTGAGCTTCTCAGTGACATTCAGCCATCCAGGTATCCCGCCTGCAGTAGACGGAATGTGGCAATGGAACGCTGGCTGCGCGTGTCATAATAGGCTCTGAGCCTTTATATACCTGCGCACAGCAGCAGCCACCTTCAGTCTGCTGCTGGACAGCCAGCAGCAGCAGCAGCAGGAGAGGTAATTAATCAGCAACCCTCCTGCTAAGGGTAGACAGCTGCTCGTTCCACCCCCCCCCACCCGCCTTAATTGGTTCTCCTCCCTTCCAACGGTGTTGAGGCGGGTGGGAACAGCCGGGGGTTGAGGGTACTGTGCTAAAAGAGGTGGAGTTATGCAGATCTAAAACGCGTGGATTGCAGCAGCAGCAAGCCGAAAAGTGCAGGCATGTGAGGGATCTAGAGGTTGACAGCATGTCTTCTTAACGGGAGTCCAGGTGGCCATCTCCACAAATGGACTTTTCAGAATCCTTGGGTGGCACCGTAGTCGGAAACCAATTCTGGTTATCGCTTCTCGGCCTTTTGGCTAAGATCAAGTGTAGTATCTGTTCTTATCAGTTTAATATCTGATACGTCCCCTATCTGGGGACCATATATTAAATGGATTTTTAGAACAGGGAGATGGAAAAAGAGCTTGCTCTGTCCACTCCACGCATTGACCTGGTATTGCAGTATCTCCAGGACCGGTGCACCCCTTCTTTAATGCAGTTTCTAAAATCAGAAAGAATTGAATTCAATGCTTTTTGTTCATTTTGCTTGTTTGTCGGATTTTGGGATGGACTCTTTGGCTTTGCTTTTCTTCTCCTCATTGGATTTTTCATGTTAAAAGTTGCAGAAGCCAGATGACAAGCTCATTTTGGTTCAACTTCAGCAACTGTGCATTGCATTGCCATGTAATGTAATGTAATGCAATGCTATCTATCTAGCTCTCTCTCTATACTTCCTTTTGGATAAACAGACATATTAGGCAAGCATTTTGGAGCTTTCACCTAAATAACTACAGGTGGTGAGATAAGCTGCACAATATAATTGACCTTTCAGTATATTGTTGCACACACACCATCTATTTAGCAAATGCCCTTGTTATCAACAGCAGCCTTTTAAACTCACCTGAGCTAACAGGTATGTGAGCTGGTTACTCTGCTGCGCTTAAAATTTCTTTTTTGGTTTGCTACAATGCCTTTTCTGAAACGTTGTCTCCCTCTGCTGGAACACTGACTTCTTTCATTTAATGCCTGCAGACTATAAAAGAGAAACCAACCCAAAAAGTTTGGTTGATTAGTCTGTGGCATTCTTTTAAACTGTTGCTTATGGCGGTCTCTGTGAGCTTCTCAGTGACATTCAGCCATCCAGGTATCCCGCCTGCAGTAGACGGAATGTGGCAATGGAACGCTGGCTGCGCGTGTCATAATAGGCTCTGAGCCTTTATATACCTGCGCACAGCAGCAGCCACCTTCAGTCTGCTGCTGGACAGCCAGCAGCAGCAGCAGCAGGAGAGGTAATTAATCAGCAACCCTCCTGCTAAGGGTAGACAGCTGCTCGTTCCACCCCCCCCCCCCCGCCTTAATTGGTTCTCCTCCCTTCCAACGGTGTTGAGGCGGGTGGGAACAGCGGGGGGTTGAGGGTACTGTGCTAAAAGAGGTGGAGTTATGCAGATCTAAAACGCGTGGATTGCAGCAGCAGCAAGCCGAAAAGTGCAGGCATGTGAGGGATCTAGAGGTTGACAGCATGTCTTCTTAACGGGAGTCCAGGTGGCCATCTCCACAAATGGACTTTTCAGAATCCTTGGGTGGCACCGTAGTCGGAAACCAATTCTGGTTATCGCTTCTCGGCCTTTTGGCTAAGATCAAGTGTAGTATCTGTTCTTATCAGTTTAATATCTGATACGTCCCCTATCTGGGGACCATATATTAAATGGATTTTTAGAACAGGGAGATGGAAAAAGAGCTTGCTCTGTCCACTCCACGCATTGACCTGGTATTGCAGTATCTCCAGGACCGGTGCACCCCTTCTTTAATGCAGTTTCTAAAATCAGAAAGAATTGAATTCAATGCTTTTTGTTCATTTTGCTTGTTTGTCGGATTTTGGGATGGACTCTTTGGCTTTGCTTTTCTTCTCCTCATTGGATTTTTCATGTTAAAAGTTGCAGAAGCCAGATGACAAGCTCATTTTGGTTCAACTTCAGCAACTGTGCATTGCATTGCCATGTAATGTAATGTAATGCAATGCTATCTATCTAGCTCTCCGTCTATACTTCCTTTTGGATAAACAGACATATTAGGCAAGCATTTTGGAGCTTTCACCTAAATAACTACAGGTGGTGAGATAAGCTGCACAATATAATTGACCTTTCAGTATATTGTTGCACACACACCATCTATTTAGCAAATGCCCTTGTTATCAACAGCAGCCTTTTAAACTCACCTGAGCTAACAGGTATGTGAGCTGGTTACTCTGCTGCGCTTAAAATTTCTTTTTTGGTTTGCTACAATGCCTTTTCTGAAACGTTGTCTCCCTCTGCCGGAACACTGACTTCTTTCATTTAATGCCTGCAGACTATAAAAGAGAAACCAACCCAAAAAGTTTGGTTGATTAGTCTGTGGCATTCTTTTAAACTGTTGCTTATGGCGGTCTCTGTGAGCTTCTCAGTGACATTCAGCCATCCAGGTATCCCGCCTGCAGTAGACGGAATGTGGCAATGGAACGCTGGCTGCGCGTGTCATAATAGGCTCTGAGCCTTTATATACCTGCGCACAGCAGCAGCCACCTTCAGTCTGCTGCTGGACAGCCAGCAGCAGCAGCAGCAGGAGAGGTAATTAATCAGCAACCCTCCTGCTAAGGGTAGACAGCTGCTCGTTCCACCCCCCCCCCGCCTTAATTGGTTCTCCTCCCTTCCAACGGTGTTGAGGCGGGTGGGAACAGCCGGGGGTTGAGGGTACTGTGCTAAAAGAGGTGGAGTTATGCAGATCTAAAACGCGTGGATTGCAGCAGCAGCAAGCCGAAAAGTGCAGGCATGTGAGGGATCTAGAGGTTGACAGCATGTCTTCTTAACGGGAGTCCAGGTGGCCATCTCCACAAATGGACTTTTCAGAATCCTTGGGTGGCACCGTAGTCGGAAACCAATTCTTGTTATCGCTTCTCGGCCTTTTGGCTAAGATCAAGTGTAGTATCTGTTCTTATCAGTTTAATATCTGATACGTCCCCTATCTGGGGACCATATATTAAATGGATTTTTAGAACAGGGAGATGGAAAAAGAGCTTGCTCTGTCCACTCCACGCATTGACCTGGTATTGCAGTATCTCCAGGACCGGTGCACCCCTTCTTTAATGCAGTTTCTAAAATCAGAAAGAATTGAATTCAATGCTTTTTGTTCATTTTGCTTGTTTGTCGGATTTTGGGATGGACTCTTTGGCTTTGCTTTTCTTCTCCTCATTGGATTTTTCATGTTAAAAGTTGCAGAAGCCAGATGACAAGCTCATTTTGGTTCAACTTCAGCAACTGTGCATTGCATTGCCATGTAATGTAATGTAATGCAATGCTATCTATCTAGCTCTCCCTCTATACTTCCTTTTGGATAAACAGACATATTAGGCAAGCATTTTGGAGCTTTCACCTAAATAACTACAGGTGGTGAGATAAGCTGCACAATATAATTGACCTTTCAGTATATTGTTGCACACACACCATCTATTTAGCAAATGCCCTTGTTATCAACAGCAGCCTTTTAAACTCACCTGAGCTAACAGGTATGTGAGCTGGTTACTCTGCTGCGCTTAAAATTTCTTTTTTGGTTTGCTACAATGCCTTTTCTGAAACGTTGTCTCCCTCTGCTGGAACACTGACTTCTTTCATTTAATGCCTGCAGACTATAAAAGAGAAACCAACCCAAAAAGTTTGGTTGATTAGTCTGTGGCATTCTTTTAAACTGTTGCTTATGGCGGTCTCTGTGAGCTTCTCAGTGACATTCAGCCATCCAGGTATCCCGCCTGCAGTAGACGGAATGTGGCAATGGAACGCTGGCTGCGCGTGTCATAATAGGCTCTGAGCCTTTATATACCTGCGCACAGCAGCAGCCACCTTCAGTCTGCTGCTGGACAGCCAGCAGCAGCAGCAGCAGGAGAGGTAATTAATCAGCAACCCTCCTGCTAAGGGTAGACAGCTGCTCGTTCCACCCCCCCCCGCCTTAATTGGTTCTCCTCCCTTCCAACGGTGTTGAGGCGGGTGGGAACAGCCGGGGGTTGAGGGTACTGTGCTAAAAGAGGTGGAGTTATGCAGATCTAAAACGCGTGGATTGCAGCAGCAGCAAGCCGAAAAGTGCAGGCATGTGAGGGATCTAGAGGTTGACAGCATGTCTTCTTAACGGGAGTCCAGGTGGCCATCTCCACAAATGGACTTTTCAGAATCCTTGGGTGGCACCGTAGTCGGAAACCAATTCTGGTTATCGCTTCTCGGCCTTTTGGCTAAGATCAAGTGTAGTATCTGTTCTTATCAGTTTAATATCTGATACGTCCCCTATCTGGGGACCATATATTAAATGGATTTTTAGAACAGGGAGATGGAAAAAGAGCTTGCTCTGTCCACTCCACGCATTGACCTGGTATTGCAGTATCTCCAGGACCGGTGCACCCCTTCTTTAATGCAGTTTCTAAAATCAGAAAGAATTGAATTCAATGCTTTTTGTTCATTTTGCTTGTTTGTCGGATTTTGGGATGGACTCTTTGGCTTTGCTTTTCTTCTCCTCATTGGATTTTTCATGTTAAAAGTTGCAGAAGCCAGATGACAAGCTCATTTTGGTTCAACTTCAGCAACTGTGCATTGCATTGCCATGTAATGTAATGTAATGCAATGCTATCTATCTAGCTCTCCCTCTATACTTCCTTTTGGATAAACAGACATATTAGGCAAGCATTTTGGAGCTTTCACCTAAATAACTACAGGTGGTGAGATAAGCTGCACAATATAATTGACCTTTCAGTATATTGTTGCACACACACCATCTATTTAGCAAATGCCCTTGTTATCAACAGCAGCCTTTTAAACTCACCTGAGCTAACAGGTATGTGAGCTGGTTACTCTGCTGCGCTTAAAATTTCTTTTTTGGTTTGCTACAATGCCTTTTCTGAAACGTTGTCTCCCTCTGCTGGAACACTGACTTCTTTCATTTAATGCCTGCAGACTATAAAAGAGAAACCAACCCAAAAAGTTTGGTTGATTAGTCTGTGGCATTCTTTTAAACTGTTGCTTATGGCGGTCTCTGTGAGCTTCTCAGTGACATTCAGCCATCCAGGTATCCCGCCTGCAGTAGACGGAATGTGGCAATGGAACGCTGGCTGCGCGTGTCATAATAGGCTCTGAGCCTTTATATACCTGCGCACAGCAGCAGCCACCTTCAGTCTGCTGCTGGACAGCCAGCAGCAGCAGCAGCAGGAGAGGTAATTAATCAGCAACCCTCCTGCTAAGGGTAGACAGCTGCTCGTTCCACCCCCCCCCACCCGCCTTAATTGGTTCTCCTCCCTTCCAACGGTGCTGAGGCGGGTGGGAACAGCCGGGGGTTGAGGGTACTGTGCTAAAAGAGGTGGAGTTATGCAGATCTAAAACGCGTGGATTGCAGCAGCAGCAAGCCGAAAAGTGCAGGCATGTGAGGGATCTAGAGGTTGACAGCATGTCTTCTTAACGGGAGTCCAGGTGGCCATCTCCACAAATGGACTTTTCAGAATCCTTGGGTGGCACCATAGTCGGAAACCAATTCTGGTTATCGCTTCTCGGCCTTTTGGCTAAGATCAAGTGTAGTATCTGTTCTTATCAGTTTAATATCTGATACGTCCCCTATCTGGGGACCATATATTAAATGGATTTTTAGAACAGGGAGATGGAAAAAGAGCTTGCTCTGTCCACTCCACGCATTGACCTGGTATTGCAGTATCTCCAGGACCGGTGCACCCCTTCTTTAATGCAGTTTCTAAAATCAGAAAGAATTGAATTCAATGCTTTTTGTTCATTTTGCTTGTTTGTCGGATTTTGGGATGGACTCTTTGGCTTTGCTTTTCTTCTCCTCATTGGATTTTTCATGTTAAAAGTTGCAGAAGCCAGATGACAAGCTCATTTTGGTTCAACTTCAGCAACTGTGCATTGCATTGCCATGTAATGTAATGTAATGCAATGCTATCTATCTAGCTCTCCCTCTATACTTCCTTTTGGATAAACAGACATATTAGGCAAGCATTTTGGAGCTTTCACCTAAATAACTACAGGTGGTGAGATAAGCTGCACAATATAATTGACCTTTCAGTATATTGTTGCACACACACCATCCATTTAGCAAATGCCCTTGTTATCAACAGCAGCCTTTTAAACTCACCTGAGCTAACAGGTATGTGAGCTGGTTACTCTGCTGCGCTTAAAATTTCTTTTTTGGTTTGCTACAATGCCTTTTCTGAAACGTTGTCTCCCTCTGCTGGAACACTGACTTCTTTCATTTAATGCCTGCAGACTATAAAAGAGAAACCAACCCAAAAAGTTTGGTTGATTAGTCTGTGGCATTCTTTTAAACTGTTGCTTATGGCGGTCTCTGTGAGCTTCTCAGTGACATTCAGCCATCCAGGTATCCCGCCTGCAGTAGACGGAATGTGGCAATGGAACGCTGGCTGCGCGTGTCATAATAGGCTCTGAGCCTTTATATACCTGCGCACAGCAGCAGCCACCTTCAGTCTGCTGCTGGACAGCCAGCAGCAGCAGCAGCAGGAGAGGTAATTAATCAGCAACCCTCCTGCTAAGGGTAGACAGCTGCTCGTTCCACCCCCCCCCCCGCCTTAATTGGTTCTCCTCCCTTCCAACGGTGTTGAGGCGGGTGGGAACAGCCGGGGGTTGAGGGTACTGTGCTAAAAGAGGTGGAGTTATGCAGATCTAAAACGCGTGGATTGCAGCAGCAGCAAGCCGAAAAGTGCAGGCATGTGAGGGATCTAGAGGTTGACAGCATGTCTTCTTAACGGGAGTCCAGGTGGCCATCTCCACAAATGGACTTTTCAGAATCCTTGGGTGGCACCGTAGTCGGAAACCAATTCTGGTTATCGCTTCTCGGCCTTTTGGCTCAGATCAAGTGTAGTATCTGTTCTTTTAAGAACACAAGAGCTACGATCTACACTTGACGAGAGCGATCGAACTCGGAAGGAGAAGAGCTTCGGAGCCCAGCTGACATCGGAGAAGGAAGGCGGATATCGGTGGGAGGAAGAAGCTCTAAAGAATCCAGAAGAAGACGAAGACTCGGAGAAGAATCGGGCTGTCCTGTGGAATCTTCGAGGAAGAAAATCATCGAGACAAAGACCTTTCGGGGAATTTGTCCAGAACACGACGGGAGAAGAATCTGCATAGCTCCACCCATTCCGGGAAGAGTTCCAGATCCAGCTCCAAGAAGTAACTGCAGGAGGAAAGCCATGGCAAGCGCTGCGAGGAAGACTGAAAAGAAGAGCCTGGAGCAGGGGACAGCCAGGAGGGCCCAGCCAGGAGCCTATTCTGACCCCAAGGACTCTGCCTCCACGACTGGCCAGCAGAAGGGACCCCAGAAGCGCCGCCACGAAGCTCCAGCCCTGGAGCCATGGATGCGGCAGACGGTGGCCCTGAAGCTGAAGGAAGTGGATGGGAGGGTGCCGGATATGTCCTCGGACGTGTTCTGCCAGAAGATGCTGCTGGATCGAGGCTTCTCCAGGTCGGACACCCTCAGCATCCAGACCTTCTTGACGGGGATCTTCTTCGTCACCTTCGCCACTGTGAACACCTGTAGGAGGTTCTGGGAAATGGTAAGCGCAAAAGGACCGGATAATTCTTTCTCTGCCTTTACAGGTAGCTGCCCTATCCAGAGGGACGAAAGGAGGATCACGGTCTCCATGCGCAACCCGCACACCCCAGGCCAAGACATCTGTACCTTCCTGAGACGCTTCTGTTTGGTTGTGAAGGAACCCTCTCACATCCTGAATGGACTCGGCTTCTGGACAGGTAAGTGGTCGGTGACCGTTAGACTTCACAGGGACCTGGCGTACTCAGACGGACTTCGGCACCTGCCCCCGACATTCTCCCTGGGCAACTCCTACGGCCTCATCTATTACCCGGACATGCCGCGGAACTGCAGGAGATGCGGCAAGAACGGCCACGAGATGAAGGACTGCAAGGAGGATGCCTGCAGGATTTGTCGAGTGACAGGACACAGCTCGAACGACTGCCCGAAGAAGACGTCCTGCAACCTGTGTGGGCTGGCGGCTCATCTGTACAAGGATTGCCCCAAGCGTGAGAGATCCTGGGCATCGGTGGTTGCGACGACCCCAGCTCCGGAGGACAAGGCCCCGACGACCAGGCCTGTGAAGGTCAAGGACGCGACGACCAAGGCCCCAGCGGCCAAGGCTGAGACGACCAAGGCCAAAGCGGTCAAGGAGTCGGTGGCCAAAGCCCCAGCGACGGTCCCAGCAGCTCCGAAGCAGAAGAAAAAGTCAAAGGAGGGTAAGAGTTCTGTCACCCCTCTCTCGATCCCTCCCCCTGCCACCCCCGTCCAATCCCCCCCCACCCCGGCCACCCCTGCTGAGGATTCCACTTCCTCTTCCTCCTTCCCCTACTCCTCAGCAGGTGTCCTTTCCCCTGCCCCGGCAGCCACTCTCCCTCCCCAGACCATGGTAGCGGTGGAATTAACCTTTCCTCCACCCGCCGCTATCTATTCCGAGGAGGATTTTCCCCTTCTTGTCTCCCCAGTTCCAACCCGGGGAAAGAGGAAGGTGGAGGACAGCCCTGCTACTGAATCCTCCAAAAAGAAGATTCTGGATTTCGTAGGCGAAAAGGAGGATACCCTCCCTGAGCCAGAAGAGATGCAGCACATGGTTGAGACCCTGGTGGCCGAGCCAGAAGAGGAGGAACTGGTGGTCGCCGAGATCGAGGCCGCGCTGCTTGACCAGATGGAGGAAGAGGGCCTGCTGGTGATCCCGTCACCAGCAGTCAACACCGACGAGGGACCACCCGACCGGAGTGGTAACTAAGGTGTATTGCCTGCGCTAACTTTTTCTTTTTTCCCTACATGATGGCTAATATTAACTTATTTTCCATTAATGTCAGGAGCATCAAGGACAAGTTCAGCCGTCAGACTATTTATGCCTTCCTTACTTCCCAGTTGTGTGATGTTTATATGTTGCAGGAATGTTCCCTTCCCTCCTCTAGGTCCTTCAAACATCTGGCCAGGGAGTGGTCCCACGGTCCATCCTACTGGTCTGGTGGGGGTGACTGCAAGTCTGCGGGGGTCGCAATTCTGATCAGGGGGGGCGCATTCACGCTTGAGTCCGTCCAGGAGCTCATCTGCGGCAGGGCTCTTGTTGTAGATGGCAACTGGGCAGGAGAACCTGTCAGGTTCATCAACGTGTATGCGTCCCCACTGAAGAATGAGCGTTTGGAGCTTTTCCAGACCCTGCGGCTTCAGCTTGCCACCACCAGGACCTTAGTGATGGCCGGGGATTTCAACTGCCCCATCGAGGAGGATGGTCGTAGTTCTGGCACATCTGCCAAGTTGGACATCACGTCCAAGCTGCTCATCGAGATGGTAACCGAGGCCTCTCTTCAGGACGTGGTGGGCTCCATGGGGAGAGGCTCCACAAACTATTCGTGGAGCCGACCCGATGGCTCACTCCGCTCCAGGATTGACTTTGTGTTCACCTCTCGGGCAGTCAGGCAGAGTAGGCACTCGATGGTCCCCTGCTTCTTCTCCGACCACAGAGCCATTCACTTACAAGGTGTCCTCGGCGACGGTTTTCCGTCCGGCCCCGGCTCCTGGAAGCTGAATTGTGCTCTGCTGGCTCAGGATGAAGTCGTGGAGGAGCTGAGAGCAGCCTACGCAATGTGGCAGTCCTACAAGGGTAGCTTCCAAACAGTCTCTGATTGGTGGGAATATGTTAAACTTGAGTTTCGCTGTTTCTTTCAGGCCAAGGGTCGACAACAGGCGTGTGAGAAGAGGAGGGACTTCAGAGGGCTGCAGCGCGAGCTGCGGTCGCTGCAGGACCTTCTTCACTGCGGCTGGGACGTGAGGGAGGAGCTGGAGGGGACCAAGAAGAGCCTGAAAAGGCACTTTGAGGAGGAGTCCAAGCGAATCGTCTTCCGTTCCAAAGTGGAGAATCTGGAGAAGGGTGAGAAATGTAACTCATTCTTTTTCAGGAAACTTCATGCCGGTCACACGCCCCTGAACGAGCTGCGAGACGAGAGCGGAAACATGCAACGTGGGAAGGAGGATGTGATGAGGGTAGTCAGCGACTTCTACAGCGAACTCTACTTCCACAAGACTACCGACCCCGACGCTGCTGATAAGTTCCTGTCAGGTATCACTAACCATCTTGATCCTGCAGGCACGGCAGC
This sequence comes from Phyllobates terribilis, assembly GCF_046119375.1. Lineage (NCBI taxonomy): Eukaryota > Metazoa > Chordata > Amphibia > Anura > Dendrobatidae > Phyllobates > Phyllobates terribilis. The sequence continues at coordinate 2,623,241 of NW_027362868.1, forward strand.
CTTGGACAAACCTCTGATGGTGGGCGAATTGCTCTCTGCCGCTAAATCCTTTAGGACCGGCAGGACCCCGGGCAGTGATGGTCTTCCAGCGGAGCTCTATGTAGCGCTGGGAGACCTCATCTGTCCGGACCTGTTGGATCTGTACGAGGAGATGGTGGTGGAGGGTAGAATGCCTCCATCTTTGAGGGAAGGAATGGTCACGATCCTGTACAAGCGGAAGGGAGAGAGGTGCGACCTGAGAAATTGGCGTCCCATCACTCTGCTCAACGTGGACTACAAGATCCTGGCCAAGACGATGGCGACACGACTTAAGACGGTCATCGGACGGATCATCCACCCGGACCAGACCTGCGGCATCCCTGGACGTCGCATCGCAGACAGCCTCGCTCTCGTGCGGGACACGGTCGAGTACATCAAGGTCCGCCGCGCACACGCGGCCCTGGTCTCCTTGGATCAGGAGAAGGCCTTCGACCGGGTTTCCCACGAGTTCATGGGCCGAGCTCTGCACCGGTTAGGTTTGGGTAACATGTTTTGTTCGTATGTCCGTCTGATGTATTTTGATATCCACAGCTCGGTGTTGGTGAACGGCTGGAAGACTGACCCCTTCCCTGTCCTCTCTGGGGTCAGACAAGGCTGCCCTCTATCACCTCTTCTTTTTGTTTGTGTTATAGAACTCTTCGCAGAGGCTATCCGGCAGAATGGAGAGATCAGAGGGATCACCGCACCGGGTCCGGGACGACACGAGGTCAAGTGCTCGCTCTACATGGACGACGTCACCGTCTTCTGCGCTGATCGTGGTTCAGTCGACGCCCTCGTCCAGACGTGTGAGAGGTTCGGCCGGGCTTCAGGGGCCAAAGTCAACTGCAGGAAGTCGGAAGCCATGCTCTTCGGGGATTGGCAGCCGGCCTCCTCCGCCCCCTTCCCCTTCAACATTCAACCGGATTTCCTCAAGGTGCTGGGAGTCTGGTTCGGGAAGGAAGGAGCGGCCCTCAAGTCCTGGCAAGAACGCTTGGCCAAAGTGAAGCAACGGATCGGACTCTGGAGCCTCAGACACCTCACTTGTGAGGGTAAGGCACTCGTCCTGCGTAATGAGGTCCTGCCCATCTTGCAGTACACGGCGCAGGCCTGGCCCCCACACGTTACTGTGTGCAGGGCCATTACCAGGACAGTGTTTCACTTTGTCTGGGGATCCAAGATGGACAGAGTCAGGCGGGCCGTCATGTACAAGGAGCCTCGCAAGGGTGGTAAGGGCGTTCCAGATATCCCCACCCTCCTGCGATCCTCTTTTGTGTGTGATTGTGTCCGCCGGACTTTGCAAGTCAAAAATGGCTCCGCGGGCAGGTCCATGTCTCGCTTCTTCCTGCTTCCTTTTTGGAGGCGACTCGGCTGGGACAAGTGGGACAGCTCCTTCCCCTACAACTGGACGACGCCATGGTTCTACGGAGACGTCGTTCGATTTGTGGGGGAACATCAACTGGAGGGACTCAAGCCCGACTTGTGGAAGCCCAAAACTATCCACAAGCTCATCAGAGCCAAGGATGACGTGGAGAACATCACAGGACTTCACCAGGACACGCTGGAGACTGTGTGGACAAATGTGTCGTCTGACAGGCTGACCAACGGGCACAAGGACTTGTCGTGGATGGCGATTCAGGGCGGACTGCCCGTCCGGTCATTCATGCATGCCCGGAACCTGTGCAAGACCAGGTACTGCCCAAGGTGCCCCTTCGTGGAGGAAACATCTTTGCACACTTTTTGGGACTGCGGATTTGCACAGCGCCTGTTGACTGCCCTTGAGGACGACCTGAGGAACTCTGTCCCCAGGGCGAGCCTATCGCACCATTCTGTGCTTTACGGACTCTTCCCTGGGGTTCATACCGTTGGAGCCATCCAGGAGGCTTATGAACTGCTTCAAGGATGCCGTTTGGGTCGCCAGGAACCGGCTCATCTTGAGGAGGGAGAGGATGTCCATCCAGGACTGCCGCAGGCTGATCCACAGCCTGCTCAGAGACTATTCCATCGTGGATGGTCCGGAGGACGAGGATGAGGACTAAACCCCTCCTCCCCCTCTCCCCTTATGTGTCTTGTCTTTCAATAAACCTTCGGGCCTGTGATTTTCCCCTCCCCATCCCCTTTTTCCCAATCCCCATCCCTTATCACGATTCGTCGTACTGTATTGATTGACATGCTTTTTCTTTCAGATTGAGTGTTTTGTGTAGCATAGGGGTGTGATGTGTCTAGTTAGTGCGTCGTATCCTCATGCTATGTAAATATGATGTAGAATTCTGTGTGTACTGGGCTGCGGCACTGTACACTGTCTGTTAACTTATTTTTTGTGCTAATAAAAGATATCTGTTCTTATCAGTTTAATATCTGATACGTCCCCTATCTGGGGACCATATATTAAATGGATTTTTAGAACAGGGAGATGGAAAAAGAGCTTGCTCTGTCCACTCCACGCATTGACCTGGTATTGCAGTATCTCCAGGACCGGTGCACCCCTTCTTTAATGCAGTTTCTAAAATCAGAAAGAATTGAATTCAATGCTTTTTGTTCATTTTGCTTGTTTGTCGGATTTTGGGATGGACTCTTTGGCTTTGCTTTTCTTCTCCTCATTGGATTTTTCATGTTAAAAGTTGCAGAAGCCAGATGACAAGCTCATTTTGGTTCAACTTCAGCAACTGTGCATTGCATTGCCATGTAATGTAATGTAATGCAATGCTATCTATCTAGCTCTCCCTCTATACTTCCTTTTGGATAAACAGACATATTAGGCAAGCATTTTGGAGCTTTCACCTAAATAACTACAGGTGGTGAGATAAGCTGCACAATATAATTGACCTTTCAGTATATTGTTGCACACACACCATCTATTTAGCAAATGCCCTTGTTATCAACAGCAGCCTTTTAAACTCACCTGAGCTAACAGGTATGTGAGCTGGTTACTCTGCTGCGCTTAAAATTTCTTTTTTGGTTTGCTACAATGCCTTTTCTGAAACGTTGTCTCCCTCTGCTGGAACACTGACTTCTTTCATTTAATGCCTGCAGACTATAAAAGAGAAACCAACCCAAAAAGTTTGGTTGATTAGTCTGTGGCATTCTTTTAAACTGTTGCTTATGGCGGTCTCTGTGAGCTTCTCAGTGACATTCAGCCATCCAGGTATCCCGCCTGCAGTAGACGGAATGTGGCAATGGAACGCTGGCTGCGCGTGTCATAATAGGCTCTGAGCCTTTATATACCTGCGCACAGCAGCAGCCACCTTCAGTCTGCTGCTGGACAGCCAGCAGCAGCAGCAGCAGGAGAGGTAATTAATCAGCAACCCTCCTGCTAAGGGTAGACAGCTGCTCGTTCCACCCCCCCCCCCGCCTTAATTGGTTCTCCTCCCTTCCAACGGTGTTGAGGCGGGTGGGAACAGCCGGGGGTTGAGGGTACTGTGCTAAAAGAGGTGGAGTTATGCAGATCTAAAACGCGTGGATTGCAGCAGCAGCAAGCCGAAAAGTGCAGGCATGTGAGGGATCTAGAGGTTGTCAGCATGTCTTCTTAACGGGAGTCCAGGAGGCCATCTCCACAAATGGACTTTTCAGAATCCTTGGGTGGCACCGTAGTCGGAAACCAATTCTGGTTATCGCTTCTCGGCCTTTTGGCTAAGATCAAGTGTAGTATCTGTTCTTATCAGTTTAATATCTGATACGTCCCCTATCTGGGGACCATATATTAAATGGATTTTTAGAACAGGGAGATGGAAAAAGAGCTTGCTCTGTCCACTCCACGCATTGACCTGGTATTGCAGTATCTCCAGGACCGGTGCACCCCTTCTTTAATGCAGTTTCTAAAATCAGAAAGAATTGAATTCAATGCTTTTTGTTCATTTTGCTTGTTTGTCGGATTTTGGGATGGACTCTTTGGCTTTGCTTTTCTTCTCCTCATTGGATTTTTCATGTTAAAAGTTGCAGAAGCCAGATGACAAGCTCATTTTGGTTCAACTTCAGCAACTGTGCATTGCATTGCCATGTAATGTAATGTAATGCAATGCTATCTATCTAGCTCTCCCTCTATACTTCCTTTTGGATAAACAGACATATTAGGCAAGCATTTTGGAGCTTTCACCTAAATAACTACAGGTGGTGAGATAAGCTGCACAATATAATTGACCTTTCAGTATATTGTTGCACACACACCATCTATTTAGCAAATGCCCTTGTTATCAACAGCAGCCTTTTAAACTCACCTGAGCTAACAGGTATGTGAGCTGGTTACTCTGCTGCGCTTAAAATTTCTTTTTTGGTTTGCTACAATGCCTTTTCTGAAACGTTGTCTCCCTCTGCTGGAACACTGACTTCTTTCATTTAATGCCTGCAGACTATAAAAGAGAAACCAACCCAAAAAGTTTGGTTGATTAGTCTGTGGCATTCTTTTAAACTGTTGCTTATGGCGGTCTCTGTGAGCTTCTCAGTGACATTCAGCCATCCAGGTATCCCGCCTGCAGTAGACGGAATGTGGCAATGGAACGCTGGCTGCGCGTGTCATAATAGGCTCTGAGCCTTTATATACCTGCGCACAGCAGCAGCCACCTTCAGTCTGCTGCTGGACAGCCAGCAGCAGCAGCAGCAGGAGAGGTAATTAATCAGCAACCCTCCTGCTAAGGGTAGACAGCTGCTCGTTCCACCCCCCCCCCCGCCTTAATTGGTTCTCCTCCCTTCCAACGGTGTTGAGGCGGGTGGGAACAGCCGGGGGTTGAGGGTACTGTGCTAAAAGAGGTGGAGTTATGCAGATCTAAAACGCGTGGATTGCAGCAGCAGCAAGCCGAAAAGTGCAGGCATGTGAGGGATCTAGAGGTTGACAGCATGTCTTCTTAACGGGAGTCCAGGTGGCCATCTCCACAAATGGACTTTTCAGAATCCTTGGGTGGCACCGTAGTCGGAAACCAATTCTGGTTATCGCTTCTCGGCCTTTTGGCTAAGATCAAGTGTAGTATCTGTTCTTATCAGTTTAATATCTGATACGTCCCCTATCTGGGGACCATATATTAAATGGATTTTTAGAACAGGGAGATGGAAAAAGAGCTTGCTCTGTCCACTCCACGCATTGACCTGGTATTGCAGTATCTCCAGGACCGGTGCACCCCTTCTTTAATGCAGTTTCTAAAATCAGAAAGAATTGAATTCAATGCTTTTTGTTCATTTTGCTTGTTTGTCGGATTTTGGGATGGACTCTTTGGCTTTGCTTTTCTTCTCCTCATTGGATTTTTCATGTTAAAAGTTGCAGAAGCCAGATGACAAGCTCATTTTGGTTCAACTTCAGCAACTGTGCATTGCATTGCCACGTAATGTAATGTAATGCAATGCTATCTATCTAGCTCTCCCTCTATACTTCCTTTTGGATAAACAGACATATTAGGCAAGCATTTTGGAGCTTTCACCTAAATAACTACAGGTGGTGAGATAAGCTGCACAATATAATTGACCTTTCAGTATATTGTTGCACACACACCATCTATTTAGCAAATGCCCTTGTTATCAACAGCAGCCTTTTAAACTCACCTGAGCTAACAGGTATGTGAGCTGGTTACTCTGCTGCGCTTAAAATTTCTTTTTTGGTTTGCTACAATGCCTTTTCTGAAACGTTGTCTCCCTCTGCTGGAACACTGACTTCTTTCATTTAATGCCTGCAGACTATAAAAGAGAAACCAACCCAAAAAGTTTGGTTGATTAGTCTGTGGCATTCTTTTAAACTGTTGCTTATGGCGGTCTCTGTGAGCTTCTCAGTGACATTCAGCCATCCAGGTATCCCGCCTGCAGTAGACGGAATGTGGCAATGGAACGCTGGCTGCGCGTGTCATAATAGGCTCTGAGCCTTTATATACCTGCGCACAGCAGCAGCCACCTTCAGTCTGCTGCTGGACAGCCAGCAGCAGCAGCAGCAGGAGAGGTAATTAATCAGCAACCCTCCTGCTAAGGGTAGACAGCTGCTCGTTCCACCCCCTCCCCGCCTTAATTGGTTCTCCTCCCTTCCAACGGTGTTGAGGCGGGTGGGAACAGCCGGGGGTTGAGGGTACTGTGCTAAAAGAGGTGGAGTTATGCAGATCTAAAACGCGTGGATTGCAGCAGCAGCAAGCCGAAAAGTGCAGGCATGTGAGGGATCTAGAGGTTGACAGCATGTCTTCTTAACGGGAGTCCAGGTGGCCATCTCCACAAATGGACTTTTCAGAATCCTTGGGTGGCACCGTAGTCGGAAACCAATTCTGGTTATCGCTTCTCGGCCTTTTGGCTAAGATCAAGTGTAGTATCTGTTCTTATCAGTTTAATATCTGATACGTCCCCTATCTGGGGACCATATATTAAATGGATTTTTAGAACAGGGAGATGGAAAAAGAGCTTGCTCTGTCCACTCCACGCATTGACCTGGTATTGCAGTATCTCCAGGACCGGTGCACCCCTTCTTTAATGCAGTTTCTAAAATCAGAAAGAATTGAATTCAATGCTTTTTGTTCATTTTGCTTGTTTGTCGGATTTTGGGATGGACTCTTTGGCTTTGCTTTTCTTCTCCTCATTGGATTTTTCATGTTAAAAGTTGCAGAAGCCAGATGACAAGCTCATTTTGGTTCAACTTCAGCAACTGTGCATTGCATTGCCATGTAATGTAATGTAATACAATGCTATCTATCTAGCTCTCCCTCTATACTTCCTTTTGGATAAACAGACATATTAGGCAAGCATTTTGGAGCTTTCACCTAAATAACTACAGGTGGTGAGATAAGCTGCACAATATAATTGACCTTTCAGTATATTGTTGCACACACACCATCTATTTAGCAAATGCCCTTGTTATCAACAGCAGCCTTTTAAACTCACCTGAGCTAACAGGTATGTGAGCTGGTTACTCTGCTGCGCTTAAAATTTCTTTTTTGGTTTGCTACAATGCCTTTTCTGAAACGTTGTCTCCCTCTGCTGGAACACTGACTTCTTTCATTTAATGCCTGCAGACTATAAAAGAGAAACCAACCCAAAAAGTTTGGTTGATTAGTCTGTGGCATTCTTTTAAACTGTTGCTTATGGCGGTCTCTGTGAGCTTCTCAGTGACATTCAGCCATCCAGGTATCCCGCCTGCAGTAGACGGAATGTGGCAATGGAACGCTGGCTGCGCGTGTCATAATAGGCTCTGAGCCTTTATATACCTGCGCACAGCAGCAGCCACCTTCAGTCTGCTGCTGGACAGCCAGCAGCAGCAGCAGCAGGAGAGGTAATTAATCAGCAACCCTCCTGCTAAGGGTAGACAGCTGCTCGTTCCACCCCCCCCCCCACCTTAATTGGTTCTCCTCCCTTCCAACGGTGTTGAGGCGGGTGGGAACAGCCGGGGGTTGAGGGTACTGTGCTAAAAGAGGTGGAGTTATGCAGATCTAAAACGCGTGGATTGCAGCAGCAGCAAGCCGAAAAGTGCAGGCATGTGAGGGATCTAGAGGTTGACAGCATGTCTTCTTAACGGGAGTCCAGGTGGCCATCTCCACAAATGGACTTTTCAGAATCCTTGGGTGGCACCGTAGTCGGAAACCAATTCTGGTTATCGCTTCTCGGCCTTTTGGCTAAGATCAAGTGTAGTATCTGTTCTTATCAGTTTAATATCTGATACGTCCCCTATCTGGGGACCATATATTAAATGGATTTTTAGAACAGGGAGATGGAAAAAGAGCTTGCTCTGTCCACTCCATGCATTGACCTGGTATTGCAGTATCTCCAGGACCGGTGCACCCCTTCTTTAATGCAGTTTCTAAAATCAGAAAGAATTGAATTCAATGCTTTTTGTTCATTTTGCTTGTTTGTCGGATTTTGGGATGGACTCTTTGGCTTTGCTTTTCTTCTCCTCATTGGATTTTTCATGTTAAAAGTTGCAGAAGCCAGATGACAAGCTCATTTTGGTTCAACTTCAGCAACTGTGCATTGCATTGCCATGTAATGTAATGTAATGCAATGCTATCTATCTAGCTCTCCCTCTATACTTCCTTTTGGATAAACAGACATATTAGGCAAGCATTTTGGAGCTTTCACCTAAATAACTACAGGTGGTGAGATAAGCTGCACAATATAATTGACCTTTCAGTATATTGTTGCACACACACCATCTATTTAGCAAATGCCCTTGTTATCAACAGCAGCCTTTTAAACTCACCTGAGCTAACAGGTATGTGAGCTGGTTACTCTGCTGCGCTTAAAATTTCTTTTTTGGTTTGCTACAATGCCTTTTCTGAAACGTTGTCTCCCTCTGCTGGAACACTGACTTCTTTCATTTAATGCCTGCAGACTATAAAAGAGAAACCAACCCAAAAAGTTTGGTTGATTAGTCTGTGGCATTCTTTTAAACTGTTGCTTATGGCGGTCTCTGTGAGCTTCTCAGTGACATTCAGCCATCCAGGTATCCCGCCTGCAGTAGACGGAATGTGGCAATGGAACGCTGGCTGCGCGTGTCATAATAGGCTCTGAGCCTTTATATACCTGCGCACAGCAGCAGCCACCTTCAGTCTGCTGCTGGACAGCCAGCAGCAGCAGCAGGAGAGGTAATTAATCAGCAACCCTCCTGCTAAGGGTAGACAGCTGCTCGTTCCACCCCCCCCCCCGCCTTAATTGGTTCTCCTCCCTTCCAACGGTGTTGAGGCGGGTGGGAACAGCCGGGGGTTGAGGGTACTGTGCTAAAAGAGGTGGAGTTATGCAGATCTAAAACGCGTGGATTGCAGCAGCAGCAAGCCGAAAAGTGCAGGCATGTGAGGGATCTAGAGGTTGACAGCATGTCTTCTTAACGGGAGTCCAGGTGGCCATCTCCACAAATGGACTTTTCAGAATCCTTGGGTGGCACCGTAGTCGGAAACCAATTCTGGTTATCGCTTCTCGGCCTTTTGGCTAAGATCAAGTGTAGTATCTGTTCTTATCAGTTTAATATCTGATACGTCCCCTATCTGGGGACCATATATTAAATTGATTTTTAGAACAGGGAGATGGAAAAAGAGCTTGCTCTGTCCACTCCACGCATTGACCTGGTATTGCAGTATCTCCAGGACCGGTGCACCCCTTCTTTAATGCAGTTTCTAAAATCAGAAAGAATTGAATTCAATGCTTTTTGTTCATTTTGCTTGTTTGTCGGATTTTGGGATGGACTCTTTGGCTTTGCTTTTCTTCTCCTCATTGGATTTTTCATGTTAAAAGTTGCAGAAGCCAGATGACAAGCTCATTTTGGTTCAACTTCAGCAACTGTGCATTGCATTGCCATGTAATGTAATGTAATGCAATGCTATCTATCTAGCTCTCCCTCTATACTTCCTTTTGGATAAACAGACATATTAGGCAAGCATTTTGGAGCTTTCACCTAAATAACTACAGGTGGTGAGATAAGCTGCACAATATAATTGACCTTTCAGTATATTGTTGCACACACACCATCTATTTAGCAAATGCCCTTGTTATCAACAGCAGCCTTTTAAACTCACCTGAGCTAACAGGTATGTGAGCTGGTTACTCTGCTGCGCTTAAAATTTCTTTTTTGTTTTTCTACAATTCCTTTTCTGAAACGTTGTCTCCCTCTGCTGGAACACTGACTTCTTTCATTTAATGCCTGCAGACTATAAAAGAGAAACCAACCCAAAAAGTTTGGTTGATTAGTCTGTGGCATTCTTTTAAACTGTTGCTTATGGCGGTCTCTGTGAGCTTCTCAGTGACATTCAGCCATCCAGGTATCCCGCCTGCAGTAGACGGAATGTGGCAATGGAACGCTGGCTGCGCGTGTCATAATAGGCTCTGAGCCTTTATATACCTGCGCACAGCAGCAGCCACCTTCAGTCTGCTGCTGGACAGCCAGCAGCAGCAGCAGGAGAGGTAATTAATCAGCAACCCTCCTGCTAAGGGTAGACAGCTGCTCGTTCCACCCCCCCCCCGCCTTAATTGGTTCTCCTCCCTTCCAACGGTGTTGAAGCGGGTGGGAACAGCCGGGGGTTGAGGGTACTGTGCTAAAAGAGGTGGAGTTATGCAGATCTAAAACGCGTGGATTGCAGCAGCAGCAAGCCGAAAAGTGCAGGCATGTGAGGGATCTAGAGGTTGACAGCATGTCTTCTTAACGGGAGTCCAGGTGGCCATCTCCACAAATGGACTTTTCAGAATCCTTGGGTGGCACCGTAGTCGGAAACCAATTCTGGTTATCGCTTCTCGGCCTTTTGGCTAAGATCAAGTGTAGTATCTGTTCTTATCAGTTTAATATCTGATACGTCCCCTATCTGGGGACCATATATTAAATGGATTTTTAGAACAGGGAGATGGAAAAAGAGCTTGCTCTGTCCACTCCATGCATTGACCTGGTATTGCAGTATCTCCAGGACCGGTGCACCCCTTCTTTAATGCAGTTTCTAAAATCAGAAAGAATTGAATTCAATGCTTTTTGTTCATTTTGCTTGTTTGTCGGATTTTGGGATGGACTCTTTGGCTTTGCTTTTCTTCTCCTCATTGGATTTTTCATGTTAAAAGTTGCAGAAGCCAGATGACAAGCTCATTTTGGTTCAACTTCAGCAACTGTGCATTGCATTGCCATGTAATGTAATGTAATGCAATGCTATCTATCTAGCTCTCCCTCTATACTTCCTTTTGGATAAACAGACATATTAGGCAAGCATTTTGGAGCTTTCACCTAAATAACTACAGGTGGTGAGATAAGCTGCACAATATAATTGACCTTTCAGTATATTGTTGCACACACACCATCTATTTAGCAAATGCCCTTGTTATCAACAGCAGCCTTTTAAACTCACCTGAGCTAACAGGTATGTGAGCTGGTTACTCTGCTGCGATTAAAATTTCTTTTTTGGTTTGCTACAATGCCTTTTCTGAAACGTTGTCTCCCTCTGCTGGAACACTGACTTCTTTCATTTAATGCCTGCAGACTATAAAAGAGAAACCAACCCAAAAAGTTTGGTTGATTAGTCTGTGGCATTCTTTTAAACTGTTGCTTATGGCGGTCTCTGTGAGCTTCTCAGTGACATTCAGCCATCCAGGTATCCCGCCTGCAGTAGACGGAATGTGGCAATGGAACGCTGGCTGCGCGTGTCATAATAGGCTCTGAGCCTTTATATACCTGCGCACAGCAGCAGCCACCTTCAGTCTGCTGCTGGACAGCCAGCAGCAGCAGCAGCAGGAGAGGTAATTAATCAGCAACCCTCCTGCTAAGGGTAGACAGCTGCTCGTTCCACCCCCCCCCCACCTTAATTGGTTCTCCTCCCTTCCAACGGTGTTGAGGCGGGTGGGAACAGCCGGGGGTTGAGGGTACTGTGCTAAAAGAGGTGGAGTTATGCAGATCTAAAACGCGTGGATTGCAGCAGCAGCAAGCCGAAAAGTGCAGGCATGTGAGGGATCTAGAGGTTGACAGCATGTCTTCTTAACGGGAGTCCAGGTGGCCATCTCCACAAATGGACTTTTCAGAATCCTTGGGTGGCACCGTAGTCGGAAACCAATTCTGGTTATCGCTTCTCGGCCTTTTGGCTAAGATCAAGTGTAGTATCTGTTCTTATCAGTTTAATATCTGATACGTCCCCTATCTGGGGACCATATATTAAATGGATTTTTAGAACAGGGAGATGGAAAAAGAGCTTGCTCTGTCCACTCCATGCATTGACCTGGTATTGCAGTATCTCCAGGACCGGTGCACCCCTTCTTTAATGCAGTTTCTAAAATCAGAAAGAATTGAATTCAATGCTTTTTGTTCATTTTGCTTGTTTGTCGGATTTTGGGATGGACTCTTTGGCTTTGCTTTTCTTCTCCTCATTGGATTTTTCATGTTAAAAGTTGCAGAAGCCAGATGACAAGCTCATTTTGGTTCAACTTCAGCAACTGTGCATTGCATTGCCATGTAATGTAATGTAATGCAATGCTATCTATCTAGCTCTCCCTCTATACTTCCTTTTGGATAAACAGACATATTAGGCAAGCATTTTGGAGCTTTCACCTAAATAACTACAGGTGGTGAGATAAGCTGCACAATATAATTGACCTTTCAGTATATTGTTGCACACACACCATCTATTTAGCAAATGCCCTTGTTATCAACAGCAGCCTTTTAAACTCACCTGAGCTAACAGGTATGTGAGCTGGTTACTCTGCTGCGCTTAAAATTTCTTTTTTGGTTTGCTACAATGCCTTTTCTGAAACGTTGTCTCCCTCTGCTGGAACACTGACTTCTTTCATTTAATGCCTGCAGACTATAAAAGAGAAACCAACCCAAAAAGTTTGGTTGATTAGTCTGTGGCATTCTTTTAAACTGTTGCTTATGGCGGTCTCTGTGAGCTTCTCAGTGACATTCAGCCATCCAGGTATCCCGCCTGCAGTAGACGGAATGTGGCAATGGAACGCTGGCTGCGCGTGTCATAATAGGCTCTGAGCCTTTATATACCTGCGCACAGCAGCAGCCACCTTCAGTCTGCTGCTGGACAGCCAGCAGCAGCAGCAGCAGGAGAGGTAATTAATCAGCAACCCTCCTGCTAAGGGTAGACAGCTGCTCGTTCCACCCCCCCCCCCCCCGCCTTAATTGGTTCTCCTCCCTTCCAACGGTGTTGAGGCGGGTGGGAACAGCCGGGGGTTGAGGGTACTGTGCTAAAAGAGGTGGAGTTATGCAGATCTAAAACGCGTGGATTGCAGCAGCAGCAAGCCGAAAAGTGCAGGCATGTGAGGGATCTAGAGGTTGACAGCATGTCTTCTTAACGGGAGTCCAGGTGGCCATCTCCACAAATGGACTTTTCAGAATCCTTGGGTGGCACCGTAGTCGGAAACCAATTCTGGTTATCGCTTCTCGGCCTTTTGGCTAAGATCAAGTGTAGTATCTGTTCTTATCAGTTTAATATCTGATACGTCCCCTATCTGGGGACCATATATTAAATGGATTTTTAGAACAGGGAGATGGAAAAAGAGCTTGCTCTGTCCACTCCACGCATTGACCTGGTATTGCAGTATCTCCAGGACCGGTGCACCCCTTCTTTAATGCAGTTTCTAAAATCAGAAAGAATTGAATTCAATGCTTTTTGTTCATTTTGCTTGTTTGTCGGATTTTGGGATGGACTCTTTGGCTTTGCTTTTCTTCTCCTCATTGGATTTTTCATGTTAAAAGTTGCAGAAGCCAGATGACAAGCTCATTTTGGTTCAACTTCAGCAACTGTGCATTGCATTGTCATGTAATGTAATGTAATGCAATGCTATCTATCTAGCTCTCCCTCTATACTTCCTTTTGGATAAACAGACATATTAGGCAAGCATTTTGGAGCTTTCACCTAAATAACTACAGGTGGTGAGATAAGCTGCACAATATAATTGACCTTTCAGTATATTGTTGCACACACACCATCTATTTAGCAAATGCCCTTGTTATCAACAGCAGCCTTTTAAACTCACCTGAGCTAACAGGTATGTGAGCTGGTTACTCTGCTGCGCTTAAAATTTATTTTTTGGTTTGCTACAATGCCTTTTCTGAAACGTTGTCTCCCTCTGCTGGAACACTGACTTCTTTCATTTAATGCCTGCAGACTATAAAAGAGAAACCAACCCAAAAAGTTTGGTTGATTAGTCTGTGACATTCTTTTAAACTGTTGCTTATGGTGGTCTCTGTGAGCTTCTCAGTGACATTCAGCCATCCAGGTATCCCGCCTGCAGTAGACGGAATGTGGCAATGGAACGCTGGCTGCGCGTGTCATAATAGGCTCTGAGCCTTTATATACCTGCGCACAGCAGCAGCCACCTTCAGTCTGCTGCTGGACAGCCAGCAGCAGCAGCAGCAGGAGAGGTAATTAATCAGCAACCCTCCTGCTAAGGGTAGACAGCTGCTCGTTCCACCCCCCCCCCCGCCTTAATTGGTTCTCCTCCCTTCCAACGGTGTTGAGGCGGGTGGGAACAGCCGGGGGTTGAGGGTACTGTGCTAAAAGAGGTGGAGTTATGCAGATCTAAAACGCGTGGATTGCAGCAGCAGCAAGCCGAAAAGTGCAGGCATGTGAGGGATCTAGAGGTTGACAGCATGTCTTCTTAACGGGAGTCCAGGTGGCCATCTCCACAAATGGACTTTTCAGAATCCTTGGGTGGCACCGTAGTCGGAAACCAATTCTGGTTATCGCTTCTCGGCCTTTTGGCTAAGATCAAGTGTAGTATCTGTTCTTATCAGTTTAATATCTGATACGTCCCCTATCTGGGGACCATATATTAAATTGATTTTTAGAACAGGGAGATGGAAAAAGAGCTTGCTCTGTCCACTCCACGCATTGACCTGGTATTGCAGTATCTCCAGGACCGGTGCACCCCTTCTTTAATGCAGTTTCTAAAATCAGAAAGAATTGAATTCAATGCTTTTTGTTCATTTTGCTTGTTTGTCGGATTTTGGGATGGACTCTTTGGCTTTGCTTTTCTTCTCCTCATTGGATTTTTCATGTTAAAAGTTGCAGAAGCCAGATGACAAGCTCATTTTGGTTCAACTTCAGCAACTGTGCATTGCATTGCCATGTAATGTAATGTAATGCAATGCTATCTATCTAGCTCTCCCTCTATACTTCCTTTTGGATAAACAGACATATTAGGCAAGCATTTTGGAGCTTTCACCTAAATAACTACAGGTGGTGAGATAAGCTGCACAATATAATTGACCTTTCAGTATATTGTTGCACACACACCATCTATTTAGCAAATGCCCTTGTTATCAACAGCAGCCTTTTAAACTCACCTGAGCTAACAGGTATGTGAGCTGGTTACTCTGCTGCGCTTAAAATTTCTTTTTTGTTTTTCTACAATTCCTTTTCTGAAACGTTGTCTCCCTCTGCTGGAACACTGACTTCTTTCATTTAATGCCTGCAGACTATAAAAGAGAAACCAACCCAAAAAGTTTGGTTGATTAGTCTGTGGCATTCTTTTAAACTGTTGCTTATGGCGGTCTCTGTGAGCTTCTCAGTGACATTCAGCCATCCAGGTATCCCGCCTGCAGTAGACGGAATGTGGCAATGGAACGCTGGCTGCGCGTGTCATAATAGGCTCTGAGCCTTTATATACCTGCGCACAGCAGCAGCCACCTTCAGTCTGCTGCTGGACAGCCAGCAGCAGCAGCAGCAGGAGAGGTAATTAATCAGCAACCCTCCTGCTAAGGGTAGACAGCTGCTCGTTCCACCCCCCCCCCCGCCTTAATTGGTTCTCCTCCCTTCCAACGGTGTTGAAGCGGGTGGGAACAGCCGGGGGTTGAGGGTACTGTGCTAAAAGAGGTGGAGTTATGCAGATCTAAAACGCGTGGATTGCAGCAGCAGCAAGCCGAAAAGTGCAGGCATGTGAGGGATCTAGAGGTTGACAGCATGTCTTCTTAATGGGAGTCCAGGTGGCCATCTCCACAAATGGACTTTTCAGAATCCTTGGGTGGCACCGTAGTCGGAAACCAATTCTGGTTATCGCTTCTCAGCCTTTTGGCTAAGATCAAGTGTAGTATCTTTCGAAAAGGCGGTTTTGGATGTTGGCCGCCCTAGTAGATTGATACATTATGCACACTGGGGTTTAGGCGCTTGTTAGTACGCCAGGTGGCTAATATAGTCATCTGGTGGAAAGCATGGCCCCCCAGGATCGACGCCATTGGGCCGGGGAAGATCGAAAGCCCGAAGTGTGAAGTGCCCCAGGAGTGGTGACCCTGGGGTGCCTTAACTCACTGGGATTGGGAACCCCACTTGAGTTTATGGCACATTTGCACTAGCACTTCAATATTTCTTTCTTCACACACACCCTTATTCCGGGCCTTCTGGCCTTAGGATGGGGAATTTTTCAATTCCCGGTCGAAGGTCCGGGCAGTATTATACTGTGAAACCTTCACTATTTATTTAATTTTTTTTTGTCACTGTGTGTCCACTTTTTCACGTGTGTCCACGTCCTTACTAGGATTTTGTCGGGATGCGGTTCCCTTACGGGTTCCTCTCTTGGCAGGTCTAGGGGGGGAGTGTGTGGCCATCAGGTTCCGCTCTCCCCTGAACCCCACTGGCTCTCCTCTTTCGGGAGGAGAGCGTTGTTGGCTCCCCTCTTCCGGGAGGGGAGCACAGTCTTTGGCTCCCAGTGCCTTGCTCGGGTGAGAACTCGGGCAGGTATTGGGGGTAAGATTGGGTCGCCTCTGGCTCCGGCTGGAGGTGGCTATTTGTCCCTGTTCCTCGCTGTGGCCTTCTGGCTCGGAGGGACGGGGAATGGTTTGGGGGACCCTTCTCCTTTTGGAGAGGGTTTCAAGAAGACCAGCATCCTAGTGCACTTTTTTTTGTGGCACTTGTCACTTTTTTAAGCGCACTCGGGTTTTGTACACGAATTCGGGCTTTCGATAAAAAAAAAAAAAAATCTGTTCTTATCAGTTTAATATCTGATACGTCCCCTATCTGGGGACCATATATTAAATGGATTTTTAGAACAGGGAGATGGAAAAAGAGCTTGCTCTGTCCACTCCACGCATTGACCTGGTATTGCAGTATCTCCAGGACCGGTGCACCCCTTCTTTAATGCGGTTTCTAAAATCAGAAAGAATTGAATTCAATGCTTTTTGTTCATTTTGCTTGTTTGTCGGATTTTGGGATGGACTCTTTGGCTTTGCTTTTCTTCTCCTCATTGGATTTTTCATGTTAAAAGTTGCAGAAGCCAGATGACAAGCTCATTTTGGTTCAACTTCAGCAACTGTGCATTGCATTGCCATGTAATGTAATGTAATGCAATGCTATCTATCTAGCTCTCCCTCTATACTTCCTTTTGGATAAACAGACATATTAGGCAAGCATTTTGGAGCTTTCACCTAAATAACTACAGGTGGTGAGATAAGCTGCACAATATAATTGACCTTTCAGTATATTGTTGCACACACACCATCTATTTAGCAAATGCCCTTGTTATCAACAGCAGCCTTTTAAACTCACCTGAGCTAACAGGTATGTGAGCTGGTTACTCTGCTGCGCTTAAAATTTCTTTTTTGGTTTGCTACAATGCCTTTTCTGAAACGTTGTCTCCCTCTGCTGGAACACTGACTTCTTTCATTTAATGCCTGCAGACTATAAAAGAGAAACCAACCCAAAAAGTTTGGTTGATTAGTCTGTGGCATTCTTTTAAACTGTTGCTTATGGCGGTCTCTGTGAGCTTCTCAGTGACATTCAGCCATCCAGGTATCCCGCCTGCAGTAGACGGAATGTGGCAATGGAACGCTGGCTGCGCGTGTCATAATAGGCTCTGAGCCTTTATATACCTGCGCACAGCAGCAGCCACCTTCAGTCTGCTGCTGGACAGCCAGCAGCAGCAGGAGAGGTAATTAATCAGCAACCCTCCTGCTAAGGGTAGACAGCTGCTCGTTCCACCCCCCCCCCCCCCCCCGCCTTAATTGGTTCTCCTCCCTTCCAACGGTGTTGAGGCGGGTGGGAACAGCCGGGGGTTGAGGGTACTGTGCTAAAAGAGGTGGAGTTATGCAGATCTAAAACGCGTGGATTGCAGCAGCAGCAAGCCGAAAAGTGCAGGCATGTGAGGGATCTAGAGGTTGACAGCATGTCTTCTTAACGGGAGTCCAGGTGGCCATCTCCACAAATGGACTTTTCAGAATCCTTGGGTGGCACCGTAGTCGGAAACCAATTCTGGTTATCGCTTCTCGGCCTTTTGGCTAAGATCAAGTGTAGTATCTGTTCTTATCAGTTTAATATCTGATACGTCCCCTATCTGGGGACCATATATTAAATGGATTTTTAGAACAGGGAGATGGAAAAAGAGCTTGCTCTGTCCACTCCACGCATTGACCTGGTATTGCAGTATCTCCAGGACCGGTGCACCCCTTCTTTAATGCAGTTTCTAAAATCAGAAAGAATTGAATTCAATGCTTTTTGTTCATTTTGCTTGTTTGTCGGATTTTGGGATGGACTCTTTGGCTTTGCTTTTCTTCTCCTCATTGGATTTTTCATGTTAAAAGTTGCAGAAGCCAGATGACAAGCTCATTTTGGTTCAACTTCAGCAACTGTGCATTGCATTGCCATGTAATGTAATGTAATGCAATGCTATCTATCTAGCTCTCCCTCTATACTTCCTTTTGGATAAACAGACATATTAGGCAAGCATTTTGGAGCTTTCACCTAAATAACTACAGGTGGTGAGATAAGCTGCACAATATAATTGACCTTTCAGTATATTGTTGCACACACACCATCTATTTAGCAAATGCCCTTGTTATCAACAGCAGCCTTTTAAACTCACCTGAGCTAACAGGTATGTGAGCTGGTTACTCTGCTGCGCTTAAAATTTCTTTTTTGGTTTGCTACAATGCCTTTTCTGAAACGTTGTCTCCCTCTGCTGGAACACTGACTTCTTTCATTTAATGCCTGCAGACTATAAAAGAGAAACCAACCCAAAAAGTTTGGTTGATTAGTCTGTGGCATTCTTTTAAACTATTGCTTATGGCGGTCTCTGTGAGCTTCTCAGTGACATTCAGCCATCCAGGTATCCCGCCTGCAGTAGACGGAATGTGGCAATGGAACGCTGGCTGCGCGTGTCATAATAGGCTCTGAGCCTTTATATACCTGCGCACAGCAGCAGCCACCTTCAGTCTGCTGCTGGACAGCCAGCAGCAGCAGCAGCAGGAGAGGTAATTAATCAGCAACCCTCCTGCTAAGGGTAGACAGCTGCTCGTTCCACCCCCCCCCGCCTTAATTGGTTCTCCTCCCTTCCAACGGTGTTGAGGCGGGTGGGAACAGCCGGGGGTTGAGGGTACTGTGCTAAAAGAGGTGGAGTTATGCAGATCTAAAACGCGTGGATTGCAGCAGCAGCAAGCCGAAAAGTGCAGGCATGTGAGGGATCTAGAGGTTGACAGCATGTCTTCTTAACGGGAGTCCAGGTGGCCATCTCCACAAATGGACTTTTCAGAATCCTTGGGTGGCACCGTAGTCGGAAACCAATTCTGGTTATCGCTTCTCGGCCTTTTGGCTAAGATCAAGTGTAGTATCTGTTCTTATCAGTTTAATATCTGATACGTCCCCTATCTGGGGACCATATATTAAATGGATTTTTAGAACAGGGAGATGGAAAAAGAGCTTGCTCTGTCCACTCCACGCATTGACCTGGTATTGCAGTATCTCCAGGACCGGTGCACCCCTTCTTTAATGCAGTTTCTAAAATCAGAAAGAATTGAATTCAATGCTTTTTGATCATTTTGCTTGTTTGTCGGATTTTGGGATGGACTCTTTGGCTTTGCTTTTCTTCTCCTCATTGGATTTTTCATGTTAAAAGTTGCAGAAGCCAGATGACAAGCTCATTTTGGTTCAACTTCAGCAACTGTGCATTGCATTGCCATGTAATGTAATGTAATGCAATGCTATCTATCTAGCTCTCCCTCTATACTTCCTTTTGGATAAACAGACATATTAGGCAAGCATTTTGGAGCTTTCACCTAAATAACTACAGGTGGTGAGATAAGCTGCACAATATAATTGACCTTTCAGTATATTGTTGCACACACACCATCTATTTAGCAAATGCCCTTGTTATCAACAGCAGCCTTTTAAACTCACCTGAGCTAACAGGTATGTGAGCTGGTTACTCTGCTGCGCTTAAAATTTCTTTTTTGGTTTGCTACAATGCCTTTTCTGAAACGTTGTCTCCCTCTGCTGGAACACTGACTTCTTTCATTTAATGCCTGCAGACTATAAAAGAGAAACCAACCCAAAAAGTTTGGTTGATTAGTCTGTGGAATTCTTTTAAACTGTTGCTTATGGCGGTCTCTGTGAGCTTCTCAGTGACATTCAGCCATCCAGGTATCCCGCCTGCAGTAGACGGAATGTGGCAATGGAACGCTGGCTGCGCGTGTCATAATAGGCTCTGAGCCTTTATATACCTGCGCACAGCAGCAGCCACCTTCAGTCTGCTGCTGGACAGCCAGCAGCAGCAGCAGCAGGAGAGGTAATTAATCAGCAACCCTCCTGCTAAGGGTAGACAGCTGCTCGTTCCACCCCCCCCCCCGCCTTAATTGGTTCTCCTCCCTTCCAACGGTGTTGAGGCGGGTGGGAACAGCCGGGGGTTGAGGGTACTGTGCTAAAAGAGGTGGAGTTATGCAGATCTAAAACGCGTGGATTGCAGCAGCAGCAAGCCGAAAAGTGCAGGCATGTGAGGGATCTAGAGGTTGACAGCATGTCTTCTTAACGGGAGTCCAGGTGGCCATCTCCACAAATGGACTTTTCAGAATCCTTGGGTGGCACCGTAGTCGGAAACCAATTCTGGTTATCGCTTCTCGGCCTTTTGGCTAAGATCAAGTGTAGTATCTGTTCTTATCAGTTTAATATCTGATACGTCCCCTATCTGGGGACCATATATTAAATGGATTTTTAGAACAGGGAGATGGAAAAAGAGCTTGCTCTGTCCACTCCACGCATTGACCTGGTATTGCAGTATCTCCAGGACCGGTGCACCCCTTCTTTAATGCAGTTTCTAAAATCAGAAAGAATTGAATTCAATGCTTTTTGTTCATTTTGCTTGTTTGTCGGATTTTGGGATGGACTCTTTGGCTTTGCTTTTCTTCTCCTCATTGGATTTTTCATGTTAAAAGTTGCAGAAGCCAGATGACAAGCTCATTTTGGTTCAACTTCAGCAACTGTGCATTGCATTGCCATGTAATGTAATGTAATGCAATGCTATCTATCTAGCTCTCCCTCTATACTTCCTTTTGGATAAACAGACATATTAGGCAAGCATTTTGGAGCTTTCACCTAAATAACTACAGGTGGTGAGATAAGCTGCACAATATAATTGACCTTTCAGTATATTGTTGCACACACACCATCTATTTAGCAAATGCCCTTGTTATCAACAGCAGCCTTTTAAACTCACCTGAGCTAACAGGTATGTGAGCTGGTTACTCTGCTGCGCTTAAAATTTCTTTTTTGGTTTGCTACAATGCCTTTTCTGAAACGTTGTCTCCCTCTGCTGGAACACTGACTTCTTTCATTTAATGCCTGCAGACTATAAAAGAGAAACCAACCCAAAAAGTTTGGTTGATTAGTCTGTGGCATTCTTTTAAACTGTTGCTTATGGCGGTCTCTGTGAGCTTCTCAGTGACATTCAGCCATCCAGGTATCCCGCCTGCAGTAGACGGAATGTGGCAATGGAACGCTGGCTGCGCGTGTCATAATAGGCTCTGAGCCTTTATATACCTGCGCACAGCAGCAGCCACCTTCAGTCTGCTGCTGGACAGCCAGCAGCAGCAGCAGCAGGAGAGGTAATTAATCAGCAACCCTCCTGCTAAGGGTAGACAGCTGCTCGTTCCACCCCCCCCCCCGCCTTAATTGGTTCTCCTCCCTTCCAACGGTGTTGAGGCGGGTGGGAACAGCCGGGGGTTGAGGGTACTGTGCTAAAAGAGGTGGAGTTATGCAGATCTAAAACGCGTGGATTGCAGCAGCAGCAAGCCGAAAAGTGCAGGCATGTGAGGGATCTAGAGGTTGACAGCATGTCTTCTTAACGGGAGTCCAGGTGGCCATCTCCACAAATGGACTTTTCAGAATCCTTGGGTGGCACCGTAGTCGGAAACCAATTCTGGTTATCGCTTCTCGGCCTTTTGGCTAAGATCAAGTGTAGTATCTGTTCTTATCAGTTTAATATCTGATTCGTCCCCTATCTGGGGACCATATATTAAATGGATTTTTAGAACAGGGAGATGGAAAAAGAGCTTGCTCTGTCCACTCCACGCATTGACCTGGTATTGCAGTATCTCCAGGACCGGTGCACCCCTTCTTTAATGCAGTTTCTAAAATCAGAAAGAATTGAATTCAATGCTTTTTGTTCATTTTGCTTGTTTGTCGGATTTTGGGATGGACTCTTTGGCTTTGCTTTTCTTCTCCTCATTGGATTTTTCATGTTAAAAGTTGCAGAAGCCAGATGACAAGCTCATTTTGGTTCAACTTCAGCAACTGTGCATTGCATTGCCATGTAATGTAATGTAATGCAATGCTATCTATCTAGCTCTCCCTCTATACTTCCTTTTGGATAAACAGACATATTAGGCAAGCATTTTGGAGCTTTCACCTAAATAACTACAGGTGGTGAGATAAGCTGCACAATATAATTGACCTTTCAGTATATTGTTGCACACACACCATCTATTTAGCAAATGCCCTTGTTATCAACAGCAGCCTTTTAAACTCACCTGAGCTAACAGGTATGTGAGCTGGTTACTCTGCTGCGCTTAAAATTTCTTTTTTGGTTTGCTACAATGCCTTTTCTGAAACGTTGTCTCCCTCTGCTGGAACACTGACTTCTTTCATTTAATGCCTGCAGACTATAAAAGAGAAACCAACCCAAAAAGTTTGGTTGATTAGTCTGTGGCATTCTTTTAAACTGTTGCTTATGGCGGTCTCTGTGAGCTTCTCAGTGACATTCAGCCATCCAGGTATCCCGCCTGCAGTAGACGGAATGTGGCAATGGAACGCTGGCTGCGCGTGTCATAATAGGCTCTGAGCCTTTATATACCTGCGCACAGCAGCAGCCACCTTCAGTCTGCTGCTGGACAGCCAGCAGCAGCAGCAGCAGGAGAGGTAATTAATCAGCAACCCTCCTGCTAAGGGTAGACAGCTGCTCGTTCCACCCCCCCCCCCCCGCCTTAATTGGTTCTCCTCCCTTCCAACGGTGTTGAGGCGGGTGGGAACAGCCGGGGGTTGAGGGTACTGTGCTAAAAGAGGTGGAGTTATGCAGATCTAAAACGCGTGGATTGCAGCAGCAGCAAGCCGAAAAGTGCAGGCATGTGAGGGATCTAGAGGTTGACAGCATGTCTTCTTAACGGGAGTCCAGGTGGCCATCTCCACAAATGGACTTTTCAGAATCCTTGGGTGGCACCGTAGTCGGAAACCAATTCTGGTTATCGCTTCTCGGCCTTTTGGCTAAGATCAAGTGTAGTATCTTTTGAAAAGGCAGTTTTGTCCTTGGGCTGCCCTAGTAAATTGATGCATATTACACACTGGTTTGGTGCACTTGTTAGTACGCCAGGTGGCTCATAGAGTTATCTGATGGAAAACATGGCCCTCCAGGATCGAAGTCACTAGGCTGGGTAAGTGTGAGGGCTTTGGAGCAATGTGCCCCAGGAGTAGGCGCCCTGGTGGGAGTCCAAGCTTACTGGGACTGGGAACCCCAGAAAGATTTGGCTTCGTAGCACGCCGCACCTTTGCCAATCATACTTTCTGAGCAACCCCCCCTATTCCAGGCCTCTGGGCTAGGAAGGGGAATTTTTATAAACCCGGTCGGAGGTCCGGTCAGCTATGGGCTGAGAAACCAACACAGGCTCCAGCTCCACTAGGGTGGCAGCCTAGATGGAAGCTGGGAGCACGAAAACGGCTCTTCTCCGGCTTCGGCTAGGGAGAGCATCGGAGATCCCTGACCCTCGCTGTGGCCTTCTGGCTCGGAGGGATGGGGATGGTTTATTGGGGACCCTCTCCTCCGGGAAGGGTCCACATGAATCCTCGCCTCGTGCGCAGTTTTGGTGTGACTTCGGTCACATTTTTCAGTGCCTTGGATGCAGCTTCAATCAAAAAAATCTGTTCTTATCAGTTTAATATCTGATACGTCCCCTATCTGGGGACCATATATTAAATGGATTTTTAGAACAGGGAGATGGAAAAAGAGCTTGCTCTGTCCACTCCACGCATTGACCTGGTATTGCAGTATCTCCAGGACCGGTGCACCCCTTCTTTAATGCAGTTTCTAAAATCAGAAAGAATTGAATTCAATGCTTTTTGTTCATTTTGCTTGTTTGTCGGATTTTGGGATGGACTCTTTGGCTTTGCTTTTCTTCTCCTCATTGGATTTTTCATGTTAAAAGTTGCAGAAGCCAGATGACAAGCTCATTTTGGTTCAACTTCAGCAACTGTGCATTGCATTGCCATGTAATGTAATGTAATGCAATGCTATCTATCTAGCTCTCCCTCTATACTTCCTTTTGGATAAACAGACATATTAGGCAAGCATTTTGGAGCTTTCACCTAAATAACTACAGGTGGTGAGATAAGCTGCACAATATAATTGACCTTTCAGTATATTGTTGCACACACACCATCTATTTAGCAAATGCCCTTGTTATCAACAGCAGCCTTTTAAACTCACCTGAGCTAACAGGTATGTGAGCTGGTTACTCTGCTGCGCTTAAAATTTCTTTTTTGGTTTGCTACAATGCCTTTTCTGAAACGTTGTCTCCCTCTGCTGGAACACTGACTTCTTTCATTTAATGCCTGCAGACTATAAAAGAGAAACCAACCCAAAAAGTTTGGTTGATTAGTCTGTGGCATTCTTTTAAACTGTTGCTTATGGCGGTCTCTGTGAGCTTCTCAGTGACATTCAGCCATCCAGGTATCCCGCCTGCAGTAGACGGAATGTGGCAATGGAACGCTGGCTGCGCGTGTCATAATAGGCTCTGAGCCTTTATATACCTGCGCACAGCAGCAGCCACCTTCAGTCTGCTGCTGGACAGCCAGCAGCAGCAGCAGCAGGAGAGGTAATTAATCAGCAACCCTCCTGCTAAGGGTAGACAGCTGCTCGTTCCACCCCCCCCCCCCCCCCGCCTTAATTGGTTCTCCTCCCTTCCAACAGTGTTGAGGCGGGTGGGAACAGCCGGGGGTTGAGGGTACTGTGCTAAAAGAGGTGGAGTTATGCAGATCTAAAACGCGTGGATTGCAGCAGCAGCAAGCCGAAAAGTGCAGGCATGTGAGGGATCTAGAGGTTGACAGCATGTCTTCTTAACGGGAGTCCAGGTGGCCATCTCCACAAATGGACTTTTCAGAATCCTTGGGTGGCACCGTAGTCGGAAACCAATTCTGGTTATCGCTTCTCGGCCTTTTGGCTAAGATCAAGTGTAGTATCTGTTCTTATCAGTTTAATATCTGATACGTCCCCTATCTGGGGACCATATATTAAATGGATTTTTAGAACAGGGAGATGGAAAAAGAGCTTGCTCTGTCCACTCCACGCATTGACCTGGTATTGCAGTATCTCCAGGACCGGTGCACCCCTTCTTTAATGCAGTTTCTAAAATCAGAAAGAATTGAATTCAATGCTTTTTGTTCATTTTGCTTGTTTGTCGGATTTTGGGATGGACTCTTTGGCTTTGCTTTTCTTCTCCTCATTGGATTTTTCATGTTAAAAGTTGCAGAAGCCAGATGACAAGCTCATTTTGGTTCAACTTCAGCAACTGTGCATTGCATTGCCATGTAATGTAATGTAATGCAATGCTATCTATCTAGCTCTCCCTCTATACTTCCTTTTGGATAAACAGACATATTAGGCAAGCATTTTGGAGCTTTCACCTAAATAACTACAGGTGGTGAGATAAGCTGCACAATATAATTGACCTTTCAGTATATTGTTGCACACACACCATCTATTTAGCAAATGCCCTTGTTATCAACAGCAGCCTTTTAAACTCACCTGAGCTAACAGGTATGTGAGCTGGTTACTCTGCTGCGCTTAAAATTTCTTTTTTGGTTTGCTACAATGCCTTTTCTGAAACGTTGTCTCCCTCTGCTGGAACACTGACTTCTTTCATTTAATGCCTGCAGACTATAAAAGAGAAACCAACCCAAAAAGTTTGGTTGATTAGTCTGTGGCATTCTTTTAAACTGCTGCTTATGGCGGTCTCTGTGAGCTTCTCAGTGACATTCAGCCATCCAGGTATCCCGCCTGCAGTAGACGGAATGTGGCAATGGAACGCTGGCTGCGCGTGTCATAATAGGCTCTGAGCCTTTATATACCTGCGCACAGCAGCAGCCACCTTCAGTCTGCTGCTGGACAGCCAGCAGCAGCAGCAGCAGGAGAGGTAATTAATCAGCAACCCTCCTGCTAAGGGTAGACAGCTGCTCGTTCCACCCCCCCCCCGCCTTAATTGGTTCTCCTCCCTTCCAACGGTGTTGAGGCGGGTGGGAACAGCCGGGGGTTGAGGGTACTGTGCTAAAAGAGGTGGAGTTATGCAGATCTAAAACGCGTGGATTGCAGCAGCAGCAAGCCGAAAAGTGCAGGCATGTGAGGGATCTAGAGGTTGACAGCATGTCTTCTTAACGGGAGTCCAGGTGGCCATCTCCACAAATGGACTTTTCAGAATCCTTGGGTGGCACCGTAGTCGGAAACCAATTCTGGTTATCGCTTCTCAGCCTTTTGGCTAAGATCAAGTGTAGTATCTGTTCTTATCAGTTTAATATCTGATACGTCCCCTATCTGGGGACCATATATTAAATGGATTTTTAGAACAGGGAGATGGAAAAAGAGCTTGCTCTGTCCACTCCACGCATTGACCTGGTATTGCAGTATCTCCAGGACCGGTGCACCCCTTCTTTAATGCAGTTTCTAAAATCAGAAAGAATTGAATTCAATGCTTTTTGTTCATTTTGCTTGTTTGTCGGATTTTGGGATGGACTCTTTGGCTTTGCTTTTCTTCTCCTCATTGGATTTTTCATGTTAAAAGTTGCAGAAGCCAGATGACAAGCTCATTTTGGTTCAACTTCAGCAACTGTGCATTGCATTGCCATGTAATGTAATGTAATGCAATGCTATCTATCTAGCTCTCCCTCTATACTTCCTTTTGGATAAACAGACATATTAGGCAAGCATTTTGGAGCTTTCACCTAAATAACTACAGGTGGTGAGATAAGCTGCACAATATAATTAACCTTTCAGTATATTGTTGCACACACACCATCTATTTAGCAAATGCCCTTGTTATCAACAGCAGCCTTTTAAACTCACCTGAGCTAACAGGTATGTGAGCTGGTTACTCTGCTGCGCTTAAAATTTCTTTTTTGGTTTGCTACAATGCCTTTTCTGAAACGTTGTCTCCCTCTGCTGGAACACTGACTTCTTTCATTTAATGCCTGCAGACTATAAAAGAGAAACCAACCCAAAAAGTTTGGTTGATTAGTCTGTGGCATTCTTTTAAACTGTTGCTTATGGCGGTCTCTGTGAGCTTCTCAGTGACATTCAGCCATCCAGGTATCCCGCCTGCAGTAGACGGAATGTGGCAATGGAACGCTGGCTGCGCGTGTCATAATAGGCTCTGAGCCTTTATATACCTGCGCACAGCAGCAGCCACCTTCAGTCTGCTGCTGGACAGCCAGCAGCAGCAGCAGCAGGAGAGGTAATTAATCAGCAACCCTCCTGCTAAGGGTAGACAGCTGCTCGTTCCACCCCCGCCCCCGCCTTAATTGGTTCTCCTCCCTTCCAACGGTGTTGAGGCGGGTGGGAACAGCCGGGGGTTGAGGGTACTGTGCTAAAAGAGGTGGAGTTATGCAGATCTAAAACGCGTGGATTGCAGCAGCAGCAAGCCGAAAAGTGCAGGCATGTGAGGGATCTAGAGGTTGACAGCATGTCTTCTTAACGGGAGTCCAGGTGGCCATCTCCACAAATGGACTTTTCAGAATCCTTGGGTGGCACCGTAGTCGGAAACCAATTCTGGTTATCGCTTCTCGGCCTTTTGGCTAAGATCAAGTGTAGTATCTGTTCTTATAAGTTTAATATCTGATACGTCCCCTATCTGGGGACCATATATTAAATGGATTTTTAGAACAGGGAGATGGAAAAAGAGCTTGCTCTTTCCACTCCACGCATTGACCTGGTATTGCAGTATCTCCAGGACCGGTGCACCCCTTCTTTAATGCAGTTTCTAAAATCAGAAAGAATTGAATTCAATGCTTTTTGTTCATTTTGCTTGTTTGTCGGATTTTGGGATGGACTCTTTGGCTTTGCTTTTCTTCTCCTCATTGGATTTTTCATGTTAAAAGTTGCAGAAGCCAGATGACAAGCTCATTTTGGTTCAACTTCAGCAACTGTGCATTGCATTGCCATGTAATGTAATGTAATGCAATGCTATCTATCTAGCTCTCCCTCTATACTTCCTTTTGGATAAACAGACATATTAGGCAAGCATTTTGGAGCTTTCACCTAAATAACTACAGGTGGTGAGATAAGCTGCACAATATAATTGACCTTTCAGTATATTGTTGCACACACACCATCTATTTAGCAAATACCCTTGTTATCAACAGCAGCCTTTTAAACTCACCTGAGCTAACAGGTATGTGAGCTGGTTACTCTGCTGCGCTTAAAATTTCTTTTTTGGTTTGCTACAATGCCTTTTCTGAAACGTTGTCTCCCTCTGCTGGAACACTGACTTCTTTCATTTAATGCCTGCAGACTATAAAAGAGAAACCAACCCAAAAAGTTTGGTTGATTAGTCTGTGGCATTCTTTTAAACTGTTGCTTATGGCGGTCTCTGTGAGCTTCTCAGTGACATTCAGCCATCCAGGTATCCCGCCTGCAGTAGACGGAATGTGGCAATGGAACGCTGGCTGCGCGTGTCATAATAGGCTCTGAGCCTTTATATACCTGCGCACAGCAGCAGCCACCTTCAGTCTGCTGCTGGACAGCCAGCAGCAGCAGCAGCAGGAGAGGTAATTAATCAGCAACCCTCCTGCTAAGGGTAGACAGCTGCTCGTTCCACCCCCCCCCCCTCGCCTTAATTGGTTCTCCTCCCTTCCAACGGTGTTGAGGCGGGTGGGAACAGCCGGGGGTTGAGGGTACTGTGCTAAAAGAGGTGGAGTTATGCAGATCTAAAACGCGTGGATTGCAGCAGCAGCAAGCCGAAAAGTGCAGGCATGTGAGGGATCTAGAGGTTGACAGCATGTCTTCTTAACGGGAGTCCAGGTGGCCATCTCCACAAATGGACTTTTCAGAATCCTTGGGTGGCACCGTAGTCGGAAACCAATTCTGGTTATCGCTTCTCGGCCTTTTGGCTAAGATCAAGTGTAGTATCTGTTCTTATCAGTTTAATATCTGATACGTCCCCTATCTGGGGACCATATATTAAATGGATTTTTAGAACAGGGAGATGGAAAAAGAGCTTGCTCTGTCCACTCCACGCATTGACCTGGTATTGCAGTATCTCCAGGACCGGTGCACCCCTTCTTTAATGCAGTTTCTAAAATCAGAAAGAATTGAATTCAATGCTTTTTGTTCATTTTGCTTGTTTGTCGGATTTTGGGATGGACTCTTTGGCTTTGCTTTTCTTCTCCTTATTGGATTTTTCATGTTAAAAGTTGCAGAAGCCAGATGACAAGCTCATTTTGGTTCAACTTCAGCAACTGTGCATTGCATTGCCATGTAATGTAATGTAATGCAATGCTATCTATCTAGCTCTCCCTCTATACTTCCTTTTGGATAAACAGACATATTAGGCAAGCATTTTGGAGCTTTCACCTAAATAACTACAGGTGGTGAGATAAGCTGCACAATATAATTGACCTTTCAGTATATTGTTGCACACACACCATCTATTTAGCAAATGCCCTTGTTATCAACAGCAGCCTTTTAAACTCACCTGAGCTAACAGGTATGTGAGCTGGTTACTCTGCTGCGCTTAAAATTTCTTTTTTGGTTTGCTACAATGCCTTTTCTGAAACGTTGTCTCCCTCTGCTGGAACACTGACTTCTTTCATTTAATGCCTGCAGACTATAAAAGAGAAACCAACCCAAAAAGTTTGGTTGATTAGTCTGTGGCATTCTTTTAAACTGTTGCTTATGGCGGTCTCTGTGAGCTTCTCAGTGACATTCAGCCATCCAGGTATCCCGCCTGCAGTAGACGGAATGTGGCAATGGAACGCTGGCTGCGCGTGTCATAATAGGCTCTGAGCCTTTATATACCTGCGCACAGCAGCAGCCACCTTCAGTCTGCTGCTGGACAGCCAGCAGCAGCAGCAGCAGGAGAGGTAATTAATCAGCAACCCTCCTGCTAAGGGTAGAGAGCTGCTCGTTCCACCCCCCCCCCCCCCCCCGCCTTAATTGGTTCTCCTCCCTTCCAACAGTGTTGAGGCGGGTGGGAACAGCCGGGGGTTGAGGGTACTGTGCTAAAAGAGGTGGAGTTATGCAGATCTAAAACGCGTGGATTGCAGCAGCAGCAAGCCGAAAAGTGCAGGCATGTGAGGGATCTAGAGGTTGACAGCATGTCTTCTTAACGGGAGTCCAGGTGGCCATCTCCACAAATGGACTTTTCAGAATCCTTGGGTGGCACCGTAGTCGGAAACCAATTCTGGTTATCGCTTCTCGGCCTTTTGGCTAAGATCAAGTGTAGTATCTGTTCTTATCAGTTTAATATCTGATACGTCCCCTATCTGGGGACCATATATTAAATGGATTTTTAGAACAGGGAGATGGAAAAAGAGCTTGCTCTGTCCACTCCACGCATTGACCTGGTATTGCAGTATCTCCAGGACCGGTGCACCCCTTCTTTAATGCAGTTTCTAAAATCAGAAAGAATTGAATTCAATGCTTTTTGTTCATTTTGCTTGTTTGTCGGATTTTGGGATGGACTCTTTGGCTTTGCTTTTCTTCTCCTCATTGGATTTTTCATGTTAAAAGTTGCAGAAGCCAGATGACAAGCTCATTTTGGTTCAACTTCAGCAACTGTGCATTGCATTGCCATGTAATGTAATGTAATGCAATGCTATCTATCTAGCTCTCCCTCTATACTTCCTTTTGGATAAACAGACATATTAGGCAAGCATTTTGGAGCTTTCACCTAAATAACTACAGGTGGTGAGATAAGCTGCACAATATAATTGACCTTTCAGTATATTGTTGCACACACACCATCTATTTAGCAAATGCCCTTGTTATCAACAGCAGCCTTTTAAACTCACCTGAGCTAACAGGTATGTGAGCTGGTTACTCTGCTGCGCTTAAAATTTCTTTTTTGGTTTGCTACAATGCCTTTTCTGAAACGTTGTCTCCCTCTGCTGGAACACTGACTTCTTTCATTTAATGCCTGCAGACTATAAAAGAGAAACCAACCCAAAAAGTTTGGTTGATTAGTCTGTGGCATTCTTTTAAACTGCTGCTTATGGCGGTCTCTGTGAGCTTCTCAGTGACATTCAGCCATCCAGGTATCCCGCCTGCAGTAGACGGAATGTGGCAATGGAACGCTGGCTGCGCGTGTCATAATAGGCTCTGAGCCTTTATATACCTGCGCACAGCAGCAGCCACCTTCAGTCTGCTGCTGGACAGCCAGCAGCAGCAGCAGCAGGAGAGGTAATTAATCAGCAACCCTCCTGCTAAGGGTAGACAGCTGCTCGTTCCACCCCCCCCCCGCCTTAATTGGTTCTCCTCCCTTCCAACGGTGTTGAGGCGGGTGGGAACAGCCGGGGGTTGAGGGTACTGTGCTAAAAGAGGTGGAGTTATGCAGATCTAAAACGCGTGGATTGCAGCAGCAGCAAGCCGAAAAGTGCAGGCATGTGAGGGATCTAGAGGTTGACAGCATGTCTTCTTAACGGGAGTCCAGGTGGCCATCTCCACAAATGGACTTTTCAGAATCCTTGGGTGGCACCGTAGTCGGAAACCAATTCTGGTTATCGCTTCTCAGCCTTTTGGCTAAGATCAAGTGTAGTATCTGTTCTTATCAGTTTAATATCTGATACGTCCCCTATCTGGGGACCATATATTAAATGGATTTTTAGAGCAGGGAGATGGAAAAAGAGCTTGCTCTGTCCACTCCACGCATTGACCTGGTATTGCAGTATCTCCAGGACCGGTGCACCCCTTCTTTAATGCAGTTTCTAAAATCAGAAAGAATTGAATTCAATGCTTTTTGTTCATTTTGCTTGTTTGTCGGATTTTGGGATGGACTCTTTGGCTTTGCTTTTCTTCTCCTCATTGGATTTTTCATGTTAAAAGTTGCAGAAGCCAGATGACAAGCTCATTTTGGTTCAACTTCAGCAACTGTGCATTGCATTGCCATGTAATGTAATGTAATGCAATGCTATCTATCTAGCTCTCCCTCTATACTTCCTTTTGGATAAACAGACATATTAGGCAAGCATTTTGGAGCTTTCACCTAAATAACTACAGGTGGTGAGATAAGCTGCACAATATAATTAACCTTTCAGTATATTGTTGCACACACACCATCTATTTAGCAAATGCCCTTGTTATCAACAGCAGCCTTTTAAACTCACCTGAGCTAACAGGTATGTGAGCTGGTTACTCTGCTGCGCTTAAAATTTCTTTTTTGGTTTGCTACAATGCCTTTTCTGAAACGTTGTCTCCCTCTGCTGGAACACTGACTTCTTTCATTTAATGCCTGCAGACTATAAAAGAGAAACCAACCCAAAAAGTTTGGTTGATTAGTCTGTGGCATTCTTTTAAACTGTTGCTTATGGCGGTCTCTGTGAGCTTCTCAGTGACATTCAGCCATCCAGGTATCCCGCCTGCAGTAGACGGAATGTGGCAATGGAACGCTGGCTGCGCGTGTCATAATAGGCTCTGAGCCTTTATATACCTGCGCACAGCAGCAGCCACCTTCAGTCTGCTGCTGGACAGCCAGCAGCAGCAGCAGCAGGAGAGGTAATTAATCAGCAACCCTCCTGCTAAGGGTAGACAGCTGCTCGTTCCACCCCCCCCCCCCGCCTTAATTGGTTCTCCTCCCTTCCAACGGTGTTGAGGCGGGTGGGAACAGCCGGGGGTTGAGGGTACTGTGCTAAAAGAGGTGGAGTTATGCAGATCTAAAACGCGTGGATTGCAGCAGCAGCAAGCCGAAAAGTGCAGGCATGTGAGGGATCTAGAGGTTGACAGCATGTCTTCTTAACGGGAGTCCAGGTGGCCATCTCCACAAATGGACTTTTCAGAATCCTTGGGTGGCACCGTAGTCGGAAACCAATTCTGGTTATCGCTTCTCGGCCTTTTGGCTAAGATCAAGTGTAGTATCTGTTCTTATAAGTTTAATATCTGATACGTCCCCTATCTGGGGACCATATATTAAATGGATTTTTAGAACAGGGAGATGGAAAAAGAGCTTGCTCTTTCCACTCCACGCATTGACCTGGTATTGCAGTATCTCCAGGACCGGTGCACCCCTTCTTTAATGCAGTTTCTAAAATCAGAAAGAATTGAATTCAATGCTTTTTGTTCATTTTGCTTGTTTGTCGGATTTTGGGATGGACTCTTTGGCTTTGCTTTTCTTCTCCTCATTGGATTTTTCATGTTAAAAGTTGCAGAAGCCAGATGACAAGCTCATTTTGGTTCAACTTCAGCAACTGTGCATTGCATTGCCATGTAATGTAATGTAATGCAATGCTATCTATCTAGCTCTCCCTCTATACTTCCTTTTGGATAAACAGACATATTAGGCAAGCATTTTGGAGCTTTCACCTAAATAACTACAGGTGGTGAGATAAGCTGCACAATATAATTGACCTTTCAGTATATTGTTGCACACACACCATCTATTTAGCAAATGCCCTTGTTATCAACAGCAGCCTTTTAAACTCACCTGAGCTAACAGGTATGTGAGCTGGTTACTCTGCTGCGCTTAAAATTTCTTTTTTGGTTTGCTACAATGCCTTTTCTGAAACGTTGTCTCCCTCTGCTGGAACACTGACTTCTTTCATTTAATGCCTGCAGACTATAAAAGAGAAACCAACCCAAAAAGTTTGGTTGATTAGTCTGTGGCATTCTTTTAAACTGTTGCTTATGGCGGTCTCTGTGAACTTCTCAGTGACATTCAGCCATCCAGGTATCCCGCCTGCAGTAGACGGAATGTGGCAATGGAACGCTGGCTGCGCGTGTCATAATAGGCTCTGAGCCTTTATATACCTGCGCACAGCAGCAGCCACCTTCAGTCTGCTGCTGGACAGCCAGCAGCAGCAGCAGCAGGAGAGGTAATTAATCAGCAACCCTCCTGCTAAGGGTAGACAGCTGCTCGTTCCACCCCCCCCCCCCGCCTTAATTGGTTCTCCTCCCTTCCAACGGTGTTGAGGCGGGTGGGAACAGCCGGGGGTTGAGGGTACTGTGCTAAAAGAGGTGGAGTTATGCAGATCTAAAACGCGTGGATTGCAGCAGCAGCAAGCCGAAAAGTGCAGGCATGTGAGGGATCTAGAGGTTGACAGCATGTCTTCTTAACGGGAGTCCAGGTGGCCATCTCCACAAATGGACTTTTCAGAATCCTTGGGTGGCACCGTAGTCGGAAACCAATTCTGGTTATCGCTTCTCGGCCTTTTGGCTAAGATCAAGTGTAGTATCTGTTCTTATCAGTTTAATATCTGATACGTCCCCTATCTGGGGACCATATATTAAATGGATTTTTAGAACAGGGAGATGGAAAAAGAGCTTGCTCTGTCCACTCCACGCATTGACCTGGTATTGCAGTATCTCCAGGACCGGTGCACCCCTTCTTTAATGCAGTTTCTAAAATCAGAAAGAATTGAATTCAATGCTTTTTGTTCATTTTGCTTGTTTGTCGGATTTTGGGATGGACTCTTTGGCTTTGCTTTTCTTCTCCTCATTGGAT
Organism: Phyllobates terribilis; assembly: GCF_046119375.1. Classification (NCBI taxonomy): domain Eukaryota; kingdom Metazoa; phylum Chordata; class Amphibia; order Anura; family Dendrobatidae; genus Phyllobates; species Phyllobates terribilis. Next base: position 2,657,559 of record NW_027362868.1, read on the forward strand.
TTTTCATGTTAAAAGTTGCAGAAGCCAGATGACAAGCTCATTTTGGTTCAACTTCAGCAACTGTGCATTGCATTGCCATGTAATGTAATGTAATGCAATGCTATCTATCTAGCTCTCCCTCTATACTTCCTTTTGGATAAACAGACATATTAGGCAAGCATTTTGGAGCTTTCACCTAAATAACTACAGGTGGTGAGATAAGCTGCACAATATAATTGACCTTTCAGTATATTGTTGCACACACACCATCTATTTAGCAAATGCCCTTGTTATCAACAGCAGCCTTTTAAACTCACCTGAGCTAACAGGTATGTGAGCTGGTTACTCTGCTGCGCTTAAAATTTCTTTTTTGGTTTGCTACAATGCCTTTTCTGAAACGTTGTCTCCCTCTGCTGGAACACTGACTTCTTTCATTTAATGCCTGCAGACTATAAAAGAGAAACCAACCCAAAAAGTTTGGTTGATTAGTCTGTGGCATTCTTTTAAACTGTTGCTTATGGCGGTCTCTGTGAGCTTCTCAGTGACATTCAGCCATCCAGGTATCCCGCCTGCAGTAGACGGAATGTGGCAATGGAACGCTGGCTGCGCGTGTCATAATAGGCTCTGAGCCTTTATATACCTGTGCACAGCAGCAGCCACCTTCAGTCTGCTGCTGGACAGCCAGCAGCAGCAGCAGCAGGAGAGGTAATTAATCAGCAACCCTCCTGCTAAGGGTAGACAGCTGCTCGTTCCACCCCCCCCCCGCCTTAATTGGTTCTCCTCCCTTCCAACGGTGTTGAGGCGGGTGGGAACAGCCGGGGGTTGAGGGTACTGTGCTAAAAGAGGTGGAGTTATGCAGATCTAAAACACGTGGATTGCAGCAGCAGCAAGCCGAAAAGTGCAGGCATGTGAGGGATCTAGAGGTTGACAGCATGTCTTCTTAACGGGAGTCCAGGTGGCCATCTCCACAAATGGACTTTTCAGAATCCTTGGGTGGCACCGTAGTCGGAAACCAATTCTGGTTATCGCTTCTCGGCCTTTTGGCTAAGATCAAGTGTAGTATCTGTTCTTATCAGTTTAATATCTGATACGTCCCCTATCTGGGGACCATATATTAAATGGATTTTTAGAACAGGGAGATGGAAAAAGAGCTTGCTCTGTCCACTCCACGCATTGACCTGGTATTGCAGTATCTCCAGGACCGGTGCACCCCTTCTTTAATGCAGTTTCTAAAATCAGAAAGAATTGAATTCAATGCTTTTTGTTCATTTTGCTTGTTTGTCGGATTTTGGGATGGACTCTTTGGCTTTGCTTTTCTTCTCCTCATTGGATTTTTCATGTTAAAAGTTGCAGAAGCCAGATGACAAGCTCATTTTGGTTCAACTTCAGCAACTGTGCATTGCATTGCCATGTAATGTAATGTAATGCAATGCTATCTATCTAGCTCTCCCTCTATACTTCCTTTTGGATAAACAGACATATTAGGCAAGCATTTTGGAGCTTTCACCTAAATAACTACAGGTGGTGAGATAAGCTGCACAATATAATTGACCTTTCAGTATATTGTTGCACACACACCATCTATTTAGCAAATGCCCTTGTTATCAACAGCAGCCTTTTAAACTCACCTGAGCTAACAGGTATGTGAGCTGGTTACTCTGCTGCGCTTAAAATTTCTTTATTGGTTTGCTACAATGCCTTTTCTGAAACGTTGTCTCCCTCTGCTGGAACACTGACTTCTTTCATTTAATGCCTGCAGACTATAAAAGAGAAACCAACCCAAAAAGTTTGGTTGATTAGTCTGTGGCATTCTTTTAAACTGTTGCTTATGGCGGTCTCTGTGAGCTTCTCAGTGACATTCAGCCATCCAGGTATCCCGCCTGCAGTAGACGGAATGTGGCAATGGAACGCTGGCTGCGCGTGTCATAATAGGCTCTGAGCCTTTATATACCTGCGCACAGCAGCAGCCACCTTCAGTCTGCTGCTGGACAGCCAGCAGCAGCAGCAGCAGGAGAGGTAATTAATCAGCAACCCTCCTGCTAAGGGTAGACAGCTGCTCGTTCCACCCCCCCCCCCCTCGCCTTAATTGGTTCTCCTCCCTTCCAACGGTGTTGAGGCGGGTGGGAACAGCCGGGGGTTGAGGGTACTGTGCTAAAAGAGGTGGAGTTATGCAGATCTAAAACGCGTGGATTGCAGCAGCAGCAAGCCGAAAAGTGCAGGCATGTGAGGGATCTAGAGGTTGACAGCATGTCTTCTTAACGGGAGTCCAGGTGGCCATCTCCACAAATGGACTTTTCAGAATCCTTGGGTGGCACCGTAGTCGGAAACCAATTCTGGTTATCGCTTCTCGGCCTTTTGGCTAAGATCAAGTGTAGTATCTGTTCTTATCAGTTTAATATCTGATACGTCCCCTATCTGGGGACCATATATTAAATGGATTTTTAGAACAGGGAGATGGAAAAAGAGCTTGCTCTGTCCACTCCACGCATTGACCTGGTATTGCAGTATCTCCAGGACCGGTGCACCCCTTCTTTAATGCAGTTTCTAAAATCAGAAAGAATTGAATTCAATGCTTTTTGTTCATTTTGCTTGTTTGTCGGATTTTGGGATGGACTCTTTGGCTTTGCTTTTCTTCTCCTCATTGGATTTTTCATGTTAAAAGTTGCAGAAGCCAGATGACAAGCTCATTTTGGTTCAACTTCAGCAACTGTGCATTGCATTGCCATGTAATGTAATGTAATGCAATGCTATCTATCTAGCTCTCCCTCTATACTTCCTTTTGGATAAACAGACATATTAGGCAAGCATTTTGGAGCTTTCACCTAAATAACTACAGGTGGTGAGATAAGCTGCACAATATAATTGACCTTTCAGTATATTGTTGCACACACACCATCTATTTAGCAAATGCCCTTGTTATCAACAGCAGCCTTTTAAACTCACCTGAGCTAACAGGTATGTGAGCTGGTTACTCTGCTGCGCTTAAAATTTCTTTTTTGGTTTGCTACAATGCCTTTTCTGAAACGTTGTCTCCCTCTGCTGGAACACTGACTTCTTTCATTTAATGCCTGCAGACTATAAAAGAGAAACCAACCCAAAAAGTTTGGTTGATTAGTCTGTGGCATTCTTTTAAACTGCTGCTTATGGCGGTCTCTGTGAGCTTCTCAGTGACATTCAGCCATCCAGGTATCCCGCCTGCAGTAGACGGAATGTGGCAATGGAACGCTGGCTGCGCGTGTCATAATAGGCTCTGAGCCTTTATATACCTGCGCACAGCAGCAGCCACCTTCAGTCTGCTGCTGGACAGCCAGCAGCAGCAGCAGCAGGAGAGGTAATTAATCAGCAACCCTCCTGCTAAGGGTAGACAGCTGCTCGTTCCACCCCCCCCCCGCCTTAATTGGTTCTCCTCCCTTCCAACGGTGTTGAGGCGGGTGGGAACAGCCGGGGGTTGAGGGTACTGTGCTAAAAGAGGTGGAGTTATGCAGATCTAAAACGCGTGGATTGCAGCAGCAGCAAGCCGAAAAGTGCAGGCATGTGAGGGATCTAGAGGTTGACAGCATGTCTTCTTAACGGGAGTCCAGGTGGCCATCTCCACAAATGGACTTTTCAGAATCCTTGGGTGGCACCGTAGTCGGAAACCAATTCTGGTTATCGCTTCTCAGCCTTTTGGCTAAGATCAAGTGTAGTATCTGTTCTTATCAGTTTAATATCTGATACGTCCCCTATCTGGGGACCATATATTAAATGGATTTTTAGAACAGGGAGATGGAAAAAGAGCTTGCTCTGTCCACTCCACGCATTGACCTGGTATTGCAGTATCTCCAGGACCGGTGCACCCCTTCTTTAATGCAGTTTCTAAAATCAGAAAGAATTGAATTCAATGCTTTTTGTTCATTTTGCTTGTTTGTCGGATTTTGGGATGGACTCTTTGGCTTTGCTTTTCTTCTCCTCATTGGATTTTTCATGTTAAAAGTTGCAGAAGCCAGATGACAAGCTCATTTTGGTTCAACTTCAGCAACTGTGCATTGCATTGCCATGTAATGTAATGTAATGCAATGCTATCTATCTAGCTCTACCTCTATACTTCCTTTTGGATAAACAGACATATTAGGCAAGCATTTTGGAGCTTTCACCTAAATAACTACAGGTGGTGAGATAAGCTGCACAATATAATTGACCTTTCAGTATATTGTTGCACACACACCATCTATTTAGCAAATGCCCTTGTTATCAACAGCAGCCTTTTAAACTCACCTGAGCTAACAGGTATGTGAGCTGGTTACTCTGCTGCGCTTAAAATTTCTTTTTTGGTTTGCTACAATGCCTTTTCTGAAACGTTGTCTCCCTCTGCTGGAACACTGACTTCTTTCATTTAATGCCTGCAGACTATAAAAGAGAAACCAACCCAAAAAGTTTGGTTGATTAGTCTGTGGCATTCTTTTAAACTGTTGCTTATGGCGGTCTCTGTGAGCTTCTCAGTGACATTCAGCCATCCAGGTATCCCGCCTGCAGTAGACGGAAAGTGGCAATGGAACGCTGGCTGCGCGTGTCATAATAGGCTCTGAGCCTTTATATACCTGCGCAAAGCAGCAACCACCTTCAGTCTGCTGCTGGACAGCCAGCAGCAGCAGCAGCAGGAGAGGTAATTAATCAGCAACCCTCCTGCTAAGGGTAGACAGCTGCTCGTTCCACCCCCCCCCGCCTTAATTGGTTCTCCTCCCTTCCAACGGTGTTGAGGCGGGTGGGAACAGCCGGGGGTTGAGGGTACTGTGCTAAAAGAGGTGGAGTTATGCAGATCTAAAACGCGTGGATTGCCGCAGCAGCAAGTCGAAAAGTGCAGGCATGTGAGGGATCTAGAGGTTGACAGCATGTCTTCTTAACGGGAGTCCAGGTGGCCATCTCCACAAATGGACTTTTCAGAATCCTTGGGTGGCACCGTAGTCGGAAACCAATTCTGGTTATCGCTTCTCGGCCTTTTGGCTAAGATCAAGTGTAGTATCTGTTCTTATCAGTTTAATATCTGATACGTCCCCTATCTGGGGACCATATATTAAATGGATTTTTAGAACAGGGAGATGGAAAAAGAGCTTGCTCTGTCCACTCCACGCATTGACCTGGTATTGCAGTATCTCCAGGACCGGTGCACCCCTTCTTTAATGCAGTTTCTAAAATCAGAAAGAATTGAATTCAATGCTTTTTGTTCATTTTGCTTGTTTGTCGGATTTTGGGATGGACTCTTTGGCTTTGCTTTTCTTCTCCTCATTGGATTTTTCATGTTAAAAGTTGCAGAAGCCAGATGACAAGCTCATTTTGGTTCAACTTCAGCAACTGTGCATTGCATTGCCATGTAATGTAATGTAATGCAATGCTATCTATCTAGCTCTCCCTCTATACTTCCTTTTGGATAAACAGACATATTAGGCAAGCATTTTGGAGCTTTCACCTAAATAACTACAGGTGGTGAGATAAGCTGCACAATATAATTGACCTTTCAGTATATTGTTGCACACACACCATCTATTTAGCAAATGCCCTTGTTATCAACAGCAGCCTTTTAAACTCACCTGAGCTAACAGGTATGTGAGCTGGTTACTCTGCTGCGCTTAAAATTTCTTTTTTGGTTTGCTACAATGCCTTTTCTGAAACGTTGTCTCCCTCTGCTGGAACACTGACTTCTTTCATTTAATGCCTGCAGACTATAAAAGAGAAACCAACCCAAAAAGTTTGGTTGATTAGTCTGTGGCATTCTTTTAAACTGTTGCTTATGGCGGTCTCTGTGAGCTTCTCAGTGACATTCAGCCATCCAGGTATCCCGCCTGCAGTAGACGGAAAGTGGCAATGGAACGCTGGCTGCGCGTGTCATAATAGGCTCTGAGCCTTTATATACCTGCGCAAAGCAGCAACCACCTTCAGTCTGCTGCTGGACAGCCAGCAGCAGCAGCAGGACAGGTAATTAATCAGCAACCCTCCTGCTAAGGGTAGACAGCTGCTCGTTCCACCCCCCCCGCCTTAATTGGTTCTCCTCCCTTCCAACGGTGTTGAGGCGGGTGGGAACAGCCGGGGGTTGAGGGTACTGTGCTAAAAGAGGTGGAGTTATGCAGATCTAAAACGCGTGGATTGCAGCAGCAGCAAGCCGAAAAGTGCAGGCATGTGAGGGATCTAGAGGTTGACAGCATGTCTTCTTAACGGGAGTCCAGGTGGCCATCTCCACAAATGGACTTTTCAGAATCCTTGGGTGGCACCGTAGTCGGAAACCAATTCTGGTTATCGCTTCTCGGCCTTTTGGCTAAGATCAAGTGTAGTATCTGTTCTTATCAGTTTAATATCTGATACGTCCCCTATCTGGGGACCATATATTAAATGGATTTTTAGAACAGGGAGATGGAAAAAGAGCTTGCTCTGTCCACTCCACGCATTGACCTGGTATTGCAGTATCTCCAGGACCGGTGCACCCCTTCTTTAATGCAGTTTCTAAAATCAGAAAGAATTGAATTCAATGCTTTTTGTTCATTTTGCTTGTTTGTCGGATTTTGGGATGGACTCTTTGGCTTTGCTTTTCTTCTCCTCATTGGATTTTTCATGTTAAAAGTTGCAGAAGCCAGATGACAAGCTAATTTTGGTTCAACTTCAGCAACTGTGCATTGCATTGCCATGTAATGTAATGTAATGCAATGCTATCTATCTAGCTCTCCCTCTATACTTCCTTTTGGATAAACAGACATATTAGGCAAGCATTTTGGAGCTTTCACCTAAATAACTACAGGTGGTGAGATAAGCTGCACAATATAATTGACCTTTCAGTATATTGATGCACACACACCATCTATTTAGCAAATGCCCTTGTTATCAACAGCAGCCTTTTAAACTCACCTGAGCTAACAGGTATGTGAGCTGGTTACTCTGCTGCGCTTAACATTTCTTTTTTGGTTTGCTACAATGCCTTTTCTGAAACGTTGTCTCCCTCTGCTGGAACACTGACTTCTTTCATTTAATGCCTGCAGACTATAAAAGAGAAACCAACCCAAAAAGTTTGGTTGATTAGTCTGTGGCATTCCTTTAAACTGTTGCTTATGGCGGTCTCTGTGAGCTTCTCAGTGACATTCAGCCATCCAGGTATCCCGCCTGCAGTAGACGGAATGTGGCAATGGAACGCTGGCTGCGCGTGTCATAATAGGCTCTGAGCCTTTATATACCTGCGCACAGCAGCAGCCACCTTCAGTCTGCTGCTGGACAGCCAGCAGCAGCAGCAGCAGGAGAGGTAATTAATCAGCAACCCTCCTGCTAAGGGTAGACAGCTGCTCGTTCCACCCCCCCCCGCCTTAATTGGTTCTCCTCCCTTCCAACGGTGTTGAGGCGGGTGGGAACAGCCGGGGGTTGAGGGTACTGTGCTAAAAGAGGTGGAGTTATGCAGATCTAAAACGCGTGGATTGCAGCAGCAGCAAGCCGAAAAGTGCAGGCATGTGAGGGATCTAGAGGTTGACAGCATGTCTTCTTAATGGGAGTCCAGGTGGCCATCTCCACAAATGGACTTTTCAGAATCCTTGGGTGGCACCGTAGTCGGAAACCAATTCTGGTTATCGCTTCTCGGCCTTTTGGCTAAGATCAAGTGTAGTATCTGTTCTTATCAGTTTAATATCTGATACGTCCCCTATCTGGGGACCATATATTAAATGGATTTTTAGAACAGGGAGATGGAAAAAGAGCTTGCTCTGTCCACTCCACGCATTGACCTGGTATTGCAGTATCTCCAGGACCGGTGCACCCCTTCTTTAATGCAGTTTCTAAAATCAGAAAGAATTGAATTCAATGCTTTTTGTTCATTTTGCTTGTTTGTCGGATTTTGGGATGGACTCTTTGGCTTTGCTTTTCTTCTCCTCATTGGATTTTTCATGTTAAAAGTTGCAGAAGCCAGATGACAAGCTCATTTTGGTTCAACTTCAGCAACTGTGCATTGCATTGCCATGTAATGTAATGTAATGCAATGCTATCTATCTAGCTCTCCCTCTATACTTCCTTTTGGATAAACAGACATATTAGGCAAGCATTTTGGAGCTTTCACCTAAATAACTACAGGTGGTGAGATAAGCTGCACAATATAATTGACCTTTCAGTATATTGTTGCACACACACCATCTATTTAGCAAATGCCCTTGTTATCAACAGCAGCCTTTTAAACTCACCTGAGCTAACAGGTATGTGAGCTGGTTACTCTGCTGCGCTTAAAATTTCTTTTTTGGTTTGCTACAATGCCTTTTCTGAAACGTTGTCTCCCTCTGCTGGAACACTGACTTCTTTCATTTAATGCCTGCAGACTATAAAAGAGAAACCAACCCAAAAAGTTTGGTTGATTAGTCTGTGGCATTCTTTTAAACTGTTGCTTATGGCGGTCTCTGTGAGCTTCTCAGTGACATTCAGCCATCCAGGTATCCCGCCTGCAGTAGACGGAATGTGGCAATGGAACGCTGGCTGCGCGTGTCATAATAGGCTCTGAGCCTTTATATACCTGCGCACAGCAGCAGCCACCTTCAGTCTGCTGCTGGACAGCCAGCAGCAGCAGCAGGAGAGGTAATTAATCAGCAACCCTCCTGCTAAGGGTAGACAGCTGCTCGTTCCACCCCCCCCCCCCCGCCCTAATTGGTTCTCCTCCCTTCCAACGGTGTTGAGGCGGGTGGGAACAGCCGGGGGTTGAGGGTACTGTGCTAAAAGAGGTGGAGTTATGCAGATCTAAAACGCGTGGATTGCAGCAGCAGCAAGCCGAAAAGTGCAGGCATGTGAGGGATCTAGAGGTTGACAGCATGTCTTCTTAACGGGAGTCCAGGTGGCCATCTCCACAAATGGACTTTTCAGAATCCTTGGGTGGCACCGTAGTCGGAAACCAATTCTGGTTATCGCTTCTCGGCCTTTTGGCTAAGATCAAGTGTAGTATCTGTTCTTATCAGTTTAATATCTGATACGTCCCCTATCTGGGGACCATATATTAAATGGATTTTTAGAACAGGGAGATGGAAAAAGAGCTTGCTCTGTCCACTCCACGCATTGACCTGGTATTGCAGTATCTCCAGGACCGGTGCACCCCTTCTTTAATGCAGTTTCTAAAATCAGAAAGAATTGAATTCAATGCTTTTTGTTCATTTTGCTTGTTTGTCGGATTTTGGGATGGACTCTTTGGCTTTGCTTTTCTTCTCCTCATTGGATTTTTCATGTTAAAAGTTGCAGAAGCCAGATGACAAGCTCATTTTGGTTCAACTTCAGCAACTGTGCATTGCATTGCCATGTAATGTAATGTAATGCAATGCTATCTATCTAGCTCTCCCTCTATACTTCCTTTTGGATAAACAGACATATTAGGCAAGCATTTTGGAGCTTTCACCTAAATAACTACTGGTGGTGAGATAAGCTGCACAATATAATTGACCTTTCAGTATATTGTTGCACACACACCATCTATTTAGCAAATGCCCTTGTTATCAACAGCAGCCTTTTAAACTCACCTGAGCTAACAGGTATGTGAGCTGGTTACTCTGCTGCGCTTAAAATTTCTTTTTTGGTTTGCTACAATGCCTTTTCTGAAACGTTGTCTCCCTCTGCTGGAACACTGACTTCTTTCATTTAATGCCTGCAGACTATAAAAGAGAAACCAACCCAAAAAGTTTGGTTGATTAGTCTGTGGCATTCTTTTAAACTGTTGCTTATGGCGGTCTCTGTGAGCTTCTCAGTGACATTCAGCCATCCAGGTATCCCGCCTGCAGTAGACGGAATGTGGCAATGGAACGCTGGCTGCGCGTGTCATAATAGGCTCTGAGCCTTTATATACCTGCGCACAGCAGCAGCCACCTTCAGTCTGCTGCTGGACAGCCAGCAGCAGCAGCAGCAGGAGAGGTAATTAATCAGCAACCCTCCTGCTAAGGGTAGACAGCTGCTCGTTCCACCCCCCCCCCCGCCTTAATTGGTTCTCCTCCCTTCCAACGGTGTTGAGGCGGGTGGGAACAGCCGGGGGTTGAGGGTACTGTGCTAAAAGAGGTGGAGTTATGCAGATCTAAAACGCGTGGATTGCAGCAGCAGCAAGCCGAAAAGTGCAGGCATGTGAGGGATCTAGAGGTTGACAGCATGTCTTCTTAACGGGAGTCCAGGTGGCCATCTCCACAAATGGACTTTTCAGAATCCTTGGGTGGCACCGTAGTCGGAAACCAATTCTGGTTATCGCTTCTCGGCCTTTTGGCTAAGATCAAGTGTAGTATCTGTTCGGTCTTTTGGCTAAGATCAAGTGTAGTATCTTTTGAAAAGGCAGTTTTGTCCTTGGGCTGCCCTAGTAAATTGATGCATATTACACACTGGTTTGGTGCACTTGTTAGTACGCCAGGTGGCTCATAGAGCTATCTGATGGAAAACATGGCCCTCCAGGATCGAAGTCACTAGGCTGGGTAAGTGTGAGGGCTTTGGAGCAATGTGCCCCAGCAGTAGGCGCCCTGGTGGGAGTCCAAGCTTACTGGGACTGGGAACCCCAGAAAGACTTGGCTTCGTAGCACGCCGCACCTTTGCCAATCATACTTTCTGAGCAACCCCCCCTATTCCTGGCCTCCGGGCTAGGAAGGGGAATTTTTATAAACCCGGTCGGAGGTCCGGTCAGCTTTGGGCTGAGAAACCAACACAGGCTCCAGCTCCACTAGGGTGGCAGCCTAGATGGAAGCTGGGAGCACGAAAACGGCTCTTCTCCGGCTTCGGCTAGGGAGAGCATCGGAGATCCCTGACCCTCGCTGTGGCCTTCTGGCTCGGAGGGATGGGGATGGTTTATTGGGGACCCTCTCCTCCGGGAAGGGTCCACATGAATCCTCGCCTCGTGCGCTGTTTTGGTGTGACTTCGGTCACATTTTTCAGTGCCTTGGATGCAGCTTCAATCAAAAAATCTGTTCTTATCAGTTTAATATCTGATACGTCCCCTATCTGGGGACCATATATTAAATGGATTTTTAGAACAGGGAGATGGAAAAAGAGCTTGCTCTGTCCACTCCACGCATTGACCTGGTATTGCAGTATCTCCAGGACCGGTGCACCCCTTCTTTAATGCAGTTTCTAAAATCAGAAAGAATTGAATTCAATGCTTTTTGTTCATTTTGCTTGTTTGTCGGATTTTGGGATGGACTCTTTGGCTTTGCTTTTCTTCTCCTCATTGGATTTTTCATGTTAAAAGTTGCAGAAGCCAGATGACAAGCTCATTTTGGTTCAACTTCAGCAACTGTGCATTGCATTGCCATGTAATGTAATGTAATGCAATGCTATCTATCTAGCTCTCCCTCTATACTTCCTTTTGGATAAACAGACATATTAGGCAAGCATTTTGGAGCTTTCACCTAAATAACTACAGGTGGTGAGATAAGCTGCACAATATAATTGACCTTTCAGTATATTGTTGCACACACACCATCTATTTAGCAAATGCCCTTGTTATCAACAGCAGCCTTTTAAACTCACCTGAGCTAACAGGTATGTGAGCTGGTTACTCTGCTGCGCTTAAAATTTCTTTTTTGGTTTGCTACAATGCCTTTTCTGAAACGTTGTCTCCCTCTGCTGGAACACTGACTTCTTTCATTTAATGCCTGCAGACTATAAAAGAGAAACCAACCCAAAAAGTTTGGTTGATTAGTCTGTGGCATTCTTTTAAACTGTTGCTTATGGCGGTCTCTGTGAGCTTCTCAGTGACATTCAGCCATCCAGGTATCCCGCCTGCAGTAGACGGAATGTGGCAATGGAACGCTGGCTGCGCGTGTCATAATAGGCTCTGAGCCTTTATATACCTGCGCACAGCAGCAGCCACCTTCAGTCTGCTGCTGGACAGCCAGCAGCAGCAGCAGCAGGAGAGGTAATTAATCAGCAACCCTCCTGCTAAGGGTAGACAGCTGCTCGTTCCACCCCCCCGCCTTAATTGGTTCTCCTCCCTTCCAACGGTGTTGAGGCGGGTGGGAACAGCCGGGGGTTGAGGGTACTGTGCTAAAAGAGGTGGAGTTATGCAGATCTAAAACGCGTGGATTGCAGCAGCAGCAAGCCGAAAAGTGCAGGCATGTGAGGGATCTAGAGGTTGACAGCATGTCTTCTTAACGGGAGTCCAGGTGGCCATCTCCACAAATGGACTTTTCAGAATCCTTGGGTGGCACCGTAGTCGGAAACCAATTCTGGTTATCGCTTCTCGGCCTTTTGGCTAAGATCAAGTGTAGTATCTGTTCTTATCAGTTTAATATCTGATACGTCCCCTATCTGGGGACCATATATTAAATGGATTTTTAGAACAGGGAGATGGAAAAAGAGCTTGCTCTGTCCACTCCACGCATTGACCTGGTATTGCAGTATCTCCAGGACCGGTGCACCCCTTCTTTAATGCAGTTTCTAAAATCAGAAAGAATTGAATTCAATGCTTTTTGTTCATTTTGCTTGTTTGTCGGATTTTGGGATGGACTCTTTGGCTTTGCTTTTCTTCTCCTCATTGGATTTTTCATGTTAAAAGTTGCAGAAGCCAGATGACAAGCTCATTTTGGTTCAACTTCAGCAACTGTGCATTGCATTGCCATGTAATGTAATGCAATGCAATGCTATCTATCTAGCTCTCCCTCTATACTTCCTTTTGGATAAACAGACATATTAGGCAAGCATTTTGGAGCTTTCACCTAAATAACTACAGGTGGTGAGATAAGCTGCACAATATAATTGACCTTTCAGTATATTGTTGCACACACACCATCTATTTAGCAAATGCCCTTGTTATCAACAGCAGCCTTTTAAACTCACCTGAGCTAACAGGTATGTGAGCTGGTTACTCTGCTGCGCTTAAAATTTCTTTTTTGGTTTGCTACAATGCCTTTTCTGAAACGTTGTCTCCCTCTGCTGGAACACTGACTTCTTTCATTTAATGCCTGCAGACTATAAAAGAGAAACCAACCCAAAAAGTTTGGTTGATTAGTCTGTGGCATTCTTTTAAACTGTTGCTTATGGCGGTCTCTGTGAGCTTCTCAGTGACATTCAGCCATCCAGGTATCCCGCCTGCAGTAGACGGAATGTGGCAATGGAACGCTGGCTGCGCGTGTCATAATAGGCTCTGAGCCTTTATATACCTGCGCACAGCAGCAGCCACCTTCAGTCTGCTGCTGGACAGCCAGCAGCAGCAGCAGCAGGAGAGGTAATTAATCAGCAACCCTCCTGCTAAGGGTAGACAGCTGCTCGTTCCACCCCCCCCGCCTTAATTGGTTCTCCTCCCTTCCAACGGTGTTGAGGCGGGTGGGAACAGCCGGGGGTTGAGGGTACTGTGCTAAAAGAGGTGGAGTTATGCAGATCTAAAACGCGTGGATTGCAGCAGCAGCAAGCCGAAAAGTGCAGGCATGTGAGGGATCTAGAGGTTGACAGCATGTCTTCTTAACGGGAGTCCAGGTGGCCATCTCCACAAATGGACTTTTCAGAATCCTTGGGTGGCACCGTAGTCGGAAACCAATTCTGGTTATCGCTTCTCGGCCTTTTGGCTAAGATCAAGTGTAGTATCTGTTCTTATCAGTTTAATATCTGATACGTCCCCTATCTGGGGACCATATATTAAATGGATTTTTAGAACAGGGAGATGGAAAAAGAGCTTGCTCTGTCCACTCCACGCATTGACCTGGTATTGCAGTATCTCCAGGACCGGTGCACCCCTTCTTTAATGCAGTTTCTAAAATCAGAAAGAATTGAATTCAATGCTTTTTGTTCATTTTGCTTGTTTGTCGGATTTTGGGATGGACTCTTTGGCTTTGCTTTTCTTCTCCTCATTGGATTTTTCATGTTAAAAGTTGCAGAAGCCAGATGACAAGCTCATTTTGGTTCAACTTCAGCAACTGTGCATTGCATTGCCATGTAATGTAATGTAATGCAATGCTATCTATCTAGCTCTCCCTCTATACTTCCTTTTGGATAAACAGACATATTAGGCAAGCATTTTGGAGCTTTCACCTAAATAACTACAGGTGGTGAGATAAGCTGCACAATATAATTGACCTTTCAGTATATTGTTGCACACACACCATCTATTTAGCAAATGCCCTTGTTATCAACAGCAGCCTTTTAAACTCACCTGAGCTAACAGGTATGTGAGCTGGTTACTCTGCTGCGCTTAAAATTTCTTGTTTGGTTTGCTACAATGCCTTTTCTGAAACGTTGTCTCCCTCTGCTGGAACACTGACTTCTTTCATTTAATGCCTGCAGACTATGAAAGAGAAACCAACCCAAAAAGTTTGGTTGATTAGTCTGTGGCATTCTTTTAAACTGTTGCTTATGGCGGTCTCTGTGAGCTTCTCAGTGACATTCAGCCATCCAGGTATCCCGCCTGCAGTAGACAGAATGTGGCAATGGAACGCTGGCTGCGCGTGTCATAATAGGCTCTGAGCCTTTATATACCTGCGCACAGCAGCAGCCACCTTCAGTCTGCTGCTGGACAGCCAGCAGCAGCAGCAGCAGGAGAGGTAATTAATCAGCAACCCTCCTGCTAAGGGTAGACAGCTGCTCGTTCCACCCCCCCCCCCGCCTTAATTGGTTCTCCTCCCTTCCAACGGTGTTGAGGCGGGTGGGAACAGCCGGGGGTTGAGGGTACTGTGCTAAAAGAGGTGGAGTTATGCAGATCTAAAACGCGTGGATTGCAGCAGCAGCAAGCCGAAAAGTGCAGGCATGTGAGGGATCTAGAGGTTGACAGCATGTCTTCTTAACGGGAGTCCAGGTGGCCATCTCCACAAATGGACTTTTCAGAATCCTTGGGTGGCACCGTAGTCGGAAACCAATTCTGGTTATCGCTTCTCGGCCTTTTGGCTAAGATCAAGTGTAGTATCTGTTCTTATCAGTTTAATATCTGATACGTCCCCTATCTGGGGACCATATATTAAATGGATTTTTAGAACAGGGAGATGGAAAAAGAGCTTGCTCTGTCCACTCCACGCATTGACCTGGTATTGCAGTATCTCCAGGACCGGTGCACCCCTTCTTTAATGCAGTTTCTAAAATCAGAAAGAATTGAATTCAATGCTTTTTGTTCATTTTGCTTGTTTGTCGGATTTTGGGATGGACTCTTTGGCTTTGCTTTTCTTCTCCTCATTGGATTTTTCATGTTAAAAGTTGCAGAAGCCAGATGACAAGCTCATTTTGGTTCAACTTCAGCAACTGTGCATTGCATTGCCATGTAATGTAATGTAATGCAATGCTATCTATCTAGCTCTCCCTCTATACTTCCTTTTGGATAAACAGACATATTAGGCAAGCATTTTGGAGCTTTCACCTAAATAACTACAGGTGGTGAGATAAGCTGCACAATATAATTGACCTTTCAGTATATTGTTGCACACACACCATCTATTTAGCAAATGCCCTTGTTATCAACAGCAGCCTTTTAAACTCACCTGAGCTAACAGGTATGTGAGCTGGTTACTCTGCTGCGCTTAAAATTTCTTGTTTGGTTTGCTACAATGCCTTTTCTGAAATGTTGTCTCCCTCTGCTGGAACACTGACTTCTTTCATTTAATGCCTGCAGACTATAAAAGAGAAACCAACCCAAAAAGTTTGGTTGATTAGTCTGTGGCATTCTTTTAAACTGTTGCTTATGGCGGTCTCTGTGAGCTTCTCAGTGACATTCAGCCATCCAGGTATCCCGCCTGCAGTAGACGGAATGTGGCAATGGAACGCTGGCTGCGCGTGTCATAATAGGCTCTGAGCCTTTATATACCTGCGCACAGCAGCAGCCACCTTCAGTCTGCTGCTGGACAGCCAGCAGCAGCAGCAGCAGGAGAGGTAATTAATCAGCAACCCTCCTGCTAAGGGTAGACAGCTGCTCGTTCCACCCCCCCCCCGCCTTAATTGGTTCTCCTCCCTTCCAACGGTGTTGAGGCGGGTGGGAACAGCCGGGGGTTGAGGGTACTGTGCTAAAAGAGGTGGAGTTATGCAGATCTAAAACGCGTGGATTGCAGCAGCAGCAAGCCGAAAAGTGCAGGCATGTGAGGGATCTAGAGGTTGACAGCATGTCTTCTTAACGGGAGTCCAGGTGGCCATCTCCACAAATGGACTTTTCAGAATCCTTGGGTGGCACCGTAGTCGGAAACCAATTCTGGTTATCGCTTCTCGGCCTTTTGGCTAAGATCAAGTGTAGTATCTGTTCTTATCAGTTTAATATCTGATACGTCCCCTATCTGGGGACCATATATTAAATGGATTTTTAGAACAGGGAGATGGAAAAAGAGCTTGCTCTGTCCACTCCACGCATTGACCTGGTATTGCAGTATCTCCAGGACCGGTGCACCCCTTCTTTAATGCAGTTTCTAAAATCAGAAAGAATTGAATTCAATGCTTTTTGTTCATTTTGCTTGTTTGTCGGATTTTGGGATGGACTCTTTGGCTTTGCTTTTCTTCTCCTCATTGGATTTTTCATGTTAAAAGTTGCAGAAGCCAGATGACAAGCTCATTTTGGTTCAACTTCAGCAACTGTGCATTGCATTGCCATGTAATGTAATGTAATGCAATGCTATCTATCTAGCTCTCCCTCTATACTTCCTTTTGGATAAACAGACATATTAGGCAAGCATTTTGGAGCTTTCACCTAAATAACTACAGGTGGTGAGATAAGCTGCACAATATAATTGACCTTTCAGTATATTGTTGCACACACACCATCTATTTAGCAAATGCCCTTGTTATCAACAGCAGCCTTTTAAACTCACCTGAGCTAACAGGTATGTGAGCTGGTTACTCTGCTGCGCTTAAAATTTCTTGTTTGGTTTGCTACAATGCCTTTTCTGAAACGTTGTCTCCCTCTGCTGGAACACTGACTTCTTTCATTTAATGCCTGCAGACTATGAAAGAGAAACCAACCCAAAAAGTTTGGTTGATTAGTCTGTGGCATTCTTTTAAACTGTTGCTTATGGCGGTCTCTGTGAGCTTCTCAGTGACATTCAGCCATCCAGGTATCCCGCCTGCAGTAGACAGAATGTGGCAATGGAACGCTGGCTGCGCGTGTCATAATAGGCTCTGAGCCTTTATATACCTGCGCACAGCAGCAGCCACCTTCAGTCTGCTGCTGGACAGCCAGCAGCAGCAGCAGCAGGAGAGGTAATTAATCAGCAACCCTCCTGCTAAGGGTAGACAGCTGCTCGTTCCACCCCCCCCCCGCCTTAATTGGTTCTCCTCCCTTCCAACGGTGTTGAGGCGGGTGGGAACAGCCGGGGGTTGAGGGTACTGTGCTAAAAGAGGTGGAGTTATGCAGATCTAAAACGCGTGGATTGCAGCAGCAGCAAGCCGAAAAGTGCAGGCATGTGAGGGATCTAGAGGTTGACAGCATGTCTTCTTAACGGGAGTCCAGGTGGCCATCTCCACAAATGGACTTTTCAGAATCCTTGGGTGGCACCGTAGTCGGAAACCAATTCTGGTTATCGCTTCTCGGCCTTTTGGCTAAGATCAAGTGTAGTATCTGTTCTTATCAGTTTAATATCTGATACGTCCCCTATCTGGGGACCATATATTAAATGGATTTTTAGAACAGGGAGATGGAAAAAGAGCTTGCTCTGTCCACTCCACGCATTGACCTGGTATTGCAGTATCTCCAGGACCGGTGCACCCCTTCTTTAATGCAGTTTCTAAAATCAGAAAGAATTGAATTCAATGCTTTTTGTTCATTTTGCTTGTTTGTCGGATTTTGGGATGGACTCTTTGGCTTTGCTTTTCTTCTCCTCATTGGATTTTTCATGTTAAAAGTTGCAGAAGCCAGATGACAAGCTCATTTTGGTTCAACTTCAGCAACTGTGCATTGCATTGCCATGTAATGTAATGTAATGCAATGCTATCTATCTAGCTCTCCCTCTATACTTCCTTTTGGATAAACAGACATATTAGGCAAGCATTTTGGAGCTTTCACCTAAATAACTACAGGTGGTGAGATAAGCTGCACAATATAATTGACCTTTCAGTATATTGTTGCACACACACCATCTATTTAGCAAATGCCCTTGTTATCAACAGCAGCCTTTTAAACTCACCTGAGCTAACAGGTATGTGAGCTGGTTACTCTGCTGCGCTTAAAATTTCTTGTTTGGTTTGCTACAATGCCTTTTCTGAAACGTTGTCTCCCTCTGCTGGAACACTGACTTCTTTCATTTAATGCCTGCAGACTATGAAAGAGAAACCAACCCAAAAAGTTTGATTGATTAGTCTGTGGCATTCTTTTAAACTGTTGCTTATGGCGGTCTCTGTGAGCTTCTCAGTGACATTCAGCCATCCAGGTATCCCGCCTGCAGTAGACAGAATGTGGCAATGGAACGCTGGCTGCGCGTGTCATAATAGGCTCTGAGCCTTTATATACCTGCGCACAGCAGCAGCCACCTTCAGTCTGCTGCTGGACAGCCAGCAGCAGCAGCAGCAGGAGAGGTAATTAATCAGCAACCCTCCTGCTAAGGGTAGACAGCTGCTCGTTCCACCCCCCCCCCCGCCTTAATTGGTTCTCCTCCCTTCCAACGGTGTTGAGGCGGGTGGGAACAGCCGGGGGTTGAGGGTACTGTGCTAAAAGAGGTGGAGTTATGCAGATCTAAAATGCGTGGATTGCAGCAGCAGCAAGCCGAAAAGTGCAGGCATGTGAGGGATCTAGAGGTTGACAGCATGTCTTCTTAACGGGAGTCCAGGTGGCCATCTCCACAAATGGACTTTTCAGAATCCTTGGGTGGCACCGTAGTCGGAAACCAATTCTGGTTATCGCTTCTCGGCCTTTTGGCTAAGATCAAGTGTAGTATCTGTTCTTATCAGTTTAATATCTGATACGTCCCCTATCTGGGTACCATATATTAAATGGATTTTTAGAACAGGGAGATGGAAAAAGAGCTTGCTCTGTCCACTCCACGCATTGACCTGGTATTGCAGTATCTCCAGGACCGGTGCACCCCTTCTTTAATGCAGTTTCTAAAATCAGAAAGAATTGAATTCAATGCTTTTTGTTCATTTTGCTTGTTTGTCGGATTTTGGGATGGACTCTTTGGCTTTGCTTTTCTTCTCCTCATTGGATTTTTCATGTTAAAAGTTGCAGAAGCCAGATGACAAGCTCATTTTGGTTCAACTTCAGCAACTGTGCATTGCATTGCCATGTAATGTAATGTAATGCAATGCTATCTATCTAGCTCTCCCTCTATACTTCCTTTTGGATAAACAGACATATTAGGCAAGCATTTTGGAGCTTTCACCTAAATAACTACAGGTGGTGAGATAAGCTGCACAATATAATTGACCTTTCAGTATATTGTTGCACACACACCATCTATTTAGCAAATGCCCTTGTTATCAACAGCAGCCTTTTAAACTCACCTGAGCTAACAGGTATGTGCGCTGG
The DNA here is from genome assembly GCF_046119375.1 of Phyllobates terribilis. NCBI lineage: Eukaryota > Metazoa > Chordata > Amphibia > Anura > Dendrobatidae > Phyllobates > Phyllobates terribilis. Next base: position 2,676,895 of record NW_027362868.1, read on the forward strand.
TTACTCTGCTGCGCTTAAAATTTCTTGTTTGGTTTGCTACAATGCCTTTTCTGAAACGTTGTCTCCCTCTGCTGGAACACTGACTTCTTTCATTTAATGCCTGCAGACTATGAAAGAGAAACCAACCCAAAAAGTTTGGTTGATTAGTCTGTGGCATTCTTTTAAACTGTTGCTTATGGCGGTCTCTGTGAGCTTCTCAGTGACATTCAGCCATCCAGGTATCCCGCCTGCAGTAGACAGAATGTGGCAATGGAACGCTGGCTGCGCGTGTCATAATAGGCTCTGAGCCTTTATATACCTGCGCACAGCAGCAGCCACCTTCAGTCTGCTGCTGGACAGCCAGCAGCAGCAGCAGCAGGAGAGGTAATTAATCAGCAACCCTCCTGCTAAGGGTAGACAGCTGCTCGTTCCACCCCCCCCCCGCCTTAATTGGTTCTCCTCCCTTCCAACGGTGTTGAGGCGGGTGGGAACAGCCGGGGGTTGAGGGTACTGTGCTAAAAGAGGTGGAGTTATGCAGATCTAAAACGCGTGGATTGCAGCAGCAGCAAGCCGAAAAGTGCAGGCATGTGAGGGATCTAGAGGTTGACAGCATGTCTTCTTAACGGGAGTCCAGGTGGCCATCTCCACAAATGGACTTTTCAGAATCCTTGGGTGGCACCGTAGTCGGAAACCAATTCTGGTTATCGCTTCTCGGCCTTTTGGCTAAGATCAAGTGTAGTATCTGTTCTTATCAGTTTAATATCTGATACGTCCCCTATCTGGGGACCATATATTAAATGGATTTTTAGAACAGGGAGATGGAAAAAGAGCTTGCTCTGTCCACTCCACGCATTGACCTGGTATTGCAGTATCTCCAGGACCGGTGCACCCCTTCTTTAATGCAGTTTCTAAAATCAGAAAGAATTGAATTCAATGCTTTTTGTTCATTTTGCTTGTTTGTCGGATTTTGGGATGGACTCTTTGGCTTTGCTTTTCTTCTCCTCATTGGATTTTTCATGTTAAAAGTTGCAGAAGCCAGATGACAAGCTCATTTTGGTTCAACTTCAGCAACTGTGCATTGCATTGCCATGTAATGTAATGTAATGCAATGCTATCTATCTAGCTCTCCCTCTATACTTCCTTTTGGATAAACAGACATATTAGGCAAGCATTTTGGAGCTTTCACCTAAATAACTACAGGTGGTGAGATAAGCTGCACAATATAATTGACCTTTCAGTATATTGTTGCACACACACCATCTATTTAGCAAATGCCCTTGTTATCAACAGCAGCCTTTTAAACTCACCTGAGCTAACAGGTATGTGAGCTGGTTACTCTGCTGCGCTTAAAATTTCTTGTTTGGTTTGCTACAATGCCTTTTCTGAAACGTTGTCTCCCTCTGCTGGAACACTGACTTCTTTCATTTAATGCCTGCAGACTATGAAAGAGAAACCAACCCAAAAAGTTTGGTTGATTAGTCTGTGGCATTCTTTTAAACTGTTGCTTATGGCGGTCTCTGTGAGCTTCTCAGTGACATTCAGCCATCCAGGTATCCCGCCTGCAGTAGACAGAATGTGGCAATGGAACGCTGGCTGCGCGTGTCATAATAGGCTCTGAGCCTTTATATACCTGCGCACAGCAGCAGCCACCTTCAGTCTGCTGCTGGACAGCCAGCAGCAGCAGCAGCAGGAGAGGTAATTAATCAGCAACCCTCCTGCTAAGGGTAGACAGCTGCTCGTTCCACCCCCCCCCCCGCCTTAATTGGTTCTCCTCCCTTCCAACGGTGTTGAGGCGGGTGGGAACAGCCGGGGGTTGAGGGTACTGTGCTAAAAGAGGTGGAGTTATGCAGATCTAAAACGCGTGGATTGCAGCAGCAGCAAGCCGAAAAGTGCAGGCATGTGAGGGATCTAGAGGTTGACAGCATGTCTTCTTAACGGGAGTCCAGGTGGCCATCTCCACAAATGGACTTTTCAGAATCCTTGGGTGGCACCGTAGTCGGAAACCAATTCTGGTTATCGCTTCTCGGCCTTTTGGCTAAGATCAAGTGTAGTATCTGTTCTTATCAGTTTAATATCTGATACGTCCCCTATCTGGGGACCATATATTAAATGGATTTTTAGAACAGGGAGATGGAAAAAGAGCTTGCTCTGTCCACTCCACGCATTGACCTGGTATTGCAGTATCTCCAGGACCGGTGCACCCCTTCTTTAATGCAGTTTCTAAAATCAGAAAGAATTGAATTCAATGCTTTTTGTTCATTTTGCTTGTTTGTCGGATTTTGGGATGGACTCTTTGGCTTTGCTTTTCTTCTCCTCATTGGATTTTTCATGTTAAAAGTTGCAGAAGCCAGATGACAAGCTCATTTTGGTTCAACTTCAGCAACTGTGCATTGCATTGCCATGTAATGTAATGTAATGCAATGCTATCTATCTAGCTCTCCCTCTATACTTCCTTTTGGATAAACAGACATATTAGGCAAGCATTTTGGAGCTTTCACCTAAATAACTACAGGTGGTGAGATAAGCTGCACAATATAATTGACCTTTCAGTATATTGTTGCACACACACCATCTATTTAGCAAATGCCCTTGTTATCAACAGCAGCCTTTTAAACTCACCTGAGCTAACAGGTATGTGAGCTGGTTACTCTGCTGCGCTTAAAATTTCTTGTTTGGTTTGCTACAATGCCTTTTCTGAAACGTTGTCTCCCTCTGCTGGAACACTGACTTCTTTCATTTAATGCCTGCAGACTATGAAAGAGAAACCAACCCAAAAAGTTTGATTGATTAGTCTGTGGCATTCTTTTAAACTGTTGCTTATGGCGGTCTCTGTGAGCTTCTCAGTGACATTCAGCCATCCAGGTATCCCGCCTGCAGTAGACAGAATGTGGCAATGGAACGCTGGCTGCGCGTGTCATAATAGGCTCTGAGCCTTTATATACCTGCGCACAGCAGCAGCCACCTTCAGTCTGCTGCTGGACAGCCAGCAGCAGCAGGAGAGGTAATTAATCAGCAACCCTCCTGCTAAGGGTAGACAGCTGCTCGTTCCACCCCCCCCCCCGCCTTAATTGGTTCTCCTCCCTTCCAACGGTGTTGAGGCGGGTGGGAACAGCCGGGGGTTGAGGGTACTGTGCTAAAAGAGGTGGAGTTATGCAGATCTAAAACGCGTGGATTGCAGCAGCAGCAAGCCGAAAAGTGCAGGCATGTGAGGGATCTAGAGGTTGACAGCATGTCTTCTTAACGGGAGTCCAGGTGGCCATCTCCACAAATGGACTTTTCAGAATCCTTGGGTGGCACCGTAGTCGGAAACCAATTCTGGTTATCGCTTCTCGGCCTTTTGGCTAAGATCAAGTGTAGTATCTGTTCTTATCAGTTTAATATCTGATACGTCCCCTATCTGGGGACCATATATTAAATGGATTTTTAGAACAGGGAGATGGAAAAAGAGCTTGCTCTGTCCACTCCACGCATTGACCTGGTATTGCAGTATCTCCAGGACCGGTGCACCCCTTCTTTAATGCAGTTTCTAAAATCAGAAAGAATTGAATTCAATGCTTTTTGTTCATTTTGCTTGTTTGTCGGATTTTGGGATGGACTCTTTGGCTTTGCTTTTCTTCTCCTCATTGGATTTTTCATGTTAAAAGTTGCAGAAGCCAGATGACAAGCTCATTTTGGTTCAACTTCAGCAACTGTGCATTGCATTGCCATGTAATGTAATGTAATGCAATGCTATCTATCTAGCTCTCCCTCTATACTTCCTTTTGGATAAACAGACATATTAGGCAAGCATTTTGGAGCTTTCACCTAAATAACTACAGGTGGTGAGATAAGCTGCACAATATAATTGACCTTTCAGTATATTGTTGCACACACACCATCTATTTAGCAAATGCCCTTGTTATCAACAGCAGCCTTTTAAACTCACCTGAGCTAACAGGTATGTGAGCTGGTTACTCTGCTGCGCTTAAAATTTCTTTTTTGGTTTGCTACAATGCCTTTTCTGAAACGTTGTCTCCCTCTGCTGGAACACTGACTTCTTTCATTTAATGCCTGCAGACTATAAAAGAGAAACCAACCCAAAAAGTTTGGTTGATTAGTCTGTGGCATTCTTTTAAACTGTTGCTTATGGCGGTCTCTGTGAGCTTCTCAGTGACATTCAGCCATCCAGGTATCCCGCCTGCAGTAGACGGAATGTGGCAATGGAACGCTGGCTGCGCGTGTCATAATAGGCTCTGAGCCTTTATATACCTGCGCACAGCAGCAGCCACCTTCAGTCTGCTGCTGGACAGCCAGCAGCAGCAGCAGCAGGAGAGGTAATTAATCAGCAACCCTCCTGCTAAGGGTAGACAGCTGCTCGTTCCACCCCCCCCGCCTTAATTGGTTCTCCTCCCTTCCAACGGTGTTGAGGCGGGTGGGAACAGCCGGGGGTTGAGGGTACTGTGCTAAAAGAGGTGGAGTTATGCAGATCTAAAACGCGTGGATTGCAGCAGCAGCAAGCCGAAAAGTGCAGGCATGTGAGGGATCTAGAGGTTGACAGCATGTCTTCTTAACGGGAGTCCAGGTGGCCATCTCCACAAATGGACTTTTCAGAATCCTTGGGTGGCACCGTAGTCGGAAACCAATTCTGGTTATCGCTTCTCGGCGTTTTGGCTAAGATCAAGTGTAGTATCTGTTCTTATCAGTTTAATATCTGATACGTCCCCTATCTGGGGACCATATATTAAATGGATTTTAAGAACAGGGAGATGGAAAAAGAGCTTGCTCTGTCCACTCCACGCATTGACCTGGTATTGCAGTATCTCCAGGACCGGTGCACCCCTTCTTTAATGCAGTTTCTAAAATCAGAAAGAATTGAATTCAATGCTTTTTGTTCATTTTGCTTGTTTGTCGGATTTTGGGATGGACTCTTTGGCTTTGCTTTTCTTCTCCTCATTGGATTTTTCATGTTAAAAGTTGCAGAAGCCAGATGACAAGCTCATTTTGGTTCAACTTCAGCAACTGTGCATTGCATTGCCATGTAATGTAATGTAATGCAATGCTATCTATCTAGCTCTCCCTCTATACTTCCTTTTGGATAAACAGACATATTAGGCAAGCATTTTGGAGCTTTCACCTAAATAACTACAGGTGGTGAGATAAGCTGCACAATATAATTGACCTTTCAGTATATTGTTGCACACACACCATCTATTTAGCAAATGCCCTTGTTATCAACAGCAGCCTTTTAAACTCACCTGAGCTAACAGGTATGTGAGCTGGTTACTCTGCTGCGCTTAAAATTTCTTTTTTGGTTTGCTACAATGCCTTTTCTGAAACGTTGTCTCCCTCTGCTGGAACACTGACTTCTTTCATTTAATGCCTGCAGACTATAAAAGAGAAACCAACCCAAAAAGTTTGGTTGATTAGTCTGTGGCATTCTTTTAAACTGTTGCTTATGGCGGTCTCTGTGAGCTTCTCAGTGACATTCAGCCATCCAGGTATCCCGCCTGCAGTAGACGGAATGTGGCAATGGAACGCTGGCTGCGCGTGTCATAATAGGCTCTGAGCCTTTATATACCTGCGCACAGCAGCAGCCACCTTCAGTCTGCTGCTGGACAGCCAGCAGCAGCAGCAGCAGGAGAGGTAATTAATCAGCAACCCTCCTGCTAAGGGTAGACAGCTGCTCGTTCCACCCCCTCCCCCGCCTTAATTGGTTCTCCTCCCTTCCAACGGTGTTGAGGCGGGTGGGAACAGCCGGGGGTTGAGGGTACTGTGCTAAAAGAGGTGGAGTTATGCAGATCTAAAACGCGTGGATTGCAGCAGCAGCAAGCCGAAAAGTGCAGGCATGTGAGGGATCTAGAGGTTGACAGCATGTCTTCTTAACGGGAGTCCAGGTGGCCATCTCCACAAATGGACTTTTCAGAATCCTTGGGTGGCACCGTAGTCGGAAACCAATTCTGGTTATCGCTTCTCGGCCTTTTGGCTAAGATCAAGTGTAGTATCTGTTCTTATCAGTTTAATATCTGATACGTCCCCTATCTGGGGACCATATATTAAATGGATTTTTAGAACAGGGAGATGGAAAAAGAGCTTGCTCTGTCCACTCCACGCATTGACCTGGTATTGCAGTATCTCCAGGACCGGTGCACCCCTTCTTTAATGCAGTTTCTAAAATCAGAAAGAATTGAATTCAATGCTTTTTGTTCATTTTGCTTGTTTGTCGGATTTTGGGATGGACTCTTTGGCTTTGCTTTTCTTCTCCTCATTGGATTTTTCATGTTAAAAGTTGCAGAAGCCAGATGACAAGCTCATTTTGGTTCAACTTCAGCAACTGTGCATTGCATTGCCATGTAATGTAATGTAATGCAATGCTATCTATCTAGCTCTCCCTCTATACTTCCTTTTGGATAAACAGACATATTAGGCAAGCATTTTGGAGCTTTCACCTAAATAACTACAGGTGGTGAGATAAGCTGCACAATATAATTGACCTTTCAGTATATTGTTGCACACACACCATCTATTTAGCAAATGCCCTTGTTATCAACAGCAGCCTTTTAAACTCACCTGAGCTAACAGGTATGTGAGCTGGTTACTCTGCTGCGCTTAAAATTTCTTTTTTGGTTTGCTACAATGCCTTTTCTGAAACGTTGTCTCCCTCTGCTGGAACACTGACTTCTTTCATTTAATGCCTGCAGACTATAAAAGAGAAACCAACCCAAAAAGTTTGGTTGATTAGTCTGTGGCATTCTTTTAAACTGTTGCTTATGGCGGTCTCTGTGAGCTTCTCAGTGACATTCAGCCATCCAGGTATCCCGCCTGCAGTAGACGGAATGTGGCAATGGAACGCTGGCTGCGCGTGTCATAATAGGCTCTGAGCCTTTATATACCTGCGCACAGCAGCAGCCACCTTCAGTCTGCTGCTGGACAGCCAGCAGCAGCAGCAGCAGGAGAGGTAATTAATCAGCAACCCTCCTGCTAAGGGTAGACAGCTGCTCGTTCCACCCCCCCCCCCCGCCTTAATTGGTTCTCCTCCTTTCCAACGGTGTTGAGGCGGGTGGGAACAGCCGGGGGTTGAGGGTACTGTGCTAAAAGAGGTGGAGTTATGCAGATCTAAAACGCGTGGATTGCAGCAGCAGCAAGCTGAAAAGTGCAGGTATGTGAGGGATCTAGAGGTTGACAGCATGTCTTCTTAACGGGAGTCCAGGTGGCCATCTCCACAAATGGACTTTTCAGAATCCTTGGGTGGCACCGTAGTCGGAAACCAATTCTGGTTATCGCTTCTCGGCCTTTTGGCTAAGATCAAGTGTAGTATCTGTTCTTATCAGTTTAATATCTGATACGTCCCCTATCTGGGGACCATATATTAAATGGATTTTTAGAACAGGGAGATGGAAAAAGAGCTTGCTCTGTCCACTCCACGCATTGACCTGGTATTGCAGTATCTCCAGGACCGGTGCACCCCTTCTTTAATGCAGTTTCTAAAATCAGAAAGAATTGAATTCAATGCTTTTTGTTCATTCTGCTTGTTTGTCGGATTTTGGGATGGACTCTTTGGCTTTGCTTTTCTTCTCCTCATTGGATTTTTCATGTTAAAAGTTGCAGAAGCCAGATGACAAGCTCATTTTGGTTCAACTTCAGCAACTGTGCATTGCATTGCCATGTAATGTAATGTAATGCAATGCTATCTATCTAGCTCTCCCTCTATACTTCCTTTTGGATAAACAGACATATTAGGCAAGCATTTTGGAGCTTTCACCTAAATAACTACAGGTGGTGAGATAAGCTGCACAATATAATTGACCTTTCAGTATATTGTTGCACACACACCATCTATTTAGCAAATGCCCTTGTTATCAACAGCAGCCTTTTAAACTCACCTGAGCTATCAGGTATGTGAGCTGGTTACTCTGCTGCGCTTAAAATTTCTTTTTTGGTTTGCTACAATGCCTTTTCTGAAACGTTGTCTCCCTCTGCTGGAACACTGACTTCTTTCATTTAATGCCTGCAGACTATAAAAGAGAAACCAACCCAAAAAGTTTGGTTGATTAGTCTGTGGCATTCTTTTAAACTGTTGCTTATGGCGGTCTCTGTGAGCTTCTCAGTGACATTCAGCCATCCAGGTATCCCGCCTGCAGTAGACGGAATGTGGCAATGGAACGCTGGCTGCGCGTGTCATAATAGGCTCTGAGCCTTTATATACCTGCGCACAGCAGCAGCCACCTTCAGTCTGCTGCTGGACAGCCAGCAGCAGCAGCAGCAGGAGAGGTAATTAATCAGCAACCCTCCTGCTAAGGGTAGACAGCTGCTCGTTCCACCCCCCCCCCCCCGCCTTAATTGGTTCTCCTCCTTTCCAACGGTGTTGAGGCGGGTGGGAACAGCCGGGGGTTGAGGGTACTGTGCTAAAAGAGGTGGAGTTATGCAGATCTAAAACGCGTGGATTGCAGCAGCAGCAAGCCGAACAGTGCAGGTATGTGAGGGATCTAGAGGTTGACAGCATGTCTTCTTAACGGGAGTCCAGGTGGCCATCTCCACAAATGGACTTTTCAGAATCCTTGGGTGGCACCGTAGTCGGAAACCAATTCTGGTTATCGCTTCTCGGCCTTTTGGCTAAGATCAAGTGTAGTATCTGTTCTTATCAGTTTAATATCTGATACGTCCCCTATCTGGGGACCATATATTAAATGGATTTTTAGAACAGGGAGATGGAAAAAGAGCTTGCTCTGTCCACTCCACGCATTGACCTGGTATTGCAGTATCTCCAGGACCGGTGCACCCCTTCTTTAATGCAGTTTCTAAAATCAGAAAGAATTGAATTCAATGCTTTTTGTTCATTCTGCTTGTTTGTCGGATTTTGGGATGGACTCTTTGGCTTTGCTTTTCTTCTCCTCATTGGATTTTTCATGTTAAAAGTTGCAGAAGCCAGATGACAAGCTCATTTTGGTTCAACTTCAGCAACTGTGCATTGCATTGCCATGTAATGTAATGTAATGCAATGCTATCTATCTAGCTCTCCCTCTATACTTCCTTTTGGATAAACAGACATATTAGGCAAGCATTTTGGAGCTTTCACCTAAATAACTACAGGTGGTGAGATAAGCTGCACAATATAATTGACCTTTCAGTATATTGTTGCACACACACCATCTATTTAGCAAATGCCCTTGTTATCAACAGCAGCCTTTTAAACTCACCTGAGCTAACAGGTATGTGAGCTGGTTACTCTGCTGCGCTTAAAATTTCTTTTTTGGTTTGCTACAATGCCTTTTCTGAAACGTTGTCTCCCTCTGCTGGAACACTGACTTCTTTCATTTAATGCCTGCAGACTATAAAAGAGAAACCAACCCAAAAAGTTTGGTTGATTAGTCTGTGGCATTCTTTTAAACTGTTGCTTATGGCGGTCTCTGTGAGCTTCTCAGTGACATTCAGCCATCCAGGTATCCCGCCTGCAGTAGACGGAATGTGGCAATGGAACGCTGGCTGCGCGTGTCATAATAGGCTCTGAGCCTTTATATACCTGCGCACAGCAGCAGCCACCTTCAGTCTGCTGCTGGACAGCCAGCAGCAGCAGCAGCAGGAGAGGTAATTAATCAGCAACCCTCCTGCTAAGGGTAGACAGCTGCTCGTTCCACCCCCCCCCCGCCTTAATTGGTTCTCCTCCTTTCCAACGGTGTTGAGGCGGGTGGGAACAGCCGGGGGTTGAGGGTACTGTGCTAAAAGAGGTGGAGTTATGCAGATCTAAAACGCGTGGATTGCAGCAGCAGCAAGCCGAAAAGTGCAGGTATGTGAGGGATCTAGAGGTTGACAGCATGTCTTCTTAACGGGAGTCCAGGTGGCCATCTCCACAAATGGACTTTTCAGAATCCTTGGGTGGCACCGTAGTCGGAAACCAATTCTGGTTATCGCTTCTCGGCCTTTTGGCTAAGATCAAGTGTAGTATCTGTTCTTATCAGTTTAATATCTGATACGTCCCCTATCTGGGGACCATATATTAAATGGATTTTTAGAACAGGGAGATGGAAAAAGAGCTTGCTCTGTCCACTCCACGCATTGACCTGGTATTGCAGTATCTCCAGGACCGGTGCACCCCTTCTTTAATGCAGTTTCTAAAATCAGAAAGAATTGAATTCAATGCTTTTTGTTCATTTTGCTTGTTTGTCGGATTTTGGGATGGACTCTTTGGCTTTGCTTTTCTTCTCCTCATTGGATTTTTCATGTTAAAAGTTGCAGAAGCCAGATGACAAGCTCATTTTGGTTCAACTTCAGCAACTGTGCATTGCATTGCCATGTAATGTAATGTAATGCAATGCTATCTATCTAGCTCTCCCTCTATACTTCCTTTTGGATAAACAGACATATTAGGCAAGCATTTTGGAGCTTTCACCTAAATAACTACAGGTGGTGAGATAAGCTGCACAATATAATTGACCTTTCAGTATATTGTTGCACACACACCATCTATTTAGCAAATGCCCTTGTTATCAACAGCAGCCTTTTAAACTCACCTGAGCTAACAGGTATGTGAGCTGGTTACTCTGCTGCGCTTAAAATTTCTTTTTTGGTTTGCTACAATGCCTTTTCTGAAACGTTGTCTCCCTCTGCTGGAACACTGACTTCTTTCATTTAATGCCTGCAGACTATAAAAAAGAAACCAACCCAAAAAGTTTGGTTGATTAGTCTGTGGCATTCTTTTAAACTGTTGCTTATGGCGGTCTCTGTGAGCTTCTCAGTGACATTCAGCCATCCAGGTATCCCGCCTGCAGTAGACGGAATGTGGCAATGGAACGCTGGCTGCGCGTGTCATAATAGGCTCTGAGCCTTTATATACCTGCGCACAGCAGCAGCCACCTTCAGTCTGCTGCTGGACAGCCAGCAGCAGCAGCAGCAGGAGAGGTAATTAATCAGCAACCCTCCTGCTAAGGGTAGACAGCTGCTCGTTCCACCCCCCCCCCCGCCTTAATTGGTTCTCCTCCCTTCCAACGGTGTTGAGGCGGGTGGGAACAGCCGGGGGTTGAGGGTACTGTGCTAAAAGAGGTGGAGTTATGCAGATCTAAAACGCGTGGATTGCAGCAGCAGCAAGCCGAAAAGTGCAGGCATGTGAGGGATCTAGAGGTTGACAGCATGTCTTCTTAACGGGAGTCCAGGTGGCCATCTCCACAAATGGAGTTTTCAGAATCCTTGGGTGGCACCGTAGTCGGAAACCAATTCTGGTTATCGCTTCTCGGCCTTTTGGCTAAGATCAAGTGTAGTATCTGTTCTTATCAGTTTAATATCTGATACGTCCCCTATCTGGGGACCATATATTAAATGGATTTTTAGAACAGGGAGATGGAAAAAGAGCTTGCTCTGTCCACTCCACGCATTGACCTGGTATTGCAGTATCTCCAGGACCGGTGCACCCCTTCTTTAATGCAGTTTCTAAAATCAGAAAGAATTGAATTCAATGCTTTTTGTTCATTTTGCTTGTTTGTCGGATTTTGGGATGGACTCTTTGGCTTTGCTTTTCTTCTCCTCATTGGATTTTTCATGTTAAAAGTTGCAGAAGCCAGATGACAAGCTCATTTTGGTTCAACTTCAGCAACTGTGCATTGCATTGCCATGTAATGTAATGTAATGCAATGCTATCTATCTAGCTCTCCCTCTATACTTCCTTTTGGATAAACAGACATATTAGGCAAGCATTTTGGAGCTTTCACCTAAATAACTACAGGTGGTGAGATAAGCTGCACAATATAATTGACCTTTCAGTATATTGTTGCACACACACCATCTATTTAGCAAATGCCCTTGTTATCAACAGCAGCCTTTTAAACTCACCTGAGCTAACAGGTATGTGAGCTGGTTACTCTGCTGCGCTTAAAATTTCTTTTTTGGTTTGCTACAATGCCTTTTCTGAAACGTTGTCTCCCTCTGCTGGAACACTGACTTCTTTCATTTAATGCCTGCAGACTATAAAAGAGAAACCAACCCAAAAAGTTTGGTTGATTAGTCTGTGGCATTCTTTTAAACTGTTGCTTATGGCGGTCTCTGTGAGCTTCTCAGTGACATTCAGCCATCCAGGTATCCCGCCTGCAGTAGACGGAATGTGGCAATGGAACGCTGGCTGCGCGTGTCATAATAGGCTCTGAGCCTTTATATACCTGCGCGCAGCAGCCACCTTCAGTCTGCTGCTGGACAGCCAGCAGCAGCAGCAGCAGGAGAGGTAATTAATCAGCAACCCTCCTGCTAAGGGTAGACAGCTGCTCGTTCCACCCCCCCCCCGCCTTAATTGGTTCTCCTCCCTTCCAACGGTGTTGAGGCGGGTGGGAACAGCCGGGGGTTGAGGGTACTGTGCTAAAAGAGGTGGAGTTATGCAGATCTAAAACGCGTGGATTGCAGCAGCAGCAAGCCGAAAAGTGCAGGCATGTGAGGGATCTAGAGGTTGACAGCATGTCTTCTTAACGGGAGTCCAGGTGGCCATCTCCACAAATGGACTTTTCAGAATCCTTGGGTGGCACCGTAGTCGGAAACCAATTCTGGTTATCGCTTCTCGGCCTTTTGGCTAAGATCAAGTGTAGTATCTGTTCTTATCAGTTTAATATCTGATACGTCCCCTATCTGGGGACCATATATTAAATGGATTTTTAGAACAGGGAGATGGAAAAAGAGCTTGCTCTGTCCACTCCACGCATTGACCTGGTATTGCAGTATCTCCAGGACCGGTGCACCCCTTCTTTAATGCAGTTTCTAAAATCAGAAAGAATTGAATTCAATGCTTTTTGTTCATTTTGCTTGTTTGTTGGATTTTGGGATGGACTCTTTGGCTTTGCTTTTCTTCTCCTCATTGGATTTTTCATGTTAAAAGTTGCAGAAGCCAGATGACAAGCTCATTTTGGTTCAACTTCAGCAACTGTGCATTGCATTGCCATGTAATGTAATGTAATGCAATCCTATCTATCTAGCTCTCCCTCTATACTTCCTTTTGGATAAACAGACATATTAGGCAAGCATTTTGGAGCTTTCACCTAAATAACTACAGGTGGTGAGATAAGCTGCACAATATAATTGACCTTTCAGTATATTGTTGCACACACACCATCTATTTAGCAAATGCCCTTGTTATCAACAGCAGCCTTTTAAACTCACCTGAGCTAACAGGTATGTGAGCTGGTTACTCTGCTGCGCTTAAAATTTCTTTTTTGGTTTGCTACAATGCCTTTTCTGAAACGTTGTCTCCCTCTGCTGGAACACTGACTTCTTTCATTTAATGCCTGCAGACTATAAAAGAGAAACCAACCCAAAAAGTTTGGTTGATTAGTCTGTGGCATTCTTTTAAACTGTTGCTTATGGCGGTCTCTGTGAGCTTCTCAGTGACATTCAGCCATCCAGGTATCCCGCCTGCAGTAGACGGAATGTGGCAATGGAACGCTGGCTGCGCGTGTCATAATAGGCTCTGAGCCTTTATATACCTGCGCACAGCAGCAGCCACCTTCAGTCTGCTGCTGGACAGCCAGCAGCAGCAGCAGCAGGAGAGGTAATTAATCAGCAACCCTCCTGCTAAGGGTAGACAGCTGCTCGTTCCACCCCCCCCCGCCTTAATTGGTTCTCCTCCCTTCCAACGGTGTTGAGGCGGGTGGGAACAGCCGGGGGTTGAGGGTACTGTGCTAAAAGAGGTGGAGTTATGCAGATCTAAAACGCGTGGATTGCAGCAGCAGCAAGCCGAAAAGTGCAGGCATGTGAGGGATCTAGAGGTTGACAGCATGTCTTCTTAACGGGAGTCCAGGTGGCCATCTCCACAAATGGACTTTTCAGAATCCTTGGGTGGCACCGTAGTCGGAAACCAATTCTGGTTATCGCTTCTCGGCCTTTTGGCTAAGATCAAGTGTAGTATCTGTTCTTATCAGTTTAATATCTGATACGTCCCCTATCTGGGGACCATATATTAAATGGATTTTTAGAACAGGGAGATGGAAAAAGAGCTTGCTCTGTCCACTCCATGCATTGACCTGGTATTGAAGTATCTCCAGGACCGGTGCACCCCTTCTTTAATGCAGTTTCTAAAATCAGAAAGAATTGAATTCAATGCTTTTTGTTCATTTTGCTTGTTTGTCGGATTTTGGGATGGACTCTTTGGCTTTGCTTTTCTTCTCCTCATTGGATTTTTCATGTTAAAAGTTGCAGAAGCCAGATGACAAGCTCATTTTGGTTCAACTTCAGCAACTGTGCATTGCATTGCCATGTAATGTAATGTAATGCAATGCTATCTATCTAGCTCTCCCTCTATACTTCCTTTTGGATAAACAGACATATTAGGCAAGCATTTTGGAGCTTTCACCTAAATAACTACAGGTGGTGAGATAAGCTGCACAATATAATTGACCTTTCAGTATATTGTTGCACACACACCATCTATTTAGCAAATGCCCTTGTTATCAACAGCAGCCTTTTAAACTCACCTGAGCTAACAGGTATGTGAGCTGGTTACTCTGCTGCGCTTAAAATTTCTTTTTTGGTTTGCTACAATGCCTTTTCTGAAACGTTGTCTCCCTCTGCTGGAACACTGACTTCTTTCATTTAATGCCTGCAGACTATAAAAGAGAAACCAACCCAAAAAGTTTGGTTGATTAGTCTGTGGCATTCTTTTAAACTGTTGCTTATGGCGGTCTCTGTGAGCTTCTCAGTGACATTCAGCCATCCAGGTATCCCGCCTGCAGTAGACGGAATGTGGCAATGGAACGCTGGCTGCGCGTGTCATAATAGGCTCTGAGCCTTTATATACCTGCGCACAGCAGCAGCCACCTTCAGTCTGCTGCTGGACAGCCAGCAGAAGCAGCAGCAGGAGAGGTAATTAATCAGCAACCCTCCTGCTAAGGGTAGACAGCTGCTCGTTCCACCCCCCCCCCCCGCCTTAATTGGTTCTCCTCCCTTCCAACGGTGTTGAGGCGGGTGGGAACAGCCGGGGGTTGAGGGTACTGTGCTAAAAGAGGTGGAGTTATGCAGATCTAAAACGCGTGGATTGCAGCAGCAGCAAGCCGAAAAGTGCAGGCATGTGAGGGATCTAGAGGTTGACAGCATGTCTTCTTAACGGGAGTCCAGGTGGCCATCTCCACAAATGGACTTTTCAGAATCCTTGGGTGGCACCGTAGTCGGAAACCAATTCTGGTTATCGCTTCTCGGCCTTTTGGCTAAGATCAAGTGTAGTATCTGTTCTTATCAGTTTAATATCTGATACGTCCCCTATCTGGGGACCATATATTAAATGGATTTTTAGAACAGGGAGATGGAAAAAGAGCTTGCTCTGTCCACTCCACGCATTGACCTGGTATTGCAGTATCTCCAGGACCGGTGCACCCCTTCTTTAATGCAGTTTCTAAAATCAGAAAGAATTGAATTCAATGCTTTTTGTTCATTTTGCTTGTTTGTTGGATTTTGGGATGGACTCTTTGGCTTTGCTTTTCTTCTCCTCATTGGATTTTTCATGTTAAAAGTTGCAGAAGCCAGATGACAAGCTCATTTTGGTTCAACTTCAGCAACTGTGCATTGCATTGCCATGTAATGTAATGTAATGCAATCCTATCTATCTAGCTCTCCCTCTATACTTCCTTTTGGATAAACAGACATATTAGGCAAGCATTTTGGAGCTTTCACCTAAATAACTACAGGTGGTGAGATAAGCTGCACAATATAATTGACCTTTCAGTATATTGTTGCACACACACCATCTATTTAGCAAATGCCCTTGTTATCAACAGCAGCCTTTTAAACTCACCTGAGCTAACAGGTATGTGAGCTGGTTACTCTGCTGCGCTTAAAATTTCTTTTTTGGTTTGCTACAATGCCTTTTCTGAAACGTTGTCTCCCTCTGCTGGAACACTGACTTCTTTCATTTAATGCCTGCAGACTATAAAAGAGAAACCAACCCAAAAAGTTTGGTTGATTAGTCTGTGGCATTCTTTTAAACTGTTGCTTATGGCGGTCTCTGTGAGCTTCTCAGTGACATTCAGCCATCCAGGTATCCCGCCTGCAGTAGACGGAATGTGGCAATGGAACGCTGGCTGCGCGTGTCATAATAGGCTCTGAGCCTTTATATACCTGCGCACAGCAGCAGCCACCTTCAGTCTGCTGCTGGACAGCCAGCAGCAGCAGCAGCAGGAGAGGTAATTAATCAGCAACCCTCCTGCTAAGGGTAGACAGCTGCTCGTTCCACCCCCCCCCCCCCGCCTTAATTGGTTCTCCTCCCTTCCAACGGTGTTGAGGCGGGTGGGAACAGCCGGGGGTTGAGGGTACTGTGCTAAAAGAGGTGGAGTTATGCAGATCTAAAACGCGTGGATTGCAGCAGCAGCAAGCCGAAAAGTGCAGGCATGTGAGGGATCTAGAGGTTGACAGCATGTCTTCTTAACGGGAGTCCAGGTGGCCATCTCCACAAATGGACTTTTCAGAATCCTTGGGTGGCACCGTAGTCGGAAACCAATTCTGGTTATCGCTTCTCGGCCTTTTGGCTAAGATCAAGTGTAGTATCTGTTCTTATCAGTTTAATATCTGATACGTCCCCTATCTGGGGACCATATATTAAATGGATTTTTAGAACAGGGAGATGGAAAAAGAGCTTGCTCTGTCCACTCCATGCATTGACCTGGTATTGAAGTATCTCCAGGACCGGTGCACCCCTTCTTTAATGCAGTTTCTAAAATCAGAAAGAATTGAATTCAATGCTTTTTGTTCATTTTGCTTGTTTGTCGGATTTTGGGATGGACTCTTTGGCTTTGCTTTTCTTCTCCTCATTGGATTTTTCATGTTAAAAGTTGCAGAAGCCAGATGACAAGCTCATTTTGGTTCAACTTCAGCAACTGTGCATTGCATTGCCATGTAATGTAATGTAATGCAATGCTATCTATCTAGCTCTCCCTCTATACTTCCTTTTGGATAAACAGACATATTAGGCAAGCATTTTGGAGCTTTCACCTAAATAACTACAGGTGGTGAGATAAGCTGCACAATATAATTGACCTTTCAGTATATTGTTGCACACACACCATCTATTTAGCAAATGCCCTTGTTATCAACAGCAGCCTTTTACACTCACCTGAGCTAACAGGTATGTGAGCTGGTTACTCTGCTGCGCTTAAAATTTCTTTTTTGGTTTGCTACAATGCCTTTTCTGAAACGTTGTCTCCCTCTGCTGGAACACTGACTTCTTTCATTTAATGCCTGCAGACTATAAAAGAGAAACCAACCCAAAAAGTTTGGTTGATTAGTCTGTGGCATTCTTTTAAACTGTTGCTTATGGCGGTCTCTGTGAGCTTCTCAGTGACATTCAGCCATCCAGGTATCCCGCCTGCAGTAGACGGAATGTGGCAATGGAACGCTGGCTGCGCGTGTCATAATAGGCTCTGAGCCTTTATATACCTGCGCACAGCAGCAGCCACCTTCAGTCTGCTGCTGGACAGCCAGCAGCAGCAGCAGCAGGAGAGGTAATTAATCAGCAACCCTCCTGCTAAGGGTAGACAGCTGCTCGTTCCACCCCCCCCCCGCCTTAATTGGTTCTCCTCCCTTCCAACGGTGTTGAGGCGGGTGGGAACAGCCGGGGGTTGAGGGTACTGTGCTAAAAGAGGTGGAGTTATGCAGATCTAAAACGCGTGGATTGCAGCAGCAGCAAGCCGAAAAGTGCAGGCATGTGAGGGATCTAGAGGTTGACAGCATGTCTTCTTAACGGGAGTCCAGGTGGCCATCTCCACAAATGGACTTTTCAGAATCCTTGGGTGGCACCGTAGTCGGAAACCAATTCTGGTTATCGCTTCTCGGCCTTTTGGCTAAGATCAAGTGTAGTATCTGTTCTTATCAGTTTAATATCTGATACGTCCACTATCTGGGGACCATATATTAAATGGATTTTTAGAACAGGGAGATGGAAAAAGAGCTTGCTCTGTCCGCTCCACGCATTGACCTGGTATTGCAGTATCTCCAGGACCGGTGCACCCCTTCTTTAATGCAGTTTCTAAAATCAGAAAGAATTGAATTCAATGCTTTTTGTTCATTTTGCTTGTTTGTCGGATTTTGGGATGGACTCTTTGGCTTTGCTTTTCTTCTCCTCATTGGATTTTTCATGTTAAAAGTTGCAGAAGCCAGATGACAAGCTCATTTTGGTTCAACTTCAGCAACTGTGCATTGCATTGCCATGTAATGTAATGTAATGCAATGCTATCTATCTAGCTCTCCCTCTATACTTCCTTTTGGATAAACAGACATATTAGGCAAGCATTTTGGAGCTTTCACCTAAATAACTACAGGTGGTGAGATAAGCTGCACAATATAATTGACCTTTCAGTATATTGTTGCACACACACCATCTATTTAGCAAATGCCCTTGTTATCAACAGCAGCCTTTTAAACTCACCTGAGCTAACAGGTATGTGAGCTGGTTACTCTGCTGCGCTTAAAATTTCTTTTTTGGTTTGCTACAATGCCTTTTCTGAAACGTTGTCTCCCTCTGCTGGAACACTGACTTCTTTCATTTAATGCCTGCAGACTATAAAAGAGAAACCAACCCAAAAAGTTTGGTTGATTAGTCTGTGGCATTCTTTTAAACTGTTGCTTATGGCGGTCTCTGTGAGCTTCTCAGTGACATTCAGCCATCCAGGTATCCTGCCTGCAGTAGACAGAATGTGGCAATGGAACGCTGGCTGCGCGTGTCATAATAGGCTCTGAGCCTTTATATACCTGCGCACAGCAGCAGCCACCTTCAGTCTGCTGCTGGACAGCCAGTAGCAGCAGCAGCAGGAGAGGTAATTAATCAGCAACCCTCCTGCTAAGGGTAGACAGCTGCTCGTTCCACCCCCCCCCGCCTTAATTGGTTCTCCTCCCTTCCAACGGTGTTGAGGCGGGTGGGAACAGCCGGGGGTTGAGGGTACTGTGCTAAAAGAGGTGGAGTTATGCAGATCTAAAACGCGTGGATTGCAGCAGCAGCAAGCCGAAAAGTGCAGGCATGTGAGGGATCTAGAGGTTGACAGCATGTCTTCTTAACGGGAGTCCAGGTGGCCATCTCCACAAATGGACTTTTCAGAATCCTTGGGTGGCACCGTAGTCGGAAACCAATTCTGGTTATCGCTTCTCGGCCTTTTGGCTAAGATCAAGTGTAGTATCTGTTCTTATCAGTTTAATATCTGATACGTCCCCTATCTGGGGACCATATATTAAATGGATTTTTAGAACAGGGAGATGGAAAAAGAGCTTGCTCTGTCCACTCCACGCATTGACCTGGTATTGCAGTATCTCCAGGACCGGTGCACCCCTTCTTTAATGCAGTTTCTAAAATCAGAAAGAATTGAATTCAATGCTTTTTGTTCATTTTGCTTGTTTGTCGGATTTTGGGATGGACTCTTTGGCTTTGCTTTTCTTCTCCTCATTGGATTTTTCATGTTAAAAGTTGCAGAAGCCAGATGACAAGCTCATTTTGGTTCAACTTCAGCAACTGTGCATTGCATTGCCATGTAATGTAATGTAATGCAATGCTATCTATCTAGCTCTCCCTCTATACTTCCTTTTGGATAAACAGACATATTAGGCAAGCATTTTGGAGCTTTCACCTAAATAACTACAGGTGGTGAGATAAGCTGCACAATATAATTGACCTTTCAGTATATTGTTGCACACACACCATCTATTTAGCAAATGCCCTTGTTATCAACAGCAGCCTTTTAAACTCACCTGAGCTAACAGGTATGTGAGCTGGTTACTCTGCTGCGCTTAAAATTTCTTTTTTGGTTTGCTACAATGCCTTTTCTGAAACGTTGTCTCCCTCTGCTGGAACACTGACTTCTTTCATTTAATGCCTGCAGACTATAAAAGAGAAACCAACCCAAAAAGTTTGGTTGATTAGTCTGTGGCATTCTTTTAAACTGTTGCTTATGGCGGTCTCTGTGAGCTTCTCAGTGACATTCAGCCATCCAGGTATCCCGCCTGCAGTAGACGGAATGTGGCAATGGAACGCTGGCTGCGCGTGTCATAATAGGCTCTGAGCCTTTATATACCTGCGCACAGCAGCAGCCACCTTCAGTCTGCTGCTGGACAGCCAGCAGCAGCAGCAGCAGGAGAGGTAATTAATCAGCAACCCTCCTGCTAAGGGAAGACAGCTGCTCGTTCCACCCCCCCCCGCCTTAATTGGTTCTCCTCCCTTCCAACGGTGTTGAGGCGGGTGGGAACAGCCGGGGGTTGAGGGTACTGTGCTAAAAGAGGTGGAGTTATGCAGATCTAAAACGCGTGGATTGCAGCAGCAGCAAGCCGAAAAGTGCAGGCATGTGAGGGATCTAGAGGTTGACAGCATGTCTTCTTAACGGGAGTCCAGGTGGCCATCTCCACAAATGGACTTTTCAGAATCCTTGGGTGGCACCGTAGTCGGAAACCAATTCTGGTTATCGCTTCTCGGCCTTTTGGCTAAGATCAAGTGTAGTATCTGTTCTTATCAGTTTAATATCTGATACGTCCCCTATCTGGGGACCATATATTAAATGGATTTTTAGAACAGGGAGATGGAAAAAGAGCTTGCTCTGTCCACTCCACGCATTGACCTGGTATTGCAGTATCTCCAGGACCGGTGCACCCCTTCTTTAATGCAGTTTCTAAAATCAGAAAGAATTGAATTCAATGCTTTTTGTTCATTTTGCTTGTTTGTCGGATTTTGGGATGGACTCTTTGGCTTTGCTTTTCTTCTCCTCATTGGATTTTTCATGTTAAAAGTTGCAGAAGCCAGATGACAAGCTCATTTTGGTTCAACTTCAGCAACTGTGCATTGCATTGCCATGTAATGTAATGTAATGCAATGCTATCTATCTAGCTCTCCCTCTATACTTCCTTTTGGATAAACAGACATATTAGGCAAGCATTTTGGAGCTTTCACCTAAATAACTACAGGTGGTGAGATAAGCTGCACAATATAATTGACCTTTCAGTATATTGTTGCACACACACCATCTATTTAGCAAATGCCCTTGTTATCAACAGCAGCCTTTTAAACTCACCTGAGCTAACAGGTATGTGAGCTGGTTACTCTGCTGCGCTTAAAATTTCTTTTTTGGTTTGCTACAATGCCTTTTCTGAAACGTTGTCTCCCTCTGCTGGAACACTGACTTCTTTCATTTAATGCCTGCAGACTATAAAAGAGAAACCAACCCAAAAAGTTTGGTTGATTAGTCTGTGGCATTCTTTTAAACTGTTGCTTATGGCGGTCTCTGTGAGCTTCTCAGTGACATTCAGCCATCCAGGTATCCCGCCTGCAGTAGACGGAATGTGGCAATGGAACGCTGGCTGCGCGTGTCATAATAGGCTCTGAGCCTTTATATACCTGCGCACAGCAGCAGCCACCTTCAGTCTGCTGCTGGACAGCCAGCAGCAGCAGCAGCAGGAGAGGTAATTAATCAGCAACCCTCCTGCTAAGGGTAGACAGCTGCTCGTTCCACCCCCCCCCCGCCTTAATTGGTTCTCCTCCCTTCCAACGGTGTTGAGGCGGGTGGGAACAGCCGGGGGTTGAGGGTACTGTGCTAAAAGAGGTGGAGTTATGCAGATCTAAAACGCGTGGATTGCAGCAGCAGCAAGCCGAAAAGTGCAGGCATGTGAGGGATCTAGAGGTTGACAGCATGTCTTCTTAACGGGAGTCCAGGTGGCCATCTCCACAAATGGACTTTTCAGAATCCTTGGGTGGCACCGTAGTCGGAAACCAATTCTGGTTATCGCTTCTCGGCCTTTTGGCTAAGATCAAGTGTAGTATCTGTTCTTATCAGTTTAATATCTGATACGTCCCCTATCTGGGGACCATATATTAAATGGATTTTTAGAACAGGGAGATGGAAAAAGAGCTTGCTCTGTCCACTCCACGCATTGACCTGGTATTGCAGTATCTCCAGGACCGGTGCACCCCTTCTTTAATGCAGTTTCTAAAATCAGAAAGAATTGAATTCAATGCTTTTTGTTCATTTTGCTTGTTTGTCGGATTTTGGGATGGACTCTTTGGCTTTGCTTTTCTTCTCCTCATTGGATTTTTCATGTTAAAAGTTGCAGAAGCCAGATGACAAGCTCATTTTGGTTCAACTTCAGCAACTGTGCATTGCATTGCCATGTAATGTAATGTAATGCAATGCTATCTATCTAGCTCTCCCTCTATACTTCCTTTTGGATAAACAGACATATTAGGCAAGCATTTTGGAGCTTTCACCTAAATAACTACAGGTGGTGAGATAAGCTGCACAATATAATTGACCTTTCAGTATATTGTTGCACACACACCATCTATTTAGCAAATGCCCTTGTTATCAACAGCAGCCTTTTAAACTCACCTGAGCTAACAGGTATGTGAGCTGGTTACTCTGCTGCGCTTAAAATTTCTTTTTTGGTTTGCTACAATGCCTTTTCTGAAACGTTGTCTCCCTCTGCTGGAACACTGACTTCTTTCATTTAATGCCTGCAGACTATAAAAGAGAAACCAACCCAAAAAGTTTGGTTGATTAGTCTGTGGCATTCTTTTAAACTGTTGCTTATGGCGGTCTCTGTGAGCTTCTCAGTGACATTCAGCCATCCAGGTATCCCGCCTGCAGTAGACGGAATGTGGCAATGGAACGCTGGCTGCGCGTGTCATAATAGGCTCTGAGCCTTTATATACCTGCGCACAGCAGCAGCCACCTTCAGTCTGCTGCTGGACAGCCAGCAGCAGCAGCAGCAGGAGAGGTAATTAATCAGCAACCCTCCTGCTAAGGGTAGACAGCTGCTCGTTCCACCCCCCCCCGCCTTAATTGGTTCTCCTCCCTTCCAACGGTGTTGAGGCGGGTGGGAACAGCCGGGGGTTGAGGGTACTGTGCTAAAAGAGGTGGAGTTATGCAGATCTAAAACGCGTGGATTGCAGCAGCAGCAAGCCGAAAAGTGCAGGCATGTGAGGGATCTAGAGGTTGACAGCATGTCTTCTTAACGGGAGTCCAGGTGGCCATCTCCACAAATGGACTTTTCAGAATCCTTGGGTGGCACCGTAGTCGGAAACCAATTCTGGTTATCGCTTCTCGGCCTTTTGGCTAAGATCAAGTGTAGTATCTGTTCTTATCAGTTTAATATCTGATACGTCCCCTATCTGGGGACCATATATTAAATGGATTTTTAGAACAGGGAGATGGAAAAAGAGCTTGCTCTGTCCACTCCACGCATTGACCTGGTATTGCAGTATCTCCAGGACCGGTGCACCCCTTCTTTAATGCAGTTTCTAAAATCAGAAAGAATTGAATTCAATGCTTTTTGTTCATTTTGCTTGTTTGTCGGATTTTGGGATGGACTCTTTGGCTTTGCTTTTCTTCTCCTCATTGGATTTTTCATGTTAAAAGTTGCAGAAGCCAGATGACAAGCTCATTTTGGTTCAACTTCAGCAACTGTGCATTGCATTGCCATGTAATGTAATGTAATGCAATGCTATCTATCTAGCTCTCCCTCTATACTTCCTTTTGGATAAACAGACATATTAGGCAAGCATTTTGGAGCTTTCACCTAAATAACTACAGGTGGTGAGATAAGCTGCACAATATAATTGACCTTTCAGTATATTGTTGCACACACACCATCTATTTAGCAAATGCCCTTGTTATCAACAGCAGCCTTTTAAACTCACCTGAGCTAACAGGTATGTGAGCTGGTTACTCTGCTGCGCTTAAAATTTCTTTTTTGGTTTGCTACAATGCCTTTTCTGAAACGTTGTCTCCCTCTGCTGGAACACTGACTTCTTTCATTTAATGCCTGCAGACTATAAAAGAGAAACCAACCCAAAAAGTTTGGTTGATTAGTCTGTGGCATTCTTTTAAACTGTTGCTTATGGCGGTCTCTGTGAGCTTCTCAGTGACATTCAGCCATCCAGGTATCCTGCCTGCAGTAGACAGAATGTGGCAATGGAACGCTGGCTGCGCGTGTCATAATAGGCTCTGAGCCTTTATATACCTGCGCACAGCAGCAGCCACCTTCAGTCTGCTGCTGGACAGCCAGTAGCAGCAGCAGCAGGAGAGGTAATTAATCAGCAACCCTCCTGCTAAGGGTAGACAGCTGCTCGTTCCACCCCCCCCCGCCTTAATTGGTTCTCCTCCCTTCCAACGGTGTTGAGGCGGGTGGGAACAGCCGGGGGTTGAGGGTACTGTGCTAAAAGAGGTGGAGTTATGCAGATCTAAAACGCGTGGATTGCAGCAGCAGCAAGCCGAAAAGTGCAGGCATGTGAGGGATCTAGAGGTTGACAGCATGTCTTCTTAACGGGAGTCCAGGTGGCCATCTCCACAAATGGACTTTTCAGAATCCTTGGGTGGCACCGTAGTCGGAAACCAATTCTGGTTATCGCTTCTCGGCCTTTTGGCTAAGATCAAGTGTAGTATCTGTTCTTATCAGTTTAATATCTGATACGTCCCCTATCTGGGGACCATATATTAAATGGATTTTTAGAACAGGGAGATGGAAAAAGAGCTTGCTCTGTCCACTCCACGCATTGACCTGGTATTGCAGTATCTCCAGGACCGGTGCACCCCTTCTTTAATGCAGTTTCTAAAATCAGAAAGAATTGAATTCAATGCTTTTTGTTCATTTTGCTTGTTTGTCGGATTTTGGGATGGACTCTTTGGCTTTGCTTTTCTTCTCCTCATTGGATTTTTCATGTTAAAAGTTGCAGAAGCCAGATGACAAGCTCATTTTGGTTCAACTTCAGCAACTGTGCATTGCATTGCCATGTAATGTAATGTAATGCAATGCTATCTATCTAGCTCTCCCTCTATACTTCCTTTTGGATAAACAGACATATTAGGCAAGCATTTTGGAGCTTTCACCTAAATAACTACAGGTGGTGAGATAAGCTGCACAATATAATTGACCTTTCAGTATATTGTTGCACACACACCATCTATTTAGCAAATGCCCTTGTTATCAACAGCAGCCTTTTAAACTCACCTGAGCTAACAGGTATGTGAGCTGGTTACTCTGCTGCGCTTAAAATTTCTTTTTTGGTTTGCTACAATGCCTTTTCTGAAACGTTGTCTCCCTCTGCTGGAACACTGACTTCTTTCATTTAATGCCTGCAGACTATAAAAGAGAAACCAACCCAAAAAGTTTGGTTGATTAGTCTGTGGCATTCTTTTAAACTGTTGCTTATGGCGGTCTCTGTGAGCTTCTCAGTGACATTCAGCCATCCAGGTATCCCGCCTGCAGTAGACGGAATGTGGCAATGGAACGCTGGCTGCGCGTGTCATAATAGGCTCTGAGCCTTTATATACCTGCGCACAGCAGCAGCCACCTTCAGTCTGCTGCTGGACAGCCAGCAGCAGCAGCAGCAGGAGAGGTAATTAATCAGCAACCCTCCTGCTAAGGGAAGACAGCTGCTCGTTCCACCCCCCCCCGCCTTAATTGGTTCTCCTCCCTTCCAACGGTGTTGAGGCGGGTGGGAACAGCCGGGGGTTGAGGGTACTGTGCTAAAAGAGGTGGAGTTATGCAGATCTAAAACGCGTGGATTGCAGCAGCAGCAAGCCGAAAAGTGCAGGCATGTGAGGGATCTAGAGGTTGACAGCATGTCTTCTTAACGGGAGTCCAGGTGGCCATCTCCACAAATGGACTTTTCAGAATCCTTGGGTGGCACCGTAGTCGGAAACCAATTCTGGTTATCGCTTCTCGGCCTTTTGGCTAAGATCAAGTGTAGTATCTGTTCTTATCAGTTTAATATCTGATACGTCCCCTATCTGGGGACCATATATTAAATGGATTTTTAGAACAGGGAGATGGAAAAAGAGCTTGCTCTGTCCACTCCACGCATTGACCTGGTATTGCAGTATCTCCAGGACCGGTGCACCCCTTCTTTAATGCAGTTTCTAAAATCAGAAAGAATTGAATTCAATGCTTTTTGTTCATTTTGCTTGTTTGTCGGATTTTGGGATGGACTCTTTGGCTTTGCTTTTCTTCTCCTCATTGGATTTTTCATGTTAAAAGTTGCAGAAGCCAGATGACAAGCTCATTTTGGTTCAACTTCAGCAACTGTGCATTGCATTGCCATGTAATGTAATGTAATGCAATGCTATCTATCTAGCTCTCCCTCTATACTTCCTTTTGGATAAACAGACATATTAGGCAAGCATTTTGGAGCTTTCACCTAAATAACTACAGGTGGTGAGATAAGCTGCACAATATAATTGACCTTTCAGTATATTGTTGCACACACACCATCTATTTAGCAAATGCCCTTGTTATCAACAGCAGCCTTTTAAACTCACCTGAGCTAACAGGTATGTGAGCTGGTTACTCTGCTGCGCTTAAAATTTCTTTTTTGGTTTGCTACAATGCCTTTTCTGAAACGTTGTCTCCCTCTGCTGGAACACTGACTTCTTTCATTTAATGCCTGCAGACTATAAAAGAGAAACCAACCCAAAAAGTTTGGTTGATTAGTCTGTGGCATTCTTTTAAACTGTTGCTTATGGCGGTCTCTGTGAGCTTCTCAGTGACATTCAGCCATCCAGGTATCCCGCCTGCAGTAGACGGAATGTGGCAATGGAACGCTGGCTGCGCGTGTCATAATAGGCTCTGAGCCTTTATATACCTGCGCACAGCAGCAGCCACCTTCAGTCTGCTGCTGGACAGCCAGCAGCAGCAGCAGCAGGAGAGGTAATTAATCAGCAACCCTCCTGCTAAGGGTAGACAGCTGCTCGTTCCACCCCCCCCCCGCCTTAATTGGTTCTCCTCCCTTCCAACGGTGTTGAGGCGGGTGGGAACAGCCGGGGGTTGAGGGTACTGTGCTAAAAGAGGTGGAGTTATGCAGATCTAAAACGCGTGGATTGCAGCAGCAGCAAGCCGAAAAGTGCAGGCATGTGAGGGATCTAGAGGTTGACAGCATGTCTTCTTAACGGGAGTCCAGGTGGCCATCTCCACAAATGGACTTTTCAGAATCCTTGGGTGGCACCGTAGTCGGAAACCAATTCTGGTTATCGCTTCTCGGCCTTTTGGCTAAGATCAAGTGTAGTATCTGTTCTTATCAGTTTAATATCTGATACGTCCCCTATCTGGGGACCATATATTAAATGGATTTTTAGAACAGGGAGATGGAAAAAGAGCTTGCTCTGTCCACTCCACGCATTGACCTGGTATTGCAGTATCTCCAGGACCGGTGCACCCCTTCTTTAATGCAGTTTCTAAAATCAGAAAGAATTGAATTCAATGCTTTTTGTTCATTTTGCTTGTTTGTCGGATTTTGGGATGGACTCTTTGGCTTTGCTTTTCTTCTCCTCATTGGATTTTTCATGTTAAAAGTTGCAGAAGCCAGATGACAAGCTCATTTTGGTTCAACTTCAGCAACTGTGCATTGCATTGCCATGTAATGTAATGTAATGCAATGCTATCTATCTAGCTCTCCCTCTATACTTCCTTTTGGATAAACAGACATATTAGGCAAGCATTTTGGAGCTTTCACCTAAATAACTACAGGTGGTGAGATAAGCTGCACAATATAATTGACCTTTCAGTATATTGTTGCACACACACCATCTATTTAGCAAATGCCCTTGTTATCAACAGCAGCCTTTTAAACTCACCTGAGCTAACAGGTATGTGAGCTGGTTACTCTGCTGCGCTTAAAATTTCTTTTTTGGTTTGCTACAATGCCTTTTCTGAAACGTTGTCTCCCTCTGCTGGAACACTGACTTCTTTCATTTAATGCCTGCAGACTATAAAAGAGAAACCAACCCAAAAAGTTTGGTTGATTAGTCTGTGGCATTCTTTTAAACTGTTGCTTATGGCGGTCTCTGTGAGCTTCTCAGTGACATTCAGCCATCCAGGTATCCCGCCTGCAGTAGACGGAATGTGGCAATGGAACGCTGGCTGCGCGTGTCATAATAGGCTCTGAGCCTTTATATACCTGCGCACAGCAGCAGCCACCTTCAGTCTGCTGCTGGACAGCCAGCAGCAGCAGCAGCAGGAGAGGTAATTAATCAGCAACCCTCCTGCTAAGGGTAGACAGCTGCTCGTTCCACCCCCCCCCGCCTTAATTGGTTCTCCTCCCTTCCAACGGTGTTGAGGCGGGTGGGAACAGCCGGGGGTTGAGGGTACTGTGCTAAAAGAGGTGGAGTTATGCAGATCTAAAACGCGTGGATTGCAGCAGCAGCAAGCCGAAAAGTGCAGGCATGTGAGGGATCTAGAGGTTGACAGCATGTCTTCTTAACGGGAGTCCAGGTGGCCATCTCCACAAATGGACTTTTCAGAATCCTTGGGTGGCACCGTAGTCGGAAACCAATTCTGGTTATCGCTTCTCGGCCTTTTGGCTAAGATCAAGTGTAGTATCTGTTCTTATCAGTTTAATATCTGATACGTCCCCTATCTGGGGACCATATATTAAATGGATTTTTAGAACAGGGAGATGGAAAAAGAGCTTGCTCTGTCCACTCCACGCATTGACCTGGTATTGCAGTATCTCCAGGACCGGTGCACCCCTTCTTTAATGCAGTTTCTAAAATCAGAAAGAATTGAATTCAATGCTTTTTGTTCATTTTGCTTGTTTGTCGGATTTTGGGATGGACTCTTTGGCTTTGCTTTTCTTCTCCTCATTGGATTTTTCATGTTAAAAGTTGCAGAAGCCAGATGACAAGCTCATTTTGGTTCAACTTCAGCAACTGTGCATTGCATTGCCATGTAATGTAATGTAATGCAATGCTATCTATCTAGCTCTCCCTCTATACTTCCTTTTGGATAAACAGACATATTAGGCAAGCATTTTGGAGCTTTCACCTAAATAACTACAGGTGGTGAGATAAGCTGCACAATATAATTGACCTTTCAGTATATTGTTGCACACACACCATCTATTTAGCAAATGCCCTTGTTATCAACAGCAGCCTTTTAAACTCACCTGAGCTAACAGGTATGTGAGCTGGTTACTCTGCTGCGCTTAAAATTTCTTTTTTGGTTTGCTACAATGCCTTTTCTGAAACGTTGTCTCCCTCTGCTGGAACACTGACTTCTTTCATTTAATGCCTGCAGACTATAAAAGAGAAACCAACCCAAAAAGTTTGGTTGATTAGTCTGTGGCATTCTTTTAAACTGTTGCTTATGGCGGTCTCTGTGAGCTTCTCAGTGACATTCAGCCATCCAGGTATCCCGCCTGCAGTAGACGGAATGTGGCAATGGAACGCTGGCTGCGCGTGTCATAATAGGCTCTGAGCCTTTATATACCTGCGCACAGCAGCAGCCACCTTCAGTCTGCTGCTGGACAGCCAGCAGCAGCAGCAGCAGGAGAGGTAATTAATCAGCAACCCTCCTGCTAAGGGTAGACAGCTGCTCGTTCCACCCCCCCCGCCTTAATTGGTTCTCCTCCCTTCCAACGGTGTTGAGGCGGGTGGGAACAGCCGGGGGTTGAGGGTACTGTGCTAAAAGAGGTGGAGTTATGCAGATCTAAAACGCGTGGATTGCAGCAGCAGCAAGCCGAAAAGTGCAGGCATGTGAGGGATCTAGAGGTTGACAGCATGTCTTCTTAACGGGAGTCCAGGTGGCCATCTCCACAAATGGACTTTTCAGAATCCTTGGGTGGCACCGTAGTCGGAAACCAATTCTGGTTATCGCTTCTTGGCCTTTTGGCTAAGATCAAGTGTAGTATCTGTTCTTATCAGTTTAATATCTGATACGTCCCCTATCTGGGGACCATATATTAAATGGATTTTTAGAACAGGGAGATGGAAAAAGAGCTTGCTCTGTCCACTCCACGCATTGACCTGGTATTGCAGTATCTCCAGGACCGGTGCACCCCTTCTTTAATGCAGTTTCTAAAATCAGAAAGAATTGAATTCAATGCTTTTTGTTCATTTTGCTTGTTTGTCGGATTTTGGGATGGACTCTTTGGCTTTGCTTTTCTTCTCCTCATTGGATTTTTCATGTTAAAAGTTGCAGAAGCCAGATGACAAGCTCATTTTGGTTCAACTTCAGCAACTGTGCATTGCATTGCCATGTAATGTAATGTAATGCAATGCTATCTATCTAGCTCTCCCTCTATACTTCCTTTTGGATAAACAGACATATTAGGCAAGCATTTTGGAGCTTTCACCTAAATAACTACAGGTGGTGAGATAAGCTGCACAATATAATTGACCTTTCAGTATATTGTTGCACACACACCATCTATTTAGCAAATGCCCTTGTTATCAACAGCAGCCTTTTAAACTCACCTGAGCTAACAGGTATGTGAGCTGGTTACTCTGCTGCGCTTAAAATTTCTTTTTTGGTTTGCTACAATGCCTTTTCTGAAACGTTGTCTCCCTCTGCTGGAACACTGACTTCTTTCATTTAATGCCTGCAGACTATAAAAGAGAAACCAACCCAAAAAGTTTGGTTGATTAGTCTGTGGCATTCTTTTAAACTGTTGCTTATGGCGGTCTCTGTGAGCTTCTCAGTGACATTCAGCCATCCAGGTATCCCGCCTGCAGTAGACGGAATGTGGCAATGGAACGCTGGCTGCGCGTGTCATAATAGGCTCTGAGCCTTTATATACCTGCGCACAGCAGCAGCCACCTTCAGTCTGCTGCTGGACAGCCAGCAGCAGCAGCAGCAGGAGAGGTAATTAATCAGCAACCCTCCTGCTAAGGGTAGACAGCTGCTCGTTCCACCCCCCCCCCGCCTTAATTGGTTCTCCTCCCTTCCAACGGTGTTGAGGCGGGTGGGAACAGCCGGGGGTTGAGGGTACTGTGCTAAAAGAGGTGGAGTTATGCAGATCTAAAACGCGTGGATTGCAGCAGCAGCAAGCCGAAAAGTGCAGGCATGTGAGGGATCTAGAGGTTGACAGCATGTCTTCTTAACGGGAGTCCAGGTGGCCATCTCCACAAATGGACTTTTCAGAATCCTTGGGTGGCACCGTAGTCGGAAACCAATTCTGGTTATCGCTTCTCGGCCTTTTGGCTAAGATCAAGTGTAGTATCTGTTCTTATCAGTTTAATATCTGATACGTCCCCTATCTGGGGACCATATATTAAATGGATTTTTAGAACAGGGAGATGGAAAAAGAGCTTGCTCTGTCCACTCCACGCATTGACCTGGTATTGCAGTATCTCCAGGACCGGTGCACCCCTTCTTTAATGCAGTTTCTAAAATCAGAAAGAATTGAATTCAATGCTTTTTGTTCATTTTGCTTGTTTGTCGGATTTTGGGATGGACTCTTTGGCTTTGCTTTTCTTCTCCTCATTGGATTTTTCATGTTAAAAGTTGCAGAAGCCAGATGACAAGCTCATTTTGGTTCAACTTCAGCAACTGTGCATTGCATTGCCATGTATTGTAATGTAATGCAATGCTATCTATCTAGCTCTCCCTCTATACTTCCTTTTGGATAAACAGACATATTAGGCAAGCATTTTGGAGCTTTCACCTAAATAACTACAGGTGGTGAGATAAGCTGCACAATATAATTGACCTTTCAGTATATTGTTGCACACACACCATCTATTTAGCAAATGCCCTTGTTATCAACAGCAGCCTTTTAAACTCACCTGAGCTAACAGGTATGTGAGCTGGTTACTCTGCTGCGCTTAAAATTTCTTTTTTGGTTTGCTACAATGCCTTTTCTGAAACGTTGTCTCCCTCTGCTGGAACACTGACTTCTTTCATTTAATGCCTGCAGACTATAAAAGAGAAACCAACCCAAAAAGTTTGGTTGATTAGTCTGTGGCATTCTTTTAAACTGTTGCTTATGGCGGTCTCTGTGAGCTTCTCAGTGACATTCAGCCATCCAGGTATCCCGCCTGCAGTAGACGGAATGTGGCAATGGAACGCTGGCTGCGCGTGTCATAATAGGCTCTGAGCCTTTATATACCTGCGCACAGCAGCAGCCACCTTCAGTCTGCTGCTGGACAGCCAGCAGCAGCAGCAGCAGGAGAGGTAATTAATCAGCAACCCACCTGCTAAGGGTAGACAGCTGCTCGTTCCACCCCCCCCCCCCGCCTTAATTGGTTCTCCTCCCTTCCAACGGTGTTGAGGCGGGTGGGAACAGCCGGGGGTTGAGGGTACTGTGCTAAAAGAGGTGGAGTTATGCAGATCTAAAACGCGTGGATTGCAGCAGCAGCAAGCCGAAAAGTGCAGGCATGTGAGGGATCTAGAGGTTGACAGCATGTCTTCTTAACGGGAGTCCAGGTGGCCATCTCCACAAATGGACTTTTCAGAATCCTTGGGTGGCACCGTAGTCGGAAACCAATTCTGGTTATCGCTTCTCGGCCTTTTGGCTAAGATCAAGTGTAGTATCTGTTCTTATCAGTTTAATATCTGATACGTCCCCTATCTGGGGACCATATATTAAATGGATTTTTAGAACAGGGAGATGGAAAAAGAGCTTGCTCTGTCCACTCCACGCATTGACCTGGTATTGCAGTATCTCCAGGACCGGTGCACCCCTTCTTTAATGCAGTTTCTAAAATCAGAAAGAATTGAATTCAATGCTTTTTGTTCATTTTGCTTGTTTGTCGGATTTTGGGATGGACTCTTTGGCTTTGCTTTTCTTCTCCTCATTGGATTTTTCATGTTAAAAGTTGCAGAAGCCAGATGACAAGCTCATTTTGGTTCAACTTCAGCAACTGTGCATTGCATTGCCATGTAATGTAATGTAATGCAATGCTATCTATCTAGCTCTCCCTCTATACTTCCTTTTGGATAAACAGACATATTAGGCAAGCATTTTGGAGCTTTCACCTAAATAACTACAGGTGGTGAGATAAGCTGCACAATATAATTGACCTTTCAGTATATTGTTGCACACACACCATCTATTTAGCAAATGCCCTTGTTATCAACAGCAGCCTTTTAAACTCACCTGAGCTAACAGGTATGTGAGCTGGTTACTCTGCTGCGCTTAAAATTTCTTTTTTGGTTTGCTACAATGCCTTTTCTGAAACGTTGTCTCCCTCTGCTGGAACACTGACTTCTTTCATTTAATGCCTGCAGACTATAAAAGAGAAACCAACCCAAAAAGTTTGGTTGATTAGTCTGTGGCATTCTTTTAAACTGTTGCTTATGGCGGTCTCTGTGAGCTTCTCAGTGACATTCAGCCATCCAGGTATCCCGCCTGCAGTAGACGGAATGTGGCAATGGAACGCTGGCTGCGCGTGTCATAATAGGCTCTGAGCCTTTATATACCTGCGCACAGCAGCAGCCACCTTCAGTCTGCTGCTGGACAGCCAGCAGCAGCAGCAGCAGGAGAGGTAATTAATCAGCAACCCTCCTGCTAAGGGTAGACAGCTGCTCGTTCCACCCCCCCCCCGCCTTAATTGGTTCTCCTCCCTTCCAACGGTGTTGAGGCGGGTGGGAACAGCCGGGGGTTGAGGGTACTGTGCTAAAAGAGGTGGAGTTATGCAGATCTAAAACGCGTGGATTGCAGCAGCAGCAAGCCGAAAAGTGCAGGCATGTGAGGGATCTAGAGGTTGACAGCATGTCTTCTTAACGGGAGTCCAGGTGGCCATCTCCACAAATGGACTTTTCAGAATCCTTGGGTGGCACCGTAGTCGGAAACCAATTCTGGTTATCGCTTCTCGGCCTTTTGGCTAAGATCAAGTGTAGTATCTGTTCTTATCAGTTTAATATCTGATACGTCCCCTATCTGGGGACCATATATTAAATGGATTTTTAGAACAGGGAGATGGAAAAAGAGCTTGCTCTGTCCACTCCACGCATTGACCTGGTATTGCAGTATCTCCAGGACCGGTGCACCCCTTCTTTAATGCAGTTTCTAAAATCAGAAAGAATTGAATTCAATGCTTTTTGTTCATTTTGCTTGTTTGTCGGATTTTGGGATGGACTCTTTGGCTTTGCTTTTCTTCTCCTCATTGGATTTTTCATGTTAAAAGTTGCAGAAGCCAGATGACAAGCTCATTTTGGTTCAACTTCAGCAACTGTGCATTGCATTGCCATGTATTGTAATGTAATGCAATGCTATCTATCTAGCTCTCCCTCTATACTTCCTTTTGGATAAACAGACATATTAGGCAAGCATTTTGGAGCTTTCACCTAAATAACTACAGGTGGTGAGATAAGCTGCACAATATAATTGACCTTTCAGTATATTGTTGCACACACACCATCTATTTAGCAAATGCCCTTGTTATCAACAGCAGCCTTTTAAACTCACCTGAGCTAACAGGTATGTGAGCTGGTTACTCTGCTGCACTTAAAATTTCTTTTTTGGTTTGCTACAATGCCTTTTCTGAAACGTTGTCTCCCTCTGCTGGAACACTGACTTCTTTCATTTAATGCCTGCAGACTATAAAAGAGAAACCAACCCAAAAAGTTTGGTTGATTAGTCTGTGGCATTCTTTTAAACTGTTGCTTATGGCGGTCTCTGTGAGCTTCTCAGTGACATTCAGCCATCCAGGTATCCCGCCTGCAGTAGACGGAATGTGGCAATGGAACGCTGGCTGCGCGTGTCATAATAGGCTCTGAGCCTTTATATACCTGCGCACAGCAGCAGCCACCTTCAGTCTGCTGCTGGACAGCCAGCAGCAGCAGCAGCAGGAGAGGTAATTAATCAGCAACCCTCCTGCTAAGGTTAGACAGCTGCTCGTTCCACCCCCCCCCCCCGCCTTAATTGGTTCTCCTCCCTTCCAACGGTGTTGAGGCGGGTGGGAACAGCCGGGGGTTGAGGGTACTGTGCTAAAAGAGGTGGAGTTATGCAGATCTAAAACGCGTGGATTGCAGCAGCAGCAAGCCGAAAAGTGCAGGCATGTGAGGGATCTAGAGGTTGACAGCATGTCTTCTTAACGGGAGTCCAGGTGGCCATCTCCACAAATGGACTTTTCAGAATCCTTGGGTGGCACCGTAGTCGGAAACCAATTCTGGTTATCGCTTCTCGGCCTTTTGGCTAAGATCAAGTGTAGTATCTGTTCTTATCAGTTTAATATCTGATACGTCCCCTATCTGGGGACCATATATTAAATGGATTTTTAGAACAGGGAGATGGAAAAAGAGCTTGCTCTGTCCACTCCACGCATTGACCTGGTATTGCAGTATCTCCAGGACCGGTGCACCCCTTCTTTAATGCAGTTTCTAAAATCAGAAAGAATTGAATTCAATGCTTTTTGTTCATTTTGCTTGTTTGTCGGATTTTGGGATGGACTCTTTGGCTTTGCTTTTCTTCTCCTCATTGGATTTTTCATGTTAAAAGTTGCAGAAGCCAGATGACAAGCTCATTTTGGTTCAACTTCAGCAACTGTGCATTGCATTGCCATGTAATGTAATGTAATGCAATGCTATCTATCTAGCTCTCCCTCTATACTTCCTTTTGGATAAACAGACATATTAGGCAAGCATTTTGGAGCTTTCACCTAAATAACTACAGGTGGTGAGATAAGCTGCACAATATAATTGACCTTTCAGTATATTGTTGCACACACACCATCTATTTAGCAAATGCCCTTGTTATCAACAGCAGCCTTTTAAACTCACCTGAGCTAACAGGTATGTGAGCTGGTTACTCTGCTGCGCTTAAAATTTCTTTTTTGGTTTGCTACAATGCCTTTTCTGAAACGTTGTCTCCCTCTGTTGGAACACTGACTTCTTTCATTTAATGCCTGCAGACTATAAAAGAGAAACCAACCCAAAAAGTTTGGTTGATTAGTCTGTGGCATTCTTTTAAACTGTTGCTTATGGCGGTCTCTGTGAGCTTCTCAGTGACATTCAGCCATCCAGGTATCCCGCCTGCAGTAGACGGAATGTGGCAATGGAACGCTGGCTGCGCGTGTCATAATAGGCTCTGAGCCTTTATATACCTGCGCACAGCAGCAGCCACCTTCAGTCTGCTGCTGGACAGCCAGCAGCAGCAGCAGCAGGAGAGGTAATTAATCAGCAACCCTCCTGCTAAGGGTAGACAGCTGCTCGTTCCACCCCCCCCGCCTTAATTGGTTCTCCTCCCTTCCAACGGTGTTGAGGCGGGTGGGAACAGCCGGGGGTTGAGGGTACTGTGCTAAAAGAGGTGGAGTTATGCAGATCTAAAACGCGTGGATTGCAGCAGCAGCAAGCCGAAAAGTGCAGGCATGTGAGGGATCTAGAGGTTGACAGCATGTCTTCTTAACGGGAGTCCAGGTGGCCATCTCCACAAATGGACTTTTCAGAATCCTTGGGTGGCACCGTAGTCGGAAACCAATTCTGGTTATCGCTTCTTGGCCTTTTGGCTAAGATCAAGTGTAGTATCTGTTCTTATCAGTTTAATATCTGATACGTCCCCTATCTGGGGACCATATATTAAATGGATTTTTAGAACAGGGAGATGGAAAAAGAGCTTGCTCTGTCCACTCCACGCATTGACCTGGTATTGCAGTATCTCCAGGACCGGTGCACCCCTTCTTTAATGCAGTTTCTAAAATCAGAAAGAATTGAATTCAATGCTTTTTGTTCATTTTGCTTGTTTGTCGGATTTTGGGATGGACTCTTTGGCTTTGCTTTTCTTCTCCTCATTGGATTTTTCATGTTAAAAGTTGCAGAAGCCAGATGACAAGCTCATTTTGGTTCAACTTCAGCAACTGTGCATTGCATTGCCATGTAATGTAATGTAATGCAATGCTATCTATCTAGCTCTCCCTCTATACTTCCTTTTGGATAAACAGACATATTAGGCAAGCATTTTGGAGCTTTCACCTAAATAACTACAGGTGGTGAGATAAGCTGCACAATATAATTGACCTTTCAGTATATTGTTGCACACACACCATCTATTTAGCAAATGCCCTTGTTATCAACAGCAGCCTTTTAAACTCACCTGAGCTAACAGGTATGTGAGCTGGTTACTCTGCTGCGCTTAAAATTTCTTTTTTGGTTTGCTACAATGCCTTTTCTGAAACGTTGTCTCCCTCTGCTGGAACACTGACTTCTTTCATTTAATGCCTGCAGACTATAAAAGAGAAACCAACCCAAAAAGTTTGGTTGATTAGTCTGTGGCATTCTTTTAAACTGTTGCTTATGGCGGTCTCTGTGAGCTTCTCAGTGACATTCAGCCATCCAGGTATCCCGCCTGCAGTAGACGGAATGTGGCAATGGAACGCTGGCTGCGCGTGTCATAATAGGCTCTGAGCCTTTATATACCTGCGCACAGCAGCAGCCACCTTCAGTCTGCTGCTGGACAGCCAGCAGCAGCAGCAGCAGGAGAGGTAATTAATCAGCAACCCTCCTGCTAAGGGTAGACAGCTGCTCGTTCCACCCCCCCCCGCCTTAATTGGTTCTCCTCCCTTCCAACGGTGTTGAGGCGGGTGGGAACAGCCGGGGGTTGAGGGTACTGTGCTAAAAGAGGTGGAGTTATGCAGATCTAAAACGCGTGGATTGCAGCAGCAGCAAGCCGAAAAGTGCAGGCATGTGAGGGATCTAGAGGTTGACAGCATGTCTTCTTAACGGGAGTCCAGGTGGCCATCTCCACAAATGGACTTTTCAGAATCCTTGGGTGGCACCGTAGTCGGAAACCAATTCTGGTTATCGCTTCTCGGCCTTTTGGCTAAGATCAAGTGTAGTATCTGTTCTTATCAGTTTAATATCTGATACGTCCCCTATCTGGGGACCATATATTAAATGGATTTTTAGAACAGGGAGATGGAAAAAGAGCTTGCTCTGTCCACTCCACGCATTGACCTGGTATTGCAGTATCTCCAGGACCGGTGCACCCCTTCTTTAATGCAGTTTCTAAAATCAGAAAGAATTGAATTCAATGCTTTTTGTTCATTTTGCTTGTTTGTCGGATTTTGGGATGGACTCTTTGGCTTTGCTTTTCTTCTCCTCATTGGATTTTTCATGTTAAAAGTTGCAGAAGCCAGATGACAAGCTCATTTTGGTTCAACTTCAGCAACTGTGCATTGCATTGCCATGTATTGTAATGTAATGCAATGCTATCTATCTAGCTCTCCCTCTATACTTCCTTTTGGATAAACAGACATATTAGGCAAGCATTTTGGAGCTTTCACCTAAATAACTACAGGTGGTGAGATAAGCTGCACAATATAATTGACCTTTCAGTATATTGTTGCACACACACCATCTATTTAGCAAATGCCCTTGTTATCAACAGCAGCCTTTTAAACTCACCTGAGCTAACAGGTATGTGAGCTGGTTACTCTGCTGCGCTTAAAATTTCTTTTTTGGTTTGCTACAATGCCTTTTCTGAAACGTTGTCTCCCTCTGCTGGAACACTGACTTCTTTCATTTAATGCCTGCAGACTATAAAAGAGAAACCAACCCAAAAAGTTTGGTTGATTAGTCTGTGGCATTCTTTTAAACTGTTGCTTATGGCGGTCTCTGTGAGCTTCTCAGTGACATTCAGCCATCCAGGTATCCCGCCTGCAGTAGACGGAATGTGGCAATGGAACGCTGGCTGCGCGTGTCATAATAGGCTCTGAGCCTTTATATACCTGCGCACAGCAGCAGCCACCTTCAGTCTGCTGCTGGACAGCCAGCAGCAGCAGCAGCAGGAGAGGTAATTAATCAGCAACCCACCTGCTAAGGGTAGACAGCTGCTCGTTCCACCCCCCCCCCCCGCCTTAATTGGTTCTCCTCCCTTCCAACGGTGTTGAGGCGGGTGGGAACAGCCGGGGGTTGAGGGTACTGTGCTAAAAGAGGTGGAGTTATGCAGATCTAAAACGCGTGGATTGCAGCAGCAGCAAGCCGAAAAGTGCAGGCATGTGAGGGATCTAGAGGTTGACAGCATGTCTTCTTAACGGGAGTCCAGGTGGCCATCTCCACAAATGGACTTTTCAGAATCCTTGGGTGGCACCGTAGTCGGAAACCAATTCTGGTTATCGCTTCTCGGCCTTTTGGCTAAGATCAAGTGTAGTATCTGTTCTTATCAGTTTAATATCTGATACGTCCCCTATCTGGGGACCATATATTAAATGGATTTTTAGAACAGGGAGATGGAAAAAGAGCTTGCTCTGTCCACTCCACGCATTGACCTGGTATTGCAGTATCTCCAGGACCGGTGCACCCCTTCTTTAATGCAGTTTCTAAAATCAGAAAGAATTGAATTCAATGCTTTTTGTTCATTTTGCTTGTTTGTCGGATTTTGGGATGGACTCTTTGGCTTTGCTTTTCTTCTCCTCATTGGATTTTTCATGTTAAAAGTTGCAGAAGCCAGATGACAAGCTCATTTTGGTTCAACTTCAGCAACTGTGCATTGCATTGCCATGTAATGTAATGTAATGCAATGCTATCTATCTAGCTCTCCCTCTATACTTCCTTTTGGATAAACAGACATATTAGGCAAGCATTTTGGAGCTTTCACCTAAATAACTACAGGTGGTGAGATAAGCTGCACAATATAATTGACCTTTCAGTATATTGTTGCACACACACCATCTATTTAGCAAATGCCCTTGTTATCAACAGCAGCCTTTTAAACTCACCTGAGCTAACAGGTATGTGAGCTGGTTACTCTGCTGCGCTTAAAATTTCTTTTTTGGTTTGCTACAATGCCTTTTCTGAAACGTTGTCTCCCTCTGCTGGAACACTGACTTCTTTCATTTAATGCCTGCAGACTATAAAAGAGAAACCAACCCAAAAAGTTTGGTTGATTAGTCTGTGGCATTCTTTTAAACTGTTGCTTATGGCGGTCTCTGTGAGCTTCTCAGTGACATTCAGCCATCCAGGTATCCCGCCTGCAGTAGACGGAATGTGGCAATGGAACGCTGGCTGCGCGTGTCATAATAGGCTCTGAGCCTTTATATACCTGCGCACAGCAGCAGCCACCTTCAGTCTGCTGCTGGACAGCCAGCAGCAGCAGCAGCAGGAGAGGTAATTAATCAGCAACCCTCCTGCTAAGGGTAGACAGCTGCTCGTTCCACCCCCCCCCCGCCTTAATTGGTTCTCCTCCCTTCCAACGGTGTTGAGGCGGGTGGGAACAGCCGGGGGTTGAGGGTACTGTGCTAAAAGAGGTGGAGTTATGCAGATCTAAAACGCGTGGATTGCAGCAGCAGCAAGCCGAAAAGTGCAGGCATGTGAGGGATCTAGAGGTTGACAGCATGTCTTCTTAACGGGAGTCCAGGTGGCCATCTCCACAAATGGACTTTTCAGAATCCTTGGGTGGCACCGTAGTCGGAAACCAATTCTGGTTATCGCTTCTCGGCCTTTTGGCTAAGATCAAGTGTAGTATCTGTTCTTATCAGTTTAATATCTGATACGTCCCCTATCTGGGGACCATATATTAAATGGATTTTTAGAACAGGGAGATGGAAAAAGAGCTTGCTCTGTCCACTCCACGCATTGACCTGGTATTGCAGTATCTCCAGGACCGGTGCACCCCTTCTTTAATGCAGTTTCTAAAATCAGAAAGAATTGAATTCAATGCTTTTTGTTCATTTTGCTTGTTTGTCGGATTTTGGGATGGACTCTTTGGCTTTGCTTTTCTTCTCCTCATTGGATTTTTCATGTTAAAAGTTGCAGAAGCCAGATGACAAGCTCATTTTGGTTCAACTTCAGCAACTGTGCATTGCATTGCCATGTATTGTAATGTAATGCAATGCTATCTATCTAGCTCTCCCTCTATACTTCCTTTTGGATAAACAGACATATTAGGCAAGCATTTTGGAGCTTTCACCTAAATAACTACAGGTGGTGAGATAAGCTGCACAATATAATTGACCTTTCAGTATATTGTTGCACACACACCATCTATTTAGCAAATGCCCTTGTTATCAACAGCAGCCTTTTAAACTCACCTGAGCTAACAGGTATGTGAGCTGGTTACTCTGCTGCACTTAAAATTTCTTTTTTGGTTTGCTACAATGCCTTTTCTGAAACGTTGTCTCCCTCTGCTGGAACACTGACTTCTTTCATTTAATGCCTGCAGACTATAAAAGAGAAACCAACCCAAAAAGTTTGGTTGATTAGTCTGTGGCATTCTTTTAAACTGTTGCTTATGGCGGTCTCTGTGAGCTTCTCAGTGACATTCAGCCATCCAGGTATCCCGCCTGCAGTAGACGGAATGTGGCAATGGAACGCTGGCTGCGCGTGTCATAATAGGCTCTGAGCCTTTATATACCTGCGCACAGCAGCAGCCACCTTCAGTCTGCTGCTGGACAGCCAGCAGCAGCAGCAGCAGGAGAGGTAATTAATCAGCAACCCTCCTGCTAAGGTTAGACAGCTGCTCGTTCCACCCCCCCCCCCCGCCTTAATTGGTTCTCCTCCCTTCCAACGGTGTTGAGGCGGGTGGGAACAGCCGGGGGTTGAGGGTACTGTGCTAAAAGAGGTGGAGTTATGCAGATCTAAAACGCGTGGATTGCAGCAGCAGCAAGCCGAAAAGTGCAGGCATGTGAGGGATCTAGAGGTTGACAGCATGTCTTCTTAACGGGAGTCCAGGTGGCCATCTCCACAAATGGACTTTTCAGAATCCTTGGGTGGCACCGTAGTCGGAAACCAATTCTGGTTATCGCTTCTCGGCCTTTTGGCTAAGATCAAGTGTAGTATCTGTTCTTATCAGTTTAATATCTGATACGTCCCCTATCTGGGGACCATATATTAAATGGATTTTTAGAACAGGGAGATGGAAAAAGAGCTTGCTCTGTCCACTCCACGCATTGACCTGGTATTGCAGTATCTCCAGGACCGGTGCACCCCTTCTTTAATGCAGTTTCTAAAATCAGAAAGAATTGAATTCAATGCTTTTTGTTCATTTTGCTTGTTTGTCGGATTTTGGGATGGACTCTTTGGCTTTGCTTTTCTTCTCCTCATTGGATTTTTCATGTTAAAAGTTGCAGAAGCCAGATGACAAGCTCATTTTGGTTCAACTTCAGCAACTGTGCATTGCATTGCCATGTAATGTAATGTAATGCAATGCTATCTATCTAGCTCTCCCTCTATACTTCCTTTTGGATAAACAGACATATTAGGCAAGCATTTTGGAGCTTTCACCTAAATAACTACAGGTGGTGAGATAAGCTGCACAATATAATTGACCTTTCAGTATATTGTTGCACACACACCATCTATTTAGCAAATGCCCTTGTTATCAACAGCAGCCTTTTAAACTCACCTGAGCTAACAGGTATGTGAGCTGGTTACTCTGCTGCGCTTAAAATTTCTTTTTTGGTTTGCTACAATGCCTTTTCTGAAACGTTGTCTCCCTCTGCTGGAACACTGACTTCTTTCATTTAATGCCTGCAGACTATAAAAGAGAAACCAACCCAAAAAGTTTGGTTGATTAGTCTGTGGCATTCTTTTAAACTGTTGCTTATGGCGGTCTCTGTGAGCTTCTCAGTGACATTCAGCCATCCAGGTATCCCGCCTGCAGTAGACGGAATGTGGCAATGGAACGCTGGCTGCGCGTGTCATAATAGGCTCTGAGCCTTTATATACCTGCGCACAGCAGCAGCCACCTTCAGTCTGCTGCTGGACAGCCAGCAGCAGCAGCAGCAGCAGGAGAGGTAATTAATCAGCAACCCTCCTGCTAAGGGTAGACAGCTGCTCGTTCCACCCCCCCCCGCCTTAATTGGTTCTCCTCCCTTCCAACGGTGTTGAGGCGGGTGGGAACAGCCGGGGGTTGAGGGTACTGTGCTAAAAGAGGTGGAGTTATGCAGATCTAAAACGCGTGGATTGCAGCAGCAGCAAGCCGAAAAGTGCAGGCATGTGAGGGATCTAGAGGTTGACAGCATGTCTTCTTAACGGGAGTCCAGGTGGCCATCTCCACAAATGGACTTTTCAGAATCCTTGGGTGGCACCGTAGTCGGAAACCAATTCTGGTTATCGCTTCTCGGCCTTTTGGCTAAGATCAAGTGTAGTATCTGTTCTTATCAGTTTAATATCTGATACGTCCCCTATCTGGGGACCATATATTAAATGGATTTTTAGAACAGGGAGATGGAAAAAGAGCTTGCTCTGTCCACTCCACGCATTGACCTGGTATTGCAGTATCTCCAGGACCGGTGCACCCCTTCTTTAATGCAGTTTCTAAAATCAGAAAGAAT
Source organism: Phyllobates terribilis (assembly GCF_046119375.1). NCBI lineage: Eukaryota > Metazoa > Chordata > Amphibia > Anura > Dendrobatidae > Phyllobates > Phyllobates terribilis. The sequence goes on from NW_027362868.1 coordinate 2,719,752, forward strand.
TGAATTCAATGCTTTTTGTTCATTTTGCTTGTTTGTCGGATTTTGGGATGGACTCTTTGGCTTTGCTTTTCTTCTCCTCATTGGATTTTTCATGTTAAAAGTTGCAGAAGCCAGATGACAAGCTCATTTTGGTTCAACTTCAGCAACTGTGCATTGCATTGCCATGTAATGTAATGTAATGCAATGCTATCTATCTAGCTCTCCCTCTATACTTCCTTTTGGATAAACAGACATATTAGGCAAGCATTTTGGAGCTTTCACCTAAATAACTACAGGTGGTGAGATAAGCTGCACAATATAATTGACCTTTCAGTATATTGTTGCACACACACCATCTATTTAGCAAATGCCCTTGTTATCAACAGCAGCCTTTTAAACTCACCTGAGCTAACAGGTATGTGAGCTGGTTACTCTGCTGCGCTTAAAATTTCTTTTTTGGTTTGCTACAATGCCTTTTCTGAAACGTTGTCTCCCTCTGCTGGAACACTGACTTCTTTCATTTAATGCCTGCAGACTATAAAAGAGAAACCAACCCAAAAAGTTTGGTTGATTAGTCTGTGGCATTCTTTTAAACTGTTGCTTATGGCGGTCTCTGTGAGCTTCTCAGTGACATTCAGCCATCCAGGTATCCCGCCTGCAGTAGACGGAATGTGGCAATGGAACGCTGGCTGCGCGTGTCATAATAGGCTCTGAGCCTTTATATACCTGCGCACAGCAGCAGCCACCTTCAGTCTGCTGCTGGACAGCCAGCAGCAGCAGCAGCAGGAGAGGTAATTAATCAGCAACCCTCCTGCTAAGGGTAGACAGCTGCTCGTTCCACCCCCCCCGCCTTAATTGGTTCTCCTCCCTTCCAACGGTGTTGAGGCGGGTGGGAACAGCCGGGGGTTGAGGGTACTGTGCTAAAAGAGGTGGAGTTATGCAGATCTAAAACGCGTGGATTGCAGCAGCAGCAAGCCGAAAAGTGCAGGCATGTGAGGGATCTAGAGGTTGACAGCATGTCTTCTTAACGGGAGTCCAGGTGGCCATCTCCACAAATGGACTTTTCAGAATCCTTGGGTGGCACCGTAGTCGGAAACCAATTCTGGTTATCGCTTCTCGGCCTTTTGGCTAAGATCAAGTGTAGTATCTGTTCTTATCAGTTTAATATCTGATACGTCCCCTATCTGGGGACCATATATTAAATGGATTTTTAGAACAGGGAGATGGAAAAAGAGCTTGCTCTGTCCACTCCACGCATTGACCTGGTATTGCAGTATCTCCAGGACCGGTGCACCCCTTCTTTAATGCAGTTTCTAAAATCAGAAAGAATTGAATTCAATGCTTTTTGTTCATTTTGCTTGTTTGTCGGATTTTGGGATGGACTCTTTGGCTTTGCTTTTCTTCTCCTCATTGGATTTTTCATGTTAAAAGTTGCAGAAGCCAGATGACAAGCTCATTTTGGTTCAACTTCAGCAACTGTGCATTGCATTGCCATGTAATGTAATGTAATGCAATGCTATCTATCTAGCTCTCCCTCTATACTTCCTTTTGGATAAACAGACATATTAGGCAAGCATTTTGGAGCTTTCACCTAAATAACTACAGGTGGTGAGATAAGCTGCACAATATAATTGACCTTTCAGTATATTGTTGCACACACACCATCTATTTAGCAAATGCCCTTGTTATCAACAGCAGCCTTTTAAACTCACCTGAGCTAACAGGTATGTGAGCTGGTTACTCTGCTGCGCTTAAAATTTCTTTTTTGGTTTGCTACAATGCCTTTTCTGAAACGTTGTCTCCCTCTGCTGGAACACTGACTTCTTTCATTTAATGCCTGCAGACTATAAAAGAGAAACCAACCCAAAAAGTTTGGTTGATTAGTCTGTGGCATTCTTTTAAACTGTTGCTTATGGCGGTCTCTGTGAGCTTCTCAGTGACATTCAGCCATCCAGGTATCCCGCCTGCAGTAGACGGAATGTGGCAATGGAACGCTGGCTGCGCGTGTCATAATAGGCTCTGAGCCTTTATATACCTGCTCACAGCAGCAGCCACCTTCAGTCTGCTGCTGGACAGCCAGCAGCAGCAGCAGCAGGAGAGGTAATTAATCAGCAACCCTCCTGCTAAGGGTAGACAGCTGCTCGTTCCACCCCCCCCCCCGCCTTAATTGGTTCTCCTCCCTTCCAACGGTGTTGAGGCGGGTGGGAACAGCCGGGGGTTGAGGGTACTGTGCTAAAAGAGGTGGAGTTATGCAGATCTAAAACGCGTGGATTGCAGCAGCAGCAAGCCGAAAAGTGCAGGCATGTGAGGGATCTAGAGGTTGACAGCATGTCTTCTTAACGGGAGTCCAGGTGGCCATCTCCACAAATGGACTTTTCAGAATCCTTGGGTGGCACCGTAGTCGGAAACCAATTCTGGTTATCGCTTCTCGGCCTTTTGGCTAAGATCAAGTGTAGTATCTGTTCTTATCAGTTTAATATCTGATACGTCCCCTATCTGGGGACCATATATTAAATGGATTTTTATAACAGGGAGATGGAAAAAGAGCTTGCTCTGTCCACTCCACGCATTGACCTGGTATTGCAGTATCTCCAGGACCGGTGCACCCCTTCTTTAATGCAGTTTCTAAAATCAGAAAGAATTGAATTCAATGCTTTTTGTTCATTTTGCTTGTTTGTCGGATTTTGGGATGGACTCTTTGGCTTTGCTTTTCTTCTCCTCATTGGATTTTTCATGTTAAAAGTTGCAGAAGCCAGATGACAAGCTCATTTTGGTTCAACTTCAGCAACTGTGCATTGCATTGCCATGTAATGTAATGTAATGCAATGCTATCTATCTAGCTCTCCCTCTATACTTCCTTTTGGATAAACAGACATATTAGGCAAGCATTTTGGAGCTTTCACCTAAATAACTACAGGTGGTGAGATAAGCTGCACAATATAATTGACCTTTCAGTATATTGTTGCACACACACCATCTATTTAGCAAATGCCCTTGTTATCAACAGCAGCCTTTTAAACTCACCTGAGCTAACAGGTATGTGAGCTGGTTACTCTGCTGCGCTTAAAATTTCTTTTTTGGTTTGCTACAATGCCTTTTCTGAAACGTTGTCTCCCTCTGCTGGAACACTGACTTCTTTCATTTAATGCCTGCAGACTATAAAAGAGAAACCAACCCAAAAAGTTTGGTTGATTAGTCTGTGGCATTCTTTTAAACTGTTGCTTATGGCGGTCTCTGTGAGCTTCTCAGTGACATTCAGCCATCCAGGTATCCCGCCTGCAGTAGACGGAATGTGGCAATGGAACGCTGGCTGCGCGTGTCATAATAGGCTCTGAGCCTTTATATACCTGCGCACAGCAGCAGCCACCTTCAGTCTGCTGCTGGACAGCCAGCAGCAGCAGCAGCAGGAGAGGTAATTAATCAGCAACCCTCCTGCTAAGGGTAGACAGCTGCTCGTTCCACCCCCCCCCCCCCGCCTTAATTGGTTCTCCTCCCTTCCAACGGTGTTGAGGCGGGTGGGAACAGCCGGGGGTTGAGGGTACTGTGCTAAAAGAGGTGGAGTTATGCAGATCTAAAACGCGTGGATTGCAGCAGCAGCAAGCCGAAAAGTGCAGGCATGTGAGGGATCTAGAGGTTGACAGCATGTCTTCTTAACGGGAGTCCAGGTGGCCATCTCCACAAATGGACTTTTCAGAATCCTTGGGTGGCACCGTAGTCGGAAACCAATTCTGGTTATCGCTTCTCGGCCTTTTGGCTAAGATCAAGTGTAGTATCTGTTCTTATCAGTTTAATATCTGATACGTCCCCTATCTGGGGACCATATATTAAATGGATTTTTAGAACAGGGAGATGGAAAAAGAGCTTGCTCTGTCCACTCCACGCATTGACCTGGTATTGCAGTATCTCCAGGACCGGTGCACCCCTTCTTTAATGCAGTTTCTAAAATCAGAAAGAATTGAATTCAATGCTTTTTGTTCATTTTGCTTGTTTGTCGGATTTTGGGATGGACTCTTTGGCTTTGCTTTTCTTCTCCTCATTGGATTTTTCATGTTAAAAGTTGCAAAAGCCAGATGACAAGCTCATTTTGGTTCAACTTCAGCAACTGTGCATTGCATTGCCATGTAATGTAATGTAATGCAATGCTATCTATCTAGCTCTCCCTCTATACTTCCTTTTGGATAAACAGACATATTAGGCAAGCATTTTGGAGCTTTCACCTAAATAACTACAGGTGGTGAGATAAGCTGCACAATATAATTGACCTTTCAGTATATTGTTGCACACACACCATCTATTTAGCAAATGCCCTTGTTATCAACAGCAGCCTTTTAAACTCACCTGAGCTAACAGGTATGTGAGCTGGTTACTCTGCTGCGCTTAAAATTTCTTTTTTGGTTTGCTACAATGCCTTTTCTGAAACGTTGTCTCCCTCTGCTGGAACACTGACTTCTTTCATTTAATGCCTGCAGACTATAAAAGAGAAACCAACCCAAAAAGTTTGGTTGATTAGTCTGTGGCATTCTTTTAAACTGTTGCTTATGGCGGTCTCTGTGAGCTTCTCAGTGACATTCAGCCATCCAGGTATCCCGCCTGCAGTAGACGGAATGTGGCAATGGAACGCTGGCTGCGCGTGTCATAATAGGCTCTGAGCCTTTATATACCTGCGCACAGCAGCAGCCACCTTCAGTCTGCTGCTGGACAGCCAGCAGCAGCAGCAGCAGGAGAGGTAATTAATCAGCAACCCTCCTGCTAAGGGTAGACAGCTGCTCGTTCCACCCCCCCCCCGCCTTAATTGGTTCTCCTCCCTTCCAACGGTGTTGAGGCGGGTGGGAACAGCCGGGGGTTGAGGGTACTGTGCTAAAAGAGGTGGAGTTATGCAGATCTAAAACGCGTGGATTGCAGCAGCAGCAAGCCGAAAAGTGCAGGCATGTGAGGGATCTAGAGGTTGACAGCATGTCTTCTTAACGGGAGTCCAGGTGGCCATCTCCACAAATGGACTTTTCAGAATCCTTGGGTGGCACCGTAGTCGGAAACCAATTCTGGTTATCGCTTCTCGGCCTTTTGGCTAAGATCAAGTGTAGTATCTGTTCTTATCAGTTTAATATCTGATACGTCCCCTATCTGGGGACCATATATTAAATGGATTTTTAGAACAGGGAGATGGAAAAAGAGCTTGCTCTGTCCACTCCACGCATTGACCTGGTATTGCAGTATCTCCAGGACCGGTGCACCCCTTCTTTAATGCAGTTTCTAAAATCAGAAAGAATTGAATTCAATGCTTTTTGTTCATTTTGCTTGTTTGTCGGATTTTGGGATGGACTCTTTGGCTTTGCTTTTCTTCTCCTCATTGGATTTTTCATGTTAAAAGTTGCAGAAGCCAGATGACAAGCTCATTTTGGTTCAACTTCAGCAACTGTGCATTGCATTGCCATGTAATGTAATGTAATGCAATGCTATCTATCTAGCTCTCCCTCTATACTTCCTTTTGGATAAACAGACATATTAGGCAAGCATTTTGGAGCTTTCACCTAAATAACTACAGGTGGTGAGATAAGCTGCACAATATAATTGACCTTTCAGTATATTGTTGCACACACACCATCTATTTAGCAAATGCCCTTGTTATCAACAGCAGCCTTTTAAACTCACCTGAGCTAACAGGTATGTGAGCTGGTTACTCTGCTGCGCTTAAAATTTCTTTTTTGGTTTGCTACAATGCCTTTTCTGAAACGTTGTCTCCCTCTGCTGGAACACTGACTTCTTTCATTTAATGCCTGCAGACTATAAAAGAGAAACCAACCCAAAAAGTTTGGTTGATTAGTCTGTGGCATTCTTTTAAACTGTTGCTTATGGCGGTCTCTGTGAGCTTCTCAGTGACATTCAGCCATCCAGGTATCCCGCCTGCAGTAGACGGAATGTGGCAATGGAACGCTGGCTGCGCGTGTCATAATAGGCTCTGAGCCTTTATATACCTGCGCACAGCAGCAGCCACCTTCAGTCTGCTGCTGGACAGCCAGCAGCAGCAGCAGCAGTAGAGGTATTTAATCAGCAACCCTCCTGCTAAGGGTAGACAGCTGCTCGTTCCACCCCCCCCCCGCCTTAATTGGTTCTCCTCCCTTCCAACGGTGTTGAGGCGGGTGGGAACAGCCGGGGGTTGAGGGTACTGTGCTAAAAGAGGTGGAGTTATGCAGATCTAAAACGCGTGGATTGCAGCAGCAGCAAGCCGAAAAGTGCAGGCATGTGAGGGATCTAGAGGTTGACAGCATGTCTTCTTAACGGGAGTCCAGGTGGCCATCTCCACAAATGGACTTTTCAGAATCCTTGGGTGGCACCGTAGTCGGAAACCAATTCTGGTTATCGCTTCTCGGCCTTTTGGCTAAGATCAAGTGTAGTATCTGTTCTTATCAGTTTAATATCTGATACGTCCCCTATCTGGGGACCATATATTAAATGGATTTTTAGAACAGGGAGATGGAAAAAGAGCTTGCTCTGTCCACTCCACGCATTGACCTGGTATTGCAGTATCTCCAGGACCGGTGCACCCCTTCTTTAATGCAGTTTCTAAAATCAGAAAGAATTGAATTCAATGCTTTTTGTTCATTTTGCTTGTTTGTCGGATTTTGGGATGGACTCTTTGGCTTTGCTTTTCTTCTCCTCATTGGATTTTTCATGTTAAAAGTTGCAGAAGCCAGATGACAAGCTCATTTTGGTTCAACTTCAGCAACTGTGCATTGCATTGCCATGTAATGTAATGTAATGCAATGCTATCTATCTAGCTCTCCCTCTATACTTCCTTTTGGATAAACAGACATATTAGGCAAGCATTTTGGAGCTTTCACCTAAATAACTACAGGTGGTGAGATAAGCTGCACAATATAATTGACCTTTCAGTATATTGTTGCACACACACCATCTATTTAGCAAATGCCCTTGTTATCAACAGCAGCCTTTTAAACTCACCTGAGCTAACAGGTATGTGAGCTGGTTACTCTGCTGCGCTTAAAATTTCTTTTTTGGTTTGCTACAATGCCTTTTCTGAAACGTTGTCTCCCTCTGCTGGAACACTGACTTCTTTCATTTAATGCCTGCAGACTATAAAAGAGAAACCAACCCAAAAAGTTTGGTTGATTAGTCTGTGGCATTCTTTTAAACTGTTGCTTATGGCGGTCTCTGTGAGCTTCTCAGTGACATTCAGCCATCCAGGTATCCCGCCTGCAGTAGACGGAATGTGGCAATGGAACGCTGGCTGCGCGTGTCATAATAGGCTCTGAGCCTTTATATACCTGCGCACAGCAGCAGCCACCTTCAGTCTGCTGCTGGACAGCCAGCAGCAGCAGCAGCAGGAGAGGTATTTAATCAGCAACCCTCCTGCTAAGGGTAGACAGCTGCTCGTTCCACCCCCCCCCCCGCCTTAATTGGTTCTCCTCCCTTCCAACGGTGTTGAGGCGGGTGGGAACAGCCGGGGGTTGAGGGTACTGTGCTAAAAGAGGTGGAGTTATGCAGATCTAAAACGCGTGGATTGCAGCAGCAGCAAGCCGAAAAGTGCAGGCATGTGAGGGATCTAGAGGTTGACAGCATGTCTTCTTAACGGGAGTCCAGGTGGCCATCTCCACAAATGGACTTTTCAGAATCCTTGGGTGGCACCGTAGTCGGAAACCAATTCTGGTTATCGCTTCTCGGCCTTTTGGCTAAGATCAAGTGTAGTATCTGTTCTTATCAGTTTAATATCTGATACGTCCCCTATCTGGGGACCATATATTAAATGGATTTTTAGAACAGGGAGATGGAAAAAGAGCTTGCTCTGTCCACTCCACGCATTGACCTGGTATTGCAGTATCTCCAGGACCGGTGCACCCCTTCTTTAATGCAGTTTCTAAAATCAGAAAGAATTGAATTCAATGCTTTTTGTTCATTTTGCTTGTTTGTCGGATTTTGGGATGGACTCTTTGGCTTTGCTTTTCTTCTCCTCATTGGATTTTTCATGTTAAAAGTTGCAGAAGCCAGATGACAAGCTCATTTTGGTTCAACTTCAGCAACTGTGCATTGCATTGCCATGTAATGTAATGTAATGCAATGCTATCTATCTAGCTCTCCCTCTATACTTCCTTTTGGATAAACAGACATATTAGGCAAGCATTTTGGAGCTTTCACCTAAATAACTACAGGTGGTGAGATAAGCTGCACAATATAATTGACCTTTCAGTATATTGTTGCACACACACCATCTATTTAGCAAATGCCCTTGTTATCAACAGCAGCCTTTTAAACTCACCTGAGCTAACAGGTATGTGAGCTGGTTACTCTGCTGCGCTTAAAATTTCTTTTTTGGTTTGCTACAATGCCTTTTCTGAAACGTTGTCTCCCTCTGCTGGAACACTGACTTCTTTCATTTAATGCCTGCAGACTATAAAAGAGAAACCAACCCAAAAAGTTTGGTTGATTAGTCTGTGGCATTCTTTTAAACTGTTGCTTATGGCGGTCTCTGTGAGCTTCTCAGTGACATTCAGCCATCCAGGTATCCCGCCTGCAGTAGACGGAATGTGGCAATGGAACGCTGGCTGCGCGTGTCATAATAGGCTCTGAGCCTTTATATACCTGCGCACAGCAGCAGCCACCTTCAGTCTGCTGCTGGACAGCCAGCAGCAGCAGCAGCAGGAGAGGTAATTAATCAGCAACCCTCCTGCTAAGGGTAGACAGCTGCTCGTTCCACCCCCCCCCCCGCCTTAATTGGTTCTCCTCCCTTCCAACGGTGTTGAGGCGGGTGGGAACAGCCGGGGGTTGAGGGTACTGTGCTAAAAGAGGTGGAGTTATGCAGATCTAAAACGCGTGGATTGCAGCAGCAGCAAGCCGAAAAGTGCAGGCATGTGAGGGATCTAGAGGTTGACAGCATGTCTTCTTAACGGGAGTCCAGGTGGCCATCTCCACAAATGGACTTTTCAGAATCCTTGGGTGGCACCGTAGTCGGAAACCAATTCTGGTTATCGCTTCTCGGCCTTTTGGCTAAGATCAAGTGTAGTATCTGTTCTTATCAGTTTAATATCTGATACGTCCCCTATCTGGGGACCATATATTAAATGGATTTTTAGAACAGGGAGATGGAAAAAGAGCTTGCTCTGTCCACTCCACGCATTGACCTGGTATTGCAGTATCTCCAGGACCGGTGCACCCCTTCTTTAATGCAGTTTCTAAAATCAGAAAGAATTGAATTCAATGCTTTTTGTTCATTTTGCTTGTTTGTCGGATTTTGGGATGGACTCTTTGGCTTTGCTTTTCTTCTCCTCATTGGATTTTTCATGTTAAAAGTTGCAGAAGCCAGATGACAAGCTCATTTTGGTTCAACTTCAGCAACTGTGCATTGCATTGCCATGTAATGTAATGTAATGCAATGCTATCTATCTAGCTCTCCCTCTATACTTCCTTTTGGATAAACAGACATATTAGGCAAGCATTTTGGAGCTTTCACCTAAATAACTACAGGTGGTGAGATAAGCTGCACAATATAATTGACCTTTCAGTATATTGTTGCACACACACCATCTATTTAGCAAATGCCCTTGTTATCAACAGCAGCCTTTTAAACTCACCTGAGCTAACAGGTATGTGAGCTGGTTACTCTGCTGCGCTTAAAATTTCTTTTTTGGTTTGCTACAATGCCTTTTCTGAAACGTTGTCTCCCTCTGCTGGAACACTGACTTCTTTCATTTAATGCCTGCAGACTATAAAAGAGAAACCAACCCAAAAAGTTTGGTTGATTAGTCTGTGGCATTCTTTTAAACTGTTGCTTATGGCGGTCTCTGTGAGCTTCTCAGTGACATTCAGCCATCCAGGTATCCCGCCTGCAGTAGACGGAATGTGGCAATGGAACGCTGGCTGCGCGTGTCATAATAGGCTCTGAGCCTTTATATACCTGCGCACAGCAGCAGCCACCTTCAGTCTGCTGCTGGACAGCCAGCAGCAGCAGCAGCAGGAGAGGTAATTAATCAGCAACCCTCCTGCTAAGGGTAGACAGCTGCTCGTTCCACCCCCCCCGCCTTAATTGGTTCTCCTCCCTTCCAACGGTGTTGAGGCGGGTGGGAACAGCCGGGGGTTGAGGGTACTGTGCTAAAAGAGGTGGAGTTATGCAGATCTAAAACGCGTGGATTGCAGCAGCAGCAAGCCGAAAAGTGCAGGCATGTGAGGGATCTAGAGGTTGACAGCATGTCTTCTTAACGGGAGTCCAGGTGGCCATCTCCACAAATGGACTTTTCAGAATCCTTGGGTGGCACCGTAGTCGGAAACCAATTCTGGTTATCGCTTCTCGGCCTTTTGGCTAAGATCAAGTGTAGTATCTGTTCTTATCAGTTTAATATCTGATACGTCCCCTATCTGGGGACCATATATTAAATGGATTTTTAGAACAGGGAGATGGAAAAAGAGCTTGCTCTGTCCACTCCACGCATTGACCTGGTATTGCAGTATCTCCAGGACCGGTGCACCCCTTCTTTAATGCAGTTTCTAAAATCAGAAAGAATTGAATTCAATGCTTTTTGTTCATTTTGCTTGTTTGTCGGATTTTGGGATGGACTCTTTGGCTTTGCTTTTCTTCTCCTCATTGGATTTTTCATGTTAAAAGTTGCAGAAGCCAGATGACAAGCTCATTTTGGTTCAACTTCAGCAACTGTGCATTGCATTGCCATGTAATGTAATGTAATGCAATGCTATCTATCTAGCTCTCCCTCTATACTTCCTTTTGGATAAACAGACATATTAGGCAAGCATTTTGGAGCTTTCACCTAAATAACTACAGGTGGTGAGATAAGCTGCACAATATAATTGACCTTTCAGTATATTGTTGCACACACACCATCTATTTAGCAAATGCCCTTGTTATCAACAGCAGCCTTTTAAACTCACCTGAGCTAACAGGTATGTGAGCTGGTTACTCTGCTGCGCTTAAAATTTCTTTTTTGGTTTGCTACAATGCCTTTTCTGAAACGTTGTCTCCCTCTGCTGGAACACTGACTTCTTTCATTTAATGCCTGCAGACTATAAAAGAGAAACCAACCCAAAAAGTTTGGTTGATTAGTCTGTGGCATTCTTTTAAACTGTTGCTTATGGCGGTCTCTGTGAGCTTCTCAGTGACATTCAGCCATCCAGGTATCCCGCCTGCAGTAGACGGAATGTGGCAATGGAACGCTGGCTGCGCGTGTCATAATAGGCTCTGAGCCTTTATATACCTGCGCACAGCAGCAGCCACCTTCAGTCTGCTGCTGGACAGCCAGCAGCAGCAGCAGCAGGAGAGGTAATTAATCAGCAACCCTCCTGCTAAGGGTAGACAGCTGCTCGTTCCACCCCCCCCCCGCCTTAATTGGTTCTCCTCCCTTCCAACGGTGTTGAGGCGGGTGGGAACAGCCGGGGGTTGAGGGTACTGTGCTAAAAGAGGTGGAGTTATGCAGATCTAAAACGCGTGGATTGCAGCAGCAGCAAGCCGAAAAGTGCAGGCATGTGAGGGATCTAGAGGTTGACAGCATGTCTTCTTAACGGGAGTCCAGGTGGCCATCTCCACAAATGGACTTTTCAGAATCCTTGGGTGGCACCGTAGTCGGAAACCAATTCTGGTTATCGCTTCTCGGCCTTTTGGCTAAGATCAAGTGTAGTATCTGTTCTTATCGGTTTAATATCTGATACGTCCCCTATCTGGGGACCATATATTAAATGGATTTTTAGAACAGGGAGATGGAAAAAGAGCTTGCTCTGTCCACTCCACGCATTGACCTGGTATTGCAGTATCTCCAGGACCGGTGCACCCCTTCTTTAATGCAGTTTCTAAAATCAGAAAGAATTGAATTCAATGCTTTTTGTTCATTTTGCTTGTTTGTCGGATTTTGGGATGGACTCTTTGGCTTTGCTTTTCTTCTCCTCATTGGATTTTTCATGTTAAAAGTTGCAGAAGCCAGATGACAAGCTCATTTTGGTTCAACTTCAGCAACTGTGCATTGCATTGCCATGTAATGTAATGTAATGCAATGCTATCTATCTAGCTCTCCCTCTATACTTCCTTTTGGATAAACAGACATATTAGGCAAGCATTTTGGAGCTTTCACCTAAATAACTACAGGTGGTGAGATAAGCTGCACAATATAATTGACCTTTCAGTATATTGTTGCACACACACCATCTATTTAGCAAATGCCCTTGTTATCAACAGCAGCCTTTTAAACTCACCTGAGCTAACAGGTATGTGAGCTGGTTACTCTGCTGCGCTTAAAATTTCTTTTTTTGTTTGCTACAATGCCTTTTCTGAAACGTTGTCTCCCTCTGCTGGAACACTGACTTCTTTCATTTAATGCCTGCAGACTATAAAAGAGAAACCAACCCAAAAAGTTTGGTTGATTAGTCTGTGGCATTCTTTTAAACTGTTGCTTATGGCGGTCTCTGTGAGCTTCTCAGTGACATTCAGCCATCCAGGTATCCCGCCTGCAGTAGACGGAATGTGGCAATGGAACGCTGGCTGCGCGTGTCATAATAGGCTCTGAGCCTTTATATACCTGCGCACAGCAGCAGCCACCTTCAGTCTGCTGCTGGACAGCCAGCAGCAGCAGCAGCAGGAGAGGTAATTAATCAGCAACCCTCCTGCTAAGGGTAGACAGCTGCTCGTTCCACCCCCCCCGCCTTAATTGGTTCTCCTCCCTTCCAACGGTGTTGAGGCGGGTGGGAACAGCCGGGGGTTGAGGGTACTGTGCTAAAAGAGGTGGAGTTATGCAGATCTAAAACGCGTGGATTGCAGCAGCAGCAAGCCGAAAAGTGCAGGCATGTGAGGGATCTAGAGGTTGACAGCATGTCTTCTTAACGGGAGTCCAGGTGGCCATCTCCACAAATGGACTTTTCAGAATCCTTGGGTGGCACCGTAGTCGGAAACCAATTCTGGTTATCGCTTCTCGGCCTTTTGGCTAAGATCAAGTGTAGTATCTGTTCTTATCAGTTTAATATCTGATACGTCCCCTATCTGGGGACCATATATTAAATGGATTTTTAGAACAGGGAGATGGAAAAAGAGCTTGCTCTGTCCACTCCACGCATTGACCTGGTATTGCAGTATCTCCAGGACCGGTGCACCCCTTCTTTAATGCAGTTTCTAAAATCAGAAAGAATTGAATTCAATGCTTTTTGTTCATTTTGCTTGTTTGTCGGATTTTGGGATGGACTCTTTGGCTTTGCTTTTCTTCTCCTCATTGGATTTTTCATGTTAAAAGTTGCAGAAGCCAGATGACAAGCTCATTTTGGTTCAACTTCAGCAACTGTGCATTGCATTGCCATGTAATGTAATGTAATGCAATGCTATCTATCTAGCTCTCCCTCTATACTTCCTTTTGGATAAACAGACATATTAGGCAAGCATTTTGGAGCTTTCACCTAAATAACTACAGGTGGTGAGATAAGCTGCACAATATAATTGACCTTTCAGTATATTGTTGCACACACACCATCTATTTAGCAAATGCCCTTGTTATCAACAGCAGCCTTTTAAACTCACCTGAGCTAACAGGTATGTGAGCTGGTTACTCTGCTGCGCTTAAAATTTCTTTTTTGGTTTGCTACAATGCCTTTTCTGAAACGTTGTCTCCCTCTGCTGGAACACTGAATTCTTTCATTTAATGCCTGCAGACTATAAAAGAGAAACCAACCCAAAAAGTTTGGTTGATTAGTCTGTGGCATTCTTTTAAACTGTTGCTTATGGCGGTCTCTGTGAGCTTCTCAGTGACATTCAGCCATCCAGGTATCCCGCCTGCAGTAGACGGAATGTGGCAATGGAACGCTGGCTGCGCGTGTCATAATAGGCTCTGAGCCTTTATATACCTGCGCACAGCAGCAGCCACCTTCAGTCTGCTGCTGGACAGCCAGCAGCAGCAGCAGCAGGAGAGGTAATTAATCAGCAACCCTCCTGCTAAGGGTAGACAGCTGCTCGTTCCACCCCCCCCCCCCCGCCTTAATTGGTTCTCCTCCCTTCCAACGGTGTTGAGGCTGGTGGGAACAGCCGGGGGTTGAGGGTACTGTGCTAAAAGAGGTGGAGTTATGCAGATCTAAAACGCGTGGATTGCAGCAGCAGCAAGCCGAAAAGTGCAGGCATGTGAGGGATCTAGAGGTTGACAGCATGTCTTCTTAACGGGAGTCCAGGTGGCCATCTCCACAAATGGACTTTTCAGAATCCTTGGGTGGCACCGTAGTCGGAAACCAATTCTGGTTATCGCTTCTCGGCCTTTTGGCTAAGATCAAGTGTAGTATCTGTTCTTATCAGTTTAATATCTGATACGTCCCCTATCTGGGGACCATATATTAAATGGATTTTTAGAACAGGGAGATGGAAAAAGAGCTTGCTCTGTCCACTCCACGCATTGACCTGGTATTGCAGTATCTCCAGGACCGGTGCACCCCTTCTTTAATGCAGTTTCTAAAATCAGAAAGAATTGAATTCAATGCTTTTTGTTCATTTTGCTTGTTTGTCGGATTTTGGGATGGACTCTTTGGCTTTGCTTTTCTTCTCCTCATTGGATTTTTCATGTTAAAAGTTGCAGAAGCCAGATGACAAGCTCATTTTGGTTCAACTTCAGCAACTGTGCATTGCATTGCCATGTAATGTAATGTAATGCAATGCTATCTATCTAGCTCTCCCTCTATACTTCCTTTTGGATAAACAGACATATTAGGCAAGCATTTTGGAGCTTTCACCTAAATTAGCTAGGAGGGATAGCTAATACTAGAGAAGAGAGAGAGAGGATTCAAAAAGACCTAAATAAACTGGAGCAGTGGGCAGCAACCAACAGAATGGTTTTTAACAGGGAAAAATGCAAAGTACTACATCTGGGCAATAAAAATGAAAAAAGCATATACAGAATGGGAGGAATAGAGCTAAGCAACAGTACATGTGAAAAAGACTTAGGTATACTAATAGATCATAGACTGAACATGAGTCAACAGTGTGATGCAGCAGCAAAAAAGGCAAATACAATTCTGGGATGTATTAACAGAAGCATACAGTCTAGATCACGTGAAGTCATTATCGGTCTTTACTCCTCTTTGGTCAGACCTCATCTGGAATACTGTGTACAGTTTTGGGCACCACATTTTAAAAAAGACATAGACAAACTGGAGCAAGTTCAGAGAAGAGCGACCAGAATGGTGACTGGTCTGCAAACCATGTCCTATGAGGAACGGTTGCAGGATTTGGGAATGTTTAGCTTGCAAAAAAGAAGACTGAGAGGAGACTTAATAGCTGTCTACAAATATGTCAAGGGCTGTCACATTGTAGAAGGATCATCTTTATTCTCATTTGCACAAGGAAAGACTAGAAGCAATGGGATGAAACTAAATGGGAGGAGACACAGATTAGATATTAGAAAAAACTTTTTGACAGTTAGGGTGATTAATGAGTGGAACAGGCTGCCACGAGAGGTGGTGAGTTCCCCTTCAATGGACGTCTTCAAACAGAGGCTGGACAGACATCTGTCTGAGATGATTTAGTGAATCCTGCTTTGAGCAGGGGGTTGGACCAGATGACCCAGGAGGTCCCTTCCAACTCTACCATTCTATGATTCTATGATTCTATGATTCTATGAAATAACTACAGGTGGTGAGATAAGCTGCACAATATAATTGACCTTTCAGTATATTGTTGCACACACACCATCTATTTAGCAAATGCCCTTGTTATCAACAGCAGCCTTTTAAACTCACCTGAGCTAACAGGTATGTGAGCTGGTTACTCTGCTGCGCTTAAAATTTCTTTTTTGGTTTGCTACAATGCCTTTTCTGAAACGTTGTCTCCCTCTGCTGGAACACTGACTTCTTTCATTTAATGCCTGCAGACTATAAAAGAGAAACCAACCCAAAAAGTTTGGTTGATTAGTCTGTGGCATTCTTTTAAACTGTTGCTTATGGCGGTCTCTGTGAGCTTCTCAGTGACATTCAGCCATCCAGGTATCCCGCCTGCAGTAGACGGAATGTGGCAATGGAACGCTGGCTGCGCGTGTCATAATAGGCTCTGAGCCTTTATATACCTGCGCACAGCAGCAGCCACCTTCAGTCTGCTGCTGGACAGCCAGCAGCAGCAGCAGCAGGAGAGGTAATTAATCAGCAACCCTCCTGCTAAGGGTAGACAGCTGCTCGTTCCACCCCCCCCCCGCCTTAATTGGTTCTCCTCCCTTCCAACGGTGTTGAGGCGGGTGGGAACAGCCGGGGGTTGAGGGTACTGTGCTAAAAGAGGTGGAGTTATGCAGATCTAAAACGCGTGGATTGCAGCAGCAGCAAGCCGAAAAGTGCAGGCATGTGAGGGATCTAGAGGTTGACAGCATGTCTTCTTAACGGGAGTCCAGGTGGCCATCTCCACAAATGGACTTTTCAGAATCCTTGGGTGGCACCGTAGTCGGAAACCAATTCTGGTTATCGCTTCTCGGCCTTTTGGCTAAGATCAAGTGTAGTATCTGTTCTTATCGGTTTAATATCTGATACGTCCCCTATCTGGGGACCATATATTAAATGGATTTTTAGAACAGGGAGATGGAAAAAGAGCTTGCTCTGTCCACTCCACGCATTGACCTGGTATTGCAGTATCTCCAGGACCGGTGCACCCCTTCTTTAATGCAGTTTCTAAAATCAGAAAGAATTGAATTCAATGCTTTTTGTTCATTTTGCTTGTTTGTCGGATTTTGGGATGGACTCTTTGGCTTTGCTTTTCTTCTCCTCATTGGATTTTTCATGTTAAAAGTTGCAGAAGCCAGATGACAAGCTCATTTTGGTTCAACTTCAGCAACTGTGCATTGCATTGCCATGTAATGTAATGTAATGCAATGCTATCTATCTAGCTCTCCCTCTATACTTCCTTTTGGATAAACAGACATATTAGGCAAGCATTTTGGAGCTTTCACCTAAATAACTACAGGTGGTGAGATAAGCTGCACAATATAATTGACCTTTCAGTATATTGTTGCACACACACCATCTATTTAGCAAATGCCCTTGTTATCAACAGCAGCCTTTTAAACTCACCTGAGCTAACAGGTATGTGAGCTGGTTACTCTGCTGCGCTTAAAATTTCTTTTTTTGTTTGCTACAATGCCTTTTCTGAAACGTTGTCTCCCTCTGCTGGAACACTGACTTCTTTCATTTAATGCCTGCAGACTATAAAAGAGAAACCAACCCAAAAAGTTTGGTTGATTAGTCTGTGGCATTCTTTTAAACTGTTGCTTATGGCGGTCTCTGTGAGCTTCTCAGTGACATTCAGCCATCCAGGTATCCCGCCTGCAGTAGACGGAATGTGGCAATGGAACGCTGGCTGCGCGTGTCATAATAGGCTCTGAGCCTTTATATACCTGCGCACAGCAGCAGCCACCTTCAGTCTGCTGCTGGACAGCCAGCAGCAGCAGCAGCAGGAGAGGTAATTAATCAGCAACCCTCCTGCTAAGGGTAGACAGCTGCTCGTTCCACCCCCCCCGCCTTAATTGGTTCTCCTCCCTTCCAACGGTGTTGAGGCGGGTGGGAACAGCCGGGGGTTGAGGGTACTGTGCTAAAAGAGGTGGAGTTATGCAGATCTAAAACGCGTGGATTGCAGCAGCAGCAAGCCGAAAAGTGCAGGCATGTGAGGGATCTAGAGGTTGACAGCATGTCTTCTTAACGGGAGTCCAGGTGGCCATCTCCACAAATGGACTTTTCAGAATCCTTGGGTGGCACCGTAGTCGGAAACCAATTCTGGTTATCGCTTCTCGGCCTTTTGGCTAAGATCAAGTGTAGTATCTGTTCTTATCAGTTTAATATCTGATACGTCCCCTATCTGGGGACCATATATTAAATGGATTTTTAGAACAGGGAGATGGAAAAAGAGCTTGCTCTGTCCACTCCACGCATTGACCTGGTATTGCAGTATCTCCAGGACCGGTGCACCCCTTCTTTAATGCAGTTTCTAAAATCAGAAAGAATTGAATTCAATGCTTTTTGTTCATTTTGCTTGTTTGTCGGATTTTGGGATGGACTCTTTGGCTTTGCTTTTCTTCTCCTCATTGGATTTTTCATGTTAAAAGTTGCAGAAGCCAGATGACAAGCTCATTTTGGTTCAACTTCAGCAACTGTGCATTGCATTGCCATGTAATGTAATGTAATGCAATGCTATCTATCTAGCTCTCCCTCTATACTTCCTTTTGGATAAACAGACATATTAGGCAAGCATTTTGGAGCTTTCACCTAAATAACTACAGGTGGTGAGATAAGCTGCACAATATAATTGACCTTTCAGTATATTGTTGCACACACACCATCTATTTAGCAAATGCCCTTGTTATCAACAGCAGCCTTTTAAACTCACCTGAGCTAACAGGTATGTGAGCTGGTTACTCTGCTGCGCTTAAAATTTCTTTTTTGGTTTGCTACAATGCCTTTTCTGAAACGTTGTCTCCCTCTGCTGGAACACTGAATTCTTTCATTTAATGCCTGCAGACTATAAAAGAGAAACCAACCCAAAAAGTTTGGTTGATTAGTCTGTGGCATTCTTTTAAACTGTTGCTTATGGCGGTCTCTGTGAGCTTCTCAGTGACATTCAGCCATCCAGGTATCCCGCCTGCAGTAGACGGAATGTGGCAATGGAACGCTGGCTGCGCGTGTCATAATAGGCTCTGAGCCTTTATATACCTGCGCACAGCAGCAGCCACCTTCAGTCTGCTGCTGGACAGCCAGCAGCAGCAGCAGCAGGAGAGGTAATTAATCAGCAACCCTCCTGCTAAGGGTAGACAGCTGCTCGTTCCACCCCCCCCCCCCGCCTTAATTGGTTCTCCTCCCTTCCAACGGTGTTGAGGCTGGTGGGAACAGCCGGGGGTTGAGGGTACTGTGCTAAAAGAGGTGGAGTTATGCAGATCTAAAACGCGTGGATTGCAGCAGCAGTAAGCCGAAAAGTGCAGGCATGTGAGGGATCTAGAGGTTGACAGCATGTCTTCTTAACGGGAGTCCAGGTGGCCATCTCCACAAATGGACTTTTCAGAATCCTTGGGTGGCACCGTAGTCGGAAACCAATTCTGGTTATCGCTTCTCGGCCTTTTGGCTAAGATCAAGTGTAGTATCTGTTCTTATCAGTTTAATATCTGATACGTCCCCTATCTGGGGACCATATATTAAATGGATTTTTAGAACAGGGAGATGGAAAAAGAGCTTGCTCTGTCCACTCCACGCATTGACCTGGTATTGCAGTATCTCCAGGACCGGTGCACCCCTTCTTTAATGCAGTTTCTAAAATCAGAAAGAATTGAATTCAATGCTTTTTGTTCATTTTGCTTGTTTGTCGGATTTTGGGATGGACTCTTTGGCTTTGCTTTTCTTCTCCTCATTGGATTTTTCATGTTAAAAGTTGCAGAAGCCAGATGACAAGCTCATTTTGGTTCAACTTCAGCAACTGTGCATTGCATTGCCATGTAATGTAATGTAATGCAATGCTATCTATCTAGCTCTCCCTCTATACTTCCTTTTGGATAAACAGACATATTAGGCAAGCATTTTGGAGCTTTCACCTAAATTAGCTAGGAGGGATAGCTAATACTAGAGAAGAGAGAGAGAGGATTCAAAAAGACCTAAATAAACTGGAGCAGTGGGCAGCAACCAACAGAATGGTTTTTAACAGGGAAAAATGCAAAGTACTACATCTGGGCAATAAAAATGAAAAAAGCATATACAGAATGGGAGGAATAGAGCTAAGCAACAGTACATGTGAAAAAGACTTAGGTATACTAATAGATCATAGACTGAACATGAGTCAACAGTGTGATGCAGCAGCAAAAAAGGCAAATACAATTCTGGGATGTATTAACAGAAGCATACAGTCTAGATCACGTGAAGTCATTATCGGTCTTTACTCCTCTTTGGTCAGACCTCATCTGGAATACTGTGTACAGTTTTGGGCACCACATTTTAAAAAAGACATAGACAAACTGGAGCAAGTTCAGAGAAGAGCGACCAGAATGGTGACTGGTCTGCAAACCATGTCCTATGAGGAACGGTTGCAGGATTTGGGAATGTTTAGCTTGCAAAAAAGAAGACTGAGAGGAGACTTAATAGCTGTCTACAAATATGTCAAGGGCTGTCACATTGTAGAAGGATCATCTTTATTCTCATTTGCACAAGGAAAGACTAGAAGCAATGGGATGAAACTAAATGGGAGGAGACACAGATTAGATATTAGAAAAAACTTTTTGACAGTTAGGGTGATTAATGAGTGGAACAGGCTGCCACGAGAGGTGGTGAGTTCCCCTTCAATGGACGTCTTCAAACAGAGGCTGGACAGACATCTGTCTGAGATGATTTAGTGAATCCTGCTTTGAGCAGGGGGTTGGACCAGATGACCCAGGAGGTCCCTTCCAACTCTACCATTCTATGATTCTATGATTCTATGATTCTATGAAATAACTACAGGTGGTGAGATAAGCTGCACAATATAATTGACCTTTCAGTATATTGTTGCACACACACCATCTATTTAGCAAATGCCCTTGTTATCAACAGCAGCCTTTTAAACTCACCTGAGCTAACAGGTATGTGAGCTGGTTACTCTGCTGCGCTTAAAATTTCTTTTTTGGTTTGCTACAATGCCTTTTCTGAAACGTTGTCTCCCTCTGCTGGAACACTGACTTCTTTCATTTAATGCCTGCAGACTATAAAAGAGAAACCAACCCAAAAAGTTTGGTTGATTAGTCTGTGGCATTCTTTTAAACTGTTGCTTATGGCGGTCTCTGTGAGCTTCTCAGTGACATTCAGCCATCCAGGTATCCCGCCTGCAGTAGACGGAATGTGGCAATGGAACGCTGGCTGCGCGTGTCATAATAGGCTCTGAGCCTTTATATACCTGCGCACAGCAGCAGCCACCTTCAGTCTGCTGCTGGACAGCCAGCAGCAGCAGCAGCAGGAGAGGTAATTAATCAGCAACCCTCCTGCTAAGGGTAGACAGCTGCTCGTTCCACCCCCCCCCGCCTTAATTGGTTCTCCTCCCTTCCAACGGTGTTGAGGCGGGTGGGAACAGCCGGGGGTTGAGGGTACTGTGCTAAAAGAGGTGGAGTTATGCAGATCTAAAACGCGTGGATTGCAGCAGCAGCAAGCCGAAAAGTGCAGGCATGTGAGGGATCTAGAGGTTGACAGCATGTCTTCTTAACGGGAGTCCAGGTGGCCATCTCCACAAATGGACTTTTCAGAATCCTTGGGTGGCACCGTAGTCGGAAACCAATTCTGGTTATCGCTTCTCGGCCTTTTGGCTAAGATCAAGTGTAGTATCTGTTCTTATCAGTTTAATATCTGATTCGTCCCCTATCTGGGGACCATATATTAAATGGATTTTTAGAACAGGGAGATGGAAAAAGAGCTTTCTCTGTCCACTCCACGCATTGACCTGGTATTGCAGTATCTCCAGGACCGGTGCACCCCTTCTTTAATGCAGTTTCTAAAATCAGAAAGAATTGAATTCAATGCTTTTTGTTCATTTTGCTTGTTTGTCGGATTTTGGGATGGACTCTTTGGCTTTGCTTTTCTTCTCCTCATTGGATTTTTCATGTTAAAAGTTGCAGAAGCCAGATGACAAGCTCATTTTGGTTCAACTTCAGCAACTGTGCATTGCATTGCCATGTAATGTAATGTAATGCAATGCTATCTATCTAGCTCTCCCTCTATACTTCCTTTTGGATAAACAGACATATTAGGCAAGCATTTTGGAGCTTTCACCTAAATAACTACAGGTGGTGAGATAAGCTGCACAATATAATTGACCTTTCAGTATATTGTTGCACACACACCATCTATTTAGCAAATGCCCTTGTTATCAACAGCAGCCTTTTAAACTCACCTGAGCTAACAGGTATGTGAGCTGGTTACTCTGCTGCGCTTAAAATTTCTTTTTTGGTTTGCTACAATGCCTTTTCTGAAACGTTGTCTCCCTCTGCTGGAACACTGACTTCTTTCATTTAATGCCTGCAGACTATAAAAGAGAAACCAACCCAAAAAGTTTGGTTGATTAGTCTGTGGCATTCTTTTAAACTGTTGCTTATGGCGGTCTCTGTGAGCTTCTCAGTGACATTCAGCCATCCAGGTATCCCGCCTGCAGTAGACGGAATGTGGCAATGGAACGCTGGCTGCGCGTGTCATAATAGGCTCTGAGCCTTTATATACCTGCGCACAGCAGCAGCCACCTTCAGTCTGCTGCTGGACAGCCAGCAGCAGCAGGAGAGGTAATTAATCAGCAACCCTCCTGCTAAGGGTAGACAGCTGCTCGTTCCACCCCCCCCCCCGCCTTAATTGGTTCTCCTCCCTTCCAACGGTGTTGAGGCGGGTGGGAACAGCCGGGGGTTGAGGGTACTGTGCTAAAAGAGGTGGAGTTATGCAGATCTAAAACGCGTGGATTGCAGCAGCAGCAAGCCGAAAAGTGCAGGCATGTGAGGGATCTAGAGGTTGACAGCATGTCTTCTTAACGGGAGTCCAGGTGGCCATCTCCACAAATGGACTTTTCAGAATCCTTGGGTGGCACCGTAGTCGGAAACCAATTCTGGTTATCGCTTCTCGGCCTTTTGGCTAAGATCAAGTGTAGTATCTGTTCTTATCAGTTTAATATCTGATACGTCCCCTATCTGGGGACCATATATTAAATGGATTTTTAGAACAGGGAGATGGAAAAAGAGCTTGCTCTGTCCACTCCACGCATTGACCTGGTATTGCAGTATCTCCAGGACCGGTGCACCCCTTCTTTAATGCAGTTTCTAAAATCAGAAAGAATTGAATTCAATGCTTTTTGTTCATTTTGCTTGTTTGTCGGATTTTGGGATGGACTCTTTGGCTTTGCTTTTCTTCTCCTCATTGGATTTTTCATGTTAAAAGTTGCAGAAGCCAGATGACAAGCTCATTTTGGTTCAACTTCAGCAACTGTGCATTGCATTGCCATGTAATGTAATGTAATGCAATGCTATCTATCTAGCTCTCCCTCTATACTTCCTTTTGGATAAACAGACATATTAGGCAAGCATTTTGGAGCTTTCACCTAAATAACTACAGGTGGTGAGATAAGCTGCACAATATAATTGACCTTTCAGTATATTGTTGCACACACACCATCTATTTAGCAAATGCCCTTGTTATCAACAGCAGCCTTTTAAACTCACCTGAGCTAACAGGTATGTGAGCTGGTTACTCTGCTGCGCTTAAAATTTCTTTTTTGGTTTGCTACAATGCCTTTTCTGAAACGTTGTCTCCCTCTGCTGGAACACTGACTTCTTTCATTTAATGCCTGCAGACTATAAAAGAGAAACCAACCCAAAAAGTTTGGTTGATTAGTCTGTGGCATTCTTTTAAACTGTTGCTTATGGCGGTCTCTGTGAGCTTCTCAGTGACATTCAGCCATCCAGGTATCCCGCCTGCAGTAGACGGAATGTGGCAATGGAACGCTGGCTGCGCGTGTCATAATAGGCTCTGAGCCTTTATATACCTGCGCACAGCAGCAGCCACCTTCAGTCTGCTGCTGGACAGCCAGCAGCAGCAGCAGCAGGAGAGGTAATTAATCAGCAACCCTCCTGCTAAGGGTAGACAGCTGCTCGTTCCACACCCCCCCCCGCCTTAATTGGTTCTCCTCCCTTCCAACGGTGTTGAGGCGGGTGGGAACAGCCGGGGGTTGAGGGTACTGTGCTAAAAGAGGTGGAGTTATGCAGATCTAAAACGCGTGGATTGCAGCAGCAGCAAGCCGAAAAGTGCAGGCATGTGAGGGATCTAGAGGTTGACAGCATGTCTTCTTAACGGGAGTCCAGGTGGCCATCTCCACAAATGGACTTTTCAGAATCCTTGGGTGGCACCGTAGTCGGAAACCAATTCTGGTTATCGCTTCTCGGCCTTTTGGCTAAGATCAAGTGTAGTATCTGTTCTTATCAGTTTAATATCTGATACGTCCCCTATCTGGGGACCATATATTAAATGGATTTTTAGAACAGGGAGATGGAAAAAGAGCTTGCTCTGTCCACTCCACGCATTGACCTGGTATTGCAGTATCTCCAGGACCGGTGCACCCCTTCTTTAATGCAGTTTCTAAAATCAGAAAGAATTGAATTCAATGCTTTTTGTTCATTTTGCTTGTTTGTCGGATTTTGGGATGGACTCTTTGGCTTTGCTTTTCTTCTCCTCATTGGATTTTTCATGTTAAAAGTTGCAGAAGCCAGATGACAAGCTCATTTTGGTTCAACTTCAGCAACTGTGCATTGCATTGCCATGTAATGTAATGTAATGCAATGCTATCTATCTAGCTCTCCCTCTATACTTCCTTTTGGATAAACAGACATATTAGGCAAGCATTTTGGAGCTTTCACCTAAATAACTACAGGTGGTGAGATAAGCTGCACAATATAATTGACCTTTCAGTATATTGTTGCACACACACCATCTATTTAGCAAAAGCCCTTGTTATCAACAGCAGCCTTTTAAACTCACCTGAGCTAACAGGTATGTGAGCTGGTTACTCTGCTGCGCTTAAAATTTCTTTTTTGGTTTGCTACAATGCCTTTTCTGAAACGTTGTCTCCCTCTGCTGGAACACTGACTTCTTTCATTTAATGCCTGCAGACTATAAAAGAGAAACCAACCCAAAAAGTTTGGTTGATTAGTCTGTGGCATTCTTTTAAACTGTTGCTTATGGCGGTCTCTGTGAGCTTCTCAGTGACATTCAGCCATCCAGGTATCCCGCCTGCAGTAGACGGAATGTGGCAATGGAACGCTGGCTGCGCGTGTCATAATAGGCTCTGAGCCTTTAGATACCTGCGCACAGCAGCAGCCACCTTCAGTCTGCTGCTGGACAGCCAGCAGCAGCAGCAGCAGGAGAGGTAATTAATCAGCAACCCTCCTGCTAAGGGTAGACAGCTGCTCGTTCCACCCCCCCCCCCCGCCTTAATTGGTTCTCCTCCCTTCCAACGGTGTTGAGGCGGGTGGGAACAGCCGGGGGTTGAGGGTACTGTGCTAAAAGAGGTGGAGTTATGCAGATCTAAAACGCGTGGATTGCAGCAGCAGCAAGCCGAAAAGTGCAGGCATGTGAGGGATCTAGAGGTTGACAGCATGTCTTCTTAACGGGAGTCCAGGTGGCCATCTCCACAAATGGACTTTTCAGAATCCTTGGGTGGCACCGTAGTCGGAAACCAATTCTGGTTATCGCTTCTCGGCCTTTTGGCTGCGATCTAGTGTTGGTTTTACTGGCATTGGTTGTAGTTGGAAGGTGCCTGGGGTACCCCGCCTCTTGGCCTTGGGTTCGGGTCCCACTCTTGTAGTGGGGCTTAGGCCCTTGCTGCTATAAGGAGGTGGGCTTAGTCCCTGGGCAACGGGTTGCGATCCCAGCTGTACAGTCCTAGGATTGTTCAGCGACTCCTTAGTTGCGGAAATCCCCCATTATTGGTTGCGGAAATCCCCATTTTCCTGTTGCGGAAATCCTTGTTTCACCATGGATTCAGATCCAGGTGAAATTCCGACCTATGCCCGGTTACGGCATACGGTGCGGTTTTACTTCCATGAGGGAGGTAAAGATAACAGAGGTTTACGTTTTATTGTGGATGATCTTCTTGTGAAATTTTTTTCAATCCAGAAATCCGAGATCCTGGCAATCCAAGACTACCCAAAGCGTGGTGTATACGATGTCACATTCACTGAAAAAGGTATCCACCAAGATTTTTGCCGTAAAATGAATGATCCTGATATAATTTACCAGAGAAAGCCAATCTTTAAAGGTGTTAAAATTGTCGAACATGAATTAGATGTGATAAAAACTGTAATTGTTAAAATTTACTCTCCTTATACAAAAGAAAGCGATGTTATTTCATTTTTATCCAATTATTTCAGCAAAGTGGTAAGCCATGGAAAAGTTATGAATGAGTGCGGAGTTTGGGCGTGTAAGTGGAAATTTACGGTGACATGTATTAAGGACCCTTCAAGTCCGGGGGGTATAAGACTTCCCCCAGCACGTTTTAGAATTGGAAACACGAATGGTGACCTCTTTTTTAATGGGATGCCAGCATTCTGTAGGAAATGCAAAAAATACGGCCATTCTAACTGTGACATTACTTGTGTAGCCTGTGGGAGCAAAGACCATAAAACTGAAAATTGTACAACTGGAATTTTTTGTAGCAACTGTGTTTCCAGAGGTCATGCTTTTTCTCATTGTCCTTTTAGGAATACCTCAAAGAGAGCTCAAGCTGGGCAAACAGAGAGACCTTCACCCCCTGAACCAGAAAAGCCCTCACCCCCTGACCAACCCTCGGCTGGTTCGGACAAGCCCGCGGAGGAGAATGAGGGGGAGAGTATGGAAATACCGACCGAGGATGGTGAGCCATGGTGTACTGTTGGAAACTCGAAGCAAAAGAGGGAACGGCGTGGTAACCCACAAACAGAAACCCCTGCGGAGGGACCGAGGGTGGGTGCTACAGGCCAATCCTCACCTTCGAATCCTCCTGGGAATACTCAAGGGCGCGAACAGTCTGGGCCAAAAAAACGCAGGCTGCACGGAGTGGATAGGGCACCTAAGGAAGTACCCCCACCGGAACCCCCGGATGGAAGTGGGAAACCTCAAACGGTGCCTTTACAGGGTGAGGAGGTTGCCAATGTCCCACCCCCTTCAGAAATGGAGGGGGAGATGGAGATGGCTGACTCAGTGATCCTGGAAACTCCTGAAAATAAGTGGTCAACGTCTGAGACGCATGTGCTCGATACGATTCCCCCAGATGGTGCCTCGATAGGGGTCCAAATGGGGGTTCGTGAGCAAAGAGGCAGGCAATACGACCAAGCAGAGTTGGACAGAATGGAACAAGAGTATATCCTGGGAGGTCTACGGTCTGGGACACTAACAGATGAGGAGTCCTCCGTGACGGGCTCTCTGTTGACGATCAATGATCCCTCATCTCCTGGAATAGAAATATAAACCAGCTGAGGTAAGAGTTTGAAAGAATGCTAAATTTCCTTTTTTTCTCTTATGGCAGGGATTAGTGGTTTTTCTCTTAACGCTAGAGGGTTGAAAACTAAGACCAGAAGAGTTGCTCTCTTTGATTTTTTATCCTCTCTAACAGCTACAGTTTTCTTTTTACAGGAATGCTGCATCCCACACAGTTTAAATTATACAGAATATGAGACTGATTGGGCACATGGACCCTCAGTATGGTCAGGATCAAACGGGTCCAGGTCAGCAGGGGTCGCCATTCTTTTTAAAGGGAATGTTTTTATTGACTCTGTTCAAGAGGTTTTACCAGGTAGAATTTTATTAGTAAAAGCTTTTATTGATGGTTTTAAATGGCAATTTTTAAACTTTTATGGAGCCACAGATAAGCAAGAAAGAGCTGATATGTTGAATATGTTACCCTTATTTATTAATGATTCTGTCCCTCTTATTTTATCAGGAGATTTTAACTGCATTTTAGGTGGAGAAAAAAGGTTCTCAAGCTCCACAAGTAGGAATTATGATAAAACGTCTTTTATGTTAAAAAATGTCATACAAGATTTTAATTTAACAGATGTTTTTAAGGAGTGTAATAAAGACTTGCCTGCAGAGGAATGGGTAACCTGGAGCAACGTGAATTGTAGCTCCAGGATTGATTTTATTTTCTGCTCTAAAAATGTATTGCCTTTTAAATGTGAGCTTTTATCTAATGTTTTTTCTGATCACAAACTTTTATCCTTTTATGTGAAATGTAATGATTTTAAGAAAAAAGGAAAAGGTACCTGGAAGTTAAACATTTCCCTTTTAGAAGACCCCCAAGTTTTATCTGATTTTACTGAATTTTATTTACATTTTAAAAAAATAAGAGACCCCCATATCCCTATAAGTAGGTGGTGGGAAAAGATGAAAAAGAACATAAGAGATTTTTTTATGAAGGTTGGGGTCCAGAAAGCTAGAGAGAAAAGAGAATTTTATTGGCAACTCAACACTAGATTGGAGACCTTATATAAATTGAAGAGCCATGAGATTGAAGTAGATAAACAAATTAGTGACTTAAAAAGTGAAATTCAGCATACCTTGGAACAGAGAGGTAAAGAGTTAATTTTCCATGCAAAGGTCCAACATGTTGAAAATAATGAAACCTGTTCACGATATTTTTTTAAATGTATGGTGAAAAATCGTGTTTTTATTGAATCAATGGAAGGTAAACAAGACATAGAGGGTATTTTAGCTAAAGTGCATGAATTTTATTCCGAGCTTTTTAACACAAAATCTGTTGATGACCATTTTATGAAAAGTACTTTGGATGAAATTACAACTGTTTTAGACCCTGTCTCACAAGATGTTTTATTACAGAGTCTAACTGAAGATGAGATATCTGAGACCATAAGAAGCTTTAAGTCTGGTAAAGTACCGGGGCCTGATGGTATACCCATAGAATTTTATAAGGTTTTTTATGATATTTTACAGGAGGATTTATTTTATGTTTTTAGTGAGGTTTTAATACAAAAACCCTACCGAACTCCTGGAAGAAAGGTGAGGTCTCCCTTATATACAAAAAGGAAGACAAAACGCAACTAAGAAATTGGAGACCTATCACCCTTCTAAATTGTGATTACAAAATAATGGCAAAAATTTGTGCAAATAGACTTAAAAAGGTAATAGGTAACATAATCCACCCAAACCAAGTGTGTGGCATACCAGGAAGGAGTGTTTGGGAAAATTTGAATCTAATCAAAGATGTAATAGATGACACAAAGTCGAGGGGAAATAAGCTGGCGGTCCTGTCTCTCGACTTTGAAAAAGCATTTGATAGAGTGTCACACCAATTCCTTTTTAATGTTTTAGCTAAAATGGGTATACCAGAAGGTTTTTTATGCTCTCTCAAAGCATTTTATCATGGTTGCACTAGTAAGGTTTTAGTAAATGGTTTTAAGACAAGTGATGTGTTTTTAAATTCTGGTGTAAAACAAGGTTGCCCTCTGTCCCCCTTGTTATTTATTTGTGCCCTTGAACCCCTACTCAGTGTCTTAAGGAGAGACAAGCAAATCCGAGGCGTCCATTTGCCAGGTGGGGGAGGGCTAGAAGCAAAAGTTACTGGATATATGGATGATGTAGCCATAACATGTAAAGATGCCCTGTCTATCCGGAAAACACTACGGCAAGTGGAATACTTCTGTGGTGGATCTGGTTTTAAAGTAAATTTTAATAAAAGCTGTATTTTAAATGTGGGGAATATGATTTTAAATGATGTACCGGTTCCTGAATGTGACTCTGTAAAGATTCTAGGTGTGATTTTTAACGAAACAAACAAAGGTAAAGAAAGCTGGGATCTTGTGGCACAAAAGGTAAATCAAAAACTATGTATGTGGAGGTTGAGGAAATTAACAATGGAAGGGAAGGTACTAGTTATAAAAATGGTAATTGTGCCTTTGTTATTGTACTTAAGTTTGGTGTTCCCCCCCCCCCACACATACCTTTACGAAAATAATCAAAGCTTGTTTCACTTTTTTCTGGAGCTCCAAGATGGAGAAATTGAAAAGAGAGTTAGTGGTCAAGCCTAAAGAGAAAGGCGGTAAAGATTTCCCCGATTTTAGAGCTTTTGTTTTAATAAGATTTTTTGTTTTATGTTTTAATGCACTGTCGAAAAATAGTTATTGGTCATATTTTATCCGTTTTAACACAGGTTATTTTATGAAACGTCATGGATGGTTTGAAACAGTTTTAAGTTCCCCATATGCTCTTAATACACCAGAAAGCTATAAGATTTTAGGAACTATTGTAAACACGTATGACTTAAAAGGGAAAAGTGCAGAAGACTTAAGAGATAGCAAAATGATTTTAAATGGTTTCAAACAAAAGGAATCAATTGTACAGATTGGGAATTTTAATGATAATAAATGTACTGACATATGGAAAGTTATTAATGAACCCTATCTTTTTAATTCCCAGAAGGACCTGGCCTGGAGCTGTGTGCATGATTGTCTTCCATGTCGGGCATTCCAACACCGAAGAGGACTCGTGAGAACTGCCAGATGTCCAAGACAAAGATGCCTCGGAGATGAGACTGTTTTACATGTTTTATGGACTTGTCACTTTGCACGACAAACATGGACTACAATATTTCCCTTGCTTCAAAAAATGACAAACATTAAGGATCTTACTTTTGAAACTGTCTTATTTGGTCGTGTGGAGTGCCCCAACGCCAGCAAGAGGATCATCGCATGGAAGACAATCAGTACCATCAAAGAAGCTCTATGGAAGGCCAGGAACATCCTTCTTTTTAAACACGATGTTTTATCTGTGAAAGATGTTTTAGAGTTGGCTTTCAGTGAAATGTATATGTATTATTTATTGGATAAAAAGAGAAATGTAATTTTATCAAAACAATGGCTGGTAAAAGAATGGAACACAGCAATCTAAACACATTGTCTGTATTTTAATGTAATTTTATTGCCTTATTGAACTGAAATCAATTTATGTACGAATGTATTTTAAAATGTAATGATTTTATGTTCATATCTAATGTATTGTAATTAAGTTTTATCCAATAAACGGGTGTGCCTATGTTTGGGTACATTCCAAGTCAAAAAAATCTGTTCTTATCAGTTTAATATCTGATACGTCCCCTATCTGGGGACCATATATTAAATGGATTTTTAGAACAGGGAGATGGAAAAAGAGCTTGCTCTGTCCACTCCACGCATTGACCTGGTATTGCAGTATCTCCAGGACCGGTGCACCCCTTCTTTAATGCAGTTTCTAAAATCAGAAAGAATTGAATTCAATGCTTTTTGTTCATTTTGCTTGTTTGTCGGATTTTGGGATGGACTCTTTGGCTTTGCTTTTCTTCTCCTCATTGGATTTTTCATGTTAAAAGTTGCAGAAGCCAGATGACAAGCTCATTTTGGTTCAACTTCAGCAACTGTGCATTGCATTGCCATGTAATGTAATGTAATGCAATGCTATCTATCTAGCTCTCCCTCTATACTTCCTTTTGGATAAACAGACATATTAGGCAAGCATTTTGGAGCTTTCACCTAAATAACTACAGGTGGTGAGATAAGCTGCACAATATAATTGACCTTTCAGTATATTGTTGCACACACACCATCTATTTAGCAAATGCCCTTGTTATCAACAGCAGCCTTTTAAACTCACCTGAGCTAACAGGTATGTGAGCTGGTTACTCTGCTGCGCTTAAAATTTCTTTTTTGGTTTGCTACAATGCCTTTTCTGAAACGTTGTCTCCCTCTGCTGGAACACTGACTTCTTTCATTTAATGCCTGCAGACTATAAAAGAGAAACCAACCCAAAAAGTTTGGTTGATTAGTCTGTGGCATTCTTTTAAACTGTTGCTTATGGCGGTCTCTGTGAGCTTCTCAGTGACATTCAGCCATCCAGGTATCCCGCCTGCAGTAGACGGAATGTGGCAATGGAACGCTGGCTGCGCGTGTCATAATAGGCTCTGAGCTTTTATATACCTGCGCACAGCAGCAGCCACCTTCAGTCTGCTGCTGGACAGCCAGCAGCAGCAGCAGCAGCAGGAGAGGTAATTAATCAGCAACCCTCCTGCTAAGGGTAGACAGCTGCTCGTTCCACCCCCCCCCCCGCCTTAATTGGTTCTCCTCCCTTCCAACGGTGTTGAGGCGGGTGGGAACAGCCGGGGGTTGAGGGTACTGTGCTAAAAGAGGTGGAGTTATGCAGATCTAAAACGCGTGGATTGCAGCAGCAGCAAGCCGAAAAGTGCAGGCATGTGAGGGATCTAGAGGTTGACAGCATGTCTTCTTAACGGGAGTCCAGGTGGCCATCTCCACAAATGGACTTTTCAGAATCCTTGGGTGGCACCGTAGTCGGAAACCAATTCTGGTTATCGCTTCTCGGCCTTTTGGCTAAGATCAAGTGTAGTATCTGTTCTTATCAGTTTAATATCTGATACGTCCCCTATCTGGGGACCATATATTAAATGGATTTTTAGAACAGGGAGATGGAAAAAGAGCTTGCTCTGTCCACTCCACGCATTGACCTGGTATTGCAGTATCTCCAGGACCGGTGCACCCCTTCTTTAATGCAGTTTCTAAAATCAGAAAGAATTGAATTCAATGCTTTTTGTTCATTTTGCTTGTTTGTCGGATTTTGGGATGGACTCTTTGGCTTTGCTTTTCTTCTCCTCATTGGATTTTTCATGTTAAAAGTTGCAGAAGCCAGATGACAAGCTCATTTTGGTTCAACTTCAGCAACTGTGCATTGCATTGCCATGTAATGTAATGTAATGCAATGCTATCTATCTAGCTCTCCCTCTATACTTCCTTTTGGATAAACAGACATATTAGGCAAGCATTTTGGAGCTTTCACCTAAATAACTACAGGTGGTGAGATAAGCTGCACAATATAATTGACCTTTCAGTATATTGTTGCACACACACCATCTATTTAGCAAATGCCCTTGTTATCAACAGCAGCCTTTTAAACTCACCTGAGCTAACAGGTATGTGAGCTGGTTACTCTGCTGCGCTTAAAATTTCTTTTTTGGTTTGCTACAATGCCTTTTCTGAAACGTTGTCTCCCTCTGCTGGAACACTGACTTCTTTCATTTAATGCCTGCAGACTATAAAAGAGAAACCAACCCAAAAAGTTTGGTTGATTAGTCTGTGGCATTCTTTTAAACTGTTGCTTATGGCGGTCTCTGTGAGCTTCTCAGTGACATTCAGCCATCCAGGTATCCCGCCTGCAGTAGACGGAATGTGGCAATGGAACGCTGGCTGCGCGTGTCATAATAGGCTCTGAGCCTTTATATACCTGCGCACAGCAGCAGCCACCTTCAGTCTGCTGCTGGACAGCCAGCAGCAGCAGCAGTAGGAGAGATAATTAATCAGCAACCCTCCTGCTAAGGGTAGACAGCTGCTCGTTCCACCCCCCCCCCCCGCCTTAATTGGTTCTCCTCCCTTCCAACGGTGTTGAGGCGGGTGGGAACAGCCGGGGGTTGAGGGTACTGTGCTAAAAGAGGTGGAGTTATGCAGATCTAAAACGCGTGGATTGCAGCAGCAGCAAGCCAAAAAGTGCAGGCATGTGAGGGATCTAGAGGTTGACAGCATGTCTTCTTAACGGGAGTCCAGGTGGCCATCTCCACAAATGGACTTTTCAGAATCCTTGGGTGGCACCGTAGTCGGAAACCAATTCTGGTTATCGCTTCTCGGCCTTTTGGCTAAGATCAAGTGTAGTATCTGTTCTTATCAGTTTAATATCTGATACGTCCCCTATCTGGGGACCATATATTAAATGGATTTTTAGAACAGGGAGATGGAAAAAGAGCTTGCTCTGTCCACTCCACGCATTGACCTGGTATTGCAGTATCTCCAGGACCGGTGCACCCCTTCTTTAATGCAGTTTCTAAAATCAGAAAGAATTGAATTCAATGCTTTTTGTTCATTTTGCTTGTTTGTCGGATTTTGGGATGGACTCTTTGGCTTTGCTTTTCTTCTCCTCATTGGATTTTTCATGTTAAAAGTTGCAGAAGCCAGATGACAAGCTCATTTTGGTTCAACTTCAGCAACTGTGCATTGCATTGCCATGTAATGTAATGTAATGCAATGCAATCTATCTAGCTCTCCCTCTATACTTCCTTTTGGATAAACAGACATATTAGGCAAGCATTTTGGAGCTTTCACCTAAATAACTACAGGTGGTGAGATAAGCTGCACAATATAATTGACCTTTCAGTATATTGTTGCACACACACCATCTATTTAGCAAATGCCCTTGTTATCAACAGCAGCCTTTTAAACTCACCTGAGCTAACAGGTATGTGAGCTGGTTACTCTGCTGCGCTTAAAATTTCTTTTTTGGTTTGCTACAATGCCTTTTCTGAAACGTTGTCTCCCTCTGCTGGAACACTGACTTCTTTCATTTAATGCCTGCAGACTATAAAAGAGAAACCAACCCAAAAAGTTTGGTTGATTAGTCTGTGGCATTCTTTTAAACTGTTGCTTATGGCGGTCTCTGTGAGCTTCTCAGTGACATTCAGCCATCCAGGTATCCCGCCTGCAGTAGACGGAATGTGGCAATGGAACGCTGGCTGCGCGTGTCATAATAGGCTCTGAGCCTTTATATACCTGCGCACAGCAGCAGCCACCTTCAGTCTGCTGCTGGACAGCCAGCAGCAGCAGCAGCAGGAGAGGTAATTAATCAGCAACCCTCCTGCTAAGGGTAGACAGCTGCTCGTTCCACCCCCCCCCCCGCCTTAATTATTTCTCCTCCCTTCCAACGGTGTTGAGGCGGGTGGGAACAGCCGGGGGTTGAGGGTACTGTGCTAAAAGAGGTGGAGTTATGCAGATCTAAAACGCGTGGATTGCAGCAGCAGCAGGCCGAAAAGTGCAGGCATGTGAGGGATCTAGAGGTTGACAGCATGTCTTCTTAACGGGAGTCCAGGTGGCCATCTCCACAAATGGACTTTTCAGAATCCTTGGGTGGCACCGTAGTCGGAAACCAATTCTGGTTATCGCTTCTCGGCCTTTTGGCTAAGATCAAGTGTAGTATCTGTTCTTATCAGTTTAATATCTGATACGTCCCCTATCTGGGGACCATATATTAAATGGATTTTTAGAACAGGGAGATGGAAAAAGAGCTTGCTCTGTCCACTCCACGCATTGACCTGGTATTGCAGTATCTCCAGGACCGGTGCACCCCTTCTTTAATGCAGTTTCTAAAATCAGAAAGAATTGAATTCAATGCTTTTTGTTCATTTTGCTTGTTTGTCGGATTTTGGGATGGACTCTTTGGCTTTGCTTTTCTTCTCCTCATTGGATTTTTCATGTTAAAAGTTGCAGAAGCCAGATGACAAGCTCATTTTGGTTCAACTTCAGCAACTGTGCATTGCATTGCCATGTAATGTAATGTAATGCAATGCTATCTATCTAGCTCTCCCTCTATACTTCCTTTTGGATAAACAGACATATTAGGCAAGCATTTTGGAGCTTTCACCTAAATAACTACAGGTGGTGAGATAAGCTGCACAATATAATTGACCTTTCAGTATATTGTTGCACACACACCATCTATTTAGCAAATGCCCTTGTTATCAACAGCAGCCTTTTAAACTCACCTGAGCTAACAGGTATGTGAGCTGGTTACTCTGCTGCGCTTAAAATTTCTTTTTTGGTTTGCTACAATGCCTTTTCTGAAACGTTGTCTCCCTCTGCTGGAACACTGACTTCTTTCATTTAATGCCTGCAGACTATAAAAGAGAAACCAACCCAAAAAGTTTGGTTGATTAGTCTGTGGCATTCTTTTAAACTGTTGCTTATGGCGGTCTCTGTGAGCTTCTCAGTGACATTCAGCCATCCAGGTATCCCGCCTGCAGTAGACGGAATGTGGCAATGGAACGCTGGCTGCGCGTGTCATAATAGGCTCTGAGCCTTTATATACCTGCGCACAGCAGCAGCCACCTTCAGTCTGCTGCTGGACAGCCAGCAGCAGCAGCAGCAGGAGAGGTAATTAATCAGCAACCCTCCTGCTAAGGGTAGACAGCTGCTCGTTCCACCCCCCCCCCGCCTTAATTGGTTCTCCTCCCTTCCAACGGTGTTGAGGCGGGTGGGAACAGCCGGGGGTTGAGGGTACTGTGCTAAAAGAGGTGGAGTTATGCAGATCTAAAACGCGTGGATTGCAGCAGCAGCAAGCCGAAAAGTGCAGGCATGTGAGGGATCTAGAGGTTGACAGCATGTCTTCTTAACGGGAGTCCAGGTGGCCATCTCCACAAATGGACTTTTCAGAATCCTTGGGTGGCACCGTAGTCGGAAACCAATTCTGGTTATCGCTTCTCGGCCTTTTGGCTAAGATCAAGTGTAGTATCTGTTCTTATCAGTTTAATATCTGATACGTCCCCTATCTGGGGACCATATATTAAATGGATTTTTAGAACAGGGAGATGGAAAAAGAGCTTGCTCTGTCCACTCCACGCATTGACCTGGTATTGCAGTATCTCCAGGACCGGTGCACCCCTTCTTTAATGCAGTTTCTAAAATCAGAAAGAATTGAATTCAATGCTTTTTGTTCATTTTGCTTGTTTGTCGGATTTTGGGATGGACTCTTTGGCTTTGCTTTTCTTCTCCTCATTGGATTTTTCATGTTAAAAGTTGCAGAAGCCAGATGACAAGCTCATTTTGGTTCACCTTCAGCAACTGTGCATTGCATTGCCATGTAATGTAATGTAATGCAATGCTATCTATCTAGCTCTCCCTCTATACTTCCTTTTGGATAAACAGACATATTAGGCAAGCATTTTGGAGCTTTCACCTAAATAACTACAGGTGGTGAGATAAGCTGCACAATATAATTGACCTTTCAGTATATTGTTGCACACACACCATCTATTTAGCAAATGCCCTTGTTATCAACAGCAGCCTTTTAAACTCACCTGAGCTAACAGGTATGTGAGCTGGTTACTCTGCTGCGCTTAAAATTTCTTTTTTGGTTTGCTACAATGCCTTTTCTGAAACGTTGTCTCCCTCTGCTGGAACACTGACTTCTTTCATTTAATGCCTGCAGACTATAAAAGAGAAACCAACCCAAAAAGTTTGGTTGATTAGTCTGTGGCATTCTTTTAAACTGTTGCTTATGGCGGTCTCTGTGAGCTTCTCAGTGACATTCAGCCATCCAGGTATCCCGCCTGCAGTAGACGGAATGTGGCAATGGAACGCTGGCTGCGCGTGTCATAATAGGCTCTGAGCCTTTATATACCTGCGCACAGCAGCAGCCACCTTCAGTCTGCTGCTGGACAGCCAGCAGCAGCAGCAGCAGCAGGAGAGGTAATTAATCAGCAACCCTCCTGCTAAGGGTAGACAGCTGCTTGTTCCACCCCCCCCCCCCGCCTTAATTGGTTCTCCTCCCTTCCAACGGTGTTGAGGCGGGTGGGAACAGCCGGGGGTTAAGGGTACTGTGCTAAAAGAGGTGGAGTTATGCAGATCTAAAACGCGTGGATTGAAGCAGCAGCAAGCCGAAAAGTGCAGGCATGTGAGGGATCTAGAGGTTGACAGCATGTCTTCTTAACGGGAGTCCAGGTGGCCATCTCCACAAATGGACTTTTCAGAATCCTTGGGTGGCACCGTAGTCGGAAACCAATTCTGGTTATCGCTTCTCGGCCTTTTGGCTAAGATCAAGTGTAGTATCTGTTCTTATCAGTTTAATATCTGATACGTCCCCTATCTGGGGACCATATATTAAATGGATTTTTAGAACAGGGAGATGGAAAAAGAGCTTGCTCTGTCCACTCCACGCATTGACCTGGTATTGCAGTATCTCCAGGACCGGTGCACCCCTTCTTTAATGCAGTTTCTAAAATCAGAAAGAATTGAATTCAATGCTTTTTGTTCATTTTGCTTGTTTGTCGGATTTTGGGATGGACTCTTTGGCTTTGCTTTTCTTCTCCTCATTGGATTTTTCATGTTAAAAGTTGCAGAAGCCAGATGACAAGCTCATTTTGGTTCAACTTCAGCAACTGTGCATTGCATTGCCATGTAATGTAATGTAATGCAATGCTATCTATCTAGCTCTCCCTCTATACTTCCTTTTGGATAAACAGACATATTAGGCAAGCATTTTGGAGCTTTCACCTAAATAACTACAGGTGGTGAGATAAGCTGCACAATATAATTGACCTTTCAGTATATTGTTGCACACACACCATCTATTTAGCAAATGCCCTTGTTATCAACAGCAGCCTTTTAAACTCACCTGAGCTAACAGGTATGTGAGCTGGTTACTCTGCTGCGCTTAAAATTTCTTTTTTGGTTTGCTACAATGCCTTTTCTGAAACGTTGTCTCCCTCTGCTGGAACACTGACTTCTTTCATTTAATGCCTGCAGACTATAAAAGAGAAACCAACCCAAAAAGTTTGGTTGATTAGTCTGTGGCATTCTTTTAAACTGTTGCTTATGGCGGTCTCTGTGAGCTTCTCAGTGACATTCAGCCATCCAGGTATCCCGCCTGCAGTAGACGGAATGTGGCAATGGAACGCTGGCTGCGCGTGTCATAATAGGCTCTGAGCCTTTATATACCTGCGCACAGCAGCAGCCACCTTCAGTCTGCTGCTGGACAGCCAGCAGCAGCAGCAGGAGAGGTAATTAATCAGCAACCCTCCTGCTAAGGGTAGACAGCTGCTCGTTCCACCCCCCCCCCCGCCTTAATTGGTTCTCCTCCCTTCCAACGGTGTTGAGGCGGGTGGGAACAGCCGGGGGTTGAGGGTACTGTGCTAAAAGAGGTGGAGTTATGCAGATCTAAAACGCGTGGATTGCAGCAGCAGCAAGCCGAAAAGCGCAGGCATGTGAGGGATCTAGAGGTTGACAGCATGTCTTCTTAACGGGAGTCCAGGTGGCCATCTCCACAAATGGACTTTTCAGAATCCTTGGGTGGCACCGTAGTCGGAAACCAATTCTGGTTATCGCTTCTCGGCCTTTTGGCTAAGATCAAGTGTAGTATCTGTTCTTATCAGTTTAATATCTGATAGGTCCCCTATCTGGGGACCATATATTAAATGGATTTTTAGAACAGGGAGATGGAAAAAGAGCTTGCTCTGTCCACTCCACGCATTGACCTGGTATTGCAGTATCTCCAGGACCGGTGCACCCCTTCTTTAATGCAGTTTCTAAAATCAGAAAGAATTGAATTCAATGCTTTTTGTTCATTTTGCTTGTTTGTCGGATTTTGGGATGGACTCTTTGGCTTTGCTTTTCTTCTCCTCATTGGATTTTTCATGTTAAAAGTTGCAGAAGCCAGATGACAAGCTCATTTTGGTTCAACTTCAGCAGCTGTGCATTGCATTGCCATGTAATGTAATGTAATGCAATGCTATCTATCTAGCTCTCCCTCTATACTTCCTTTTGGATAAACAGACATATTAGGCAAGCATTTTGGAGCTTTCACCTAAATAACTACAGGTGGTGAGATAAGCTGCACAATATAATTGACCTTTCAGTATATTGTTGCACACACACCATCTATTTAGCAAATGCCCTTGTTATCAACAGCAGCCTTTTAAACTCACCTGAGCTAACAGGTATGTGAGCTGGTTACTCTGCTGCGCTTAAAATTTCTTTTTTGGTTTGCTACAATGCCTTTTCTGAAACGTTGTCTCCCTCTGCTGGAACACTGACTTCTTTCATTTAATGCCTGCAGACTATAAAAGAGAAACCAACCCAAAAAGTTTGGTTGATTAGTCTGTGGCATTCTTTTAAACTGTTGCTTATGGCGGTCTCTGTGAGCTTCTCAGTGACATTCAGCCATCCAGGTATCCCGCCTGCAGTAGACGGAATGTGGCAATGGAACGCTGGCTGCGCGTGTCATAATAGGCTCTGAGCCTTTATATACCTGCGCACAGCAGCAGCCACCTTCAGTCTGCTGCTGGACAGCCAGCAGCAGCAGCAGCAGGAGAGGTAATTAATCAGCAACCCTCCTGCTAAGGGTAGACAGCTGCTCGTTCCACCCCCCCCCCCCGCCTTAATTGGTTCTCCTCCCTTCCAACGGTGTTGAGGCGGGTGGGAACAGCCGGGGGTTGAGGGTACTGTGCTAAAAGAGGTGGAGTTATGCAGATCTAAAACGCGTGGATTGCAGCAGCAGCAAGCCGAAAAGTGCAGGCATGTGAGGGATCTAGAGGTTGACAGCATGTCTTCTTAACGGGAGTCCAGGTGGCCATCTCCACAAATGGACTTTTCAGAATCCTTGGGTGGCACCGTAGTCGGAAACCAATTCTGGTTATCGCTTCTCGGCCTTTTGGCTAAGATCAAGTGTAGTATCTGTTCTTATCAGTTTAATATCTGATAGGTCCCCTATCTGGGGACCATATATTAAATGGATTTTTAGAACAGGGAGATGGAAAAAGAGCTTGCTCTGTCCACTCCACGCATTGACCTGGTATTGCAGTATCTCCAGGACCGGTGCACCCCTTCTTTAATGCAGTTTCTAAAATCAGAAAGAATTGAATTCAATGCTTTTTGTTCATTTTGCTTGTTTGTCGGATTTTGGGATGGACTCTTTGGCTTTGCTTTTCTTCTCCTCATTGGATTTTTCATGTTAAAAGTTGCAGAAGCCAGATGACAAGCTCATTTTGGTTCAACTTCAGCAACTGTGCATTGCATTGCCATGTAATGTAATGTAATGCAATGCTATCTATCTAGCTCTCCCTCTATACTTCCTTTTGGATAAACAGACATATTAGGCAAGCATTTTGGAGCTTTCACCTAAATAACTACAGGTGGTGAGATAAGCTGCACAATATAATTGACCTTTCAGTATATTGTTGCACACACACCATCTATTTAGCAAATGCCCTTGTTATCAACAGCAGCCTTTTAAACTCACCTGAGCTAACAGGTATGTGAGCTGGTTACTCTGCTGCGCTTAAAATTTCTTTTTTGGTTTGCTACAATGCCTTTTCTGAAACGTTGTCTCCCTCTGCTGGAACACTGACTTCTTTCATTTAATGCCTGCAGACTATAAAAGAGAAACCAACCCAAAAATTTTGGTTGATTAGTCTGTGGCATTCTTTTAAACTGTTGCTTATGGCGGTCTCTGTGAGCTTCTCAGTGACATTCAGCCATCCAGGTATC
The DNA here is from genome assembly GCF_046119375.1 of Phyllobates terribilis. Classification (NCBI taxonomy): domain Eukaryota; kingdom Metazoa; phylum Chordata; class Amphibia; order Anura; family Dendrobatidae; genus Phyllobates; species Phyllobates terribilis. The sequence continues at coordinate 2,760,263 of NW_027362868.1, forward strand.
CCGCCTGCAGTAGACGGAATGTGGCAATGGAACGCTGGCTGCGCGTGTCATAATAGGCTCTGAGCCTTTATATACCTGCGCACAGCAGCAGCCACCTTCAGTCTGCTGCTGGACAGCCAGCAGCAGCAGCAGCAGGAGAGGTAATTAATCAGCAACCCTCCTGCTAAGGGTAGACAGCTGCTCGTTCCACCCCCCCCCCCGCCTTTATTGGTTCTCCTCCCTTCCAACGGTGTTGAGGCGGGTGGGAACAGCCGGGGGTTGAGGGTACTGTGCTAAAAGAGGTGGAGTTATGCAGATCTAAAACGCGTGGATTGCAGCAGCAGCAAGCCGAAAAGTGCAGGCATGTGAGGGATCTAGAGGTTGACAGCATGTCTTCTTAACGGGAGTCCAGGTGGCCATCTCCACAAATGGACTTTTCAGAATCCTTGGGTGGCACCGTAGTCGGAAACCAAATCTGGTTATCGCTTCTCGGCCTTTTGGCTAAGATCAAGTGTAGTATCTGTTCTTATCAGTTTAATATCTGATACGTCCCCTATCTGGGGACCATATATTAAATGGATTTTTAGAACAGGGAGATGGAAAAAGAGCTTGCTCTGTCCACTCCACGCATTGACCTGGTATTGCAGTATCTCCAGGACCGGTGCACCCCTTCTTTAATGCAGTTTCTAAAATCAGAAAGAATTGAATTCAATGCTTTTTGTTCATTTTGCTTGTTTGTCGGATTTTGGGATGGACTCTTTGGCTTTGCTTTTCTTCTCCTCATTGGATTTTTCATGTTAAAAGTTGCAGAAGCCAGATGACAAGCTCATTTTGGTTCAACTTCAGCAACTGTGCATTGCATTGCCATGTAATGTAATGTAATGCAATGCTATCTATCTAGCTCTCCCTCTATACTTCCTTTTGGATAAACAGACATATTAGGCAAGCATTTTGGAGCTTTCACCTAAATAACTACAGGTGGTGAGATAAGCTGCACAATATAATTGACCTTTCAGTATATTGTTGCACACACACCATCTATTTAGCAAATGCCCTTGTTATCAACAGCAGCCTTTTAAACTCACCTGAGCTAACAGGTATGTGAGCTGGTTACTCTGCTGCGCTTAAAATTTCTTTTTTGGTTTGCTACAATGCCTTTTCTGAAACGTTGTCTCCCTCTGCTGGAACACTGACTTCTTTCATTTAATGCCTGCAGACTATAAAAGAGAAACCAACCCAAAAAGTTTGGTTGATTAGTCTGTGGCATTCTTTTAAACTGTTGCTTATGGCGGTCTCTGTGAGCTTCTCAGTGACATTCAGCCATCCAGGTATCCCGCCTGCAGTAGACGGAATGTGGCAATGGAACGCTGGCTGCGCGTGTCATAATAGGCTCTGAGCCTTTATATACCTGCGCACAGCAGCAGCCACCTTCAGTCTGCTGCTGGACAGCCAGCAGCAGCAGCAGCAGGAGAGGTAATTAATCAGCAACCCTCCTGCTAAGGGTAGACAGCTGCTCGTTCCACCCCCCCCCCCCCCCCCACCTTAATTGGTTCTCCTCCCTTCCAACGGTGTTGAGGCGGGTGGGAACAGCCGGGGGTTGAGGGTACTGTGCTAAAAGAGGTGGAGTTATGCAGATCTAAAACGCGTGGATTGCAGCAGCAGCAAGCCAAAAAGTGCAGGCATGTGGATCTAGAGGTTGACAGCATGTCTTCTTAACGGGAGTCCAGGTGGCCATCTCCACAAATGGACTTTTTCAGAATCCTTGGGTGGCACCGTAGTCGGAAACCAATTCTGGTTATCGCTTCTCGGCCTTTTGGCTAAGATCAAGTGTAGTATCTGTTCTTTTAAGAACACAAGAGCTACGATCTACACTTGACGAGAGCGATCGAACTCGGAAGGAGAAGAGCTTCGGAGCCCAGCTGACATCGGAGAAGGAAGGCGGATATCGGTGGGAGGAAGAAGCTCTAAAGAATCCAGAAGAAGACGAAGACTCGGAGAAGAATCGGGCTGTCCTGTGGAATCTTCGAGGAAGAAAATCATCGAGACAAAGACCTTTCGGGGAATTTGTCCAGAACACGAAGGGAGAAGAATCTGCATAGCTCCACCCATTCCGGGAAGAGTTCCAGATCCAGCTCCAAGAAGTAACTGCAGGAGGAAAGCCATGGCAAGCGCTGCGAGGAAGGCTGAAAAGAAGAGCCTGGAGCAGGGGACAGCCAGGAGGGCCCCAGCCAGGAGCCGATTCTGACCCCAAGGACTCTGCCTCCACGACTGGCCAGCAGAAGGGAAACCAGAAGCCCCGCCACGAAGCTCCAGCCCTGGAGCCATGGATGCGGCAGACGGTGGCCCTGAAGCTGAAGGAAGTGGATGGGAGGGTGCCGGACATGTCCTCGGACGTGTTCTGCCAGAAGATGCTGCTGGATCGAGGCTTCTCCAGGTCGGACACCCTCAGCATCCAGACCTTCTTGACGGGGATCTTCTTCGTCACCTTCGCCACTGTGAACACCTGCAGGAGGTTCTGGGAAATGGTAAGCGCAAAAGGACCGGATAATTCTTTCTCTGCCTTTACAGGTAGCTGCCCTATCCAGAGGGACGAAAGGAGGATCACGGTCTCCCATGCGCAACCCGCACACCCCAGGCCAAGACATCTGTACCTTCCTGAGACGCTTCTGTTTGGTTGTGAAGGAACCCTCTCACATCCTGAATGGACTCGGCTTCTGGACAGGTAAGTGGTCGGTGACCGTTAGACTTCACAGGGACCTGGCGTACTCAGACGGACTTCGGCACCTGCCCCCGACATTCTCCCTGGGCAACTCCTACGGCCTCATCTATTACCCGGACATGCCGCGGAACTGCAGGAGATGCGGCAAGAACGGCCACGAGATGAAGGACTGCAAGGAGGATGCCTGCAGGATTTGTCGAGTGACGGGACACAGCTCGAAGGACTGCCCGAAGAAGACGTCCTGCAACCTGTGTGGGCTGGCGGCTCATCTATACAAGGATTGCCCCAAGCGTGAGAGATCCTGGGCATCGGTGGTTGCGACGACCCCAGCTCCGGAGGACAAGGCCCCGACGACCAGGACGCGACGACCAAGGCCCCAGCGGCCCAAGGCCGAGACGACCAAGGCCAAAGCGGTCAAGGAGTCGGTGGCCAAAGCCCCAGCGACGGTCCCAACAGCTCCGAAGCAGAAGAAAAAGTCAAAGGAGGGTAAGAGTTCTGTCACCCCTCTCTCGATCCCTCCCCCTGCCACCCCCGTCCAATCCCCCCCCACCCCGGCCACCCCTGCTGAGGATTCCACTTCCTCTTCCTCCTTCCCCTACTCCTCAGCAGGTGTCCTTTCCCCTGCCCCGGCAGCCACTCTCCCTCCCCAGACCATGGTAGCGGTGGAATTAACCTTTCCTCCACCCGCCGCTATCTATTCCGAGGAGGATTTTCCCCTTCTTGTCTCCCCAGTTCCAACCCGGGGAAAGAGGAAGGTGGAGGACAGCCCTGCTACTGAATCCTCCAAAAAGAAGATTCTGGATTTCGTAGGCGAAAAGGAGGATACCCTCCCTGAGCCAGAAGAGATGGAGCACATGGTTGAGACCCTGGTGGCCGAGCCAGAAGAGGAGGAACTGGTGGTCGCCGAGATCGAGGCCGCGCTGCTTGACCAGATGGAGGAAGAGGGCCTGCTGGTGATCCCGTCACCAGCAGTCAACACCGACGAGGGACCACCCGACCGGAGTGGTAACTAAGGTGTATTGCCTGCGCTAACTTTTTCTTTTTTCCCTACATGATGGCTAATATTAAGTTATTTTCCATTAATGTCAGGAGCATCAAGGACAAGTTCAGACGTCAGACTATTTATGCCTTCCTTACTTCCCAGTTGTGTGATGTTTATATGTTGCAGGAATGTTCCCTTCCCTCCTCTAGGTCCTTCAAACATCTGGCCAGGGAGGGTCCCACGGTCCATCCTACTGGTCCGGTGGGGGTGACTGCAAGTCTGCGGGGGTCGCAATTCTGATCAGGGGGGGGCGCATTCACGCTTGAGTCCGTCCAGGAGCTCATCTGCGGCAGGGCTCTTGTTGTAGATGGCAACTGGGCAGGAGAACCTGTCAGGTTCATCAACGTGTATGCGTCCCCACTGAAGAATGAGCGTTTGGAGCTTTTCCAGACCCTGCGGCTTCAGCTTGCCACCACCAGGACCTTAGTGATGGCCGGGGATTTCAACCTGCCCCATCGAGGAGGATGGTCGTAGTTCTGGCACATCTGCCAAGTTGGACATCACGTCCAAGCTGCTCATCGAGATGGTAACCGAGGCCTCTCTTCAGGACGTGGTGGGCTCCATGGGGAGAGGCTCCACGAACTATTCGTGGAGCCGACCCGATGGCTCACTCCGCTCCAGGATTGACTTTGTGTTCACCTCTCGGGCAGTCAGGCAGAGTAGACACTCGATGGTCCCTGCTTCTTCTCCGACCACAGAGCCATTCACTTACAAGGTGTCCTCGGCGACGGTTTTCCGTCCGGCCCCGGCTCCTGGAAGCTGAATTGTGCTCTGCTGGCTCAGGATGAAGTCGTGGAGGAGCTGAGAGCAGCCTACGCAATGTGGCAGTCCTACAAGGGTAGCTTCCAAACAGTCTCTGATTGGTGGGAATATGTTAAACTTGAGTTTCGCTGTTTCTTTCAGGCCAAGGGTCGACAACAGGCGTGTGAGAAGAGGAGGGACTTCAGAGGGCTGCAGCGCGAGCTGCGGTCGCTGCAGGACCTTCTTCACTGCGGCTGGGACGTGAGGGAGGAGCTGGAGGAGACCAAGAAGAGCCTGAAAAGGCACTTTGAGGAGGAGTCCAAGCGAATCGTCTTCCGTTCCAAAGTGGAGAATCTGGAGAAGGGTGAGAAATGTAACTCATTCTTTTTCAGGAAACTTCATGCCGGTCACACGCCCCTGAACGAGCTGCGAGACGAGAGCGGAAACATGCGACGTGGGAAGGAGGACGTGATGAGGGTCGTCAGCGACTTCTACAGCGAACTCTACTCCCACAAGACTACCGACCCCGACGCTGCTGATAAGTTCCTTTCAGGTATCACTAACCATCTTGATCCTGCAGGCACGGCAGCCTTGGACAAACCTCTGATGGTGGGCGAATTGCTCTCTGCCGCTAAATCCTTTAGGACCGGCAGGACCCCGGGCAGTGATGGTCTTCCAGCGGAGCTCTATGTAGCGCTGGGAGACCTCATCTGTCCGGACCTGTTGGACCTGTACGAGGAGATGGTGGTGGAGGGTAGAATGCCTCCATCTTTGAGGGAAGGAATGGTCATGATCCTGTACAAGCGGAAGGGAAAGAGGTGCGACCTGAGGAATTGGCGTCCCATCACTCTGCTCAACGTGGACTACAAGATCCTGGCCAAGACGATGGCGACACGACTTAAGACTGTCATCGGACGGATCATCAAACCGGACCAGACCTGCGGCATCCCTGGACGTCGCATCGCAGACAGCCTCGCTCTCGTGCGGGACACGGTCGAGTACATCAAGGTCCGCCGCGCACACGCGGCCCTGGTCTCCTTGGATCAGGAGAAGGCCTTCGACCGGGTTTCCCACGAGTTCATGGGCCGAGCTCTGCACCGGTTAGGTTTGGGTAACATGTTTTGTTCGTATGTCCGTCTGATGTATTTTGATATCCACAGCTCGGTGTTGGTGAACGGCTGGAAGACTGACCCCTTCCCTGTCCTCTCTGGGGTCAGACAAGGCTGCCCTCTATCACCTCTTCTTTTTGTTTGTGTTATAGAACTCTTCGCAGAGGCTATCCGGCAGAATGGAGAGATCAGAGGGATCACCGCACCGGGTCCGGGACGACACGAGGTCAAGTGCTCGCTCTACATGGACGACGTCACCGTCTTCTGCGCTGATCGTGGTTCAGTCGACGCCCTCGTCCAGACGTGTGAGAGGTTCGGCCGGGCTTCAGGGGCCAAAGTCAACTGCAGGAAGTCGGAAGCCATGCTCTTCGGGGATTGGCAGCCGGCCTCCTCCGCCCCCTTCCCCTTCAACATTCAACCGGATTTCCTCAAGGTGCTGGGAGTCTGGTTCGGGAAGGAAGGAGCGGCCCTCAAGTCCTGGCAAGAACGCTTGGCCAAAGTGAAGCAACGGATCGGACTCTGGAGCCTCAGACACCTCACTTGTGAGGGTAAGGCACTCGTCCTGCGTAATGAGGTCCTGCCCGTCTTGCAGTACACGGCGCAGGCCTGGCCCCCACACGTCACTGTGTGCAGGGCCATTACCAGGACAGTGTTTCACTTTGTCTGGGGATCCAAGATGGACAGAGTCAGGCGGGCCGTCATGTACAAGGAGCCTCGCAAGGGTGGGAAGGGCGTTCCAGATATCCCCACCCTCCTGCGATCCTCTTTTGTGTGTGATTGTGTCCGCCGGACTTTGCAAGTCAAGAATGGCTCCGCGGGCAGGTCCATGTCTCGCTTCTTCCTGCTTCCTCTTTGGAGGCGACTCGGCTGGGACAAGTGGGACAGCTCCTTCCCCTACAACTGGACGACGCCATGGTTCTACGGAGACGTCGTTCGATTTGTGGGGGAACATCAACTGGAGGGACTCAAGCCCGACTTGTGGAAGCCCAAAACTATCCACAAGCTCATCAGAGCCAAGGATGACGTGGAGAACATCACAGGACTTCACCAGGACACGCTGGAGACTGTGTGGACAAATGTGTCGTCTGACAGGCTGACCAACGGGCACAAGGACTTGTCGTGGATGGCGATTCAGGGCGGACTGCCCGTCCGGTCATTCATGCATGCCCGGAACCTGTGCAAGACCCGGTACTGCCCAAGGTGCCCCTTCGTGGAGGAAACATCTTTGCACACTTTTTGGGACTGCGGATTTGCACAGCGCCTGTTGACTGCCCTTGAGGACGACCTGAGGAACTCTGTCCCCAGGGCGAGCCTATCGCACCATTCTGTGCTTTACGGACTCTTCCCTGGGGTTCATACCGTCGGAGCCATCCAGGAGGCTTGGCGCCTTATGAACTGCTTCAAGGATGCCGTTTGGGTCGCCAGGAACCGGCTCATCTTGAGGAGGGAGAGGATGTCCATCCAGGACTGCCGCAGGCTGATCCACAGCCTGCTCAGAGACTATTCCATCGTGGACGGTCCGGAGGACGAGGATGAGGACTAAACCCCTCCTCCCCCTCTCCCCTTATGTGTCTTGTCTTTCAATAAAGCTTCGGGCCTGTGATTTTCCCCTCCCCATCCCCTTTTTCCCAATCCCCATCCCTTATCACGATTCGTCGTACTGTATTGATTGACATGCTTTTTCTTTCAGATTGAGTGTTTTGTGTAGCATAGGGGTGTGATGTGTCTAGTTAGTGCGTCGTATCCTCATGCTATGTAAATATGATGTAGAATTCTGTGTGTACTGGGCTGCGGCACTGTACACTGTCTGTTAACTTATTTTTTGTGCTAATAAAAGATATATTCAATCAAAAAATCTGTTCTTATCAGTTTAATATCTGATACGTCCCCTATCTGGGGACCATATATTAAATGGATTTTTAGAACAGGGAGATGGAAAAAGAGCTTGCTCTGTCCACTCCACGCATTGACCTGGTATTGCAGTATCTCCAGGACCGGTGCACCCCTTCTTTAATGCAGTTTCTAAAATCAGAAAGAATTGAATTCAATGCTTTTTGTTCATTTTGCTTGTTTGTCGGATTTTGGGATGGACTCTTTGGCTTTGCTTTTCTTCTCCTCATTGGATTTTTCATGTTAAAAGTTGCAGAAGCCAGATGACAAGCTCATTTTGGTTCAACTTCAGCAACTGTGCATTGCATTGCCATGTAATGTAATGTAATGCAATGCTATCTATCTAGCTCTCCCTCTATACTTCCTTTTGGATAAACAGACATACTAGGCAAGCATTTTGGAGCTTTCACATAAATAACTACAGGTGGTGAGATAAGCTGCACAATATAATTGACCTTTCAGTATATTGTTGCACACACACCATCTATTTAGCAAATGCCCTTGTTATCAACAGCAGCCTTTTAAACTCACCTGAGCTAACAGGTATGTGAGCTGGTTACTCTGCTGCGCTTAAAATTTCTTTTTTGGTTTGCTACAATGCCTTTTCTGAAACGTTGTCTCCCTCTGCTGGAACACTGACTTCTTTCATTTAATGCCTGCAGACTATAAAAGAGAAACCAACCCAAAAAGTTTGGTTGATTAGTCTGTGGCATTCTTTTAAACTGTTGCTTATGGCGGTCTCTGTGAGCTTCTCAGTGACATTCAGCCATCCAGGTATCCCGCCTGCAGTAGACGGAATGTGGCAATGGAACGCTGGCTGCGCGTGTCATAATAGGCTCTGAGCCTTTATATACCTGCGCACAGCAGCAGCCACCTTCAGTCTGCTGCTGGACAGCCAGCAGCAGCAGCAGCAGGAGAGGTAATTAATCAGCAACCCTCCTGCTAAGGGTAGACAGCTGCTCGTTCCACCCCCCCCCCCGCCTTAATTGGTTCTCCTCCCTTCCAACGGTGTTGAGGCGGGTGGGAACAGCCGGGGGTTGAGGGTACTGTGCTAAAAGAGGTGGAGTTATGCAGATGTAAAACGCGTGGATTGCAGCAGCAGCAAGCCGAAAAGTGCAGGCATGTGAGGGATCTAGAGGTTGACAGCATGTCTTCTTAACGGGAGTCCAGGTGGCCATCTCCACAAATGGACTTTTCAGAATCCTTGGGTGGCACCGTAGTCGGAAACCAATTCTGGTTATCGCTTCTCGGCCTTTTGGCTAAGATCAAGTGTAGTATCTGTTCTTATCAGTTTAATATCTGATACGTCCCCTATCTGGGGACCATATATTAAATGGATTTTTAGAAGAGGGAGATGGAAAAAGAGCTTGCTCTGTCCACTCCACGCATTGACCTGGTATTGCAGTATCTCCAGGACCGGTGCACCCCTTCTTTAATGCAGTTTCTAAAATCAGAAAGAATTGAATTCAATGCTTTTTGTTCATTTTGCTTGTTTGTCGGATTTTGGGATGGACTCTTTGGCTTTGCTTTTCTTCTCATTGGATTTTTCATGTTAAAAGTTGCAGAAGCCAGATGACAAGCTCATTTTGGTTCAACTTCAGCAACTGTGCATTGCATTGCCATGTAATGTAATGTAATGCAATGCTATCTATCTAGCTCTCCCTCTATACTTCCTTTTGGATAAACAGACATATTAGGCAAGCATTTTGGAGCTTTCACCTAAATAACTACAGGTGGTGAGATAAGCTGCACAATATAATTGACCTTTCAGTATATTGTTGCACACACACCATCTATTTAGCAAATGCCCTTGTTATCAACAGCAGCCTTTTAAACTCACCTGAGCTAACAGGTATGTGAGCTGGTTACTCTGCTGCGCTTAAAATTTCTTTTTTGGTTTGCTACAATGCCTTTTCTGAAACGTTGTCTCCCTCTGCTGGAACACTGACTTCTTTCATTTAATGCCTGCAGACTATAAAAGAGAAACCAACCCAAAAAGTTTGGTTGATTAGTCTGTGGCATTCTTTTAAACTGTTGCTTATGGCGGTCTCTGTGAGCTTCTCAGTGACATTCAGCCATCCAGGTATCCCGCCTGCAGTAGACGGAATGTGGCAATGGAACGCTGGCTGCGCGTGTCATAATAGGCTCTGAGCCTTTATATACCTGCGCACAGCAGCAGCCACCTTCAGTCAGCTGCTGGACAGCCAGCAGCAGCAGCAGGAGAGGTAATTAATCAGCAACCCTCCTGCTAAGGGTAGACAGCTGCTCGTTCCACCCCCCCCCCCACGCCTTAATTGGTTCTCCTCCCTTCCAACGGTGTTGAGGCGGGTGGGAACAGCCGGGGGTTGAGGGTACTGTGCTAAAAGAGGTGGAGTTATGCAGATCTAAAACGCGTGGATTGCAGCAGCAGCAAGCCGAAAAGTGCAGGCATGTGAGGGATCTAGAGGTTGACAGCATGTCTTCTTAACGGGAGTCCAGGTGGCCATCTCCACAAATGGACTTTTCAGAATCCTTGGGTGGCACCGTAGTCGGAAACCAATTCTGGTTATCGCTTCTCGGCCTTTTGGCTAAGATCAAGTGTAGTATCTGTTCTTATCAGTTTAATATCTGATATGTCCCCTATCTGGGGACCATATATTAAATGGATTTTTAGAACAGGGAGATGGAAAAAGAGCTTGCTCTGTCCACTCCACGCATTGACCTGGTATTGCACTATCTCCAGGACCGGTGCACCCCTTCTTTAATGCAGTTTCTAAAATCAGAAAGAATTGAATTCAATGCTTTTTGTTCATTTTGCTTGTTTGTCGGATTTTGGGATGGACTCTTTGGCTTTGCTTTTCTTCTCCTCATTGGATTTTTCATGTTAAAAGTTGCAGAAGCCAGATGACAAGCTCATTTTGGTTCAACTTCAGCAACTGTGCATTGCATTGCCATGTAATGTAATGTAATGCAATGCTATCTATCTAGCTCTCCCTCTATACTTCCTTTTGGATAAACAGACATACTAGGCAAGCATTTTGGAGCTTTCACCTAAATAACTACAGGTGGTGAGATAAGCTGCACAATATAATTGACCTTTCAGTATATTGTTGCACACACACCATCTATTTAGCAAATGCCCTTGTTATCAACAGCAGCCTTTTAAACTCACCTGAGCTAACAGGTATGTGAGCTGGTTACTCTGCTGCGCTTAAAATTTCTTTTTTGGTTTGCTACAATGCCTTTTCTGAAACGTTGTCTCCCTCTGCTGGAACACTGACTTCTTTCATTTAATGCCTGCAGACTATAAAAGAGAAACCAACCCAAAAAGTTTGGTTGATTAGTCTGTGGCATTCTTTTAAACTGTTGCTTATGGCGGTCTCTGTGAGCTTCTCAGTGACATTCAGCCATCCAGGTATCCCGCCTGCAGTAGACGGAATGTGGCAATGGAACGCTGGCTGCGCGTGTCATAATAGGCTCTGAGCCTTTATATACCTGCGCACAGCAGCAGCCACCTTCAGTCTGCTGCTGGACAGCCAGCAGCAGCAGCAGCAGGAGAGGTAATTAATCAGCAACCCTCCTGCTAAGGGTAGACAGCTGCTCGTTCCACCCCCCCCCCCCCGCCTTAATTGGTTCTCCTCCCTTCCAACGGTGTTGAGGCGGGTGGGAACAGCCGGGGGTTGAGGGTACTGTGCTAAAAGAGGTGGAGTTATGCAGATGTAAAACGCGTGGATTGCAGCAGCAGCAAGCCGAAAAGTGCAGGCATGTGAGGGATCTAGAGGTTGAGAGCATGTCTTCTTAACGGGAGTCCAGGTGGCCATCTCCACAAATGGACTTTTCAGAATCCTTGGGTGGCACCGTAGTCGGAAACCAATTCTGGTTATCGCTTCTCGGCCTTTTGGCTAAGATCAAGTGTAGTATCTGTTCTTATCAGTTTAATATCTGATACGTCCCCTATCTGGGGACCATATATTAAATGGATTTTTAGAACAGGGAGATGGAAAAAGAGCTTGCTCTGTCCACTCCACGCATTGACCTGGTATTGCAGTATCTCCAGGACCGGTGCACCCCTTCTTTAATGCAGTTTCTAAAATCAGAAAGAATTGAATTCAATGCTTTTTGTTCATTTTGCTTGTTTGTCGGATTTTGGGATGGACTCTTTGGCTTTGCTTTTCTTCTCCTCATTGGATTTTTCATGTTAAAAGTTGCAGAAGCCAGATGACAAGCTCATTTTGGTTCAACTTCAGCAACTGTGCATTGCATTGCCATGTAATGTAATGTAATGCAATGCTATCTATCTAGCTCTCCCTCTATACTTCCTTTTGGATAAACAGACATATTAGGCAAGCATTTTGGAGCTTTCACCTAAATAACTACAGGTGGTGAGATAAGCTGCACAATATAATTGACCTTTCAGTATATTGTTGCACACACACCATCTATTTAGCAAATGCCCTTGTTATCAACAGCAGCCTTTTAAACTCACCTGAGCTAACAGGTATGTGAGCTGGTTACTCTGCTGCGCTTAAAATTTCTTTTTTGGTTTGCTACAATGCCTTTTCTGAAACGTTGTCTCCCTCTGCTGGAACACTGACTTCTTTCATTTAATGCCTGCAGACTATAAAAGAGAAACCAACCCAAAAAGTTTGGTTGATTAGTCTGTGGCATTCTTTTAAACTGTTGCTTATGGCGGTCTCTGTGAGCTTCTCAGTGACATTCAGCCATCCAGGTATCCCGCCTGCAGTAGACGGAATGTGGCAATGGAACGCTGGCTGCGCGTGTCATAATAGGCTCTGAGCCTTTATATACCTGCGCACAGCAGCAGCCACCTTCAGTCTGCTGCTGGACAGCCAGCAGCAGCAGCAGCAGGAGAGGTAATTAATCAGCAACCCTCCTGCTAATGGTAGACAGCTGCTCGTTCCACCCCCCCCCCCGCCTTAATTGGTTCTCCTCCCTTCCAACGGTGTTGAGGCGGGTGGGAACAGCCGGGGGTTGAGGGTACTGTGCTAAAAGAGGTGGAGTTATGCAGATCTAAAACGCGTGGATTGCAGCAGCAGCAAGCCGAAAAGTGCAGGCATGTGAGGGATCTAGAGGTTGACAGCATGTCTTCTTAACGGGAGTCCAGGTGGCCATCTCCACAAATGGACTTTTCAGAATCCTTGGGTGGCACCGTAGTCGGAAACCAATTCTGGTTATCGCTTCTCGGCCTTTTGGCTAAGATCAAGTGTAGTATCTGTTCTTATCAGTTTAATATCTGATACGTCCCCTATCTGGGGACCATATATTAAATGGATTTTTAGAACAGGGAGATGGAAAAAGAGCTTGCTCTGTCCACTCCACGCATTGACCTGGTATTGCAGTATCTCCAGGACCGGTGCACCCCTTCTTTAATGCAGTTTCTAAAATCAGAAAGAATTGAATTCAATGCTTTTTGTTCATTTTGCTTGTTTGTCGGATTTTGGGATGGACTCTTTGGCTTTGCTTTTCTTCTCCTCATTGGATTTTTCATGTTAAAAGTTGCAGAAGCCAGATGACAAGCTCATTTTGGTTCAACTTCAGCAACTGTGCATTGCATTGCCATGTAATGTAATGTAATGCAATGCTATCTATCTAGCTCTCCCTCTATACTTCCTTTTGGATAAACAGACATATTAGGCAAGCATTTTGGAGCTTTCACCTAAATAACTACAGGTGGTGAGATAAGCTGCACAATATAATTGACCTTTCAGTATATTGTTGCACACACACCATCTATTTAGCAAATGCCCTTGTTATCAACAGCAGCCTTTTAAACTCACCTGAGCTAACAGGTATGTGAGCTGGTTACTCTGCTGCGCTTAAAATTTCTTTTTTGGTTTGCTACAATGCCTTTTCTGAAACGTTGTCTCCCTCTGCTGGAACACTGACTTCTTTCATTTAATGCCTGCAGACTATAAAAGAGAAACCAACCCAAAAAGTTTGGTTGATTAGTCTGTGGCATTCTTTTAAACTGTTGCTTATGGCGGTCTCTGTGAGCTTCTCAGTGACATTCAGCCATCCAGGTATCCCGCCTGCAGTAGACGGAATGTGGCAATGGAACGCTGGCTGCGCGTGTCATAATAGGCTCTGAGCCTTTATATACCTGCGCACAGCAGCAGCCACCTTCAGTCTGCTGCTGGACAGCCAGCAGCAGCAGCAGCAGGAGAGGTAATTAATCAGCAACCCTCCTGCTAAGGGTAGACAGCTGCTCGTTCCACCCCCCCCCCCCGCCTTAATTGGTTCTCCTCCCTTCCAACGGTGTTGAGGCGGGTGGGAACAGCCGGGGGTTGAGGGTACTGTGCTAAAAGAGGTGGAGTTATGCAGATCTAAAACGCGTGGATTGCAGCAGCAGCAAGCCGAAAAGTGCAGGCATGTGAGGGATCTAGAGGTTGACAGCATGTCTTCTTAACGGGAGTCCAGGTGGCCATCTCCACAAATGGACTTTTCAGAATCCTTGGGTGGCACCGTAGTCGGAAACCAATTCTGGTTATCGCTTCTCGGCCTTTTGGCTAAGATCAAGTGTAGTATCTGTTCTTATCAGTTTAATATCTGATACGTCCCCTATCTGGGGACCATATATTAAATGGATTTTTAGAACAGGGAGATGGAAAAAGAGCTTGCTCTGTCCACTCCACGCATTGACCTGGTATTGCAGTATCTCCAGGACCGGTGCACCCCTTCTTTAATGCAGTTTCTAAAATCAGAAAGAATTGAATTCAATGCTTTTTGTTCATTTTGCTTGTTTGTCGGATTTTGGGATGGACTCTTTGGCTTTGCTTTTCTTCTCCTCATTGGATTTTTCATGTTAAAAGTTGCAGAAGCCAGATGACAAGCTCATTTTGGTTCAACTTCAGCAACTGTGCATTGCATTGCCATGTAATGTAATGTAATGCAATGCTATCTATCTAGCTCTCCCTCTATACTTCCTTTTGGATAAACAGACATATTAGGCAAGCATTTTGGAGCTTTCACCTAAATAACTACAGGTGGTGAGATAAGCTGCACAATATAATTGACCTTTCAGTATATTGTTGCACACACACCATCTATTTAGCAAATGCCCTTGTTATCAACAGCAGCCTTTTAAACTCACCTGAGCTAACAGGTATGTGAGCTGGTTACTCTGCTGCGCTTAAAATTTCTTTTTTGGTTTGCTACAATGCCTTTTCTGAAACGTTGTCTCCCTCTGCTGGAACACTGACTTCTTTCATTTAATGCCTGCAGACTATAAAAGAGAAACCAACCCAAAAAGTTTGGTTGATTAGTCTGTGGCATTCTTTTAAACTGTTGCTTATGGCGGTCTCTGTGAGCTTCTCAGTGACATTCAGCCATCCAGGTATCCCGCCTGCAGTAGACGGAATGTGGCAATGGAACGCTGGCTGCGCGTGTCATAATAGGCTCTGAGCCTTTATATACCTGCGCACAGCAGCAGCCACCTTCAGTCTGCTGCTGGACAGCCAGCAGCAGCAGCAGCAGGAGAGGTAATTAATCAGCAACCCTCCTGCTAATGGTAGACAGCTGCTCGTTCCACCCCCCCCCCCCCCGCCTTAATTGGTTCTCCTCCCTTCCAACGGTGTTGAGGCGGGTGGGAACAGCCGGGGGTTGAGGGTACTGTGCTAAAAGAGGTGGAGTTATGCAGATCTAAAACGCGTGGATTGCAGCAGCAGCAAGCCGAAAAGTGCAGGCATGTGAGGGATCTAGAGGTTGACAGCATGTCTTCTTAACGGGAGTCCAGGTGGCCATCTCCACAAATGGACTTTTCAGAATCCTTGGGTGGCACCGTAGTCGGAAACCAATTCTGGTTATCGCTTCTCGGCCTTTTGGCTAAGATCAAGTGTAGTATCTGTTCTTATCAGTTTAATATCTGATACGTCCCCTATCTGGGGACCATATATTAAATGGATTTTTAGAACAGGGAGATGGAAAAAGAGCTTGCTCTGTCCACTCCACGCATTGACCTGGTATTGCAGTATCTCCAGGACCGGTGCACCCCTTCTTTAATGCAGTTTCTAAAATCAGAAAGAATTGAATTCAATGCTTTTTGTTCATTTTGCTTGTTTGTCGGATTTTGGGATGGACTCTTTGGCTTTGCTTTTCTTCTCCTCATTGGATTTTTCATGTTAAAAGTTGCAGAAGCCAGATGACAAGCTCATTTTGGTTCAACTTCAGCAACTGTGCATTGCATTGCCATGTAATGTAATGTAATGCAATGCTATCTATCTAGCTCTCCCTCTATACTTCCTTTTGGATAAACAGACATATTAGGCAAGCATTTTGGAGCTTTCACCTAAATAACTACAGGTGGTGAGATAAGCTGCACAATATAATTGACCTTTCAGTATATTGTTGCACACACACCATCTATTTAGCAAATGCCCTTGTTATCAACAGCAGCCTTTTAAACTCACCTGAGCTAACAGGTATGTGAGCTGGTTACTCTGCTGCGCTTAAAATTTCTTTTTTGGTTTGCTACAATGCCTTTTCTGAAACGTTGTCTCCCTCTGCTGGAACACTGACTTCTTTCATTTAATGCCTGCAGACTATAAAAGAGAAACCAACCCAAAAAGTTTGGTTGATTAGTCTGTGGCATTCTTTTAAACTGTTGCTTATGGCGGTCTCTGTGAGCTTCTCAGTGACATTCAGCCATCCAGGTATCCCGCCTGCAGTAGACGGAATGTGGCAATGGAACGCTGGCTGCGCGTGTCATAATAGGCTCTGAGCCTTTATATACCTGCGCACAGCAGCAGCCACCTTCAGTCTGCTGCTGGACAGCCAGCAGCAGCAGCAGCAGGAGAGGTAATTAATCAGCAACCCTCCTGCTAAGGGTAGACAGCTGCTCGTTCCACCCCCCCCCCCCCGCCTTAATTGGTTCTCCTCCCTTCCAACGGTGTTGAGGCGGGTGGGAACAGCCGGGGGTTGAGGGTACTGTGCTAAAAGAGGTGGAGTTATGCAGATCTAAAACGCGTGGATTGCAGCAGCAGCAAGCCGAAAAGTGCAGGCATGTGAGGGATCTAGAGGTTGACAGCATGTCTTCTTAACGGGAGTCCAGGTGGCCATCTCCACAAATGGACTTTTCAGAATCCTTGGGTGGCACCGTAGTCGGAAACCAATTCTGGTTATCGCTTCTCGGCCTTTTGGCTAAGATCAAGTGTAGTATCTGTTCTTATCAGTTTAATATCTGATACGTCCCCTATCTGGGGACCATATATTAAATGGATTTTTAGAACAGGGAGATGGAAAAAGAGCTTGCTCTGTCCACTCCACGCATTGACCTGGTATTGCAGTATCTCCAGGACCGGTGCACCCCTTCTTTAATGCAGTTTCTAAAATCAGAAAGAATTGAATTCAATGCTTTTTGTTCATTTTGCTTGTTTGTCGGATTTTGGGATGGACTCTTTGGCTTTGCTTTTCTTCTCCTCATTGGATTTTTCATGTTAAAAGTTGTAGAAGCCAGATGACAAGCTCATTTTGGTTCAACTTCAGCAACTGTGCATTGCATTGCCATGTAATGTAATGTAATGCAATGCTATCTATCTAGCTCTCCCTCTATACTTCCTTTTGGATAAACAGACATATTAGGCAAGCATTTTGGAGCTTTCACCTAAATAACTACAGGTGGTGAGATAAGCTGCACAATATAATTGACCTTTCAGTATATTGTTGCACACACACCATCTATTTAGCAAATGCCCTTGTTATCAACAGCAGCCTTTTAAACTCACCTGAGCTAACAGGTATGTGAGCTGGTTACTCTGCTGCGCTTAAAATTTCTTTTTTGGTTTGCTACAATGCCTTTTCTGAAACGTTGTCTCCCTCTGCTGGAACACTGACTTCTTTCATTTAATGCCTGCAGACTATAAAAGAGAAACCAACCCAAAAAGTTTGGTTGATTAGTCTGTGGCATTCTTTTAAACTGTTGCTTATGGCGGTCTCTGTGAGCTTCTCAGTGACATTCAGCCATCCAGGTATCCCGCCTGCAGTAGACGGAATGTGGCAATGGAACGCTGGCTGCGCGTGTCATAATAGGCTCTGAGCCTTTATATACCTGCGCACAGCAGCAGCCACCTTCAGTCTGCTGCTGGACAGCCAGCAGCAGCAGCAGCAGCAGGAGAGGTAATTAATCAGCAACCCTCCTGCTAAGGGTAGACAGCTGCTCGTTCCACCCCCCCCCCCCGCCTTAATTGGTTCTCCTCCCTTCCAACGGTGTTGAGGCGGGTGGGAACAGCCGGGGGTTGAGGGTACTGTGCTAAAAGAGGTGGAGTTATGCAGATCTAAAACGCGTGGATTGCAGCAGCAGCAAGCCGAAAAGTGCAGGCATGTGAGGGATCTAGAGGTTGACAGCATGTCTTCTTAACGGGAGTCCAGGTGGCCATCTCCACAAATGGACTTTTCAGAATCCTTGGGTGGCACCGTAGTCGGAAACCAATTCTGGTTATCGCTTCTCGGCCTTTTGGCTAAGATCAAGTGTAGTATCTGTTCTTATCAGTTTAATATCTGATACGTCCCCTATCTGGGGACCATATATTAAATGGATTTTTAGAACAGGGAGATGGAAAAAGAGCTTGCTCTGTCCACTCCACGCATTGACCTGGTATTGCAGTATCTCCAGGACCGGTGCACCCCTTCTTTAATGCAGTTTCTAAAATCAGAAAGAATTGAATTCAATGCTTTTTGTTCATTTTGCTTGTTTGTCGGATTTTGGGATGGACTCTTTGGCTTTGCTTTTCTTCTCCTCATTGGATTTTTCATGTTAAAAGTTGCAGAAGCCAGATGACAAGCTCATTTTGGTTCAACTTCAGCAACTGTGCATTGCATTGCCATGTAATGTAATGTAATGCAATGCTATCTATCTAGCTCTCCCTCTATACTTCCTTTTGGATAAACAGACATATTAGGCAAGCATTTTGGAGCTTTCACCTAAATAACTACAGGTGGTGAGATAAGCTGCACAATATAATTGACCTTTCAGTATATTGTTGCACACACACCATCTATTTAGCAAATGCCCTTGTTATCAACAGCAGCCTTTTAAACTCACCTGAGCTAACAGGTATGTGAGCTGGTTACTCTGCTGCGCTTAAAATTTCTTTTTTGGTTTGCTACAATGCCTTTTCTGAAACGTTGTCTCCCTCTGCTGGAACACTGACTTCTTTCATTTAATGCCTGCAGACTATAAAAGAGAAACCAACCCAAAAAGTTTGGTTGATTAGTCTGTGGCATTCTTTTAAACTGTTGCTTATGGCGGTCTCTGTGAGCTTCTCAGTGACATTCAGCCATCCAGGTATCCCGCCTGCAGTAGACGGAATGTGGCAATGGAACGCTGGCTGCGCGTGTCATAATAGGCTCTGAGCCTTTATATACCTGCGCACAGCAGCAGCCACCTTCAGTCTGCTGCTGGACAGCCAGCAGCAGCAGCAGCAGGAGAGGTAATTAATCAGCAACCCTCCTGCTAAGGGTAGACAGCTGCTCGTTCCACCCCCCCCCCCCGCCTTAATTGGTTCTCCTCCCTTCCAACGGTGTTGAGGCGGGTGGGAACAGCCGGGGGTTGAGGGTACTGTGCTAAAAGAGGTGGAGTTATGCAGATCTAAAACGCGTGGATTGCAGCAGCAGCAAGCCGAAAAGTGCAGGCATGTGAGGGATCTAGAGGTTGACAGCATGTCTTCTTAACGGGAGTCCAGGTGGCCATCTCCACAAATGGACTTTTCAGAATCCTTGGGTGGCACCGTAGTCGGAAACCAATTCTGGTTATCGCTTCTCGGCCTTTTGGCTAAGATCAAGTGTAGTATCTGTTCTTATCAGTTTAATATCTGATACGTCCCCTATCTGGGGACCATATATTAAATGGATTTTTAGAACAGGGAGATGGAAAAAGAGCTTGCTCTGTCCACTCCACGCATTGACCTGGTATTGCAGTATCTCCAGGACCGGTGCACCCCTTCTTTAATGCAGTTTCTAAAATCAGAAAGAATTGAATTCAATGCTTTTTGTTCATTTTGCTTGTTTGTCGGATTTTGGGATGGACTCTTTGGCTTTGCTTTTCTTCTCCTCATTGGATTTTTCATGTTAAAAGTTGCAGAAGCCAGATGACAAGCTCATTTTGGTTCAACTTCAGCAACTGTGCATTGCATTGCCATGTAATGTAATGTAATGCAATGCTATCTATCTAGCTCTCCCTCTATACTTCCTTTTGGATAAACAGACATATTAGGCAAGCATTTTGGAGCTTTCACCTAAATAACTACAGGTGGTGAGATAAGCTGCACAATATAATTGACCTTTCAGTATATTGTTGCATACACACCATCTATTTAGCAAATGCCCTTGTTATCAACAGCAGCCTTTTAAACTCACCTGAGCTAACAGGTATGTGAGCTGGTTACTCTGCTGCGCTTAAAATTTCTTTTTTGGTTTGCTACAATGCCTTTTCTGAAACGTTGTCTCCCTCTGCTGGAACACTGACTTCTTTCATTTAATGCCTGCAGACTATAAAAGAGAAACCAACCCAAAAAGTTTGGTTGATTAGTCTGTGGCATTCTTTTAAACTGTTGCTTATGGCGGTCTCTGTGAGCTTCTCAGTGACATTCAGCCATCCAGGTATCCCGCCTGCAGTAGACGGAATGTGGCAATGGAACGCTGGCTGCGCGTGTCATAATAGGCTCTGAGCCTTTATATACCTGCGCACAGCAGCAGTCACCTTCAGTCTGCTGCTGGACAGCCAGCAGCAGCAGCAGCAGGAGAGGTAATTAATCAGCAACCCTCCTGCTAAGGGTAGACAGCTGCTCGTTCCACCCCCCCCCCCGCCTTAATTGGTTCTCCTCCCTTCCAACGATGTTGAGGCGGGTGGGAACAGCCGGGGGTTGAGGGTACTGTGCTAAAAGAGGTGGAGTTATGCAGATCTAAAACGCGTGGATTGCAGCAGCAGCAAGCCGAAAAGTGCAGGCATGTGAGGGATCTAGAGGTTGACAGCATGTCTTCTTAACGGGAGTCCAGGTGGCCATCTCCACAAATGGACTTTTCAGAATCCTTGGGTGGCACCGTAGTCGGAAACCAATTCTGGTTATCGCTTCTCGGCCTTTTGGCTAAGATCAAGTGTAGTATCTGTTCTTATCAGTTTAATATCTGATACGTCCCCTATCTGGGGACCATATATTAAATGGATTTTTAGAACAGGGAGATGGAAAAAGAGCTTGCTCTGTCCACTCCACGCATTGACCTGGTATTGCAGTATCTCCAGGACCGGTGCACCCCTTCTTTAATGCAGTTTCTAAAATCAGAAAGAATTGAATTCAATGCTTTTTGTTCATTTTGCTTGTTTGTCGGATTTTGGGATGGACTCTTTGGCTTTGCTTTTCTTCTCCTCATTGGATTTTTCATGTTAAAAGTTGCAGAAGCCAGATGACAAGCTCATTTTGGTTCAACTTCAGCAACTGTGCATTGCATTGCCATGTAATGTAATGTAATGCAATGCTATCTATCTAGCTCTCCCTCTATACTTCCTTTTGGATAAACAGACATATTAGGCAAGCATTTTGGAGCTTTCACCTAAATAACTACAGGTGGTGAGATAAGCTGCACAATATAATTGACCTTTCAGTATATTGTTGCACACACACCATCTATTTAGCAAATGCCCTTGTTATCAACAGCTGCCTTTTAAACTCACCTGAGCTAACAGGTATGTGAGCTGGTTACTCTGCTGCGCTTAAAATTTCTTTTTTGGTTTGCTACAATGCCTTTTCTGAAACGTTGTCTCCCTCTGCTGGAACACTGACTTCTTTCATTTAATGCCTGCAGACTATAAAAGAGAAACCAACCCAAAAAGTTTGGTTGATTAGTCTGTGGCATTCTTTTAAACTGTTGCTTATGGCGGTCTCTGTGAGCTTCTCAGTGACATTCAGCCATCCAGGTATCCCGCCTGCAGTAGACGGAATGTGGCAATGGAACGCTGGCTGCGCGTGTCATAATAGGCTCTGAGCCTTTATATACCTGCGCACAGCAGCAGCCACCTTCAGTCTGCTGCTGGACAGCCAGCAGCAGCAGCAGCAGGAGAGGTAATTAATCAGCAACCCTCCTGCTAAGGGTAGACAGCTGCTCGTTCCACCCCCCCCCCCCCGCCTTAATTGGTTCTCCTCCCTTCCAACGGTGTTGAGGCGGGTGGGAACAGCCGGGGGTTGAGGGTACTGTGCTAAAAGAGGTGGAGTTATGCAGATCTAAAACGCGTGGATTGCAGCAGCAGCAAGCCGAAAAGTGCAGGCATGTGAGGGATCTAGAGGTTGACAGCATGTCTTCTTAACGGGAGTCCAGGTGGCCATCTCCACAAATGGACTTTTCAGAATCCTTGGGTGGCACCGTAGTCGGAAACCAATTCTGGTTATCGCTTCTCGGCCTTTTGGCTAAGATCAAGTGTAGTATCTGTTCTTATCAGTTTAATATCTGATACGTCCCCTATCTGGGGACCATATATTAAATGGATTTTTAGAACAGGGAGATGGAAAAAGAGCTTGCTCTGTCCACTCCACGCATTGACCTGGTATTGCAGTATCTCCAGGACCGGTGCACCCCTTCTTTAATGCAGTTTCTAAAATCAGAAAGAATTGAATTCAATGCTTTTTGTTCATTTTGCTTGTTTGTCGGATTTTGGGATGGACTCTTTGGCTTTGCTTTTCTTCTCCTCATTGGATTTTTCATGTTAAAAGTTGCAGAAGCCAGATGACAAGCTCATTTTGGTTCAACTTCAGCAACTGTGCATTGCATTGCCATGTAATGTAATGTAATGCAATGCTATCTATCTAGCTCTCCCTCTATACTTCCTTTTGGATAAACAGACATATTAGGCAAGCATTTTGGAGCTTTCACCTAAATAACTACAGGTGGTGAGATAAGCTGCACAATATAATTGACCTTTCAGTATATTGTTGCACACACACCATCTATTTAGCAAATGCCCTTGTTATCAACAGCAGCCTTTTAAACTCACCTGAGCTAACAGGTATGTGAGCTGGTTACTCTGCTGCGCTTAAAATTTCTTTTTTGGTTTGCTACAATGCCTTTTCTGAAACGTTGTCTCCCTCTGCTGGAACACTGACTTCTTTCATTTAATGCCTGCAGACTATAAAAGAGAAACCAACCCAAAAAGTTTGGTTGATTAGTCTGTGGCATTCTTTTAAACTGTTGCTTATGGCGGTCTCTGTGAGCTTCTCAGTGACATTCAGCCATCCAGGTATCCCGCCTGCAGTAGACGGAATGTGGCAATGGAACGCTGGCTGCGCGTGTCATAATAGGCTCTGAGCCTTTATATACCTGCGCACAGCAGCAGCCACCTTCAGTCTGCTGCTGGACAGCCAGCAGCAGCAGCAGCAGGAGAGGTAATTAATCAGCAACCCTCCTGCTAAGGGTAGACAGCTGCTCGTTCCACCCCCCCCCACCCCGCCTTAATTGGTTCTCCTCCCTTCCAACGGTGTTGAGGCGGGTGGGAACAGCCGGGGGTTGAGGGTACTGTGCTAAAAGAGGTGGAGTTATGCAGATCTAAAACGCGTGGATTGCAGCAGCAGCAAGCCGAAAAGTGCAGGCATGTGAGGGATCTAGAGGTTGACAGCATGTCTTCTTAACGGGAGTCCAGGTGGCCATCTCCACAAATGGACTTTTCAGAATCCTTGGGTGGCACCGTAGTCGGAAACCAATTCTGGTTATCGCTTCTCGGCCTTTTGGCTAAGATCAAGTGTAGTATCTGTTCTTATCAGTTTAATATCTGATACGTCCCCTATCTGGGGACCATATATTAAATGGATTTTTAGAACAGGGAGATGGAAAAAGAGCTTGCTCTGTCCACTCCACGCATTGACCTGGTATTGCAGTATCTCCAGGACCGGTGCACCCCTTCTTTAATGCAGTTTCTAAAATCAGAAAGAATTGAATTCAATGCTTTTTGTTCATTTTGCTTGTTTGTCGGATTTTGGGATGGACTCTTTGGCTTTGCTTTTCTTCTCCTCATTGGATTTTTCATGTTAAAAGTTGCAGAAGCCAGATGACAAGCTCATTTTGGTTCAACTTCAGCAACTGTGCATTGCATTGCCATGTAATGTAATGTAATGCAATGCTATCTATCTAGCTCTCCCTCTATACTTCCTTTTGGATAAACAGACATATTAGGCAAGCATTTTGGAGCTTTCACCTAAATAACTACAGGTGGTGAGATAAGCTGCACAATATAATTGACCTTTCAGTATATTGTTGCACACACACCATCTATTTAGCAAATGCCCTTGTTATCAACAGCAGCCTTTTAAACTCACCTGAGCTAACAGGTATGTGAGCTGGTTACTCTGCTGCGCTTAAAATTTCTTTTTTGGTTTGCTACAATGCCTTTTCTGAAACGTTGTCTCCCTCTGCTGGAACACTGACTTCTTTCATTTAATGCCTGCAGACTATAAAAGAGAAACCAACCCAAAAAGTTTGGTTGATTAGTCTGTGGCATTCTTTTAAACTGTTGCTTATGGCGGTCTCTGTGAGCTTCTCAGTGACATTCAGCCATCCAGGTATCCCGCCTGCAGTAGACGGAATGTGGCAATGGAACGCTGGCTGCGCGTGTCATAATAGGCTCTGAGCCTTTATATACCTGCGCACAGCAGCAGCCACCTTCAGTCTGCTGCTGGACAGCCAGCAGCAGCAGCAGCAGGAGAGGTAATTAATCAGCAACCCTCCTGCTAAGGGTAGACAGCTGCTCGTTCCACCCCCCCCCCCGCCTTAATTGGTTCTCCTCCCTTCCAACGGTGTTGAGGCGGGTGGGAACAGCCGGGGGTTGAGGGTACTGTGCTAAAAGAGGTGGAGTTATGCAGATCTAAAACGCGTGGATTGCAGCAGCAGCAAGCCGAAAAGTGCAGGCATGTGAGGGATCTAGAGGTTGACAGCATGTCTTCTTAACGGGAGTCCAGGTGGCCATCTCCACAAATGGACTTTTCAGAATCCTTGGGTGGCACCGTAGTCGGAAACCAATTCTGGTTATCGCTTCTCGGCCTTTTGGCTAAGATCAAGTGTAGTATCTGTTCTTATCAGTTTAATATCTGATACGTCCCCTATCTGGGGACCATATATTAAATGGATTTTTAGAACAGGGAGATGGAAAAAGAGCTTGCTCTGTCCACTCCACGCATTGACCTGGTATTGCAGTATCTTCAGGACCGGTGCACCCCTTCTTTAATGCAGTTTCTAAAATCAGAAAGAATTGAATTCAATGCTTTTTGTTCATTTTGCTTGTTTGTCGGATTTTGGGATGGACTCTTTGGCTTTGCTTTTCTTCTCCTCATTGGATTTTTCATGTTAAAAGTTGCAGAAGCCACATGACAAGCTCATTTTGGTTCAACTTCAGCAACTGTGCATTGCATTGCCATGTAATGTAATGTAATGCAATGCTATCTATCTAGCTTTCCCTCTATACTTCCTTTTGGATAAACAGACATATTAGGCAAGCATTTTGGAGCTTTCACCTAAATAACTACAGGTGGTGAGATAAGCTGCACAATATAATTGACCTTTCAGTATATTGTTGCATACACACCATCTATTTAGCAAATGCCCTTGTTATCAACAGCAGCCTTTTAAACTCACCTGAGCTAACAGGTATGTGAGCTGGTTACTCTGCTGCGCTTAAAATTTATTTTTTGGTTTGCTACAATGCCTTTTCTGAAACGTTGTCTCCCTCTGCTGGAACACTGACTTCTTTCATTTAATGCCTGCAGACTATAAAAGAGAAACCAACCCAAAAAGTTTGGTTGATTAGTCTGTGGCATTCTTTTAAACTGTTGCTTATGGCGGTCTCTGTGAGCTTCTCAGTGACATTCAGCCATCCAGGTATCCCGCCTGCAGTAGACGGAATGTGGCAATGGAACGCTGGCTGCGCGTGTCATAATAGGCTCTGAGCCTTTATATACCTGCGCACAGCAGCAGTCACCTTCAGTCTGCTGCTGGACAGCCAGCAGCAGCAGCAGCAGGAGAGGTAATTAATCAGCAACCCTCCTGCTAAGGGTAGACAGCTGCTCGTTCCACCCCCCCCCCCGCCTTAATTGGTTCTCCTCCCTTCCAACGATGTTGAGGCGGGTGGGAACAGCCGGGGGTTGAGGGTACTGTGCTAAAAGAGGTGGAGTTATGCAGATCTAAAACGCGTGGATTGCAGCAGCAGCAAGCCGAAAAGTGCAGGCATGTGAGGGATCTAGAGGTTGACAGCATGTCTTCTTAACGGGAGTCCAGGTGGCCATCTCCACAAATGGACTTTTCAGAATCCTTGGGTGGCACCGTAGTCGGAAACCAATTCTGGTTATCGCTTCTCGGCCTTTTGGCTAAGATCAAGTGTAGTATCTGTTCTTATCAGTTTAATATCTGATACGTCCCCTATCTGGGGACCATATATTAAATGGATTTTTAGAACAGGGAGATGGAAAAAGAGCTTGCTCTGTCCACTCCACGCATTGACCTGGTATTGCAGTATCTCCAGGACCGGTGCACCCCTTCTTTAATGCAGTTTCTAAAATCAGAAAGAATTGAATTCAATGCTTTTTGTTCATTTTGCTTGTTTGTCGCATTTTGGGATGGACTCTTTGGCTTTGCTTTTCTTCTCCTCATTGGATTTTTCATGTTAAAAGTTGCAGAAGCCAGATGACAAGCTCATTTTGGTTCAACTTCAGCAACTGTGCATTGCATTGCCATGTAATGTAATGTAATGCAATGCTATCTATCTAGCTCTCCCTCTATACTTCCTTTTGGATAAACAGACATATTAGGCAAGCATTTTGGAGCTTTCACCTAAATAACTACTGGTGGTGAGATAAGCTGCACAATATAATTGACCTTTCAGTATATTGTTGCACACACACCATCTATTTAGCAAATGCCCTTGTTATCAACAGCAGCCTTTTAAACTCACCTGAGCTAACAGGTATGTGAGCTGGTTACTCTGCTGCGCTTAAAATTTCTTTTTTGGTTTGCTACAATGCCTTTTCTGAAACGTTGTCTCCCTCTGCTGGAACACTGACTTCTTTCATTTAATGCCTGCAGACTATAAAAGAGAAACCAACCCAAAAAGTTTGGTTGATTAGTCTGTGGCATTCTTTTAAACTGTTGCTTATGGCGGTCTCTGTGAGCTTCTCAGTGACATTCAGCCATCCAGGTATCCCGCCTGCAGTAGACGGAATGTGGCAATGGAACGCTGGCTGCGCGTGTCATAATAGGCTCTGAGCCTTTATATACCTGCGCACAGCAGCAGCCACCTTCAGTCTGCTGCTGGACAGCCAGCAGCAGCAGCAGCAGGAGAGGTAATTAATCAGCAACCCTCCTGCTAAGGGTAGACAGCTGCTCGTTCCACCCCCCCCCCGCCTTAATTGGTTCTCCTCCCTTCCAACGGTGTTGAGGCGGGTGGGAACAGCCGGGGGTTGAGGGTACTGTGCTAAAAGAGGTGGAGTTATGCAGATCTAAAACGCGTGGATTGCAGCAGCAGCAAGCCGAAAAGTGCAGGCATGTGAGGGATCTAGAGGTTGACAGCATGTCTTCTTAACGGGAGTCCAGGTGGCCATCTCCACAAATGGACTTTTCAGAATCCTTGGGTGGCACCGTAGTCGGAAACCAATTCTGGTTATCGCTTCTCGGCCTTTTGGCTAAGATCAAGTGTAGTATCTGTTCTTATCAGTTTAATATCTGATATGTCCCCTATCTGGGGACCATATATTAAATGGATTTTTAGAACAGGGAGATGGAAAAAGAGCTTGCTCTGTCCACTCCACGCATTGACCTGGTATTGCAGTATCTCCAGGACCGGTGCACCCCTTCTTTAATGCAGTTTCTAAAATCAGAAAGAATTGAATTCAATGCTTTTTGTTCATTTTGCTTGTTTGTCGGATTTTGGGATGGACTCTTTGGCTTTGCTTTTCTTCTCCTCATTGGATTTTTCATGTTAAAAGTTGCAGAAGCCAGATGACAAGCTCATTTTGGTTCAACTTCAGCAACTGTGCATTGCATTGCCATGTAATGTAATGTAATGCAATGCTATCTATCTAGCTCTCCCTCTATACTTCCTTTTGGATAAACAGACATATTAGGCAAGCATTTTGGAGCTTTCACCTAAATAACTACAGGTGGTGAGATAAGCTGCACAATATAATTGACCTTTCAGTATATTGTTGCACACACACCATCTATTTAGCAAATGCCCTTGTTATCAACAGCAGCCTTTTAAACTCACCTGAGCTAACAGGTATGTGAGCTGGTTACTCTGCTGCGCTTAAAATTTCTTTTTTGGTTTGCTACAATGCCTTTTCTGAAACGTTGTCTCCCTCTGCTGGAACACTGACTTCTTTCATTTAATGCCTGCAGACTATAAAAGAGAAACCAACCCAAAAAGTTTGGTTGATTAGTCTGTGGCATTCTTTTAAACTGTTGCTTATGGCGGTCTCTGTGAGCTTCTCAGTGACATTCAGCCATCCAGGTATCCCGCCTGCAGTAGACGGAATGTGGCAATGGAACGCTGGCTGCGCGTGTCATAATAGGCTCTGAGCCTTTATATACCTGCGCACAGCAGCAGCCACCTTCAGTCTGCTGCTGGACAGCCAGCAGCAGCAGCAGCAGGAGAGGTAATTAATCAGCAACCCTCCTGCTAAGGGTAGACAGCTGCTCGTTCCACCCCCCCCCGCCTTAATTGGTTCTCCTCCCTTCCAACGGTGTTGAAGCGGGTGGGAACAGCCGGGGGTTGAGGGTACTGTGCTAAAAGAGGTGGAGTTATGCAGATCTAAAACGCGTGGATTGCAGCAGCAGCAAGCCGAAAAGTGCAGGCATGTGAGGGATCTAGAGGTTGACAGCATGTCTTCTTAACGGGAGTCCAGGTGGCCATCTCCACAAATGGACTTTTCAGAATCCTTGGGTGGCACCGTAGTCGGAAACCAATTCTGGTTATCGCTTCTCGGCCTTTTGGCTAAGATCAAGTGTAGTATCTGTTCTTATCAGTTTAATATCTGATACGTCCCCTATCTGGGGACCATATATTAAATGGATTTTTAGAACAGGGAGATGGAAAAAGAGCTTGCTCTGTCCACTCCACGCATTGACCTGGTATTGCAGTATCTCCAGGACCGGTGCACCCCTTCTTTAATGCAGTTTCTAAAATCAGAAAGAATTGAATTCAATGCTTTTTGTTCATTTTGCTTGTTTGTCGGATTTTGGGATGGACTCTTTGGCTTTGCTTTTCTTCTCCTCATTGGATTTTTCATGTTAAAAGTTGCAGAAGCCAGATGACAAGCTCATTTTGGTTCAACTTCAGCAACTGTGCATTGCATTGCCATGTAATGTAATGTAATGCAATGCTATCTATCTAGCTCTCCCTCTATACTTCCTTTTGGATAAACAGACATATTAGGCAAGCATTTTGGAGCTTTCACCTAAATAACTACAGGTGGTGAGATAAGCTGCACAATATAATTGACCTTTCAGTATATTGTTGCACACACCATCTATTTAGCAAATGCCCTTGTTATCAACAGCAGCCTTTTAAACTCACCTGAGCTAACAGGTATGTGAGCTGGTTACTCTGCTGCGCTTAAAATTTCTTTTTTTGTTTGCTACAATGCCTTTTCTGAAACGTTGTCTCCCTCTGCTGGAACACTGACTTCTTTCATTTAATGCCTGCAGACTATAAAAGAGAAACCAACCCAAAAAGTTTGGTTGATTAGTCTGTGGCATTCTTTTAAACTGTTGCTTATGGCGGTCTCTGTGAGCTTCTCAGTGACATTCAGCCATCCAGGTATCCCGCCTGCAGTAGACGGAATGTGGCAATGGAACGCTGGCTGCGCGTGTCATAATAGGCTCTGAGCCTTTATATACCTGCGCACAGCAGCAGCCACCATCAGTCTGCTGCTGGACAGCCAGCAGCAGCAGCAGCAGGAGAGGTAATTAATCAGCAACCCTCCTGCTAAGGGTAGACAGCTGTTCGTTCCACCCCCCCCCCCCCCCGCCTTAATTGGTTCTCCTCCCTTCCAACGGTGTTGAGGCGGGTGGGAACAGCCGGGGGTTGAGGGTACTGTGCTAAAAGAGGTGGAGTTATGCAGATCTAAAACGCGTGGATTGCAGCAGCAGCAAGCCGAAAAGTGCAGGCATGTGAGGGATCTAGAGGTTGACAGCATGTCTTCTTAACGGGAGTCCAGGTGGCCATCTCCACAAATGGACTTTTCAGAATCCTTGGGTGGCACCGTAGTCGGAAACCAATTCTGGTTATCGCTTCTCGGCCTTTTGGCTAAGATCAAGTGTAGTATCTGTTCTTATCAGTTTAATATCTGATACGTCCCCTATCTGGGGACCATATATTAAATGGATTTTTAGAACAGGGAGATGGAAAAAGAGCTTGCTCTGTCCACTCCACGCATTGACCTGGTATTGCAGTATCTCCAGGACCGGTGCACCCCTTCTTTAATGCAGTTTCTAAAATCAGAAAGAATTGAATTCAATGCTTTTTATTCATTTTGCTTGTTTGTCGGATTTTGGGATGGACTCTTTGGCTTTGCTTTTCTTCTCCTCATTGGATTTTTCATGTTAAAAGTTGCAGAAGCCAGATGACAAGCTCATTTTGGTTCAACTTCAGCAACTGTGCATTGCATTGCCATGTAATGTAATGTAATGCAATGCTATCTATCTAGCTCTCCCTCTATACTTCCTTTTGGATAAACAGACATATTAGGCAAGCATTTTGGAGCTTTCACCTAAATAACTACAGGTGGTGAGATAAGCTGCACAATATAATTGACCTTTCAGTATATTGTTGCACACACACCATCTATTTAGCAAATGCCCTTGTTATCAACAGCAGCCTTTTAAACTCACCTGAGCTAACAGGTATGTGAGCTGGTTACTCTGCTGCGCTTAAAATTTCTTTTTTGGTTTGCTACAATGCCTTTTCTGAAACGTTGTCTCCCTCTGCTGGAACACTGACTTCTTTCATTTAATGCCTGCAGACTATAAAAGAGAAACCAACCCAAAAAGTTTGGTTGATTAGTCTGTGGCATTCTTTTAAACTGTTGCTTATGGCGGTCTCTGTGAGCTTCTCAGTGACATTCAGCCATCCAGGTATCCCGCCTGCAGTAGACGGAATGTGGCAATGGAACGCTGGCTGCGCGTGTCATAATAGGCTCTGAGCCTTTATATACCTGCGCACAGCAGCAGCCACCTTCAGTCTGCTGCTGGACAGCCAGCAGCAGCAGCAGCAGGAGAGGTAATTAATCAGCAACCCTCCTGCTAAGGGTAGACAGCTGCTCGTTCCACCCCCCCCCCCCGCCTTAATTGGTTCTCCTCCCTTCCAACGGTGTTGAGGCGGGTGGGAACAGCCGGGGGTTGAGGGTACTGTGCTAAAAGAGGTGGAGTTATGCAGATCTAAAACGCGTGGATTGCAGCAGCAGCAAGCCGAAAAGTGCAGGCATGTGAGGGATCTAGAGGTTGACAGCATGTCTTCTTAACGGGAGTCCAGGTGGCCATCTCCACAAATGGACTTTTCAGAATCCTTGGGTGGCATCGTAGTCGGAAACCAATTCTGGTTATCGCTTCTCGGCCTTTTGGCTAAGATCAAGTGTAGTATCTGTTCTTATCAGTTTAATATCTGATACGTCCCCTATCTGGGGACCATATATTAAATGGATTTTTAGAACAGGGAGATGGAAAAAGAGCTTGCTCTGTCCACTCCACGCATTGACCTGGTATTGCAGTATCTCCAGGACCGGTGCACCCCTTCTTTAATGCAGTTTCTAAAATCAGAAAGAATTGAATTCAATGCTTTTTGTTCATTTTGCTTGTTTGTCGGATTTTGGGATGGACTCTTTGGCTTTGCTTTTCTTCTCCTCATTGGATTTTTCATGTTAAAAGTTGCAGAAGCCAGATGACAAGCTCATTTTGGTTCAACTTCAGCAACTGTGCATTGCATTGCCATGTAATGTAATGTAATGCAATGCTATCTATCTAGCTCTCCCTCTATACTTCCTTTTGGATAAACAGACATATTAGGCAAGCATTTTGGAGCTTTCACCTAAATAACTACAGGTGGTGAGATAAGCTGCACAATATAATTGACCTTTCAGTATATTGTTGCACACACACCATCTATTTAGCAAATGCCCTTGTTATCAACAGCAGCCTTTTAAACTCACCTGAGCTAACAGGTATGTGAGCTGGTTACTCTGCTGCGCTTAAAATTTCTTTTTTGGTTTGCTACAATGCCTTTTCTGAAACGTTGTCTCCCTCTGCTGGAACACTGACTTCTTTCATTTAATGCCTGCAGACTATAAAAGAGAAACCAACCCAAAAAGTTTGGTTGATTAGTCTGTGGCATTCTTTTAAACTGTTGCTTATGGCGGTCTCTGTGAGCTTCTCAGTGACATTCAGCCATCCAGGTATCCCGCCTGCAGTAGACGGAATGTGGCAATGGAACGCTGGCTGCGCGTGTCATAATAGGCTCTGAGCCTTTATATACCTGGGCACAGCAGCAGCCACCTTCAGTCTGCTGCTGGACAGCCAGCAGCAGCAGCAGCAGGAGAGGTAATTAATCAGCAACCCTCCTGCTAAGGGTAGACAGCTGCTCGTTCCACCCCCCCCCGCCTTAATTGGTTCTCCTCCCTTCCAACGGTGTTGAGGCGGGTGGGAACAGCCGGGGGTTGAGGGTACTGTGCTAAAAGAGGTGGAGTTATGCAGATCTAAAACGCGTGGATTGCAGCAGCAGCAAGCCGAAAAGTGCAGGCATGTGAGGGATCTAGAGGTTGACAGCATGTCTTCTTAATGGGAGTCCAGGTGGCCATCTCCACAAATGGACTTTTCAGAATCCTTGGGTGGCACCGTAGTCGGAAACCAATTCTGGTTATCGCTTCTCGGCCTTTTGGCTAAGATCAAGTGTAGTATCTGTTCTTATCAGTTTAATATCTGATACGTCCCCTATCTGGGGACCATATATTAAATGGATTTTTAGAACAGGGAGATGGAAAAAGAGCTTGCTCTGTCCACTCCACGCATTGACCTGGTATTGCAGTATCTCCAGGACCGGTGCACCCCTTCTTTAATGCAGTTTCTAAAATCAGAAAGAATTGAATTCAATGCTTTTTGTTCATTTTGCTTGTTTGTCGGATTTTGGGATGGACTCTTTGGCTTTGCTTTTCTTCTCCTCATTGGATTTTTCATGTTAAAAGTTGCAGAAGCCAGATGACAAGCTCATTTTGGTTCAACTTCAGCAACTGTGCATTGCATTGCCATGTAATGTAATGTAATGCAATGCTATCTATCTAGCTCTCCCTCTATACTTCCTTTTGGATAAACAGACATATTAGGCAAGCATTTTGGAGCTTTCACCTAAATAACTACAGGTGGTGAGATAAGCTGCACAATATAATTGACCTTTCAGTATATTGTTGCACACACACCATCTATTTAGCAAATGCCCTTGTTATCAACAGCAGCCTTTTAAACTCACCTGAGCTAACAGGTATGTGAGCTGGTTACTCTGCTGCGCTTAAAATTTCTTTTTTGGTTTGCTACAATGCCTTTTCTGAAACGTTGTCTCCCTCTGCTGGAACACTGACTTCTTTCATTTAATGCCTGCAGACTATAAAAGAGAAACCAACCCAAAAAGTTTGGTTGATTAGTCTGTGGCATTCTTTTAAACTGTTGCTTATGGCGGTCTCTGTGAGCTTCTCAGTGACATTCAGCCATCCAGGTATCCCGCCTGCAGTAGACGGAATGTGGCAATGGAACGCTGGCTGCGCGTGTCATAATAGGCTCTGAGCCTTTATATACCTGCGCACAGCAGCAGCCACCTTCAGTCTGCTGCTGGACAGCCAGCAGCAGCAGCAGCAGGAGAGGTAATTAATCAGCAACCCTCCTGCTAAGGGTAGACAGCTGCTCGTTCCACCCCCCCCCCCGCCTTAATTGGTTCTCCTCCCTTCCAACGGTGTTGAGGCGGGTGGGAACAGCCGGGGGTTGAGGGTACTGTGCTAAAAGAGGTGGAGTTATGCAGATCTAAAACGCGTGGATTGCAGCAGCAGCAAGCCGAAAAGTGCAGGCATGTGAGGGATCTAGAGGTTGACAGCATGTCTTCTTAACGGGAGTCCAGGTGGCCATCTCCACAAATGGACTTTTCAGAATCCTTGGGTGGCACCGTAGTCGGAAACCAATTCTGGTTATCGCTTCTCGGCCTTTTGGCTAAGATCAAGTGTAGTATCTGTTCTTATCAGTTTAATATCTGATACGTCCCCTATCTGGGGACCATATATTAAATGGATTTTTAGAACAGGGAGATGGAAAAAGAGCTTGCTCTGTCCACTCCACGCATTGACCTGGTATTGCAGTATCTCCAGGACCGGTGCACCCCTTCTTTAATGCAGTTTCTAAAATCAGAAAGAATTGAATTCAATGCTTTTTGTTCATTTTGCTTGTTTGTCGGATTTTGGGATGGACTCTTTGGCTTTGCTTTTCTTCTCCTCATTGGATTTTTCATGTTAAAAGTTGCAGAAGCCAGATGACAAGCTCATTTTGGTTCAACTTCAGCAACTGTGCATTGCATTGCCATGTAATGTAATGTAATGCAATGCTATCTATCTAGCTCTCCCTCTATACTTCCTTTTGGATAAACAGACATATTAGGCAAGCATTTTGGAGCTTTCACCTAAATAACTACAGGTGGTGAGATAAGCTGCACAATATAATTGACCTTTCAGTATATTGTTGCACACACACCATCTATTTAGCAAATGCCCTTGTTATCAACAGCAGCCTTTTAAACTCACCTGAGCTAACAGGTATGTGAGCTGGTTACTCTGCTGCGCTTAAAATTTCTTTTTTGGTTTGCTACAATGCCTTTTCTGAAACGTTGTCTCCCTCTGCTGGAACACTGACTTCTTTCATTTAATGCCTGCAGACTATAAAAGAGAAACCAACCCAAAAAGTTTGGTTGATTAGTCTGTGGCATTCTTTTAAACTGTTGCTTATGGCGGTCTCTGTGAGCTTCTCAGTGACATTCAGCCATCCAGGTATCCCGCCTGCAGTAGACGGAATGTGGCAATGGAACGCTGGCTGCGCGTGTCATAATAGGCTCTGAGCCTTTATATACCTGCGCACAGCAGCAGCCACCTTCAGTCTGCTGCTGGACAGCCAGCAGCAGCAGCAGCAGGAGAGGTAATTAATCAGCAACCCTCCTGCTAAGGGTAGACAGCTGCTCGTTCCACCCCCCCCCACCCCGCCTTAATTGGTTCTCCTCCCTTCCAACGGTGTTGAGGCGGGTGGGAACAGCCGGGGGTTGAGGGTACTGTGCTAAAAGAGGTGGAGTTATGCAGATCTAAAACGCGTGGATTGCAGCAGCAGCAAGCCGAAAAGTGCAGGCATGTGAGGGATCTAGAGGTTGACAGCATGTCTTCTTAACGGGAGTCCAGGTGGCCATCTCCACAAATGGACTTTTCAGAATCCTTGGGTGGCACCGTAGTCGGAAACCAATTCTGGTTATCGCTTCTCGGCCTTTTGGCTAAGATCAAGTGTAGTATCTGTTCTTATCAGTTTAATATCTGATACGTCCCCTATCTGGGGACCATATATTAAATGGATTTTTAGAACAGGGAGATGGAAAAAGAGCTTGCTCTGTCCACTCCACGCATTGACCTGGTATTGCAGTATCTCCAGGACCGGTGCACCCCTTCTTTAATGCAGTTTCTAAAATCAGAAAGAATTGAATTCAATGCTTTTTGTTCATTTTGCTTGTTTGTCGGATTTTGGGATGGACTCTTTGGCTTTGCTTTTCTTCTCCTCATTGGATTTTTCATGTTAAAAGTTGCAGAAGCCAGATGACAAGCTCATTTTGGTTCAACTTCAGCAACTGTGCATTGCATTGCCATGTAATGTAATGTAATGCAATGCTATCTATCTAGCTCTCCCTCTATACTTCCTTTTGGATAAACAGACATATTAGGCAAGCATTTTGGAGCTTTCACCTAAATAACTACAGGTGGTGAGATAAGCTGCACAATATAATTGACCTTTCAGTATATTGTTGCACACACACCATCTATTTAGCAAATGCCCTTGTTATCAACAGCAGCCTTTTAAACTCACCTGAGCTAACAGGTATGTGAGCTGGTTACTCTGCTGCGCTTAAAATTTCTTTTTTGGTTTGCTACAATGCCTTTTCTGAAACGTTGTCTCCCTCTGCTGGAACACTGACTTCTTTCATTTAATGCCTGCAGACTATAAAAGAGAAACCAACCCAAAAAGTTTGGTTGATTAGTCTGTGGCATTCTTTTAAACTGTTGCTTATGGCGGTCTCTGTGAGCTTCTCAGTGACATTCAGCCATCCAGGTATCCCGCCTGCAGTAGACGGAATGTGGCAATGGAACGCTGGCTGCGCGTGTCATAATAGGCTCTGAGCCTTTATATACCTGCGCACAGCAGCAGCCACCTTCAGTCTGCTGCTGGACAGCCAGCAGCAGCAGCAGCAGGAGAGGTAATTAATCAGCAACCCTCCTGCTAAGGGTAGACAGCTGCTCGTTCCACCCCCCCCCCCGCCTTAATTGGTTCTCCTCCCTTCCAACGGTGTTGAGGCGGGTGGGAACAGCCGGGGGTTGAGGGTACTGTGCTAAAAGAGGTGGAGTTATGCAGATCTAAAACGCGTGGATTGCAGCAGCAGCAAGCCGAAAAGTGCAGGCATGTGAGGGATCTAGAGGTTGACAGCATGTCTTCTTAACGGGAGTCCAGGTGGCCATCTCCACAAATGGACTTTTCAGAATCCTTGGGTGGCACCGTAGTCGGAAACCAATTCTGGTTATCGCTTCTCGGCCTTTTGGCTAAGATCAAGTGTAGTATCTGTTCTTATCAGTTTAATATCTGATACGTCCCCTATCTGGGGACCATATATTAAATGGATTTTTAGAACAGGGAGATGGAAAAAGAGCTTGCTCTGTCCACTCCACGCATTGACCTGGTATTGCAGTATCTTCAGGACCGGTGCACCCCTTCTTTAATGCAGTTTCTAAAATCAGAAAGAATTGAATTCAATGATTTTTGTTCATTTTGCTTGTTTGTCGGATTTTGGGATGGACTCTTTGGCTTTGCTTTTCTTCTCCTCATTGGATTTTTCATGTTAAAAGTTGCAGAAGCCACATGACAAGCTCATTTTGGTTCAACTTCAGCAACTGTGCATTGCATTGCCATGTAATGTAATGTAATGCAATGCTATCTATCTAGCTCTCCCTCTATACTTCCTTTTGGATAAACAGACATATTAGGCAAGCATTTTGGAGCTTTCACCTAAATAACTACAGGTGGTGAGATAAGCTGCACAATATAATTGACCTTTCAGTATATTGTTGCATACACACCATCTATTTAGCAAATGCCCTTGTTATCAACAGCAGCCTTTTAAACTCACCTGAGCTAACAGGTATGTGAGCTGGTTACTCTGCTGCGCTTAAAATTTATTTTTTGGTTTGCTACAATGCCTTTTCTGAAACGTTGTCTCCCTCTGCTGGAACACTGACTTCTTTCATTTAATGCCTGCAGACTATAAAAGAGAAACCAACCCAAAAAGTTTGGTTGATTAGTCTGTGGCATTCTTTTAAACTGTTGCTTATGGCGGTCTCTGTGAGCTTCTCAGTGACATTCAGCCATCCAGGTATCCCGCCTGCAGTAGACGGAATGTGGCAATGGAACGCTGGCTGCGCGTGTCATAATAGGCTCTGAGCCTTTATATACCTGCGCACAGCAGCAGTCACCTTCAGTCTGCTGCTGGACAGCCAGCAGCAGCAGCAGCAGGAGAGGTAATTAATCAGCAACCCTCCTGCTAAGGGTAGACAGCTGCTCGTTCCACCCCCCCCCCCGCCTTAATTGGTTCTCCTCCCTTCCAACGATGTTGAGGCGGGTGGGAACAGCCGGGGGTTGAGGGTACTGTGCTAAAAGAGGTGGAGTTATGCAGATCTAAAACGCGTGGATTGCAGCAGCAGCAAGCCGAAAAGTGCAGGCATGTGAGGGATCTAGAGGTTGACAGCATGTCTTCTTAACGGGAGTCCAGGTGGCCATCTCCACAAATGGACTTTTCAGAATCCTTGGGTGGCACCGTAGTCGGAAACCAATTCTGGTTATCGCTTCTCGGCCTTTTGGCTAAGATCAAGTGTAGTATCTGTTCTTATCAGTTTAATATCTGATACGTCCCCTATCTGGGGACCATATATTAAATGGATTTTTAGAACAGGGAGATGGAAAAAGAGCTTGCTCTGTCCACTCCACGCATTGATCTGGTATTGCAGTATCTCCAGGACCGGTGCACCCCTTCTTTAATGCAGTTTCTAAAATCAGAAAGAATTGAATTCAATGCTTTTTGTTCATTTTGCTTGTTTGTCGGATTTTGGGATGGACTCTTTGGCTTTGCTTTTCTTCTCCTCATTGGATTTTTCATGTTAAAAGTTGCAGAAGCCAGATGACAAGCTCATTTTGGTTCAACTTCAGCAACTGTGCATTGCATTGCCATGTAATGTAATGTAATGCAATGCTATCTATCTAGCTCTCCCTCTATACTTCCTTTTGGATAAACAGACATATTAGGCAAGCATTTTGGAGCTTTCACCTAAATAACTACTGGTGGTGAGATAAGCTGCACAATATAATTGACCTTTCAGTATATTGTTGCACACACACCATCTATTTAGCAAATGCCCTTGTTATCAACAGCAGCCTTTTAAACTCACCTGAGCTAACAGGTATGTGAGCTGGTTACTCTGCTGCGCTTAAAATTTCTTTTTTGGTTTGCTACAATGCCTTTTCTGAAACGTTGTCTCCCTCTGCTGGAACACTGACTTCTTTCATTTAATGCCTGCAGACTATAAAAGAGAAACCAACCCAAAAAGTTTGGTTGATTAGTCTGTGGCATTCTTTTAAACTGTTGCTTATGGCGGTCTCTGTGAGCTTCTCAGTGACATTCAGCCATCCAGGTATCCCGCCTGCAGTAGACGGAATGTGGCAATGGAACGCTGGCTGCGCGTGTCATAATAGGCTCTGAGCCTTTATATACCTGCGCACAGCAGCAGCCACCTTCAGTCTGCTGCTGGACAGCCAGCAGCAGCAGCAGCAGGAGAGGTAATTAATCAGCAACCCTCCTGCTAAGGGTAGACAGCTGCTCGTTCCACCCCCCCCCCGCCTTAATTGGTTCTCCTCCCTTCCAACGGTGTTGAGGCGGGTGGGAACAGCCGGGGGTTGAGGGTACTGTGCTAAAAGAGGTGGAGTTATGCAGATCTAAAACGCGTGGATTGCAGCAGCAGCAAGCCGAAAAGTGCAGGCATGTGAGGGATCTAGAGGTTGACAGCATGTCTTCTTAACGGGAGTCCAGGTGGCCATCTCCACAAATGGACTTTTCAGAATCCTTGGGTGGCACCGTAGTCGGAAACCAATTCTGGTTATCGCTTCTCGGCCTTTTGGCTAAGATCAAGTGTAGTATCTGTTCTTATCAGTTTAATATCTGATATGTCCCCTATCTGGGGACCATATATTAAATGGATTTTTAGAACAGGGAGATGGAAAAAGAGCTTGCTCTGTCCACTCCACGCATTGACCTGGTATTGCAGTATCTCCAGGACCGGTGCACCCCTTCTTTAATGCAGTTTCTAAAATCAGAAAGAATTGAATTCAATGCTTTTTGTTCATTTTGCTTGTTTGTCGGATTTTGGGATGGACTCTTTGGCTTTGCTTTTCTTCTCCTCATTGGATTTTTCATGTTAAAAGTTGCAGAAGCCAGATGACAAGCTCATTTTGGTTCAACTTCAGCAACTGTGCATTGCATTGCCATGTAATGTAATGTAATGCAATGCTATCTATCTAGCTCTCCCTCTATACTTCCTTTTGGATAAACAGACATATTAGGCAAGCATTTTGGAGCTTTCACCTAAATAACTACAGGTGGTGAGATAAGCTGCACAATATAATTGACCTTTCAGTATATTGTTGCACACACACCATCTATTTAGCAAATGCCCTTGTTATCAACAGCAGCCTTTTAAACTCACCTGAGCTAACAGGTATGTGAGCTGGTTACTCTGCTGCGCTTAAAATTTCTTTTTTGGTTTGCTACAATGCCTTTTCTGAAACGTTGTCTCCCTCTGCTGGAACACTGACTTCTTTCATTTAATGCCTGCAGACTATAAAAGAGAAACCAACCCAAAAAGTTTGGTTGATTAGTCTGTGGCATTCTTTTAAACTGTTGCTTATGGCGGTCTCTGTGAGCTTCTCAGTGACATTCAGCCATCCAGGTATCCCGCCTGCAGTAGACGGAATGTGGCAATGGAACGCTGGCTGCGCGTGTCATAATAGGCTCTGAGCCTTTATATACCTGCGCACAGCAGCAGCCACCTTCAGTCTGCTGCTGGACAGCCAGCAGCAGCAGCAGCAGGAGAGGTAATTAATCAGCAACCCTCCTGCTAAGGGTAGACAGCTGCTCGTTCCACCCCCCCCCGCCTTAATTGGTTCTCCTCCCTTCCAACGGTGTTGAAGCGGGTGGGAACAGCCGGGGGTTGAGGGTACTGTGCTAAAAGAGGTGGAGTTATGCAGATCTAAAACGCGTGGATTGCAGCAGCAGCAAGCCGAAAAGTGCAGGCATGTGAGGGATCTAGAGGTTGACAGCATGTCTTCTTAACGGGAGTCCAGGTGGCCATCTCCACAAATGGACTTTTCAGAATCCTTGGGTGGCACCGTAGTCG
Source organism: Phyllobates terribilis (assembly GCF_046119375.1). Lineage (NCBI taxonomy): Eukaryota > Metazoa > Chordata > Amphibia > Anura > Dendrobatidae > Phyllobates > Phyllobates terribilis. The sequence goes on from NW_027362868.1 coordinate 2,800,466, forward strand.
GAAACCAATTCTGGTTATCGCTTCTCGGCCTTTTGGCTAAGATCAAGTGTAGTATCTGTTCTTATCAGTTTAATATCTGATACGTCCCCTATCTGGGGACCATATATTAAATGGATTTTTAGAACAGGGAGATGGAAAAAGAGCTTGCTCTGTCCACTCCACGCATTGACCTGGTATTGCAGTATCTCCAGGACCGGTGCACCCCTTCTTTAATGCAGTTTCTAAAATCAGAAAGAATTGAATTCAATGCTTTTTGTTCATTTTGCTTGTTTGTCGGATTTTGGGATGGACTCTTTGGCTTTGCTTTTCTTCTCCTCATTGGATTTTTCATGTTAAAAGTTGCAGAAGCCAGATGACAAGCTCATTTTGGTTCAACTTCAGCAACTGTGCATTGCATTGCCATGTAATGTAATGTAATGCAATGCTATCTATCTAGCTCTCCCTCTATACTTCCTTTTGGATAAACAGACATATTAGGCAAGCATTTTGGAGCTTTCACCTAAATAACTACAGGTGGTGAGATAAGCTGCACAATATAATTGACCTTTCAGTATATTGTTGCACACACACCATCTATTTAGCAAATGCCCTTGTTATCAACAGCAGCCTTTTAAACTCACCTGAGCTAACAGGTATGTGAGCTGGTTACTCTGCTGCGCTTAAAATTTCTTTTTTTGTTTGCTACAATGCCTTTTCTGAAACGTTGTCTCCCTCTGCTGGAACACTGACTTCTTTCATTTAATGCCTGCAGACTATAAAAGAGAAACCAACCCAAAAAGTTTGGTTGATTAGTCTGTGGCATTCTTTTAAACTGTTGCTTATGGCGGTCTCTGTGAGCTTCTCAGTGACATTCAGCCATCCAGGTATCCCGCCTGCAGTAGACGGAATGTGGCAATGGAACGCTGGCTGCGCGTGTCATAATAGGCTCTGAGCCTTTATATACCTGCGCACAGCAGCAGCCACCATCAGTCTGCTGCTGGACAGCCAGCAGCAGCAGCAGCAGGAGAGGTAATTAATCAGCAACCCTCCTGCTAAGGGTAGACAGCTGTTCGTTCCACCCCCCCCCCCCCGCCTTAATTGGTTCTCCTCCCTTCCAACGGTGTTGAGGCGGGTGGGAACAGCCGGGGGTTGAGGGTACTGTGCTAAAAGAGGTGGAGTTATGCAGATCTAAAACGCGTGGATTGCAGCAGCAGCAAGCCGAAAAGTGCAGGCATGTGAGGGATCTAGAGGTTGACAGCATGTCTTCTTAACGGGAGTCCAGGTGGCCATCTCCACAAATGGACTTTTCAGAATCCTTGGGTGGCACCGTAGTCGGAAACCAATTCTGGTTATCGCTTCTCGGCCTTTTGGCTAAGATCAAGTGTAGTATCTGTTCTTATCAGTTTAATATCTGATACGTCCCCTATCTGGGGACCATATATTAAATGGATTTTTAGAACAGGGAGATGGAAAAAGAGCTTGCTCTGTCCACTCCACGCATTGACCTGGTATTGCAGTATCTCCAGGACCGGTGCACCCCTTCTTTAATGCAGTTTCTAAAATCAGAAAGAATTGAATTCAATGCTTTTTATTCATTTTGCTTGTTTGTCGGATTTTGGGATGGACTCTTTGGCTTTGCTTTTCTTCTCCTCATTGGATTTTTCATGTTAAAAGTTGCAGAAGCCAGATGACAAGCTCATTTTGGTTCAACTTCAGCAACTGTGCATTGCATTGCCATGTAATGTAATGTAATGCAATGCTATCTATCTAGCTCTCCCTCTATACTTCCTTTTGGATAAACAGACATATTAGGCAAGCATTTTGGAGCTTTCACCTAAATAACTACAGGTGGTGAGATAAGCTGCACAATATAATTGACCTTTCAGTATATTGTTGCACACACACCATCTATTTAGCAAATGCCCTTGTTATCAACAGCAGCCTTTTAAACTCACCTGAGCTAACAGGTATGTGAGCTGGTTACTCTGCTGCGCTTAAAATTTCTTTTTTGGTTTGCTACAATGCCTTTTCTGAAACGTTGTCTCCCTCTGCTGGAACACTGACTTCTTTCATTTAATGCCTGCAGACTATAAAAGAGAAACCAACCCAAAAAGTTTGGTTGATTAGTCTGTGGCATTCTTTTAAACTGTTGCTTATGGCGGTCTCTGTGAGCTTCTCAGTGACATTCAGCCATCCAGGTATCCCGCCTGCAGTAGACGGAATGTGGCAATGGAACGCTGGCTGCGCGTGTCATAATAGGCTCTGAGCCTTTATATACCTGCGCACAGCAGCAGCCACCTTCAGTCTGCTGCTGGACAGCCAGCAGCAGCAGCAGCAGGAGAGGTAATTAATCAGCAACCCTCCTGCTAAGGGTAGACAGCTGCTCGTTCCACCCCCCCCCCCCGCCTTAATTGGTTCTCCTCCCTTCCAACGGTGTTGAGGCGGGTGGGAACAGCCGGGGGTTGAGGGTACTGTGCTAAAAGAGGTGGAGTTATGCAGATCTAAAACGCGTGGATTGCAGCAGCAGCAAGCCGAAAAGTGCAGGCATGTGAGGGATCTAGAGGTTGACAGCATGTCTTCTTAACGGGAGTCCAGGTGGCCATCTCCACAAATGGACTTTTCAGAATCCTTGGGTGGCATCGTAGTCGGAAACCAATTCTGGTTATCGCTTCTCGGCCTTTTGGCTAAGATCAAGTGTAGTATCTGTTCTTATCAGTTTAATATCTGATACGTCCCCTATCTGGGGACCATATATTAAATGGATTTTTAGAACAGGGAGATGGAAAAAGAGCTTGCTCTGTCCACTCCACGCATTGACCTGGTATTGCAGTATCTCCAGGACCGGTGCACCCCTTCTTTAATGCAGTTTCTAAAATCAGAAAGAATTGAATTCAATGCTTTTTGTTCATTTTGCTTGTTTGTCGGATTTTGGGATGGACTCTTTGGCTTTGCTTTTCTTCTCCTCATTGGATTTTTCATGTTAAAAGTTGCAGAAGCCAGATGACAAGCTCATTTTGGTTCAACTTCAGCAACTGTGCATTGCATTGCCATGTAATGTAATGTAATGCAATGCTATCTATCTAGCTCTCCCTCTATACTTCCTTTTGGATAAACAGACATATTAGGCAAGCATTTTGGAGCTTTCACCTAAATAACTACAGGTGGTGAGATAAGCTGCACAATATAATTGACCTTTCAGTATATTGTTGCACACACACCATCTATTTAGCAAATGCCCTTGTTATCAACAGCAGCCTTTTAAACTCACCTGAGCTAACAGGTATGTGAGCTGGTTACTCTGCTGCGCTTAAAATTTCTTTTTTGGTTTGCTACAATGCCTTTTCTGAAACGTTGTCTCCCTCTGCTGGAACACTGACTTCTTTCATTTAATGCCTGCAGACTATAAAAGAGAAACCAACCCAAAAAGTTTGGTTGATTAGTCTGTGGCATTCTTTTAAACTGTTGCTTATGGCGGTCTCTGTGAGCTTCTCAGTGACATTCAGCCATCCAGGTATCCCGCCTGCAGTAGACGGAATGTGGCAATGGAACGCTGGCTGCGCGTGTCATAATAGGCTCTGAGCCTTTATATACCTGGGCACAGCAGCAGCCACCTTCAGTCTGCTGCTGGACAGCCAGCAGCAGCAGCAGCAGGAGAGGTAATTAATCAGCAACCCTCCTGCTAAGGGTAGACAGCTGCTCGTTCCACCCCCCCCCGCCTTAATTGGTTCTCCTCCCTTCCAACGGTGTTGAGGCGGGTGGGAACAGCCGGGGGTTGAGGGTACTGTGCTAAAAGAGGTGGAGTTATGCAGATCTAAAACGCGTGGATTGCAGCAGCAGCAAGCCGAAAAGTGCAGGCATGTGAGGGATCTAGAGGTTGACAGCATGTCTTCTTAATGGGAGTCCAGGTGGCCATCTCCACAAATGGACTTTTCAGAATCCTTGGGTGGCACCGTAGTCGGAAACCAATTCTGGTTATCGCTTCTCGGCCTTTTGGCTAAGATCAAGTGTAGTATCTGTTCTTATCAGTTTAATATCTGATACGTCCCCTATCTGGGGACCATATATTAAATGGATTTTTAGAACAGGGAGATGGAAAAAGAGCTTGCTCTGTCCACTCCACGCATTGACCTGGTATTGCAGTATCTCCAGGACCGGTGCACCCCTTCTTTAATGCAGTTTCTAAAATCAGAAAGAATTGAATTCAATGCTTTTTGTTCATTTTGCTTGTTTGTCGGATTTTGGGATGGACTCTTTGGCTTTGCTTTTCTTCTCCTCATTGGATTTTTCATGTTAAAAGTTGCAGAAGCCAGATGACAAGCTCATTTTGGTTCAACTTCAGCAACTGTGCATTGCATTGCCATGTAATGTAATGTAATGCAATGCTATCTATCTAGCTCTCCCTCTATACTTCCTTTTGGATAAACAGACATATTAGGCAAGCATTTTGGAGCTTTCACCTAAATAACTACAGGTGGTGAGATAAGCTGCACAATATAATTGACCTTTCAGTATATTGTTGCACACACACCATCTATTTAGCAAATGCCCTTGTTATCAACAGCAGCCTTTTAAACTCACCTGAGCTAACAGGTATGTGAGCTGGTTACTCTGCTGCGCTTAAAATTTCTTTTTTGGTTTGCTACAATGCCTTTTCTGAAACGTTGTCTCCCTCTGCTGGAACACTGACTTCTTTCATTTAATGCCTGCAGACTATAAAAGAGAAACCAACCCAAAAAGTTTGGTTGATTAGTCTGTGGCATTCTTTTAAACTGTTGCTTATGGCGGTCTCTGTGAGCTTCTCAGTGACATTCAGCCATCCAGGTATCCCGCCTGCAGTAGACGGAATGTGGCAATGGAACGCTGGCTGCGCGTGTCATAATAGGCTCTGAGCCTTTATATACCTGCGCACAGCAGCAGCCACCTTCAGTCTGCTGCTGGACAGCCAGCAGCAGCAGCAGCAGGAGAGGTAATTAATCAGCAACCCTCCTGCTAAGGGTAGACAGCTGCTCGTTCCACCCCCCCCCGCCTTAATTGGTTCTCCTCCCTTCCAACGGTGTTGAGGCGGGTGGGAACAGCCGGGGGTTGAGGGTACTGTGCTAAAAGAGGTGGAGTTATGTAGATCTAAAACGCGTGGATTGCAGCAGCAGCAAGCCGAAAAGTGCAGGCATGTGAGGGATCTAGAGGTTGACAGCATGTCTTCTTAACGGGAGTCCAGGTGGCCATCTCCACAAATGGACTTTTCAGAATCCTTGGGTGGCACCGTAGTCGGAAACCAATTCTGGTTATCGCTTCTCGGCCTTTTGGCTAAGATCAAGTGTAGTATCTGTTCTTATCAGTTTAATATCTGATACGTCCCCTATCTGGGGACCATATATTAAATGGATTTTTAGAACAGGGAGATGGAAAAAGAGCTTGCTCTGTCCACTCCACGCATTGACCTGGTATTGCAGTATCTCCAGGACCGGTGCACCCCTTCTTTAATGCAGTTTCTAAAATCAGAAAGAATTGAATTCAATGCTTTTTGTTAATTTTGCTTGTTTGTCGGATTTTGGGATGGACTCTTTGGCTTTGCTTTTCTTCTCCTCATTGGATTTTTCATGTTAAAAGTTGCAGAAGCCAGATGACAAGCTCATTTTGGTTCAACTTCAGCAACTGTGCATTGCATTGCCATGTAATGTAATGTAATGCAATGCTATCTATCTAGCTCTCCCTCTATACTTCCTTTTGGATAAACAGACATATTAGGCAAGCATTTTGGAGCTTTCACCTAAATAACTACAGGTGGTGAGATAAGCTGCACAATATAATTGACCTTTCAGTATATTGTTGCACACACACCATCTATTTAGCAAATGCCCTTGTTATCAACAGCAGCCTTTTAAACTCACCTGAGCTAACAGGTATGTGAGCTGGTTATTCTGCTGCGCTTAAAATTTCTTTTTTGGTTTGCTACAATGCCTTTTCTGAAACGTTGTCTCCCTCTGCTGGAACACTGACTTCTTTCATTTAATGCCTGCAGACTATAAAAGAGAAACCAACCCAAATAGTTTGGTTGATTAGTCTGTGGCATTCTTTTAAACTGTTGCTTATGGCGGTCTCTGTGAGCTTCTCAGTGACATTCAGCCATCCAGGTATCCCGCCTGCAGTAGACGGAATGTGGCAATGGAACGCTGGCTGCGCGTGTCATAATAGGCTCTGAGCCTTTATATACCTGCGCACAGCAGCAGCCACCTTCAGTCTGCTGCTGGACAGCCAGCAGCAGCAGCAGCAGGAGAGGTAATTAATCAGCAACCCTCCTGCTAAGGGTAGACAGCTGCTCGTTCCACCCCCCCCCCCCGCCTTAATTGGTTCTCCTCCCTTCCAACGGTGTTGAGGCGGGTGGGAACAGCCGGGGGTTGAGGGTACTGTGCTAAAAGAGGTGGAGTTATGCAGATCTAAAACGCGTGGATTGCAGCAGCAGCAAGCCGAAAAGTGCAGGCATGTGAGGGATCTAGAGGTTGACAGCATGTCTTCTTAACGGGAGTCCAGGTGGCCATCTCCACAAATGGACTTTTCAGAATCCTTGGGTGGCACCGTAGTCGGAAACCAATTCTGGTTATCGCTTCTCGGCCTTTTGGCTAAGATCAAGTGTAGTATCTGTTCTTATCAGTTTAATATCTGATACGTCCCCTATCTGGGGACCATATATTAAATGGATTTTTAGAACAGGGAGATGGAAAAAGAGCTTGCTCTGTCCACTCCACGCATTGACCTGGTATTGCAGTATCTCCAGGACCGGTGCACCCCTTCTTTAATGCAGTTTCTTAAATTTAGAAAGAATTGAATTCAATGCTTTTTGTTCATTTTGCTTGTTTGTCGGATTTTGGGATGGACTCTTTGGCTTTGCTTTTCTTCTCCTCATTGGATTTTTCATGTTAAAAGTTGCAGAAGCCAGATGACAAGCTCATTTTGGTTCAACTTCAGCAACTGTGCATTGCATTGCCATGTAATGTAATGTAATGCAATGCTATCTATCTAGCTCTCCCTCTATACTTCTTTTGGATAAACAGACATATTAGGCAAGCATTTTGGAGCTTTCACCTAAATAACTACAGGTGGTGAGATAAGCTGCACAATATAATTGACCTTTCAGTATATTGTTGCACACACACCATCTATTTAGCAAATGCCCTTGTTATCAACAGCAGCCTTTTAAACTCACCTGAGCTAACAGGTATGTGAGCTGGTTACTCTGCTGCGCTTAAAATTTCTTTTTTGGTTTGCTACAATGCCTTTTCTGAAACGTTGTCTCCCTCTGCTGGAACACTGACTTCTTTCATTTAATGCCTGCAGACTATAAAAGAGAAACCAACCCAAAAAGTTTGGTTGATTAGTCTGTGGCATTCTTTTAAACTGTTGCTTATGGCGGTCTCTGTGAGCTTCTCAGTGACATTCAGCCATCCAGGTATCCCGCCTGCAGTAGACGGAATGTGGCAATGGAACGCTGGCTGCGCGTGTCATAATAGGCTCTGAGCCTTTATATACCTGCGCACAGCAGCAGCCACCTTCAGTCTGCTGCTGGACAGCCAGCAGCAGCAGCAGCAGGAGAGGTAATTAATCAGCAACCCTCCTGCTAAGGGTAGACAGTTGCTCGTTCCACCCCCCCCCCGCCTTAATTGGTTCTCCTCCCTTCCAACGGTGTTGAGGCGGGTGGGAACAGCCGGGGGTTGAGGGTACTGTGCTAAAAGAGGTGGAGTTATGCAGATCTAAAACGCGTGGATTGCAGCAGCAGCAAGCCGAAAAGTGCAGGCATGTGAGGGATCTAGAGGTTGACAGCATGTCTTCTTAACGGGAGTCCAGGTGGCCATCTCCACAAATGGACTTTGCAGAATCCTTGGGTGGCACCGTAGTCGGAAACCAATTCTGGTTATCGCTTCTCGGCCTTTTGGCTAAGATCAAGTGTAGTATCTGTTCTTATCAGTTTAATATCTGATACGTCCCCTATCTGGGGACCATATATTAAATGGATTTTTAGAACAGGGAGATGGAAAAAGAGCTTGCTCTGTCCACTCCACGCATTGACCTGGTATTGCAGTATCTCCAGGACCGGTGCACCCCTTCTTTAATGCAGTTTCTAAAATCAGAAAGAATTGAATTCAATGCTTTTTGTTCATTTTGCTTGTTTGTCGAATTTTGGGATGGACTCTTTGGCTTTGCTTTTCTTCTCCTCATTGGATTTTTCATGTTAAAAGTTGCAGAAGCCAGATGACAAGCTCATTTTGGTTCAACTTCAGCAACTGTGCATTGCATTGCCATGTAATGTAATGTAATGCAATGCTATCTATCTAGCTCTCCCTCTATACTTCCTTTTGGATAAACAGACATATTAGGCAAGCATTTTGGAGCTTTCACCTAAATAACTACAGGTGGTGAGATAAGCTGCACAATATAATTGACCTTTCAGTATATTGTTGCACACACACCATCTATTTAGCAAATGCCCTTGTTATCAACAGCAGCCTTTTAAACTCACCTGAGCTAACAGGTATGTGAGCTGGTTACTCTGCTGCGCTTAAAATTTATTTTTTGGTTTGCTACAATGCCTTTTCTGAAACGTTGTCTCCCTCTGCTGGAACACTGACTTCTTTCATTTAATGCCTGCAGACTATAAAAGAGAAACCAACCCAAAAAGTTTGGTTGATTAGTCTGTGGCATTCTTTTAAACTGTTGCTTATGGCGGTCTCTGTGAGCTTCTCAGTGACATTCAGCCATCCAGGTATCCCGCCTGCAGTAGACGGAATGTGGCAATGGAACGCTGGCTGCGCGTGTCATAATAGGCTCTGAGCCTTTATATACCTGCGCACAGCAGCAGCCACCTTCAGTCTGCTGCTGGACAGCCAGCAGCAGCAGCAGCAGGAGAGGTAATTAATCAGCAACCCTCCTGCTAAGGGTAGACAGCTGCTCGTTCCACCCCCCCCCCCCCCGCCTTAATTGGTTCTCCTCCCTTCCAACGGTGTTGAGGCGGGTGGGAACAGCCGGGGGTTGAGGGTACTGTGCTAAAAGAGGTGGAGTTATGCAGATCTAAAACGCGTGGATTGCAGCAGCAGCAAGCCGAAAAGTGCAGGCATGTGAGGGATCTAGAGGTTGACAGCATGTCTTCTTAACGGGAGTCCAGGTGGCCATCTCCACAAATGGACTTTTCAGAATCCTTGGGTGGCATCGTAGTCGGAAACCAATTCTGGTTATCGCTTCTCGGCCTTTTGGCTAAGATCAAGTGTAGTATCTTTTCTTATCAGTTTAATATCTGATACGTCCCCTATCTGGGGACCATATATTAAATGGATTTTTAGAACAGGGAGATGGAAAAAGAGCTTGCTCTGTCCACTCCACGCAGTGACCTGGTATTGCAGTATCTCCAGGACCGGTGCACCCCTTCTTTAATGCAGTTTCTAAAATCAGAAAGAATTGAATTCAATGCTTTTTGTTCATTTTGCTTGTTTGTCGGATTTTGGGATGGACTCTTTGGCTTTGCTTTTCTTCTCCTCATTGGATTTTTCATGTTAAAAGTTGCAGAAGCCAGATGACAAGCTCATTTTGGTTCAACTTCAGCAACTGTGCATTGCATTGCCATGTAATGTAATGTAATGCAATGCTATCTATCTAGCTCTCCCTCTATACTTCCTTTTGGATAAACAGACATATTAGGCAAGCATTTTGGAGCTTTCACCTAAATAACTACAGGTGGTGAGATAAGCTGCACAATATAATTGACCTTTCAGTATATTGTTGCACACACACCATCTATTTAGCAAATGCCCTTGTTATCAACAGCAGCCTTTTAAACTCACCTGAGCTAACAGGTATGTGAGCTGGTTACTCTGCTGCGCTTAAAATTTCTTTTTTGGTTTGCTACAATGCCTTTTCTGAAACGTTGTCTCCCTCTGCTGGAACACTGACTTCTTTCATTTAATGCCTGCTGACTATAAAAGAGAAACCAACCCAAAAAGTTTGGTTGATTAGTCTGTGGCATTCTTTTAAACTGTTGCTTATGGCGGTCTCTGTGAGCTTCTCAGTGACATTCAGCCATCCAGGTATCCCGCCTGCAGTAGACGGAATGTGGCAATGGAACGCTGGCTGCGCGTGTCATAATAGGCTCTGAGCCTTTATATACCTGCGCACAGCAGCAGCCACCTTCAGTCTGCTGCTGGACAGCCAGCAGCAGCAGCAGCAGGAGAGGTAATTAATCAGCAACCCTCCTGCTAAGGGTAGACAGCTGCTCGTTCCACCCCCCCCCCCGCCTTAATTGGTTCTCCTCCCTTCCAACGGTGTTGAGGCGGGTGGGAACAGCCGGGGGTTGAGGGTACTGTGCTAAAAGAGGTGGAGTTGTGCAGATCTAAAACGCGTGGATTGCAGCAGCAGCAAGCCGAAAAGTGCAGGCATGTGAGGGATCTAGAGGTTGACAGCATGTCTTCTTAACGGGAGTCCAGGTGGCCATCTCCACAAATGGACTTTTCAGAATCCTTGGGTGGCACCGTAGTCGGAAACCAATTCTGGTTATCGCTTCTCGGCCTTTTGGCTAAGATCAAGTGTAGTATCTGTTCTTATCAGTTTAATATCTGATACGTCCCCTATCTGGGGACCATATATTAAATGGATTTTTAGAACAGGGAGATGGAAAAAGAGCTTGCTCTGTCCACTCCACGCATTGACCTGGTATTGCAGTATCTCCAGGACCGGTGCACCCCTTCTTTAATGCAGTTTCTAAAATCAGAAAGAATTGAATTCAATGCTTTTTGTTCATTTTGCTTGTTTGTCGGATTTTGGGATGGACTCTTTGGCTTTGCTTTTCTTCTCCTCATTGGATTTTTCATGTTAAAAGTTGCAGAAGCCAGATGACAAGCTCATTTTGGTTCAACTTCAGCAACTGTGCATTGCATTGCCATGTAATGTAATGTAATGCAATGCTATCTATCTAGCTCTCCCTCTATACTTCCTTTTGGATAAACAGACATATTAGGCAAGCATTTTGGAGCTTTCACCTAAATAACTACAGGTGGTGAGATAAGCTGCACAATATAATTGACCTTTCAGTATATTGTTGCACACACACCATCTATTTAGCAAATGCCCTTGTTATCAACAGCAGCCTTTTAAACTCACCTGAGCTAACAGGTATGTGAGCTGGTTACTCTGCTGCGCTTAAAATTTCTTTTTTGGTTTGCTACAATGCCTTTTCTGAAACGTTGTCTCCCTCTGCTGGAACACTGACTTCTTTCATTTAATGCCTGCAGACTATAAAAGAGAAACCAACCCAAAAAGTTTGGTTGATTAGTCTGTGGCATTCTTTTAAACTGTTGCTTATGGCGGTCTCTGTGAGCTTCTCAGTGACATTCAGCCATCCAGGTATCCCGCCTGCAGTAGACGGAATGTGGCAATGGAACGCTGGCTGCGCGTGTCATAATAGGCTCTGAGCCTTTATATACCTGCGCACAGCAGCAGCCACCTTCAGTCTGCTGTTGGACAGCCAGCAGCAGCAGCAGCAGGAGAGGTAATTAATCAGCAACCCTCCTGCTAAGGGTAGACAGCTGCTCGTTCCACCCCCCCCCCCGCCTTAATTGGTTCTCCTCCCTTCCAACGGTGTTGAGGCGGGTGGGAACAGCAAGGGGTTGAGGGTACTGTGCTAAAAGAGGTGGAGTTATGCAGATCTAAAACGCGTGGATTGCAGCAGCAGCAAGCCGAAAAGTGCAGGCATGTGAGGGATCTAGAGGTTGACAGCATGTCTTCTTAACGGGAGTCCAGGTGGCCATCTCCACAAATGGACTTTTCAGAATCCTTGGGTGGCACCGTAGTCGGAAACCAATTCTGGTTATCGCTTCTCGGCCTTTTGGCTAAGATCAAGTGTAGTATCTGTTCTTATCAGTTTAATATCTGATACGTCCTCTATCTGGGGACCATATATTAAATGGATTTTTAGAACAGGGAGATGGAAAAAGAGCTTGCTCTGTCCACTCCACGCATTGACCTGGTATTGCAGTATCTCCAGGACCGGTGCACCCCTTCTTTAATGCAGTTTCTAAAATCAGAAAGAATTGAATTCAATGCTTTTTGTTCATTTTGCTTGTTTGTCGGATTTTGGGATGGACTCTTTGGCTTTGCTTTTCTTCTCCTCATTGGATTTTTCATGTTAAAAGTTGCAGAAGCCAGATGACAAGCTCATTTTGGTTCAACTTCAGCAACTGTGCATTGCATTGCCATGTAATGTAATGTAATGCAATGCTATCTATCTAGCTCTCCCTCTATACTTCCTTTTGGATAAACAGACATATTAGGCAAGCATTTTGGAGCTTTCACCTAAATAACTACAGGTGGTGAGATAAGCTGCACAATATAATTGACCTTTCAGTATATTGTTGCACACACACCATCTATTTAGCAAATGCCCTTGTTATCAACAGCAGCCTTTTAAACTCACCTGAGCTAACAGGTATGTGAGCTGGTTACTCTGCTGCGCTTAAAATTTCTTTTTTGGTTTGCTACAATGCCTTTTCTGAAACGTTGTCTCCCTCTGCTGGAACACTGACTTCTTTCATTTAATGCCTGCAGACTATAAAAGAGAAACCAACCCAAAAAGTTTGGTTGATTAGTCTGTGGCATTCTTTTAAACTGTTGCTTATGGCGGTCTCTGTGAGCTTCTCAGTGACATTCAGCCATCCAGGTATCCCGCCTGCAGCAGACGGAATGTGGCAATGGAACGCTGGCTGCGCGTGTCATAATAGGCTCTGAGCCTTTATATACCTGCGCACAGCAGCAGCCACCTTCAGTCTGCTGCTGGACAGCCAGCAGCAGCAGCAGCAGGAGAGGTAATTAATCAGCAACCCTCCTGCTAAGGGTAGACAGCTGCTCGTTCCACCCCCCCCCCCCCCGCCTTAATTGGTTCTCCTCCCTTCCAACGGTGTTGAGGCGGGTGGGAACAGCCGGGGGTTGAGGGTACTGTGCTAAAAGAGGTGGAGTTATGCAGATCTAAAACGCGTGGATTGCAGCAGCAGCAAGCCGAAAAGTGCAGGCATGTGAGGGATCTAGAGGTTGACAGCATGTCTTCTTAACGGGAGTCCAGGTGGCCATCTGCACAAATGGACTTTTCAGAATCCTTGGGTGGCACCGTAGTCGGAAACCAATTCTGGTTATCGCTTCTCGGCCTTTTGGCTAAGATCAAGTGTAGTATCTGTTCTTATCAGTTTAATATCTGATACGTCCCCTATCTGGGGACCATATATTAAATGGATTTTTAGAACAGGGAGATGGAAAAAGAGCTTGCTCTGTCCACTCCACGCATTGACCTGGTATTGCAGTATCTCCAGGACCGGTGCACCCCTTCTTTAATGCAGTTTCTAAAATCAGAAAGAATTGAATTCAATGCTTTTTGTTCATTTTGCTTGTTTGTCGGATTTTGGGATGGACTCTTTGGCTTTGCTTTTCTTCTCCTCATTGGATTTTTCATGTTAAAAGTTGCAGAAGCCAGATGACAAGCTCATTTTGGTTCAAGTTCAGCAACTGTGCATTGCATTGCCATGTAATGTAATGTAATGCAATGCTATCTATCTAGCTCTCCCTCTATACTTCCTTTTGGATAAACAGACATATTAGGCAAGCATTTTGGAGCTTTCACCTAAATAACTACAGGTGGTGAGATAAGCTGCACAATATAATTGACCTTTCAGTATATTGTTGCACACACACCATCTATTTAGCAAATGCCCTTGTTATCAACAGCAGCCTTTTAAACTCACCTGAGCTAACAGGTATGTGAGCTGGTTACTCTGCTGCGCTTAAAATTTATTTTTTGGTTTGCTACAATGCCTTTTCTGAAACGTTGTCTCCCTCTGCTGGAACACTGACTTCTTTCATTTAATGCCTGCAGACTATAAAAGAGAAACCAACCCAAAAAGTTTGGTTGATTAGTCTGTGGCATTCTTTTAAACTGTTGCTTATGGCGGTCTCTGTGAGCTTCTCAGTGACATTCAGCCATCCAGGTATCCCGCCTGCAGTAGACGGAATGTGGCAATAGAACGCTGGCTGCGCGTGTCATAATAGGCTCTGAGCCTTTATATACCTGCGCACAGCAGCAGCCACCTTCAGTCTGCTGCTGGACAGCCAGCAGCAGCAGCAGCAGGAGAGGTAATTAATCAGCAACCCTCCTGCTAAGGGTAGACAGCTGCTCGTTCCACCCCCCCCCCCCCCGCCTTAATTGGTTCTCCTCCCTTCCAACGGTGTTGAGGCGGGTGGGAACAGCCGGGGGTTGAGGGTACTGTGCTAAAAGAGGTGGAGTTATGCAGATCTAAAACGCGTGGATTGCAGCAGCAGCAAGCCGAAAAGTGCAGGCATGTGAGGGATCTAGAGGTTGACAGCATGTCTTCTTAACGGGAGTCCAGGTGGCCATCTCCACAAATGGACTTTTCAGAATCCTTGGGTGGCATCGTAGTCGGAAACCAATTCTGGTTATCGCTTCTCGGCTTTTTGGCTAAGATCAAGTGTAGTATCTTTTCTTATCAGTTTAATATCTGATACGTCCCCTATCTGGGGACCATATATTAAATGGATTTTTAGAACAGGGAGATGGAAAAAGAGCTTGCTCTGTCCACTCCACGCATTGACCTGGTATTGCAGTATCTCCAGGACCGGTGCACCCCTTCTTTAATGCAGTTTCTAAAATCAGAAAGAATTGAATTCAATGCTTTTTGTTCATTTTGCTTGTTTGTCGGATTTTGGGATGGACTCTTTGGCTTTGCTTTTCTTCTCCTCATTGGATTTTTCATGTTAAAAGTTGCAGAAGCCAGATGACAAGCTCATTTTGGTTCAACTTCAGCAACTGTGCATTGCATTGCCATGTAATGTAATGTAATGCAATGCTATCTATCTAGCTCTCCCTCTATACTTCCTTTTGGATAAACAGACATATTAGGCAAGCATTTTGGAGCTTTCACCTAAATAACTACAGGTGGTGAGATAAGCTGCACAATATAATTGACCTTTCAGTATATTGTTGCACACACACCATCTATTTAGCAAATGCCCTTGTTATCAACAGCAGCCTTTTAAACTCACCTGAGCTAACAGGTATGTGAGCTGGTTACTCTGCTGCGCTTAAAATTTCTTTTTTGGTTTGCTACAATGCCTTTTCTGAAACGTTGTCTCCCTCTGCTGGAACACTGACTTCTTTCATTTAATGCCTGCAGACTATAAAAGAGAAACCAACCCAAAAAGTTTGGTTGATTAGTCTGTGGCATTCTTTTAAACTGTTGCTTATGGCGGTCTCTGTGAGCTTCTCAGTGACATTCAGCCATCCAGGTATCCCGCCTGCAGTAGACGGAATGTGGCAATGGAACGCTGGCTGCGCGTGTCATAATAGGCTCTGAGCCTTTATATACCTGCGCACAGCAGCAGCCACCTTCAGTCTGCTGCTGGACAGCCAGCAGCAGCAGCAGCAGGAGAGGTAATTAATCAGCAACCCTCCTGCTAAGGGTAGACAGCTGCTCGTTCCACCCCCCCCCCGCCTTAATTGGTTCTCCTCCCTTCCAACGATGTTGAGGCGGGTGGGAACAGCCGGGGGTTGAGGGTACTGTGCTAAAAGAGGTGGAGTTATGCAGATCTAAAACGCGTGGATTGCAGCAGCAGCAAGCCGAAAAGTGCAGGCATGTGAGGGATCTAGAGGTTGACAGCATGTCTTCTTAACGGGAGTCCAGGTGGCCATCTCCACAAATGGACTTTTCAGAATCCTTGGGTGGCACCGTAGTCGGAAACCAATTCTGGTTATCGCTTCTCGGCCTTTTGGCTAAGATCAAGTGTAGTATCTGTTCTTATCAGTTTAATATCTGATACGTCCCCTATCTGGGGACCATATATTAAATGGATTTTTAGAACAGGGAGATGGAAAAAGAGCTTGCTCTGTCCACTCCACGCATTGACCTGGTATTGCAGTATCTCCAGGACCGGTGCACCCCTTCTTTAATGCAGTTTCTAAAATCAGAAAGAATTGAATTCAATGCTTTTTGTTCATTTTGCTTGTTTGTCGGATTTTGGGATGGACTCTTTGGCTTTGCTTTTCTTCTCCTCATTGGATTTTTCATGTTAAAAGTTGCAGAAGCCAGATGACAAGCTCATTTTGGTTCAACTTCAGCAACTGTGCATTGCATTGCCATGTAATGTAATGTAATGCAATGCTATCTATCTAGCTCTCCCTCTATACTTCCTTTTGGATAAACAGACATATTAGGCAAGCATTTTGGAGCTTTCACCTAAATAACTACAGGTGGTGAGATAAGCTGCACAATATAATTGACCTTTCAGTATATTGTTGCACACACACCATCTATTTAGCAAATGCCCTTGTTATCAACAGCAGCCTTTTAAACTCACCTGAGCTAACAGGTATGTGAGCTGGTTACTCTGCTGCGCTTAAAATTTCTTTTTTGGTTTGCTACAATGCCTTTTCTGAAACGTTGTCTCCCTCTGCTGGAACACTGACTTCTTTCATTTAATGCCTGCAGACTATAAAAGAGAAACCAACCCAAAAAGTTTGGTTGATTAGTCTGTGGCATTCTTTTAAACTGTTGCTTATGGCGGTCTCTGTGAGCTTCTCAGTGACATTCAGCCATCCAGGTATCCCGCCTGCAGTAGACGGAATGTGGCAATGGAACGCTGGCTGCGCGTGTCATAATAGGCTCTGAGCCTTTATATACCTGCGCACAGCAGCAGCCACCTTCAGTCTGCTGCTGGACAGCCAGCAGCAGCAGCAGCAGGAGAGGTAATTAATCAGCAACCCTCCTGCTAAGGGTAGACAGCTGCTCGTTCCACCCCCCCCCGCCTTAATTGGTTCTCCTCCCTTCCAACGATGTTGAGGCGGGTGGGAACAGCCGGGGGTTGAGGGTACTGTGCTAAAAGAGGTGGAGTTATGCAGATCTAAAACGCGTGGATTGCAGCAGCAGCAAGCCGAAAAGTGCAGGCATGTGAGGGATCTAGAGGTTGACAGCATGTCTTCTTAACGGGAGTCCAGGTGGCCATCTCCACAAATGGACTTTTCAGAATCCTTGGGTGGCACCGTAGTCGGAAACCAATTCTGGTTATCGCTTCTCGGCCTTTTGGCTAAGATCAAGTGTAGTATCTGTTCTTATCAGTTTAATATCTGATACGTCCCCTATCTGGGGACCATATATTAAATGGATTTTTAGAACAGGGAGATGGAAAAAGAGCTTGCTCTGTCCACTCCACGCATTGACCTGGTATTGCAGTATCTCCAGGACCGGTGCACCCCTTCTTTAATGCAGTTTCTAAAATCAGAAAGAATTGAATTCAATGCTTTTTGTTCATTTTGCTTGTTTGTCGGATTTTGGGATGGACTCTTTGGCTTTGCTTTTCTTCTCCTCATTGGATTTTTCATGTTAAAAGTTGCAGAAGCCAGATGACAAGCTCATTTTGGTTCAACTTCAGCAACTGTGCATTGCATTGCCATGTAATGTAATGTAATGCAATGCTATCTATCTAGCTCTCCCTCTATACTTCCTTTTGGATAAACAGACATATTAGGCAAGCATTTTGGAGCTTTCACCTAAATAACTACAGGTGGTGAGATAAGCTGCACAATATAATTGACCTTTCAGTATATTGTTGCACACACACCATCTATTTAGCAAATGCCCTTGTTATCAACAGCAGCCTTTTAAACTCACCTGAGCTAACAGGTGTGTGAGCTGGTTACTCTGCTGCGCTTAAAATTTCTTTTTTGGTTTGCTACAATGCCTTTTCTGAAACGTTGTCTCCCTCTGCTGGAACACTGACTTCTTTCATTTAATGCCTGCAGACTATAAAAGAGAAACCAACCCAAAAAGTTTGGTTGATTAGTCTGTGGCATTCTTTTAAACTGTTGCTTATGGCGGTCTCTGTGAGCTTCTCAGTGACATTCAGCCATCCAGGTATCCCGCCTGCAGTAGACGGAATGTGGCAATGGAACGCTGGCTGCGCGTGTCATAATAGGCTCTGAGCCTTTATATACCTGCGCACAGCAGCAGCCACCTTCAGTCTGCTGCTGGAAAGCCAGCAGCAGCAGCAGCAGGAGAGGTAATTAATCAGCAACCCTCCTGCTAAGGGTAGACAGCTGCTCGTTCCACCCCCCCCCCCGCCTTAATTGGTTCTCCTCCCTTCCAACGGTGTTGAGGCGGGTGGGAACAGCCGGGGGTTGAGGGTACTGTGCTAAAAGAGGTGGAGTTATGCAGATCTAAAACGCGTGGATTGCAGCAGCAGCAAGCCGAAAAGTGCAGGCATGTGAGGGATCTAGAGGTTGACAGCATGTCTTCTTAACGGGAGTCCAGGTGGCCATCTCCACAAATGGACTTTTCAGAATCCTTGGGTGGCACCGTAGTCGGAAACCAATTCTGGTTATCGCTTCTCGGCCTTTTGGCTAAGATCAAGTGTAGTATCTGTTCTTATCAGTTTAATATCTGATACGTCCCCTATCTGGGGACCATATATTAAATGGATTTTTAGAACAGGGAGATGGAAAAAGAGCTTGCTCTGTCCACTCCACGCATTGACCTGGTATTGCAGTATCTCCAGGACCGGTGCACCCTTTCTTTAATGCAGTTTCTAAAATCAGAAAGAATTGAATTCAATGCTTTT
Source organism: Phyllobates terribilis (assembly GCF_046119375.1). NCBI lineage: Eukaryota > Metazoa > Chordata > Amphibia > Anura > Dendrobatidae > Phyllobates > Phyllobates terribilis. Next base: position 2,819,093 of record NW_027362868.1, read on the forward strand.
TGTTCATTTTGCTTGTTTGTCGGATTTTGGGATGGACTCTTTGGCTTTGCTTTTCTTCTCCTCATTGGATTTTTCATGTTAAAAGTTGCAGAAGCCAGATGACAAGCTCATTTTTGTTCAACTTCAGCAACTGTGCATTGCATTGCCATGTAATGTAATGTAATGCAATGCTATCTATCTAGCTCTCCCTCTATACTTCCTTTTGGATAAACAGACATATTAGGCAAGCATTTTGGAGCTTTCACCTAAATAACTACAGGTGGTGAGATAAGCTGCACAATATAATTGACCTTTCAGTATATTGTTGCACACACACCATCTATTTAGCAAATGCCCTTGTTATCAACAGCAGCCTTTTAAACTCACCTGAGCTAACAGGTATGTGAGCTGGTTACTCTGCTGCGCTTAAAATTTCTTTTTTGGTTTGCTACAATGCCTTTTCTGAAACGTTGTCTCCCTCTGCTGGAACACTGACTTCTTTCATTTAATGCCTGCAGACTATAAAAGAGAAACCAACCCAAAAAGTTTGGTTGATTAGTTTGTGGCATACTTTTAAACTGTTGCTTATGGCGGTCTCTGTGAGCTTCTCAGTGACATTCAGCCATCCAGGTATCCCGCCTGCAGTAGACGGAATGTGGCAATGGAACGCTGGCTGCGCGTGTCATAATAGGCTCTGAGCCTTTATATACCTGCGCACAGCAGCAGCCACCTTCAGTCTGCTGCTGGACAGCCAGCAGCAGCAGCAGCAGGAGAGGTAATTAATCAGCAACCCTCCTGCTAAGGGTAGACAGCTGCTCGTTCCACCCCCCCCCCCGCCTTAATTGGTTCTCCTCCCTTCCAACGGTGTTGAGGCGGGTGGGAACAGCCGGGGGTTGAGGGTACTGTGCTAAAAGAGGTGGAGTTATGCAGATCTAAAACGCGTGGATTGCAGCAGCAGCAAGCCGAAAAGTGCAGGCATGTGAGGGATCTAGAGGTTGACAGCATGTCTTCTTAACGGGAGTCCAGGTGGCCATCTCCACAAATGGACTTTTCAGAATCCTTGGGTGGCACCGTAGTCGGAAACCAATTCTGGTTATCGCTTCTCGGCCTTTTGGCTAAGATCAAGTGTAGTATCTGTTCTTATCAGTTTAATATCTGATACGTCCCCTATCTGGGGACCATATATTAAATGGATTTTTAGAACAGGGAGATGGAAAAAGAGCTTGCTCTGTCCACTCCACGCATTGACCTGGTATTGCAGTATCTCCAGGACCGGTGCACCCCTTCTTTAATGCAGTTTCTAAAATCAGAAAGAATTGAATTCAATGCTTTTTGTTCATTTTGCTTGTTTGTCGGATTTTGGGATGGACTCTTTGGCTTTGCTTTTCTTCTCCTCATTGGATTTTTCATGTTAAAAGTTGCAGAAGCCAGATGACAAGCTCATTTTGGTTCAACTTCAGCAACTGTGCATTGCATTGCCATGTAATGTAATGTAATGCAATGCTATCTATCTAGCTCTCCCTCTATACTTCCTTTTGGATAAACAGACATATTAGGCAAGCATTTTGGAGCTTTCACCTAAATAACTACAGGTGGTGAGATAAGCTGCACAATATAATTGACCTTTCAGTATATTGTTGCACACACACCATCTATTTAGCAAATGCCCTTGTTATCAACAGCAGCCTTTTAAACTCACCTGAGCTAACAGGTATGTGAGCTGGTTACTCTGCTGCGCTTAAAATTTCTTTTTTGGTTTGCTACAATGCCTTTTCTGAAACGTTGTCTCCCTCTGCTGGAACACTGACTTCTTTCATTTAATGCCTGCAGACTATAAAAGAGAAACCAACCCAAAAAGTTTGGTTGATTAGTCTGTGGCATTCTTTTAAACTGTTGCTTATGGCGGTCTCTGTGAGCTTCTCAGTGACATTCAGCCATCCAGGTATCCCGCCTGCAGTAGACGGAATGTGGCAATGGAACGCTGGCTGCGCGTGTCATAATAGGCTCTGAGCCTTTATATACCTGCGCACAGCAGCAGCCACCTTCAGTCTGCTGCTGGACAGCCAGCAGCAGCAGCAGCAGGAGAGGTAATTAATCAGCAACCCTCCTGCTAAGGGTAGACAGCTGCTCGTTCCACCCCCCCCCCCGCCTTAATTGGTTCTCCTCCCTTCCAACGGTGTTGAGGCGGGTGGGAACAGCCGGGGGTTGAGGGTACTGTGCTAAAAGAGGTGGAGTTATGCAGATCTAAAACGCGTGGATTGCAGCAGCAGCAAGCCGAAAAGTGCAGGCATGTGAGGGATCTAGAGGTTGACAGCATGTCTTCTTAACGGGAGTCCAGGTGGCCATCTCCACAAATGGACTTTTCAGAATCCTTGGGTGGCACCGTAGTCGGAAACCAATTCTGGTTATCGCTTCTCGGCCTTTTGGCTAAGATCAAGTGTAGTATCTGTTCTTATCAGTTTAATATCTGATACGTCCCCTATCTGGGGACCATATATTAAATGGATTTTTAGAACAGGGAGATGGAAAAAGAGCTTGCTCTGTCCACTCCACGCATTGACCTGGTATTGCAGTATCTCCAGGACCGGTGCACCCCTTCTTTAATGCAGTTTCTAAAATCAGAAAGAATTGAATTCAATGCTTTTTGTTCATTTTGCTTGTTTGTCGGATTTTGGGATGGACTCTTTGGCTTTGCTTTTCTTCTCCTCATTGGATTTTTCATGTTAAAAGTTGCAGAAGCCAGATGACAAGCTCATTTTGGTTCAACTTCAGCAACTGTGCATTGCATTGCCATGTAATGTAATGTAATGCAATGCTATCTATCTAGCTCTCCCTCTATACTTCCTTTTGGATAAACAGACATATTAGGCAAGCATTTTGGAGCTTTCACCTAAATAACTACAGGTGGTGAGATAAGCTGCACAATATAATTGACCTTTCAGTATATTGTTGCACACACACCATCTATTTAGCAAATGCCCTTGTTATCAACAGCAGCCTTTTAAACTCACCTGAGCTAACAGGTATGTGAGCTGGTTACTCTGCTGCGCTTAAAATTTCTTTTTTGGTTTGCTACAATGCCTTTTCTGAAACGTTGTCTCCCTCTGCTGGAACACTGACTTCTTTCATTTAATGCCTGCAGACTATAAAAGAGAAACCAACCCAAAAAGTTTGGTTGATTAGTTTGTGGCATTCTTTTAAACTGTTGCTTATGGCGGTCTCTGTGAGCTTCTCAGTGACATTCAGCCATCCAGGTATCCCGCCTACAGTAGACGAATGTGGCAATGGAACGCTGGCTGCGCGTGTCATAATAGGCTCTGAGCCTTTATATACCTGCGCACAGCAGCAGCCACCTTCAGTCTGCTGCTGGACAGCCAGCAGCAGCAGCAGCAGGAGAGGTAATTAATCAGCAACCCTCCTGCTAAGGGTAGACAGCTGCTCGTTCCACCCCCCCCCGCCTTAATTGGTTCTCCTCCCTTCCAACGGTGTTGAGGCGGGTGGGAACAGCCGGGGGTTGAGGGTACTGTGCTAAAAGAGGTGGAGTTATGCAGATCTAAAACGCGTGGATTGCAGCAGCAGCAAGCCGAAAAGTGCAGGCATGTGAGGGATCTAGAGGTTGACAGCATGTCTTCTTAACGGGAGTCCAGGTGGCCATCTCCACAAATGGACTTTTCAGAATCCTTGGGTGGCACCGTAGTCGGAAACCAATTCTGGTTATCGCTTCTCGGCCTTTTGGCTAAGATCAAGTGTAGTATCTGTTCTTATCAGTTTAATATCTGATACGTCCCCTATCTGGGGACCATATATTAAATGGATTTTTAGAACAGGGAGATGGAAAAAGAGCTTGCTCTGTCCACTCCACGCATTGACCTGGTATTGCAGTATCTCCAGGACCGGTGCACCCCTTCTTTAATGCAGTTTCTAAAATCAGAAAGAATTGAATTCAATGCTTTTTGTTCATTTTGCTTGTTTGTCGGATTTTGGGATGGACTCTTTGGCTTTGCTTTTCTTCTCCTCATTGGATTTTTCATGTTAAAAGTTGCAGAAGCCAGATGACAAGCTCATTTTGGTTCAACTTCAGCAACTGTGCATTGCATTGCCATGTAATGTAATGTAATGCAATGCTATCTATCTAGCTCTCCCTCTATACTTCCTTTTGGATAAACAGACATATTAGGCAAGCATTTTGGAGCTTTCACCTAAATAACTACAGGTGGTGAGATAAGCTGCACAATATAATTGACCTTTCAGTATATTGTTGCACACACACCATCTATTTAGCAAATGCCCTTGTTATCAACAGCAGCCTTTTAAACTCACCTGAGCTAACAGGTATGTGAGCTGGTTACTCTGCTGCGCTTAAAATTTCTTTTTTGGTTTGCTACAATGCCTTTTCTGAAACGTTGTCTCCCTCTGCTGGAACACTGACTTCTTTCATTTAATGCCTGCAGACTATAAAAGAGAAACCAACCCAAAAAGTTTGGTTGATTAGTTTGTGGCATTCTTTTAAACTGTTGCTTATGGCGGTCTCTGTGAGCTTCTCAGTGACATTCAGCCATCCAGGTATCCCGCCTGCAGTAGACGGAATGTGGCAATGGAACGCTGGCTGCGCGTGTCATAATAGGCTCTGAGCCTTTATATACCTGCGCACAGCAGCAGCCACCTTCAGTCTGCTGCTGGACAGCCAGCAGCAGCAGCAGCAGCAGGAGAGGTAATTAATCAGCAACCCTCCTGCTAAGGGTAGACAGCTGCTCGTTCCACCCCCCCCCCCCGCCTTAATTGGTTCTCCTCCCTTCCAACGGTGTTGAGGCGGGTGGGAACAGCCGGGGGTTGAGGGTACTGTGCTAAAAGAGGTGGAGTTATGCAGATCTAAAACGCGTGGATTGCAGCAGCAGCAAGCCGAAAAGTGCAGGCATGTGAGGGATCTAGAGGTTGACAGCATGTCTTCTTAACGGGAGTCCAGGTGGCCATCTCCACAAATGGACTTTTCAGAATCCTTGGGTGGCACCGTAGTCGGAAACCAATTCTGGTTATCGCTTCTCGGCCTTTTGGCTAAGATCAAGTGTAGTATCTGTTCTTATCAGTTTAATATCTGATACGTCCCCTATCTGGGGACCATATATTAAATGGATTTTTAGAACAGGGAGATGGAAAAAGAGCTTGCTCTGTCCACTCCACGCATTGACCTGGTATTGCAGTATCTCCAGGACCGGTGCACCCCTTCTTTAATGCAGTTTCTAAAATCAGAAAGAATTGAATTCAATGCTTTTTGTTCATTTTGCTTGTTTGTCGGATTTTGGGATGAACTCTTTGGCTTTGCTTTTCTTCTCCTCATTGGATTTTTCATGTTAAAAGTTGCAGAAGCCAGATGACAAGCTCATTTTGGTTCAACTTCAGCAACTGTGCATTGCATTGCCATGTAATGTAATGTAATGCAATGCTATCTATCTAGCTCTCCCTCTATACTTCCTTTTGGATAAACAGACATATTAGGCAAGCATTTTGGAGCTTTCACCTAAATAACTACAGGTGGTGAGATAAGCTGCACAATATAATTGACCTTTCAGTATATTGTTGCACACACACCATCTATTTAGCAAATGCCCTTGTTATCAACAGCAGCCTTTTAAACTCACCTGAGCTAACAGGTATGTGAGCTGGTTACTCTGCTGCGCTTAAAATTTCTTTTTTGGTTTGCTACAATGCCTTTTCTGAAACGTTGTCTCCCTCTGCTGGAACACTGACTTCTTTCATTTAATGCCTGCAGACTATAAAAGAGAAACCAACCCAAAAAGTTTGGTTGATTAGTTTGTGGCATTCTTTTAAACTGTTGCTTATGGCGGTCTCTGTGAGCTTCTCAGTGACATTCAGCCATCCAGGTATCCCGCCTGCAGTAGACGGAATGTGGCAATGGAACGCTGGCTGCGCGTGTCATAATAGGCTCTGAGCCTTTATATACCTGCGCACAGCAGCAGCCACCTTCAGTCTGCTGCTGGACAGCCAGCAGCAGCAGCAGCAGGAGAGGTAATTAATCAGCAACCCTCCTGCTAAGGGTAGACAGCTGCTCGTTCCACCCCCCCCCCCGCCTTAATTGGTTCTCCTCCCTTCCAACGGTGTTGAGGCGGGTGGGAACAGCCGGGGGTTGAGGGTACTGTGCTAAAAGAGGTGGAGTTATGCAGATCTAAAACGCGTGGATTGCAGCAGCAGCAAGCCGAAAAGTGCAGGCATGTGAGGGATCTAGAGGTTGACAGCATGTCTTCTTAACGGGAGTCCAGGTGGCCATCTCCACAAATGGACTTTTCAGAATCCTTGGGTGGCACCGTAGTCGGAAACCAATTCTGGTTATCGCTTCTCGGCCTTTTGGCTAAGATCAAGTGTAGTATCTGTTCTTATCAGTTTAATATCTGATACGTCCCCTATCTGGGGACCATATATTAAATGGATTTTTAGAACAGGGAGATGGAAAAAGAGCTTGCTCTGTCCACTCCACGCATTGACCTGGTATTGCAGTATCTCCAGGACCGGTGCACCCCTTCTTTAATGCAGTTTCTAAAATCAGAAAGAATTGAATTCAATGCTTTTTGTTCATTTTGCTTGTTTGTCGGATTTTGGGATGGACTCTTTGGCTTTGCTTTTCTTCTCCTCATTGGATTTTTCATGTTAAAAGTTGCAGAAGCCAGATGACAAGCTCATTTTGGTTCAACTTCAGCAACTGTGCATTGCATTGCCATGTAATGTAATGTAATGCAATGCTATCTATCTAGCTCTCCCTCTATACTTCCTTTTGGATAAACAGACATATTAGGCAAGCATTTTGGAGCTTTCACCTAAATAACTACAGGTGGTGAGATAAGCTGCACAATATAATTGACCTTTCAGTATATTGTTGCACACACACCATCTATTTAGCAAATGCCCTTGTTATCAACAGCAGCCTTTTAAACTCACCTGAGCTAACAGGTATGTGAGCTGGTTACTCTGCTGCCCTTAAAATTTCTTTTTTGGTTTGCTACAATGCCTTTTCTGAAACGTTGTCTCCCTCTGCTGGAACACTGACTTCTTTCATTTAATGCCTGCAGACTATAAAAGAGAAACCAACCCAAAAAGTTTGGTTGATTAGTCTGTGGCATTCTTTTAAACTGTTGCTTATGGCGGTCTCTGTGAGCTTCTCAGTGACATTCAGCCATCCAGGTATCCCGCCTGCAGTAGACGGAATGTGGCAATGGAACGCTGGCTGCGCGTGTCATAATAGGCTCTGAGCCTTTATATACCTGCGCACAGCAGCAGCCACCTTCAGTCTGCTGCTGGACAGCCAGCAGCAGCAGCAGCAGCAGGAGAGGTAATTAATCAGCAACCCTCCTGCTAAGGGTAGACAGCTGCTCGTTCCACCCCCCCCCCCGCCTTAATTGGTTCTCCTCCCTTCCAACGGTGTTGAGGCGGGTGGGAACAGCCGGGGGTTGAGGGTACTGTGCTAAAAGAGGTGGAGTTATGCAGATCTAAAACGCGTGGATTGCAGCAGCAGCAAGCCGAAAAGTGCAGGCATGTGAGGGATCTAGAGGTTGACAGCATGTCTTCTTAACGGGAGTCCAGGTGGCCATCTCCACAAATGGACTTTTCAGAATCCTTGGGTGGCACCGTAGTCGGAAACCAATTCTGGTTATCGCTTCTCGGCCTTTTGGCTAAGATCAAGTGTAGTATCTGTTCTTATCAGTTTAATATCTGATACGTCCCCTATCTGGGGACCATATATTAAATGGATTTTTAGAACAGGGAGATGGAAAAAGAGCTTGCTCTGTCCACTCCACGCATTGACCTGGTATTGCAGTATCTCCAGGACCGGTGCACCCCTTCTTTAATGCAGTTTCTAAAATCAGAAAGAATTGAATTCAATGCTTTTTGTTCATTTTGCTTGTTTGTCGGATTTTGGGATGGACTCTTTGGCTTTGCTTTTCTTCTCCTCATTGGATTTTTCATGTTAAAAGTTGCAGAAGCCAGATGACAAGCTCATTTTGGTTCAACTTCAGCAACTGTGCATTGCATTGCCATGTAATGTAATGTAATGCAATGCTATCTATCTAGCTCTCCCTCTATACTTCCTTTTGGATAAACAGACATATTAGGCAAGCATTTTGGAGCTTTCACCTAAATAACTACAGGTGGTGAGATAAGCTGCACAATATAATTTACCTTTCAGTATATTGTTGCACACACACCATCTATTTAGCAAATGCCCTTGTTATCAACAGCAGCCTTTTAAACTCACCTGAGCTAACAGGTATGTGAGCTGGTTACTCTGCTGCGCTTAAAATTTATTTTTTGGTTTGCTACAATGCCTTTTCTGAAACGTTGTCTCCCTCTGCTGGAACACTGACTTCTTTCATTTAATGCCTGCAGACTATAAAAGAGAAACCAACCCAAAAAGTTTGGTTGATTAGTCTGTGGCATTCTTTTAAACTGTTGCTTATGGCGGTCTCTGTGAGCTTCTCAGTGACATTCAGCCATCCAGGTATCCCGCCTGCAGTAGACGGAATGTGGCAATGGAACGCTGGCTGCGCGTGTCATAATAGGCTCTGAGCCTTTATATACCTGCGCACAGCAGCAGCCACCTTCAGTCTGCTGCTGGACAGCCAGCAGCAGCAGCAGCAGGAGAGGTAATTAATCAGCAACCCTCCTGCTAAGGGTAGACAGCTGCTCGTTCCACCCCCCCCCCCCCGCCTTAATTGGTTCTCCTCCCTTCCAACGGTGTTGAGGCGGGTGGGAACAGCCGGGGGTTGAGGGTACTGTGCTAAAAGAGGTGGAGTTATGCAGATCTAAAACGCGTGGATTGCAGCAGCAGCAAGCCGAAAAGTGCAGGCATGTGAGGGATCTAGAGGTTGACAGCATGTCTTCTTAACGGGAGTCCAGGTGGCCATCTCCACAAATGGACTTTTCAGAATCCTTGGGTGGCACCGTAGTCGGAAACCAATTCTGGTTATCGCTTCTCGGCCTTTTGGCTAAGATCAAGTGTAGTATCTGTTCTTATAAGTTTAATATCTGATACGTCCCCTATCTGGGGA